>NC_044322.1:157135832-158622304 GCF_007399415.2 Gopherus evgoodei | reverse complement strand
ATAAACAGGTAGTAATGTACCTCAAGTTTAATTTGTGACTAAAATGTTTTCATAATATTTGTTTGTGCAGCTTGATTTAATAAAAAAGGGAATATGCCATATTTTGCTGATAACTAGAGGCTCACCTATAGGTGCCCTTTAAGAGGTATCTCTTGACCCGTGCTACATGTAAAGTGAAACTTTTATTAAAAACACGGTCAAGGGAAATTTAGCGATGTGTGGACACAGAAGTGGTAAGATGCAGTGAGAAGGAAAAAGAGTGAACAGTCTGCATTGATGTAGGAGATTACTAAACAGGAAGGGAATGCTACTTCAGTGTATCAAATTAAAACGAAAACACAGTGGAGAGTGTGCTTTAAACCAGAAAAAAAGGAGCTATGCAAGCTTACGAAAAAAAACATTTTGTTCTAATATAAAATTAACTTTTGCAATGCAGTGCATGGGGTTTCTACTGATAAGAGTTCAACTCTCAGTACACTCAAAATAACTCAATTACTATCTATGTTTAGGTTTCAGAGTGGTATCCGTGGTAGTCTATATCAGCAAAAATAATGAGGAATCCTTGTGGCACCTTAGAGGCTATCAAATTTATTTAGTCTCCAAGTGGGTTTTTGCCCACAAAAGCTTATGCCGAAATAAATTTGTTAGTCTCTGAGGTGCCACAAGGACTCCTCCTTATCTATGCGTAGGACTGAGTCATGCTCACATGTATTAAATGTGATTCAGTGATCTGCATTCTAACATTGTTTTATCCCATCCATGACTGCTGACCACTGAGAAATCAGTTCAATGTTAGAACCACATTAAAATAAGATTCCAAAATATAGACCTGTTCTGAATGTATAGATTGGGCGTTCGTGTTTCTTAGTACAGTGAAAGTCACTTACTCTCCTTGATTTGTACTTAGCCTTTCTCTTCTCCTCTCATCCTTTCCATGCAAAATTAAATATGATGCCCTCACTTAAAAATAACACTCAGGACTTTGTTCCCTATAGTATGTTTTCTTTTAGTGCAATGCTGTGCTGGCAGGGGGATGGATCAGAATGATCTAACAGGTTTTACCCATCTGACTTCTTCAAAGCCCTTGTTAATGTACTATATACTTTATATGAGACAAGTTGGAGGATTAAAGGCACTATATCACTGCATTAACCACTTTTTTCCATATGCAAAACCGTCATATTAGCTTTAGTTCCATTCAAAAGAGGAGAAAAAATGTTTGCCCAAAAGGAATTTAAAGAGATGGAAGAGTGTGAGGGGAAAATGAGAAATCTGCTTGAAAGCGTTTGGTGAAGGTGTCTTTTTTTCAAAAGCATAATTTTTTGTTTTTTTGCACTGTAGGTGGCTTCAGCCAAGAAGAATTATTAAAAATATGGAAAGGACTATTTTATTGTATGTGGATGCAGGATAAACCTCTGCTACAGGTGTGTCATTCAGTGTTTTTTTTGATATATATAATGGATATACTTCTGAAATACACCATGAAGATGTTGTCCCCTTTCATTTTGGGTAGCAACACTGACCCAATTTAACACTCTTGCCACATTTCATTCATAAAGATAAGTTGGAATTAAGGCATGTAGGAGAGTTAATTGCAACTGGCAGTCTACTAAAAGGAGGCACCTGTAGATTTACTTTAATGGGAGTGTAGTTTGGCTTGAAATTTTCAGCAGTCTGTTCCCGAGAAATGTGAAACCTTTTCCTTCATTTAATTTTATTTTGTGTATGTACCCCCTGGAATTGTATTGGTTGCATATGCCCTACGACAGTTGCCTCTGTAAACAAAGTAGGAATCCTTTAACTACAGCATATCCTGGCCTCTGATTTAACCCAGGTAGAAAGTTTTGCTTGCCTTTTTTTTCTTTCTCCATGTCAGGCTACAAAAGATAAGCCTTTTCTTTGTCACGAGGGATTCAGCCAGTCTTTCTTTCACTTGCCATTTGGCTTCAATGATAATTTTCTGCAACTTCAGTCTATATTGGTACAGTTTCTATCCTGAGGGAACAGGGAACTTTACAGTTTGTCATCCACATTTGGAATTTTGGAAGACTCTAGCATAGCTCCTCATCCGTTTTGTTTTTTTTTAATTTAAGTTGAGGATGAAGAGGAAACTAAAGGTTAATAATTCTATTGAGGTAAATGATGGTTGGTGATATATTCTTTATTGTCCTGTCATGAGTATCTGAAGCTGAATCCTCATGTAGTCCTGATTGTCCAAATCTAATTTTTTAGTGCAACAACTTGGCCAGGAAGTTTGGATAACTTTCTGCTTTACCTTCAGTTCTAAGTGGGCTGTGTGGTACTCCATCCAGTGCCAGCTTTCTTCCCTTACATTGTCTGCAGATTCTTTGAAACTTGAGTGCTGCTTTGTGCTCAGCACTATGCAAGCATAGAGGAAGATGTTGATTCCTGACCTTAAAATCACTCCTAATCCTAGTAACTTCATTCCCTGCAACAGTTTAAATCTCCATTTGTATAGCCAATATTCATTTTGTAAAGAATACAGTGTGTGCTGCATATAATTGAGGACTACATATTATCGGGGCTCATAAGGTTTTATACAGATGTGTAAACTCAAAGGTGTACATTTATTCTGATAACCTAGTTTTGTCTGCTGCTGGAAAGCAGTTCTTTTGTAGACTTGTGAAAATGAGCAGATCCTTGGTATGCTTGAATCTTCTCTTATGTGTAATCTATACTAACAAGTGCAGCCACAGCGTGACAATGTAGGTTAAAAAACCATTTTCAAGATCAGCGATGCTTTGTCATATCCACAACTGCGTGAGATTCTGTGTATAAAAACATGGACTCAGATACGTGCTAACTCAACATTTTTTTAGTATAAAGTTAATTTAAAAGTTTAGATTAACCAATATTGTTTTGCCACAGATTGGAAGGAGGTAACCCCTGAAACAAGGTGCTAACTTTATTTTATTTTATATTTTTAAGGAGGAACTAGCAAGTACTATCTCCCAACTTATCCATGTCGTTCAGAATATAGAGGCTCGTAAGTTTACTATTTCATTTTGTTTTCTCTGATTTTTCTCTGAAGTGCCTTTATATTTTGGGACTTTTAGACAGTTGTCACAGAGTCCAGAACAGAAGCAGGTAGGATTGTTGTTTATTTTGTTGTCATTGTTCTTTTCTAGCTGTCATCCAAGATTTGTTTATGATTGCAATGTATGAGGCAGGTCTCTATCACATGTTCAGAATCCAATCAGTTCTTATTTGTATCTAGACTTGTCTCGATGAAGTTTGTTTGCAGTATGGTAATATGTGCTTATTACCAGTCTGACATAAAAGTGCTCATATTACAATGATGGGTAGCAACACAAAACCCTAAAATTTCCTTTCTACTTCACTCTTATTCAGCTGCTGATTTGTTTTTATGTCGTAGTTTTGAACTGTAAGGCCTTAATTCAGTATTAAAAATGTGCATAACTGCTTTGCTGAATCAGGGCCTAAATGGGTATAGGTACAACTTAGTGCAAAATCAACGCTTTCTTCTCCCTTGCGAAGATTTGCATTTTGCATTTAATATTTTACAAAGATCACTCACTGTAACTGTTTGCCACACCTATCTATGTAAAGTACTTGTTTGCTCCCTATTACTGTAGTATCTGAGCACCTTACAGTCTGTATTGTATCTATCCTCACAACAATCTTGAGTATATTTCTAGGCTGGTGCTGAAACTGCTGGACCAGTATGTAGAGAAGCGTAAAAAAAAATTAAGTGGAAAAGTAGTCTCTCTAGGCTGCTTTCAGTAACATAAAATAGTATTGGTGTTGAACATGCACATTCACTATTTTTGTTCTGTTGCAGAGCACCTCTTCATTCAGACCTTTTGGCAAACTATGAACCGTGAATGGAATGGGATAGACAGACTGCGCCTTGATAAATATTACATGGTAATATTCACTTTTTTCAGGTGGTGGGGTTGGGTGTTTTTTGTTTTGTTTTGTTTTTTCTTTTTGGTATATCTATTTTGAACGGACAAAGCATGATGGTGCTGTCCTGGAGAGTTGCCATCTCTTCGTATGTCTTTGCATATGTTATAGCGAAAGGATTTTGCTAGTTTCAGGATGAACAATGCAAAGCATATTTGTTTATAGGCCTTTAATTGGTGCCCTGGCAGGTCTAGAAGTCATGAAATTATTTTTATATAAGTATCTGATCCTGCACATGCTTATACATTTGCTTAGCTTCACACCGCATGGATATTCCTCATTAACTTCAGTAGGATGACTCCTGCGAATAAAGTTAAGCACATGTATAAGTGTTTGCAATGATATCCAGAGAGCATGTTAATGGATACCTCATCAAAATTAATATTTAAATAAAAGTAAGGCTACTTTGAGATTTTTCTGGAGGTGCCATTTAAAAACAAAAAAAAGTTACCATCTATAGTAGTTAAACTTACCACAGTGTACTAGATTCCTAAGTATAGGAAATATTGTATTAGATTTAAGTATTGAAGTGAGGTAAATTAATTTTTAAACGCATAGTCTAAGCATAAAATATCTATTAATTGAAATACACAGTAAAATCAGATTAGTATTTTGTCTTCCAATTTTTATTTTTATTTCCTTAAAAAAAGGAAGCTAAATTCAAAAACTTGTATTTATTGTAGTGTTATGGGTGAGAAGTTAACTACTCCAAATTGAGAACGTCAAAAATGTGAGGTTCCTAGAGGTTAATTTACTACGGCTGTTACATGTGTAGTATTCCTGTCTCTTAATTAATTTATATACAACAGGACAAACTAATGTTACTATGAAGTTGTTAACATTTTTAGTTGGTTTGAATTTATTAAATTGGAATTTCTGTAAATGGGGAAGTGGGGAAATGCAACTTAACTGCTTTGAAGGATTTGGGGGATGGGGGAGCAGCATAGAACGGTGCAGGGGGATGTACCATGGTCACTGTATTTGTTTGGCTTGCAGTGTAATGACAGCAAATAGTGATGCTGTTGGAACTTCAGATCACACGCTGCCTGTACCCCATCTCCCAGTAGTGGCGAGACTTCTCAAGTATTCATGAAAGAACCTTTCCAACAAACTTTGTAGGCCATCAAAAGCTCAACTAAAGAGTCTGCCTATGTGACTGTCAGAGTAGCTATTTTATTGACTCAAATAGTTAGAAAACTGTAGTGTCGTATAACAAATCTTCTGCTTTATAGCTAATCCGCATGGTTTTGAGGCAATCCTTCGAGGTACTGAAAAGAAATGGATGGGATGAAAGGTAAATAAACTGCTAGATGTAATTATATAATAAAGAAGTGACACGGTATCAAAAATATTTTAATTTAACGTGCTTCTTCCTCTCTAGATGGCACTTCTTAGTCATTGGCTTTCTTTTTTCTGCGTAAGCCTTTTATGTATTACATCACTTGTGCTATCTAAAACATAGATTAAAGTCTACATTTTGTATTAAGTTAAACATTTGTTATAATTAATAACACTCAAGTTTGCCTAGATAATTAGTCTAAACGTGCATTCCACAGTAAGGCTTTTGTGAAAAAGCTGTATGGGTATATTGTGTGTGTGTGTACACTGAATATAAGGGCTTTTAGCATGAGGGCATAACAGGTCTTGCATTCATTGGTCTTCGTGTATACTGATGTTGCCAGGCTTTTTGGCGTTGCAGCCAGGAGGACTGGAATTTTAGGAGTATGCATAATAATAATAAAGTCCTAGCACAGAAAATCTGGAAAACGGAATCTTGTTATCTATGTTTTAGGATTTCCGTTTTCCTTGTCCTGGGTGACAATTTCTTGATAAAAGCAGCTTATAGCAGTCTTTCACTGTAAACTGACTTCTCTGTCCAGTCTGTCCTGTTTCGTATGCACAGTCTTGTATATTTTTAATAAGCTGTTAAGCAAGATGGTGGTTCTAATGTCTAACTTTCATGCTGTGTCTAAACCTCTGACTTCAGTCTCCTGGGTTGGCCTTCTCTTAGAGTGGTGATGACTTTCAAAATTAATACTTCTCATTATTAATTAAAGAAGAGGAAAGGTTGCCTAGTAGTGCCTCATGCCATCCCACAATGTCAAGTGCACTTTATTTATTTCTCTGAAAACCAGGAAATGGAGAGTTAAGGTAATGGAAACTTAAGCTTCTGAAAACAGGAAATACAAAAGATACACACCATCCCTACCATGTACCCTTAACTCTGTTTTCTTTGAGCAATATCCAGACATGCCAGTAACACACACGCACACTGACGCACTAATCTTACAGATGCTGCAGAGTACATGAACACTGTAAGATAAAATCTTACATCTTCTCTTTGATAAAGCAAAACTTGGATTTAGGTCGGGTGTAGTAAACAGGAGCTACCTACACTGATTTTATTCTATACAAACCATCTCAGACTTACTAAATGTTACAATATTTTCACTCTTGCTCAAGTATTCCTTCAAAGACATTGCCTTCACTTACCCTTCACTCTGCCCTGGTGACTACCACACAGGGCACCAGATTGCTGATCATCCTGATTAGCAAGATCTTTCTGCACTTCTGCTGATACAGTCCTCAGAACTGAGTGCTGAATTGAGAAATGTTTGATCCTTCAAGGGACATATGCACCTTTTCTCATATCACAACTTTGCTAAGATGCTCCAAGTAATCCCTCCACTATTTGGTACAGCTACATGTAACACGGGCAACACAGCTGGAGTGCATGCAGATAAATGTTGGATGTGCAAATCTGTGGAGCACAGCACCAACAATGCTTCATTCTTTTAGTTCTCCTTATCTATTTATTGAGGCACCATGCTACTGAATCCTTCACAGTAATATTGCTAGCTCCAGGGCACAGAGTTAAGGTTGCGCTGTGAGTATGTTGTGTACTGTAACTTTGTATTTCATGGTTTCCAGAAAAATAAGTATAAGTGCACTTGACATTCTGGAAGAGCATGAGATAACTTTAACTCCATTTTAACAGAAGTGTCTGGGCACTCAGTTTCCACGGGGGCTGGGGCGGGGGGTTACATTTCAGTACCCCTATGAACCACAACGCGGCTCTTCCCCCTCCACTGCCTTCTTGGCAGTGATTAACCTAACAACAAAATCCACTGGCCAAGTTAGTCCCTTCTCTGCTCCTGTATCGTTTTCTCATCTCGCCTCTTTTCCTGCCCAGCACAGCCCGCCCACCCGCCTCCCCATGTAGAGCCAGGTGTTGGCATGAGACCTGCAGGTTGAGGAGCCAGGGAGAGGATGCAGAAACAGTTCAGGGGCTAGCATGGAATCAGTGGGAATGTTGTGGGGTTTTTTAAAGGGAGGGACAGATGAGTGTGGATGTGGGCAGGTGTTACAGGGCAGAGCAAAGTCCCTTGTACATCCCCAGTGTACAGCTCTCACCCCCAAACTCTTCTGTTCTGACCTCCTCTTCTTCTATTGGAGTAGAGGGAAGAGTGAGCCTGGAACTCCTTCCCCACTGCTGGGGGAAGCTGGGGATTTCTGGATTCTTTCTCCAGTCGGGGAGTAGTGGAGGGGAGCCCTGGAGGCCCCCCACTTGGGCCAGTGGAGCTGCCAGAGGGAGGAATGGTGGGCAATGGGAGATATTTGTGGAGGAAGGCAGAGATGACTCCACTTGTTTTTCCCTCACCTCGCCGGTATGTCACGAGAGGGAAAGTGCCCAACTTCCCCTCTTCCCTCTCTTGTGGTTAAAGTACTTTTTTGGAAAGCCAGTACTTTGTCAACTTCCAGTCATCAAACTAGGTTTTCAAAAACATAGTGTTGGAATGATCCCTTGCACTAACAGGGGTTGTTATTTCCTTTGTGGGCTGTGCCCTGGCACAGCGAAAGGGGCAAAGCCTTTACCCTGCACCATCCCCAACCCCCACAATCCCTGCACTGCTCTGGCACCTTTCTCACTGCTACGATGCCTCGCCCTTTAGCCCTTACCACTGCATCAAACTGAAAATGTTATGAGCCGTTCACGTTAGGGGTGCTGTGTATGAGGAATTAAATGACTCAGGGACTTGCTTTCCTTTGCTCATACTCAATACCATTGTTCATGATGTTTACAGTATCCCAGTCACTTCCTAGAGTCTGTTGTCTTCCTTTTGATTAATGCTCATTTCTTTGACGGTACTATGATACAGGAGGGCCAGGGAGCAGTGGTCCTATTAAGCACCAGGACATGGGCAAGCACTAGGCTAATTAAGGTGTGGTTCCCTGTAGACTAGGGAGGGTTGTTACAGGTTAATTGAAGCACTTGTAGTCTATTAAGGCCCTGTCAGGAACCTAATAAAACTTCCTGCTTCGGGCAGTCGGGGTGGAGGAGGAGGAGGAGTTTGGAGGTGTGCTGTGAGAGTTGAAAGACCAGAGAACCGAAGTAAGGGAGACCCTGTCCCAGCAAGGGAAGGAGACTCCCTTCCCCAGTGTCTAAGGACCGAAGGTACCCCACGCAAAGGGGAAAAGGGTATGAACCCACAGGGTTTGAGAGGGGCTGTGGCTCAGAATGAGGAGTAAACCCAGACCCCTCCCCTGCTTCCCTCCTCTACCATCTTCCCGAGCTACTAGCTGGGACCCCAGCGCCCAAGAGCAGGGGGAAGGCCCCTCCCTGCCCCCACCAAGAAAAGCGCAGGACTCACCATACTAACATTGTCCATCTTGCCACAGTACTTATAAAATAAAATCAGTCTGTATGTGGATTTCAGAGCGCTTCAAAATCTCTCTCTCAAACCAGAAATTTTGGTCTCGGAGGGGAAGAAACTTCCAAGAAAAGCCTAGGCTTAGAGCAAAGACAACGTACATGCTTTGATAGCTGCCAAGGACAAGGCATGAATGCCGAGTGCCCTGGTGTTGCTGAGATTCAATGATCATACCATATCTCCTTGAGCCACTCCAATTATCCTGACAACAGGCTAACTGGAAACTCTTTCTCTTTTAAGGGGTCCTAGTTTTGCAGGGTGTGTGTATTTCTCTTTGCCTCAAGCTACTGACAATCCAACCCCAAGTTCCTAAATTAGTCCTAAATAGCTTCAATATAACACACCCAAAGGGGCAATGGGAGCCAGACACTAGGAAAGGTAAATTCTGAGCAGCTGAGATCAGTTTTTGAAGAGGACTAGAGCGATAGACTGAGTCCCAGGTGTGCACACACAGAAAATTAGAAGAGCTAGGTTATTTTGTAAAATGCTGGGGTTCTTTTAGGGGGAGTTGTATCATGGGAACCCCTGGCTGAAATGACCCCAAATCTGGACTCCCTCACCACCATGCGACACAGTAAATTTCAAGGCATTCTAAGTCAGCAAATGGATTCTCGAGCACTTAGAATAGTCTTTTAAACAATAAAAGACACTAAACCTTAACTATAATAGAGTTGCCACTCCACTATAGTCACTTGTGTTGAGTGGATTTCCTTACTGCAGGCAAACAATATTCTGACCTCAGGAAACTCTGACAATAACAATTTTTTTTAAGCAGTAACAATTATGACTGGACTTCTCTGAATATTTTCTTTATTTCTGATGTGTCAAAAAGCCACCTTCTAGTAGTTGGTGAAAAAGCAAACTAAACCCAGCCTTTTAAATGTATGTATCCTGCTTGCTTTTTTTTTTTCTTTTTTTCCTTTTCTTCCCCAGTTTGATTGAGCCATTTCTGCATCTGTTAATGAAGGAAGTCATATACCCAGAAAGTAATGCTCCCAATGGGATAAAATTCCATTTTATTGACATCTATCTGGAAGAACTGGCTAAAGCTGGAGCCAAGGAGGTAGAAAACAACCTAATTCTCTTTGTGATTAATATTGCTGTATTATACAACCATCTTTTATCAGTGTTTTTAAATCCTAATTTATTTATATTGTTTTAAATATAACTCATTAACACTGAACACTATTTATGTTGTTCTTGGAAAAGGAACATAGATTGGTCACCCTCCAATTCTCACGCTCTGCTACAAATGCTCCAATTTTAGATTGTAAATATAATGAGGGAATCTTTTTTATTTTGACTCCCTCCCTTTTTTGGGGGGGAGGGGGGAAGAAAACCCTATTGTTGTTTCTATTGAGATTTTTAAAATTTTCATCACTCTTTTCTTTTATAAAAATTCACTTTGAGCCCATACTTGACCTGATCCTTTAACCACATGTTGTAGAGATTCAGAAATCTAATTTTAAAACTGTCTTCAATGACTTGAGCACTACTGGATTCAGGCATGTGCATTTTGATAGACTGCCCCATAAAGAACAAGTTACACAATTTGCCAGGTACCAGCAATATCTTTAATGTAGTTTGCCTGTTTATCTCTTTCAGTAGAGACCTTCCTCTTTCTTATTTAAGTCTTATTGGCTATTGCAAAGCAGCAGAATTTTGCAGCAGTCTAAAGTCTGATTCTACAGCAGTTACTGTGTAATTCTGCTGCAGGAATCTGAATTCTGCTGGCTATTTTATTATTACTTGAAATCCCTCCCCACAATGTCGTTCTTCTTAGCCTGCTAGGGAGGAATCCTTGCAGGCCCCCTATACTAATTCGTAGCCTTCACTTTGCTAGTCCATATGTGGTGCTGCTGGCAGATGCCCTCCTGGTAACTATTTTCTCTCTCTCTTTAACAGACAAGATGTGTCTATTAGCAGTTTTGTAGCAGTGCTCTCTAAAGAAGAGACAGCAGAATGCAAAGGGTGGCCCAGCAGGCAATTCTGTTGGCAGGTGTAGGGAGTGTATGTGGGGGTGGGGGAAGTTTCTGTAGCAGGAACAGTGTCTCCAGTCAGGGCTCTAATTCAGCAACAGTTCCTCCAGTCCCAGAATTGCATAGGGTTTATAAGGCCTGTGACTGAGACTTTCAAAACAGTCTAAGGGATTTAGATTAATTGTAATGAAAGATGCGTGTAAATCCCCTAGATGCTTTTTAAAGTCTCCGCCTATGTTGCGTTTAGCAGAGGGATCAGATCTTACTGTTCATTACTATTCTGTTTGATGGTCTTTTGGTTAAGGTCTGCAAATCAGAAGACACCCAGGATTTAGTGTGCTGCAGACTTCCTTTGTGACCTTGGGCTGACTCACTTAATTTTTTCCTCAGTCTCATTTTGCCATCTGTGAATTGAGGATCAAAGGCATATTGTGCGGTTTAATAAATCGATCTGTACAAAGCACTCTGTTTCTATAGTGTGTCCATCAAATATCTCAGTGGTGGTGCTGAAGTGTTACTCTTGTCAATTTTAGTGGGGAAAAATGATGAAAATCCTGGTGTATAGCCTCTTAGAAAGATCTCCTGCCTCACAATCTACAATGAGTTACTCGACCTGCCTGCTCTACTGTACTGAGTCTTTTTGTCTCCTAATCTCACAGCTCACAGCAGACCAGAATCTCAGGTTTATTGAACCTTTCTGCAAAATTGCTGCCAAATCTAAAGAGTAAGTTTGATGGATGAATATTGGATTTTCCATTTTTTTTATTTATTTAGTCTAAGATCCAGGAAGCTCTTGAAATGCCATTTCAAAAGATGATAAACAAATGGACTGAAGCAAAGCAAAGAACATAATGAAGTTCAGGTCATAGAAAAACTACCACCTGGGCAGGCCTTTGTGGCTAGCTTAACTCACCTTTATGTTCCTCAAAACCAGAAGTGAAGTGGGTGTGTAAATAGGGGAACCACCTATACCTGTGTTTATAGAGTACCTAACACAACAGATCCCTGACTCTCATCTGGTACTATTGGCATATAAAATATTAATTAATAAACCAAGCAAAATCTCCAAGCTGTAACATTGGAAGAACCAAATATGAAACTGGAAAATCTGTTTGCAATTAAGCAACTTGTTTAAGTAGTTGGTGACTTTTTTCCCCCAAAGTTAGATGCATCTCTCTCTCTATCTTTCTCTGTCTCACTGTCTTCAAAGTGTTTTAAATGTAAATGGGAACGAAAAGTGGCTTTTAACACTCTGCCTGTGTTCCCTCCCACTCTCATCCTTTTCTTATATAATACAGTCATCACCTGATGCAGGCAGTAGCCCAGGGTATCTTTGAAGCCATTGTGGATCAGTCCCCTTTTGCAATTGAAGATCTAATGAAAGAATTGAAAACGAGCTGTGATGGTGATGTTGAGCTGTATGAGGGAGATGAAGCTGAAAACAAGGAGCCACTAGTGACCAAAGGTGAGGAAGAAGTGATGAAAATTTAGCCTAGACTTTAAAGAAATACGGTAACTATTGACAAGATCCAAATGTGTATCCCACCTCTTAAAAATTCCATTCCCACTCTCAGCCAACTTAAGGCATGCAGGTGGATACAAGAACAGCAAATTTTGCTTCTGTTCTCTTCAGGTGATTTAGTAGACAAAGTAACCATAGACTAGTCAATTACAAACATCTTAGTGCTCCCTTTACATACCAGACCATATGGTTCCACATTTCAGTTTACTTACAGCAACAGTCGTAGATAACCCAGGACTGTCCAAAAACTAGAATTTTGTGGCAATGCTCCAGGAGGGAATTGGTCCAAGCTATTTCTTCTACTATGGGGATGGTTATTTTAAAGACCCAGAAATAATACTGCTGTTCTGAATTGCTTTTTCATCCTTGGAGCTAAAATGCTTGGATGTAAATGGGTATGTATCATCCCCAATATAAAGAGTAGGTAACTGAGGTATAGAGCATCTGCATTAGTTTCCAAAGGTAACACAGAATGTCTGTGCTAGAGGAAGGAAAAATATCAAGAGAGAGTTTCATGGCTCAAGTACTGCTCTTATTCTGCTATACTGGACAGCGCTTTCCCCATTCTTTCTGACTGATCTTTAAAATCTTTTTTGTGTAATAACAGACAAAGGTTTATCAAAAAATTCTGCACTGGGCATTGAAGAGCAAGAGGACCTTTCTGAAAATGCTGATGAAAACATTGGTCCTGTTCTCCAGGTTTGTGCCTTGCTTCCTTCATGTTAACATGATGTCCCCATGAATAACCCTAGGCTTTTTTTATTTGTCACTTAGTGGATAGTGGAAACATGACCAGTTGAATAATAAGGTGCACATCTCTTAGGGTATGTCTACACTGCAAGTAAAATCTCGTGGCTGGCCCGTGGCAGCTGAGTCAGGCTGCAGGGCTGTTTAATTGCAGTGTGGGCTTGGGCCGGAGCCTGGGCCCTAGGACCTGCAAGGTGGGAGGGTCCCAGAGCTCAGGATACATCCAGGTGGGAGGGTACACATCCCTCTGGTACAGGTGGGAGGGAACACAGGCAGAGTGTGTTTTAACACTCTGCCTGTACATCCACACCACAGCTAAACAGCCCCGCAAGCCCCTGTCAGTTGGCATGGGCCAGCCATGGGTTTTTAATTGCAGTGTAGACATACCCTAAATGTCTTCAGCTGAGTGTCCTATTAATAACATATGTCTTGTGAGTAGGTTACAAAACAAATGACGAAAGAGAAGTACATGTGCCAAATTCTTTTTCTTCTCTCTCCCCTGCCCCCTTTTTTTTTCCACTTCCACCTCAAGAGGTAGCAAAAAAGTTGCTAAAAACATAATTGTGTTCTCTGTCTGTCCCAGGAGTCAGCATATACCTTACTCATGTTGACAGCACAAGTGAGAGGGTGGGAGGGTACACAGGAGATGGGGCTGGGCACTAAACGCGTGACAGATCTTATGAACTCTATGGAACAAACTGCGGGGATCCAGGATTATGCTACAACAAAGATGCCTCAGGTTCCTTTGTTGGGCTATGGCTCTTAAGTAGGGACTAGAATGTTGCACATTTAAATCTTGGCATTGAACTGAGAGGTTTTTAAAAAACAAGTTAATTTGTTTGCTTTTTCCTTCTGAATGAGAGTCCAGGTTAGAAGTGTTCTGAAAAAATATTATTTGAATGCTTCATTGTAATGTAGTGTTTTTGTAGTCCTGTTTATCCCAGGGTATGAGAGAGACCAAGTGGATAAGGTAGGGAGTATCTTTTATGGGACCAGTTTCTGTTGGTGGAAGACATAAGTGTTCAAGCTACACAGAGCTCTTAGGTTGTCTCTTCAACCAACAGAAGTGGTCCAATAAGATATTACCTCACCCACCTGGTTTCTCCCATTGTTATGTAGTCAGGCAAAACCCATTCATAAAGCTAGCATGTGCATTCAGAGGTTGAATCTTGGCAGAGATCAAGTATAGTGGAATGAATTGGAAGTAGTAAAAAGCATATGCTGCTTGAAGTATTTATAATATTAGGTATACTTGGCGGTTCAGTATGATAGCCTGCAAAGATACTATATTGTGCTTTCTTTTGGCAGTTTAACTACAAAGCTGTTGCTGACAGACTCTTTGAATTGGCCAGCAGAAAAAATACACCCGCCTTTAACCGAAAACGTCTGTACAAATTGGTCAAAAAGTGAGTTCTCTTGAAACAAAGTGCTATATGATGATTTGTCTAAATAGACTTAACATCCTGTTTCCCCAACCTCCTCTACTGTTAGGGTCCATATCAAGAGATTTGCATCCTTTTAATGAAAGTGTTTCTGCAATGAATTTACTGTCCAGTACATTCCTACTTGGCCCAGATATCTTAGAAATAGGACATTGCTTACAGTATGTGGTAATATGAGTACAAAATCTCTGTCAGACATGGATATATGTATGGGTCTGAGACAGATTTTGGTTTTGCTTTTGTGTTTTTTCAGATTCCTAGACAGTAGAGTTGGAAGAGACTTGAGTTGTCTTGTCTGTACTTCATACCAGTTTAGGATTGTTCCCTGCTTTGCACTGTCAAGCGCTTTGTCTTGTATAGTTCTAAGTATTTCAAGTGATCAGGCGTCCACACCTTCAATTCTCAGATTACTCCACCCTCGCTTAAATCACACAGTATTTGAACAGCACTGTGGTCAAACTGCAGGGGAGGGGAGCGGCAGTGTTAAATCGCACTCTTGCCAAGACTTGTTCAGTAGTTTGGCTTTGAGTTGCTGGAGTTCTGAGGCAGTTCTCTTGGAGAGCTAGCGTTTTGTAGCCCTCCGATGTATTATGCTTTCCTCAAAAGTGGGAAGTGTGCATCATAAATGCAGTAACTTGGTGACATTTCAGTCAAATATTGTAACAGTAAGACTTTTTTTTTTTTTTTTGTAACTTTTTCAGGTTCCAGGACCTAGCAGAAGGTGAGAATTGAGCATCAAAAAAGAAGCACTTTCATTCTGCTAGATGATTCATCCTATTCTCGATGTAGATTTGCAGTGAATGTTGTCTTCGTGTGCTGTTTGAAGGATATTAGTTTTGGAGGTTATTGCTGTGATGTGGTTTTCTTATTAGGAAGTATAACTTGCTCAGATTCATAGAGGAGGTCAGGTCCCCATATCTGTTGCTTCACAACTTGGGGCAGCACTGTAATTTTATAAGCCAAGGTCCTGCCTTTTTATTCAAATTCTTTGCTTCTTAAGTGAGAAACATGATCAGTTTGATTCAGAATAATGAAGAAACCTCACACTTCTGTGCACATTTCTTTGCAGTGCTTTAAACGTGCTGATAGACAAGTGGAGTGGGGAGTCAGTGTTTGTGCCCCTTCTGCTGTATGTGAACACAGAAACTACTTGTGGGGAAGGAGGTATTTTCAGATGTCTCATTAGACTTTTTGCTCAACAGGAATCTTCCCACAAGATGATTTCCCTGAAGATGTTTCTACAGATGAAGATGACGGTACATTCAGCAGGGGCAGGCGAAAGAAAAAAGTTGTCAAATCCGTGGAGAAAGCCAAGCTGGAAAAAGAGAAAGGTAGGAGGCAAAGCTTGGAAACAGAGACCACTCTCACCAGTCTTAGATATGTCTACACTGCAACGTTGAGTGAGTCTCCTAGTCTGCGTAGATGGACTCAGGCTAGCAGGACTCAGGCTAGCATGCTAAAAATAGATGTGTGGTACACTGAGACTCTGGTTCTCAAGCCTAGGGAGTCCGATGGGCTTGAGAGACTGAGCTGCAGTGCTCACGCTTCTCTTTTTAGCACACTAGCCCAAGCCCTGCTAATACAAGTCTGTCTACCCAACGTGGGAGGCTTGCTCCCATCTGCAAAACAGACATACCTAGTGCGACTAGGCAACATCACAGGATGAGATTGTTTTAAGTTAGTGATCAGTTGCTTGGGATTCACTGGTTTCTGAGTCTCATTGCAATGAAGGATAAAGGTTGAAATCCTGATCTCATTGAAGTCAACGGGAATTTTGCCATTGACGTCAGTGGAGCTAGGATATCACCCATTATGCGGCAGATTGGGAAGAAGTTGTGCTTTGCCTTTCCCCAGTCAAGAAGCACTGTTGATATTTACTGTGAAAGCAAGAACATATCTGTCCCCTTGAAAGAGGAATGCCATTAGAACATTAGCAATTAGGGGGAATGGCTGGAAGAGAAGAATGGAAATAAGCTATATAGGAGGCTTTACAGCTGTTTCTACCATCAGGGTTTGCATTTACATTTCTACAAGCTTAATGTTCTTCAAGAAAATGTACCAGAGTCAGCTGACACGTGAGCTGCCTTTTAATGGGTTTACCAGCAGGAAGGCCTCTGAGACAGAGCACCTTGATGGGGTGGAGATATTACTACTTTAGAACTACTCATGGGCAACTGCTGGCAACCCAGCAGTAACATGAAGAAAGGCAAGAGAAGCATTAATAGGCCTGGAAAAAATGATATGGATTCTCAGTGGCCGTATGTGCAGTAAAGATTTAGGGATGTAAGAAAGCAACTCCTCTATTGCAGTTGTCTTTTCATTTTATATTTGGGTTAAATGTTGCTGCTTCTGGTTTTCGCCTCCTTGCAGAGAAGGATAGAATAGAGGCATCAAGTACAGAGGAAGATGATGCATCAGGACTCCAGAAGAAGAGGAAGAGGTGGAAGAAGAGGGACTGTCAAATTACAGGCTCCAGCACAGCTGATGGGAGAAGTGAAGAGGGGGAACCTGATGCAGTTGGACCCAAAGAACCTAACAAGGGCAGAGCACCAGAAACTAGTAAAAGAAAAAGAAAAAACAAATCTCTAGACAAAGAGGCAACCGAGACTGGAATTGGTGTAACTGGCAGCGGAGGAGATGGTGACAATTGTGCACAGGGTGCTCGAACTGACGTAATGCAGACTGATAGGAGACAACTCAAGAAAAAGAATACAAAACTTCAGAAGGTTCATGTAAAACCTGTATCTCAAAATGGACCAGCTAATGCCAATGCCCTGTGGTATGACAATGACTGTGCCACTGTAACTACTACCAAGATGGTGAAAAAGAAACAGAAAATGAGGACTGTCTTACTCAATGGCTTATCTGAACAGGCTCTTCTGCAGTCAGAACAGGAAAGCTTGCAGAATAACCTTACAGGAGAAGGGGACTCTGAATCCACACTGCCCCAAAAAGTAAAATTGAAGAAAAAACCTAAGTTGGACAGTTTAGATGGGCTCAGGGTCTCAAACCAGAAACCACCATCCCTGAAAAAGAAGAGGAAGATCAAGGAGGTGATAAACTCTGTTGAAGTGAAAGAAGTTCTTGAGGCTGCATGCAAGAAAAGCAAAAAGAGTGTAAGCAGAGGGCTCTAATTCTCTTTTGCCTGTGAGACTTGTTTGAATTCAGTTTGAGCCGAGTGGTGTATGGGATGTTTTTTTACACGTGTTAAATTCCCCTTGTCATGGGATAACAATATCAATTGGGAATTAAGGGAGTGGGAGGATCCCATGGGTATATTTCACCAGCCAACAGTGTCATGGATCTGAATCTAAGGTGGGGACTTTCATTGCTCATAGTGCTTCCATGACTACTTGTGTGAATGGGCCAAATTCTTGGAAGGAAGGCATTGCATCCAATGCTGTGCTCAACTTGTTCTGGGCCAGAAGTCCATCTCTGATGCAGCAATAATAGTTTCTTGCAACAATTTATGGTCATTTTGGTTTTTTGTCCCCTACCCACAAGAGAGGGTGTAAATGGAGGCAGTCTGAATTTAGAAAGCATTTAGGATCCAAAAATACTTTGCAGGTTATGACTTAGACAACACTGCAGGAATCCTGGCAGTGTTTCCTTGAAATATTCTGAGTTTTTTCCTTAATGAAAATGATTGAGTATTTACAGGTTATATATTTTCATTTCGTTTACTGATGTAGTTCAAACATTTTAGTCCAAGTTTTGCCCCTCACACCATTCGTTTTGTCTTTGCCATGGTTCAAAGGAAACTATTCTGCAAACGTTTATGAACATTCTTTGTTCCTCTGCCTTAAAAACCAGGCTGCTTAAGAACCGTGTATGCCTTGGTTACACACCAATTTAAATGAGTTTTAATACACATCTTTAGTTAAACCTGTGCAAATTTGTGTATAGACAAGGACTAATGGTATAGTCCTTGGAGGACTAATAACTCATACATCTGATACTGTTAGAAAGTTTCCAGAGCTTTTTATACATAATACTGTGATGGTTTTTTTTTTTTTAAGGGCTGTATGTTCAGAGAATGATGCTTTGTGATAGTATTGGAAATTGGCATTTCCAAATTGCAAAGCTCACATTTCTGCCACTGGAGAATTTGCAAAATATTGGATCTTTAAACCTGTCTCTGGTGCAGAGCTAAATACTTCTTCACTCCTTTATGATGTACAAAGATGGATTCCCCCTTTTTAAAATCTTGTTTTAAATTGTGTAATATCAGGTTCTCACTTCTCTGTCTTTGGTGGAGGAGGTTAGAACTCAAGAATGTCCCACAAAGCTGAATCCTGAATTGCAAATTTCCCTGCTTCCAGCAGAGAGGAGTTCGAGATGTTTTGAATCTTGGTTTCCCAAGCATGAAAAATTTTGAGAATCAGAAGAAGCTAACTCTATACATCATAAAAGAACAGGAAAGGGCAAAACCAGAAATGTTCAGAATTGCTTCACAGTTTGCCTGCTAAAATTGGGAAGCTGAGACTCCTGCATTGTTTGAAGTGGAGCTTAATTTTATTAGTTCTGGTCCCAGTGGCCATGAGATTCAGATTGTGTTGAAAAGGGACCCCTCTGATCTCCCCCTCCTTTTATTTATTTGTAAATTTTTAAAATAATCTAAACTAACATTACTCAGTTTGTCTATGAAGAGAGGGCAGCCATTCAGTGGCCAGTGCTCTGAATGGTAGCTTTCTTGTTCCCCAGGCTAAAATGTATTGTTAGCATATTCAGTCCCTAGAGAGGAAAGCATGCTTTGTATTTCTCAGCATCCTGTCCACTCCTCTGTCCATCCAGCTAAAGGAGTAGAGTTAAACAGTCCCATGTAATCCTTGACCCTAATGGGACAGAGGGAAAGGGGAAAGCTTCAGAGCTCCCAGATGGACATAGAAGGGAGTAGGGGAACCTTGTGCTCCTGAAAATGATGCCATTATCTGGACTCTGACAGGGATCTTACAAGTTCCCTTCACCTTCGAGAACTCCATCAATGCACCTCCTCTTCCCATTCAACAGTCTTGCGATTCCAGCGCTGACCTTTCCTGAACAGAGACTTCCAATCATGCAAACTTGTGAGGCATTTTTGTAATGGCTGCAAATGTTAACCAGGGGACTAACAAGTGACCACAAACTAGGATTCATTCATGATGAGTGACCATTGTTTAACTATGGCCTCCACTGGCAAATGACTAGCACTAACCCTGGCACCCTGTATTTCTCAGTTAGCTGCTGCTCTTTCTCACGCTGAGTAAACTTGTGTTTTATTTTTCCCCTCGTAGGAGGTTGGTGGCACTTTCACACCATTAAAGAAAAAGAAAGCAAAGACAGGGAATGACTTTGTGAAATTTGAAAAAACAACTTTACCAAAGCCAGTGTTCTTCAGGAAAGCCAAAGGCAGCCTGTCTTCAACCAGAGCCTCCATGCAGGTAAAGTGACCCTGATTTGGTTCCCCCAGAATTGGGGGGGTTGCCTTAAGTATGGCTCACGGAACTCCGAGACTTGGCTCGTGGCCACCCACATCTGAAAACCGAGGGCAGCTTGCCCAGATGTGGGTCTCAACCTGTGATACTCCGTCTGGATCACACCAGTGTCTGTCTAGTTTTGCTGGGACCTATAGTCTCCATGGGCAGCATCTATGACTGTGGAAGGGCAGCTGTTGTCTGCTCCATCCTGTGCAAACTAGATGTGGCCCTGAGGTTCCTAACAAATTCTCAGCACTGTTCATACTTGATAAAAGTTTGGGAACCCTAACCTCAGTGAAAACTGGCCTGGAGCTCCTCAGCAGATAGAGTTTTGATTGCCATGGGGTTTTTAATTGTCCATTCAAGAATTAATCTATATACATATATTTCCTCCCCCACTCCCCACCCCCCGCACCCACACAGGCACACAAAAGCAAAGCTGTCAATGTGAGCAGTTTAAACTCTTCAGAAGTAATTTTATGTACCTTGTTGCTTGTATGTGTCTGGATTATCTGCCATGTGAGTTGATCAGAATGATCATCCCCACATTTGCAACGTCGTCTATCTGGCTTGCTCTTGCTGGTGGTTGTCTTCCTCTTCCTCTTCAGGGGTTAAGGTGGAAAGTGAAGCCTCTGTCTACGTCTAACCAAACTCTGCCACCACTTTAGTCTCCCCTGCTCCCTTCACTCCCAATAAACTGCACTAATCTTCTTGACACCTGTAAAATAGGCAGTTTTAAAATAATTTTAAAAAATAGAATAACCAAACAAACTACTTTGAGTAGTGTAAGCTGATTCAGGCATATTTCCTAATGCTGACAAATTGGGATAGTGACATTTTTCATTGTTTAAAAGAAATCCCTCTTATCTAAAGTGTAGTTTTGAGGGTTTACATTATTTTGAGAATACTAAAGGAACAAATAATTATTGCTCTTACAGATCAGCTCTGAGTTTTGCAGTTCTTTCTTTTCATGGAAGCTTGTTACAGAAGAGGTCTTCTGAAACTGCCAACTTGTTTCCATATAAGCCTCTTAAACTTTCTCTCAATCTTTTTGACCACTATTAAAATTATGCTTTGTAACACCCTCGTAGCTCGGTGAGCTAAGAGTGCTGTGAGGCCAGCATACTTAACATCTGGGAGGAAAGACAATCTTCTCAATGGTTGGCGAGCTATCTAGTCAACTTTAAGAAATATCCTTCCTTCTTGTCCATGACAATGGTGGCCACTAAGCAAAGGCTGCTATACGTAGGTCTTCAAGGTGGGGAGGGTATCTACAACAAGGGAAGAAACTGGGACTCCTCAGAGTTCCAGCAGGGAAACAGACGTAATGTTGCCTCAAATCAATCTTTATTTGCCATCTTCATTTTATTCTATAGTTAAACAAGCTGCAGTGTTCCAGCTCCAAAAAAGTCACCTTTGGATTGAATAAGAACATGACTGCAGGTGAGTTTAAGGTGTCTGCATACCTTCATCATGTGTCCTTTGGGGTGCAGGGGGGCAAGGATGAAAGGGGAGGGAGGTGAGAACTACACAGACAGTATTTAGAAATGGATGCGGAACCTCTCGGATGCTGCTTCTGGAGTTTGTCTTTTTGTCACAATCTTGGTATTGTTTATGAACCCAAATCACGTTCCAGGAAACAGACTGAAATCTATAACCTTCTGGTTCAGAGACAAAGGTATTGTCTTGACTCCATGAATTTGCATTGATTCCCTAATGGATGGAATCCACTGGATTCAGTAATGCCATCGTAGAGTGGTTTCAAATCCGTGTCATTCCGTGTACTGCTTTGTAAGAGTCTTTCATGTTTTCACCAAAAAGTTGACCAGTGATCAGATCACTAACATAGTGAACATCAGTGTAAATGCGGTAGGATCTGACAAAATAGGGAAAGACTAAGTTAAGAATTACTTAGACAAGTTAGATGTCTTCAGGCCTGCAAGCGCTGATGAAACACATCTTAGCACTGGCTGAAGAGATCTCTGAGCCATAAGCTGTTACTTTTAATTGTGGAGGAAGGAATAGATCCCAGAGCACTGGAAAAGGGAAAATATAGTACCTGTCTATGAAAAGGGGTCTAAGGATAATCCAGGGAATTATAGACCAGTCAGCTTAATTTTGATAATCTGGAAGGATAATAGAGAAAATAATCAAACAATCCATTTGTAAGCACCTAGAAAATAATAAAGTGATCAATAACAATCGGCATGGATTTGTCAAGTACAAATCTTGTGAAACCAACCTAATAGCCTTCTTTCACTACGCTTGTTACCCCTTCAGTAATGGGGAAGCAATAGATGTGACATATGTTGACTTTAGTAAGGCATTTGATGCTGTATATGATCTCCTAAATTAAGGAAGTATATCCTACACGAACCTACTATAAGGTGGGCGGACAACTTGCTGGAAAACCATTCTTAAAGATTAGTTATCAATGGTTCACAGTCAAGCTGGACGGGGCATATCAAGTAGGGTCCCCCATGTATCTGTCCTGTGTCCAGTTCTATTCAGTATCCTTATTAAATTATTTGGATAACAGCATAGAGAGCACACTTATAAAGCTTGCAGACAATACCAAGCTAGAAGCAGTTGCAAGTGCTTTGGAGAGCAGGGTTAGAATTCAAATTGATAAACTGGAGAAAAAGGATGAAATTCAGTAAGGATCAAATGCGGAGTACTCCACTTAGGGAGGCGTAATCAGTTGCACAAATACAAAATGGGAAATTGCTTAGGAGAGAGTTGTGCAGAAAGGGATCTGGGGTTATATTGGATCACAAACTAAATATGAGTTGTCACTGTAACATTGTTGCAGAAAAATCAATGATTATGTGATATATTAGCAGGAGTGTTGTAAGCAAGACATGACAAGTAATTCTTCCACTCTACTCAGCACTGAGAAGACCTCAACTGGAGTATTGTGTCCAGTTTTGGACTCCATGCTTCAGAAAAGTGTGGACAAATTGGAGAAAGTCCAGAGAAGAGCAACAAAAATGATTAAAGGTTCTAGAAAACATGAACTATGAGGAAAGATTGAAAAAGTTGTTTTTGTTTAGTTTTGAAGTAGAGAAGACTGATGGGGATATAACAACAGTGTTCAAGTTCATAAAAGGCAGTTTTAAAGAGAAGTGTGATAAATTGTTCTCCTGTTCCACTGAGGTCAGGACAAGACGTAATGGGCTTACATTGCAGCAGGGGAAATTTAGGTTAAAGATTAGGAACAATTTCCTAACAGTAAGGGTAGTTAAGCACTGGAACAAATTACCTAGAGAGGTTGTGAAATCTCTGTCAAATCTGTTCTTAAAAACCTCCAATGACAAACACCTGTCAGGGATGGTCTTGGTCAGGCCTGCACAACATGCAGCCCCTGTGGGCTCACTGTGCAGCCCGCAGGCAAGCAGCGCAGTGGGGCTGTCGGCAGGAGCGGCACCAGGGTTACTGCTGCCCTAAGCAGCAGCGCTCCTTCTCTGAGCATTCAGTGTCGGGGATCCTTCCACTCCACATCTTTGGGGTATTTCGGCGGCAGCTCCCCCCTCACCACGCTTGGGCTTTGCGGCTCCCAGTCATGTGAGCTACCGAGGCGTGGAGCCCTGAGCCTGCTCTGGAAGGCGCAGCGGCAGTGGTGGCTCAGACTCCTGAGAGCTGCAGAGTCCGAGCACGGCAAGGGAGCAGCCGGGGGGCGCATGGGGGGCCAGTGCCTGCATGCCTCCGCTGCAGCTTGCAGGAGCCCCCGAGGTGGGCGCCGGGCTGCAGCCTGGGCAGGAAGGGCTAGGGGCATGCTGCTCCCTGCTAGCTGCGCCACCACCTTTGCAGAGCTGCTGCCCCCCTGCACCACGCCAGCTTCTCAATGGCTGGGGCTCACCGTGGCCGCAAGCGGGACGCTCTGGCTCTCCGGTGCCTCCGGAAGGCAGCTCCTCCCTGCCAAGCTGCTGCAGTGGCCCAATTCCGGGGGCTGGTGGGGTGGGGAGGGCTTGCAGGGGGGCTGTGCACCCTACAGGGGAGTTCAGGGGGTGAAGAGGGGGGGAACCTGGTCTGGGGAGCAGCCCCTGGGCAGGCTGGCCCGTGGGGTCTATAAAGGCTTGTTGGGATTTGCCCCTTAATGAACCAATGTGCAGAGGGGTGGGGGGCGCAAGGTGGAAGTTTCGCCTAGGGCGCAAAATATCCTTGCACCAGCCCTGGGTTTGCCCCCTGCCCAGGGGGGAGCCCCACCTCACAGCCCCTTGCGCACCGCACTCCAATCGCCCTAATGGCCAGAACCACACGTGTCTCCATCTCCCGCTCCCCCCTGCTTGGCGTACAGCAGGTGCGACACTTCCGGGGCCTGCTGAGGCGGGAAGCGCTGGGCACGAGGCAGAGCTGGTAAGCAAGGGGAGAGGTGCCTGGCTTGGGCTCAAGCCGCAGCTGGGGGTGGGGGGAAAGGACTGTGCCAAGACCCCCTCCCTCAACTCCCCCCTCGGTTGGGGGCGGGGTGGCTACTGCACTGATTGGTCCCAAGGCAGCCTCCATAGTGATGGGGCTGGGGGGGCGTTGAACCATCTGTGGGCAGCCAGGAAGTCCCCGGGGGAGGGGTGTGTGTGTGTGTTGCACCTGGGTCCTTCCCCCTCCCTGGCCCCTATCACACTGCATCCCTCTCCCCCTGGACTCCCTGTGGCCCCTGTGTTTGTGTGTTGGACAGTCACATCCAATCCTTTCACACTGCCCCCCTTTCGCCTCCCTGGCGCTGGGAGTGTGTGTGTTGTGTTTTTTGGGTAGGGGGGAGGAATTGGTTTCAGCGGTGCTGAGGGGGGTGTTCGGCCCTCAGCTGTTTTCTTTGGAGAACTATGACCCTCGCCGCTTTACGAGTTGTGCAGTCTTGGTCTAGGTAATACTTAATCCCCTGCACTGCAGAAGGATTGGACTATTTGACCTATTGATGATCTGACATTTCTGTGATTCTGTGACGCTCCTTGTCTTCAAATTCCCCACTGCTTCATTTTGCCTCCCAGCAGAAACATCTGTGAAACGCTGAGAGTCCATGCTCTATGGCAGGGGAATCACCATTATTACGGAAAAATTCCAATTTTACTTTGGCTGCCTCTGCTGACCATGATATTAACAAATAAGTATCCCCACACAGAAACTCTTACATGTTCATGCTTTTCTTGGGGACATACTGATGTGTATAAAATTGAAATTGATTTCTGATGTAATAAGACAAGGTATCCATTTTCTTACCTTTTTGTTCCTCTCTAAGGCCTGGTCTACACCATGCGTTTAAACCAAATTTAGCAGCGTTAAACTGATTTAACCCTGCACCCGTCCACACAACGAGGCCCTTTATATCGATATAAAAGGCTCTTTAAACCGGTTTCTGTACTCCTCCCCGATGAGAGGAGTAGCGCTGAAATCGGTATTGCCGTGTCGGATTAGGGTTAGTGTGACCGCAAATTGACGGTATTGGCCTCCGGGCGGTATCCCACAGTGCACCACTGTGACCGCTCTGGAAAGCAGTCTGAACTCGGATGCACTGATCAGGTAGATAGGAAAAGCTCTGCGAACTTTTGAATTTAATTTCCTGTTTGCCCAGCATGGAGCTCTGATCAGCACGGGTGGCGATGCAGTCCCAAATCCAAAAAGAGGTCCAGCATGGACTGTATGGGAGATACTGGATCTGATCGCTGTATGGGGAGACAAATCTGTTCTATCAGAGCTCCATTGCAGAAGACGAAAAGCCAAAGCATTTGAAAAAAATCTCCAGGCTATGATAGGCAGAGGCCACAGCACAGTGCTGTATGACAAACGTAACGGAAAGCCAAAGAATCAAATGGACGCTCATGGAGGGAGGGAGGGTGTACCGAGGACTCCAGCTATCCTGCAGTCTCTGAAAAGTATTTGCATATTTGGCTGAGCTCCCAATGCCTGTAGGGTCAAACACATTGTCTGCGGTGGTTCAGGGTATATTTCATCAATTTATCCCCCTTTTCCCCCCATGAAAGAAATGGGGAAAAAAATCGTTGCTTGACTTTTTTCAATGTCACTGTATGTCTACTGCATGCTGCTGGTAGACGTGGTGCTGCAAGACTGAACAGCAGCATCCTCTCCCCTCCCTTCCCAAGTGGCAGATGGTACAGTGCAGAACGACTGGTAGCTGTCCTCGTCATCATCCCGTGAGTGCTCCTGGCTGGCCCCAGGTGAGGTCGGCCGGGGGCGCCTGGGTAAAAATAGGAATGACTCCCAGTCATTCCTGGCAGATGGTACAGAACGGCTGGTAACCGTCTTCATCATAGCAACTGGGGGCTGAGCTCCATCAGCCCCCCCCCCCCTTTTCATGTCTAAAGAAAAGATTCTGTACTGCCTGGACTATCATAGCAGTGGGATGCTGGGCTCCTCTCCCCCCCACCGTTTAATATCCTGCCTGGACTATCATAGCAGCTGGAGGCTGCCTCCCCCTCATTTTATCTCACTAAAAAGTCAGGGTTTCTTATTCCTGCATTATTTATTACTTCATCACACAAATGAGGGGACACTGCCACGGTAGCCCAGGAGGGTTGGGGGAGGAGAGAAGCAACGGGTGGGGTTGTTGCAGGGGCACCCCCTAGAATGGCATGCAGCTCATCATTTCTGTGGGATCTGACACGGAGCGGCTGTGCTCTCTGGTTCTCTAATACACTTACCCCATATTCTAGGCAGAACTGACTCTATTTTTAGATACAACATAAAGGAGAGAATGACCCAGGGAGTCATTCCCATTTTTGTCTTTGCGCCCCTGGCCGACCTCAGCGAAGCTCAGCCAGGAGCACCCATGACAGCAGCAGACGGTACAGAACAACTGATAACCGTCATCTCTTCGCCAATTTACAATGGCACAGCAGACAGTACAGAACAACTGGTAACCGTCTCTGCGATCTTGCAAAGGCAAATGAATGCTGCTATGTAGCGCTGCAGTACTGCCTCTGTCAGTGGCATCCAGTACACATACGGTGACAGTGACAAAAGGCAAAACGGGCTCCGTGGTTGCCATGCTATGGCATCTGCCTGGGCAATCCAGGGAAAAAGGGAGCGAAATGATTGTCTGCCATTGCTTTCACGGAGGAAGGCATGAGTGACAACATTTACCCAGAATCACCCGTGACCCTGTTTTTGCACCATCATACATTGGGATCTCAACCCAGAATTCCAATAGGCGGGGGAGACTGCGGGAACTATGGGATAGCTACGGGATAGCTACCCACAGTGCAAGGCTCCAGAAATCGACGCTAGCCTCAGTACATGGACGCACACCACCGAATTAATGTGCTTAGTGTGGCCGCATGCACTCGACTTTATACAATGTGTTTTACAAAACTGGTTTATGTAAAATCTAAATAATCCCGTAATGTAGACATACCCTTAGATGTAGACCACGTCTTATTATTTCAGCACTGGAGTAGCAGACTCTATATTTTACAACAGTAAGTGTGTGTGCTCATAAACCATCTTAAACCCTACTGCCAGCAATGGTGATCAGCCGCTAGGACCATGGGATATAAACAGTATGAATAGTGCTTGTTCCCCTCCTTCCTTTCAAAGAGAGGATGTAAAGTTTAGCAAGAAACCTAGATCAAGGGCTCTCAGTCTGAATTGCATCTTTACAGAGAGATTGTTTTGTGGGCACCTTGCCTCCCACTTACAATCGTGGAATAACTGGCAACTGCAGGAATAGGAGGGAAGTATTTAGCTGGCTTTTAATGCGATAGAGGATCTGGTAACAAGGAGAGCTACACCACATGGCCAGCCAGTTCTCTCTGGATACCACCAGTCAGTCCATGGGTTACAGCTGAAGGTGGTAGCACAACCTAAAGAGAGAGCGATAAGGCACCATCAGGAGCTGGAGATTCATGCTGACCTCTTCCATACCCCATCCCCGCAAATCTTAGGTTTTTGATTTTTTGCTAACAGCCTGGATCTTGTGCATTAATGGCAGATTTCCTTGGTACTCCTTTGAGTGGCAAAGCAATCAGGGAACTGTGGAACTGCCTAAATCTCTCAATGTCTGGATCTCTAATAACTTTTTGTCCTTTAACTTTTGTTTGACAGAATTTAAAAAGACAGACAAAAGTATCTTAGTGAGCCCAGAAGGAGCCTCCCGGGTGGCTTTCAACCCTGAACAAAAGCCTCCCCATGGGGTGCTGAAGTCACCTGGAACACCCACAGGAGAGCCCCAGATGAAGAAATCATTTGTAACACCAGCTAAGAAGAGACCAACCGCTATGGACTTCTTTTAAGCCAAGTTGGAGTGGCCTACTTTTGTACATGACATTTCAGGAAACTAGAACTTTCTCTGGAGGTATTTTGGACTTCTCTATTTTTTTAAATTGCTCTGAACTGTATATAAAAGGTTCTGATTGTGACCTGTAACACTGCTGCTTTTACCACCTTTTCAGCTGTACCTTGTGAAGTACCTTGTTCCACCTGTTACAGAAAAGAGATTAAAATGAGAGTCTGCCCAGGTTTCCAAAAGGTGTGGTCTCTCACCATGACATTCTCGAGAGACTTGCTAGTTAAAGAACTTTTAGGGTCAATACTTCGAGACTGATTAAGAAAACTTGCTCTTCAAGCTGCTTGACTGGCTTCAGCAGGTCAGGATGTTTAAACCTACTAGGCAGCTGTCAATGTATTTACAGATTTGCTCCTGACTCTTGCCTGTTGTGTCATTCTGATTACTGGCATTCTGATTTAGCCTGTTTCTGCTAATGAGCTGTTTAATCAACTTCTGACAGTGAAAACCTAGTGTCTCTGTTTAATGGACCACTTCACTTTTAGTGGCCTTACTCATGGCAGCAAAACTTTTCCATGGATTAGAAATAAAGTAGCTGTTCAGATGATCATTTCATCCATAAACCCCTGACACTGATTGGCCAATCAGCTGTTTATATGCAAACCACATGAATATCTGTAAAACAAGTGACTTGTACTTTTACCATCACTTGTGGTGGCAGAATTGGCTCCTCCACATTCTTCTTTTACCTACTACAACTGAAATAATGCTATCATATTTGAGAAGTCTCTTGTATTTTAATGTTCAGTTCTGTCTTCTTTCCCAAAGAGATTGCAAAAGTTTCGAAACAATCTTTGTTTCCTCCTCTATCAATTGTTGTCACTACATTGAGCAGATGTCAGACTTTCATTCACTGAATGAAATTTGTACCATATTAAAACAAGCTAGATCAGAGTAGTGCATCTTTGCTTAGAATACACATCTCTCTGAAAACCTTGATGTCTTTAAAAACAAGGTAGAGCTTTATAGCCCAAGCAGCTCATAGCTTTTTCTTTAAGGTAAAACCAGAAGAATTATTTCTACAGGATTTATTTCTGGTATGTTTTATTCTGCATGGAATATTCAGGTATTCTGTGATTATCCCTATGATTTTACTTTGTTTTAATTTTGTTTCTTACTCTTATAACTTCAGTCAAGAATGAGATAAACTTCTGAACAGACCATTAATTTATTCTGACAAATTATGTTGTAGAAACTATTCTATAATCTGGTGCAGTAGGTCTTTTCTGAAAGACCTGCCTATACAAAAAAGGATTTGCCCCAGACCTCTGTCTTAAAGCACAGTGGAGTGTCAGGTCACAGCTATTCATTTAATTTCCCTCTGTTGCTTCTGGGAATCCATAGGCACAGAAAGCCCATGTTATTATCTTGTCATATCAAAATGCAGATGTTTACTTTAGCCAGTGGAGTAAATATGTAAAATCTATCTAGAAAGATAGATAGATCCGTATCTTTTGACCAGTATTTGGTGCCTGCTGTCCTCTTCCAAATAGTTCCAAAAGCTACCAGAATGAAACTGTAACTTCTGAGAAACCAGTTAATTTACAAGTTCTCCAAAATGTTTGCATCATTGTAAATTAATGATGGTGCTCAGTGTTAAATGGCTCTTGCTGTTACACTAAATTAATGCCAGTTCACGGCTTGTGGTACTGACATAAGAGCTTTAGAAAATCATTTAGTCCTCCTGTTTGAATGTTACTACTCAGTCAAAATGAAGGCCTGAATTTCAGTGGGCTGTGTTTTTTGTTATTGAACTGACTGCTCAATAAAGAACTAATGGGCATACATCTGACAATATTAATATTTGCTGTTTGGTACATTATTAATTTATAAATATGAGAATTTCTCATAATCTCAGAATAAGACATTTTCTTCGAAGACAGTGGTGAGTAGGAGTTAACAAGGACTAATCAATAATATGTTGTGCTGTTTATCTTGTACTGTGGGTAAGAAGTCTCTTGTGGAATATGCATAATAGCATTTGTATATGCATGGACATTAATGCATTATGTTTGAGATTCAGTATTCCTCCAAGGATGTAGATGCAACACAATCGGTGGGTTGAACCTGGTGTATATAGAGACACAGGAGATCAGAAGTTCAAACAAAATGTCTATTTTTTTTTTCATCTTTCTGCAAGCATCTTTAAATTATCTCATCCCTCTTTACTGGTTCTGGATCCTGTGACCGAGTGCTTGTCCAGATGTACTATCTCCCACAGATGCTAAATGATGTGGGTAAAAATGGCAGTCACAGTTTAATGAATATTGTAGTGATATGATTGATCATTGGGGCTCATGGATTTATGCATTCTGTGTCTGTCTGTACCATTATATTGGTGGAATGTCTTGTAAATATGCATGTGTAATATGTATTTCATTTGCTTCAGTGGTGCCTGGAATTTCATTAAGGACAAATTTTTAAGAAAACCTAAAAAATTGACAATGCAATTGCTAGATTAAATTATCCAGAACATTTCAGTAATGGAAATTCCAGTAAACACTGAAGATAAATAAAGGAGACATCAATGCAACATCTGGGATACAATTGTGTTTGCACAGTGGGTAGTACAAAGAGATGGATTTTTAAAATAAGTGGGTTCTAAGCAGGTTGATATCACTTAATAATTTTATTCCAGATCTGCAGCTGCCAACCATATTCAGAGTTGAAATAAACAGAAGGGTGGAATTAATGTGGTTAAGATTAAAAGGACAATATTTTGTAATGGGTCGGTTTCTCTCTCTCTCTCTCTCTTTTAATAAATCCGGTCAACTTTGTACTTGTGAAACTTTTCTGATGGTTTGTAATTCTTTATAATTTTAGAAGAACTCAAAAGCACAGAACGAATCCTCTAGGAAAACCTGTTTAAAATTATATTTAAAATATCTGGCTGTAAAAGCTTTTATGTTTTATCAAAGCTTAAAGCTTTGTGCACTCCCGTTCCTTTTATTCTCTTGTTTCCTGAACATAACTTTTATTGCAGGCAGGAAATTGTTTCTTGCACTACTTTGTGTACATCTTCAACTGCACTGTTAATATAAATATGAATGGTTAAACATTGGATCTTTTAGTCAAGTCCAATAAAATTCATTTCTGTGGATTTTGTATCTTGGAGTGAATTTTTTATTTTTTTTGGTAGCATCCTGGGGTCTTTTATTTTTTTATTTTTTTTTTTTATGGTAATACCCAGAAATGAGGAGGTATCATGTGCGTATTGGAAGTAAAGAAGCTAGTGACTGAATATGCCTGTCCACATTGGCCATTGTAATAGGAACCATTGAGTAGATGTCAACAGAAGAATAAAGACTCCTTAAAAGAAACAAAGTTAAGATAAATACCATAACTACATGGCAATTAAAACTCCAAGCTGAGGAAGTATTGTGGGAGGAGGCATACCTCAAAGCTATAATCCTTATGCCTTACTCAGATGTCCAAGTGACTAGAGTTGGGCAATGTGGTGGTTCTCTGCATATTCTCCAGCAATAAAACACAATGTATTCAATTACAATGATCACATAAGTACTAAGAATTCCAAGAACTATGCTATATGCATGCATCTAAGACTCTGTCAGGTCACATTTTCCTGACTGAAGAACTAAATCTTCAGTATCTGAGAGATACAGGAAATCTAATTCTTCAATCATGAAAATGTGATCTGTCCACCCACAGCAACAGGCTGTGGGAGTAATGCAAAATGAATATCCTAAAGAACCCAGAAAGAGTAATTTCTTTCCAAATAAAATCAGTTACAAGCAATGGATCTCTTGCAATGTGAAAGATTAAAAAATACATTTTCTTAAGAATTTAATAAATGTCTTGGGTGGGGTCTGTTTTGGCAATGTTTGAATAAGATTCCATTTAGGTAATAGTAATTATGAGCATGCAATAAGAATATAAAGTTACATTTAATCTGCTATGCTTGTGGGTTGGTTTTGGTTTGTTCCTCTGTAGAGGACCAGCAGAGACGAAGGCATGACTCGGTTTAGAACTTAAGCTACCCTTTTGCTGTTGGGACCCTCCTGCTCAGGCTTCCAGCAATTTGCCGTGCAGAGAAGCTTGCCCTGACTGGTGAACTTGTTCAGTGGTTATCAGACTTTGTCGAGCCCAGCCCCTTTCTTAAATCTCACTACTGAATCCACTCAAGTGGATTGTAGCCTAAATAGCTAGCTAGGTTGGTATTCCTATAGTCCCTAGCAATCAGGCTTCTGTGTGTGACATTTATCTTCACAATACCTGATGATGGTGGGCAAGTGTATTATCCCCAATGGGGATCTGAGGCACAGATGAATTAGCTGACTTGCCCAAGCTCAAACAGATAATGTGTGGCAGTGCTGGAAATTGGACCTGCAAGACCCATACTCCTTCCCTCTGGAAAATATAGAAAGTTTCTAAAAAATGCACATAAAGGAAAAGACACTTCATACATATACGAACAAGAGTTGAATTCCTGGATTTCTACTGGGCCTTAGTATAGAGGTCTTTCTTTACGTTGGGTTTAGTTAATTCCCATTTACCATTGCCTTGGATGGAAGTTGGAACACACCTTTGGTGGACAAGTCCAAGCCCCAAACTATTTGTCTTTAATGTAAACTTCCATTATTAAGCCAACCACTCAGTGTAGTTTTCCTCTTTAAAATGTAAATATATTTTTCAAGTGACAGTGTAACTATTTTTTAAAATATTTTTACAGTTAAGATTGGAATTTTATTACAGCTGTCCTGGATTTCATTACTTAATAATAAGGCTGCGAGTTTATCACAGAGGTCCCGGATTCTGTGACTTTACGTGACTTCTGCAGTGGCCCATGCGCCTGGCTCAGGAGCAGCTCAGGGCCAGCTCAGGCAGCCTCTGCCCCAGTCACACCAGTCACTGCTGGGACGGTCTGGGCCACTGGGGTGCCGCTGGGCAGTCTGTCCCCCCAAAGTTAATCACTGTATATAGTAAAAGTCATGGACAGGTCACAGGCCATGAATTTTTGTTTACTGCCCATGACCTGTCCATGACTTTTACTAAAAATATCTGTGACTAAAATGTACCTTACTTAAAAATAATGCTAAAATAATTCTGATGTCTGCTATTTTGAAGGGGATGCAAATGGTAACTGAGGTTCTGTTCCCAGAATTATGGTGCCCCTGTTACCTGTCCCTAGAACATATTTATTTGACAATAGTGTACTGGTATCAGGCCTACATAGCCACTGCACTGACTGAAGACTTGGGGTTCGTAGAATTCAGGTAACAGAACTGGAAAGATTCCTGGACCTTTCTGTAACCAGAAGGGATATTTCAGAGGAGCCTGTTCTTGTTTGTAGGAATTAACATCAAACATTTGACACATGAAAGTTAAAAGGATGTCAACTCCAAAAATAACTGGTTGAAAACTTTTTAACTTACTGTTGTTGCAGGTAACCCCGAAGATTAGTAAAACTGAAGAAAGTTAGTGGTGGAGTAATGGGGGAAAAAGTTTGTTCACTTTGTGCATTTGACAGCACTTTGTGCATAGTAGTTTTCCTTGGTTCCCCATATAGTGAGTTAACTTGCAGAACAGACTCTACTTCTTATAAGTAGAAGAGTGGAAAACCCCTTCTTAAAGATTCTTTGAGACACTTTTTTTTTTTTTTTTAATTTCAGGACATACTAGTTACAGGGTTTTATATCAGGAAACAGAAAATTAGTTTTCAAAATATTGAGGTTGACTATGTCCCTTTTAAAGACCAGATATGGATCTCTAAACAGCTGCATACCTCCTTCTTGTAGTCTTCTCCCCTAAGTGTCATTTTTTTTCAGGCACCTGGAAAAAGCAGTTACCTTTCTGTAACTGGTGTTCTTCGAGATGTGTTGCTCATGTCTATTCCACAATAGGTGTGCATGCTCACCACATGCACTGGTGCCGGAAGTTTTTCCCCAACAGTACCCGTAGTGAGGGAGCACCCCCTGCCACCCTTGGAGTGGCAACTGCCTGGCGTGGTATAAGGGGAACTGTGCGCTCCCCCGACCCTCAGTTCCTTCTTGCTAGACAAGTCCGAATTAGGGGAAGGCGGGCGGAATGTGGAATAGACATGAGCAACACATCTCGAAGAACACCAGTTACGGAAAGGTAACTGCTTTTTCTTCTTTGAGTGATTGCTCATGTGTATTCCACAGTAGGTGATTTCAAGCTATATCTGTTGGAGTTGGGTAGGAGTTCACAAGTTTCCAGGAAGGAGGATGGCCCTGCTGAACCCAGCGTCATTCCTGGTTTGGGAGACGATTGCATAATGCAAGGTGAACATGTGAACTGAGGACCGCGTGGCAGCCCTACAAAGGTTCTGGAAATGTGGGCCATGAAGGCAGCCGATGAGGCCTGCGCCTGGGTCAAGCGTGCCCTCACAATGGGTTGCAAGGACAAGTCCCTGCTTAGGTGATCTTCCCTCTTGTTCCGGGCACCTGGTAAGTGGAAGGCCTTCAGGTGGATATTGTGGGCTAATCAGAAGTCCCACAGCCTGAGGGCTTTGTGGCAGAGAGCAGAGGACCAGGCCCCGCCTTGCTTGTTGATACAGAACATGTTGTCCATGAGGATCTTGACTACTTTGCCCTCCAGACAGAAGCGGAAGGCCATACACACCAGCCGCACTACCCCTTCTGTTCTTTGACGTTTATATATAGGGTCAGATCTTGAGCCGACCACAGGTCCTGGGTCTGAACACTCCCCATCTGGGCTCCCCAACCCAAGTCCGATGCATTGAATACCAGCTACAATGACGGGGCCTTGTCCTTGAATGGGACCCCTTGGAGCATGTTGCTTGGGGTGGACCACCACCTCAAAGAGGTGATCACCGAGTCTGGCACTGTAAGGACTTTGTCCATCCTGTCCATGGCCTGGAGAAATTCGAGGCCAGCCAGAGCTGGAGGGGCCTCATCCCCACATGCACGCTGACATATGACCCAAGAGCTGCAAGCAAACCCTGGCTGTTGTAACCAGGAACCTTGTGACTGAGTTGATGAAACCCTTCAGGGTCTCGAACCTGTCTAGCGGGAGAGAGGCCCTGGCTGACACTGCATCCAGGAGCACCCCAATAAACTCGTGTTGGACCAGGACTAATGTGGACTTGGCATTGTTTACCAGCAGGCCCAAGGCGGTGCATGTGGACAGGAGGAGCACCACGTGATCCCTTGACAAGCCAATTATCCAAATAAGGAAATGTCTGGACCCCCCTCCGTCTGAGGTAGGCAGCTACCACCAACATGCATTTTGTAAACATTCTGGGGGCAGTGGACAGTCCAAACGGGAGGACCGTAGATTGGTAATGATGCTGTCCCACCACAATTCAGAGGAAGCGCCTGTGCCTATCAAATATGTGGATGTGGAAGTACACGTCCTGTAGATCGAGGGCAGTGTACCAGTCCCTGGGATCCATGGAGGGGATGATGGAGGCCAGGGAGACCATGCAGAATTTGAGGAATGGGATAAGGAAGTAATGGGAGTAATATCCCTTCCCCATGAACTCCTTGGGCACCGCCTCTATCACTCCTAGTTCCAGGAGCCACTCCACCTCCTGCTTGAGCAGAGCTTTGTGCGAGGGGTCCCTCAGGAGGGATGGGGGCAGAGGGTGGTTGGATGGGGAGGAAGTAAACTGGAGGGTGTAGCCCCAGGAGATGGAGTTGAGGACCCATTGGTCCAAAGTGAGACGCAACCATTTCGAGAGGAAAGCACACAACCGGTTGGAGAAGGGAAGCTTTATTGGGGTTGGATCCCTGACGAGGACTGGGGGGTTGCCCCTGAGTGTCCCATCAAAATCTCCTTTTCCCCGCCTGCTTGACCTTGGAGGGTCTAGGCTTGGGGGGCAGGCCGAGACTGCCTGGGAGGGCGTCTCTTATAGTCCCGCTGCTTCTTATGGGCAGCCTTGTACTTCAGGAGGGTGGCCGGGGTAGAAGTCTGCTGCTGCTTAAATTTAGGTTTAGCCGGAGCTGGGACATATAGCCCCAGTGTCTGGAGGGTTGTGCAGGAGTTCTTCTTGCCATGCGAACAGAGCTTTCCCATCAAATGGGAGGTCCTGCATAGAAGACTGCGCCTCACAGTAAGAAAGAGCCATGACGCCCATCTCATGGACACCGCTGAGGCGATTGAATCCGTGGCCATGTCTGCAGCATCCAAAGCAGCCTATAGGGAAGATCCAGCTGCCATTGCTCCTTCTTCCACGAGTGCCCTGAACTCCTTATCACGCTCCTGGAGGGAGTCCTGAAATTTGGGCAGGGAGCCCCACAGATTGAAATCGCACCAGCCCAGGAGAGCCTGATGATTCACCACTTGTAACTGGAAGTTCAAAGACGAATACATTTTTCTTCTGAAAGAGTCCAGTCTCCAAGAGTCTTTGTTCTTTTTGGGGTCAGGGTGGCTGACCTTGTCGTTTCCTGTGGGTGACTGACTCAACCATCAGGGAGTTGGGTGCCAGGTGGGTATATAGGTACTCATGCTCCTTAGCGGGTGTGAAGTACTTTCACTCAGCCTTTTTTGATGTAGGGGCCAACGAGGCTGGTGTTTGCCACAGGGCATTTGAAATCTTAGCCACCCGTTCATCGAGCGGCAGGGCCACACTACCTGGTGCTGATGGGGACAGCATGTTAAACAGGGAGTCCGCAGGCTCTTCCATCTCCTCTGCCTGGAGGTTGACGCGTGCTGCCACCCTCTTTAAGAGGTCTTGATGGGCCCTAAAGTCCTCCTCCGGGGTGTCAGCCAGCACCGGAGGATCTACCACCTGGTTGGACTCTGGGCATGGTGCCAAGGACATGCATCCCACTGACTCCTTCATCAGGGGTCTGGAGATGGATGCCAATGGAGCCTCTGAAGGTCTGGTCACCTTGCGAGCCCCCACTGGGGGTTGCGTTGGAGGCCACGGTGCCCACTGGGCCGGCCACAACGCTCGCTGCCACTGCACTTACTGTGGCACCAATGGGGCCAGCTGTCCAGGGTGACCAGTTTGGTTTGTTGAAGGGCGGCTACGAGCGGAGACCTGGTTGGCATAGAATCCTCTGCTCTCTTTCAACCAAGAGGAGCGGTGGTGCCAGGATCTGCGACAGTCATGGGACTGGGATCTCGACATGGAGGACCAGTACTGACGGTAATAGCTGCTCCGTGAACGGCCTTGACAGGCAGACCCACGACAGCAAGACACTGGCGATCAACACCCAAGGCTGCAATGTCTCAGTGGAGACTCAGAGCAGGAGTTTGAGCGGTAACAGCGTCAACAACCATGCCGTGACAGAGTGCGATACCTTTTTCCGGGACGAGGACTGATGACAACGTCTGCTGTGGTCCTGTCAATATCTGCTCTCTGAGGAGGACTGGTGCCGTGAGTCCCGGCTGGACAGAACCCAGTCCAAAAGTCTAGCCAGCATCGGGGGCGATCGACATGGGCTCTGCCCTGAGCAGACATGGGACGGAGATCGGCATTGGGAACATTCCCTCAACCGCGACCAGTACTGAGCCAGGGGCGACTGCGGAGATGCTAGCGGCAGCTTGCCTCTGGAGCACAGGGCCGACATTGGCAGGGCTCTGGACACCAGAGTGGACATGACGTCCTGGGCCACCTGGAGGACTTCGAGTGTGGAAGGCATCCAGAGAGGCCTGTTCCAAAGAGACTGGACTACTCCACTCTACGTGAGTCGGAGGTCTGGAGCCCGATGGGGATCGAGGACTGCCCGACATGGGCTTAGCGTCTTTCCCAGACTTCCCTCGGTGCTGTTGTGAAGAAGGAGTGTTGGTCCTCTTGGCGCATCCCGTGAACGGGGAGCAGTGCTGATTGGTCGAAGGCACTGGCTGATTGCTGCGTACTAACACCGCGGTGCCTGGTACCGTCTCGGAGCGGCGTGCCAGGGTCGGGGTCAGCACCGACTCCATTAGAATGGCCCAGAGCCTAATGTCTCTCTTTACCTTTTGGTCCAGGGCTTAAACGATTTGCAAATTTTGCACCTTTCGCTGATGTGGGTCTCTCCCAAACAGCGCAAACAGTCTGTGTGTGGGTCGCTCCTTGGCTAGAACGCCAACAAGAACCACATGACTTAAATCCCAGGGCTTGGGGTATGCTCCAGCCTGGGCTCACTGACTAACTAAACAGCTAACTACAGGTACTAAACATATGAACAGTTCTGAGGATGAGCTACAGCGAAGCTGGAGCAGAGCAGTTTCAACGCACCTTCACTGGTGGCAAGAAGGAATTGAAGGTGGGGGGAGCGCATAGTGCCCCTTATAGCGCGCCACGCAGGCGCCGCTCCGGGGGTCACGGGGGGGTGCTCCCCCCTATGGATACTGCTGGGGGAAAAACTTCCCACACCGGTGCGCGTGGTGAGCTTACACACCTATTGCGGAATACATATGAGCAATCACTCAAAGAAGAATACATTTTACAGTGTTTGGCAAAAACAAAAGAACACGGGTTTTCAATCTGCATTTCCTACAGCCACCACAGTGTCAGACTTCTTCAGTTGCACCCGCTGAGCTATACTTGTATCTTATGACCAAGAAAAAATAAGAACATGCAGCTAAAGTATACAAGCTCACTTCTAATGTACATTGCTGCAGATTGTCCAATACACTATTAAGAATTTATCTTTGTTTTGTATTCATTTCTTTATATCCTGACTATGGGCTTTTTCTCTTTGTTGTCTTTTCTCCAGAAGAAGAATGCAGCAAACACCAGTAGCTAGCAATGGGAGGATGCCATCTGACTAAGATCTTCCCATAGAATAGTTATTTTACAAAGCAACTAATTCAGTCAAGGAAACATTACTAAGCTAGAGACACCTTAAAAATCATGCTGCTTACCTTCACCGAGTGTGAAGCTGGTTATCTTCCAAGACAGATGAGATAGGGTACATTATAAGGTTAGTTTGGCCACCAACTAGCATTTAGAGTTTACTAAGTGCTGAACTAAACTTAATAGCTATGTCTGGCAAAGAGATCTCTATGCTTCTAACACTAATAAGCTTAGCATTTGGTTTTCAGTATGTGCAAAAAGTCTTTTTCTGAATTATAGGACTACTTAATATCAAATTCTTTTTTTCTTACCTCACTGTAAACACATGATATAGGGCAGGCTTTTCCATCCATGACTTCGATGGAAGAGATTGTGAACAATTGAGTTCCTGAATCATATGTGGTCAAATTCTCCAAAAAAATATAGAAGAGAGGTTTCTTTGTTTTTCCAGAGAAACATTGCAATTTAATTTTTAAATGAGACTCTTTGCATTTAGCTTTGTTAGGTGTTGACAAGTACTCCTCCATCTTTGCCAAGATGGGTGTTAGTTGCTAGGATTGCCATTGCTATGACCTGAGGGAAGAAAATTTAATGCTCCAAATGCAGGTGATTTATGAAAATCTGGTGGGGCTGAGTCATAGAAAAAGTCACTAGTTTTAAAAGCAAATTCATGTGACTGAGTTTGGAATGCAAAGCTACCATAATCACGTATGATGAAGCTTAAACTGGATTAAAAAATTATCATTCCTTAAGGACACTCTTCCTAATCAAGAATACACAAATTTACACTTGTTTTTATGCTGTATATACACTGTACATTCTGTTTAACGTGTGACTTTTTTTATTCTTTGATATTTTCTTTTGGATTAAAAAACCAGCACGTCTGTCTGAATTTTTTTTTTAAAGATAAGTAAAACTGAAAGATTAGAGAAGAAATGTGTCTGTTTTCAGCTGTTATATTTGACAGCACTTGGGGTATAGTCATGGAAGGCCCAGATTTTTAAAAGTAATTTTTAGGTGCCCAACTTGTGATACCTTAAAGGAGTCTGATTTTGAGAGTGCTGAGTTCACATCCTCTGAGAATCAGTTCCCTTTATAAGGGGCCTGAATTTGGGCATCCAAAAATGGAAGCACTCAAAATCTCTAGTGACTTTAGAAAATTTAGGGTGTGGTTTCCTGCATACAATTAGTTTATTTTGTTTTGCATGGGTCTTTCACATAGTAGCAAGGGAAAAAGTACTTTAAATGTGATTGTTAAAAAAACATAACTTGGCAGGGGAACTTTGAGGGGTATATTACCTGAAACTACTTTTACCTGGATTTCAAGGTGACTTTGTCTCTTTATAGTAAATCCCATCTGCCCTCCAAAAATACAGCAGATGTAACACTAAATTGGAAGAGTGGAATTTTCAAGTGCCTAACGTTGGCCTCACTCTGCTTCCACTGAAGTCTGGCAAAACGGATCCTTCCTCCAAAGGTGGCAAATACTGGCAGTTTCAGAGGAAAATGTAAAAATCCCATAGTAAGCAGATGTTGAATAATCCCCACATTAGGTTTTACCTGTTTGTTAGAGAGTGGCTTAAGACTTGAAACATGAGGTTTATATCTCTTGCAATTTTTTGTTATTACTCTAGATATTCTCATTGTTGTACATAGAAGTTCCATGATTTTTTGAATCTTGTAACATTCTTGGTCTCAACTACTTCCTGTGGCAGTGAGTTCGAGTCTCGTTCAGAGTTGGGTGAAAAAGTTCTCCCGCTTACTCCAGTGGGAGCAGAGTTAAGCCAAGGCTAAGCACTGTGAAAATGCCACCCAAAACTCAGCCTGTATAATTATCCAGCTCATGAGCTGAATAGACAGTTCAGTAACATGTTTTTTCAGATGTGCATATCAAATAATAAAAATAAGATTTGCCTGAAGTTCCTATTTTGTAACTGTGTGAAAGAATTTCCTGCACAGCTTCCTTTCTGAGCTTTCTTTGCAGAGCCGGACAAAAATTTTCTGAGAACAGTTATCCATCAGAAAATGCTGATTGAGCCAAATTGAAATTTTCCATGGAAATGACACAGCCAGCTGCCACCACCTCCTCAAATCTTTTCTTCCCCTCTGGCAGCCTCCGATGTTCACTGAAGGTAGGACAAGAAATAGTGGGTTTAATCTACAGCAAGGGAACCTAGACAAATTAGAGGGCTGGGCCAAAAGAAACCTGATGAGGTTCAACAAGGGCAAGTGCAGAGTCCTGCACTTAGGATGGAAGAATCCCATTCACTGCTACAGACTAGGAACTGAATGGCTAGGCAGCAGTTCTGCAGAAAAGGACCTAGGGGTTACAGTGGACGAGAAGCTGGATATGAGTCAACAGTCTGCCCTTGTTGCCAAGAAGGCGAATGGCATTTTGGGCTGTATAAGTAGGGGCATTGCCAGCAGATCGAGGGACGTGATCATTCCCCTCTATTTGACATTGTTGAGGCCTCATCTGGAGTACTGTGTCCAGTTTTGGGCCCCACACTACAAGGATGTGGAAAAATTGGAAAGAGTCCAGTGGAGGACAACAAAAATGATTAGGGGTCTGGAGCACATGACTTATGAGGAGAGGCTGAGGGAACTGGGCTTGTTTAGTCTGCAGAAGAGAAGAATGAGGGGGGATTTGATAGCTGCTTTCAAATACCTGAAAGGGGGTTCCAAAGAGGATGGATCTAGACTGTTCTCAGTGGTACCTGATGACAGAACAAGGAGTAATGGTCTCAAGTTGCAGTGGGGGAGGTTTAGGTTGGATATTAGGAAAAAGCTTTTTCAGTAGGAGGGTGGTGAAGCACGGGAATGGGTTACCTAGGGAGGTGGTGGCATCTCCTTCCTTAGAGGTTTTTAAGGTCAGGCTTGACAAAGCCCTGGCTGGGATGATTTAGTTTGGAATTGGTCCTGCTTTGAGCAGAGGGTTGGACTAGAAGACCTCCTGAGGTTCCTTCCAATCCTGGAATTCTATGATTCTAAGAGAGATTTAGTTTAGGTATTAGGAAAACCTTTCTAACTATAGGGATTGTTAAACTCTAGAATAGGCTTCCAAAGAAGGCTCTGGAATCCCCATCACTGGAGGTTTTTAAAAACAGTTTGGACAAACCCCTGTCAGAGATGGTCTAGGTGGTTTACTTGGTCCTGCATCAGGGCAGGGGGCTGTATTTGATGACCTCTCAATGTCCCTTCTAGCCCCACATTTCTGTGATTCATACACATCACTCTTTTAAACATCTTGCTGTCTCCCTCTCCTGCACTCCCAGTTGCAGATGTTGAAATCCTTCCCCTGTGGAATCCTACTGGTACCTCCTCATTTTTTTAACATGTTGTCAAAGAAGTTGTGCCCAATCTAGGATTTTTCAGAATATTAATGGCTGAGCATGCAGTTCTACCAATTTCTATTGGGTCAGACAATAATGGAAAAAATGTCTGATCCTGCCCAACTCCTGAATACCTCCAGCCTCCACTAGTAGAGATACACCCCTTGGAAAATTTTGTGCCCCAAAATCCTAGTGTAGCTGCAGCTTTGGATGAGCTGTCACTGATTATTCATTAACTGGATCTTGAACTCCAGCCAACATGGAATTTTTTAGTTTTAGTCCCTTAGTCTTCTGACTGCATGTGTGCACATTTGGGCTGGATATCGCTTTCCTCAGCTGGATAGAATTATAGTTGCTGCCTAAGATTAGCCAAGGGAGATGTTATGTGTTGGCTATAACTCCTCAGCACAGCTGTGATGTACAAGGAATGCAAACGACAGGCAGTTTTCAAGATTATGAAGATCTTACGCTTTCCAGCAGTGCATGATGAGCAAAACCCCACCTCCCAGGGCCTAATTTTAACATTTTTGTCATTAATATATAGCATGTAATAGGGGCTATATAAGCTATGTAAGAAACTAGTTAGAGCTTTGGTGGCTGTACTGCTTCTTCAGCCATTGTGGGTGGAGTAAGGCAGGTGCTGAACCCTCCCTCCAGAAACACCTTCAGCACCTAAGCTGCCTGACTCCAGGCAGCGGATTCCCCTTTGTGGATCGCTAAGCAAAGATGCACATGTCCCTGCAACCTAGCCTTAGGCTCTGAGAGAGATACAGGGCTTAGCACTCAGCCCCCAGGACAGAATCTGTCATTATCTGGTTTAGGGAGTGTCCTGCCTAGAGTGCTGGCTTCTGTGGATCCTATTCTTAGGCACCTATCTCTCCCTATTCATTGTATAGGGATCTTAGACACCTAACTCAGCTTGGTGGATCTCAACGTTGTTCCTGTGATTTTCCAGAAGTTAGGCACCACGACACTCAGTGTTGCAGCTTGAGTCCCTTCATGGATCCCGCCTTTGTTGCTAAAATATGTCAAAATCAGGATTTCTCTCTTTAGATTACCCAAATCCAGATTCTGTGGCTCTCAAACAAGTTATAATTCTATTCTATTTTATTGTTAATGTCCACATTTCTCTGGTTTTTCATTCCATCCTTTTCATTGCTACTAGAACTTTTTGGGGCTGCCTTTGATTTTTTCAGGTTGTCTACTAATATCAGAGAGCAATACTTTTTCAGGGAAAAAGAAAATGGAACTGCAATTTTTGCATTTCTGACTTTCGAGGGTATGACCATGAGATGTCATTACCTGTTCCTCTAAAACCCCAGAACAGAATTGTTTTAAGTACTTGACTGCCTCTATTGCCTTTTAGAGAGACAAGGTGGGTGAGGTAATATCTTTTATTGGACCATCTTTTGTTGGGGTGAGAGAGGTGCTTTTGAGCTACACAGAGCTGTTCTTCAGATCACAAAATGCTCTATGTTGCTTGAATGCGTGTCTCTCTCACCAACAGAAGTTGGTGCAATAAAAGATATTACCACCCGCCCCCTTGTCTCTCTAATATCATGGGACCGACATGCCTACAACAACACTGCAAACATCAATTGCCTTTTGACAGTTTGGGGTTCAAGAGCTAATTAAACTAGGGGCAGTACTAACAGGCTCTCCTTCCATTTCCATTGTCACCTTGCACAAGTGTAGGAATAATAATGGAAACATAGTATAGATTATTTGGGGGGATTTATATACAGATTATGGCACCTACTGAACATTCTGGGCTCTCCCAAATGCTTGCAGTTAGCTCCCCAGAGTGGGATTTGGTACAGCATGACTTCAGAATGGAAAGACGTATACTTATGATGATCTGGACCTGGATTTGACAGTTCACGTGAATTTGCAATTTACTTGAGCGGGCAGTGCAAGGGATTGTCTGAGGATGCTAGCAGATATCAAAGTCATAGTTTACTTTTCCATTAACCTTCAAACCTAGGATCCTTCTGAAACCATTCACAGCTCTGCCTATTACATTTGGGAGCGAAAACGGATAGTAGGTAATGGGTAAAATCGTGGCCTCATTTAAATCAACTGATTTCATCCTAGAAATATATTTTTGAAGTAGATAGGGAAGGGCAGGCGTCCTTCAAAGCTAAACAAGCATACAGCCACAGCTAGTCAGTAAAAGCAGAGCTGTGATGTCATAAAGGTTGCATTATTACACAGGCAAACCAAATGCAAATTAGAGGTAGGAATGTAAAATATTAAACTGTTAACTGGTAAGTATTGATCTGATCATTAACCCACCCTAACCGTTACCCCCTCTGTGTGCAGGTCTTGAACAGGTTCTCCAGCCCTGGGCCACACCGGCCACCCCTGGTGCACCCCAGGCCATGCTAGGGCTTTGTGGGGGATGACCAATCAAGAAAGGGGAGTGCATTTAGGCCGGGGAGTATGGGCAGGGGCTATGGGTCCTGTCGGGGGATAGAGTAGTCCCTGGCCTCCCCCTGTGCCAGTGAAGGGAACCTGCTGCTGCTGGGGTGACATGGAGCATCTGCAGAGGCTGCATCGAGACAAAATAGGTACCTGGGCCCCTCTCCTTTTAATTGGTTAAAAGATATAATTTTAATAGTTTATACGGTTATCTTTTTAAAAGATGTTTACACCCCTCATTAGATGAAGTGCAATGTGAGACAAAACAGTCATCCTTATAACTCCAAGATTTTGTCTTATATTGGATATTTGGCGTTTTGCTGATCATTTATATTGTACACAGTGATATTAAAATTTTGGGGAAGCTACTGAATTTTTAAAAATCTAAATTCGATTCACTTCAAGTAGAGAGGATTTTTTTTGAGCTCTGTAGGAAAAGAATAACAAAACAATTACTATCACCCAGGTAACAAGACTGAAAATAGATGCGGTATTACTCAGCTTACCATTCACCCCCTGGAGTTCTAACTCAAATGCAAATCTGTTCTGTTTAAATCACAGCAGTGGCCAGAGTTTCTACTGCTTTGTGTGCACATTTCTACAGGGAATAAAATATGTAGAGACATGGTTTCGCCAAGCTTATATCCCAGAGCAATGGGAACTGAAGTAAGTGACTCATGACTGCACAACGACGGCATGTGACGCAAGACACACACACAGGGCAAATGCTGAGAGATACAGTTTACAAGTAGGAGTTTTATTCTTACTGCCAGCAAAGGGCTTGCTCTTTTCCACCTCATAGGGTGCATTAGAATACAAATGTATTTAGTACAGTATCTCTCATATAAACTCTCTCCCAATTCTTTTCGAGGTTAAGTAATACAAGTTATGTAGCAAGATGTATATGGATCTAAATTACAGAAAACAGGATTTAAAAAAAAAAAAGCGAAGTGCCTAAAAAAATCCTAGCCCACTGAAAACACAGCTTTCTCATAAAACTATAATTACCACATGCCACAATGTATTGCACTGTATTACATTGCACTGTAGCCACCTGTGGCTCTGAACAGCAGGGACTTTGTTTACTGTTAGGTTATATCTACACTATGCAGCTTTTAGCAACACGGCTGTGCCATTACAGCTGTGACACTAAAAGGCATGCAGTGTAGCTGCTGTTTGTTGGTGGGAGAGAGCGCTGTTCACACCACTGCTTGTCCTCAACAAAACTTTTGTCTTTCGGAGGGAGAGGTGGTCGTGTTTTTTTAACACCTCCGAACTACAAAAGTTTTGTCTTTCACTTGCCAGTGTAGACAAAGCCTTAGAAAAATGTACCTGTCAGTTAAGGGCCATGTACAGTTACCATTTTACATAAATAACAATAGCAAGGCATTGTACAGTGAATAAACTAAAAGCAATTAGTTAAAAAAAACAGAGAAAAGTTATTTTTCCACAGTTTTGATAGTAGATCTAAGCACAATAGGTCTCAATTCTTAATTCAGCTAATGTAAACAACTTGGAGCCAGATCCTCAGCAGATTTAAAACAGTGTAGGTCTGTTGGTTTCCATGTAGTCATGCAGATTTACACTGGTAGAATATCTGGGTCTAGATTTTTGCTTTCTGTTCACTTTAACTTTTTACTTCAATATTGACTGGGGACAAAAGACATGTAGAAGGCAGGAACAATTGGAATACTATGGCTTATAGTAACAGGGAAAGTGATATTACATGAGTAAGGAATGTACATCTTAGAATACACAAAGTGAAACATTCTGGGGTTTTCTTCAAATGGAAGGATATTTCTAGCCTCATGTCAGGCTAAGGGATCTGTAGAACATAAAAACTCTGGACTGTCTTCAGTTGCATTTCAGGTATTTTAACCTAAAGTCATCATTGCCCTGGCTCTCTTCATGGCACTCAGCCTTCTGGGCCCAAAATTCTTGCATATATTACTCATGGGAGTCATCCCATTTACTTCAATTGGATGACTCACATAAAGGTTGCAAGATCAGGTCCTACATTTGAAGATTAGCATACATTGCCACTGTAAAGGCTGCTCTGCAAAATGATAAGGTGGGCTGCCAAAGAGGAATAAAATTGTTCACTATATAACTAATGAGTATTAATCCTTCATTGTGGCTAATCTCCTAAAGTAGCACTTGCCCAGGGATTAACTTTTTGGGGGGCATGAAGCTGAACACCAAACATTAACCTTTGATTTTCATCAACTACTGGACAGACATGACCAATGATCTTGTGAGCAGTATATTTTTCCAGATGGAGAGATTGCTGTTTCTACCAGTAAATAGATTAAAGTGGCACAAACCAGGTGATTTTCACTTACAAAACTTAATTTTTATGTGAACAAAACCTATGCCGCCTACAGTTGCCTCCCTAAAACATCAACACTCTTGTACACTCTTGAGGCCCTTCCACACTAAAAACAGTCAGGTGGTTGCAACTGGTTACAATTCCCTGATGACAATTAAAACTCTGTTCACATTTGTTATGCAAATGTGTTTTAATGGTCTCCCTGAGCTGTACTATGTACCACAGTCCTGTTTGACTAGTTGTACAGATCTGTTGTGGGTTAGTGACATCACACACCCTGGACAGTAGCAGTGTGTGGCAGGGTTCTTCCCATTGCCGCACGCGTGTGCCCCAACTCGGACCTGGGTAAAAGGGGAATTGGCCTGTCTCCTGAGAATTCCAACTAGAAAACTAGTTGGTACCATTAGGGACTGAGGCACCCAGAGGAACATCAAATGGTAACTTTGATCACTAATGGACTTAGGCTCAATTTGAACTCTTAAAAATATTTAAAAATAACTTATCAGTGTTCTTTTAAAGTGGTCTGCAAAACTGAGGCTGGTGTTTAAAAAAACATGCTGAGGATCTGACCCTTCGGAGTACAGAAATCAGTAGGAGGTGAGGACACTCAGCACTTTGCAGGATCAGGCCCTGAAGGCAGTAATGATTGGCTTTTTATATTTCCATCATTTAACCATCTGTTCCAGGGACCCGTTCTCTGATCTAAAGAAAGTTAAGACATCTATAAATGCTATTCAGTGCACTATAATCACTATTGCAGTCAATATGGATTTAAGTCCGGCAGTCATTCTTCAGACCAGTTCTCTTGCATCAATGTGGAAAACATGTCCTGCTAGTTTGCCGTTCCATTTTATTTAAAACTTTCTGAGATATAGCATTGATTGCTGCCTCTTTTGCACAAAAGCCATCAGTCCAAGCCTCCCTGTCAGATCATTTAGAATGTCCATAATAACTCTCCAGCACAGAGTGAGCTCTGTGACAATATCCATTTTCAATAATCTACTTCCTGCTAGCCAGAGAAGAGCATTTTTTCCATCTTCATTGACAGTTCCCAACAACATTATATATTTTAATACTGGTCCAATGGGATTTCTGTTTGAACAGAAGACTTAAGACCTAATAAATAGAACACTGCTAGGACTCTTATGTAGTAAATCTTCATTTTGTACAGTACAATCAATCTTAAGCAACCACTCAAATGACCAACAAAATTAGTGTCTTAGCAGAGACGGACTTCTGATTAAGGGGGTGCAGAACTGTACTGACTTAGGTCCCAATTCTGTCACCTTAAGGGGTTGTCTAGACTAGCAAGAGTGATTAGAGTTAACTAATGCATTTTAGTGCACCTAGCTGGGTGTAGAGGTGCAGAGCTTGGGTAGCAGTTACTAGAGGTATTTTGCCTTTGGACCTCTAGGTGCATGGAGAAGTGAAGCAAAGTGAGGATGCTTAGGACTGCTTTCTACATGTCCTTTTTGGAGGTGCTGCATGTGCTTGCCCCAACAAATAACCTTAGCCTGCTAGCTAGTGCACAGAGATGGGCAGAGCCCTGCACACACATGCTCACTCCCTTAGCAGGGGCTTGGGCACATCTAATGATGCTGTAACTCCCCTCGCTCACCAGGAATGCAAGCAGTGCTTTGTTAGCTGCACCTGAACAGGTATGTGACGGCTCCCTGAGCCTGGTCCCTGTCTGGTGCACCTGTGCTAGAGGCTGCCAGAATTGGGCACAAAACCAGAAAGACAGATGTTACAAGTGTGATGGGTGCTTTGCTCTTCTGGGGAGAGGAACTAGTTCTATGAGAATGCAAGACTCACATTGGCAGTTGTTGAAAGGGCAATCAGAAATGCCAGAGCCACTATTGACTGCTCCTTTGGATTGCCCATGAAGAGGAAATAATTACTAGGAGGGAGGAGAGGCATCATGCAGCAAGTGCTTGAGGCATGTAGAGAGAAAGTGTTAATGTCAATGCACAACAATGTTAACAGATACCCAGAGTCTCCTACATGTATTGCTTCTATACAGGAGCTATTTTCTTACGTTCCTCCAAAAAAGGGGTATGTGCCCACACAACTCCACACACCTATGTGGCTAGAACAATGCATGCAGCCCCCTCACATTCTGGGAGTGAGGAAGTGCAATAGAATCTTATCATAATCCAGGCAGTAGGATGGCAGAAGAAATGTTATTTTTCCAGATTCTAAGGGGCTTTGAAAACAATGGCCAGTAATCAAATCTCAACATTCCACAAACTCAAAAGAAACTCTCAGTATGTCTTTAAATAATTACCCATGAGACTTACTTCTAAATTGACATGAGCCAGAGAAAAGCAGCCAAGAATCAGATGACATGAAGTGATATTTAATTAACCCAGTATTTCAGAGCAGTCATATATGCTGGTGGTAAACTCTTTAGTTGTTATTTGTTTTATCCCATATCAAAATGTACTATCTCAGTGAGCTATATTTCAGCAGTGATCTGTGTGTATATTCTCTCTCTGAGTGAAAGTCATTTTCATTTCAGTGTGTGGAGTTTTATGTGTGCACGTCACAGAGAATATGCTCTTTATGGCAGAGCTTTGGACTCAGAAATATTCCACATTATGTTGAAGTTATCTGAAAACCCTAACGCTAGCATTTGCTAGCTCTTCCTTCTTCATATACTTTTAAGGTTGGTTGGGGTTTGGCTGTAAAGCTGTCTGAGAGATGTTTGAGGCTAACTTCAGAATAGCAAAGACTACAAAGCTGCTTTGCACTGTTTCCTTTTGTTCAAAACCCAAAACGTCAACCACTGCCTGCTGAAGTTTAGGAAACGTACAACAATCAGTTTTGTTAAATGGGAAATGAAACTTCAAACTTCCTTCATGCTGTGTGTTTGGTGTTGCAAATTGTGTGTGGGTTTCATGCTGTTGTTTTTATACATATATGCATATTTACAGAGTGCGCTATGTGTTGTTTGGGTGAGCATATAACGCATGGGGTGCATATGGTGCAATGTGGTATTACAGAATTGCATATTTGTTTCTATTCACGGTTACCGTGCGTGCACGAGCATGTAGCATATTGTGTTTGTGTGCATATATATCTAGTGTGAGTGTATGTTTTGTGTAGATGTGCATGTTCTATGAACCTGTTACTTTCTATGGATACATTTAGGTGGGGCTGGTAACATTGTCTCTTATTAAAGTTGCCCAACATTTCCCATTATAGAACCCTGTTTTCAGTAATTTAACTTTGCCAAACTTCAACAGTTTAGGCTGAAATTGTCCATGCTAGTTGTTTGCCTCAGACTGAATGCTTTGTGGAAAATTTCAGCAGAAATGTTTAAGTTGATTCCAAGAATGAGATTGGGGAAATATGTTATTTTGCCCATGTTAAAAAAGTCTGGTGACCTTTTATTTGAAAAGGTCTAACACCCCCCATGCTGTGGAGCAGGAATTTAATATTTGGCCAGGGGGTACTCTTTGTGTCAAGGATGTAGCTTTTGCCATCCCTGTGAAACTTTGCTCAAATTTTCAGTTATAACCCTGTGAAAAATTGCAGTTTGCACATGTTCAATGAAGACTTACCAGATGTATGAAGCTAAGTTCCCTGAAGATCCCAACCATATCAGGCATGCTGCAGACCAGGGTTTTCCCTGTAATTACATCTCTTAGCTACTGTGGGTCCAGATCAAGCTACCTGAATGGACAGCAGGGAGCTTGCTTGTCTGTACTGTGCTCAAAATGACTCCCTGCTGGGCCCAGTCACTGTGGAGGACCGAGCTGCCTGATTCAGATGCCCAGGGGACAAGAGCCATACCTGGAGGGAGGGAGGAAGGTAGATTAAAACAAACCTGGGGAGTGTGGGGTGTGTGTGGGAACTGGACACTGGCAAGAAGTAGGAGACAGAAGCTGGGACTGAAAGTTAGCTTGTGGGGAGAATGTGACAGGCTGAGCCAGGAGAATGGGAGCCAGTGGTTGTGGGGAGAAGGTGAAATCAGATGAGAAGCTTCAAGGAAGATGGGACTGAGAATCAGTGAGGTGGAGAAGAAGGGGAAGGGAAGACAGAGCTAATGAGAAGCCAGGGTGGGGGGGGGAAAGAACTGAGTCTAGTTGGGCAAATAGATGGGGATAAGGAGGCAGTGAGAAAGAGACTGAGATTGGACAAGGAGCCTGAGGAGGAAGATTGGAACTGGGAGCCAGTAGAGATGGAGAACGTGGGTAGAGAGGAGGCAACTGGAGGCCACAGTGGAAACAGAGACAGATCAGACAAGGAGCCAGGAATGGTTGAACTGGCTGGGCAAGGAAACTGGAAACAAGGAGCTGGGAGGGTGAGAAATAGAATAGCTGGGCAAGGAGACTGTGGCTTGAATGAGAAGCCTGAGAAGTGGAGACTGGAACTGACTAGATGAGAATGTAACTAGGGTAAGGAGCCATAGGGATCACATTTGGGGGGAATGGGCAGAAGAATCTATCCCATTAGAGCACACTCCCCCTAGAGTCTGGAAGAGAACTTACGATTCGTGAGTCTCACCTTTCCTCTGCTATCAGTGGTTATCTATGAAACTCACTGGCAAAGTGTCCCAGTGCCCTCTAATGCCAGCCCATGTAGAGGATAGCAACCTCCTATTGCTATCAGGTACTCTGTTAGTGCAAGTGACAAAGGCTGGTGTGGTGGATCAGAAGGTTCTAAGCCTGCTGATGACCCATGTGGGTGTCAATATGATGCCTCATGATAGAATTTCTGTTTTTTTCAGTTTGCTTTCTTAAAAAAAATGTGAAATTACACACACATTCACATACATAGGAGGCCTAGAGCTAGCCAACCCTGCTCCATCATTCCCAGGGGTGCTGCTAATTAACTGCATCTGAGCCAAAAGGGCTAGGATTAAGATCAGGTGATAGCCTGAGACATCTGGGCTTTATAAAAGGGCAGAAAAGGCAGTTTGGAGGAGGTGCCATAGAGGACAAGGTGGGTTTCTGTGTAAGGGTTATGAACTAGGGTTTGGAAGAAACAGATACGGTGGCTTGGGAAGTCAGTGTTCTAGCCCTGAGTCTGGAAGACTGAAATGTAGCTAAGCCTAGAGAGGGCTGAGGTGATGAAAAACTCCAGGGAAGCACTCTGAGAAATCAGGACAAGGACAAGAGTGCAGTTTGCCTGCTGACTTCTTAGAGCCAGAGAGCTGGATAAGGAATGCAGAGTCCTGTGGGGATCTAGAAAGGACTGGGAATGACTTATTTTGAGATTTTTATTTTGATTGTTTTGTTTTAAATGCAGACCCTCAAGGAAGGGAACTATTGTACAGAAAGCCTTTGTGGATTGTTTCTGGGAAACTGGTGAGAAGAAAATGAGGCAGGCAGACCTTATGACCCACACCTGTGTTAAAAGAACATTAAGCTTGCAAGCCAAACACTCAAGTTAGGAAATGCTAGAATGGAAGTTATTTGTGCACATAGCTGCTGACTTTCTTTCTAGCTGGGGTGTGCTCAACCTCCCCTACTCCAGGCCTACCCCCACTTCAACCCTTCCTCCAAGTCCCTACCTCTACCAGCCCCCAAGGCTCCCCTGCTCTTCCCACTGGCCCTGCCTCCCCCACCACTTCCCCCAAGGCCCCACCTTTGCTCCCTCCCTGAGCATGCCCCATCCCCTTCTCTCCCAGTGCATCCTGCATGCTGTTGAACAGCTGTTCTGTAATGTGCAGAAGGCAGGAAAAGGAGGTGTTGATCAGTGGATGGAAGGCCCTGGGGGAGGAGAAGGAGTTGATTGGAGGGGAAAGGGGTATGTGTATGTGTGGGAAGCTTGGCTGCTGATGGGGGGCTAAGCACTCTCTAATTTATTTTCTGTGGGTGCTCTAGCCATGGTATTTTTTTTTCAAAAGATCTCTGCCTCATTCACTGCACAAGATGGACCTGCTCTGGAGAGGAATCAGAGTTGTGTAGTGAAGGTGAAGGTAAATGTTGTCTGTAAGATCCCTGCTTCATTTGTTGCAGAATTTGGAAGAGTGTGGTGAGTAAAGCAGGGAGGGAAAGGAAGGCCTCATGGTTAAGGCAGTTGAAGATTGTCCTGGAGAACTAGATTCTATCTCCTTCCTGTGCTACAGAGTTCCTATGTGATGCTGGTCTAGTCATTTAAATCAAACTTGTCATGGGTGGTTGATAACTGTGTTCCTCATGTTTTGGATGCCTGACTTGAGAGCATAGGTGCTGACTCCATGGGTGCTCTGGGGCTGGAGCACTCATGGGGAAAAATTAGTGGGTGCTCTGCACCCACTGGTAGCCAAGCTCCCCTCACTCCCTGCCCTTTTTTCTCCCCCTCCCACCCTGAGCGTGCCATGTCCCCACTCCTCTGCCTACCTCCCAGCATTTCCTGCCTGGCCACTGCCAAACAGCTGTTTGGTGGCAGTTAGCTGAGAGGGATGGGGGGGGGCGGAGCTGAATGTGGCAGGGCTAGGGAGGGGATTTGGGGAAGGGGTTGGAATAGAGGCAGGGAGGGGGTGGAGTTGAGGCAGGGACTGTGGGGAAGGGGTTGGAATGGGGGTGGGGAAGGGGCATGGCCTCATGGAAGGTGTGGAGTTGGGGGCGGGGGTGTCGAGCACCCAGAGGGAAGTGGGCACCTATGTTTGAGAGCATGTGGTGTGATTTGCATAAGAGCTGAGCACTCTCAGATGCAAATGAACTCAATGGAAGCTGTGCTGTGAACATATAAAGTACTATATAATGCTAAGTTACCTGAAAGATCAGGTTGTAGATATCTCAAATAGGGCACCCAAAATTAATGGATATTTTTCACCTTAGTCTCTCAGTTCCCTGTCTGTAAAATGAGGAGTTTAATGCTAGTTTGCTGCACAGGGGAGCTGTGAAAATCAACTGTTTGAAGCACTTCGATACTATAATGAGAAGTGCCACAAGAAAACCCCTGAGGAAATCAATAATTCTGTTTGCATAGCAGTGTTTGTTCAGGCCTTATTTATGCACTCTGTTCATTTGTGAGTAGTGTATGGAGTTTGTGTGTAGTGTCAGGGGGTGCACTTTTGCATGCTGTTTGTGTAATTTCATTGTGTGCATGAATACAACCTTCTGACAATACAATTCAGTTCCTTCTACTAGATAGGAGTGAAGTCTCAAGCCTGAAGCCTGCTTAAATAGCCATCTGAGACAAAATTTCATTAGAAACGCTATATCTACAGCTATGCAAATAAATTTGTGTATTAAAAAACTCCATAACTAATGGCTGCAGAGTAGATCTTGAACAATTCTCTTCCTAATTAACATACAGAAAAATACTACTAAACTTCTGGTACTATCTCAAGCAAAGCAGCAGTCACTCCCTCTATCACAAAGCACTAGAGAATCAAATGATAAATCCAAACAAGAACATAATCCACTCCTATGTGATGTTATCCAAGGCCTCAGCGCCATTAACCTCCTGACCTGAGGAGCAAATCTCTCCAAAACTGAACATATCCAAGACACTGAACCAAAAGCTAAAACATCAAAGTATGATGTATTGGGCATAAAAAGTCAGAACATGCTAAACTGATACAGCTCCCTGCACAAATCACCATACACCATAGCAAAATGTGAAAAACTCTATGGTAGGCTCTTACCAACCACAGAATATGTGACCATAAACTACAGGTGGAAAATGAAGGCTATAAAGTGAAATGCAAATGCAGAGAGAAACAACTGTGCAACCAACACAACAGGAAAGGGAGTGAAAGAGAGGCATTTTCTACTCCATTGGTCAAAGTATGAAGTAGTATAAGGAAAATATTTGATAATTTGAGGCAATAAGACTTGTTTAAAATGTTGACTAAAAACTGCACATTAGTAGGAGAAAGATGAGACAGCTGAGATGACTTCAAGCTATGAGTCAATCTTTGACGGAAATCAGGAATGGTCAATAGTGACAAATGGGCAGGCAGATTAAATCCACAAACATGCTGTGAAGTCCTATCCTGGGCTGCGGCTTAATGTATTGTATCTCTGACAGACAGACACAATTTCTATCTTTGCTCTTGTAGCTGATTATGCCAAATATGCCAAAATACCATTGAACTCAATTAAAAATTGCATTGTGCATGCTATATATGGGTAGGCGCACTGTGTGTTCTTGTGGTACTGGAGAGTGTATTGTACATTCTTTGCCTATGTATGGTATCAGTAGTTAAATTGCCATAGTGTGTGGGTTCACTGTATGTTCCATGTGTATGGGGAGAGGTGGCTAAATGTGTGTGTGTGGGAGTGTGATGGGTGCATGATGTAATTCTGGTTCTCTCTCTCTCTCTCGGACTGTACATATATGATGGGTTTCACTCGGTGGATCTGCATTGGCAGCCATCAGAGGTGTCAGCAGGTGCATTGAATGGCACTGTGTGGCTCAGTGCACATCTCTCAAAGTTGCCATGCTGCTGAGGGATGTATGGTATCTAGGCAGTCAATAATGGACTGTGTGATATGTGTGTTTGAGTAGCTGCCATGATGAGTGGGTAATAGAGGTGGCAGTAGGGAGTGGGCATGGGGTAAGTGGGTAGGTGGTGGTGGGGGGCTGTTGGATGCACTGTGTGGGAGAGTGTTTGGGGTGGCTGCAGTGGGTGGGTATTGTGAGAGTGCGCACTGGGCGCTGGGGAGTTTCATGGATGTGGGAGGTGGCATTATTTGCATTATGTGGTGAGGGGACAGAGGCAGGTGGTGACATATAAGTGTGTGGGGCATGGTAATGGGTGAGATGTGTACAGGGATGGGCAATGAGTACACTGATACATAGGGGTGGTGTATGTGGAGGTGGTAATGTGGGGATGGAGAGGAGATGTAGCAATTTCCTTACAAGGGGGAGAGCTTATTTAATTAAGAATTCTTTGAGGGGGGTCAACAAGCATGTGGATAAGGGGGATCCAGTGGATATACTGTACTTAGATTTTCAGAAGGCCTTTGACAAGGTCCTTCACCAAAGGCTCTTAAGCGAAGTAAGATGTCTTGGGATAAGAGGGAAGGTCTGCCCATGGATTGGTAACTGGTTAAAAGATAGGAAACATGGTAGGCATAAATGGTCAGTTTTCAGAATGGAGAGGAGGTAGATAGTGGTGTCCTCCAGGGATCTGTACTGGGACCAGTCCTATTCAACATTCATAAATGATCTGGAAAAGGGAGTAAACAGCGAGGTGGCAAAATTTGCAGATGATACAAAACTATTCAAGATAGTGAAGTCCCATGCAGACTTCAAAGAGCTACAAAAGAATTTCACAAAACTGGGTGACTGGGCAACTAAATGGCAGATAAAATTCAGAATTGATAAATGCAAAGTGATGCACATTGGAAAATATAATCCCAACTATATTTATAAAATGATGAGGTCTAAATTAATTGTTACCACTCAAGAAAAATCTTGGAGTCATTGTGGATAGTTCTCTGAAAACATCCACTCAGTGTGCAGTGGCAGTCAAAAAAGCTAACAGCATGTTGGGAATCATTAAGAAAGAGAGAGAGAATGACAGAAAATATCTCATTGCTTCTATATAAATCTACTGTACACCCGCATCTTGAATACTGCTTGCAGATATGGTTGCCCCATCTCCAAAAAACTATACTGCAATTGGAAAAGATTCAGAAAAGTGTAGCAGGAGTGACTAATAAGACTGGGACTTTTCAGCTTGGAAAAGTGATAACTAAGGGTGGATATGAGAGAGGTCTATAAAATCATGACTGGTGTGGAGAAAGTAAATAAGGAAGTAGTTACTCCTTATAACACAAGATCTAGGTGTCACCAAATGAAATGAATAGGCAGCAGGTTTAGAACAAACAAAAGGAAGCATTTTTGCACACAACACACAGTCAACCTGTGGAACTCTTTCCCTGAGGATGTTGTGAATACTAAGACTATAACAAGGTTCAAAAAAGAACTTGGTCAGTTCATGGAGGATAAGTCCATCAATGGGTATTAGCCAGGATGCGCAGAGATGGTGTCCCTAGCCTCTGTTTGTCAGAAGCTGGGAGTGGGCAACAGGATGGAGCACTTGATTACCTGTTTTGTTCATTCCCTCTGGGGCACCTGGCATTGACCACTGTTGGAAGACAGGATACTGGGCTATATGGACCTTTGGTCTGACCCAGTATGGCCATTCTTATGTTCTTAGCTTCGCAGTCTGCTGTATTAAATGAATGCTTTATGTATGATTGTGGGCTAGGATGGTATGTGCCCTTTCAAGGGCAAGGTGAATACAAATTCCCCACCTCTGGCTATATAAAAACCCAGCCTTTTGTAGAAGGGGACCATTGTATGTTGATGATCTGTTCTTGGACTTTCTCAACATCAAAGGCCCAGGCTGTATACAGGAAAGACTGAATTATTCATGGGGATGCTTCTTCTGAGCTAAGACGCTGTTATGAATATGACACAGAAAAAATGCTTCGTGGGGGTTTGAAGGATTGACTCCTCCCAGAGGAGCTGGGTAAGCTGTTTATCATACGTAGCTTCTTTTCTTGTTGTCTCTGTAATGCTTTTACCTTAAGAATAAACATGCTTTCTGGATGATATCACAAAGTATAGGCATGGAACTGTGCAGCCTGGAAAAATCTTCTTCAGACAGGAGAGAGAGATGCAGGTCTCTAGGCAAGAGAGGTGATAGCTGAGGAGCATGGAGCCTCTAAGGGATCATGAGGGGGAAATACATGTGCAGTGGCCTTGAACTGTGGCAGGTGACACCTGGTGTTACAGGGTGGCATGGTGTGTGTGGACTGGTGTTGCAGGGTGTGAGGGTGACATATTGTGTATACCGTTGTGTGTAGTGATGGGGTGGCTGTGTGTGTGCACAATGCAATAAATAGTGGGAGTGGCTGGCATGGTGTGTGTGAGGTGTGTGCAGGGGGTGGCCCTGTGTGTGTGGAAGAGGCACAGGTGCCACGGGGTGGTATAGGGTGTGCCATCTGTGTGCACTGAGTGGCATTGGGGCTAGGGTGTTCGCATGGGGTGGGACTACGAACAGAGTAGCATGGGGGAGGCAGTGAGTAGCACTGGGTGTGAAGATTGTATGTGCCATGTGGGTGGCAGTGTGTACACTGGACATCATTGGGTGTGTGTGTAGCACTGGCTGGCTTGGGGTGGAGGCATGCACTGTTGGCACTGTGTGGTTGCACGGATGTGTGCAATGGGTGGCACTGTGGGTGCAGTGAATCGCAATGTGTGGTATGTGAGAGCAGTAGGTGACTAGGTATGTGAGATGGGTGTGGATACAGTGGGGATGGGGGCAATGGGTGGGGGGACACGATGTATAAGTGGGGGGCAGAGATGTGGCACTAGGTGTGTGGGGGTATGGGTAGTGGAAGTGTGGGTGGCACTGGATGTGTAGTGGGAGAGTCACAAGAGTAGGTGGCACTAGGTGTAGGGAGGTATGGGGCAGTGGGAGTGTGGGTGGCACTGGATGTGTAGTGGGAGAGTCACAAGAGTAGGTGGCACTAGGTGTAGGGAGGTATGGGGCAGTGGGAGTGTGGGGGCAGTGGGCGGCACTAAGTGTGAGGGGATGGGCTGCAGTGGGAGTGTGGGTGCAGTGAGTGAGGGGCTATGGGGGGCAGTGGGCGTGTGGGTGCAGAGGGAGTGTGGTGGCGGGCGCGGCCCCTTTAAATGGCGCTGCCGCGCGCTGCCGGCTCACTCCGGCTCTGGGCTGGCGGATGTAAAAGCGTTTAGGTGTCTGCGCCGATCGCCTGAGTCTGCCGCCTGGGCTCGCCGCTTTGCTCTCCCGTGTGCGCCCGGCGGCTCCGCGCTGCCCGGGGAGGGGAGGCTTCGGCTCCGGCCCGCCGCGTGCAGCTGCGGCTCCGGGGGCAGGGCAGGGCGCGCGGGCGGCATGGAGGCGGAGGAGGCGCGGTGCCGGGTGCTCTCTATCCAGAGCCATGTCGTGTGCGGCTACGTGGGCAACAAGGCGGCGAGCTTCCCGCTGCAGGTGAGCGGGGCCGGGTGGCCGGGGGCCGGGTGGCCGGGGACCCTGCAGCCCCCAGCGGCCCGGGCGGCGGCGGGGATCGCCTCTTCCCCGGGCCGGAGCTGGGCGCTGCGGGAGGAGACAGGCAGGGCTCGGTGCTTTTCTGCTGCCAGGCGGGTGCGGCGCTGGTGCCCGGGCAGGGAAGCGTCCTGTGTGTGTGTGTGAGTGAGAGGGACACACACACACACGACTCTCCTTGATCGGCGGTGACCGTGTCAGCTGTCTATTGACACAATTTGCCAAGGCAGTGTATTTCTTCGGGTAAGGTAAGCCAAGCCAAGCTGTTCTGTGTTAATACAGACTGGCTAAGTGTCACAAAACAGGTACATTTCAGTAGCCAGCAATTCCTTGTGCTTGTGAGAAGGTGTTTAAAACAGGATGCTTCTTTATTTGATAACTATACAAGCCTCAATAGTATATATTGTGTCAAGTATCAGGGGGTAGCCATATTACTCTGTATCTACAAAAGCAACAAGGAGTCTGGTGGCACCTTAAAGACTTAACAGATTTATTTGGGCATCAGCTTTCATGGGTAAAAACCCACTTCTTCAGATGCAATAGTATACTGAGTGTTATACCAATTTTTAATCTTGTAAATGGGGCTTGGCTTTAAAAAAAAAAAAGCATGGAGTTAAATACTGTGGTAGGTGGATTTAAAAAGGGATTGGAAATGCTTTTGATTATATTTTGTTTTTTAAATAATGCTTAGTGCTTTATATTTTCAAAGCATATTACAAACACTGTCTACCCTATTTTAGAAAGTGTACTTAGTCAGATATGTTTCATGCTCTCATTTCATTACTGCTGGGTCAGGGAGCTATGATCACCCCATGTAGAGCACTACACATAGTCATATGCATTATGAGTTTTCTCACCTTGGTCAGTATCCTGTATTGGCCACTGATGGAGGCAGGAAGCCAGATTTGATGTGCTACATGGCAAATTCTATGTACCTGTGTAACTATAATCCACAATAAAACAAATGTAAGTGTAATGAAGTCATAAGGACATTGTAACCAGGAGAATGAATGTAGTCAGAGTTTGGGCAGAATAATGTAAGGAATAATATTTCTTTAATTATACATATGGGGGGAGGTGGGGCTACAGTTGTCTGGCGATAACTTTTGCCTTGTGGCTTAAGTGCAGGCCTGAGAGTTGAATACCTGGGTTCTAGCCCCACAATAGCAGACTTCATTTATGTCTTGGACAAGTCACTTAACCTCTGTGTATGTCAGTTTTCTCATCACTAAAATAGGAATATAACCCATAACAACCTCATGTCTCCCTTGAGGCAAACTTTAATGCTTGCAAAGTGCTTTTGGATGGAAAGCATTGAAGTATTTTTAGTTTAAAAAATACCTACTGAAGTAGCAGTGGATGCTATTTACAGAAGTCACACAGTACAATGTAAGTTTTTTTTTTTGTTTGTTTTTTTGTTTTTTTTTTAAATTCCTTGGTGCATGGCATATGATAAACTATTGCTGGAAGGAACTACTACACCTATGGGCTAACTCCAGAACAATAACAAGAATTGTTTGTGGCAAACAGCTAATAAATGTCTATCATCATACACCTCTACCCCAATATAACGTGACTCGATATAACACGGTAAAGCAGTGGTCTGGGGGAGCAGGGCTGCGTGCTCTGGCGGATCAAAGCAAGTTTGATATAATGCAGTTTCACCTATAACGCAGTAAGATTTTTTTTTTTGGCTCCCGAGGACAGCGTTATATCGAGGTAGAGGTGTATTTGAAGGTTGTGCAAACCCAGACTGATGGAACACTAAGGGAGGAGAGCAAATTGCTGTAGTGATGTTTGAGTATCTTATTAGTCATCAGAACTGTGAGATGGAATTATCTTAAGAATCCTTTATTTAATAAGCGGACAGTGTTAGGCTTGTGGATTTGTTCTGTACCCTTTGTGCTCCCTTCAATTGTGCCCGCTTTAAATTCCCCTCCACCCCTCCAATTTTTTCCCGTCTTGTCTTGTCTTGTATCAGCTGAATCAAGGAGGGTTAAACATGACTCCTTACAGCAGAGTTGATGAGTTCTGTAGTGTGGTAAGCCAAGATGTCTACAGATTGAGGAAGAGGGTTTTTTTTTTTTGTTTTTTTGTTTTTTTTGTTTTTTTAAACTCGGTAAAGGACAGAAAGTACTGTCAGCCCAGTGACAGAACTCAAACTTGGATGGATTTTTGTATTGGAAGGGTGAAATACTATTAATCTGCTAGGCTGGCTAAGTATGGCTATTTTTAGACTACCTCTATTTTTTGGCATGTAGTATTTGGCTCTTTGTCTTCAGTGAAAATGTTGCATCTAGTTATATTTTTACATTTTTATTGAAAACTTGTCAATGGATCGACTGAAAACCTGGTCTAAGTGCTGACAGCAGGTTGGATTTGCATATAACAGGTCTCACCACAGTTTAAGTTTTTTGGATCTCCTTTGTTAAACTCTTGTTTTCTTACTCCGCTGACTTTCTTACATAAGGTACTTGTAGTGAGGTTTCCAGCTTGTGTATTCTTCTAGCTTCAGAAAAATATGCACAAAGACTACAAAACAATTACTGTTAGACTATTCCAGGCTTTCACATATCAAAGGATCATTACAACTGGAGATGGCTGTCAAGAAATTTTGAGATTGTTTGGTCAGAAATGGATCTTATTTCTGCTTAGCCTCCTACAGCACCTAACAGCTTTGTTATACTAACTTTTATTACTAATCTCCTCTGGCTAAAAGAGAGAAACCTGAGAGGTTTGGTAAATGGAAGCTAAAGGAAGCTCCTGAAAGACCATTAGTCATCACTCTTTCAAAAGTTTGAGGGAGGATAATGCTACCTTTTAAAAAAAATAAATCAGTGAAGAAAGTTGGTTGATTTACCAGCATTTAGGCCTAACTGTACTAATTATGCCACCATAAAGGAGTTTACCATTTTGTAATAATGATGTACAACTTTGAAGTTCTCCCAGCTATAGATTTACTATTAAATGCTACCCTACTTTTCTTTCCTCTTCTGAATGAAGGACAATAGCAAAAACTGACCAAAACGTACAGACTATCAGTCATAAGAGAAAACAAACACAGCAAGATTCAGACAATTAATAGTGTTTGGTGAGCAGTACATAAAGTCACAAACCACCATAAAGAAATGTACCCAATTCTAATACACAATTGCACTCATGTAGAAAATAAGCTCTTTAACACTCAGCAAAATAAACTTGTCCTAGCCAAGATGAGGAGGAGAAGGGAATAAAAACTGGGTGGCTTGAATACTGACTTTGTGACACTGCCAAGCAATTCATTTCTCAAACACTGCAAAGACTCTAGTCTCTGAACTATAAATCATGGTTGCCAAAGGTAGGCACTCTTCTTTTTTTTTTTTTTTTTTTAAATTTCATTTCTTATCCTGCTACAAGTATGGACAGCTCTGTCATCTTTACTGTGGATTAATTCTGATTTTTGAATAGTTTTCATATCCTTTTATCACAAGTGAAACATCAGTGAGTCAGAATGTTGGAGCACTATTCAGTTCTGATTCACAATAATGTAGACTGGAGAGGTTCCACAGCTCAGGAAGACCACTTACTTCTGCCATTAAACAGCTACCATGACAGAGCAGAAGTTACCTCCACAGCTTCTACACTCCGTCAGAGGAGGCAGTCATTTTCTGACATCTGTTCTGACAGTGGCGCACAAAAATTATCCTCTGGTAAAAATGGTTTTTTTGCTTTTCCCAACATGAAGAGGTCACATTCTCATGGGACCTGGAGTCAGTCATTCAATTTTCTGATTTTTAAGAACAGCCCTCCAAACATGATGGATTTCAGTGAACCATCTACAAAGCTAGCAAATGAAGTAGAAGGTATAGATATCCTTTCTTTTATTCTATTCACAATTGCTCCAAATGGCAAGGGAGTCACAGCTGAATTCACATCAACATTCAAGGTGAACTAAAGTAGGGATTGGCAACCTTTCAGAAGTGGTGTACCGAGTCTTCATTTATTCACTCTAATTTAAGGTTTCAGGTGCCAGTAATACATTTTAACATTTTTAGAAGGTCTTTCTGTAAGTCTACATACAACAATAGTTTAGTTATATATTATAAAGTAAATAAGGTTTTTAAAATGTTTAAGAAGCTTCATTTAAAATTAAATTAAAATGCAGATCTGCAGTCTAGTGTGATCCTTGCCCTTGCTTTTCCTTGCTGAGTTTTCCAATGTCTGGCAAGTATTTGGATACTTTAAGCTGCGCACAGGCTTCTGAATGATCAGTTGTTCTCTGTCCCTCTCATAGCCAGTTGACAGATTTCATGTGTGAAAATACCTGTTCACACAAGTATGTGAATCCAAATACTGAAGCATTGCAAATGCAATTTTCTTCAAACAGTTAAATTTTACTGGCAGGGGCGTCTAGCAGATCAGAATAGAGGCCCCATGATCTCTCTCGGTAACTTCAAATGCACTTTGCAGATCCACAAACTTTGATGCCCACAATTCTGAGCTTTTTAACTGAATGAGCTGCATTTTTAAATCTTCAACACCCATCTACTCAAATACAGACAAATCCAAGTTGCTTTCGTTTGAACTTTTCAGGTTTAATTAGAAAAGAAAGCTTTGGGCCAAATCCCTGGAAGTCTTGAAATCTGTCAGAAAATTCTGATTCCGGTTCTTGCATGTACATTCTAATCTCAACGTCAAATGCAGTGCGCTGTTCTACATGGTGTGATAGTGATATAAGCAGCAAATCAGGACTTAAAAATATCCGAGTACAGTGGCTCTGGAACAATTTTTTAAGGTAGGGGTGCTGAGCTGAGCCAGTGGACCACAGCTGGGGGTGGCCGCAGAGCCCTGGGCTGGTTGCTGAGACCCCAGGCTGGCAGTGGGCTGAGCAGGGTTGGCGGATGGAACCCCAGCTGGCAGGGGGCCGGCGGCTGGTACCCCAGGCCAGCAGCGGAGCCCCCGGGACCGGTGGCCAGGATCCAGGCAGTGTGAGTGCCACTGAAAATCAGCTCGTGTGCTGCAGGTTGTCTACCCCTGAATTAAAGCTTGCAAGACATCAGCTAGATCAGTATAAGAATTTCATTTTAATTTAAATAATATTTTATTGACATGACAAACTTTACCAGTGTTGCCAAAATATAAAGGCTTCTGTAGTAGTGGTCAGAAGTAAGAACAGTCTGCCAGGACAGGGCTTTCACAGTGTTTGAGGGTTTACCATACTTATCAATAGGTATCCATTCTTGATCCATTTATGTAGGTTGCTCCATTGCATCATGCCTCTCTCTCCTAGAGGTGGACACATTTTGTTTACCAGATCTCATGTTTCTCCAACATTAACCTTGCTTCACCAGCCTCAAATCTGCTCTTAGTATGGCAGAACAAACTAGAGCAGGCCTTTCTGTCATGTCTCTTCAGTTGAAGGATTCTGAAGAACATGAGTGAAGCGTGTTCATTAAGCGATGCAAAAAATCTCCACTGATTCCAATCTCCCAATTCTCTCTGGTTAAGCAAAACGGCTCAAAGAAAAATAGGGCAGATCTTTACCTTGAAGTCAGTGAAGCTATACCAGTTTACACCAGCTGAGGCTCTGGGCTCAGTCATCACCTGACTCTGAATGAAAAGTAGATGAATGTGATCACAAATTCTTCATAGAATGCAAAGCAGATATTAGCCTGCAGACACTTGCCATGGAGTGTTAAAGGTAGCAAAGTTTTTCCTTGGAGACACAACATCCTAGATAAAGTAACTATATGTTGCACCCCTTTTCCAGCCCTTTCTCTGTCATTGTAGGTGGTAAGAACAAGACAAGCTCTGTGCCTTTCTATAAATCTGTACATCACCTAGCATATTTTGACTATACTGTAATAGGTCAGAACAAAAGCAAACTGCAACTGTTTTGCCAAGCACAAAGATTAGGATTAGAGATTGGTTCAGACCAAAACTTCAGATCTGAACACCCACAAACTCAAGGGAAGTTCATACCTATACTTGAAGATTGTGACTTGAGCCCTGTCATGGTATAATTCCCCACTCTGAACCTTAGCGTCCAAAAGATGAGGTACCAGCATGAATTCCTCTAAGCTCAATTACCAGCTTAGTACTTGTAGCGCTGCCACCAACCAGGAATTCTAGTGCCTGGTACACTCTGGTCCCCCCAAAACCTTGCCCGGGGACCCCCAAGACCCAGACCCTCTGGATCTTAACACAAGGAAAATAAACCCTTTCCCTCATCGTTGCCTCTCCCAAGCTTCCCCTCCCTGGGTTACCCTGGAACATCACTGTGATTCAAACTCCTTGAATCTTAAAACAGAGAGGAAAATTCACCTTCCCCCGTCCTTCTCTCTCCCCCTCCCAGACTCTCCCTGAGAGAGAAAATAATCCTAACACAGAGAGAAAATTAACCTTTCTCTCCCCCTTCCCTCCTTTCTCTCCACCAATTCCCTGGTGGATCCAGACCCAGTCCCCTGGGGTTTCACCAGAATAAAAAAACAATCAGATTCTTAAACAAGAAAAGCTTTTAATTAAAGAAAGAGAAAACAGTAAAAATTATCTTTGTAAATTTAAGATGGAATATGTTACAGGGTCTTTCAGCTATAGACACTGGGAATACCCTCCTGGCCTAAGTATACAAGTACAAATTAAAATCTTTTCAGCAAAATACAAATTTGAACTCCTTCTAGCCAAGTACACATTTGCAAATAAAGAAAACAAACATAAGCCTAACTCGCTTTATCTGCCTAGTACTTACTATTCTGGACATATAAGAGCCTGTGTCAGAGAGATTGGAGAGAAACCTGGTTGCATGTCTGGTCACTCTCAGAACCCAGAGAGAACAACAACCAAAAACTAACAGCACACACGAAACCTTCCCTCCCTCAAGATTTGAAAGTATCCTGTCCCCTGATTGGTCCTCTGGTCAGGTGACAGCCAGGCTTACTGAACTTGTTAACCCTTTACAGTCAAAAGAGACATGAAGTACTCCTGTTCTATTAACCTTTAACTATCTGTTTATGACAGGTCCATTTCTAAATAACACAGGAATGTCCATTTTTGAGAGTTTCTTATTGTTTTCTTACCTCTTTCAGACTTCTGGGGGACCGGAAATATTACCCGCCCCCCCCTTTTTTTTTTGGTAAGAATATGGAAAAAAATCACTGAAAGAGCTAAGAAGAATTAGCATCACCTGTCTTCATAATCAGGGCCGGCTCCAGCTTTTTTACCGCCCCAGGTGACGAAAGAAAAAGGGGGAAAAAAAAAAGGTTGAGCTCCCGCCGAAGAAAAAAAGACTGAGTGAAGGACTTGCCGCCGAATTGGCACTGTAGACTAAGCCAGATGTGCTTGATCAGCCGCCGAAGTGCTGCCAAAGACCCGGACGTGCCGCCCCACTACCTGATGGAGTGCTGCCCCTTTCTATTGGCCACCCTAGACACCTGCTTCCTTCGCTGATGCCCGGAGCTGGCCTTGTTCATTATTGCTCCACAGCTCATTCCATTCAGTGGAGAAGCCTACATTGAACAGATTTCAAAAGGTCTTTTGTTCCACAGTAGGGAGGTTTTTCTCACCTAAATTATATCCCACCATGAACAATCTCATAATCTAGATCAAAGTGTTGGTGTTTTGTCAATGCTTTTAGCTCCCTCCTATAGATAGCTGCTTTAATAGAGTCAGGATGTGAACTCAGAGGAGATTCCCCCATATTTAAGGGGAGTGAGGATGGGAGGAAATAATCATGTGAACTCAACATTATCAAAAGTGAAGTAAGGATGGAAAATTCAGTTTAAAATTGTGTTTGAAATATTGTCCAACACTAACTTACAGGTGATTAGGTTGCTCTTTGGTATTGGAATATAAAGTCAGTCACACTTCTAGGTTACAGGTCTGAATGCAGACTAATCTGGCAGGTACCAAATATTACTCTGATGGCCTATGTGAAGATAGGCCAGAAAAGTACAAGCTATTCCTACAAGAGACTTGTCCACATCTCAAAAGCCATCTTGTTGAAAAGAAAAATCACAGAGGTCAAAGACTGAACATAAATAATGAACTGTTCTTTCATGTGCTCAGATACCAGTGTGATGGGTACCATATATGAATCCTGGATATAACTCAAATCATAGACACAGTTTCTCTAGGTCAAGGTTAGGATACTTCAGAGCAGATGCAACAGAGCAACTGCTTTGCTGTGGTTAGAAAAGGACTTTAGTTTCCAGAGTTATCATAATACACATTTCAGTGGCACTAGTTTTGTTTTAACTTTTAGAAATGTGGGGATGCTTCAAGGGAAACAGCATACTGTCATAACCTTAGTCCCAGATCTGGACCTTAGCGTCCAAAATATGGGGGTTAGCATGAAAACCTCCAAGCTTAGTTACCAGCTTGGACCTGGTACTTGCTGCCACCACCCAAAAAATTAGAGTGTTTTGGGGCACTCTGGTCCCCCTGAAAAGCCTTCCCTGGGGACCCCAAGACCCAAATCCCTTGAGTCTCACAACAAAGGGAAATAATCCTTTTTCCCTTCCCCCCTCCAGGTGCTCCTGGAGAGATACACAGACACAAGCTCTGTGAATCCAAACAGAGTGACCCCCCTTCTCCGTTCCCAGTCCTGGAAACAAAAAGCACTTTCCTCTTCACCCAGAGGAAATGCAAAATCAGGCTAGCAAATCCAACACACACCGATCTCCCCTGATTTCTTCCTCCCACTAATTCCCTGGTGAGTAAGACTCAATTTCCCTGAAGTAAAGAAAAACTCCAACAGGTCTTAAAAGAAAGCTTTATATAAAAAGAAAGAAAAATACATACAAATGGTCTCTCTGTATTAAGGTGACGAAATACAGGGTCAATTGCTTAAAAGAATATTGAATAAACAGCCTTATTCAAAAAGAATACAAATCAAAGCACTCCAGCACTTATATTCATGCAAATACCAAAGAAAAGAAACCATATAACTTACTATCTGATCTCTTTGTCCTTACACTTAGAAACAGAAGACTACAAAGTAGAAACTACTTCTCCAAAGCTCAGAGAAAGCAGGCAGACAGAAAACAAAGACCTCAGACACAAAATTCCCTCCACCCAAAGTTGAAAAAATCTGGTTTCCTGATTGGTCCTCTGGTCAGGTGCTGCAGGTGAAAGAGACATTAACCCTTAGCTATCTGTTTATGACACGCCCCCCAAATTGCAGACAGTGGGGAAGTTCACTGGCGGCGATTTCCTTCTAGAACTTGAAAATAAACAGATTACTACAACACATGCACCTTTACATATACTACTAAGTATATAACTAACAGACTTTTACATTTTAAGAACACTTTTTAACTACTGGATTCTGGGAAACTCTCACGGGAGAGTGCATCAGCAACTTTGTTAGAAGCTCCTGTGATGTGTTGAACTTCAAAATCAAAATCTTGGAGAGCTAAACTCCATCGAAGAAGTTTCTTGTTGTTCCCCTTGGCAGTATGAAGCCACTTTAGTGCAGCATGGTCAGTTTGTAGTTGGAACCGCCGTTCCCAAACATATGGGCGTAGCTTTTCCAGGGCGTACACAATGGCATAGCATTCCTTTTCACTGACTGACCAGTGACTTTTCCTCTCAGACAGTTTCTTGCTGAGAAACACGACAGGATGGAAGTTGTGATCTGTTGCTTCCTGCATGAGCACTGCTCCTATACCACGCTCAGATGCATCGGTGGTTACTAGGAATGGTTTGTCAAAATCCAGGGCCCTGAGCACAGGGTCAGACATGAGCGTTGCCTTAAGTTGGGTAAAGGCCTTTTGACACTCATCAGTCCACTTAACTGCATTTGGCTGGGTCTTTTTGGTCAGGTCGGTCAATGGGGCAGCGATTTGGCTGTAGTGTGGTACAAATCGCCTGTAGTATCTGGCCAAGCCTAAGAAGGATTGGACCTGTTTCTTCATGTCATAACCTTAGTCCCAGATTTTGGACGCTAAGGTCCAAATCTGGGACTAAGGTTATGACACATACACATGGTAAAAAGTTAAATTATGGTGGGAAAATAACCTATGTTTCCACGAGCCATCAGTGGAACGTAGTATTGCGTAAACCATGAAAACCATGACAGCCTACCATAAAGGGTAAATGACCTTTACTGCATGAAAACATACATTTATGTACAATGGAGACTCTGCAGGTCAATGTCCTTTCCATATTACAAATCTGGCAGCGCTGAATTTTTTTACTAGCACAGTCGTGCAGACTGTGTGGTTGTGAATTAGCTCTGTTAAGACCACTTTTAGAAAGCATTCAAGGCTATCTTGAGAACAACTTTTTAAAAAGGCAGTTCAACAAAATTACCACCCCCACGCACACCACCACAATGGTGTTAGCAGAAACTGTTATTTAAAAGTTTAACAAGGAAAAATGCGTAATGCAGATGAGGATCTCATGGGAGTCATTCCTCTCCACATTCCTCTACACCCATGATTTATTAGCAAATCTGCCATGTCTCAAAGTACATACGTTCAAATAACATAAACAAGTGTAATTTATCTCTGGATGGGTCTAAAGGTTATTAGCATATCTTCCTAGCTGTAATTCATTCAGTACAGTAGAAGCCTATTGCAGACACAATCTTGCTATACAAAATGCTGTAGTTTTTTTTTTTTTGAACAGGTCTGATCCTTTAATATTTGTAAACTATGCTTCCATATATAGCAAGTGAATAGTGTACAATTAACAGAAGTACAGTAGTCTGTTTCAACAAGCCAGCCTTCCTGAATGTTTTACCCTTTAATGCAGTAGATTTTTGGTAGAGAAAAGGATGTTAAAAGAACAGATGTTAATTTAAACATTTGTTGCAGATCTTGCTTAAGTGAACAGCAAAATCTTAACAAGTATTAGTTTCAGTAGGCTTCCCCTAAAGCAGGCAAGCCAGAAGTACATGGGCCTGTGTTTTGCAGCATTTTCTGAACTCTATGGTTTCCTCTTAGAACACACACAGTCTATTTTTTTATTTTTATTTTTTAATCTGGATGAGTACAGAGTGATGCACATTCTTCAAACAAAAATTAAAATATAGTCACCCTGTGATTTCTCTCCAGATAAAAAACTCTGCAGTCATGGGGAAGTGAACAGAAGAGATTAAGAAACTAGAGAAATCAGTGAGTATGCGCTGTTGCTTTTAATGTAACTGTGTTTGGCGCATGGTGTTAAATGCCTTTGGGCTGGTCTGTAGTGTTGCACTACTAGAGTGGTGGTAACATGGAGGGTGTGCTAGTGTAGACAAGGCAAAGACATTTTCACCACAACGTTGTCTAATCTGCAACAGTGGTGAAAACACCATGTTGGCCCGTCTGCATTAGTGAGGCTGCACTGGTGATAAAGAGAAACTCCACAACCCACCAAAACACACACTTTTTGCGTTTAACTCTTTCATAAAAAGTAAAATCCAAGGGATCAAATACCTCTATTTGTAAATCCCATTGTGTCTGCAGCACTCTTGTATTGTGCCCTTTCATATTCCAGGCATATAAAGATCTAGTATTATCCTTCATGCTAGTTCATCCTTCACTACTTCATGCTTTAAATTTGAGCTTCTGATTTTCCAAGTAACAATGAACACTCAGCTTAAAACCTCTTCGGACAAAGGTCTGACTTTTATCTGCTAATGCCTAAGATGACTAAAACAGAGTTGGGGGTGGGGGGGAAACATTTTTCAGTTTAACTTGTGTCTTTGCCAGGTGTATAGTAAGTTTGTTTCATGGATTTCCCTGTATTGGTAGTTATTCAGTTATTTCCTGCACACAAACTGGGGGAGAGGGAAAAGACAGCAGGGAGGGTTGGTGGAAGTAATTATTTTAAAATGGGAAAATGTGATTGTAAACTCAAACTAACAGGAGAGCTCAGGGATAGGTGTGAAGCCTGAGGTGACTGCCCTTGATTAGACCTCAAGTTCGGTGTCCTTTGGTTGAAGCCACATAACAGCTCAGTAAGAGAGTAAGTATTTCACTCCTTTTACGCTTGGGTGAGCTGAGGCATGGATTGCTTAAAGTCACAAGCAGGCTGGTATTAGAGCTAGGAATAGAACTTGGAAGTCTTGACTCTTGCTACTCCCTTCATAATTTGATAGTCAAGTGAACTGAGGTCTACAGTATGTTGGTTATTCTAACTCTCACTTGTGGCTTGTTCCCGCTCCCATTGTAGTCAGTGGAAACAGAATCAGGCCTTTGGTCATTCAAACAGGAGCTTACCAAACACAGCTGAGTAGCTGTCTATCTTAAAGTTTTGTATTGGCACCCATCACCTTCGTATCTGAGCACCTCCCATTGGCAAAGCAAGGTCTCTGCCTAGCGGCCTTCATGAAATTATTTGGCTGTTCTCATTTTTCTGGCTTTAAGAGTCTCCCTCCTTGATGTAGGTTTGGCATTGCATTTTATACTGTTCTCTTTTAGAGAGCTGAAATCTCAGAAACTATAGTGAGTTAGGGTGTGATCCATTTATCACCCCTCTGCCTGGGAGAAGAGTGACTAAGTTAGATATTCTCAGCGGGACAGTCTTTCTTAAAGAACAGACTCACCCAGAGCACTATGACTTGTGCAAAAGAACAGTGCTAAGGACCATACCAATAGTAAGACACGCAGATGGTTGCATACCCAAACATCCATAAGAGCAATATGCTTTTAAAAAGAACCCAGAGATTTATAATTTGTATGGATGTTTTATACAAAGTGATAATTGTTTGTTAATACTTTTTCTTTCCTATGCTATTGAATACATACAAATAGGCCAGCGCCATGAAGTTTGAGCTGAACATTCAGATCTGATGTTCTGGTGAAGGCCCATCTCTGCTAATATGTGTGTGTAAATTTAGTTGCATAGTATTGCACATGACTCTAGTTAGCTATAGTCATGGATCAATTTGTGGAATTCCTTGATGTGGGTGGAAGCAGCAAGAAGACCTCAGATCTGTGACCTGAGGCAAATAGCATGTCATAATATCTAGCAGCTTATAATGCAAACCAAAAAATAAATAAGCTGAGTCTGCTCCCTGTAGAGTTAATAGGAGAACTCCTATTTGCTGGGCTGGGAACAGAGTCCAATCCCTCACTTGCAGAGGAAGGAAAAATACATTCCCTGGCTGGGAAGCTTAAATTTAGAGATGTACCTTTAGAGATGAGGGAACAGGGTGGCTTTTGTTTTGTTTTGAATGGGAGTGAGGGGGGAAATAGATGCTGAGATTTCCTTGCCTTCCCATTCCCCTAATCAATGCCTGTACAATTCAATCATTTAATACCATGCCAAATGTATGCCCAAACGGAGATTAGTGAAAAAGCTATGATAAAAACTTCTATGTCATTGTTCGTTGGATTGATACAGAACTGAACTGTATGACGCAGGTAGAGAAGCTGACTGCTGTGTGCGTCATCCAGACACAGGAGGATAGTTGTTTTTTTTTTTTTTTTTTAAGAAAAATGTACGTAGCACAGGATGAGAGAAGTTGCTAGTATACTGAAAGAAATGGCTTACAGGGAAATCTAATAGAGGCTTGCACCGTGTGTTCTTGGTTTCTTGAACTGAATAATATTAGTCTGTCAGAAGAGAAATATAAAATGGAATCATTTGATCATATTCGTGCTGTGACTTGAAGGTTGATTTGAAGAAACATTTTTAAAAATGCATTAGCCTTCCCTTGAATTTGGCTGCTTATTAGAGATGTTCACTTATGTTGTGAGTTTTCTCAGAGGAAAGCAGAGAATTAGAAACCAACTGAGAGCAAATTCACTATACTTCAAGAGAAGCTGCTGTAGTCTTTTCTTCTTTGACAGCCATTATATTACAGTCAGGTCAGCCAATCCACAGCAAGCTGAAAAAATTGCAATTCTCTGTCAGGAGAGAGAGGCTTTGTTCTTACTTTAGCCTTCAGTATGTCTTGTGCAGTGTAAAACAGAGAGAGTTGTTTGTGAAACCTGAAAATGAGTGTGCCTGCACACATCCATAAATATTAGTTTTGTTTTTATACCCAGTGACTATAGTCACATGATTGGAGCAGAGTGACTTGGAATCTACTGCTGGGACCAATTCTTGGCTTGGCCACTGATTTGTTTGGTACCCTGCCAACCTTTGCCAGGTAAGGCAAGGAGAGATGGCAAGGAGAGATGCATCAAGACTTTAGATTGTTTGCTTCAAGAAAACATTCCCATCCTAATGTAAAACCATCCTAGACTATATTGATGTTAACAGACAATTCATATACACTAGTCTTTAAATAAACAGACAGTTATTTTTCAGCAGTGAACACTGGAGGATGTAATGGCTAGTTGAGAAGCTCATGACAAAGGAAAGACACACACAGTAAAATAACGGATTGCACAGATGCCACTGAACTGAATTTGCTACTGTATATCCAAGATCATCTTATGATGCAGAAATAAGCCCTCTTCTTGTCACCTCTGAACACCTTATCAAACTCAACCTCATCAAACGCCAGCACAAATGAATATACAAGAATGGCTTATGGAATTGTCACAACTGTCTCAGTAAACACCATGAAAGCAATTATGTTGGATTCAAAACATTCATCAAAAAGGAGAACTTCCATATCCGCCGAACTTGGACAGAGGAGGAAGGGAAGGGATTTTATATAAGCAATTTCCTTAGTCATGTCTGTATTGCCTTAAATACTATCACGCCTTTTGGTGTTTTCATACAAGTTTATCTCTTACACCCATCTTTTGCTTTGTTTGATCCTGCAGCAGCAATAATAATAATGGATTTAGAACACTAGTCTGTTGCCACAAATTTGGCACCATGGCTTTCCTGCAGGATCACATGGGAATAGAAGATAACCTATAAAAGAAGTCCTTATTTAACAATCTTCAAATTAAAAGAGTGAAAGGTAAGAAAACGGCATCTAAATATATAAATTTCTTGTGGTAGTTCAAATCACTAAGTATATTTTAGTAAGTGAAATCTCTCAGTGGTGGATGTCATGTTTTCCTCTGACCATGGTGCCAAAATTCTGTCCTCAATTACACCCTAGTTTGAGTGAGAGGCTTCACAGGTTTAACTGAGGACAGAACTTGGCCCTCTGGGTCTTCTGTATAAATAGCAATTGTGTGTTAACCCCAAGATACTGAAATTCAGTTTAGAAAGGCAAGAGCTCATTACTTCAATGAACATAACTTACTGTAAATGTAGTGTTAATTTTACTATTGACCTTTATCACTTGATGTAGGAACAAATCTAAGTATGGACGGCTGACATACAGCAATAACATCCAAGAGCTAAATGTTGCATATTAAACCCTGCATTTTTTAAAAGTTACTTCTTGAAAAAGAGAGGTTCTTAAAAGTTAGGCATGCCCCTTTCAACAATTAATGTGAGACCTACATTTTACACACATCCCTCTCCTTTCTTTAACTTGAATGGAAATTTTTATGAACATCATGGGGAAATTAGATCCTAGCCCGCTCCAAAATTAATACAATTGTCACTTTGGTCAGATCCTGAGGTCTTTACTCAGGAAGAACTTCCATTGATATCAGTGGAAATTTTGCCTCAGTGAGAACTGCCAGATTAGGCCCCTCCCTACTCCTTAGCTTTGCAGCTCTGAGGACAAACTCTTAATAGTTCTTGCATTTTGCTTTTCTGGGACTAGATCTTTCCAAGTGAGAGGCAGCGCCCTGTTGAGTGACATTTTAAAAGGTCTAGCTGCATTAAAGTAAGAAAAGTGTCTCCTGACAGTAGTTCTAGGGCCTATATGAAGTGAGTTGATGGTCTCAGGACAAACTTTAAAAGTATCTAGGTGCCTAAAGATGCATATGGGAGCCTAGTGGGATTTTCAAAACTATCCAAGCAGGCTAGTTGCCTAACAGTTGTTGGTTTCAATGGTAGTTAGGCACCTCAGTCCATTTGGCCTTCAATCCATTTCTTGCTGTACCGGAGCCCTCGTGAAGGGATCAGGGGAAATAGGGGACACCACAAACTGACACCTGGTAGAGAGGTCAAGGAGCCTGAGCTATCCTTTCACTAACAGAGGAGGTCCTTCCAGATCACGTTGAGACACACGGATAGGGCACTGAATGCAGCAAGAGCAACAACAATCTCATGAACAGAAGGCTTCATTCTCCAAGGATATCAAATCCAGCATGAGCACCAGATTCACAGTAAGGCATGAATGCACAAACCCTGAAAACATAGCATCCTAGGATCTTGAATGTAGAGTATAGTGGAACCTCTAACAATAATACGGTGTTTGACAAAACTGAATGCCGGAGAGTGGCTGTGGATTGGTGGAAGGGTAATTTGGTTCAGTAAGGTAAAAGAACGACCTATCATCTCACTCCTTATACAGGTTAGCCCGACAAATTACTTTATAAGATCCGATGAGGCAACTAGCAAAGCATTGCATAATTGCCAGTATGGGTCAATAAAGTGAGCTGAAGCTGTTCCCAACTAGCCCAATCTCTGTCTTGTTCTGGATTTTTAATGCAGCACCCAAAGTGGATAATGGTAATGCTATATTATGTCTACTGTTTAGTAAAGCATTCAACAACGTACTGCACTGCACAGAAAATTATTCACCGTATCTCCAATATCTTAATGAAACACTTGGCTTGGAAATAAAAAGTTAAGAGTTATCAGTAATGCATCAAACTGGAAGGATGTCAAGTGGACCACTTCAGGGTTCAGTAGAGGGAATAGCACTGTTCAACATACTGTATTTATGACTTTGAAGAGAAAACTATTTCACCAGTGACAGATACACAGCGTGGAAGTATAGTAAATAGAGATAGTTAAACTTAGGTTTAGAAAGATTCAGTTTGTATCAGTAAATGTTGACTTCGCTGTACACACACAAAGTGATGAGAAAATACTTCCATTGATGATGATTTAAATGTACAGATTAGCAAAATAAGAAGTGCTGCTTGAGACCATTAAAGTTTAATTTAAGGATATGTACATTGTGTATACTGATATGTTGACAGTTTTGTTGTAATGGTTATAAAGTTTTTGAATTTCAACAGCTACTGTTTATTTAATAATTGTCTGACGTCATCCCTAATTTCCCACAACTGTGAAAAAGTAATTGATACAAGTAAAAAAGCTTAAATGATATTATCCATTAACATTCTGCTATGCCTAGTTATACAATAGATATAAAAGGCAGTATCTAGATCGGAGTGGGCAAACTTTTTGGCCCGAGGGCCATATCTGGGTATGGAAATTGTATGGCAGGCCATGAATGCTCATGAAATTGGGGTTGGGGTGTAGGAGAGGGTGAGGGCTCTGGCTGGGGGTTTGGGCTCTGGGGTGGGGCCAGAAATGAGTTCAGGGTGTGGGAGGGGGCTCCAGGCTGAGGTGTAGGGGTGGGTGGGGGCTCTGGCTGGGGGTGAGGGGTTTTGGATGTAGGAGGGTGCTCCGGGCTGGGATCGAGGGGTTTGGAGGTTGGGGCTTGGGGGTCACTCAGGGGTGCAGGCTCTGGGCAGCACTGACCTCAAGCAGCTCCCAGAAGCAGCAGCATGTCCCTCCTTCAGCCCCTATGCGGAGGTGTGGCCAGGTGACTCTGCGCACTGCCCCATCCGCAGGCACCGCCACTGCAGCTCCCATTAGCCGCAGTTCCCCGACAATGGGAGCTGCAGAGGCAGCGCTTGGGGCGTGGGCAGTGCACGGAGCCCCCTGGATACCCCTAAATGTAGTCCCCGGAGGGGGGATATGCCACTGCTCCCGGGAGCCATGCAGAGCTGTGGCACACACACAAGGAGCAGTCCCCAATCCCCAAAAGGAGCTCAATGGCCGGATTAAATTGGCTGTTGGGCCAGATGTGGTCCACGGGCTGTAGTTTGCCCACTCCTGATCTAGATAGTATGAGATGCTTGTTAAAAGGGAGGAGGTTTAATATAAGAACAACAAAATAGTGCTGTCAAGGCTGAGTCCCCACTCTGTCACTCCGAGTGCAGAAGTGAGGGCCCACAAGGATTAAAAAAATTAGTACTTGCCACTCCAGGCTTGTATTAAACTCCCAAAGTTATAGCTTCTCTCTGACCTTGGCTTGGTAAACGCTGCCACCACCCAAATGCAAAAAAACCCTCTTGAATCCAGGAAGGAGCACTTGAGAATTTCTCCCTGTGAGATACCCTCAAGCCCTTTCACCCCCACCCACACCCCCTTGGGGAAGAGCTGAGAAAGCCACAGCTAATTTCTTTTGTTTTCTATCAGCTAATCAAACAACATGCACAAACCTCTTAGGACACCAAAAATCCAATCCTGTTCTTAAAGGTAAATTTTATTAAAAACAAAAAGGAGAAAAATAAATCTGGAACTTAGGCTTTTTGCTAGATCTTAAAAGAAACAATTACAAAATTTAAGCAACCAAAACAGCTTTCTTGGGGGGTTCAGCTTAAAGGCTACAAGCTAACAAAAGGATCAGGGGTTAGGGCAGAGATCCACAGCCTTAAAAAATAAACAAATAAACCTGATCATGTCTAGCTAAACGTGATCTACTTACACATTTGGAGTTCAAGTAAGTATTCTAGGCATGGTCTGATGATTTATAATCATACTTGGCTTAAAGCTGCTTATTGCATAGCTGCTCTGTCCAGTGATGGGCTGCCAAAATATTAACAACAGGTTCCGTCCTCCTCACCCACCGAACTCCCCTTCCCTCTTCCAACATCCGCTCCCTGCTCCCTTGCCGAACTGCCTGGGCCGGGGACGGGACCGGCGCTGCTGGGCCCGACTCCCTGGGCCGGATCTGGGGGCGCTCAGCCAGGGCCAAGCCGGAGGGAGCTGCTGAGCCGGACTGAGCCGCACGTGCTGTGCCTCTCTGAAACCCTCCTTGCGCCCCCCTGCCCTAGCTTACCTGCCTGCTGCTTGTTTCAAGCTTCCCCCGAACATCGGATTCGTGGGAAGCAGGGGAGGGGGAGGAGAAGGAGGGCAGAGGTTCAAGGGATGAGGGGGACGTGAGCTGGGGCCGGGGGTCAGGTGGACAGCTGCTCGAGCTTTTGTTAAATTTAGAAGCCCTTTTAGAACCAATTGTTTCAGGACAACTGGTTCTAAAAAAGCTTTTAAACTTAACAACCGGTTCCTGTGAACCAGTGCGAACCGGCTCCAGCTCGCCACTGGCTCTGTCCTTCTAACCCAGAGAGAACAGACAAAGGGAAAGTTTCTTTCCCCATTTTAAAAAGTTCTACCTTCCCATTGGCTCTTTTGCTCAGATGTCCACTTTTTTTTTTCTTTACCTGGGGGACTTTTTAACCCTTTACAGGTAAAGCAAGTAAAGAACAGCTATCCAGAGGAGTTTTACAGCTAATTGGCTGGCTATCCATCAAAGGGAGCTATCCCCCCACTTTATTTATCACAAGTGCACTTTGGGAAGAATAGTTCTCCACACAGACCAACACCATGTAAAGGAGCTAGTTTAATGGGCCAGACATTTTTCCAAGATAATTCCTAGGGTCATGGCTGGATGGTACAAAAAGAACCACTCCCAGCCCCCTGCATCTTCCTCTGCCTGTACCTCCCTGACACCCCATCTTAAACTTCTTGCACTTTCAAATCAATAGCTGCCTATTCATTATTAAATGCTCTTTTCCACACTTCAGCTAGTTTTATGGCCAGAGTAGCATAGAAACAGAGTGTGAAGGACACAGGAGCAGTCTGTAATACTTTAGTATAGCTTTATCCATTTGATTGTTACTGTGGTTTTATTATACAATTAAACAGAGTTAATTCTAGCACGAGCTAACTGCCCAGAGGCAGGAGAATGTACAGTCAGTTCAGATGTCCTTTAACAATGCAGGTGTCATTCCCTTTGAAGTTACTTCTGATCATGCTAAGTCCTATACTCTGGCTTGGCCCAGACAAGGGGTCAAATATGCAACTAGCCATAAACAGTGATGCAGGGACTATAGTTACGTTTAAAACACTTCAGTGACACAGCTGTACCACTGCAGCTATGCCACTGTAGTGCTTCAGTGTAGTCCCTCACTACGGCAACAGGAGAGGTTCTCTTGTTACTGTAGTTAATCGACCTCCCTGAGAGGCAGTAGCTAGGTCGACGGAAGAATTCTTCTGTCATTGCCCTAACGCTGTCTACACTGGGGTTAGGTCAGTCCAGCTTCATCTCTCAAGTTTTCAACCCCTTGAAAGACATAGCTATGGAGATGTATGTTTTTCAGTGTAGACCCAGCCCTCTGTTCTTCCAGCCAGTTAACGTAGCCTATCTCTCTATTGATCCTTCTGCTTCTGTGGTATTTTTTACGATGGCCAGGTCAGGAAGCTACAGTGATGTTTAGGTGTAGTGACCTCTTTTTTTTGTTTGTTTCACTCTCCTCTGAAGCATCATGTATTGAGCTAGCGGGAGAGCAGGAAGCCTGACTAAAAGAACTACTAGTCTTATTTGCATGAAATTCCTGACCTTGAAGTAGTCTAAATCTGAATCCTTCCCTCACCATTAGATGTCACTTAGAGCAGGGTTTCTCAAACAGGAGGTGTTTACCTGCCCCGTCTGCAGGTCCGACCGAACGCGGCTCCCATTGGCCGTGGATCACTGCTCCGGGATTTACTGGCCACTGCTTCCAGCAGCTCCCATTGGCCTGGAGCAGCGATCTGTGACCAGTGGGAGCCACGATCGGCTAGACCTGCTGACGTGGCAGGTAAACACACCGGCTGGCCCACGAGGGGCTTTCCCTAAACAAGCAGTGACCCCTATTTGAGAAACTCTGACTTAAGCCAGGGATGGTGGAGCCTTGTTCATGTTTATCAGGCTGTTTGCAGGGCCAGCTCTAGCTTTTTTGCTGCCCCAAGCGGCGAGGAAAAAAAAGAAAAACCCGATTGAGCTGCTGCTGACGAGGAAGAGAGGGAGTGAAAGACCCGCTGCCAAATTGCCACCGCAGACCTGGACGTGCCGCCCCAACAACGGATGGAGTGCCATCCCTTTCTATTAGCCACCCCAAGCACCTGCTTCCTTCGCGAGTGCCTGGAGCCCTCCCTGGCTGTTCGTATTGCTATAGTTTTTTTTTTAAATGAGTATAGGTTGCTCAACCCCATGTGGAAGGGCCAGTGGACTGTGTTTTGTCTAGTCCCTATCCTCTGACCTGTCCAGCATAGGTGACCTTGTCAGGAGTTAAAACTCCTGCTGGCATAGCTCTTGGGGTCTTTGACACACATGAGCCGTCCTTCTCTGTCAAGGTGCAGTCCCCAGGGAAGGATTTGATGTATTTCCCTTTGGTTAAAGGGAAAATATGGGAGTCTTCTGGTGTTCAAAATAAGATACCGCTACCGTTTATATATAAAATTGTTAAGCTTTAGTCTTGTTAGTCTTTGGAGAAAGTTCAGACTGTATTTTAAATAAAGTCTGTTTTATATCCCTCAGTCCCATCAGTGCAATTAGACTGTTCTGATATTTTCTCTAAAGGGGAAAAAAAGACAGCAGTAGCAACACCTGATTTGCAATACTTTGTTCAGATGTTAAAGAAGCCAAGTTGCAAGAAGAACAGTTCATTTATAGATAGTGCCACATCAGGAAAGGCTTTGCTGGCAGAAAATGCTTCATCATTCCAATCTGAGCTCCTGCTATTGACATGTCTAGTAAGAATTTTGTTTTATTTAAAATCTGGATGATAACACATTGTTATCACTATAAGCACACCATTTTTACAGAAGGACATAAATCTTCTGTGTACCACAGTTTTCTGATAAAATCCTCTTGCCACAAGCACAAAATTTAGCAACATCACTGTGCCTCATAAAGACCTACAATACCTCCTCGCTTAACGTTGTAGTTATGTTCCCGAAAAATGCTACTTTAAGTGAAACAATGTTAAGTGAATCCAGTTTCCCCATAAGAATTAATGTAAATGAGGTGGGGACGGGGTTAGTTTCCAGGGATTTTTTTTTTGCCAGACAATAGATGTTTTAAACAATTTAATACCGTACACAACAGTGCTGACTGTGAAGCTTGGTTGAGGTGGTGAAGTCAGAGGGTGGGATATTTCCCAGGGAATGCTTTACTGCTAACTGATGAACTAGCACTCGGCTGAGCCCTCAAGGGTTAACACGTTGTTAATGTAGCCTCACACTGTACAAGGCAGCATGAATGGAGGGCAGGGAGACAGCATCGCAGTGAGAGATAGACACACACCCCTGTGTGAGAGAGAGAGAGACATGCGCATTGCCCCTTTAAGAATGCTCACCCTGCTCTAAACCCATTGCCTTTTTAAGTAGATCAGCAAGCTGAGACAGCAGATGCTGCCAGCAAGCTCCCTCAGTTCTGAGCTCTGTTGTGTCCCCGCCCCCAGCTCTGTGGAGATAGGCTACACGAGTGGGGGGAGGGGAACTCCCTGAATTAGCATCCCTCTGGCCCCCCACCCCCTGCACAGCAAGCAGGAGGCTCCCAGGAGCAGCTCCAAGGCAGAGGGCAGGAGCAGTGCATGGCAGTTGGGAGAGGGACAGCTGAGCTGCCCAGTAATTGATAGCCTGCCGGGTGGCTGCTGCACAGGGAACTTAGGGGAGCAGGGAGCTGATGGGGGGTGGGGGTCGTGGGCTGCTGGTCCACCCTGGTTCCAAGCCCCCACCAGTTAGCTCCAACGGACTGCTCTTTCTGCAAGCTGTGGACAAAGCAGGCAGCTGCCAAACAACTTTATAAAGGAGCATTGCACAACTTTAAACGAGCATGTTCTCTACTTGATCAGCAATTAAACATGTTAACTGGGATGACTTTAACTGAGAAGTTACTGTATTTTTGTAATGCTCTAAGATGCAGAAAACAAAGTTGCCTCTGATTGCTTTTTGCAGCTTCTGCCTTAAAATCCACAGTAAGGCTGTGTGCAGAAAAACATACAGTTTCAGTGAACGTTTTCCCTCAGCTGCTCCTTGTCAAATTGATAAAACATCTATTGGACAGTGCTGGATTGGGAAACTTGCAATGCTTTGGCAGTTAGACTGGCTTTCTTCCAGCGAGATCCCAAAGCAGTTTCAAACTTGAATATCCATCAAGAGTTCAGCCACTTGAGTAAAGACATGTGAGACAGCAGGACAGGTTAGTTGTAAAGTTGGCTTGGTCTCACCAGCCAAGCCAGTATGACAAGTTCATGCAACAAGGAGTTTGGGAGGTGACCCTGAGCATAAGAAACTGACTTGGAAGCTGGGTTAACCGCATACTCTTAATTTTCACTTTAAATTGAAAACAGAGGGTGCTGATGCCTGATTCTGAACTAGGGGGGAGAGAAGCAGGAGAGACCAGGGTCTGTTTTCAAATATAGGTGCTACAGTACTGATACTCAGACCTCAGTGGTTCAGGAGCCAAATTAGTGATAAACATTACTCAAAAGAGCCACAGTAATGTGAATTCATTGTTTCATTTTCTCTCTCTCTCTTAGCTATATCTATATATCCAGAATTATTCTCACAGCAAAATGACTGACCAAGTATTCTACAATTGGCTAATAACATAGTAAAAGCATCCTGAGTGGTTAATAACTTAGATTGCTTAATAATTAAATCACACATAGCTTTAATCTCATGTTCTGCAAAGAGCCCCTTGCAGCCCAAATCCTAAATCTGAATAATTCTGTGCTACAGTTAGGGAGCCCCTGGCTGAGTGGGTATTTGAACACTCAGGTATTTAAATGAACAGGATATTTCGATGCCTTATTGTCAGTCATAAGTGTCTGAATGCTGGATTAGGCTGCCATGTTTTGCCTCTTTTTCCATTTCTTAGCAGTATATTTCATTTCCATGTACACGGGTTAGTTGTAGCGCTTGGACATTTTTTTGACCCCGTCTCTCAAGTACTAAGTTTACCAGCCCTGGGTGAAAATATAATTTGCTTTCTTCTAGTCCATGCATGTTTAAATCAGTCATGTCCCCTACCAGTGGTATAACTTTACCTACCTCCCAATAAATTCTGGTCTATCAACTGACTTTGGAACAAGCAGAATTAGTTAACTCCCACTGTGCTGGGCTCAATTGTGGCTGTCTTTGCTCCTCTTCTAGGTATACAAGAAGTCTTCAGGCACTCAGGCTCTTCCTCCCACACCTGGGCTGATCTATTTCCCTCCCCTGCCCAATCATGTTAACTGTAGTGGCCCAGCCATGCTGCTCCCTCACTTAAAAACCAAACCAAAAAAAAAAAAAAAGTGGCACCTGGGTGTTCTGCCCCTCACATCTCTCTCCCCCTATGAAGGGTTTTTCTTCACTGCTAAGGTGACTCTGGTGATCAGCACCCTGGTTAACCTTGCCTATGTGTGAGCAGCTGTATTCAAATTACTGTGGTCTCACTTGTGTTTTACTTACCCTTGTGGGGCACTAGCACTTTTGGGAAGCATATCTTATGATTTTTTTCTGCTGCAATAAACTGAGCCACTCTGTTTTCCAGTGAATTATGGAATAACCTGTCTGTCCTTCTGGGCACAGGGGCAAGGGGGATTGTGGGAAGGCACTGGAGAACTGTCTGAGCCTGCATCCTCACTGCAAAGTGGGCAGGTTACTAGCCGAGTGACAGCGGCACCATAGCTCTAGCCCACAGCTGGTAGCCTGGATTTAAAGCACTGCCAAATTCAGGTGAGAGGGATTGTGAGCGGACAGGAACTGAGTTAGGTGCAACACCTACGTTACTTCTGCAGTGAAGATAAGCCTGACTATCCACTCAAAATGAAGGTGATGGGAGCTGTGTGCATGTAGTCTCTTTGCAAATCAGCCCAAGCTGTCCTAAATTAGGCATCTGAAACTAAGGCAACCCAAATTAGTGGACACTTTAAAAACATTTATTTAAACTTTGGCTGAAGTGACTTGCTTAAGATCATAAAGCAAATCTGTAGTAGAGGGAAGATTAAATCCATGGCTTACTCTTCAGTGCTCAATCTACTAAACCACAGTGCCTTCTAGGCCAATGATTCTCAAACCGGGGTCTGGGCCCCCCTGAAGGGCGGCCAAGCATGGAGGGCATTAGACTCTCTAGGGCCCAGGGCAGAAGGCAAAAGCTGCACTGCAAGGGACTGCAGCCCAAGACCCTGAGCCCCACCACCCAAGGCTGAAGCTGAAGCCTGAGCAACTTAACTTTGCGGTGCCCCCTGTGATGTGGGGGCCCAAGCAGCTGCCCTGCTTCCTACCCCTTAATGTTGGCCCTGGCTTTTATATGCAGAAAAACAGTTGTTGTGACACAAGTGAGCTGTGGAGTTTTTATTGTATGTTGGGGGGGGGCTCAGAAAAAGATTGAGAACCCCTGTTCAAGGCTGTTCATCGATATCTTTGGACTAATGAAAAGGTCCATGTTCACCCACTGTCCCTTTGCCCTTAGGGAAAAGTAGCTGACAACATGATATTTACTATCTGTAACCCTCTTCCAGTATGAAGGACAGGTAGTAACTGACTTGGTTTGTTCCCCCTTAGATATAACAATGTCATTGCAGCTTTGTAAAGTGTTCTAGAATGAGAATTTTGCTATACAGTAGAAAAAGTTAAAAATGAAAGTCACATAAAATAAGATGTTGCACTTATTTCTGGGGGAAAAGAAAGCAAGGTAGCAAAAATATTAGAGACTCATTTCAAAACTAGAATCTAAAAGTTTATCGTCTTCTAGAGGTAGCAGTAACTTTCTTTCTCCTTAGCATAGTGGGACAACATCCCTTTCTCCTATCCTGTGGCTGCCTTCAGAACAAATCTTTTGAAAGAGAACACACAAGTTACAGAGCCAGATTTTCAAAGTGTGTGCCCCAATATAGGGACAAACCCAAGTGTGAAGTTACAAGTGTGGTTGCAGTGATTAGGTGCCTTTCAGCTTCAAAGCATTCTCCGCAGTCTTTAGGCTAACCCACATCTCTTTTCTTTTCTAGTCCTTCCGGGAACTTCCTATGAGTGAATTTTCTTACGGCATAGAATTGCAACACTCAAGAATCTTCTATAAAGCCAGATTAAGATAATCACCCATTCTGTATTCCAAAGGATGTCCTTTTATTTTGTGGGTAATGTCCTGTAGCCCATATTTAACAGGGATCTTTTAAAAACTTCTGGATCCCTTAAAGTATTTTTTTCAAGCAATCATCATGCAGAGGATTATATGTTATGACTCAGATGTATAACTTCGTACCAGAAAGAAAATAGTGGAGTGATATCCTTTCAAAATAAGCTTTATTGACATGCATCCGATGAAGTGGGTATTCACCCACGAAAGCTCATGCTCCAAAACGTCTGTTAGTCTATAAGGTGCCACAGGATTCTTTGCTGCTTTTACAGATCCAGACTAACACAGCTACCCCTCTGATACTTTATTCTCTTATTTTTCATGCAATGGTCATTTTTTGTTCCTAGGAATGTAAGTAGTCACCCAAGGCTGAATCCTGCATTTATTACTACGGTAAAACACCCACTGACATCCACAAACTGGAACAAAGTGAAGAGTGCAGGATTTGGTCCGTAATTCTCAAGTTACTCCCACTTGAGTTCATATAAAACTTTTTCATTAAATATATCATTAACATGCAAATAAAAAGTTCACACTGGTCTCATAAGCTCCAAACTGTGTTGTAGGTAAGCTGAAAACATCTATATAGAAGTACATCCTGCCTTTTCCTTGCAAAAATGAGTAAAGTTTCATGTCCCAGGCTGAAATACAGGAGTAACAATAAATATTCAGTCTTCATTCAGAGAGAAGGAAAAATCCTGTATCCAATTTACCTTTTTCCAGGCTAATTTTTCTTTTCTTCCTCAGCTCTACCTTCCTGCTCCTTCTCGTTTCATCTCATTGCTTCATATCCTTTTTCCTTAGCCTTACAGTGGCTTGGGTTGCATTACTGCATATGTGCACAGCATTTACATTTATTGGAACCACACATTAAAATACCAGCTGGCGGCAGGAACACAAGACCTACAGAGAGGGCAAGGTGCTGCATTGTCCGAGCTACCGAGGAAAAAAGGGAATCTGAAAAGAAAACTGTTTTTAATTGAATTTCACTCTGACAAACTAGATTCCTTTTCCATAAGATTCTATCAATGTACTGTCATGGCAGGTTTTATGGTTAAATTTGTGCAAACATGTTATCTCTATGAGAAAAATTAATGAAGTTAGTAGGTATTAAAAGCAGGTTGGCCACATCCCCAATTTTTATTGTGGTGTTCAGAAATCTTTTGAATTGGAAGCAAACACTGATATGTTAGGTAACTTTATACTTGCAGTTTTACAGCCACTAAAAGCCATGGTTTTCTTGTCTGGCAATCTATATCTATTAGACATTACAAATAGTTCACTTTACTTGTTTCTAGCGATTAAGCACAGCATGCTGTCTTTTAAACACACTATCCTTTTTTTCTGTGCTTGTACAGCACCTAGCACAGTGGCATGCTGGTCCAGGACTGGGGCACTTCGGTGCTATGGTAATACATATAAGAAGTAGCAAGCAAAACAAGTTCAGTTAGAGTTGCCTCTCTCCAGGAATTAAAGATTAATCTTAAATTAAAGATTCTTATGTGATGAAACCTCCAGGAAATACATCCAACCAAAATTGGCATCTCTAAGTTCAGTGCAGGTTAGAAACTAATGCAATTGCCAGTGCCTCTTTTTTCTAAAGTGGATAGAGTGAGTTTAACAGATTTGTTGCTAGACGAACACATGTATAGAGTGAAATTAAAATGTTGCTTCCATGCCCTGTAGCACGCTAACTTTTTACACTTTTATTTTTTGAGGAACAGTAAAAAAGGAATAATTTTTTTACTCAAAAGCAGGTACAAGAATAGCTTTCCGCATTCCTTAGACTAAGCATACACTTTATCCTAAACAGTACATTACAGAACTGTTAATGAGAACATACTTTTCATGCAGAACTAATCTTTAGAGCTAAAGGGTTTGAGGTTTTTTTGGTCTCAAACTGTTAACTTTCAACTAGGAAATAATATTAGGGTTTTAAATTTTTGCATCTCATATCTGTCTTAGGAGCATGGTATAATGTTGCATATGGTGATATCAGTTCAAAGTATATGCAACTTCAAAAAAAAAAAAATAAGAGTAAATTTCACATACTACATCTGCCTCTAAGTCCCCTGCTAATTTCAGTAGTGTTAGTTACATTTTCCTATATTTGAAAATGTGTTTTTCTCCCCTGTTGTTAGGTATACACCACCCAAACGGGCAAAGTGAAATTGCCTAATGTAACACTCTGCTGGGGACACTAAGAGCTATGAGCCACTGTCAGCAAGAGTGAACTTTGCTGGAGGTTAGACTGTGCGTCAGCTCTTTGCCACCCCAGTCTGTCTTCCTCACTGGCAAACACCTCAAGGATCTCCCAGCCCGAACTGTGCGTAGCAGGTAACGGTCATTGAAATCCAGCCCGGGAGCTCTTCAAAGCTCTGTCTCTGCAATGCACTGCCCATATCACTGTGCATTCATAGAAGGTATTATGTTTCCTGCTCTTTTTAAAGATTCAGTACATGACAGCTTATTAATTTAGCTGGGTTAAACACATCCTTCCTTCAAACACAGCACTCAGTTGATTGATAGTAAGAATAAAACAAGTTTGTTAACAAAAGGACATGGGTTAAGTGATACCATGTGGAAGAAATAAAGACGGAAACGGTTACAAACAAACAAAAGTAAAAAATATATACTTTCTAATGGCTAAGAACTAGGGTGACCAGATGTCCCGATTTTATAGGGACAGTCCTGATTTTTGGGTCTTTTTCTTATATAGGCTCCTATTATCCCCTACCCCATCCCGATTTTTCACACTTGCTGTTTGGTCACCCTACTAAGAACTAACTTAGCAAGATTCAGTCTTTGTTCAAGGTGGTTTCCACCAGTCTTCCTTTCCCAGCAATAGCTGGTTGACTATCCCACATAGTCCAAACTGCTGGTTTTCCTTGTCTCCTCAGGTGAAGGATAATTCAGACTCTTTCTGTGTGTCCTTATATCTCAAGATCTGCCTTTGTTTCAGGGGTCAGTTTGATCCCCTGAGTATGGTCTCCTGTCTCTTTTGGGAGGCTAACTCTGTTTTGATTAAGGTGTCTCCTGGTGTGTTCCAATGTGGTGCTTTCTGCTACCATTTTACAAGGTAAATGTTCTTCCTGAAACCTCAATACAAATAAATAACCATTGAACTTTGTCACATCGGGTTGGAGGTATTGGTCTCTTTTCTTTATCTTTAGAGAGCTTGCTTATCAGTTCCTGCTGACATGCCTAGTTTAAACACCTTTTAGTCACAGACTCTAATGTATAATAGCAGGGTGTATCCCTAATTCCATACACAGTGTTGCCCCATGCAATGATAGTCACCTGTGTGGTAATAGTTTTCAAAAGATGCCTCGCAAGGCATATTTTGTACAAATTCCATTGTAGTTGTGTGTAGAGTGTGAATACAGGGGTGCCTAGGGTCACAATAACACACAAATTAAACTGAACATGATAAAATATTTTTTCTAAATCTTCCTGTTCTACTAAACTTATGTGCTAGTCATAACAACAGCTAGGCAAACTTTCTCAAACGAGGTAATTTTAAGCTGGTTGTTCTCCATTGGGAACGGTGAAGCTGAGGTGAAGAAATATCCTGCATCAGTAACAGAAGTATATAACCTGAATACCTTCTGGGGAGAGGGGAGAAAAGCAAATTTTACACAAAATTATAATTATCCCAAGAATACTTAAACAACATAGACAAAAACAATAAAGTTTCATTTCGGCATGAACCAGAACTGTGCAATACAGATCTGGTTATCAAACCTCAGAGGTATTTTTGGATGTAGAGTTTTAGATTGGTTCACTATAGATACTGGGATCCTGATCTAGGGTCATAGTCTAACCCAGGGATTGGCAACCTCTGGCACGCGGCTCACCAGGGTAAGCACCCTGGCAGGCAGGCCAGTTTGTTTACCTGCTGCGTTGGCAGGTTTGGCTGATCGCAGCTCACACTGGCCACGGTTTGCCACTCTAGGCTAATGAGGGAGGCAGAAACCCGCGGCCAGCACATTCCTTGCCCGCGCCACTTCCTACAGCCCCCGTTGGCCTGGGGTGGTGAACCGCAGCCAGTGGGAGCCACAATCGGCCGAACCTGCTGACACGGCAGGTAAACAAACTGGCCTAGCCTGCTAGGATGCTTACCCTGGCGAGCCGCGTGCCAGAGGTTGCTGACCCCTGGTCTAACCTGGATGATTGCATCTGAAGTTCAGTTGAACTTCTGCTTTTCTGTGTGTGGTCAGGAGAGATTGGCTCAGTCCCTTTTTCAAAAAAAAAAAAAAAAAAAAAAGGCTGACTTTGTTAGTAAAGGTCCTTTAAGTATCTTTTAAATATCCATTTTTCTTAGCTGTGCTGGCTCTTCTCTTGAACCTTTTTCAAAGGTCTTGTAGCAGAATTAGTGTTCTAGAATAGGTGTGTGCATCTCCATGAGTTACCCACATTCCCACTCCTGTCCAGCACAGTGACCTCTGCATTGTAGGCAGAGCAGGACAGTGTCAGTCTCTTTCCCTTATGTCTTTGGGGAGGGGGAGGTTTAAAGCTAAATTGAACTCATTTGTAATGTTGTATTCCATGTTTCATAGCTGGTACTATTTTTATTGTATCCTGGTCCAATGAATGTGTAAGTTTTTTATTTAGTTTTTCAAGCGTTAGCAGAAGGGGATAGTAGAGATCCGCCAGCCCTGTCTTCTGCTCATCTGTCTATGGTAGCATTCGAAACTTCAGAGATTTTTTTTAAATAAACACCTCCATTTCCTCTCACCAAGATTTCTGTATGAGATGAATGTGAGCAGCCTTCGTTTGGCTCTTCAGAAGAACTCTGCTTGAATTGAGCCTAGTCTGAGGACTCCTTGCAGTCTCTATTTTGGGATTAACTGAATTATCTCCCCCAACCCCGAAAGACAAACTGAGTTTGGCTTAGATTCATCCAGGATCTATGATTCTATTGGTGGAGTGTGTCCAAGACAGAAAAGTAGCTAGGAGTGGGGAGAGGAGGCAGAAGCTATGAACTTCACTCTGCAAGGGGTGTAGAGGGCCATTGCAGTCCAAAGGAAGGATGATGCTAATCTGGAAGCGGGTGTGGCCAGGGCAACTGGGAGGTAAAATGATTCTGTGCATTCCTCCAAACGGTCTTTTCAGGACCTTTTCCTGTGGAGCCCCAACTATAATCTACAGAGTAGTAATCTCACCAGAGGAAGTGGAGTAGGGTGCATGTCCATGTAACACCCCTTTCCCAGGCAGAGGAAGGTAGTAACCTGAAGTTCACTATGCCTTTAATACTGAATCTAGCCCCAGACTGGAAAGTCTTTCAGGACTCATTGGATCTAATGTGGGTCCAAACTGGCTCACTATATTCTATTTCAATTATTTGTATGTACATAGATCAAAAAGTGCATTATAGAACAAATACAAAGACATGGTCTTAATATCTAAACTTGGGTCCCATGTGAATGTTCCCCCACCTCCACATTTCCAATTGGATACAGTAGCCTTCTTAACTGGTTTCTGAAGAGATTGCTCTGTGTTATTGCTGCATTCAGCAGTGAATGAACTGATGTCTGGCAGTGTATAATTTGTGTTATATCAATAGTGTATGGTTTGTTAATATCTACTTTTTTTTTGGTACTACTTGTAGCAAAGTTCAGGAGGCAATGGAAAAAGCCATTTTGTCACAGGTAAAATATTGAGGGCATTGATCACACTGCAGAAACCCCACTAGGCAATTCACAGGGTGGCACTTGAGTGGTCTGTGCCATATTGGTCAGGCAAAGTCTTTAGTTTCTGTGTGCTTCAGTGAACTGTGACAAAGTTACCAGCTTGAATTCTTTCTTCCTTGATTAAACTGTGTGAAACTGCCATATGGATCCAGTTTCATGAGTCTCAGGTTCAAACGTTAGGCTGAATTTGTGTTATGAGTAGTAGCGAGAAATCTTCTTGAGCCTCGTGTCCCCCTGCCCTGATCTAGGAGTAACATCTTTAGTACTAATGGGAGTCTCTGTGAAAAGAACTTGTTCTAAACAGAAAAGCAATGTTTTATTGTTTTGGATGAATCATTACTGCATAGTTCTGTGCTCTCTGTTTGCGTATATAGGAATATAATGCTATAGCAGGCCTGCACAACTCGTAAAGCGGCGAGGGCCATATTACTCCAAAGAAAACAGCTGAGGGCCGAAACCCCCTAGCCCCGCGGAAACACGCCACCCCTGGCCCAGCAGAAACACGCCGCCCCAGCACCGCCCAGCCCTGCAGAAACAAATCCTCCTTTCCCAGTGCCGCCCCACCAAAACAGCTGTGGGCCAAAAAGGAAGGTTGGGGGTGGGGAGGTGATACTTGATTTTAAATCAGCCAGGGGCTCCCAGCTGAAGAGCTGGCTGGGAGCCCTCAGGGTCAAATTAAAGGGCCCGGGGCTCTGGCGGCTGCGGGAACCCGGAGCTTTGTGGGGCTGGGGCAGGGATTTAAAGGGCCCAGAGCTCTTGCTGCTGAGGGGAGCCTGAGCCCTTTAAATCCCAGCCCCAGCCCATCCGCTGGAGCCACCACCGGGATTCAAAGGGCTCTGGGCTGCCTGTGGCGGCGGGGAGCCCTGAGCCTTTTAAATCTCAGCCACAGCCGAGAATCTCTGTGGGCAGCTCAGAGCCCTTTGAATCCCGGCTGCGGCTGAGATTTAAAGGGCTCTGGGCTCCGCATGGTTGTGGGGAGCCCAGAGCCTTTGAATCCTGTCCGCAGCTGGCAGGGCCAGCTTTAGGAAGTGTGGGGCCCAATTCGAACATTTTCGGCGGGGCCCCAGCAGGGATGACTGAAAGAAAAAAAAATGTAGAGAAAAGCCTTTCATTTCTTAGCAACTGGTTCCCTATAAAAAGTTCTGCCACAGTATGTATTTTTTGTACCAATAGGGTTACCATATGTCCGTATTTTCCTCGTGTGGCGATTTAAGATCCAAAAAGCCTGACATGTCTGGGAAAGTACAGATGTATGTTAACCCTACCTAAAGTTCTGTTTTAAAAAGATGTGTCTGAACTAGAAATGAGCTCCGCCACTCCCTGAGGGTGTGCTAGGGTGCACGTGTGGGTCCCCGCTGCTCCCTGCCCACTTCATTGAAGCAGGTGTGCAGGGTTACTTCCCTGGGAACTACAGGGCACCAGTGGATATGGGGCTGGCTGGAGGTGCGGGGGAGGTGGCTGGAGGTAGGGTCTGGCTGCAGGCTGGGCAAGGGGTGTGGGGCAGGCTGGAGACGGTGTGTGGGATGGGCTGGATGGCTTCAGGCAGGGCCACGAGGGGGTGCGGCATTGGGTTGGCAGGGCTGGAGACAAAGGAGTGCAGGACTGGCTGGCTTCAGGCAGGTGGGTGCGGCAGGGGTTGGCTGGAGACAGGGAAGGGGGCGCAGGGCTGACTGGAGACGGGTTGGTGCAGGGCTGAAGGCAAGGCAGGGGGTGAGGGGCTGGCTGGAGACGGGCTGGCTGTGGGCAGCGGGTGCAGGGCTGGCTGCAGACAGGAACTGGTGCAGGCAGGGCAGGAGGTGCGGCAGGGGTTGGCTTCGGGCAACTGGTGCAGGTACAGGGGGTACAGCCCATCGTGTATGGTGCATGCCCCCTCCTCCTGCCTCCCCCACCAGGGTAGCAGTAGCAGCCCGTGGCTCAGGAGCTATTTAAAGGGCCTGGGGCTCCCCTACTTCCACTGCCCCAGCCCTGTAAATAGCTGCAGGAGCCCTGGGCAAGTGGTGGGGCTCCAGGGGCTATTTAAAGGACCAGGGCAGCAAAGGCATCTGGAGATACCCCCCTGCCCCGCTGCCCCAGGGCTCTGGGGGCTATTTAAAGAGCCCGCGGCTCCCCTGCTTCTACCGCCCCAGCCCTGTAAATAGCCGAGGGAGCCCTGGGGAAGTGGTGTGGCTTCAGCGACTATTTAAGGATAGGGGTGGCAGAGGCAGCTGGAGCCCCGGGTCTTTAAATAGCCCCCGGAGCCCTCCGCTACCCCAGGGCTCTGGGGGTATAGAAGGGGCCCGGGGCTCCCCTTCTTCTACCGTCCCAGCCCTTTAAATAGCCACGGGAACCCTGGGGAAGTGGTGGGGCTCCAGTGGCTATTTAAAGGGCTGGGGCGGTAGAAGCGACGGGAACTCCGGACTTTTTAAATAGCCCCCAGAGCCTCACAGCCCTACCCCAGGGCTCCAGCAGTGGTGCTCTGGTGGCAATTTAAAGGCCCTGGGAGCCCGAGGCCTTTTAAATTGTCCCCTGGGGAAGCTGGGCCACCCCACTACAGCGCACTGGTTTTTGCCAGTACACTGTACTGGGGCTTGGGCATGTGGCCTTCTTAGGGGCAGGCTGATTCAGGGGAATTGGTTGAATTGGCCTAAAGCTGGCCCTGGTGGCTGAGATTTAAAGGGCTCTGGGTTCTCTGTGGCTGCGGGCAGCCCAGAGCCCTTTGAATCCCGGCTGCGGCTGAGACTTAAAGAGCTCTGAGCTCGCGGCTGCCTGCAGCTCAGAGCCTTTTGAATCGCAGCCCCGGCTGGGATTTAAAGGGGTCTGGACTCCCCGTGGCTGCGGGCAGCCCAGAGCCCTATGAATCCCGGCCGCGGCTGGGATTTAAAGAGCTCTGAGCTCCTCGCCGCTGCGGGCAGCTCAGAGCCTTTTGAATCCCGGCCGCGGCTGGGATTTAAAGAACTCTGAGCTCCCCACCACTGTGGGCAGCTCAGAGCCTTTTGAATCCCGCTGCGGGCCGCACAGTGAGCCTCTGCGGGCCGCATGCGGCCCGCGGGCCGCATTTTGTGCAGGCCTGCGCTATAGGAACATAATATTAGTTAAGGCCTAGTACTCATCCTGGCCTTGTCTAGAGTAGGGTTTAAAGGTGAAATGTTAGCCTGCATTAGCTAATGTGCTAACATTATTCTTTAAATCATAGTTTGGACAAAAGCCTTGGAAGACAAGTTAGAAGTCATGACAAACTACGTTGAACTTTGTTATACGTTGTGGGGGGTGGGAACGATACTGTTTATCCTGCCTGACCATAATGACAATACTGAAATTATCCAACTCCTGGCTTCGTGTGAATTGCAGCTCAATCATGAAAAGCTATTGCTCTGTTTCCCCAGGAGAACTAGTGCCTTCTCTTTCTCTCTCTAAAACACTAGTTGCAAACAGTGGTGAGCTGGAGCCGGTTTGCAGGAACTGGCTGTTAAATTTAGAAGGCCTTTTAGCACCAGTTGTTCCGGGACAACCGGTTCTATAAGGGCTTTATTTAACAAAAGCTCCGGCAGCTGTCCACTCCGCCCCGGCCCCAGCTCACTTCCCCCTCCTCCCCTGAATGCTCCACCCCCCTTCTACTCCCCCACCCCTGCTTCCCATGAATCAGATGTTCGCGGGAATCCTGAAACAAGCAACAGGCACACAGGTAAGCTGGGGCACGGAGGGAAGGGAGGTGCAGCTGGCTCAGCGGCTCCCTCCAGCCCAGCTTTTGGTCCCGGCTGAGCGGCTCCCTCTGGCCTGGCACCCCTGGCTGAGTGCCCCCAGCCCGGTCCCGGCGCCGGCCGAGTGCCCCTGGCTCCGGCCCTGCAGCTCCCTCTTGCCCGGCTCCTGGTCCTGGCCGAGCACCCCTAGCCCTGTCCTGTCCCGGCCCCTGCCGAGCGCCTCCAGCTCCGGCTTCACGGCTCCAACCCAGCCCCCGCAGCACCAGTGCTGGTGCTGGTGCCAGCCCCACGGCTCTGGCCTGGCCCAGCCCTGCGGCGCCGGTGCTGGTGCTTGGTCCTGGCCCCGTGGCTCTGGCCTGGCCCGGCTCCGGCCCTGTGGAGCTGGTGCTGGTGCTGGTCCCGGCCCCGCGGCTGCGGCTCTGGCCCAGCCTGGCTCCAGCCCCGCGGTGCCGGTGCTGGTCCCGGCCCCGCGGCTGCGGCTCTGGCCCAGCCCGGCTCGGGTCCCGCAGCACTTGTGCTGGTCCCGGCTGAGCGGCTTCAGGCAGCGTGGTAAGGGGGCAGGGAGCAGGAAGGAGGTGTTGGAAGAGGGCAGGGGAGTTTGGGGGGTTGGGAGGGTGTGGATAGGGGTGAGGCGATCAGAGAGGCAGGGAACAGAGGGATTGAATGGGGGCAAGGGTCCTGGGGGGGCAGTCAGGAATGGGGTGGTGGGGGTCAGTCAGGGGCAGGGATTCCAGGGGCGGTCAGGGGACAGGGAGAAGGGGTGGTTGGATGGGGCAGGAATCCCGGGGGTCCATAAGGAATGAGAGGAGGGGTTGGGTGGGGCAGCAGGGGGCAGTCAGGGGACAGGGAAAGGAGGTGGATGGGGCAGGGGTCCCCAGGGGGTGTCAAGGAATGTGGGGGGTTGGATGGGGCAGGTGTTCTGGGGGGGGGGGGCAGCGGCCACAGCCCCCTCATGGGGTGAGGAGGAGGGAACCTGTTGTTAATATTTTGGCAGCTCATCACTGGTTGTAAATGCCTTTAGTTGTTAACACGGAGCAGTGAGAAGTGCTGAACCTAGAAAAGTGAAAGTATGCCTACTCTGGAGCTGGAAAGTGTCATTTCCAGCTGGCAGAGATATACCTGCACTTCATCTGATAGAGCTAGCATGCTAAAAATGGTAGCATAGCCATAGCAGTGTGTGCAGTAGGAGGGGCTCGACACACAAGTATGTACCTAGGATCTCAGATGGGATTGTGCTTGGGACAGCTAGCCCCTCCTGTACCTTACACCACCGGTATAGCTACACTTCCATTTTTAGCGTGCTAGCACAGAGCTAGCATGGATATGTCTTTGTAAGATTGAAATTCTTCCCGCTCCAGAAAGAAACAGGCTGTGACGCTGTTCGGGAGTGTCTGAGGTGAGTTGGTACCACCTGCTTACAGTGGGAGGAAGCCCTCTCTGTGCCCACCAGGGAAATGCTCCTCACCCATTGGCTGCTGCTAACACAGGTGCTCCATTCCAGGCTCCATGAGCCCCACTCTTTCCTCCTGCAGACTAGCAGTTTTCACCCCACTTCGGGCACAGGTTATGAGAGTGTAACAATCTTCTGGACACCCTGGGGTTCATTTTTTCTTCGTAAGTTTCTGCCCTGTATCTAGTCTAGACAGCAAACATAGGCTTTCTCCACAGATGTTTATTGTTCTCATGTTGATTGGGTCAGCAATCAGACTCCCCCTTCTCAGGTGTTAGGTTTCACTCCCAACAGTTCTGGATCATACTAGTGCACATGTTACACTAAAGTCTAAAATTGTTTTCTATACAAACATCTCGCAGTAACCATGACAATCAGCTAGTTCTTATCTTTCAGCAGAGACCTGTACACCTGACCCCCATTGGGGAAATATGGAGAAGGTGGTCAGGCGCAGAGGTATTAATATCGATCTTGGCCTGTCTGTGTTACACAGGTCCTCTCTTAAATTTTGCATTCTTTTACAATATTTATCTACTGTTATCATGTGTGGCCCAAATAATATCTGAAAGAAATTAGGGAACAGTCTGTATCTATTTTTAGTTTGTTTACTCTGTACATTTGATGACACTTTGTTTTATAGTTCATTTCCCAGTTTCTTGTGTTGTCTGTTGATGTGTGAAAGATGCATTGGAGACAAAAACACATAGCTAAAAAATCACAAACTGACTCTGGGGCAGGTGTAGTACCTGCCCCATACTTTTAATCAAACCAGTTTTACACTAACTCACCTTTCTGTCTAGCATTATTACTGGATTCTTTTTTTCCTCTAGTTGCACACTAACACCTGCCTTTTTGTAAGAGATTGATTCTGTGACCCCATGTGAAGTCTAACATGGTCTGTAAAACTATAGCTGCGCAGTATCTGAGGGGAGGAGAGAACATCATCTGCAGCAGATTCTTCCAGCCTCTTGTTGCTCCAGGCCTGCTGCCAGTTTTGTGTGTATGTACGTGTTTCAGATAGTCTTATTGCTGGCACGACTTGCTCACGTGGTTGTGATTTACATGAGGGTGTTACGCTGTTGATGACAAGGAAGAGATGTGCCTCCCAGTGAAGAGCGTGACTGGCAAAAGCTTCAATTAACCCTCTAGCAAATTGCCTGAAAATGAATCATACACGATTATTTCTGCATCATTGCTGTTGTCTCCCATGACTCACAGAGCCATATATAGCAGCTCTTCTTCTGAGGAGAAATTTTATCCATAGCAAAGAGGATGTGAAAACAAATACTAAATGTCAAACTGTTGTCAGATTTGTATTAGATTTTTTAGTGGTGGATAAAACTGTAGCATGGCTTGAACACCAGATAAAAAAATGTAGTTATTGCTAGCTATTTCTAGTGCCAAGTTAAAAATCTTCACTGATTTTTTTCCCCCTCCCCAGTCTTGTATTTTTAAATAACACAACAGATTATTTTTAACTGGGAGGTGAGAGAGGAGAAAAATTTTTACTTTGGGCTTCTCCCCCAGCCCCATCTTAGGCAATCAGAACATATTTGGCTGCTGCAGTATTTGGATAGCAAATATTGCAAAGGAAATTTATTTGTGAGGTTTTTTTAAATTAAGATGCCACTATTGGATTAACCCTTTGCCATCAAAGTAAAATCTCAAAATAATCATTTCTCATGGTCTTGAATTTCATAAAAGCTTGTGAAATTTAAATCTGGGGGCAAACAGTGTTTGTTCAGAAAAGACCCTGGAAAAGATTTGGGGATCATGGTGGATAATCACTTGAATGTGAGCTCCCAGGACAATGCTACGGCCAAAAGGTATAATGTGATCCTTGGATATAAATAGGGAAATCTTGAGTAAAAGTAGACCGGTTATTCAATCTCTGTATTTGGCACTGGTGCAACTGCTGCTGGAATACTGTGTACAGTTCTGGTGCCCACAATTCAAGAAGAACATTGATTAATTGGAGAGGGTTCAGAGAAGAGCCTTGAGAATGATTAGAGGCTTAGAAAACATGCCTTATAGTGATAGACTCAAGGAGCTCACTCTGCGTAGAAAGAGAAGGTTAAGAGGTTTATTGATTTACAATCTAAGTATCTGTAGAGGAACAAATATTTGATAATGGGCTCTTCAGTCTAGCCCTTGGGGTCTGCGCAGCGGCCCACTTTGTCACTGTGGTCTCTGTCAGTCAATGGCGCTTGCTGTTGACAAATGTCAACTGACTAGATTTCATGGTGGCCTTGGGGCCCTTCATTGTGCTGATGAAACTGCTGTTGGGTGGGTCAGCAAGCACTGTAAACACTAGAAGAAGAAGAAGAATCTAGCCCTTCAATCTAGCACAATCCAATGGCTGGAAGTTGAGGGGAGACATATTCAGACTAGAAATAAGTTATAGATTTTTAATAGAGAGGGTAATTGACCATTGGAACAATTTACCAAGGGTTGTGGTGATTCTCTGTCACTGGCAATTTTAAAATCAAGATTGGAACAACAATCTTGTTCTGGTCAAACAGAAACTATTTGGGGAAGTTCTATGACCTGTGCTATACGGTAGATCAGACTAGATGACCACAGCAGTCCTATCTGCCTATGGCGAGGCAAAGGCTCGCTGGCACGGCACCTCCTGCTAGCTGTCTCGGGAATTAGCTCTTTCCAGCCCAGAGCGCCCCCTGCAGACCAGTGTCTCGCCTGCCACTAGCCTCATGACCCTCCTGGACCCAGGGCCATTTGCCCTGGGGTTCTGCCCCTGCAGTAACCCACAATCTGGATCTCCCCTCCCTGGGCAACCCACAATCCTCTAAACCCACCTTGCATCAGTGGCTACTGCCAGTCATCATCTAGCCCCCGCTCACTGGGGCAAATGGCAGTCTTTTAACCACTCATCACTGGCAAGTGGGGTTGGACCAGCTGCCTCTGCCTATTCCTGGGCGGCCTCTCTGCAGCCATAGTACCCTTTTGTGGGCCCTTAACTCAGCCTGCAGCCTGGGGCTTAGCTAGGCAGGAGCTCCCCAGCTCCCTTTGCCCTTCTCCCAGCACTGCTCCACCCTAGGTACCCTTCCCAGCTTCCCAGGCAGCCAGCTCCTTCTCTCTCTCTAGGGAGCTAGAGAGAGTGTCTCTCTGGCCCTCAGCCCTCTTCTAGGGCCAGCTGTGGCCTGACTGAGGCATGGCCCCACCTGTGGCTGCTTCCCCCAATCAGCCTAGCATTTCTCTGCCACAGCCCTCTTGAGTGCTGCTTCAGCCCCGTTAGGGCAGGAGCGGGGTGACCACCCTGCTACACTGCCCTTAAAATTTATGAAAAAGTTTCTGTTCTTTTTTCTTCCAGAAACATGAGAACTCTTTTCCTCACACCCTCCATTACTCCCCCTCATTTTATATTCATTTGGCTCCTTGAATTGTAGTCATGGCATTGCCTGGACAAGACTTACTTCAGACCCTAAGAATGCTGTTCTACTAGCTTCTGCCTGCTGGCCTTCAGGCAAATCTTCTCTTTCAGATATGGAGCTCCACTTTTCTGGTGGGTCCATCGTGTGTCTCTCTCCATGCCCCTTCCTCTACTAAAGAACTGCATGTTTAACACTGGTTACTCAGCTCTTACACATTTAGAAGCTTAGAATGTGATTTAAAGTAACAGACCATGGTAACCTTTGTCTTCCATTTTATGATATGAGTGGCATTCTGAGGAAAGTTCTGTTTTAATAATAATAGTGTTCCTTTATTCTGTGTTGCAGGTTCTGGGATTTGAAGTTGATCCTGTGAACTCTGTCCAGTTTTCAAACCACACAGGTAAATAAATACACATGCATGCTCTTGAAGTACTATTGTGCATCCACTCTGTTGACTTTAGGCCTACCAAACACTCATTCAGCCTGATTGCATGTTATTGGGAAGAAGCTCAATCATTCTGTGTGCTCTTCCTTTTGGATTCAAGACAATACAACAGTGTTCAAGGCTTGAGCCATAGCTCACTGAATTCAATAGGCTTTGAATAAAGCCCTAAATCTAAGGGCTGGTCTAAAGTGAAAAGTTACGTCAGCATAGCTGCGTCTCTAAGGTATGAAAAGTTTGCACCCCTGAGTGACGTAGTTAAGCAGACCTAAGTCCCTGTGTAGACAGCGCTAGATTGGCAGAAGAATTCATCCATTGACCTAGCTACTGCCTCCCAGGGAGGTGGATTTACAATGGTGATGGGAGAACCCATCTTGTTGCTGTAGTAACTAGCTACACGGAAGTGCTACAACTGCAGTTTTTAAAATGTAGACATAGCTTAAATGTAATGCGTTCCATTCTGCTACTTAATGGTGGATGGATTTTTTTTTTTTGTTAGCCAATTTAGAAGAAGTAAAACTGCATAAGCGGCTATCATGTCAATATAAGACATTAGGCAGTGAAATAGAACACAAATACTGCATCACCAACATAGGTTATCTGAGCGTGGAGGAATCTCCAGAAGTGGCACTTGTATAGTGAGTCACTTGCCTCTTTTATCGTTATTCCATTATTGCTAACCTCAAACACTCAAAAATCCTGAGCAGGACCCCCCAAATATGAGTGGCTTAAAATGATGTGTTATTTTTTAAAGTAATACAATTTGGATTTGTATTTGCTTTCTGGTTGGTGAGCCTTTTGGGTGCATTTCTATCACATTTTCAAGCTTTTCTCTGAATCCATAAGGGCTAGAAACTTTTTAAAAATGAAAGTTTAGATTCTCACATAATCTAATGATTCCACTTACAGAGCCTTGAAGAGAAACACCAGTATTGTGAGACTTGCTATAACAATTGTGAGAGCTGGCAACAGTGGCTCTTTAGGTTTCTCTTTCTTATGCTTTGTTGTGAATAATTTAGTAGAAAAATCCCTACTAACTGCAGGTGGTATCAGAGCATTTAAGAGCGTATAAACTATGGACAAAGAGAATTCTTAGCTTTTTTTAAGAAAGTTATTTGTTTTAACTAGGACTGTCAAGCAATTTAAAAAAAAATCTCAATCGTGATTAAAAAAATTAATCACAATTAATTGCTCTGTTAAACAATAATAGAATACCATTTATTTAAATGCTTTTGGAAGTTTTCTACATTTTCAAATATATCGATTTCTGTTATAACACAGAATACAGAATGTACAGTGCTCACATTATATTTATTTTTTATTACAAATATTTGCACTGTAAAAAATAAAAAAGAAATACTATTTTTCAATTCACCTAATACAAGTACTGTTGTGCAGTTTCTTTATCAGGAAAGTTGAAATTATAAATGTAGAATTATGTACAAAAAATACCTGCATTCAAAAATAAAACAATGTAAAACTTTAGAACCTCCAGTCCACTCAGTCCTACTTCAGCCAATCACTCACACAAACAAGTTTGGTTCCAGTTTGCAGGAGATATTGCTGCCCGCTTCTTGTTTACAATGTCACCTGAAAGTGAGAACAGGTGTTCGCATGGCACTGTTGTAGCCAGCATCACAAGATATTTATGTGCCAGATGCGTTAAAGATTCATATGTCCCTTCATACTTCAACCACCATTCCAGAGGACATGCATCCATGCTGATGAAGGGTTCTGCTCGATAACAATCCAAAGCAGTGCAGACCGACGCATGTTCATTTTCATCATCTGAATCAGATGCCACAAGCAGAAGGTTGATTTTCTTTTTTTGGTGGTTCGGGTTCTGTAGTTTCTGCATCTGAGTGTTGCTCTTTTAAGACTTCTGAAAGCATGCTCCATACCTCGTCCCTCTCAGATGTTGGAGAGCACTTCAGATTCTTAAACCTTGGATCGAATGTTGTAGCTATTTTTAGAAATCTTACGTTTCTTTGTGTTTTATCATATCTGCTGTGAAAGTGTTCTTAAAACAAACATGTGCTGGGTCATCATCCAGCACTGCTATACCATGAAATATATGGTAGAATGTGAGTAAAACAGAACAGGAGACATACAATTCTCCCTCCCAAGGAATTCAGTCACAAATTTAATTAACGCATTATTTTTTTAACAAGCATCATCAGCATGGAAGCATGTCCTCTGAAGTGGTGGCCAAAGCATGAAGGGGCATACAAATTTTTAGCATATCTGGCATGTAAATACCTTGCAATGCCGGCTACAAAAGTGCCATGTGAACGCCTGTTCTCACTTTCAGGTGATATTGTAAATAAGAAGCAGGCAGCATTATCTCCTGGAAATGTTAACAAACTTGTCTGTGTTAGTGATTGGCTGAACAAGAAGTACAGTAACTCCTCACTTAAAGTCATCCTAGTTAACTTTGTTTCTTTGTTACATTGCTGATCAATCAGAGAACATGCTCATTTAAAGTTGCACAATGCTCCCTTATAACATTGTTTGGCAGCTGCCTGCTTTGTCAGCTGCTTACAGAAGGAGCAGCCTGTTGGAGCTAGCTGGTGGGGCTTGGAACCAGGGTGGGCTGGCAGCCCCCCATCAGCTCCCTGCTCCCCAAAGTTCTCTGTGCAGCAGCCGCCCAGCAGGCTAGCAATTGCCAGCAGTTCAGTTGTCCCTCCCACCACTGCCTCGTGCTGCGGAAGGCTCCTAGAGCAACAAGAATTAGTGCTCTCAACTAACTGCCAACGAAATTCCAAGAGCAAGCACTGAAACATGTCTCTCTCATTAAATCTAGACCCTGGGCCCAATTCTGCTCTCTCACTGTGTGTAATCCATTGATTTCAGGAAGAATAAGTCAACGTGCTAGGAAGCATTGAGTGAAATCCTGGCCTATTAAGTCCTTAGGAGTTTTGCCGTAGACTTCAGTGGAACCAGCAGTTCACTCTTTGGTGCAAGGTCAGGATGGTGAAAGAATGTCCCAAGAGCATTTAGAAGCCAAAGTATGCTGGTCATCTGGGGAAACTGTGGAGGGAGTAACAATTAAACATAGAGAACATTTCTTTCACATACACTTGGCCCTTACCAAAAGCTGCTTAGTTGGCTGGTTGCGTTTGACCCGTACAAAAGTGCTCTCATATCTCTAGAGTCCAAAAGCCGTAGAGCTGATTTAAATTCCTTTCACATTTTTGGTGCAATAATGTTTTTCAGTATTTTGATAACTTCATAAAATTGTTGTAAACTCCAGAAATGTAGGTGGTCACAAATTTGCTTGCAATAGCTAGCTAAATGTTGTTAATCGATGGGGATTTCATCTAGGGTTTTTTTGTTGTTGTTGTTTTTTTTAACTGCTTTTGTTTCAAGAATAAATTAATTTTATGGAGTGTTAAGAGATTGAGATTTTAATTAGCCCATAAAGTTAAAGGGAAGCTGTTCTGAAGGCCAGCACATTAAATTATCAATAGCATGATCAGATTCTTGAAATGGACACAGGGATATTAGTTGTTTTTAATAGTGTCACCAAGGAATTTGGAAAGGCTTTCCAGTGGGGAGGGGATTGGCAATGTGGGAGGTTTGGCAGCTATTGGTGATGGTGGGAGGAACAACAAATTAGCGATTCTTTTTTCTAAAAGGGTAAAGTACTAACAATCTCAAGAGCTCAAAATGATGAGACTGCCTTTAGAATCATGAGATTGAAAAAACACAACTTTTAAAATAATTTGCCTCCTGGTGGTTGAGCCATGCATGCATAATCTGTGCATACAGTCAAATGCAGATAATCAGGCACACAGCACCTTTGTTGTTGTGGGGAACTCAGCGCTGATTGCTAAGTTAGTTTACTATTTGTATGTTGTAGCAATTTTCAAGAGTCAAATGTTGCACTGAATGAAGTGAAGAAGATCAGAGTTGCCTTTTCTTACAGGCAAAGATCTTGAGAGCCCATTCAGCTGCACTGTTGTGAGAAAGGCAAATGGCTGAACTTCTGTTGAAGAGCTGACATTCAGCTGCCTTTTCGTGAAGTTATAAGAGAGTGCTACATCCCAGAGAGGACAGTTAGATCAGGGGTTGGCAACCTCTGGCACGTGGCTCGCCAGGGTAAGCACCCTGGTGGGCCGGGCCAGTTTGTTTACCTGCCATGTTGGCAGGTTTGGCGGACCGCAGCTCTCACTGGCACCGGTTCATTGTCCCAGGCCAACGGGGGTGACGGGAAGCTGCGCGTGCTGAGGGATGTGCTGGCCGTGGCTTCCCACCTCCTGCATTGGCCTGGGACCGCGAACCGCGGCCAGTGGAAGCTGCGGTCCGCCGAACCTGCCGATGCGGCAGATAAACAAATTGGCCCAGCCTGCCAGGGTGCTTACCCTAGTGAGCCATGTGCCAGAGGTTGCCAATCCCTGTTTTAGATCCTGTATTCTTTCAGTCCCTCTCACTTTTTTCTCTCCCACCCTTTCCTTTTCTTTTAAGCTTAGTCTTGTTATCTCTCTTTGTATTTTGTCATTTGTTATCAACTAACGGGTCTCATCTTCTGAATCGTGCTTGCCATTTTTGTTTTCATTTTCAATCAGTAAAACAAAAGATTATCATTGCTGATTACTGTTCAGAAAATGCAGCTTTCTATAGTCTCTGGTGATCCTGAAATACAAGGTAGTGTTTTTAATCAAAAACCCCAGGAAGCGGTTTGCCGTGTTGCCTGGTGAGGAGTATTTACTGTATGATTACAGTAAGTGACTCACCTTAAAACGACATTGTGCTTCATGCACGCATAAAAGAAACTGTCACACGGTTTACAAAGATTCTCTCTCTCTCCTTTTCTTTTTTTTTAAATTGTTTGATCCAACAATCCCCTTCCTATGTAAGGTCACGTCCACACTACAGAGTAAAATCGAAATTAATAAAATCCATTTTATAAAACAGGTTTTATAAAATCAATTTTACGCGTCCACACTAGGGCACATTACTTCGGTGGTGTGCGTCCATGGTCCCAGGCTACCATCGATTTCCGGAGCAGTGTACTCTGGGTAGCTCAGTAAAAGAATGGGACCAATAACTTCGATTTCCGTCCACACTAACCCTAAATCGATATAGTAATATCGATTTTAGGGTTACTCCTCTCGTTGAGCAGGAGTACAGAAATCGATTTTAAGACCCCTTAAAATCGATTTTAAGTGCCTTGTAGTGTGGACGGGTACAGCGTTAAATCGATTTAACGCTGTTTAAATCGATTTAACGCTGTAGTGTGGACGAGGTCTAAGAATGCAAATCTAGTTTTGAGGGCTTCAGTTAGCATTCAAAAAAAAATCCATGTATGCTGCTTTCCTTTCTAGAAGTGATTGGCAAATTAGTTGGCAGAATGTATTTAATGTACTTTTTTTTTGTCTCTCTGAATCCCATGCCTGAAACTGTTCCAGCGAAATAGCCTGTATTTTAAAGGCAAGGAACTTTTGACTTCCACAGTAAGGGAATTAGGCTCTGTGGTTTTCTTGGTAGGTCTGTGAGATATTCTAATAGTGCCTTACCCATCTTTCTCTCCCCTGTATCACAGCATCCCTCCACGTGTGCAGCTACAGACTGAGAAACTTTGTGCTAGAGTTTTGGGCCGAGTGTAGACTGTGAATTACAGTCTGGCAAGCCAGGGTGTGAATCTGCTGTGCGTCTGCTTGCCGCGCAGTAGTGTCCCATGCGGACACTACAACAGCATACTGAAAACCCCAGGGTGCGGCTTTGCATACTGCTGTTTGAAGGTGTAGTCACTAAACCATGCTCTGGGACTTGAGCTGCATTGTAGCAATGTCCACACGAGATGTTATTGTGTTGCTAGCAGGTTTGCTATACATTCATACCCTGACTTGCTGCACATAACTTGCTGTGTAAATGAGCCCTAAGTGATTTAACAGAATTCCCTGACGAATTGTGTCAGAGCTGGAGATAAACACAGATCTCCTGCCTGCCATGTGTCATAAACACAAGATCTTCTTTCCGCCTTTAAGGCTTTCTAAAGAGTCTTGCTTTCACTCAAGCCACTCAGTACAATTTTGGGGAACATTAGAGGAGAAACTTAGGCTTCAGAATAATGTGTGTGTAGTGAGATAGAATGCGGGGGTGGAAAGAAGGGGAAAAACAGCAGAGATTCACATATCTCTTTGCAAGAAATATATATTTATAACTGTCTTTTCCCTGAAAAAATTCTGTTCCCTCAGGAGGGCGTGGGGTATGGCTTGGTTTGGTTTTGAGTTTTATAATGCAATTCCAAGTTATAAATAAGTTTTTAAAGAAGAAAAAGAGTCGTGGAGGGGAAAATATGTGCAAAAGCTTCATTGGCACAGTCCCTTTTTAATCCAGATGGGTTAACCTGGTCCCTTCCTTGGAGAGGCATGACTTCACACATCATGATAGGGGGTTGAAAGGCAAGAGATATCGCACACCAAGATACTTCTGTGGCTTAAAAATAAATCTGAAATATAAGGAGTTTCAAATAGAAATCACACCCAGACGAAAAGAATGGCTATAAAAGCACTTTGCTTTTACATTTAAGAAAACCCCTAAAACTTGAAAGTGAATGCAGTGTTCATGAATGAGAGAGACTTATACCATTGACTTGAGCTGGATACCATTTGGAGAAGTTTACTGCAAACTTTCCCAAACAGCTCTGCAAATGTAGTCTTCTATCTTGATTTGCAATGTTTTGCTGTTCCAGTCCTGGGTTTGACTTGAGCAGAAACTTCTGATTAAGCAAATTTGTGTGGTGGTTTTGTAACGTTAGCAGGAAATTAGGACGAGAGGGCTCATGTTTTCCTTTCTGGAGAATGTGAGCCGGGAATTGAATTTGGCTTCCAAACATAAAAGGTTAGTACACTGACCTAGTCACTGCCAACTCAACACCCCCTGATGTTATCAGTCTAGTGCAGTCTGCCCTAGTTGTGCAATCATTTTTCTAAGTACAAATTGTTTATTATCTAAGCTTTCTTGGCTCCCCTTTTTATATAAAGTGCATAAATAGTCAAGTAATGTGCAACTTTGAACTTTCTTATTGCTAAGTGCCAAAATATAAATATTATTTCATGGTAGGGCTGTGGCATGTAGGTGGATGAACTACAAAATGTGCACAAATAAATGGCTTTGCTTTCTTTTGCAGTTCACTGCGTTTTCAAGATATTTAATGAAACAATAATAGGGGTAATGATTATCCCTTGGACCTTATGAGGCATGAAATCTAATTCTAAATCTGTGCCTTCAGTTACTGTGACGTGAGATGGCCTTCTGGCTGATCAAGAGAGACCCTGATTGCCATGATGAAATGCATGGACAAAAAAAGTTACTTTTCCTGGAGAAATTATGATAGCAGATCAAAAAACCACAGATTAATTTTGCTTAGCTCTGCAACTTTTCATCACTTTACCTGCTTGAATCACCAGGTCTGTCCAAAGCATGTATATAATGCAAATTATCTCTGCCACGAAGACCAAGCAGATATGACTATATCTGCTCCGTGGACTATAGGAGTTAACAACCAATCCTGAATGAGACTGACGAGACACGCTGTTTTCTTGTAGCAACTTTTCAGATAGGCCATTAATCTTGAATGTACCATACACAAATTCATATGCCCATTTGACAGTTTCCTTTTGAATTGGCATATTAAAAGGTCACTATTTTGTACCCTGAGTTTTGGATCATAATGTCACCTTCACCAAATTTTGTGGTCAGCGTGATATCAACACAACTTCCTCAGCCAGGACTCTGAGTTTTCCAAACGGATACAATATGCAGTGCACTGAATACAGGGTTGATTGAAGAATTGCACTAAGGGTATCTCTAGACTAGATTGGGGAATATAGTCCTGTTTAAAAACGTGACGTGTGTACAGAGTTTGGTAACTTTAAAATGTGTTAGCTGGTTGTGGACAAACCTAGGTTTCCCTGCCTCCCATGACCTGCTAATCCATTCTTAAAGATGTTGAAATCCTGTTGTAACAGGGCACTTTTCCCAGTGATCTAAAGAGCTAGGGACTATGCTGGCCCTGATTACAGGATGAGCCACTCCTGGGTTGAATCCGCTGCTTTAATATAAAAGGCAACAGGAAAATGCAGCATGTGGCTGATGAAGAAAGTAACTGGGGTGTGCCAGGAAGCCTGACAAAAGCAGGAGAAAACTCCCAAGGCAGAGAGGCCTGGGAGAGACTCTGCCCAAGAAGCAGGAGAGAGACTGACAGATGCTCAGAAAAGGAGGGGCTGTGCCCAGCTGACACTACATAAGTTTGTGTTTAGTTTCTCAAAGATGCTGTTATTTTGGGCTGTCGGGTGAGAGACTGGATGACCAGTATGTACCCAAAAGAGTAAATAAATGGGACCGCTTGTCAGATCTGTCTTGAATTTCTTTTCGACTGGATGAGTTCTTAAAAGGGCCTTGCTGAGGGGGAGAAAGAGGCAGGAGTCAGCCATAACCTGACACTAGTGTTTAAAAATATTAGTTAAGATATGTTAAATCTGTGTTTGTTAACTATCTTACTGGTCCAAACCTGGCCTGTCAAATGGTGGTGGTAGCCGCTCTGTGGTTGTCTAGTCTTCACTTTTGTCCCTGCAGATGCTGCCACTTCCCACCAAATTCTCAGCAACTATGGCTGTTTAACAGCTTATTATTTTATTTCATTGAGGGAGTTGGCTTTTTTCTTAGATTCTCTTTCTTCAAAGGAAAAGCTTGTGTTTCTTTCCAGGATTGCTCCTAAGGAGTGAGCTGCATTTTATTTTTTTTTAAATTTCATACTCTGCTAAAAATGGCTGAGGCCAGTAGCCTCCCTTCAGTCACATCCCAGATGAGCAGCACTTTGTCTCCTGACCCTTCTGCAGACCAGAGTCTACTTGCTTGTGCACAAGCTCAGTGGCAGCATAGCAGCTGCTGCCAAAACTAGACACCAAACAGCATCCTTTATCTTTTTGGCTGCAAATACAGAATTATATTTTGTTCCCTTTTATAACTATACTAATGAGAGCCCTTCAGTATATAGTGTTTCAGACCATAGGTCAAATCCTCACCTGACGCATAGGATCAAGTTTTGGCAGGAGGTGTGCTCAGGTGGCATAATGCCTAACTCATGGGATGGCTATGCAGAGCTGGCAGCTAAAGCAGCCTGGGTGATCTTCCGACTTACGGTGGCCACAAGGGCCAAAACTGCAATCTGAGATCCATGTGGTGGAGAGGAATCTTGGCCATGATTCTGCTCCAGCTGTTCCCTCTGCACTGGCAGCAGAGAGAGGGCAAGTGTAAGTACCTCTATGCCAACTGAGGATTGTGTTACAATCCTCCCAGGGCTAGCTAAGCCAGCTCTACAGCTGCACTTCACTGAAGGCTCTACCCTCGTTTGTACAGCCTTCAGTTGTGCTCCATTGTGGCAGGAGCAGCAGCCTGAATTCTGTCCTGAAAAGTAACTGTACAGATGGCATAATCAGGGGTAGCTCTACTGTTTTTGTGGCGCGCCGAATTTCCGCTGCAGACGGCGGGGGTTAAGGTGGCATGCGTGTTTCCGTGTCGGCGGCAGTTCGGCGGCAACTTCTATGTTCAGCTGCTGTCTGTGGCGACGCAGCTTCTGTCTCCCGGCTGAAGACAGAAGCTGCCGCCGAATTGCCGCCACCGCGGAAACGTGCATGCCGCCCTAATGGCACACGGACTACCCCCGCCGTCTGTGGTGGCAATTCCGGTGCGCTGCTTGGGGGCAAATACTGCCACTCCTAGCAGATTGCTGCCCCAGCACCTTCTTGGAATGCTGGTGCCTGGAGCCGGCCCTGGGCATAATGGGGTTGTCTGTCTGTCTTTTGGGTGATGTTTATATTGGATGCACTCTTTTTACAAGTACAAAGATGTTTGTTCTTTCTCTGGCTGCCAGCCCTGCAAACTCAGCCTGGGCTGTAAGGGTCATAGTGGGTTCTTTCCTATCATCACTAGTAACCAAGGTTTTGCTGACCAAATTAGACTCTTGGTGATACCTGTGCTACCCTGGTGCTGTCAGTGGGTTTACACAGGTGTACCTGATTAGAACTTGGTAAACAATTCTGTTGATATGCAAAACGAAACACACTGCACAGCTCATTCTCACATACCTGGGTTGGCTCTGCAAAGATAACTGGAGTAAAAAAGCAGAAAATACTTGAATCACTGAAACCATCATCAGATATGACTCCCAACAAACACAGGGAGCTGATCTGTTGAGTAAGGCCCCGATTGAGCAAGGTATTTAGAGGTACTTGACTTCAGTGTGCAGCTCATGCTTAAAGTTAGGTATGTGCTTAAGCACTTTGCTTAATTGGGGCATACAACTTTGCTGTTTTTATTTAGTCACTTCTTAGAGCAGAATCACACCCTCGTTTTATCCACTTCTGCCTAAACCCAACATTTAATTGAGAGAGTGCCAAGGGCTTGAGTGACTGCCTGGCTGGAAGTAGTATTTTTTGAGGTTAGAATGTGTAAGAGGAGGAAACAAACAGGATGCAGCTGTTCACCCACTGTGTGTGTATTTGGGTTTATAGGAGCAAAATCACAAAAAGGTACCTATGTCAGGCATTGACCACCCTTGATGATTCCTCTGGTAACAGAAATTGGAATAAAAAGAAAAGCCAAAGCAAATTTAATTAATGCTTACAGAAAAAAAAAATTAAAAATCTCTTCTCCTTCTAGGGTAAGGCTGGAGAAGGTGCCTCAAGTAGAATTCTGCTCTCCGTAGTCCCAATAAGATGATGAGCTTGGTAGCATGCTTTGAAAGTCAGCAGATTCAGACTAAGGCAGTAGGAAGTGTTTAAACTGTGGGGCCCTCACAGATGTCCACTGAAGTCAACTGAACTCTTTCCATTGACTGCAATGGGTGCTGAGCCAAGCCTTAAATACATACTTATAACTCTTAGACCTTTCTGAGGATAAGAGTGCATGGAAAGTGATTTCTTTGCTCATAATAGTCATTCCTGAAGCCCTACCGATACCCACAGGGCTGTTCCAAAATCCCCCAAATCCTGCTACTTGAAATAAAGTCACTGAAATGGAAAGCTGTCATAGGATGTTCCTTCACTGTAGGATTTCGGCTAACACATACCAAATGAAGGGTATTATATCTGATGTGAGGTGCAGCGGAGTATGGCAGTTGCTCACTGTATGACTTTCGTATAGCTGTGTTCTGATAGACTGAAGCACATAAGTCTGTTTGCTAAACTAAATGGAGAACCTCTTTTCCACTTTAATGCAGTGAGGATAGGGGGCCTAGCACATAGAGAAAGAGAGAGAGAGTATGTGTGCGTGTGTGTGTGTGTCTGCGCATGTGCGCATGCTAGATTCTGAGTGGCTGCAATGTGCAGAGTTTATTCTCCGCAAATACGTCTGTTATCAAGCTGTCTGGCTGCTGTCAGGTTGCATTGGTATAATATGAAATAAAAGAAGTTTTATATTAGTAATCTAAGAAAACTAAAACTAACCTCTGACCTTCACGTCCAGAGCTGGTTGGTGAAGGCTTTACCTGCTTTGCTGATACATGCAGAACTTGAGTCTCTGGAGTGGTCAGGATGGCCCCTTTAACAAACAATTCCTTTTCAGAAGGATAAGAGAGTTAAGAGAATGCTGAGAATGTAACTGTTCTGTTAACAACTCACCTGTCTAATTTTTTACAGCAACATTAATTTTGGGGATGAAGGAGGAACCAATTCCTGCATGTATAATTGGTAATCCTAAATATAAAATGAGGCTTTGATAAACCATTTGGCTTTCCTTTTTCAGGTTATGCTCACTGGAAGGGTCAGATGTTAAATTCAGATGAACTCCATGAGCTGTATGAAGGACTTAAACTGAACAATGTGAACCACTATGACTATGTACTCACAGGTAAGTGCTCGTGTTTCTTTGGAGAGCCCATGATATTTACACAAGGGTAAAAGTGATAACCCATATCCTTGCCTTTTTCAAAACCAGTTAATGACATTCTCCCTCCTCAAATTCCTCCTACAGTGTCAGCTGGATACTGTATTCTTTAGCTGCTTATGCCATACGTTGTGAAATAGGTGCTCTATTCCAGCCCAAAGGTGGCTGCATTGTAATGGAATGGGGAACGTAATCCCTGAATATGGGTTTGGGTAAGTGTTAATGTGCTGTATGGTATTCTAATGAAAAGAGCAATAGAAATGCAGAGTATTATGTTTATATATATTATGGTATGAAGATGTAAGGATTTAAACTCCTAAAATCTGCAGTGATGCAGCTTTATGATTTAAATCACTGGATTTTATCCTTTTTTTTTTTATACATGGTGTGCTCTGGGGGGATTTTTTTCTTGATCTTTGTGAATGGTAGTGTTTTGAGCACAGGGTGGAGAGTCAGAAGTCCTGGATTCTATTCTCAACCCTGTTGTATTTCTTGAGCTTTGGTCTTGTTGATATGATGTTCCCAGGGGTGAAAGTAACTTACAGGACTTACTGGTACTGCTGGAGTCCTGAGGGGAGCGTGGCCTCATCAGAAGAGGCATGGCCGCTCAAGATTTAAAGACCTTGGGGAACCAGCTGTGGCTGGGAGACCCAGAGCCTTTAAATCAACCAGGGGCTCCCAGCTGCAGAGGTGGCTGGGAGCCACCCGGGGCTCAGGGGCAAATTAAAGGGCCCGGGGCTCTGGCTGCCAGGGGGAACTCTGAGCTTTGTGGGGCTGGAGCAGGGATTTAAAGGGCCCAGAGCTCCTGCCGCTGAGGGAAGCCCGGAGCCCTTTAAATCCTGGCCACAGCTTGACTGCCAGAGCCGTGGCCTGGATTCAAAGGGCTCTAGGCTGCCCACAGCAGCAGGGAGCTCTGAGCCCTTTAAATCCCAGCTGCAGCAGGGATTCAAAAGGCTCTGGGCTGCCCGCAGTGGTTGGGAGCTCTGAGCCCTTTCAATCCCCGCTGTGGAAGTCGATGCGGTCCAGCACGGCATACTGGCTCTTGCCGGTACGCCGTACCGGACGGACCAGCTTACTTTCACCTCTGACTGTATGTATGTGTATGTATGTGTCACAAACAATGCAGCTGCAGCCTGACACCGACCAGCAGCGAGCCCAGCAATCGGCCCCTGTGGGCTGCTGCCTGCAGAGAGCCAGCAGGTGCCGCTGGGCTGTGTCTGCCAAGGAGTAAGTAACCAAGGCAAAAACCACAGCCAGCCAGCCAGGGAGGGAGTAGGGTGGGGGGAAGTCGGGGGTGAATGAAAGACAACTGGAATAGCCTTCATGAAATATACAAGATATTTAGAGAAAGTTTTGTCAATTTCAGCCTCTGCAGTCTGCAGGCAGGACAAAACAAAAAGAGATCTGAGATTGCACTCAGTGTCCTAAACACCTGAAATGTCTTTAAAGCAATATATAAAGAGGGTGGATTGGAATGAAAACTACTATTTCTTTCAAAGGAGGCACAATAATTTCCCTGAATATTCAGTTTTCCCCTCCAATCCCTTTGTGGTTTTGTCTATGGGGGCTATTTGCTTTGCCTGTGAATCTTTAGTTGCTTTAGCAAAATTGCTTTGCCCAAAATAAACCCTAATCATCATGACATATCTTTCCACCATGTTCTCCATGTTTTTTGTGTTATTTTTTTTAAACAGTAACATTTCAAAGAGGATCAGCAAGCAGTTTGGACATCACAACCATGATCCTCTGCTGGGGAGGGAATGGGATAGATTTGAACTTGGAAATGATTCCTGATTTTGATTGTGTTTAGAAGATCCCCTCATTCCAGGGGGCAGAAAAGAACTGCCCCTGCCATGGTCACACACATCCAACAACAACTGGGAGTGAAATTAACAAGGATGCCAGAAACGGCTCCTAACTCTGGGCACTGAACTGCACAGGGAACAGCTGAGTTTAAACTGTTCTTTTGCAGGCAGCAGCAGCAGGCATCTCAGTCAGTCTCCCTACTCTAGAGCCTAGAGGAGAAGCCCTGCTGGCAGTGGGGGCGGGGGAGGGGAGTGGAATGCAGAGCCTTGTCTGCAGCCTGGCTGGAGGAGGGGGAGGGAGGAGCCGAGAAACCAATGTGACAGTGAGTTTTCCCCTTCCACCTGCTTTTATTAGCTCTGGATTTAAGCTGTGCAGCCAAATGCTTGTATTTGTTGTGTATATTAGTATTGGAGACAAGATCCCCTCATCCTGGGGGCAGAAAAGGACTGCCCCTGCCATGGTCAAACCCCCTCCCCCCAGCTACTGTGAGTGAAATTAACAAGGATGCCAGAAACCTAGCCCTGGGGGCTGAACCATCAGGGAACAGCTGAGTTTAAACTATTCTTATGCAGGGAGCAGGCTTCTCTCTCTCCCTCCCTCAGTCAGTCTCCTTTTCTTACTTGTCCTCCATACTGGCCCGTACCAGCTTACTTTCACCTTTGGATGTTCCTTTAACCCAGAGGTCGGCCACCTTTCAGAAGTGGTGTGCCAAGTTTTCATTTACTCACTCTAAGGTTTCGCATGCCAGTAATGCATTTTAATGTTTTTAGAAGGGATCTTTCTATAAGTCTATAATATATAACTAAACTATTGTTGTATGTAAAGTAAATAAGATTTTTAAAATGTTTAAGAAGCTTCATTTAAAATTAAATTAAAATGCAGAGCCCCCTGGACCAATGGCCAGGACTTGGGCAGTGTGAGTGCCATTGAAAATCAGCTCGTGTGCCGGAGGATGCCTACTCTTGCTTTAACCTTTCATGAGTGTGCAGCTTCATACCATATAGTGACCTTGTGCAGTATCTTTCACTTACCACAGTGGTGCTTTTTTCTATCTATCTATCTATCTATCTATCTATCTATCTATCTATCTATCTATCTATCTATCTATCTATCTATCTATCTATCTATCTATCTAAAACGTGTGTGTGTATACGTATATAGACGAGGAGCCCCTGTATGAGTGGTTTAAAAGGGAAAATAGGCAGTCTATAATAAAAGCTGCACACCCATCAAAGTATCCAGTCTCCTGCTCTATCAGGGTGGATTATAAATAGCATTCCTCTTCACGGAGTGCAGTGCATCTATTTTAAATTTTGTTGTCTGTATTTCTTATGCAGTGAGCTGTTGCTTCTAAAACTCAAGCAAAAATTGATTGCCAGATTGATTGATTACATGACTTCCACGTGTAGGGAGGTGTTTTTAAAGCCAGGGATAACAGGAGACTTTAATTGTATGGATCTGAGATTATGACCCATAACGACCACTTGGGCATGAAGGGTACTGCATATCTGCTGAATTATTTCCCCTTCTGTTTCTATGGAGCTCTCCAAGGTAAGGGAGATATTAAATAGCACACCGAATGAGATGACACTAATGTGGTAATGAATATCAGCGTAAATGGGTTCCATTTGGTAGGGAAGCACATGTATGTATTATTTTTCCTGATTGAAGGGTTAGTCTGCAGCTATGTAGAATAATTTCCCAGGAAAAACAGAATGTACTGCAAGATTTTCCAGAAGATTATTCTTCATACATGTTACTGTCCATGAAACAAGCTGGAGGTATTTCCTTTTTACAGGAGTGTCTGCAGCATGTAAAACACTTTTTAAAAAAAATTGATAACAGTGCCTCTTGTATTCTAGACAGGGCCAATCAGAGGAGGGGCCAGGAGGGCCATTTGGCCTGGGCCTCAAACTCAAAGGGGGCCTCGAATTTAGACACTTCTTAATTTTTTGGCAAACAAGAGATGTGATTTGATAACAGACTTTTTTTTTTTTTTTGCACAAAAAAAAGACTAGAAAAGCATTTGTTAAATAAAAAAAGTATTCAAATTATGTCTCGCTCTTGTTTTGGTGCTTTATTTTGTTTTCATGTGTCATTTTTTATTTTTATTATGGCTAGGAGCCTCAAAAGCTGGAAGTGGCCCGGGCCCCTCTGAACCTCTGAGAGGGCCTGTTTCTGGATAGCACTTTACAGGGTGATGAGCTAGGATACTTGGGGCCAAATTCAGAGTAAGTGGAGTGCAACTCTGTTAAAGTGAATGGGATTGCACCTGCTTATATCAAGTCCGTTTGGCCCTGTCAGTGCTGACTGTATATATGCAAAAATGGCGGCAGTTGTATATTTATCTTATATATTCATTCCCAGCCTTGGACAGTAGAGCCTGTTTTTTCTGAGAGTGGAATGTTGGCCTGGTTGCTGGGGGCTTATATCTTCCTCCACAGCTTCCCAAACTTCAGTACATGGACCACTGGTGGTCTGCAGCATATTTGCTTATGGTCAGGCGAGAGTTTATTGATTGGACAATGCTAACTTTCCCAAGTGCTAAATCACCTTAAAAGGCAGCTATAAAAATGTATTGCTCATTTATATTATTTTCCTCCGTAAGCAAGTCTATTTTTGCGATTGTGAATTAGAAATGAAGTGGTCCCTGTGACTGTTCTCTGTCTAATAAGGTGTGGGCCACATTATCGACAAGTTTGAGAACCTCTGCCTTGCTCTTTGCGAACACCTTGTGATTAGAGCTTGTCAAAAATTCTTGAATGAAAAATATTTTAATAAAAAATTGAAGTTTTTTAAAAAACAAAATTTTCACAGTTTTTGGATTTTTTTTGAAATTTTCAAAACTGCTCACTTTTTTATTTTATTTTTTCCGACAAAATATGAAAAGTTTTTAGTTTTCCTCCCTTCCCCCTTTTCAGTGGCATAAGGTGGGGATGAGGAGAGGAAGAAAAATCATATTTTCAAAGTTAAAACATTCCAGTCAAATATTGGAAACATTTTCTAAACTAGATTTTGGAAAATACTTCAAATGTGGCTTTGGTCCATGTGTTTGTTTTTTTTCTTTTGCCAGCTTTGCATGGGATCCTCAATTCCCATTTAGAAAAACAAAAGAAATGCACAGAAGAGAGACACTAATTTAATGTCTTCCTAAATAAAGAACCACTGTTTCAATATTGGGTTCTCACTCTACTCCTGGCTGAGCTTGGAATTCAGCCTTTTATCTTCCAGAGCCATACGTGAGGCTGTTACCCCCAGAGAAGGGAGTTGGATGTTACTAGGTTATCCAGTATAGCGGTTCTTTGCTATCTTTAGCAGTAACCTTCTGTGGCACTTCTGGGGTTCCCAGGGTTGTGAGGCACCTCACTACCACCAGCCTTTAACGTGAAGAAACCTTGTCTGTGTCTGCTGGGGGTCAGCTCCTCATTTCCATTGGCCATGGGCAACACAAGCACTACCTTCCAGCCCGTGCAGGCCTCACACTCTCTCTCCAGGTTAGCTATAGGCACACTCCAACCCCTGAGCCCTCTGAGTGCACCCCCAGAGTGGTCAAGCCCTGTCTCACTGAACACTCACAGTATTTGCAGATTTGCTGCTCCGAAAGAAGCAGTACACCATCACTTACCAGTTCCACTTCAGATCACTGCTCTGCTTCACACACAGCACTTAGATATGATTATAGTGAAATCAAGTAAAAGTTTATTTAATTAAACTATAGAGATTCAAGAAGTAGCATGTCCAAGTACTGGAAACACATGGTTACAGGTAAAATAAGATCAAAACTTGTATTCTAAAGCCTAGATTTAACTAACAAAGTACTTTCTTGTCTAATGAAGTTTAGCTCACTGAAAGTCTTTGCAGCATTTTCCAACCAGGTTGGCTGTGACCCTCCTTTCATAAGACAGGGCCCAATGATAGTTTCTCTCCTTGGTGAAAGATCCAGGCCATATCTCATTTATACCCCTACAAGCTGTGTCTTTACTTGTAAACATGATCCTTCCTGCTTTGGTTTTGTTTGTTTTTTCACCTGAAGCTTTTATTTCTCATGATTTCACAGTCTCTTGATTAGCACCAGGCTCAGTAATGCAAACAGTCCTCCACTGCGAAGCAGACAATATGCTATATGCAATACACACATGACCAAAGAAAAATAAGCATCTCTTCCCTCATAGCTGACAGGTGCATGTTTATCATGAAGGATACAGTTCTGTCATGGAGGTCAAAGATTCTGTGACTTCTGGGAACTTCATGACTACTTCTGGGGCAGGGTTGGAGCAGCTGTGAGCCCAGGGGCTGCCGGAGTAGCAGCCACACGGCCAGTCCTGGGGCTATCGGAGCAACGGCTGGGATTGGGTAAGCCCCCTGGGCCTGGAGCAGCAGCAGTCACTCCTGCCACAGGAGCAGCAGCGGGCCTGGAGCAGCTGCAAGCCCCAGCAGCACTCTGTTTGCCTCTCCCCCACCTCCTCCTATATATTTTTAGTAAAAGTCAGGGACAGGTCATTGGCTTCTGTGAATTTTTGTTTATTATCCACAACCTATCCCTGACTTTTACTAAAAATACCCGTGACAGAATCTTAACCTTATTTATCGCCTTCTGCTGACTTCTTTAACTCACAGACCTTGATAACATAATTTTCAGTACAGAGACATAATTTCTTAAGCATTATCCTTGCATACATTTTGCAATGATGGTGATGACCAGTGGGCAGTTGGCTCTTGGTAGAAAGGACCTCGCATGCCACTCTTTAGTAAACTTAATGTGCATATTCTAGAGCCAGGGAATCCCTATTAAAACTCTGTGCCTTGCTCTGCCATCTACCAGTTGGCACAAAGAGCTTCCTGGATCACACCTGCTATTAAACCAAACTGTGAAATTAAGTCCATTTGGGGGCAGACAGATTTGACTGTCACTTGGATCCCTCGTTTTGCGGGGTTACACGGAGAAGAACTAGTGTTATGTTTGCTGTGTGAATTTAAATTGCGTTAGCCTCTGTGAAAGGTTGCTCCCAGATTTTGTCACAGTTACCTTGTTTTAGGGGAAAAATTAGCCCCAGTTCCGTAGAATGCTTGAGAGATTTGTGTCAATAATTTACAAATGCGCTCTCTCTGAGAAGGTGAATGGTTGTTAGCATAATCTACAGAGATCAGCCTATGATAGCTGCTTATTACAAATCCAGTTCTGCCCTCTGACACCAGTGCCTCCTTGCTGAAGTAAACCCGATTTCATGGACGTGGAATCTGCACCCATTTTTCTCTGCTTCTGTGCATAAATGGAAACTCTGAAATGTACTTAAGTTTTTAGTTACAGTTGGCATTTCTGAGCCAAAAACTGGGGGAGACCATTTTGCTAAAGAGTACTGTCACTTGTGATGCTAGTAGTATGAGAGCCCAGTGAGATGAAATGAAGTCCATTTCCAGCTTGCTTTAGTATTAAACATCTGAAGAAAACTTAAGATACAATATATTAAAAATGAGTTATATGGTTAAAACTTTATCCAAACAGGCTAGAGACAGAGGGTACATGATGTCTATACTGCAGTCACAGTGTATGATTGCATCCTGTGTAAACATACACAAGCTAGTTCGCATACTAGAGCAGTGAAGCTATGGTAGCATGTCATAGCTGAATAATGACTAGCATGTCATTGTGAGCCATCCATGCAAGTAATTACTCAAATGTTCCAGGTGGGCCTTTTACAGCCAGCACTACCAAGGCTTCACTGCTCCCATCCCCAAGCTAGTTTGATTAAAACTTGGTATAACAAAGTTCCTCCTCTACCTTGGTGGGTCCTGCGCTTATTGGCAGATTTGCTCACTTCAGTGATCTTCCCCACAGTCTGGGTCAACTTCTCCTGTGTCTGATCAGGAGTTGGGAGGTTTGGGGGGAACCCGGGCCCACCCTCTACTCCGGGTTCCAGCCCAGGGCCCTGTGGATTGCAGCTGTCTATAGTGCCTCCTGTAACAGCTGCGTGACAGCTACAACTCCCTGGGCTACTTCCCCATGGCCTCCTCCAAACACCTTCTTTATCCTCACCACAGGATCTTCCTCCTGGTGTCTGATAACGCTTGTACTCCTCAATCCTCCAGCAGCACACCCTCACTCTCAGCTCTGTGTGCCTCTTGCTCCCAGCTCCTCACACACACTTCTTCTCCTCTGGCTCCCCCCTCCCTGAGTGGAGTGAGCTCCTTTTTAAACCCAGGTGCCCTGATTAGCCTGCCTTGATTGGCTGCAGGTGTTCTAATCAGCTTGTCTGTCTGAATTGGTTCTAGCAGGTTCCTGATTACTCTAGTGCAGCCCCTGCTCTGGTCACTCAGGGAACAGAAAAGTACTCAGCCAGTGACCAGTATATTTGCCCTCTACCAGACTCCTGAACCCCACTGGCCTGGGTCTGTCACATATCCCTCCCCCCTGCTCAACACCAAGGGGTTGGGCAGCTTGGGATGCCAGACAGTGTACATGTGACAAGCCATCGGCATTACCGTGACGGCTTCCTGCTCTGTGTTGCACACGGAACTGGAAAGGTTGGAGGGATAAGAACCATCTGGTCACCCTTGTGTTCTTCTCCTTGTTCCGCTGCATCCATTGAAGAGGGGCATGGTCGGTCACGAGGACAAATCTGCGCCCGAGCAAGTAGTAGCGCAATGCTTCCATGGCCCATTTTATGGCGAGGCACTCTCCACCACTGCATATTTTTGTTCCCTCGGAAGGAGTTTCCTACTGAGGTAGAGAATCGGATGTTCCTCCTTCTCGACCACCTGTGATAGAACGGCCCCCAACCCTACTTCCGATGCCTCTATCTGCAGGATAAATTCCTTGGTGAAATCAGGGGCTATCAGTACCGGGTTACTGCAGAGGGCAGTCTGTAGGTCCATGAATGCTTCCTCTGCTGCGTCAGACCATCTTACCAGATCGGGTCCGTGGGCTTTCACTAGGTCTGTCAGGGGGCTTGCCCTTGTGGCAAAGTGGGGGATAAATCGTCGGTAATACCCCACTACACCTAGGAATGCCCGGACTTATTTCTTGCAACGTGGTCGGGGCCAATTTTGGATGGCCTCCAACTTGTTCACTTGGGGTTTTACCAGACCCTTTCCCACAATGTAGCCAAGATATTTGGCCTCTGTAAACCCTACAGTGCACTTGGCAGGGTTTGCTGTAAGGCCAGCTCGCCTGAAAGTATCAAGGACTGCCTCCACCTTCTCTAGGTGGGTTTCCCAGTCTGGGGTATGAATGACCACATCTTCCAAGTAGGCAGCAGCATAACTATTATGCGGGCGTAATAGCTTGTCCATGAGGCTCTGGAAAGTAGCTGGGGCCCCATGAAGTCCAAAAGGGAGGACGGTATATTGAAAGAGACTCTCTGGTATAGAGAACGCAGTCTTTTCCTTTGCGTCTTCCGCTAGGGGAATCTGCCAGTACTCCTTTGTCAAGTCTAGGGTAGTCAAATACCGGGCATTCCTCATATGATCCACTAGCTCATCTATGCGAGGTATGGGGTACGCGTCGAACTGGGATACTTCATTTAGTCGCCGGAAGTTGTTGCAAAACCTTGTGGTGCCATCAGGTTTGGACACCAGCACGATTGGGCTGGACCACTGACTGTGGGATTCTTCGATGATCCCCAACTCCAGCATTTTTTTTACTTCTGCTTTTATTTCCTCCCTTTTGGCTGCTGGCACCCGATAGGGCCTCATTGTTATTCTGGCCCCAGGGTTCGTGACAATGTGGTGATATGTCTCAGTTATTCAACTTGGGTTTGTCGAGAACATATCTTAGTTCCAGAAGATCATCTCAGACACCTCATTCTTCTGGTCTGGTGTTAAATCGGGAGACACTCTCACTTGTTTGAAAGGCTTGTTTTCCTAGATATTTGTGCATGTCTCTTGTGCATGCCAGGGTTTCAGAAGGTCTTGTTTTCGGCGTCCTGGCTGCTGTACCTTGTAGGTTACTTCCCCCACGGGTTCAATCACCTCATAGGACCCCTGCCATTGGACCAGAAGCTTGCTTTCTGCCGTGGGTACCAACACCATCACCCGATCCCCTGGTTGGAACTGTCGTACTTTTGCCTGGTGATTGTAATAGGTTCTCTGGGCCTTCTGTGCCTTTTCCAAATGTTCCCGTACAATCGGGGTGACACCGGCTATCCGGTCTCGCATCTGTGTTACATGTTCTGTTATATTTCTCCCCTCATTGGGTTCCTCTTCCCAAATCTCTTTGGCGATATCTAGTATGCCATGGGGGTGACATCCGTATAATAACTCGAATAGGGAAAACCCAGTTGAGGCCTGAGGTACCTCCTGGATAGCGAACATAAAGTAAGGCAGTAGAGTGTCCCAATCCTTCCTGTCCCGACTTACCACCTTCCTTATCATAGCCTTGAGGGTTCAGTTAAACCTTTCTACCAACCCATCAGTCTGCGGATGGTAAACTGAAGTTCTCAGGGTATGTATATGGAGCAGCGTACAGAGGTCCTTCATTAGCTTTGGCATAAATGGGGTTCCTTGGTCTGTTAATATCTCCTTTGGTAGTCCCACTCGGGCAAAGATCCCCACCAGCTCTTTGGCTATCGTTTTAGAGGCCGTGTTCCGCAGAGGAAGGGCTTCTGGGTAGCGAGTAGCATAGTCCAAAACAACAAGTATATATTGGTGGCCCGAGCCGTCTTCTCCAGGGGTCCCACTAGGTCCATGGCTATTCACTCAAAGGGGACCTCTGTGATGGGGAAGGGGTACTAAAGGTGCCCTCAGGTGAGGATGGGGACTGTGCAGCTGACACTCTGGGCAGGACGCACAGTACCTCCGCACTTCATGTACTCCGGGCCAGAAGAACCGTCATAGGACTCGTGCCAGGGTCTTCTCTACCCCCAAGTGCCCCCCCAAAAGATGACTATGAGCAAGACTTAATACAGCGTTCTGGTGTTTTTGAGGTATTAAGATCTGCTGTACCTTCTGCCCCTGTACTGGTGCAACCCAGTATAAGAGATTCTTCTTCATTATGAAGTAGGGTCCTGGTCCCTGTGTTCTCCCTTCCACGGGGACCCCATCTATTTCAGTCACCTCCTTTCTAATGTTGTTGTACCTCGGGTCTTCAGCCTGGTCCCATCCAAAATTTCCTCTCCCGCAGTTAATCTGTCCAAGATCTAGGGGCCCAGTCTCTGTTGCCTCTACTGGTTCAGAAGCGTTAGGGTGGGGATCAGACTCAGGTGCTTCTCCCTCCTGGGTGGCTTTCTTTTCAGCTACTCGGGTCCGCCTACCTACGAGAGCGACCCTCTGGCTTTGGTCCAGTATTCGGGTTCCCAAGGCTTTAGCTGCCCTCCTTTCCCTTTTCAACTTTCTACCCTGTCTGGGAATGGAAAATAAATCTGGAGATATTTCAGAGAAGACTGAGGGTTGACAGTCTACTGTGGATGTCTCACTAACTTCAGGGTTCCCCTCTTTCTCCAATCCTCCTACTGGGAGTAAGTCTCCAAACCCTGGGAAGTCCCCCCCTATGAGTACCGAGTATGGGAGTTTAGGGACTACACTTGCTGCTACCTCAGTAGTGTTCCCCTGAATCTCAATTTTTACTGGGATGGTGGAGTAATAACCAACTGTCCCATGGACGCATGTTATCCCCGTACGTTAGCCCGCAGCAGCTGACTACACTTCACAAGCTTCCCCGAGGCAAGCATGATAGCACTCCCCGAATCAACCAGTGCTGTGGTCTCTACCCCATTTAGCTTTACTGGTCTGGTATACGTATGTGGGGTTAGTGAGACCCCCACAAGGTAGATTAGGGAGCATGGGTCTGCCCAGTTCCCCAGGTTACACTGCATAGGCTCCTCAGCATTGGGACACTGTGCAGCTATATGTCCCCACTCCCTGCAGGCATTACATCTGTACGGGGCCTTAGGCATTCCCCGGTTTCTTGGTTTGGCAGTCTAACATCATGATCCTCTTCTCCCTCAGTGCTCCGACTCTTTGTGGCTTCTGGTGGGCCTTCAGCCCCTCTCTTTTTCCACCTGTGATCCCCTGGTTCCTCAGTCACCCAAGCTCTAGGGCTTGGTGCTGCTAGTTTAACCCGGGGTGTCTCTTCCTTAACTGGTCAGGTCAGCTCCCGCTCTGTCCTTCGCCTCTCTACCAGTGCGACAACCTCATCATAGGTGGAGGGTTCGTTCTGGTTTACCCTGGTATGAAGGTCTGGCGGTAGCCGCCTCATGTATCGGTCGACGACCAGAACCTCTAGTATCTCTTCCAGACTCCGGGATTCCGTTTGCAACCACTTTCGTGTGAGATGGATGAGGTCATACAATTGGGACCACGGGGTTTTGTTTTCCTGGTGCCTCCACTCGTGATACCGCTGGGCCTGCACTGCAGTTGTTACCCCAGATCTGGCCGGGATCTCTGCTTTCAGCTGGCAGTAGTCTGCTACAGCCTCTTCAGGCAGATTATAGTAGGCCTTCTGGGCCTCCCCACACAGGAATGGGGCAAGGATGCCAGACCACTGATCTCGAGGCTAGGCCTCTCGTAGGGCTGTCCTCTCAACAGCCAGAAGGCATGCCTGTACATCACCCTCCCGCATCATTTTCTGCAGCCAGTGGCTGGCCCGTATGATCTGCGTCCCATCATGGCCGCAGTTCAGCTCTGTAAGGGTCTTTACCTGGCTTACCAGTTCCCGCTACATAGCTTGGTCTTGAGAAGCCTGGTCCATCAGCAGGCGATTAGTCTCTTGTTGCAGCCGCACTGCCTCCTGTTGGGCAGCTGCCTGGACATGAGTAGCCTCTTGCTGGGCCACCATAGCTTGTATCAATGCCTATACTAGGTCATCCATTGTGGTGAAAAAAAAAATAAACCCTCTACCTTTTTTTTTTTTTAAATCACCCTCCTTCTTCTGCCGTGCTGTGCATACCAAAATCCCTCTTCTGACACCAGTTGTGACAAAGTTCCTCCTCTACCTTGGTGGGTCCTGCACTTATTGGCAGATTTGCTCACCTCAGTGATCTTCTCCACAGTCTGGGTCAACTCCTCCTGTGTCTGATCAGGAGTTGGGAGGTTTGGGGGGAACCCGGGCCCGCCCTCTACTCCGGGTTCCAGCCCAGGGCCCTGTGGATTGCAGCTGTCTATAGTACCTCCTGTAACAGCTGCATGACAGCTACAACTCCCTGGGCTACTTCCCCATGGCCTCCTTCAAACACCTTCTTTATCCTCACCACAGGACCTTCCTCCCGGTGTCTGATAATGCTTGTACTCCTTAATCCTCCAGTAGCACACCCTCTCACTCTCAGCTCCTTGTGCCTCTTGCTCCCAGCTCTTCACACACACTTCCTCTCCTCTGGCTCCCCCCTCCCTGAGTGGAGTGAGCTCCTTTTTAAACCCAGGTGCCCTGATTAGCCTGCCTTGATTGGCTGCAGGTGTTCTAATCAGCTTGTCTGTCTGAATTGGTTCTAGCAGGTTCCTGATTACTCTAGTGCAGCCCCTGCTCTGGTCACTCAGGGAACAGAAAAGTACTCAGCCAGTGACCAGTATATTTACCCTCTACCAGACTCCTGTACCCCACTGGCTTGGGTCTGTCATATTGGGTATATGTACACAACATGCAGTCATACCCTGTGTCATAACATTTTTCCCAGATCTGGACCTTAGCGTCCAAAATATGGGTGTTAGCATGAAAACCTCCAAGCTTAGTTACCAGCTTGGACCTGGTAAAGCTGCCACCAGCCAGGAATCTATACAATGCCTGGCGCACTGTGGTCTCCCCAAAACCTTCCCTGGGGGACCCCCAGCCTCAGATTCCTTGAGTCTCACAACAAAGGGGAATAAACCATTTCCCTTCCCCCCTCTGGGTGTTCCCTCACTGGGTTCCTGGAGAGAGATACAGAAGCAAGCTCCGTGAATCTAAACAGAAGGACTTCACCCTCCCTGTTTCCAGTCCTGGAAACACAAATACTTCCCCCCTCACCCAGAGGGTATGCAAAGTCAGGCTTAGTAAATCTAACACAAAGAGATTTTCCCCCCTGACTTCTTCCTCCCACCAATTCCCTGGTGAGCTGCAGACTCAATTCCCTGGAGTCCCCACTAAAGAAAAACTCCAAGTCTTAAAAAGAAGGCTTTATATAAAAAAGAAAGAAAAAATACATAAAAATGGCCTCTTTGTATTAAGGTGACAAATACCGGGTCAATTGCTTAAAAGAAAAAAAATGAATAAACAGCCTTATCCAAAATGAATACAATTTAACACATTCCAGCAACTATACACATGTAAATACAAAAGAAAACAATATAAATCTTATTGTCTTACTATCTTTGTACTTACAACTTGGAAACAGAAGATTAGAAAGCTGGAGATAGAAAAATCACTCTCATAGCCGAGAGGGTACAGACACAAGACAAAGGACAAAGAACTCACACCCAAAACTTCCCTCCACACAGATTTGAAAAAGTCTTGTTTCCTGATTGATCCTCTGGTCGGGTGTTTCAGGTTACTCCTTTCCAGGTGAAAGAGACATTAACCCTTAGCTATCTGTTTATGACACCCTGTAATTGCAGAGTAGACATACCCAGGTTTACATTTTTTTCTGTTAAGTTAGGACACTGGCAGTATCACAGATAACATTGATTTTCAACAAGAAGGCTGCCTCCAGCACAGGTCTCAGAAATGCTAATGAAATTTAAAACTTTATATTTCCCTCTCTCATTTGCTGCGTCCTGAACAATGCTGTTTATACTATGAACTTTCAAACTGGTGTTTTGAACAAAAGGGGGTGTGTCTTCTTTTTAAACAGTTTTTTTTTATTTGTGAGCATTTAGACCAAGTATTAGGCAATTCCCAGGCAAGACTCATTTACTAAGATTTGTTTTATTTTAGAGACTTAATTGAGTGAGTTAGCAAGTGTCGATCTTGATTTTGTTCTATATCCACTTATCCCTGAATAAAATATTAAGATGTTTTCAGTTCTAAATACTTTTTTTCCAGGAATGGGAAGAAATGACTGCCATTCCTTTCTGCATAGAGATGAGTTTGATGTAAATAAAACATTGCTCTCTGAATTAACTTAAAAATTCTTTTTCTGCATAAAGGTTACACGAGGGACGCGTCATTCCTTGCAACGGTGGTTGATATCGTTCAGGAGTTGAAACTACAGAACTCTGACCTGGTATACGGTAAGGACTTGATGGCTTTTAACCTTTTCGGTCTCATTATTTTCTGTACGCATGTTGAAATCACTTCAGGTGAAGTCAGTGCTCTGACATTATTCTGAATTTCACAACGATGCTCTGTTTTGATCTTGTTGAGACTCTGTTGGAACGTCAGTTTAGTGTTGCTAAAGTGATTTATTTTTTTCTCTTTTTACTTGTGTGCCTTCTGGTGCTTTTCTTGCATCATGCTAGCCAAAGATAGATATGCCTTAAGGCATGATCCTCTCTATCTAGCAAAATCCCATGAAATTCTATCTAGTTGCTGCTGTTTGTTGCTTAGCAGTGAGGGCCTGAGACGTACTGATGATACTGGAAACTGATGACTTCTCTTGATCCTAAGATACAGACTTCTCCACATTGTCCTATGAAGGTGTCAGTTACACCCTTGAGGTAGCACCCTGGCTTTTTTATTTCTGAAAGGCTAGTTCAGACTCCAGGACCATTTAGTTCTGGACCTGTCTCTGAGATTACACATGAGCGTTGGCAGGTGACAGTAATGTTCAGCTGCCCATAGCTGGCCAGGCTCAAACCAGCAATCAAAGGACGAAAGCCAGCATTTCCCGTTACCAGTCCCCTGAGTTATCCAGTTCCTTGATCATTATAGGTACTTTGAACGGCCACGGTCAAACCCTGCAGACCCTTATCAGGCAGAACTCCCATTAAAGTTGCACAGTCAAGTCAGTGGGAGTTTTCCATGAATAGGGACTGCAAATGATGGCCTGACTCAATGATCTTCAGATTCTATAGAGCTGCCTGGTCAGAACACTCCCCAAATGATTCACAAGCAATTATCAGTTGAAATAGATGACTCAGATACTGGATTTATTAAACTGTTCCTGTAGCTAACAGAATTCTTATTCTGATAGACGTTGGTTTGTGGCGTATGACTCAGCTGAGCCAGCGGCACTTAGATTTCAGTCACTGACTTTGGCCTGCAGAGCTGAAGAATTGTAACCATCCTATGTTGGCCAATCTAAGGTGCCCACGAGGTGCCAAACTGCGGGGAGGAAGGGGGTTCCTGTTCGCCCCATTCTAAAGTGGAGCAGTGATTTCAACATCTTTTAGGTGAAAAATACTCAGATTCATTCTGATGTGTTGCGTAGAGTAGCCCATAAATAAGTGCCTCGTTCAGTCATGATATATAGGTATTACAAATGTTTTAACAAATGTAGTATAAGTAACAGACACTTCCTGCTGAAATAAATAAAAGCATCAGTGGTACAGTTTTATAATCACCAACATTAAGAACCTTCTATGAACACCATGAAATTAAAAGACTCCATCCATCCTGGAGTTCCAACTAAACCATGTTTAAACAGTTCATGATGGAAACAACATGCCTACTTAGTATCAAATCTCAGCATAAATGTCTAATTGTTACAGTGGTTTTTGTGAACTGTTTTATATAGCCTAGAAGAGGGCCAGGCTGTACCATGGCTTTATAAAACCATTTTGTAACCTGGTTAGTACTATGTATACCAGGATTTGTAGCAGTGTACATAGCAGCTTCTACCATTTCAAGGGAACGTGTGTAACATGGTTCTAACACTGTCTTGACATGGTAAAATTATTGGGTAGGCTGGCCTAAAGCCAGCACTGTACAGCAAAGAACCATGTTTAAACATGGCTCTGGCTAGTATGTTTTGGATCGGGCTTTTGTTAGACACCATAACTTAAATTTAGGCCCAGAATATGTGCTTTAAAAAAAAATGTTTTAAAGCAAACTGTTGTTGTTTTTTTTGGTGTTTAAAAAACAGACACATGAAACACATATGAAAAGAAATATTTTTTCATGAGTGGTGGTGGTTTTTTGTTTAACCTTCAGTGAAAATATTTCTCTGATATGTTATGAAGCTTCCAAGAGCTTTGTACTAGAGCATGAAATCAGAAAATAGACTATAAACAGAAACAAGAACCACCCAGTTCAGTTTGATAGAATCATAGGGTTAAAAGGGCCACAAGGGTCGTATAGACTAATTGCCAAGATGCAGCATTTGTTGTGTCTAAACTATTCAAGATAGATGGCTATCCAGCCTCCTTTTGAAAACCTCCGAAGACCTCCCTAAGCAGTCTGTTACAGTGTCCTGCTGTTCTTACATTTAGGAAGTTTTTCATGAGATTTAATATAAATTAGTAGTTTGAACCCATTGTCTCTTATCCTATCCACTGTGGTAAGAGAGAATAACTTTTTTCTCCATATTTTTATGCCAGCCTTTCAAGTATTTGGAGACCACTATCATGTCCCCCCTTATTCTCCTCTTTTCCAAACTACACATATCCAGTTTCTTCAGCCTTTGCTTACGTGGCTTGTGTTCCATCCCTTTGATCATCTTTGTCATTCACCTCTGGATCCTTTCCAGTTTCTCCACATCCTTTCTGTACATTGGTGACCAAAATTGGACACAGGACTACAGCTGAGGCCTAACTAGAGCCAAGGAGAGCAGTACTATTACTTCCTGGGACTTGCATACTATGCCTCTGTTAATGCAACCAAAAACTGCATTTGCATTTCTGACTCATGTTGAGATTGTGATCCACCACAACTCCCAGATCCTTCTCAGCAGTGCTGCTGCCAAGCTAGTTATCTCCCATTCTGTATTTGTGCTTTTGGTTTTTCTTCCCTAAGTGTAGCACCTTACATTTGTCTTTGTTGAATTTCATTTTGTCGACTATAGCCCAGTTCTCCAATTTATCAAGACCCCTTTGAATTTTAGCTGTATGCGCCACAATATTTGCAACCCCTTTCTAGCTTTGTGTGATCTGAAAATTTGATGAGTATGCTTTCGGTACCTACATCCAGGTCATTAATAATGATGTTAAATAACAATGGACCCAGAACAGATCCCTGTGGAACCCCACTTGAGACCTCCTTCCAATTTGACATTATTCCATCAATAGTTATTAGTTACTGATCGTTTAACCAATTATGTATCCACTTAATGGTAGTTCATTGACCATCTGAAAGAAATTTAAAAAATGGGCAGCAAAATAGCAGGAAATAAACTTAATTTTTAGAATTCTTTCAGTTTACTGAGTGACGCTGGTGCTGGTAAGAGAGGTAAAGAACATGTCTTTTTGTGGTGCCAAATGCCGAGGTTGTTTCTCTGACAGATTCCCTTTGACACCAGTAGAAGTTTACCTGAGCAAGGACTGACTGAACATTGAATAAAAACCTTGGGATTTGTCTTATGATCTGTATCTTGACAGTCACTCTCTTAATACTGCGGACACATCACCAGCTGCTGGACTATTTCCACTCCTATTTTGAAATTAAGGTCACTCTGAATAGGCTATTAATGTGACTGATGATCCTGAGACTGCACCATAAATGTCTGTCTTAATCCTAACTTTATCATAATTGGTATGTGTCTACAAAATCTGCTCTGGAAGAAGAACTTTCCTTCTTAATTAAAATAAAATAAGGCTTTGGGGTGATGCATTGTATAAATATAAGCTCCTCTCCTTTTCTTCCCATATCTCACTAATTTTTATTGGTCTGAACTGAGGCAGTCGTTCTCAGCATTTTCCATCTCACAACACTCCCTCCTCCACATCTAACCAGGACATCTCGCCCCCAAAATTTAACAATACAGAGAGGGCAGAGTGGTCGCAACCCTCTGATATCTGTATTTGACATCCTCCTCCCCCCTTACCCTTCATGGATCACAAACTCCTGCTCCGATGTACTGCAAGAATGGTTCAAATGACACAAGTTTATAAAACAACAGTGTTTGTACCTTGTCTGCTACTGTTGGGTAAAAGTATATCTCCCCACAGGGACTACTCAGAGGTCCTACTTTGTTTCTAAGGTTGGTTTTATTTTCTGTTGCAGTGTGTGATCCAGTGATGGGTGACAAATGGAAAGGAGAAGGCTCTATGGTTGGTAATCGTCTGCTTGAACCATATTTAGACTGACAAGCTGCTTATACCAGAACAAAGCTACCTTGCTCAAACTTGAGTCTGAATTCCAGTGTCACATTTATAGAGCTCTTACTTTACTTGACTGAACGTAGTGCTTCTGAAGTGTGCTAGATGGATAGCCTTGGAAACTGTGGTCCCCTGTCAACCCCCAGAACAACTAGCATACAGACTGTCAGTGAAAAATGTCCTCCATGCCGCTCATAGTGCGTTAGCTATCTATCATTGTGAAGGCCTCTCTTTTGACAATGCCAACAAAACTGCCACTTGTGAATTGAACACCTGCCCATTAGTAACTAATCTGAGGTGAATCATTTCACATAGATTTCCCAACAGCCATTAGCCAGGACTTTGACTTAAGGATCAAAGATTCTATAGCCTGGTACCGATCGCTAAAGCGGCATTAACACTTTGGAGTCTATTTTCTCAAGCAGTAAGCAAATAGAATTTCATTAAAAAAAAAAGTTAGTGGGAAAACATCAATAGTGAGAAATATGTTACTTCCTCCAGTCTTAGCTTTCCAGACATAATCTCCTATTATGGGTCCTTTGTGCCATTATAGTTTATCTGTTAAGGTATTAGATTTTTGCCACATAAAATAGCTCTTCTGTTTTCACTTAATGGTAATACAGTTTGCCTTTGCATGTGTGTTCTCACTACTTCAGTTCATGACTCGTGCGGTGCGTGCGCTCCCTGTGCTTTCTGCTTGCACAGTCAGAAAAGAATATGATACTGTAAATTAACGTTACGGGTTTGTTTTGAAAGTGTTCCTTTAAAAAAAAAAAAAAAGCTGTTTGTCACAGCTTCCTGGAGCATCACCACCCTGTTTTTACAGTCTTGATGAATACAGGTCATAAACTAAAGCCTCAACTCCATAGTCTCAGTTCCTGGAAGGCAGGAAACTGGCAAGAGCAGTGCCTGCTTGCCAGGAACAGAACTAGATGAGCTTCTGGGCTCATGGTTGTAATTTCCTCTCAGTTACAGAAGGTTTATTAATGGCCTTGGGGTGGAAGACAGAGCTATATGGAAGAGATGGAGCAAACATAATTACCTGACCCACCATCTCATTCCTGCTGGAAGATGTAACACAATGACCACTCAAGTCTTGTTGAGTTAGAATGGACCCAGTCTTGTTTTCCTTAGTCTGACCATTGACACCAATGGAAGTTTGGCCTGAACGAAGGCTTCATGATTGAGTTTAATATGACTGTATTATGGTAGCACCTAGACGCCACAACTGAGAGTGGGGTCTCATTGTGGTACGCACTGCACACATGCTGTATGAGACTGTCTTTGTCCCGAAGAGCTAACAAACCTACTAGACAGCACAGACAAAAGATAGAAGAAAGGAGGTAGCATAGTCCCCATTTAACAAATAGGGAACTGTGGCACAGAGAGTCACAGCCTATAGTAAACCACGAACATTCCCAAAGGGGTTGGTTAACTTGAGTTAGCTGGCAATAAACTCAAGTTACAACAGGAGCAAAATTCTAGTCTAGCTAGGCCTTTAGTGAACTTTGGCTAGCGAGTAAGATTGATATGCCAGAATGTAAAATGCTAAGTTACACACTAGTCTTTGTTTGAGGCTACTAACAGCAGCAAACCAATAGGCTCCTAGTATTTGTTCAGCACCTGTTGTCTGCTCGGACAGTCAGTTTAATAGAGCTAATGAGTCAAATCCAGCCTTGCTGCATTCCCATTGATTTTATACGATACTACTTCTATTTACGCCAAGGCTTAATTTGGTTCGGAATTGGTATACATTCTTTTTTAATGTCACTCATGACAGAAGTGCTGAGTATTAAAGAAACAGTTTATTTATCAAAACCCTGCAGAAACATTAACAAACATTAGACTGTTTTCACCTGTAAATTACTGTACAACAGACTGAGGGTCAAAAATGAAGAGCATGTGGCTTCCTGGGCTGATACAAGTTGACTTGGGGTAATGAACTCCTAAACTTCCACCTCAGCATGAAACTTCTTGTCATGAAAAGTAGCAGACATGCCAGGTAGTGAAGGAATTGTACTTCAAGTAGTAGCTGCTCTGTCAGGATGTTCAGAAATGGGAACACAAGGTCAGGGGACAGGTGAGAAAGAGGGAAGTATCAGCACTTTTTAGGTGAAGACTTTGGTCTCTTATTCAGTTGCTAAAGAAAGAATTACTTGAGGCACTTTAGATAACTGTGTGGGGATATAAAGAATTATTTTGTTTTTAATGTATATATTCCAATTATGTTGCAGAAGCAGGAATGACCTTTTATTTAAAGATATTGTCTATTATTCAAAAAATTACAAATCTAAGACATTTAATTCCCCCACACCCAATATTAAACACATTTCTTTCTTAAAACAAAACAAAAAAAACCCAAAACACCTCATTCCACAGCTTATTTACCCATATATCATTCTTGGGGCCTGGTCCTGCAACTAGATATGTGTGAGTGGACCCTGCACCCAGCTGGGCCCCTTTGACATAAGTAAAATAGAGCTGCCATTAAAACAACAAACGTTTCCTTGGCTCTGATACTGAATCACCTTCTGAGCAAAAGAGTGGGAAACCCAGAAATTCCCCAACCAGGCACCAGTGCCTCCTGACACTCCACCAGCCAGTGAACATGAAGATCTCAGCAGCACTGCCCCAAGTCAGTGAAAGGAGGGGAAACGCTGTGCTATGTTGATCCCTGCTCATGTACTTGGACCTATATCAAATCATAACTGTTTTCCTTGGAGCGATTGTGCACACATATATTCCAGTTCAGCTGAGTGTATTCCCAGTACACTGGAACCAGAGACTTTTAGGACTTGTCTAGAGGAACAATTAGTATGTGGCAAGCTGAGGTGTTGGCCTACTGTGCATTAGCATGCCAAACGCTAACTGTCCCTGTGGACTCTGCTACCATCCACTAAAAGTTTCCAGTTCCCATTTAAAGTGGAGTAGATCAAAGTGCGCTAGGGAACTTTTAGTGTGCTTTATTAGCCGTTTTGCACTCAGAATCTTCTCACTGGTGGGAGGGGGCTCATGGCTGGGGCTTGGGGTGCGGCCTCCAGCCGGGTAGCACTTACCTCAGGCAGCTCCCAGACGGCAGCGCAGCAGGGCTAAGGCAGGCTTTCTGCCTGCCCTGGCCCCATGCTGCTCCCAGAAGGAGCCAGTGCATGCCTGCAGCCCCTGGGGAGTGGAGTGGAGAAGGGCTCTACACGCTGCCCATCTCTGTGAGCACTGCCCCCGCGGCTCCCATGGGCCACAGTTCCCCATTTCCAGCCAATGGGAATTGCGGGGGTGGTGCTTGCAGGCAGGAGCAGTATGCAGAGGCCCTTCCTCCCCCCCGGGGTCACGGGGTCGTGCTGGCTGCTTCTGGGAATGATGTGGAGCCGGGGCAGGCAGCGAGTCTGCCTTAACAGCAGCCCTGCTGCGCAGCCGGAGATCGTGATTGACTGAGAGAGTCTCCAGGATTGACCAATTGATCGCGATTGACTGAGTGGTCACCACTTGTTTAGGCTTAGTATAAATAAGTAGTTTTAGTGTTTTCTTTGATTTTCTCCCTGAAGGGATAACTTCTGTTTTTCTTGTTCCTAGGGTTGTACTCTGGTACTAGCTTTACATGTCCCCAGGTTTTAAATACTGCCCTTCATAGGAAGCTGTTACGAACGTGAACAATGTCTTCTTCATTAGACATGATGAAGAGCATATCAGGGACAAGTGCAGCATCTGCAACTCCTTGACTAGGAGAACACACAAGTCTGTTTAGGTACAAATTACCTCATGGAGAAATCCATGTGCCTGGCCTGTGATCCAGGCCCCTCTGGAGGAGGAGTACTCAGCTTTCTCAGTCCCAGAGGGGCCTGGCTCTTCAGATTCTGTCCCCTCCGCCATGAGAACTGGCTGAAGACAATAGACCTCCAGAGAGAAAAGTCATTCTTCTTCCCTGAAGCCATACTCCAAGGCTGCTATAACTCCAGCCCTTGGAAAGTAATGACTGCATCAAGATGGAAGAAGGGCTCCTTGCACTCACACAGGAACTCCAGCTGCAGCATTTCATGTGATATAGCAGGGCTTTTTGGCCTGAGGGCCACCTTTGTATGGGGAAATTGCATGCAGGGCCATGAATGTAGGGCTGGGGCAGGAGATTGGGGTGCGGGAGGGAGTGCAGGGTATGGGAGGGGATGTGGTGCGCAGGAAGGGGCTCAGGCAAGGGGTTCAGGTGCAAGAGGGATGTGGGGAGTGGCAGGGGGCTCAGGGCAGGGGGTTGCAGTGCAGGAGGGGTGTGGCAAGAGGCTCAAGCAGGGAGTTAGGGGGCTCAGGGCAGGGGGTTGAGGTGCGGGGTGACAGAGGGGTGCTGGCTCTGGCCCGGCACCACTAACCTGGAGTGGCTCTAGGGTGGCAGCGGCACACAGTGAGGCTGTCGCAGGCTCCCTGCCTGCCTGCCCTGGCCCTGCACCACTGCCAGAAGTGGCCAGCACCACGTTCCTGCGGCCCCTGGGGGAAGGAGAGGGGGCAGAGGGCACTGATGCTGTTGACCATTTAACCTGAGGTGCTGGTGGGCTTTCCTCCCAACATCCCAGTTGTGGACATTTGTGGAACAGCAATGTGGTCCTCTGTCTACACATTTGCTAAGCACTATGCCGTCAGAATAGCTTCCGTTTTACAGTCATCATTCAAGTAGACGCCAAACTCCCACCACCTGAAGGAGCAGTGCTTGGGAATCACCTGAAGTGCACAACCACTCAGAGGAAAAAAGGTTACTTCTCTGTACAGTAACTGTTGGAGATGTGGAGATATCCCATGACTCACCCTTCTTCCCTGCTCCTTCTGAGACTAATGTTGCCAAGATACCGGTGAGAAGGAACTGAGGGGAGGTTGGAGTTGCCTCCCTTTATGCCCTTGTTTGTAGGCACAAGGACACATGGGCTGGTGTGTGCACTACCCCAACAGCACTGCTGACTAAAAGTCTCTATGTCAAGAGTACTGGGTACAGTGGAAGGTATATGTGTACAACATGTCTCAAAGATAAATAGTCACTGTACAAGATAAAAAGTAATGGTTATAACTAACTTTTTTTTTGGTTGGTTGGTTGGGTTTTTTTGTTTTTTTGGAAAGTGTTTTTGAGCCAGGAATCTTTGGTGGCCCCTACCAGCCCACATAAATGAAGTTATTCTTACAACCACCATGCCAGGTGGAGAATAATTCCTCATTTAACAGAGGTGAGAAACTGAGACACGGAGAGGTTAAAGGACTCTTCCAAAGTCGCATAACAAGTCAGTTGCAAAGCTAGGAAGAGAAGCCAGGAGTTATGACTCCACTTATTGCTCTAACTTCTAAATACTCCTGCAGGTTGGAAACTGAATAGTCCACTAGGTTAGAGAATGCATGTTAATGTATGAAAATCAAATTTAAATGAAGGAAAATGACCCCTGCAACTTCCAAAGTAATTTCTGGCAGAGTTCATTGTCATTTTCCTGTTCTTTTTCAGTATGTGCCAAAGGAGCTTCTCCCAGTCTACAGGGACAGAGTTGTACCCGTTGCAGATATAATAACTCCTAATCAGTTTGAGGCTGAGTAAGTACTTGTTTCTTTTAATGCTTGGTAAATCTGGGGCTAAAAGCAGGAACAAATGAGCCCCCTTCCTCCCATTATACTTCTTAAGTTGGCTTTTGTTTGTGTTTATGGGTTTTGTTACTTTTTTTAAAAAAGTTTTTAAATGTAGCTTTTTAGTAAATCTTGGAGATTGCTTGTTTTAAAAAAAAAAGTTTAATTTCACCTTTTTAAATAATAACTCCCCAAAATATCCTATTTTCTTAAACATCTGAATTTTATTGTTACTTTTAATTGACTGTGTCCAGAGGTCACATCTGAAGCTTGTTGGAAAATATTTTTGTCTCCCACCACCTTCCCGGTGCAAAAAAATGATTTTTTTTCCAGTTTTTGATTTTTGTTTTGTTTTTTCCCCCGAATAGTCTGTCTGAAAACCGAAATAGTTGGCTTTGGAAATACCATAAGAACACCTCATGATCCCCTTCTCCTCTCTGGGCTAGGCTCCCTGATCAGTTTAAATCTCAATGATGCATCATGGTCTTACCTCTTTTTCTGAGAGAGTCCCATGTTTTTGATTCATCATGGGAGATGGAAAAATGAGTTGTGAAGTGGTGGTATTTGTGATGCAGACAATTCACTGCAACATAACTTAGACCACCCATTGGTTTCATGTACAGAGCATTTTAAATTTTAGTCAGTTGACAATAAGATATGAAATTTTATCTGTTGTATGCAAAAGACATTGAAAGACAGTCTGGTACTACATGCTATTTTATATAGTCAATGATTTGCTCAGGCCCTCTTGTAAACAAGATACCATCTATTCAGAGACTTAATCCTGGTGAGGAAAGCAAACAGTGATTGTACATAGTTTATATGCTTTTTAATCTTCTTTCTTGATTTCCAGGTTGCTCACCGGCAGAAAGATCCACACAGAAAAAGAAGCTTTAGAGGTATGTAGGTGTGTGTGTGTCCAGAAGTATGACTGCAATTTTGTAGTTTATAATTTGTGTCCTTAAAGCTTGCATATAGCCTGCCGTCTCTCCTTCTCTGTAATTTCTCTGCAAAGCTGTAGTGATTCAGGTCACACTTCATGCACAGAAAACTTTTTATAGTTAGTGTTGGAATGTTGAAGAAAATCTTTTTTAAAAGACATAAATAAAACCACAACAATGATATTAAATAGAGCACTGTGGACTTAATGCCACTGAGATGTAAGGATGGGGTGGAAGGTGAAGGAGCCGCCATATATTATAAATGATCACACTGCCAGTCATGGAGAAATGCATTAATTAAGATGAAAACCCATACTCTTCTTTCAAATGTCTGATGTGGTGTGCTAGCTGCTCCCCCTGCTGCCAGCATGAGACTACTGTGATAGCAAGACTGCAGGGCTAGCATGGCCAGCTTTCACTCTGCCAAAGGGCTTGCTAGAGAGGAAAAAGTTACCAGCAAGCTCTGCAGTGCCGCAGGGAACAGCACTGAGGAAACTGTGTGCTGGAAGAGTTGGGCTCTGGGTACTATTCTGCTGTAGGTAGCTGCGGCTGGAAGGTTCTTAACATTAACTTTTAGAGGGGCTGGGTGTTACTATCCAGAGAGCTGGGCAGCAGGATGGGGCTTGTGGTGCTCACTCCAGTAGAGCAGAGGACAAGCAGCCAGGCTGCAGTTATGGTCTTCAGACACTTCCAAACAGCAGGCACAGAGGAACCTGAACCTTGTTCTGTGAAAGCTAGCATCATGATCTGACAGTGTTAGGCCTGGTCTACACTGGGATGGGGATTGATCTAAGATACACAACTTCAACTACGAGAATAGCGTAGCTGAAGTCGATGCATCTGAGTTCGAATTGAAATTACTTCGCATCCTCGCGGCACGCTGCGGCTCCCATATCGACTTTGCTTCTGCCTCTCGCCGAGCTGGAGTTCAGCAGTCGATGGGAGGGCGATCGGGATCGATTTATCGCATCTACACTACATGCGATAAATCGATCCCTGATAGATCGATCACTACCCACCAGTCCGGCAGGTAGTGTAGACGTACCCTTAGAAGCTGCCGATTTCACAAACATCCCGTTCTACAGTAAGGATTTGTCCTTGTAGGGTTAAATCCTCTCATTCTTATGCAAGCTAAACAAACGCTGAAGTCTGCAGGGTTGGAACCCTGAAGTGTAAAACTAAGAATTTGATGTAATGTTGACTTGAGGGGCTCAGTTCTATTCTAACACATGCTTCCTTTCTGTGAATACAATTGAATCCTTCAGTAAAAGACTCTGGAATTATTTCTCCTGATTTGATTTTTCACCTTTTTTTAATGTTGATCTGAAAATTGTATTCCAGTGGTCATGCTGACGCCCAGGATAGTAGAGAACTTACAGCAGCCGTGATATTTGCAGTTTTTCCTCCAGCAAAGCCATCTGAATGTCAGTTGCTGATTTGTTTTGTTTTTTTCCCCCCCAGCAGAAAGCAGCTCAAAAAATCAGACATTCTTACTTTTATTCCTGTTTTGCATCCCCCAGTGTGCCCTATCCAGGGGATACCCCTTATGCTACTCACCACTAATTATAACAGCGTCTTTGCTATTCTCATCAATGGAATTAAGAGCCTAAGGCCTAGTCTACACTGGGGGGATCGATCTAAGTTACGCAACTTCAGCTATGTCAATAACGTAGCTGAAGTCGACATACTTAGATCTACTCACCACGGTGTCTTCACTGCGGTGAGTCGACTGCTGCTGCTCCCGCATCGACTCTGCCTGCGCCTCTTTCGGTGGTGGAGTACAGTAGTCGATGGGAGAGCACTCGGGGTCAATTTATCGCACCTGGACTAGACATACCCTGAGTAGCGTGGAGTGGTTATGCTGCTAGTCACGCTTACAAGCCATTAGTTTCAGTCTGAACGTTCCAGTCCTACACAAGAATGATGATAATATGCTACTCAGTAACTGTTTTTCAAATGAATTCTCTTCCAAGCAATGTGATTGCTGGATGCTGACCCTTATTTACTGAGCTCTTGTCTACATCAGAAAGTTGCAGCGCTGGTGAGGGAGTTACAGCGCTGCAACTTTGAAGGTGTACACATCTGCAGGGCATCACCAGCGCTGCAACTCCCTGTTTGCAGCGCTGGCCGTACTCCCGTTTTGTCTGGGTGTAGAGGATCCAGCGCTGGTGATCCAGCGCTGGTAATCCAATGTAGACACTTACCAGCGCTTTTCTTGACCTCCGTGGAACGAGGAAGCCTCTGGTAATCAAGCTGGTCTCCTTTCCCGGTTTGCTCTCTCGTTCCCGGAACCCCGAGCAAGCAGGTCTCCTTCCCTGCGGTTTGCAGGGTGGCTCCGGGAACGCGAGAGCAAACCGCGGCGAAGCTGGTCTCCTTTCCCGGTTTGCTCTCTCGTTCCCGGAGCCACCCTGCAAACCGCAGGGAAGGAGAACCGCTTGCTCGGCGGTTCGGGGAACGAGAGAGCAAACCGGGAAAGGAGACCAGCTTCGCCGCGGTTTGCTCTCGCGTTCCCGGAGCCACCCTGCAAACCGCAGGGAAGGAGAACCGCTTGCTCGGCGGTTCGGGGAACGAGAGAGCAAACCGCGGCGAAGCTGGTCTCCTTCCCCGGCTTGCTCTCTCGTTCCCGGAACCCCGAGCAAGCAGGTCTCCTTCCCTGCGGTTTGCAGGGTGGCTCCGGGAACGCGAGAGCAAGCCGCGGCGAAGCTGGTCTCCTTCCCCGGCTTGCTCTCTCGTTCCCGGAAACCCGAGCAAGCAGGTCTCCTTCCCTGCGTTTGCTGGGTGGCTCCGGGAACGCGAGAGCAAACCGCGGTGAAGCTGGTCTCCTTTCCCGGTTTGCTCTCTCGTTCCTGGAACCCCGAACAAGCAGGTCTCCTTCCCTGCGGTTTGCAGGGTGGCTCCGGGAACGCGAGAGCAAACCGCGGCGAAGCTGGTCTCCTTCCCCGGCTTGCTCTCTCGTTGCCGGAACCCCGAGCAAGCAGGTCTCCTTCCCTGCGTTTGCTGGGTGGCTCCGGGAACGCGAGAGCAAACCGCGGCGAAGCTGGTCTCCTTTCCCGGTTTGCTCTCTCGTTCCCGGAACCCCGAACAAGCAGGTCTCCTTCCCTGCGGTTTGCAGGGTGGCTCCGGGAACGCGAGAGCAAACCGCGGCGAAGCTGGTCTCCTTCCCCGGTTTGCTCTCGCGTTCCCGGAACCCCCCTTGAAGCCGCCCAACAGCGCTGCAGTGTGGCCACATCTAACACCACTTGCAGCGCTGGTTGCTGTAAGTGTGGCCACTCTGCAGCGCTGGCCCTATACAGCTGTACTAATACAGCTGTAACAACCAGCGCTGCAAAATTTTAGATGTAGACATGGCCTGATAAAAATCTCTCAAAAACAATGAAGTCTCAACCAGGGAGGCGACAATGTAGTAATAAACAAACCTTATCCATTTGAAAACCAATTTCTTGTAGGATTTTTTTTTTTCCTTCTGGCCATGTTTTTCCTCAGCTGCCTGCAGCACACAGGGTCTGTTCCACATGATCTCTTCTGTACAGCAAAGACCAAGGCTGGAATCCTGGCCCCACTCAAGTCAATGGGAATTAAGTCAACAGTAGGGCCAGGGTTTTACCTCAAGTGCAGAGCAAGTAGAGCTGGTTGGGAATTTTTTGACAAAATGTTTTTGTTTTCATTAGAAAAACCGATTAATCAAAACACACTTTTCACAGAAATGTTTCTGTTTTCATGACAATTGAGTTGGGAAGCTTTCTCAGGTCGGTGGGGAGGGAAGAGAGAGTGACCCCCAAATAACTTGTAGTTAGGGCACCCTGCTTTGAATCAGGCAGAGCAGGGACTTGAACTTGGGCCTCCCACACGTTAAGTGAGTGCCTTAACCACATGGCAATTGGCTATTCTGGAAAGCTTGGGGTGGGGAGTCTCATCACCACCCCCCTCCCCCACCCAGGCTTGAAGACAAAATGAAAACAGTTTTTGAAACCTTGAAACTTTTTCCAAAATGGAATTAATGTTACCTAGCCAGCTCTAATAGTGAGAGCAATGGCAACACTGTATAATCCCCTGACACAATTATACATGGTCTGGTGTTATTGTAGAGGTGAATAAATCATGCTAGAGTCTTAAATAAACCTGCCTTGGAATGACCATGCTAGTCAGAATTCTCTCTTCTGCACTAGAACTGCAACCTGAATGTTTAACTGTGCTGGGTCTGCCTTGTTGGGACTTCCTTTGTAGTGAAGATCTGGCCCTAAGCCAGGTAGTTGTTCACTCTTCAAAGACGGAAAAATCTTCATTCTATTACTTTGCTACATCAGTCAGATAGTCGTCCAAGTAGAGTGGAAACCCCATGCACCTAGCAATCAAGTACTGACCATTGTTAGGCAATCATGGGGTCACCATGTTATAACCTTGTATAAAAGCGTTGCACAACTGATGCCTCATGGAAAATTATGAAGGGGGTTGCTATTAGAAACAGCTCTGCCTCAGATGCAATCCACTTGCTTTCCCCTTTTAAAAGACCATTTATAAACCAGTTCTCAGAATTACTATTCCATGGTCTCTGAATTCTTGCGCACAGTGAGAGATCACAGTATGTATGTACTGGTCTGATAACATCAGTAATGCCATTGACTGGTTCCTGAGCAGGGGCATCTATTTATAGGGTACAGCCAAGTCTCTGTTGGAGAGGACTTTTCAGGTTTTTTTCACTTTTCATAATTTTTTAAATTTTGATCGAGATAGTACAAGAATATTAGAAACCCTGGTGAAACATTTAATATGGAATGAAAATGGACATGCCATCACCTCATAGATTCAATGCACCAGCACCAGTTGGTGGAGTTACTGATTTTTACCAACTCTGTGTGTGTTAGGAAGTTGACAGTTGAGAAATAACTTTGAAGCTCAGACAAGAAAGGAAGGTAATACAGAACAGAAATAAGAGAAGTAAGCCCTTATTATTCAGCCGCTCATGAGTCATAGCTAGGCTGAGAGGATTTCTTCTAGGGGAATTTATTTGTTATATCTGCTTTTTATGCTAAAATCCAGTACTGAAGCCATCCATTCTTCGTGTAATGAAAATCACTTCCACACCAGCCAATTGTAGAGTCAAAGAGAGGGATTTTGATTTCTGGTGAGAAATGCTTAGAGGGGGGAATATACCTAAAATGTTAGACACGTACACATCATCTGCAAATACAAACATGCCTTTGAAACATACGGTACCTACGTTCCAAAATGAGAAGGAGATTGAGAAACATTTACATGAGAAGCTCAGATAAATTCCCTTTATTTAAGCCTTATTAAATGTATTATTATTATTTTTCACTCTTATGATGATGGCTATATAAGTCATTCTGTCATTATAGTTCAGTGTAACAACTTCTCTAGCAACTGAGGTGTCAGAATCCTATTAACTATTACAAGACACTAGCGCTCTCACACATGTTTATGTGGATTCACTCTCCCCCATCTAATAAGATCTTAAATTGTGGAACTTTTTGTGTGTGTGTGGCGGAGGGGGGAGCACAAACCCCACATGATTAGAAGTTTCTTATTACTTACGGTTTTGCTCTCCTCTTTGGAAGCCCGTACAGTTGAACTCATGGTATAGGAAGAAGATCTGAAAATAATACAGAGAAACTTAATATATTGTAATAAGTGCATAAATGTTATAGATTTCTAAATCTAATCCTAATATTTTAAATTAGTTGTTTGAGAGGAAACTACTTAATCTTTATGAGGGTTGCAATGAAGTTTTTAAGTATTCAACAAAACTGTTCTTCAGCATTATTAATGGAGCTGTGCTCAATGACTGCTGCCATTTATCAGTAACACGTAATAACTAGTTCTTGTCATTTTGTGCCTGGGAAGGTAATGGATATGCTTCATGCTATGGGACCAGAGACAGTAGTGATCACAAGCTCAGACCTACAGGGTTCTCTGGGAAGTGACTTCCTAATTGCACTAGGGAGCCAAAGGAAAAGTAAGTCATGGTCTTGTTTTATCAAACAGCTCGCTCGATTTGTTTCTGTTGATTTAAAAATAAATCACTCCATTAAAACAGCCTGGAGTACATGGGAACAGCTCAATCATACGGATTCAGGCGCCTGCAGTGGTGGTGTGGTGGGAAGATGGAAACTTAAGATGTTTGTCAGTGAAGAAGAAAAATCGCACTGTCCTCTTGATGAAAATAGATTGTAAACAAACTGGACAGGAACAATTTGTTTCTTTCTTTCCTAATCCTTTTTTCTCCCCATGTCTCTCCCGTCTTCTGATAGCACCAAGCACTGTCTGTGCTCGGTAAATTGTTTAAATGCTCTCATATTAAAGGAGTGCTGTTGAGCAGGATGGTGAATAATCCTACTTTCTTTTTTACCTATGAGATGTAAATATAGAGATTGCATGCTGGGCTGCCAAAAGAAACAAGTTGGATTATTACTTAAGAAATACAGACCTCATGTAGAACCAATTGATGTTTCTTGGCACCACCTAAAAATTCTATTCTACTAAATGGACCATAAGCTGCTTTTTTTTAATGTAGTTGTAATCATGGGTCAGGTACAGATTGCACTGTTCTCCATTGCGGCCTGTGACTGCTCTTACATTTAAAACCGAAGTGCAACCTGGAGATACTAAATGTTCCAGCACGTAATGCTTCATCTTGGTTTAAGCAGCTTCCAGATTCACTATCCTTACCGAACCAGCTGCCAATAGGTCAAGATGGAGAAATACATGCTTGGACCTGTGCATGCTGTGGCTTGGACTCCTGTATGGAAGATGTTGGTGTTAGCCGGCTCTTCCAAATTATGTGTAGCACTCACGCTGCAGATGTGCCTCCCAAAGGGGCAAAGTTTGGAGAAAAATAGTTTGAAGAGCTGATATATAGTTTCAAATTTTTTAAGATCCTCCAAAAAAACTGCTGACTTAAAGTGTCAAGCACTACAGTAATAATTGCCCTTTAAATTTTAGTAAGTATTGTATTAATTGCAGGGAGAGGTTCTTTTTCTTAACTGTATGTCTGCCTTCCAGCTAGAGCGGATGGCACCAAGGTGACCCAGAGAATTCGAATGGAGTCTCCTAAAGTGGATGCTGATTTCGTTGGAACTGGAGACTTGTTTGCTGCGATGCTCTTGGCCTGGACCCACAAACATCCAAATAATCTTAAGGTGTGAGAGAGGATTTTCTTTTTTTTGGCAGGAAACTGCTTTAATAAACGACTTCTTTCATTTTATTATTGTTAGTCCCCAGAATATAGATACAGAATGCAGGCTAGACAATATTTGGAATACAGAATAACACTTCTTGCAAGAGTGTGAGCTATTCCACTGACCAAATTTCATCTCTGGGACTCTTAATATTATACATACTTAAAAATGTCCCATATAGATACAGTTCCCTCCTCTCTCCCCCCAGAAACCCACTAATTTTTTAGTAGTGTTGCTTGGGTGATTGCATTTCAGTGATGGCTGATGAGGTGTCTTTCTCTGCACAGTCTGTAAAAGTATTTGGGGATTCTACCAAATCAAAGATACTCTATAAATTTAAAAATATTTGGTTTTTATCATTGGTTCATAACTGATTTTTACAGTACTGGCACTTATCAGAATAAGAGTCCTGTGCGCTGATGCTTTCTTACTTATTAATTTTGGAGACTGTGTCCATAATTTGGATCCTTTTGCTCCTAGTTATTGAGAGATTCTACAGCTTTTTACACTATGCATTAAATTCAGCTGCAACTTGTATGTGCCTTATAGAGTTGAGAAAAAACAACTCATTGACTCTTGTTAACCTTCGGATCAATCAAGTTGGCCTCTGAACATTGTGGTCCAAAGCACTGTGACTAACTTGGGTGACTGGGGGCGGGGGTGGGGGAGGGAGTGGCACTGTCTGTGAAAGAAAATGTAGAATCAAATAAAGTAAAAATCTTAAATGAATCCACATGTTCCATAGAATCTCTATGGATAGTAATTCTATGCTCTAATAAAAATATAACATTAGGGATCTATTATTGACCACCTGATCAGGACAGTGATAGTGATGATGAAATGCTAAGGGAAATTAGAGAGGCTATCAAAATAAATAACTCAATAATAGTGGGGGCATTTCAATTATCCCCGTATTGACTGCGTACATGTCACCTCAGGACAAAATGCAGAGACAAAATTTCTCGATACTTTAAATGACTGCTTCTTGGAGCAGCTGGTACAGAAACCCACAAGGGGAGAGGCAACTCTAGATTTAATCCTGAGTGGAGCGCAGGAGCTGGTCCAAGAGGTAACTATAACAGGACCGCTTGCAAATAGTGACCATAATATAATAACATTTAACATCCCTGTGATGGGAAGAACATCTCAACAGCCAACACTGTGGCGTTTAATTTCATAAGGGAGAACTATGCAAAAATGAGAAGGTTAGTTAAACAGAAGTTAAAAGGTACAGTGACTAGAGTGAAATCCCAGCAAGCTGCATGGATACTTTTCAAGACACCATAATGGAGGCCCAACTTAATTGTATACCCCAAATTAAAAAACGCAGTAAAAGAACTAAAAAAGAGCCCACATGGCTTAACAATCATGTAAAAGAAGCAGTGAGAGATAAAAAGGCATCTTTTAAAAAGTGAAAGTCAAATCCTAGTGAGGTAAATAGAAAGGAGCATAAACACTGCCAAATTAAAATGTAAAAACGTAATAAGAAAAGCCAAAAAGGAGTTTGAAGAACAGCCAACCAAAATCTCAAAACATAATAACCAAATATTTTTTAAGTACATCAGAAGCAGGAAGCCTGCTAAACAACCAGTAGGGTCCCTGGACGATCAAGATACAAAAGGAGCGCTTAAAGACGATAAAGTCATTGCAGAGAAACCAAATGAATTCTTTGCTTCAGCCTTCACAGCTGAGGATGTTAAAGAGATTCCCAAACCTGAGCCGTCCTTTGTAGGTGACAAATCTGAGAAATTGTCATAGATTGAAGTGTCACTAGAGGAGGTTTTGGAATTAAGCGAACTTAACAGTAACAAGTCACCGGGACCAGATGGCATTCACCCAAGAGTTCTGAAAGAACTCAGATGTGAAATTGCAGAAGTATTAATTATTAAAATTGACAGACACATAGAAGAACATAAATTGTTAGGCAAAAGTCAACATGGTTTCTGTAAAGGGAAATCATGTCTTACTAATCTATTAGAGTTCTCTGAAGGGGTCAACAAACATGTGGACAAGGGGGATCCAGTGGACATAGTGTACTTAGATTTCCAGAAAGCCTTTGACAAGGTCCCTCACCAAAGCCTCTTACGTAAATTAAGTTGTCATGTGATAAGAGGGAAGATCCTTTCATGGATTGAGAACTGGTTAAAAGACAGGGAACAAAGGGTAGGAATAAATGGTAAATTTTCAGAATGGAGAGGGGTAACTAGTGGTGTTCTCCAAGGGTCAGTCCTAGGACCAGTCCTATTCAACTTATTCATAAATGATCTGGAGAAAGGGGTAAACAGTGAGGTGGCAAAGTTTACAGATGATACTAAACTGCTTAAGATAGTTAAGACCAAAGCAGACTGTGAAGAACTTCAAAAAGATCTCACAAAACTAAGTGATTGGGCAACAAAATGGGAAATGAAATTTAATGTGGATAAATGTAAAGTAATGCACATTAGAAAAAAATAACCCCAACTATGCGTACAATATGATGGGGGCTAATTTAGCTACAGCTAATCAGGAAAGAGATCTTGAAGTCATTGTGGATAGTTCTCTGAAGAAGTCCACATAGTGTGCAGCGGCAGTCAGAAAAGTAAACAGGATGTTAGGAATCATTAAAAAAGGGATAGAGAATAAGATGAAGAATATCTTATTGCCCTTATATAAATCCATGATACGCCCACATCTTGAATACTGCATACAGATGTGGTCTCCTCATCTCAAAAAAGATATACTGGCATTAGAAAAGGTTCAGTGAAGGGCAACTAAAATCATTACGGGTTTGGAATGGGTCCCATATGACGAGAGATTAAAGAGGCTAGGACTTTTCAGCTTGGAAAAGGAGACTAAGGGGGAATATGATAGAGGTATATAAAATCATGAGTAGTGTGGAGAAAGTGAATAAGGAAAAGTTATTTACTTGTTCCCATAATATAAGAATTAGGGGTCACTAAACGAAATTAATGGGCAGCAGGTTTAAAACAAATAAAAGGAAGTTATTCTGCACACAGCACACAATCAACCTGTGGAACTCCTTGCCTGAGAACGTTGTGAAGGCTAGGACTGTAACAGGGTTTAAAAGAGAACTAGATAAATTCATGGAGGATAAGTTCATTAATGGCTATTAGCCAGGATGGGTAAGGAATAGTGTCCCTAGCCTCTGTTTGTCAGAGGGTGGAGATGGATGGCAGGAGAGAGATCACTTGATCATTACCCGTTAGGTTCACTCCCTCTGGGGCACCTGGCATTGGCCACTGTCAGTAGACAGGATACTGGGCTGGATGGACCTTTGGTCTGACCCAATATGGCCATTTTTATGTTCTTATGATTGGAATGTTGGTAAGCCTAAACATATATGTATATTTAATTGCAGGTGGCATGTGAAAAGACTGTATCAGCTATGCAGCATGTTCTGCAAAGGACCATCAAGTGTGCAAAGGGTAATCATTTTACACTCTGTTCCTGAATTTACTCTGTTCACATCCTCATTGGAATAAACATTCTGGAAAGTTGTTTTCAGCACTAAATATGGCCTATTATTAGACTACATCCACAGAACAGAATTAGGGAATTCTAGCACCGATGTTTTTACTGCTGTGTCCTCTAACCCTAACAGTGGTAAAAATGCACTGGCCAGTTGATAATAGTGTTGCACCTGTGGTGGGACTGCATTACTATTAGAGCAAGAGTGGGAGCAGGGCCAGCTCCAGCGTTTTTGCTGCCCCAAGCGGTGGGGGAAAAAAAAAAAAGGCCGCAATTGGCACTTCTGTTGCCGCCGCTTCATTCTTCGGCAGCAATTCGGCGGTTGGTCCTTCCCTCCAAGAGGGACTGAGGGACTCGCCGCCGAGTTGCTGCTGAAGAGCTGGATGTGCTGACCCTTCCCATTGGCCGCCCCAAGCACCTGCTTGCTGCACTGGTGCCTGGAGCCGGCCCTGAGTGGGAGAATTTGAGGAAAATGCTGAGTGTCATGGACAAGAGAGCCTCACCTTTTTCCGTTTTTGGATGCACCAGCTGCCTCAGTTTCCCTTTTCTGTGTATGTTAGGACGGGGATTGATTCCTCAAATATTGAGTGGTGAATTTCTGTCTTATGCTAGCTGAATAAATTATTCTTCAAACTGTCTTCTCTTGGGAAGGGGAATTAAAAACACCAGCTGGAAGTACATAAGTAATCTTGTTCTACTGTACTGCCACACAACCTGGTCCCTGTCACCTAGAATACAAGATATTGAGCTTCCTCAAGTCCCAGTAAGATCCAAAGAGGAGTTGAGGGCCCTCAGAACTTCTCAGGAGCACTCTCTAAATAATGGTGGAGCTGCAGAAGTACCTGAGATGGGGGGATGGGGAAACAACAATGTGCTGTATACCCTCTGGTGGAGGCAATGGGCAATGGTAGCACAGTGGATGAGAAGAGAAAAAAGTAATGATGGAGACAGGACAGAAACATTATTCGTTCTTTGTGTGTGTGTTTGTTTATTATTGATGTTTCAATATCTTCTTTTAGCACATGCTGGAAAAGGAAACAAACCCAGCCCAGCCCAGCTGGAACTGAGAATGGTTCAAAGCAAAAAGGACATAGAAAACCCGGAGATAATAATAAAAGCTACTGAGTTATAAAGGCTGTATGTCTCCCAGTAACGCACAATGCATTGATGTCCTCTTTTTCTTTCCTGTAAATTGTACTGTTTGCCTTTGATCTGTGACAGAAACCTGACTTCCATGAAATAGTGCCCTGCATAGGCAGATATCCACGATCAAACATACGTGCTGGCCTTGCTTGGTTTAAGGGGGAAAAACGTGATTAGTAAAACTTACTCGCAGGTATCAAAATGGTTGTCAAATTCACTCAGCCTGTGTACCATAGGTAAGAGAATACACAGGTTCCTGCCTTGCCAAAGACTTTGGGTATGAATTTGCTGGTGGAATGACTGACTGACTGGCATATATATTGTAGCAAAGCATCTAGTGCCAATTTCACTAGCTACCTACTCCCTTAGCTGAAGGTATTTGGCAGCTTATTGTGGTATTCACTATTTCAACTGCTACAAAACTCAGTAGGGTTGAAATTGCACACAACTTCAGGCTGTGTATTGGGAGATATTTAGCATTAGATGCTCTGCAGAGGTCTTGAAGTGTAACTTCATGTTGCTAATAACTTTTCCTGTTTCTGGCCTATGAATGAATTGTGATTCCAATTTCTATAGGCGCTAATCCCTTTATTTCCAGTGACCACAAGTACCACATCACTTTGTCCCCATGTTCCACTCCAGAAAAGACCAATGTTACTAATCTAATTAGCCAGTCAGTAGCACCAAGTAGAAATTTGTAATTCTAGCTCTGGGACCAGATTTAATTCCTTTTTTATTAAGACATCAAGACAAAGCTTCTTTAAAAAAGGAAGATGATGTGGCTACCTTTTGTAAACGTAACCCTATTAGTAGTCTAATGAATAGCAAGTCACTGGGATACTGACAACATTCATTATTTGTTGAGGGCATTTTAACCTTTATGGATGGTTCAATTTAGAAGCGTCAGAGGGTGCACCTGCTTAACAAAAATGTACAACAGGTTCATCAGTAAAGCACTAAATAGTGAACAGTTGCCTACACTTGCCTGCAGACATAAGTGGAGGGGTTAGTTTGTTCATAATTCCATTCTTCAGACAGTTTCATGATCTGAATTTTACTGAATTATTTTATGCTGGCTCTGCAAAACAAAGAGCCATTTTTTTTAATGTGTGCTGCAGGATATTCGAATGTATCTAAGGCTATATACAACTGCTTATTATCATCCATGGTACCAAAGCACTTCAGTATAAAGTTCCTCCTGTTCTAGTTTTTTCCCTCCTTCCATGGAGGCAGCTGGGGAATTTTTATTGGTTAACTTTTTTGTACCAAAATCCTGTTCCCTGAAGTGCCCTCAGAATGGGTTTCTTGACAATTTCTATATTCTGGGTGCTGATTAGGCAGTGAGGATAATCCTGAGAGATGTTGATCACCTACAACTCCTCTTGACTTCAACAGGCATTGTAAGTTCTCTGCACCTCTGAGAATGAGTCCTAGTGTATATGCCCAATGTATGTATATGTCCCAATGTATATGCCCAAACCTAAAAATGCAGTCTGTGAGCTTGATTTGTTCATCCTGGGAGACACAGATACAAATTGCATCCTCTTGCAGTAGCAGGGAGCAGTTGTGCACCGAGGGAGATGCTAAAAGGAAGGCAGTTTAAGTTCCATCCTGTGTCTGAGGCTGCCCAGAATAAGCACTTGATCTGTGTGTTTCCTGGGTACTTTCCCAGAAACTTCTTTCTGGCCAGCCCTGCCCAGTTACTAAGCTGTGTCAACTGTCTAGGTCTGGGTCCCTCAGCAGTGCTTGGGTTGTAGGTAGATTGTGCTACTGCAGTCTTTGTTAATCCAACATCCAAGTAGACTTTCTGCCATTGAAGCCCCCTATTTTGTTTCTACTAGCAGAACTCAGGGAGAGAATTTACACAGGTATCGCTAATTTTAGGCCAAACAGATTTAATGTTTTTCTTTTTAATAGAGTGGAAGTTTTCCAATTTTAAGAGATGTCTTAAATCTCTCTCAGCATCTTTGAAGCAAATAACACACAAGATGCTAATACATTTTGCAATGAGTTTAAGAACTCTCAGCTTTTGCTCTAAGTGGCTAATACTTTATCATCTCCAATGCACTCCGCAATTAAAAGTTAAAAATTTGCTCTTCTGACATATGAAATACACAAAAGAACCTAGAAATTACTTAGTAAACTGGACTGTATTGCCACAATTTACAATAACCTGCACCATGAAATAACTTCCTAGCAATAATAATTCTGGTAATCTGAATAAAGCATAGAAGCCTCCTTAAGCACATGAGCTTATGGCTGATGTTCAGCATTCAAAGTCCTCAGCACTGTATTTTTAAATAGTTTAAAGCTGTTTTCCTTCGAGATAATGGCTAATTCCCATATGTTTAAAAACTTTATTACATAAAAACTGCCCTCTTTAACATACAATGTTTGCTGTGGAAGCTGCATGGGAAATGTAATCAACTTTCAAATTAGAGATAGTAACTTTTAAATAAAAATGATATTTCAGTAATACAACTCCAAGGACTTTCTACTTATTTTTCAATACAAATACATTTTTACCACTACCAAATGCTAATCAGGTAGTGGCCATGTAGCCCACCCCAGGGATAACTATAAGCATAAACCTTTTTTATTTCACTTTTTTAAACTCATAATATTTCATGTTGACATTTGCAGTCATTCCCATAGACTTGGGAAGCTATGATCAACAGACTGTTGCTCCATCTCTTCACACAATGATTCTTTAAATAGCCTCACAGTGTTAAACTTATAGGACTAGACCCTACAGAATTTTCAACTTTTCCATAGCTTAGTGAGAAATTCCTGTTCTTCATGTCAGGGGGTCAAAGAGAGAGGTTCATAATCCTCTTCTTTTTTGAAAAGCAGCAGTAACAATACAGATCCAAGCTTCTTGCCATCAAGAGAGCATATTTATGGCAAGCTTGCGATAAGATGGTACCAAAGGAGTCTCGTTTGGTGTTTAGGAGCATATACATTGGTTTGTGCTTCTAGAAAAAGAGAGGGGTTAATATGGAAAATGGAATAATAGATTCCATGAAAGAGGTTAATAAGTTAAATGATAATAATTCAATACAGAATTTTTATCTGTAAAACTTAGCCAAAATGAATTTTTCTACGAAGCAGAACAGAGGCAAGCTAATAAGAGGCACCTGTGATTTGCCATATCAACTTGGACCTGTGGTCTAAATCGGATATTCAGACCTCAGGAGTGGCATGTGCCCGATGCTTCAGAGGAAGGCAGACCCCCCTCCTTCCCCACCCCTCCAGTAATGCCCTTCTCATTTAATATCTGTGATGAACTGACACAATACCACAAGAAAGCAGAAGGAAAATAAAGACATAAAAATGCAGAACAGAACTTGGAGAAGTTCAGTTACGAACTGGCCGCAATTTGCAGCCACTGCATTCTACCATCTTCTGTTGAAGTCAGTGGGAGATGCTCGTATGATATCTGAATGAACTCCCATTGAAGTCAATGATATTCTTTCCATGACTTTAAATAGATCAGGCCATGCATCAGCTGCAGAAGCAGGCTCAATTTCTAATAATTGAAGAAGCATTGAGAAACTGACTGTAAGTGCACATTGTAGTTACCTTGTAACATTGTACATTGTAGTCACAACATATGGACAAAGGTATTTTTAAACATTAAAGCAATTCATATAACTTGAAGGCGTTTTTACCAGTGAAATGTTATGCAAGACTTTTTCCTAGTGTTTATAGAACAAACTGTATGTGCCACACTGGACAAACACAACATGATCATATCCAATCATTCTTATTCCCCCTTCTCTTCTCTTGGATATAACATCCGTGAAGAGTCCACTGATACAGAAATTACACGTACTTCCAGAGCAGCTAGGAAGTATTCACTCTGGCCTTTAGCACAGTTCCCCATTATTCATTTAAAGGAAATGAGTCTATCACAGGGGTCAAGTCTTATCCACTTGCAGATCCTCATCCAAAGAAAAGCTTTCAAACTAAAATGAATGTCTCTAATGACTGCAGAGGTACAAGCAACTTGGCAGAGAGCAGTAGATTCAATCATTCTGTTCAGTGATTTTCATCTGTCAACAAAATGGAATGCTGGTGTTACTTGAGCTAATTGTGTTTGAACCCATTTTCTGTAATGAACTTCTTTGTGTGCAGGCATTTTGATTATTATAGTTTCACTTATTTGTGGAGCTTTATGCAGAATGGACCAAAACTCTCTTAAAAATTAATTATCTAGTCTATTCTGGGCTGGAACCCAACCTTTTTATGCATAAAACTTCTGCTGACTTCCTTGGAAGATACATGCATAACAACACTTTAAAGTTTTTTTTTTTTAAAAAAGTGTTGTGGAAGTTTATTCATGCTTGGCATACATACATGTTTTTAAAATCTGCATTAAAATTGCTAATGTAGATGTTCATTTGCTGATTTATATTTAAAATGCAAGAAATCAATAATCAACATACTATACAAAAAATTGGAGGACCAAGGTTTCTAGCTAAAAATACTGCCTTGTTAAGAGTATCCTATACGTATCTGGATTGGTTGATGTTAATTCATTGTCTGTTAGAGTGGTTGTGTTAGTCTATTTTATTTGACAATATGTGGCAAGAAAGATTGTAATAAAAATGTCTACATTAATATATTGTGCATAAAAATTGTTAGCTCCTATTTTTGAATATGTTGACCATTTCAGAATTAAACCAAACAAGAACAGTTCGGCAGTGTTCTGAGTAAGTGGATTTGATTAAGATTTTATGAGTATCTGATACAAAGATTGGGTGGATAAGGAGAAAGCCCACATTTGGACACCTAAATCGTCCCAATATAAAACCACAGGATTGGGGAAGGGTGGGGAGGTATACTAGGCTTGTCTTCTGCGCATTTCTTTGAATAACTTTCATAGCAGCAGAAACTTGCTGGAAGGTTAAGCGTTAAAGCTCAGATGGCATTAGTGATTCGAGGATGCTAGACTGATTTATAGAGGATGTTTAGCTCCATAACTGCCTGTGGGAGACCTACATGTTCCAATTGAAAAGTGACTCTGGCATTCTGCATCTCTATTCCCATGTACGTGTTACTAGGGTGAGAGAGTATTTTGCCCTCGTCAGGAATTAGGGGCTCCAGAACAAGAACCACAGTTCATTCCTTGGTCTGCTTCTTGAGTAGTGAAATCGAAGGGAGTGCAGTGCCAGGTGAGGTCCCCTTGCCTGTATCCACATGGCATAATTTACACATTCGGGCCGTTCTGTGAGTGGGAGAAGGCAGACATCCAGTTTAGTGAAAAACATGGGAGTTCCTCTATTAAAGAAGTCACTTCTGCAAAATGCCCGTTCCAGTCAGAAAGGCTGATTTGGTCACTCAGCCAAATGAAATTGGTGCCCCCCAATTAAATGACACAATGGCTCCCCTATACCCCTTTAAAAAGTTGTTTTACGCTGGTATAAAACTAACACATAGTCCACCTACTTAGAAACCAAAATGTTTCTTGACTGAAGCTTAAACACTAAACAAATCATTTCTCTTAAAACAGATTGCAGCTTTTCATTGTTGGAGTACCTTTCAATGCCTGTTTAAGTCAATGGAACAGATTTATTAATTAAATATTTAGAGTAGAATATTTTCAAAAGAAAAATGGCTTTTGAAAATACCTTTTTCTGCTCTCTTCTTGGTGTTAACTATTGACAAATGAGACCCTTTATTTGAGGACAGTTTTCTGTTCCACAGCATTCTGAGATAAATTGTTTGCTGTGCACAGCAAATTAACATTTCAAGTCTGCAAGAGCTGTTGAGCTTTGAAACTAGAAATCTCTTACTTTTAAATATTTGGGTAAATTGGTTAGTTTATGCACATTTATATTAGAAGATTTAAGATAAGCATTGGGGCATCCTGTTTATCAGAAACATGAAAATGTGTGGTTATTTTAGCAAAGAGCCATGAACACAGATCTTATAGGGAATCTGTTGTTTTTAACATATGTTTTCTTCAGAGTGAGATCCCAAGCTAGTTGCTCATCATTTGAATTGAGTCAAAAGGAAACTAGCCAGGAGAGAAGAACATATAAGCAGTATAGCAGCCCCACAACTTCCATACAATTAGCTAGAAAACCAGTCCCAGGCCTTGATAGTGAGACCAAAAAAAATCCTATGAATTGGCACTTGTTGCTCCAGCTACAAGCTCACTCTAGCCTTGATTCAGGAAAACACTTGCATGCTTAACTTTAATGAATCTTTAAGTAAAGGGGATGTAAACATATACATACAGTTAAGCATGTGTATGAAGTACTTTCCTGAATAAAATGCATATTCCTCAGTTAGTGCCTCTGGGAGCAGCCACAGGTCTTGAGGCAAAAAAAACCCTGAATTTGTAGAGAATAAGGTAGCACATTGAAGAAAATACCAACAATATTTGAAGGCTGTGCCATTTGTTATCACTGAAATTACCTGTATAACGTACATGTTGCCTTCGTTGTTGCATTGCTATTTAGAAAAATCTGTGTCTAGAAGAATGTAGCATATGTACTGTGTATATGTGTTAAAAGTTTTACTTGCAGTGGGGGGAAAATGCAGAATTTGGGGGCTGGCTGTGCAGGCCTTCAGAATGGGAGCAGAAAGTCTTACGAATTATATTTTTATGGACAGCACTGTGGCTTCAAGTCCCAGCCACATCATATCTGCCTCTTCCAGGAACGTAACATTGTGAGGGAGGAGAGCAGAAGGTGGCTATGACATGTAGGGATAGTACAACACCAACAGCCCTGGACAGATTACAAATAAATAAAATATGCCTTTGAAGTAATATTTTTTTAGTTCGAAATTGTTAAACAGAGAAATATTTACAAATTAACTTTCTATGTACTTGATATTTGTGTGGTGTTTCGTATTGAATAGATGACCCTGTTATATGTTTACTTCTCTTAAAGACTGTCCTTGAGGCATATAAAATAAGTAAATGAATTGTATGCCGGACAGACAGAGTGCCATGTAATGGTAATGGTTTTAATTTCTAGTGAAAATGTCAGCTTTGATAGTGCTTGTGTATATTCTGGTTGGCTCTCGTGCATTTTGTTCTTTCTACAGAAAGGCTTATATGCTTAATTGTGGAGGAGTGCAGTAGTACAGTAGATAAAGGGCTAAATATTGCTGCCCAACCCACTGTAATTTGTACATCGATTTTTTTTTAAACATCAGTAGTCCCAAATTTCAGTTTTGAGTTGCATTAACAGTACTAATAGATAAAGCTGGAGTAAGTTAGAAACATATGGATTTTGATTTAAACATGTCTCGGAGGTGTTGAGATGAGTCAAGAGAATCAACGTTAACATGACTAAATTAAACTGAATGTGAAGCTGACGGGCTTTGTTTAGCTGCCCATGCAGAGTGGCGTGCAAAAATAGACAAACAATGTGGATAGAGAAAAGTGAAGTGGGTTTTTGGCCAACAAGTTGTAGTAATTTGAAGTGTTATGAACGTTGTTTTTTAATACATGGCCTGACTTTCTGAAGAGCTGTGTTACCAATAAATCCCATTCAGTTGGAATTGTGGGTTTCCAGCACCTTTGATGGTCAGACCAATTATTTCTTACCTTGATGTACTTTTTTCCGTTTAATTTTTAGGGCTGGGAGAATAGAACAAAAGCAAACCACTTCTAAATATCAAGAAACTGGTTTGGGTGGTTTTTTACATTTATTTTACAGGGACAAGGGGCTGTCTGCCTAGATAAACAGGGTTGGAGTCCGATGTTGGATGCTGTATCCATATCCCAGCCATATATATCTATGGGTTGGAGAAATTATTTGACAGTAGTCAACAATAATGTCTTCTTTCCCTTCTCTTATTTTTCTAAAGAACCAGTCCAGTCTCATAAAAACACTTATAAATACCTCACTTTTTCCAATAGCTGGGGAAGAACTTATCAGCTGTCTTCTCTTGGGAGATTTTTTTGTATCCAGGCCTGACAAAGTGCTACTTCTGCTTTGCAGAGATAGCAAAGAAGTGAAAAACCTGATGGAGCATCTAATCATGTGACATGGGACAGAGGAGGGTATGCTTTATTCTGTGCTTTACTGTGCACATACCCAACTCCCATTGTGATCTGTGGTCACAATTTATGTGTGATGAGTCTTGAGGAGAGGCTAGAGCCCCTGAGGGATGGCAGTATCAAAATGCACTAACTTCTCTGTCTGCACTGCCCTTCAGGAGGAAATGCACCAGTTCTTGGAAGCTTGGAACACTAAGGCAGGGAGAACCAAGTTTGTTTGGTTTTATTTTCAAATACAGCCCCCAGGGCCTGATTCAGCATATCATGCATTTGATATTAAAGCACATGCTTATGTGCTTTGCTGTATTGGGGTCCTCATAGGTCACTTGCTTCCTTTCTAGCAGTGACATAGTTTTCATGGGCCCTTAGATTCACATAGGGGAAATAAATGGAAGGTGCTTGCATACGGCAATCATTTTCACCTCTTTTTGTATATTTCTACATTGAAATCAATAAAACAGTTGGGGCAGGATTTTTCCCAGTGCTAAGAGCAACAAAAACTTTTAGGCCTTGATCCTGCAAGTAGTCATATGCGTGCTTATACTTTAATGTGCACAAGTAGGTCCCATTGATGTCAGTGGAGCTATCCACATGCATTAAAGGTTAAGAATGCATTTGCAAGATGTAATGTAATGTATTAAATTATATTCCTTAACTTTTACAATAGTATGTATGAGGCTAATAGAACACTCTAAGATGCAGTTAACATCATCTGTTCTTCCACACCCAAACTCTGTGTCATTTTGAAGGAATAGATATGCTTGATATTGAATTGTCAGCTGGTGTGGTGGGCCCCACTTATTTCATGAAAAACTTTGGTGTTTAATCACTAACTACTTCAAACCAATATTGAAATCTCAGTGCTCTCAAGTGAATTCAGTTTGATTGTTTCAACCGAGTACTTCTCTCCCACTGCAAAACCACTACACAGTTGCACAATTTGTAGTTTAGTGATTGTCGTCGTTATTGGAAGATCCACTAGAACTGGATAGGGATTGCCTTGTACAACTACAGTTATGTAGGTAAAGTAATGTGAAGTAGCTTTCACGGTGCCTGCTTTCACAGTAGTTGCACACTGTCACGTTACCCAGATCTGACAAGAATTGTTTAAAAATTAGCCTGTTTCTGTAGAACAAATTATTGTAGTTCTTGCAGCAAAACTGCCCCTCCGTCTGAACTCATAGTTCTTGCACAAGAAAAATTTAAGGCACCCAATAAACCCTGCTGTTCACTATAGAAAACACTGGATTTGAATTGTGCTGCACTCGTCAGCAGCTAATGGGTTACTTTTTTTAGTCTCCCAATCTTAAGTGGCATTAATATGTCTTTTTTCCTTTATTTACAGATTTTTTAAAAAAACCTTCCTGAACCAAAATAACACTAGTATCCCTGTGAGGAAGGGAGTTCCAGAAGATATAGTTTCAGGCAGTATAATACTAGTTGTCATTATCAGCTGTCAGCCTAGTACTGCTTTGTTGGAAGAACCTATCAATAATTGATCAATTGTAGAAGAGCACTTGTGGGTGTATATACATTATAGTCTAGCAGAGCCCTTAAGTATGAGCCTAACTTTAAGCATGTGAGTAGTTCCATTGACTTCAGTGATACTAGTCATGTGCTTAAGCACTTTGCTTGATTGAAACCTTTGTCCAGAAGTGCCAAGTGGCTCCATCAGAATTGATATTTATACAGGAAATGTTCAATACTGATTGAACAATGTTTTCTCCTTATTAATATATTGGAAAACTGTAGTGTGGTTTGTCATTTTAGGAGAGGGATGATGTGATAGAAGGGTTTAAGTTCTGGATATTCTGATGCCATTGGATCGTGACCTTACAATTTGCTGTTGGTGCCATTTTAAATGTAGCCTTTTTATGTCATTCACTTTGGAAAAGCAAGAAACATTATTTCCTAAATGCCATTTTACTGTGCTTTTCACTTTTTCAATCGCTGGAGAAAAAGGAGTTTGGAATTATTTTCCATTGGTGTTTTCTCCAGGTTCAAGTATCAGAGGGGTAGCCCTGTTAGTCTGGATCTGTAAAAGCAGCAAAGAATCCTGTGTCACCTTATAGACTAACAGACGTTTTGGAGCATGAGCTTTCGTGGGTGAATACCCACTTCATCGGATGCATGTAGTGGAAATTTCCAGGGGAAGGTATATATATGCAAGCAAGCTAGAGATAACGAGGTTAGTTCAATCAGGGAGGATGAGGCCCTGTTGTAGCAGTTGAAGTGTGAAAACCAAGGGAGGAGAAACTGGTTTTGTAGTTGGTAAGCCATTCACAGTCTTTGTTTAATCCTGAGCTGATGGTGTCAAATTTGCAGATGAACTGAAGCTCAGCAGTTTCTCTTTGAAGTCTGGTCCTGAAGTTTTTTTGCTGCAGGATGGCCACCTTAAGGTCTGCTATAGTGTGGCCAGGGAGGTTGAAGTGTTCTCCTACAGGTTTTTGTATATTGCCATTCCTAATATCTGATTTGTGTCCGTTTATCCTTTTCTGTGGAGATTGTCCAGTTTGGCCGATGTACATAGCAGAGGGGCATTGCTGGCATATGATGGCGTATATTACATTGGTGGACGTGCAAGTGAATGAACCAGTGATGGTGTGGCTGATGTGGTTAGGTCCTGTGATGGTGTCGCTGGTGTAGATATGTGGGCAGAGTTGGCATCAAGGTTTGTTGCGTGGATTGGTTCCTGAGCTAGAGTTGCTATGGTGCGGTGTGCAGTTACTGGTGAGAATATGTTTCAGGTTGGCAGGTTGTCTGTGGGCGAGGACTGGCCTGCCACCCAAGGCTGTGAAAGTGTGGGATCATTGTCCAGGGTGGGTTGTCGATCTCTGATGATGCATAGGAGGGGTTTTACCTGGGGACTGTATGTGATGGCCAGTGGAGTCCTGTTGGTTTCTTTCTTGGGTTTGTCTTGCAGTAGGAGGCTTCTGGGTACACATCTGGCTCGGTTGATCTGTTTCCTTATTTCCTCGTGCGTGTACTGTAGTTTTGAGAATGCTTTGTGGAGATTTTGTAGGTGTTGGTCTCTGTCTGTGGGGTTAGAGCAGATGCGGTTGTAACTCAGTGCTTGGCTGTAGACAACGTATCATGTGATGTGCCCGGGATGGAAGCTGGAGGCATGAAGGTAGGCATAGCGGTCAGTAGGTTTTCAGTATAGGGTGGTGTTAATGTGACCATCACTTATTTGCACCTTGGTGTCTAGGAAGTGGACTTCCCGTGTAGATTGGTCCAGGCTGAGGTTGATGGTGGGGTGGAAGCTGTTGAAATCGTGGTGGAATTTTTCCAGATTCTCCTTCCCAGGGTCCAGATGATGAAGATGTCATCAATGTAGCGTAGGTAGAGAAGGGGCGTGAGTGGACGAGAGCTGAGGAAGCTTTGTTCCAGGTCGGCCATAAAAATATTGGCATATTGTGGGACCATGCAGGTGCCCATAGCGGTGCCACTGATCTGGAGATATATATTGTCATCAAATTTGGAATAGTTGTGTGTGAGGATAAAGGCACAGAGCTCAGCAGCCAGTTGTGCTGTGACATCATCAGGGATACTGTTGCTGACAGCTTGTATTCCATCTGTGAGTGGGATGTTTGTGTAGAGAGCCTCTACATCCATGGTGGCTAGGATGGTGTTTTCTGGAAGGTCACCAATGCATAGTAGTTTCCTCAGGAAATCAGTGGTTTCACAGAGATAGCTGGGAGTGCTGGTGGCATAGGGTCTGAGTAGAGAGTCCACATATCCAGACAGTCCTTCAGTGAGAGTGCCAATGCCCAAGATGATGGGGCATCCAGGATTTCCGGGTTTGTGGATCTTGGGTAATAGATAGAATAACCCTGGTCGGGGCTCTCAGGGTATGTTGATTTGTTCCGGTGTTAGTGTAGGGAGTGTCCTGAGTAGATGTTGCAGTTTCTTAGTGTATTCCTCAGTGAGATCTGAGGGAAGTGGCCTGTAGAATTTGGTATTGGAGAGTTGTCTGGCGGCCTCCTTTTGGTAGTCGGACCTGTTCATGATGACAACAGCACCTCCTGTATCAGCCTCTTTGATGATAATGTCAGGGTGGTTTCTGAGGCTGTGGATGGCATTGCGTTCTGCATGACTTAGATAATGAGGCAAGTGATGTTGTTTTTCCACAATTTCTGCCTGTGCACGTCGGCGGAAGCATTCAGTGTAGAGGTCCAGACTGTCATTTCAACCCTCAGGAGGAGTCCATGTGGAGTTCTTCTTCTTGTGCTGTTGGTGGGAGGGTACCTGTGTATCAGTGCGCTGTTCAGTGTTGTCCTGAAAGTATTCTTTGAGTCGGAGATGGCAAAAGTAGGCTTCCAGATCGCTGCAGAACTGTATCATGTTGGTGGGGGTGGCAGGGCAGAAAGAGTGTCCCCGAGATAGGACAGACTTTTCTTTTGGGCTGAGTGTGTAGTTGGACAGATTGACGATATTGCTGGATGGGTTAGGAGTACCACGGTTGTGGCCCCGTGTGGCAGGTAGGAGTTTAGACAGGCTGTTGATTTCTGAATTAACTAAGAAAAGGAGGACTGAAATTTGGCCTTACTTAAAATATATAAAATGAACCTTAAATATTGACCCATTTGGTGATTTTTTTTTCTTCTTAATGAAAGGTGGTAGCATCTGGAAGAGGCCAATGTGTAGGACTTTTGTTTGAAGCACATTTAATCCTGCTGTGCTGCTGTCCAGTGTAAATGAACAAGGCAGAGGCCACCAGAATCTGTTATCAAATAGAGTAATGCTGTAATACAGAGTGTATGTTTTTGTGAAAGTCTTAATCTCTTCTTATGAAGATTAAACACAAATCATTATTTTCATGGTGTATACGTGAAATGTAATTTTTTTTCAATAAAATGTTTCTTTTCCTAAACGGTTTACCTGGAGTGTTTTAATGACCCATTTATCTCTGGAGTCCTTCATATGCAAATCTCACTAAGAGCATAGTAGAATGAGGGGCCAGTGCTCACCTCACATGCATTGTTAATTATGATTTTTCTCTTGCTCAGTCATAAGAAAGGTAAAACACAGCAAGCCTCTGTGTACTTTGTCAAAGTAGTAAAAGATTACTGAGCAAAAGACCTACTGAGAAAGCCTCCTAGGCCCAGCTGGACAGACTTATGCTAGGAAGCTAAAAGAGCTGTACAGACATGGCTTGGGCTTTCAAGCCCACCCCTTACCCCGGGCTAGTGTCAGAGATTTTTAAGACTAGAAGGTACCATTAGATCATCTAGTCTGATCTGTGTCACACCTGCCAGAGAACTTCACAATGACCCCTGTATCCAGGGATAACTTGTTTGATATTGACTGGTTGATGCTGACTTGCGGTGAAATTCCTGCGGTTCCTTAGAGTTCAAATCATCATTGTAAAGCAGAAGGATGGTATTTAAGCAATGCACATGGTATATTGTTAATGGTGACAAAGATGAATAGGGGGAAAGTGTCACTAGAGTAGAGGTCTGCTCAGGGCTAATTTTGAAACCTAACCTGAGCCCGATCCAAGTCCAAGAGAATCAAGTCATTCTCAGACCTGACCAGGACCTGACACTTCCCCTCAAACCTCTGTCAGCACCACTGTCTTGTCCTTGGGACTAGGCCTGGTGGGGTCTTCCCACTCCCCACCCCCTGTGCCTGCAATCCATCTCCAGTCACTGCCTGCCCCATGGGCTCAGTGTGGTGACAGCTTCGAGTCCCACTCCTGCCGACCACCGGCCCCCGCTGGCCTGTGTGTGCTGTGGAGTGAGAGGTGCTGTGACTCAGCACACTCACTGCACAGCAAACGCAGCAAAGTAAGGAGGTAGCAGCCGGCAGGAGCAAGGGCTGCAGCTGTGTCAACCCCACAAGCAGGAGAAGGTGAGCAGAGCAACCCAACCTGAGCCTGAGAGTATCTGGTGGTTTTCTGATCTGACCTGAACCTGACCCTTGTAGTTATAGACTCATAGACTTTAAGGTCAGAAGGGGCCAATGGTGATCATCTAGTCTGACCTCCTGCACAAGTTCCATCAAGTTCAGGTCAGGTTGCAAGCCTCTAGCTCAGAGGATTGAGGTGTTGGTCAGTATCTGTTTCAAGTTGGTAGTCAAAGTTTCACCAAACAGCCTTGAATTGTTTTGTAGAACAAGTGACAGGTCTTGTTCCAATGTCCGGTGGGCAAATGTTCACAGCTTGTCCCAGCCTCCACCACAACTGGACATCTTGTTGATAGTCACAGAAGCAAGGCATACAAATGATTACCTATCGCCTCACACTCCAGGTTGTCTCTTAGGGACATAGTTGTGGGGAAATTCACACTGCAGATGCTGTATTTGCTTTCTGAATCAATAGAGGGGTTTCATAAAAAATCCAGACATACTTATGCAGTTTGACCAGGTGCAAGTACGAATTCATGTCCAGCCAGCATCAACTCATGTGCGATTATATTACTGAGCAAGCAAAGCATCAACCTGCTGAGTGTTCTTTATATCACAATGGGGGAAAAAACAGGAGAGTGAACCTTCTCTGTCGATATGAATTCCCTATAATTTAACAGAATAATATGGCTATTGACTTGAATGCAGGTCCACTTCTGTGTGTGTGGTACAGGAACAATTGGTAACTTTGGAGCTGTATTTGTTTCTTGAATGCTTATTGTGTCAAAGTATGCATCACAGCCCAGGAACACTTTGGGGTCATTAACTCTAAAGGAAATATTGATTAGAGAACAATGTCATACTTCTCAGAAAAGATGATTTTCAGCTGAATGTAATGAGCAATTGAAGTGTTTAGAATGAAAGTGCCCCCTACTGTTAGCAAGACCCTGCTAATACTTCTATTTTGCCATATTTAGTTCACCACGTCAGCTTGACTCACACCATAGCCTGCTGGTGTCAGCTTTGCTTCCCGCTTCGGCTTGTCACCCTGGCTGTGCACATGCCCCTCTGCCTGCCCAGGGGAGTGCCAACCTGAGAGTCAATAATATAGTAGAATTCATGGGAGAGCCTTAGGTCTTGTTGCACTAAATAAACCTAGTCCTGTATAGGAACTGCCATATTTGATCAAAGCAATCGGTCATCTAATCTAGCTGGAGCTAATGCATGCTTCTTTGGAAGCAGGTGGGAGGAAAGAAACATGCAGGTTGGCATATCGCATGTGATGATTCTTTAGTGACTTTGGTTAAATGCATTTGGTGATTTGTCTAGTTCCTAGTACACAGATTGTTCGGGGGGCGGGGGAAACTACCATCTTCTGTAACAGACAACAACTGGCAAACTTGGCAGAAGTGCTCAGATAGAGTCAGTCTCTAGGAGGGGTTCCGCCATTTCAGAGTTAAGAGCACACTAGCAATGGAAATTTTCACTGCTTTCTATTTTCCTTGGATAAATACAGGACTTTGTCTTTGGCGGTGTCAAACTGGCATTTTTCACAGGTAGGTCAGTCTTTTCCTGTCTGGTAAGTGGAGAAAATGAGGCACAGACACAGTTGTCTTAATTATGTTAGTATAATGTTGCATCAGTTTAGGTTGAATATATGGGCGAAAGGTGTTACCATAACCTAATCACTGTATCACATTAAGCAGTGTTAAAGAATGTAGTATATTAGACCTCAGCCTGCTTAGCACCACGTCAAACACAATGTTTAACTTTTAAAAATCCAGAAAAGAAGGGGAAAGAGTTAAAGCATTTGAAATGAAAAGTATTAAATAATTTTTTTTTATTTTAACATCCCTTGTTCCTTTTCCCGTTAGCTGGAGAGAGTTTTTAGAAGGACAAACCCCCTTGTTTGACAGTCTCTGAAATGTATTAGAGATGGCAATAACTATCCTTTTGGGGAAAAGAAATGAAGTTGGTTAAGATCAGCTTGAAGCTGCTGCTGTTAAAGTCCAATCCAGTTTCATCCCTGAAGGAGTTTGGGATTGTGCTGGAGCTGGTAGGGGCGGTGATGTCATCTGGCTCTCTGTGGTGCCATATGGTCAGGACATCCCTCAAAATTAGGCTGACGAAGCCTGGGGTCCCAGGAGATGGTGGGGTGGGTGTGGCCTCCATGAGGGTTATGTTTTCTCCAGTAACCTCTATCTGTCCTTTTTGTTCTTTCATATTTGTCCCACAAAATCTCTTTTAAGGACTCAAGAAAGGAGAGAGGGGTGGAATATTCCATCACCTCATTATTTTGTCCAGCAATTAAGCCTAATATCTAATATACCAATTTTGGCTCATTAATTTCAGGCTCCACATCTCTTGTTTTTATCAAGCGTAATTTTAACAGCCTTCAGAATATATCAGCATGGCCTTTTTGGTTTAGACCAATCCAGCTTCTTACACTTGCACTTGTTACAACATTTGTTGTTCTAGGTTATTGTGCCACCTCACAAATTTACACTCACTTTTTACAGTTAAACTCACAATTGGAGTAAATTTGTAGGCCAAGTCATCACAACCCCACATTGTGACATGACCAAGTTACTCGATAGGTAACTGACAGCGCTGGGAAGAGAATGTATGAGTCTTGGTCTGCAAGAAACATTAGGCTGCATTCTGATATGTGACGAGCTAATAAGCCAAAGGGAAATTCTACAAGCTTTGGTGAAACCAAAGGAAGAACCTGACTGACTGGTTACAATCTTTCATATTCATTTTACTGGCCACTTTCTGGTTTAAAACTTTACAAGCCATTGATAACATAAGTCATTTTCTTCAAAACTCTGGGCTTATACCGGGTAAAGAATCAAGGCTGATTAAATCACTTCTAAGCGAATGGGAGTGCTTTTGAGAATCCTGGCCTCTTATTCTTCACAAGTCAAAACTTGTAGCAGCTCACCTGAGACTCGAACAAGATTTCAAGAAGAAAAAGGCAGAAAGAGGGAAAAAATCCATGATGAGACTGAACTGCTCTCTACAGCCCTGAAAACCAAAGTTCAAGATTATTTTTTACGCTGCTCTAAACTTGCTTATCCATGAAATTACAAGAAGATCTGAAACAACAACAGAAGTCAACAGCATGTTTCCATTTATTTGGAGCCAGATTACTAATGATGCCGAATTACAGCATCACACAAAACTCAAAATTTATCAAAATGCTATGCAAGAGATTTGATAGGAAATGACTTTATATTTTTTTTAAGAAACTTACCTTTTAAACAAGCTGAGAGAGATACTATTTGGAAAAAATGACTTACAGTGGCATAGAGAGTACACTTATAAAGTTGCAGACAATACCAAACTGGGAGGGGTTGCAAGTGATTTGGAGGATAAGATTAAAATTCAAAATGATAGTGAGAAATTAGAAAAATGGTCTGAAGGAAATAGGATGAAATTCAATAAGGACAAATGCAAAGTACTCCACTTAGGAAGGAACAATCAGTAGCACACATACAAAATGGGAAATGACTGCCTAGGAAGGAGTACTGTGGAAAGGGATCTGGGGGTCATAATGGATCACAAGCTAAATATGAGTTAATAGTGTAATGCTGATAGCTTCAAAAAAGCAAGAAAGATACACCTGATGTGATTTGTCTTTTGTGATAATAAATCTCCTTTAAAGTTTTCAACAGTATTCTCGTTGAACTCTTTCCTCTTCATGGTAAAGTTTTTGGAAAGAGGTGGAGCCTTCAAATTTTGTCCCAACCCCCAAAAACCTCTGTGGAAGAGAGTTGCAGGGGGTTTGCATGGCGGTATTTAAAATGGTAACAGAGATGGTAAAAGCTGATTGTCCCTTTTTTCTTGTTAATAGAAAAGCTTACCCAAATTAATGGATGAGAATGTTTTAAAATGAACAGAGGGAAAACACTCTTTCACAGAGCATTGGCAAACTTTTCAGTTCATTACTGCAGGAGGTTCTGGGTCAGATACAGCAAGTGGATTTAAGAGAGCTGGACACATGTGAGCATTAATAAAATTCTTTAGTTATGCAAGCTAAAAAAACGATAATCAGATCTCTTTTTCCAGGAGTCTATTAACTTTACAACGATGCCAGGAAGGAATCTGACATGCCTGGTCTCCAGCCTCCAGCACTGCACAATTCAGTAGCTCTGTTTTGGCAAGGGTGCTCTCCCTCTGATTCAGGCATGGGCCACTGCTGGAGACCAGAGTCTAGATGTGATGTAGCACTGGTGTGAAGTGATATGCCAAACCCTATGTTCCTGCACTCATTTCCAAATGGTTTAGCTGACACAGATGGCAGCTGGCTTTGGGGACATCCATAAGGCATGGACAGCAGGGCAGAGATGGGAACTCCGTTTCTCTTCCTATTTCAATGTTCATTTGATGCAAAGAGCACACTCATGTTTTTAAAAGCTAAGATCTCTCATTAATATTTAAACAAAGTGTGACGGATACCGCCTGATGTACTGGGATTTCACTGAGCCTCTCCTGCTCAACCAGCCTGGGTTCCCTCTCCCTGCTTTGCTGAATTACAGTCTCCAGCCTCATGCAGCGCACACACACGCATAGGGCCACACCCTGCTGCAGACACAGACTGAAGTCAGCTCTGTGTGAGAGGACTCCCCCAGCACTCACATGCCCACCCCTTTTGGGCGACAAACCCAAAATAATATTGTTTTGCACTGCATAGAAATATCTATACTGCGCATGCTCATAAAATTTGCCCTCCTCCTTAATGTGAAGAGAGATGCACAACTTCTTGCACCCCCAATTATGAATTGCACAAACTGGGTTATATTATAAACAGGAAATAAGTTTATCAACTACAAAAGGTGGATTTTAAGTAGTTAAAGCGATAGTAAACAGAACAAAGCAGATTACTAAGCAAATAAAACCAAATATGCAAACTAAGCTTGTTTCACTAAAGAAATTGGTTAAAAACAGTAATTTTTCACCCTAGATATTGTTGAAGGCAGATTGCAGAAAGTCTTGAAAGGCAGGTGCAATGGTCTCCAGCTTGAGACCTCAGGTATTATTACTCACAAGCCGGACCCCCTTCCAGCTAGGACTCAACTCTTCTCCCCCCCAGTTCAGTTCTTTGGTTTCAGGTGTTTTTCAGTGTCTTTCAGGGTGGGGGAAGCAGAGGAGAACCACGATGATCTCACTCCTCTTCCTTATATAGTTCTTGTGTAAAATAGTTCTTATATAGTTCTTGTGTAAGGCAGGAACCCTTTGTCTTCCAGTGGAAAAACACTGGCATTCCAACAGGGGAGGAGCGGTATCCAGTACCAGGTTATTCAGACCCATGTCTCTGCAGGGCTGTGGCAGCCATTGCTGGTAGGCTGTCGCCGGCGTCAATAGGAAGACTAAGCTCTTTTACAGTCCATTGTCTCTGCTAATGGCCCATTAGACTGTCTGGCCTTGTTATTGTACCTGAAGGGCTGGTTGGGGATGACACCCAAAGTAACACATTTGAAATAGATACATAATTAATATTCCTTACTTCAGATACAGGCATACAAATTGGATAATCACATTCAGTAAATCATAACCTCTCCAATGAGCTTTCATACGAGCCATCTTGCATAAAGTATATCTGTTATGTCAGATCCATATTATAAGCATATTTTCATAAAGAATAGGGAGTGAAATGTCACACAAAACTTCTCTGTAGCTAACGTACAGGCTAATGGACACCCTCTGCCAGCACATCAGACAGTTACAGATAGTGGGTGAAAGTTCCAAAAGGGCCTAGGGCCATGCCTACACTGGCACTTTACAGCGCTGCAACTTTCGCGCTCAGGGGTGTGAAAAAACACCCCCCTGAGCGCTGCAAGATACAGCGCTGTAAAGTGTCAGTGTAATCAGTGCTGCAGCGCTGGGAGCGCGGCTCCCAGCGCTGCAAGCTACACCCGTAAGGGATGTGGTTTACGTGTAGCACTGGGAGAGCTCTCTCCCAGCGCTGGCGCTCCGACTACACTCACACTTCAAAGCGCTGCCATGGCAGTGCTCCCGCAGCGCTGCCATGGCAGCGCTTTGAAATTTCAAGTGTAGCCATATAAGTCCCACTTTCAACGGTCTTGGAGGCTGGAGAGGAGGAGTCAATTTGGGGACAGAATCCAGAGGGATGTTAGCTTGATCAGGTAATCATGGGTACAGGTGAGGTTAGTAGGGTCAGAAATGTCCATAAGGCTGGTTTTGGCAGGGAGCCACAGACCCAGCTCGGGTGGACAAGGCTAGAAAAAAAGTTTTACCAAGACAGCCGTGGAGACAGGGTTAGGGTGACCAGATGTCCTGATTTTATAGGGACAGTCCCAATATTTGGGGCTTTTTCTTATATAAGCTCCTATTATCCCCCACTCCCTGTCCCAATCTTTCACATTTGCTGTCTGGTCACCCTACAGGGGGTTCAATGATGCAGCATAGCGACATCCACTACAGTTGGCTTGAATTTTTCAGGGAGGATGGTGTACATTTGTAAATGGAAGTGCTGACCTGTGGCTAAGAATGTGAGGGAATTGACTGGGCAGCAATTGTGATACCACGATGTGTGGTTTGGGGAAGAGCAACCACACTGGTCTTCCCTGTGGCTGGTTTCCAGTGAGGTTAAGAGCATAAAATGAACAGTTTCCAGAGGTCAAAGACCTGGGATTTTGGTGATGGGCCTCGGGCTCATGGGATAGAATGAGACATTGTGGCCCTTGTGGGCTGAGATCCCCATCCTGCTGCACCCTCTGTCCCCTGGAAGGGGAGGGGTGCTTGGACTCAAAGTGCTGAGTCCTGGGAGGTGCGTAGGCTAAGGAGAGCCACTCCAAGTTGTGGGTTATATGGTAAGGAGTCCTCTAACCCCTGCAGTGGAACCAATTAAATACCAGATAGGGGAGGGTGCAGATGCTGTACGGATACTGCCCCTCCCCTGGGTTAAGGTTTAATAAATGTTGCAGCCTGCCACTTAATTCCATGCACGTGTCTGTTGTTGTTTCACCGCTGTCCACATCAGTGTCTCTCTTTGACTTTTTTCTCTTTTGACATTTTTGGTGCTGTCAGAACAATTTGGTGAACTCAGCATAACTTTGTGAATAGTTTTGGTCAACCCAAAACTACATTTTTCAACAAATAAACTATTTGCCCAAAGGATGTTGCACAGCTCTAGTTGCAATATCTTTACTTGCAATATATCCTTCAGGCACTGGTTGTTTTGTGTGACAGAGTCCGTCAGACACAATACTAAGGGTATGTCTACACTGCAATGTAAGCCAGAGCTCAGAGTCAGGCGTGAATCTAAACCCCACCCACTTTTTTTCCACACAAATCTATCCGACTTGGGTCAGTAAGCCCTCTGGACCCTGGCCCTCCGACACAGCAAGGGTCCCCTGGGACAGTGTTTCTAGCCTTTCTATCCCAAGACTACCCAATCAGCTTCCAGGAAACAGAAACTATCCCCCTGGTTCAAATGCAGTTGCTCAATGTTTAACTCTTCCATTTGATTCTGATCAGTGAGCTGCAAACAGAGTGAACCGTCTCCTGCATTAGCTATGGCCACCAACAAGAAGTCCTTTGCCATGAGCACTGCTACTTGGTCACAGGACCCAGTCAGATTCTGGTAAATCTCTGGTGCGAGGCGAGCAAGATGTTCAACTTCAGCAAGAGTACCAGGAATGACCACGTGTACCAAGAAATAGTGGAGGAGCTGGCAGCATTGGGCTTTCAATGGAGAGTGACCAGTGCAAGGAGCAGATTAAGTGGCTCAAGGACAGCTACTGGAAAGCCAGGAATGAGAACTGCAGCTCTGAGAGTTCGCTGTCATCCTGCCTCTTTTACAAGCATTTTGACTGGGTGATAGGCACTGCACCCTCCATGGTTCATGATAACCTGGTCAGCTAGGATGGTGACTTTCTAGTATATGACCAGAGGGGAGCCAGCAGCCACTGGATCAGGCTAGCACTCAGACTGGTCTGAGGAGGCTTTGGTGCCCGAGCAGCTGCAGTATGTCCTGTGTCTATACTTGGAAGAGCTGTTTGATTCCCGCTTCTCCCCAGAGGCAACCCACAAGGGCCCGGCAGCAGAAACAGAGGCAGAAATAGCATCAGAGCCTGCTGGTAAGTATTTGGCTCCATGTATGTTGTTAATGTATGAATGGGAGGAATCTTTAGTCTGCCTCAGTTGTTCACCCTGGACCAGATGAATACTGCACCACCCAATATAGTCAGAGGAAGTGTTGAGAGGGAGTCCGTGGGGAACAACGGTTACTAGTTTCTATATTTTAGTTATGTTTAGCTGATGATGAAAATAAGAGAGTGCAGCTCCCTGTTCTGAAATCTGAGTAACCTTTTACTATTTTTAATGCCATAAGGTTAGTGGGATACAGACAACTTGGATTGTTTATTGCTAACTAAAATGACCCTGTATGGACTGTTCTATTTACAGACACTAGAGGGCGCTCCTTTCAGCAAAAATAGACACTTCATTGCATAGACATACTATTCAAGCACTGTGTGAATGCTACTTACACACACATTCCCCTGTCGACACTTAGGTAGGGAGATACGTGTGTGTCCATGTTCATTATGCCTCAGACTGTTTTCAAGATGAATCTTATAATCAACAAGGACAAGTGCAGAGTCCTGCACTTAAGATGGAAGAATCCCATGCACTGCTACAGACTAGGGACCAAGCAGCTAGGCAGCAGTTCAACAGAAAAGGACCTAGGGGTTACAGTGGATGAAAAGCTGGATATGAGTCAACAGTGTGCCCTTGTTGCCAAGAAGGCTAATGGCATTTTTGGCTGTATAAGTAGGGGCATTGCCAGCAGATTGAGGGATATGATCATTGTCCTGTGTCCAGTTTTGGGCCCCACACTACAAGAAGAATGTGGAAAAATTGGAAAGAGTCCAGCGGAGGACAACAAAAATGATTAGGGGGCTGCAGCACATGATCTATGAGAAAAGGCTGAGGGAACTGGGATTGTTTAGTCTGCAGAAGAGAAGAATGAGGGGGGATTTGATAGCTGCTTTCAAGTACCTGAACAGGGGTTCCAAAGAGGATGGATTTAGACTGTTCTCAGTGGTACCCGATGACAGAACAAGGAGTAATGGTCTCAAGTTGCAGTGGGGGAGGTTTAGGTTAGATATTATTAGGAAAAACTTTTTCAGTAGTGGTGGTGAAGCACTGGACTGAGTTACCTAGGGAGGTGGTGGCATCTCCTTCCTTAGAGGTTTTTAAGGTCAGGCTTGACAAAGCCCTGGCTGGGATGATTTAGTTGGGAATTGGTCCTGCTTTGAGCAGGGCGTTGGACTAGATGACCTGAGCTCCCTTCCAACCCTGATATTCTGTGATACTGAATAATGCAGCACAAAAAAGCTTTTGCGTGAGAGCTGAAGCACAGACACGCTCTCAGACTTTATGCAATCCTAACCATCTCAATGTAGCTACTGAACCATGGCAATCGGCCAGTACAAACATCTTAGGTAGTGAAGCAGCTACTGCCTAAGTTCCTTAAAAAGCTAAAAGTAGCAAATGAAAACAAAACAAAAAACCCCTAAAGAAAATCTCAAATCAAATTATTTTTCCAAAAATTCAGTTTTTCAAAAATGTCCACATTTCATTATAAAAGATTTTCAAAATGAAAAGTGTCCCTGCCTCTGCAATTTCCTTAAGGGCTTTTGATGCTAAAGCATATACGAGCTGGAGCCCATGTTGATCACTCAGCAACTGTCACATAAGCCCAGATAACACACCAGGAGAGTCAGTCTGCTTGGGAAACTGCCAATGCTGGTTGAGGGGAAGGATGGGATTGGCACCCAGGGAGTATGGGTGGAGCAGGGGTTCAGGTTGTCTCCATTGTATTGCATGAGACTTTCAGCTTTTATTATAAAAGGTAAGTTTCTAACCCTCAGGGTAGCAGAGAAAACCTTGAAAACTTGAAACTAGTGCACCGTAGCACTCAGAAACCTAAAGCAAGTAAAAACCTCCAACTTCTATTATTTTAGAAAAATCTCATGAGTTTTAACCATTTGGGGCTGGCAAACTAACATGTACCCCTAACACAGGGGTAGGCAACCTATGGCACATGTGCCAAAGGTGGCACGCGAGCTGATTTTCAGTGGCACTCACACTGCCCGGGTCCTGGCCGCCAGTCAAGGGGGTTCTGCATTTTAATTTAATTTTAAATGAATCTTCTTAAACATTTTAAAAACCTCATTTACTTTACATACAACAATAGTTTAGTTATATATTATAGACTTATAGAAAGAGACCTTTTAAAAATGTTAAAATGTATTACCAGCATGCAAAAACTTAGATTAGAGTGAATAAATGAAGACTCGGCACACCACTTCTGAAAGGTTGCTGACCCCTGCCCTAACATGTACCCCTAAGGCAGTTCAGTCTTAGTACTGCTCAGAGTCACTAAGGGGAGAGAGATGCACAATAACTCTTATCTGCTGTGGGGTTTCATAGTAAGTGAGTTGAGATGTCAGATAACCAGACTCTACTTCCAATCAATAAATTGTGACTTTATCCATGGTTCAGTGTGGAATGTTGAACAGCTGTGTCTCATCTGTTCTCCAATCAAGGGTGCCTTTTACACTGCTTCGCTGTGAAGGCAACCACTCCTGGTCTGCTCTCACACAGCCTCCAGCATGTAAATTATTCTCAGCAATACTATATGAGTCCTATAGCCAGTGACTCCTGAATTATACTGCAGAGTAACACCAGCAAATTCCTAGTCCCAGAAACATACATCAGAAATGTACATCACGTATTGTCCAGCCTTCTCCTGGACAATACAAGCTCATATAACCTTAAGATGTTCCTTTGTTAAAATGCAGATTTTTCACTCACACCCTTTTTCTTACCAAAGAACAGCCACTTAACCAGATGATAGACCATTTGATTTTGCTGACATCTGGCTGAGGGATCAATCTGCCTTTTTGTCTCTGAGGAACTGGTCTGTGGGTTTTCTCCAGAACTGCAACATGTCTAAGTAACATCATACAGTAGAATCATATCACTTTACGTACAATATTGCCACACACATATTTTAACAGGACAATGATGTTCAGCAGATTATGAGTTTTCAAATTATACCTCAGAAGGCATACTTTATACAAAATTTATCATAATCCTGATAAGGGGTGAACATAGAGGTACAGACTGTCACAGTAATACAGAAAGGTCAGTATATACCCAATCTGGAGAACTGTCTTGCAGCACCTACATGTTCTCTCTGTTCCAAACTATGACCTCAGTTTTGCTCATATTTGTATGTTTTGCTCATATTTGTCCTCATTTAGAAGACAGAAAATTCCAGATTCCACAGAGTTTACACACCTTTTCTTATCTAACTATGCACACAACAGTTTAGCTGGCAGTAGACCATAGCACATAAATAGCATAAAACCAAAGAAATATTTGCACTAATTGTACCTAGCACACAGTTCATATTTGGCAAACCTTAACAGAGCATACATCTTGCATCTGACTGATGTCATATATACAATAAACAAAGGTTAGAACAATTTAACTACTAGTAAATTTGCACAATAAATCTTAGCACAAGCACAGAATATTCTGGGAGATTTTAACTCGTTCAAAGTTCTAACACCTCTGTTTCTTGAGTGGGAATAATGGTTTAAAGCAGATTATAACTCATCTAAACTGCAGCTGGCATAACCAGCTTTAAAAAGAAAGGCCCGATGGCTGCTTCTTCACAACATCATCTTCCAAGAGTGACTGGAACATGGCAAAGTCAGCACTGCAGGGAAAATTGCAGGTCTTTTTACATACATGCAGTGCAGCCATTTCAGACTCATAATCCTATTGTATTATTTCATTCTCTCCAGGAACGATGAGTCAACAGTGAGATAAAGTCACATCTTATTATCACCATCCAACAGAGAGACATGGCCATAGATTTCCCCAGCCTGAGGAATGGGAAGACATTGGCCCTGTGCTGCTGATCAGTTTGATTTGTTGATGTTGCTCGGACTGGTTTATTAACCCTCTCTATTTAGGAGTCTCTGGCCTGGTCCACACTATGCAGTTAAATCAATTTAAACAGCGTTAAATCGATTTAACGCTGTACCCATCCACACTACAATGCACTTTAAATTGATTTTAAGGGCTCTTAAAATCGATTTCTGTACTCCTCCCCAATGAGAGGAGTAACGCTCAAATCAATATTACTATATCAATTTAGGGTTAGTGTGGATGGAAATCGAAGTTATTGGCCTCCGGGCGGTATCCCACAGTGCACCAGTGGCCGCTCTGGACAGGTAACTGAACTCTAATGCACTGGCCAGGTATACAGGAAAAGCCCCGCAAACTTTTGAATTGCATTTCCCATTTGGCCAGCGTGGAGCTCTCATCAGCACAGGTGACCATGCAGAGCTCATCAGCACAGGTAACAATGCAGTATCCTGAGAATAGAAAAAGAGCACCCGCATGGACCGCACGAGAGGTACTGGATCTTACTGCTATATGGGGAGAGGATTCCGTGTTATCAGAACTGCGTTCCAAAAGATGAAATGAAAAAAATTTTGAAAAAATTTCCAATACCATGAGAGAGAGAGGCCACACCAGAGACTCAGTGCAGTGCAGAGTGAAAGTCAAGGAGCTCAGACAAGCCTACCAGAAAACCAAAGCAGCAAATGGCAGATCCGGATCAGGGCCAAAAACATGTCGCTTCTATGCTGAGCTGCATAGAATTTTAGGGGGTTGCGCCACCACTACCCCCCCTTGTCCGTGGATTCCGAGGTGGGGGTTATAATCTCAACCATGGATGAGGATTCAGCGGAGGGGGAAGATGACGAGGAGGAAGAGGAAGAAGAGCTTGCAGAGACCACACAGCACTCCATTCTCCCCAACAGTCAGGAGCTTTTTGTGACCCAGACGGATTTACCGTCCCTGCCCTCCCAAGCCACTAGCCCAGACAGTGAAGCCATGGAAGGGACCTCTGGTGAGTGTACCTTTGTAAATATAAAACATAGTTTAAAAGCAAGTGTTTTTTAATGATTGATTTGCCATGAGGGCTTGGCATGCATTAGAAGGCATTAAAGTTACTGGAACAGTTTGTTAACATGTCTGGGGATGGAGCGGAAATCCTCCAGGGACATTTCCATGAAGCGCTCCTGGAGGTACTCCAAAAGCCTTTGCAGAAGGTTTCTGGGCAAGGCAGCCTTGTTCCGTCCACCATGGTAGGACACTTTACCACGCCATGCATGTAGCAAGTAATCTGGTATCATTGCATGACAAAGCCTAGCTGCGTAAGGTCCCGGTGATTGCAGGCATTCAAGAAACATCCTTTCTTTATCTCGTTCCTTTATCCTCAGCAGAGTGATATCGTTCATGGTAACCTGGTTTAAATTAATGTATTTTATTAAGGGGAGAGAGCTGGCCATTCCTACTGGGCTGCTTGCCTGTTGCTTAAAAGAAATCCTTCCTTGCAGGTAGCCAAGCGGGGGGAGGGGGCTTAATGGCGATTCCTACTGGGCTGCTTGCCTGTTGCTTAAAAGAAATCCTTCCTTGCAGGTAGTCAAGCGGGGGGAGGGGAGGGGGCTTAATGGCGCTGAGCTTTTTAGCATTTGGCCAGCAGGAATCTTCCCAGCTACCAGCCACGCGCAGGGAGGGGGGGTGGGAGGAGAAAGGGGGAGTGATTAGCAGTGATCTGCCATTATACCAGCCATGCGGTGTGGGGAGGGGTAAAGCAATTCCCTTAGGGGTAGGGTATGGGGGTCTGCTGCTCCTTGTAAAAGCAGCAGTACAGGGAGAAGCTGTATGCCTTACCATGACCGCATGCAAGCTGAATTGTGATACCCGGACCTGCGTCTGTGTTGATCTGTTACACCACAGCCACAGGCACTAAATACTAAAAGAATCCAAATGCGACCTTGTAGTGAAATCACATGTGCTATGTAAGCTGAATAGTGTAGTTCACTGTGAAAGAGTATAACCATTGTTCTGTGAAATATATCTTTTATAATCCTTCTATCACTATTTTCCCCCACTCATGCAGCTGCAAATTTTTCAAGCCTCCCTACTCCATCCCGAAGGCTAGCTCAGATAAGGCGGAGGAAGAAGAGGACACAAGATGAAATGTTCACAGAAATCATGGCAGTAACCCGCAATGAAAGAGCTCATCTGGGGGAGTGGAAGGACGTGGTAGCAAAGTACAGGAAAGATGCCAGTGAACGTGAGGACAGGAGGGATCAACGTGAGGACAGGAGAGACGCTCGAGATGAGATGTGGCGGCAGGAAGATCAGAGGTGTAGGCAGGAAGATCAGCAGTGGCGGGATGCAATGCTGGAGCTGCTGCATGATCAAACTGACATCCTCCGACGTCTGGTGGATCTTCAGGAAGAGCAGCGGGGTCACAGAGTGCCACTGCAGCCCATGTTTAACCACCCTCAGTACTCACCATGTTCCATGTCTTCCACACCCAGACGTGTAAGAACGCGTGGGGGAAGGCTTTCTGAACCTGCCCACTCCACCCCCGTGGACAGTCCAACCAAAAGGCTGTCATTACATTGAAATGTCCTTAATGGCCTTTTTCTTCCCTCCTATCCTCCTCCCAAACCACTCCCGGGATACCTTGTTATTTCTCTTACTCTTTTTATAATTACATGCTTTTTAAATGAAGTGGGAGGGTGGGTTGCTTACAGGGAATGACTTTTAATAAAGAATACAAGCTTTTTAAATGATAGTAACTTTATTTCCATAAGCAAGCTGTAATGGAAGGGGGAGGGTGGGTTGCTTGCAGGAGGAGTCAAAGGGGGGAGGTTCATGAAGGGGAAACAAACACAGCAGTCACACCGTACGCTGGCCCATGATGAAACTAGTTTTCAAGGCTTCTCTGATACGCACCGCTTCCTGGTGTGCTCTTCTAATCGCCCTGGTGTCTGGCTGCGCGTAATCAGCGGCCAGGTGATTTGCCTCAGCCCCCCACCCCGCCATAAAGGTCTCCCCCTTACTCTCACAGAGATTGTGGAGCACACAGCAAGCAGCAATAACAAAGGGGACATTGGTTTGGCTGAGGTCTGAGCAAGTGAGTAACGTTCTCCAGCGAGCCTTTAAATGGCCAAATTCACATTCTACCACCATTCTGCACTTGCTCAGCCTGTAGTTAAACAGCTCCTGACCACTGTCCAGGCTGCCTGTGTATGGCTTCATGAGCCATGGCATCAAGGGGTAGACTGGGTCCCCCAGGATAATGACAGGCATTTCAACATCCCCAACTGTTATTTTCTGGTCTGGGAAGTAAGTCCCTTGCTGCAGCCGTTTAAACAGAGCAGTGCTTCTGAAGACGCGAGCGTCATGAACCCTTCCTGGCCATCCCACGTGGATGTTGGTGAAACGTCCCTTGTGATCCACCAGTGCTTGCAGCACCATTGAAAAGTACCCCTTGCAGTTTATGTACTGGGTGCCCTGGTGCTCCGGTGCCAAGATAGGGATATTGGTTCCATCTATGGCCCCCCCACAGTTAGGGAATCCCATTGCAGCAAAGCCATCCACTATGATCTGCATGTTTCCCAGAGTCACAACCTTTCATAGCAGCAGCTTAATGATTGCTTTGGCTACTTGCAACACAGCAGCCCCCACAGTAGATTTAGACTCATAGACTCAGACTCATAGGTCAGAAGGGACCTATATGATCATCTAGTCTGACCTCCTGCACAAGGCAGGCCACAGAACCCTACCCATCCACTTTTATAACAACCCCTAACCCAGGACTGAGTTATTGAAATCCTCAAAATTAGTTTGAAGACCTCAAACTGCAGAGAATCCACCAGCAAGCGACCCATGCCCCATGCTGCAGGGGAAGGCGAAAAACCTCCAGGGCCCCTGCCAATCCGCCCTGGAGGAAAATTCCTTCCCAACCCCAAATATGGCGATCAGCTAAACTCTGAGCATGTGGGCAAGACTCACCAGCCAGCACCCAAGAAGGAATTCTCTGCAGTAACTCAGTTCCCATCCCATCCAACATCTCCCCGCAGACCATTGAGCAGACTTATCTGGTGATAATCCAAGATCAATTGCCCAAATTAAACTATCCTATCATAACATCCCCTCCATATACTTATCAAGCTTAGTCTTGAAGCCAGATAAGTCTTTTGCCCCCACTACTTCCCTCGGAAGGCTGTTCCAGAACTTCACTCCTCTAATGGTTAGAAACCTTCATCTAATTTCAAGTCTAAACTTCCTAATGTCCAGTTTGTACCCATTCGTCCTCGTGCCTACATTAGTACTAAACTTAAATAATTCATCTCCCTCCCTAACGTTAACCCCCCTGATATATTTATATAGAGCAAGCATATCCCCCCGCAGCCTTCTTTTGGCCAGGCTAAACAAGCCAAGCTCTTTGAGTCTCCTTTCATAAGGCAGGTTTTCCATTCCTCGGATCATCCTAGTAGCCCGTCTCTGGACCTGTTCCAGTTTGAATTCATCCTTCTTGAATATGGGACACCAGAACTGCACACAAAATTCCAGATGGGGTCTCACCAGCGCCTTATATAACGGTACTAACACCTCCTTATCCTTGCTGGAAATACCTTGCCTGATGCATCCTAAAATCGCATTTGCTTTTTTAACAGCCGTATCACATTGGCGGCTCATAGGCATCCTGCTATCAACCAATACCCCAAGGTTCTTCTCCTCCTCTGTCGCTTCCAACTGATGCGTCCCCAACGTATATCTAAAATTCTTATTATTAATCCCTAAGTGCATGACCTTGCACTTTTCACTATTGTATTTCATCCTATTACTATTACTCCAGTTTACAAGGTGGTTCAGAGCTTCCTGAATAGTATCCCTGTCCTTCTCCGTGTTAGCAATACCCCCCAGCTTTGTGTCATCCGCAAACTTTATTAGCACATTCCCGCTCTTTGTGCCAAGGTCAGTAAAAATAGGTTAAAAAAGATCGGTCCCAAAACCGATCCTTGAGGGACTCCACTAGTAACCTCCTTCCAGCCTGACAGTTCACCCTTCAATACGACCCGCTGGAGTCTCCCCTTTAACCAGTTTCTTATCCACCTTACAACTTTCATATTCATCCCCATCTTTTCCAATTTAACTAACAGTTCCCCATGTGGAACCGTGTCAAACGCCTTACTGAAATCGAGGTAAATTAGATCTACCTCATTTCCTTTATGTAAGTAATCCGTCACCTTCTCAAAGAAGGAGATCAGATTGGTTTGGCACGATCTACCTTTAGTAAATCCATGTTGCAATTCGTCCCAATTACCATGGACCTCTATGTCCTTAACTACTTTCTCCCTTAAAATTTTTTCCAAGACCTTACATACTACAGATGTCAAGCTAACAGGCCTATAATTACCCGGATCACTTTTATTCCCTTTCTTAAAAATAGGAACTACGTTAGCAATTCTCCAGTCGTACGGCACAACCCCCAAGTTTATCGATTGCTTAAAAATTCTCGCTAACGGGCTCGCAATTTCACGCGCCAGTTCCTTTAGTATCCTCGGATGGAGATTGTCCGGGGCCTCCGATTTTGTCCCATTAAGCTGTTCAAGTTTGGCCTCTACCTCAGTTGCGGTAATATCCACCTCCATATCCACATTCCCGTTTATCATCCCTCCATCATCGCTAAACTCCTCACTAGTCTTATTAAAAACTGAGGCAAAGTACTTATTTAGATATTGGGCCATGCCTTGGTTATCCTTAACCTCCATTCCATCCTCAGTGTATAGCTGCCCCACTTCTTCTTTCTTTGTTTTCTTCTTATTTATGTGGCTGTAGAACCTTTTACTATTGGTTTTGATTCCCTTTGCAAGGTCCAGTTCAACGCGGCTTTTAGCCTTCCTCACTTTATCCCTACATGTTCAGATCTCACCAAGGTAGCTTCCCTTCCTAATCCCGCCTTTCTTCCACTCCCTGTAAGCTTTCTGCTTTTTCCTAATCCCCTCTCTGAGTTGCTTGCTCATCCAGCTTGGCCTACAACTCCTGCCCATGGTTTTTTTCCCCTTTCTTGGGATGCAGGCTTCCGACAATTTCTGCAGCTGCGACTTAAAGTAATTCCAGGCCTCCTCCGCATTTAAATCCACAAGTTCCTCCGTCCAATCCACTTCCCTAACTAATTTCCTTAACTCTTTAAAGTTAGCCCTCGAGAAGTCGAAAACCCTAATCCCAGATCTACATTCGTTTATCCTTCCATCTAGTTTGAACTGAATCAGCTCATGATCACTCGAACCAAGGTTGTCCCCTACCACCATTTCTTCTACGAGGTCCTCACTGCTCACCAAAACCAAATCTAAAATGGCATCCCCTCTCGTAGGTACTTCAACTACTTGATGAAGAAATCCATCCGCTATCACATCCAGAAAAATCTGACACCTATTATTCTTGCAAGCACTCGTCCTCCAGTCTATATCCAGGAAGTTGAAGTCTCCCATAATCACACCTTTCCCCTTTGTGTTTACTTCATTAAAGACATTAAAGAGGTCTCTATCCATATCCAAATCAGATCCCGGTGGTCTATAGCACACCCCAAGCACTATCTCAGGGGAAGCTCTAGTTGCTTTTTTACCCAGTGTGATTTTTGCCCAGACAGACTCTGTCTTATCCATTCCATCGCTTCTTATTTCATTACAGTTAATCTCATCATTGATGTACAAGGCTACTCCACCACCTTTGCCTTTCTTCCTGTCTTTTCTAAACAGCACATAGCCTTCAATACCTGTACTCCAGTCATGAGTACTATTCCACTCCAAATTGATTCCTGACTGATCGGTAGCTGTCTGGCATTGCAAGCTTCCAGAGGGCTATTGCCACTTGCTTCTCCACTGTGAGGGCTGCTCTCATCCTGGTATTATGGCGTTTCAGGGCAGGGGAAAGCAAGTCACAAAGTTCAAAGAAAGTGCCCTTACACATGCGAAAGTTCCGCAGCCACTGCGAATCATCCCACATCCGCAAAACTATGCGGTCCCACCAGTCTGTGCTTGTTTCCCGGGCCCAAAATCGGCGATCAATGGGTAGAACCTCCCCCATTACCATCAGGAGCTCCAAAGTGCGGGGGCCCACGCTTAGAGAGAACTCAGTCTCCAGGTCCTCATCACTCTCGTCGCCGCGCTGCCGTAGCTGCCTCCGCCTCTCCTGCGTTTGCAGTTCATGGTTTACCATAGACAGCACGAGAATGCATGAGGTGTTTACAACGTCCACGATCGCGCTACTGAGCTGAGCAGGGTCCATGCTTGCTGTGCTATGGCGTTTGCTCAGTTCACCCAGTAAAAAAGGTGTGAAATGGCTGTCTGCTGCTTTCAGGAAGGGAGGGGTGAGGCTGTACCCAGAACCACCCGCGACAATGATTTTTGCCCCATCAGGCACTGAGGTAGTAACCCAGAATTCCGAGGGTCAGGGAAGACTGCGGGAACTATGGGAAAGCTACCCACAGTGCAACGCTCCGGAAATCGATGGTAGCCTAGGACCATGGACGCACACCGCCGAATTAATGTGCCCTAGTGTGGACGCATAAAATCGACTTTATAATATCAGTATTATAAAACCGGTTTTAGTTAATTCGAAATTATGCTGTAGTGTAGACGTACCCTCTCTCTCTCTCTCGCTCCTGAAACAGTGTTCTCTGGGCTGTCTGTTCTCACACAGGATCCCATCTCTGTCCTTGCCCCAAGACCCCTGGCTGTTTCATACCCATGTCACACTCTGGGCTGGGACTTCACAAGTTCTTTTTAGAAAACACCGACAACTAGCAGCAAACATGAGTCCCAACCTGCAAAGCAGAGCAAAGTTGCCAAGATAGATTTTCCCACACTCCTTGCCTCTTGGTGTCAAGGCTGAGATCCAGTATAAGGGTTAATCTACACTAGAAGTGCTACAGCTCCTGGTAGCATTCAAGACACTCTAAGCTGATGGGAGAGAGCTTTTCTGTCAGCGTAACACCTCCACCTCTATGTGAGGTGGTAGCTATGTTGGTGGAAGAAGCTTTCCTGCCAACATAGCTCGGTCTACACCAGCACTTAGGTTAGTATATTTTACATCGCTCAGGGATGTGGATTAGTGTTCTGGTAAGTGATACATTCTAGTGTAGACAAGCCCTACTTGGCATTAAAGTGCCACTTATTCTTCCAGGGACACAAGCTTGAATTATATATAAAGTCATTAAAACAGGAAGCAACTGACATCTCTGATGTATCAATCCCTCACCCCTGCCCTTGCGATTTTGAATTAATTAGATGTTGGGTAAGTGATGTAGTCACTTTATTATGGCAGCAGCATCCATAGATGTCATAACATTTTTCCCAGATCTGGACCTTAGCGTCCAAAATATGGGTGTTAGCATGAAAACCTCCAAACTTAGTTACCAGCTTGGACCTGGTAAAGCTGCCACCAGCCAGGAATCTATACAGTGCCTGGCGCACTGTGGTCTCCCCAAAACCTTCCCTGGGGGACCCCCAGCCTCAGATTCCTTGAGTCTCACAACAAAGGGGAATAAACCATTTCCACCATTTCCCTTCCCTTCCCTCCCCTCAAGGTGTTCCCTCCCTGGGTTCCTGGAGAGATATACAGAAGCAAGCTCCGTGAATCTAAACAGAGGGACTCCACCCTCCATGTTTCCAGTCCTGGAAAACACAAGTACCAAGAGAGCTAATCTCTCCTCCTCCTCCCCCCTCACCCAGAGGGTATGCAAAGTCAGGCTTAGTAAATCTAACACAAAGAGATTTTCTCCCGACTTCTTCCTCCCACCAATTCCCTGGTGAGCTGCAGACTCAATTTCCTGGAGTCCCCACTAAAGAAAAACTCCAACAGGTCTTAAAAAGAAAGCTTTATAAAAGAAAGAAAAATACATAAAAATGGTATCTCTGTATTAAGGTGACAAATACAGGGTCATTTGCTTAAAAGAAAAAAATGAATAAACAGCCGTATCCAAAAAAGAATACAATTTAAACATTCCAGCAACTACACACATGTAAATACAAAAGAAAACAATATAAACCTATTATTGTCTTACTATTCTTGTACTTACAACTTGGAAACAGAGATTAGAAAGCCAGGAGACAGAAAGATCACTCTCAGAGCCGAGAGGGTCAGACACAAGACAAGGAACTCACACACAAACTTCCCTCCACCCCGATTTGAAAAAGTCTTGTTTCCTGATTGGTCCTCTGGTCAGGTGTTTCAGGTTACCGGTGTTACCCCTTTACAGGTAAAAGAATATTAACCCTTAGCTATCTGTTTATGACAATAGATGTCAAGCGTTTACATCTACAATCAAGATGATAAAGGCGACAATCAATAACTCCTCAGCTCTACATGACATCTGGAGAAGGGCAGGAAATGGCTATATTTAAAGGTGAACTGAAAAGCTTGCTTCAAAATAAATATATGTAGTCAATGGCTTAAGCGTACAAGTCAGTAACAGAGTACATGTGTAGGCAGATAATCATCTTGGCACTTTTCACCCCAAACGATCGCACAGTGTGTACGTGCAGCACCCTGGAAATGCAGCCACCTTTGGAGTGAAGGGCAGCAGCCCACTGCAGAACACTGAGGGAGGGGAATTTGGGGCCAGACACCAAGGCAAGGCCCCATCTTTATGCCAAGTGGCTCAAGCAGTCTTTAATGTCTCCCCAGGGCTGACTGGACCTTGGTTTTGAAGGTCCTGCACACAGTAACCTGCACTGAACCCTTTTCATGTACCAGACCTCAGAAGGAGAAGGGCTGAGATGATCTTGCTGCTGGAGTCTGAACCTTGTCATTCTAGGGAGCTAAAGATTTCAGACCCAGTTGTTATATGACAAACAGACCATCACAAAATCCTTTTCTCCTTCATTTAGATTCCAAGATCCAAGCTTAGGGTTCTGAGCTACTCCAACAATAACTGATGACATTTTAAGCACCTAAAATGAAAATACTCCCTATTCTTTGGATACTAGTGATGCTATCAGCAGTAGCCAAGGAAACACAGAAACTTAAGCTCAGGTTTTGGCAAGTAAAAAGCCTTTCAGTTCACCTTTTATGTAAAAGCTGTAATCTGCTAACTTGGTGCCAGAACCACAGAGAATGAGATTTTTATGAGACTCCTCAGTTATAAAATATTTATTTGTAAAATGCAGGTGAAATGTGTGTTTTAAGACACATCCGTTAACCCCTCATTATGGATCAATTTTAGATTTAAGCAAGTATTTGCCAAGAAGTGCTGCTTGGTACTGAAAGCTGATTTTCCAACAAATATTGTTTTATAAACTGTCCCTTTCCAATCAAGTTTAAGTACTTTTAAGCCAGATGATTTCCCCTGGATGTAGTTGTAGCATTGTAATTATATATTAACTGGGAATTCTCATCCATGTTGCTCTCACTACTATGAACAAGATATTTTCACTTTGGACACTTGGCAGCAGTGCTACTGTTTTGTTTTTCAACATGTCTAGGACACATTCCTCTTTGTTAGATGTACCTAAGGTAACAGTCATTTCCTTCTCTCCCTCCCTCTGCTTAAAACCCAATCCTGCAATCTTTAAACACATAAGTAGTCTCATTGAGTTTCATAAGTGCTGGAACTAGGGGTGCTGGGGGTGCTGCCACACCCTCTGGTTTGAAGTGGTTTCCATTATACAGACTTTATAGTTATGTACCTGTGTGCTGGATCTGAGCCGTAGCCAGGGCTGGTGCATGGAAGTTTTGCACCACTCCCCCCACCAGCTAACCCCACCTCTGCGCCTCCCCCAGCAGCTAACCACTCTCACCCACCCCTCCCACCAGAGGAGCCCCCCCGTGGCAGCTAACCACACGCACTGCCCCTCCCACCAGCCACCACAGCAGTTAATCCAGCCTGCCACCCCCCAACTCAGGGAGACCCCCCCCCCGCAGCAGCTACCCCCTGCCGCAGCTAACCCCGCCCAGGGAGCCCTTCCCAGCTCTCCTCCGCTGAGCACGCCAGTACCGCTCTAATTCTCCTCTCCTCCCAGGCTTGTGGCACCAACTGGAGGAGACTTAGAGCAGGGTTTGTGTGCTCAGCAGAGGAGACAGAGTGGAAGTGAGCTGGGGCAGGGAGCGGTTCCCCTGCACGCTCCCCCCCCCATTACTGTGGGTGGCCCTCCCCGTGCCCCCCCGCCCCAGCTCACCTCCACTCTACCTCCTCGCCTGAGCGGGCTTTTAGGTGTCCTCAACCACTAGATGCCCTAGACGACCACCTAGTTCACCTAGTGGTTGCATCATCCCTGACCATAGCTGGACACACCATTGAGGGACTGTTTTTTCAAGCTCCTGCAGAGATCTTTGTCCCTTCCCATGAGAGGATTTTTTTTAAGTGACTGTCATTGAACTGGGATTTTATAAATAATGCCTAATTCTGTCAGTGGTTCCCAGCCTTCTTTTACTAGTACCACAGTCTGACACAACTGGCACCATCTTTTTCAGCATCTAATTTCTGTCCCACTTCCCTTTTTTCTGTGTTCTTTCTTGTCTTCTTCATCACTTCTTTTTTCCTCCTTTATTTTTGCTGACACTTCTCCTTCCCTTGCACCACCCCATCCTCTCTATCAGGTCAGTGTCTGCCTCCCAACCACCATTCGCTAGAAGCTACATGCTGCTGGGTGGAGAGGACGTGCATTGGTGTCAACACAAGGCTGAGCTCTATGGCTCCAGAACACAAAAAAGTAGATTGGGCTGGCAGACTGCTACCGCAGTCTGCAGGCCTATATGTTATGAGCTGTTCCCACAGCCAGCTACAGAAAGGGACAAACAGGGAGCAAGGAGCAGGAGTGGCTGTCCAGGAGCTCCCTGCCACTTTACCTGACAAGAAGAATAGTCTTGTGGTCAAAGCACTGGATTGGGACTCAGGAGCTCAGGATTGAGTTGCTGGGTCTGCTCATGAAGACAATTCCTGTGGGACCATAGGCAAATTACTTAAAACTGTCCATGCCAAAGTTCTCCCCCTGTAAAATGGGCATGATAACACTTTCTACCTTGCAGAAGTGTTGTGAAGATACATTCATTAATGCTTGTGAGGCTCTCATCTTTGCTGATGATGGGGACCTTATAAACAGGTAAAGAGATGTGGCCGCATGGGGAGGAGGGCATTGGGATGTATTTGGGATCCTGTGGTTTCCCCACCCTCACTCTTCCTCTCCTCTGCCCTGTGAAGTCATCTGGTGCATCCCAGGTTGGGAAACCTTGGCCTAATCTATTTTAAAGTGATCTCATCATATGAACTTCTACAGCAGAATCCCACTTACCAATGATTGAGCTTTGAATGAAAAACCTTGCTCTTAGTGTGGCAATTTAATCTGCCACTGCTGATTAAGACTTAATTGATCACTTTATATTACATCCATAGTGATACTAGGAATTAGTCATGGCTAATGTCATTACAGAGAAAGATTCTATAATAATTTATCAATTAGGCTTTGTCAAGCTGTGAGCACATACGGCTATCAACAGTGGCAGCTTCTCAAGATAAGCTTTTCTTAGGCTGTTATTATACAGTCTGATCTTTATTCGTCTGCTAAGATGGCTCTGAATACTATACACCATTCCATGTCTGTTTTACCTATCCTTTTTCAGATGTCACTAGCCTCCATTGGTCGTCAAAATACCGTCTTACAATATGACTGGAAAAACATACGTTCCTTTAATCATTTCCCAATGTTTTTAATTCTTTCCCCAATATCCAACAGCTGTAAAAAGAAAGTGGTAAAAGTAGAGCATATTAGTGAAACTCTGAAGGAGGAAAAGGAATAGACAAGAGAAGGAAAACGTGAGGAGAAGTTTTCCATCTCTGCTGGTGATGTCAGGATAGAACCTAAAGCTAATTTGCATGCTGAATTTATATTGTTTTGTCTGATGCTCAGATACCAAGGTGATTGGGCTTGTGTATACTGGAACTTTACAGCGCTGCAACTTTCTTGCTCGAGGGATGAAAAAAAACCCTGAGCAGTGCGTTTCAGTGCTGTAAAGTGCCAGTGTAGACAGTGCATCAGAGCTGAGAGCTATTCCCCTCATGGAGGTGGGATTTTTAGAGCACTCTGCCCCAGTGCTCTCTCCCAGATTTAAATAACCAAAATCATGGGAGGTGGGTTTTTTTAGTGCTCTCTCCCAGCACTATGCTGCGACTACACAAGCCAGGTTAAAGCACTGCCGCAGCAGCACTTTAAACGTTGCCAGTGAAGACATGCCCTTAAGACAGAGTTGGAAAGTCACATGTTTGCTATAAGGAAAAAAATAAGCTGCCAATGAAACTTCATTCTGTGTAGTGTTCCCCTCTCGGGCCAAGTTCTTAAATTATTACAAAGTTTTCCTTCATTCCCTACAAAGGCAAATTCCCCTTGACATCCACTGGGCACTCACAAGGCATGACTGAAGGATTAAAATCCATGTGCAACCTGGTATATGGATCGTGCCAACTCTTTTCCAGACCCCAAAGTCCAGAGTTTGGTCAAGAGACCAGAGGCCTAGCAAATAGTGATTAGCTAAGAGAAAGCTGGGTTAAAAAAGAAAACCTTGCTTTTCCAAAATAAGCCTAATCAGCAAATTGCCAGGTGTTGGAGCTAAGAACTAAATAATTGTGTCTTATTCAGAGTTGCAAATTGAACAAATATCAGAGGGGTAGCCGTGTTAGTCTGGATCTGTAAAAGCAGCAAAGAGTCCTGTGGCACCTTATAGACTAACAGACGTTTTGGAGCATGAGCTTTCGTGGGTGAATACCCACTTTGTCAGATGCATGTAGTGGAAATTTCCAGGGGAAGGTATATATATGCAGGCAAGCTAGAGATAATGAGGTAGTTCAATCAGGGAGGATGAGGCCCTGTTCTAGCAGCTGAGGTGTGAAAACCAAGGGAGGAGAAACTGGTTCTGTAATTGGCAAGCCATTCACAGTCTTTGTTTAATCCTGAGCTGAGGGTGTCAAATTTGCAGTTGAACTGAAGCTCAGCAGTTTCTCTTTGAAGTCTGGTCCTGAAGTTTTTTTTGCTGCAGGATGGCCACCTTAAGGTCTGCTATAGTGTGGCCAGGGAGGTTGAAGTGTTCTCCTACAGGTTTTTGTATATTGCCATTCCTAATATCTGATTTGTGTCCGTTTATCCTTTTCCGTAGCAACTGTCCAGTTTGGCCGATGTACATAGCAGAGGGGCATTGCTGGCATATGATGGCGTATATTATATTGGTGGACGTGCAGGTGAAAGAACCGGTCATGGTGTGGCTAGGTCCTGTGATGGTGTCGCTGGTGTAGATATGTGGGCAGAGTTGGCATCAAGGTTTGTTGCATGGATTGGTTCCTGAGCTAGAGTTCCTATGGTGCGGGGTGCAGTTACTGATGAGAAAATGTTTCAGGTTGGCAGGTTGCCTGTGGGCAAGGACTGGCCTGCCACCCAAGGCCTGTGAAAGTGTGGGATCATTGTCCAGGATGGGTTGTAGGTCCCTGATGATGCGTTGGAGAGGTTTTAGCTGGGGACTGTATGTGATGGCCAGTGGAGTCCTGTTGGTTTCTTTCTTGGGTTTGTCTTGCAGTAGGAGGCTTCTGGGTACACATTTGGCTCTGTTGATCTGTTTCCTTATTTCCTCATGCGGGTATTGTAGTTTTGAGAATGCTTGGTGGAGATTTTGTAGGTGTTGGTCTCTGTCTGTGGGGTTAGAGCACCCCTTTCCTCCACCCCCATGTTGACACTCTAGCCCTATGAATGTGTTGCATTGTGGAAAAACTCTACTACCCACCCTGTTTCGTAACTGTGATGATGCTATTGACAGTAGCGGATTATGACACAGGCCCCAGCCAATTTGGGACCCCTGCAAAAATCTCCCTCCGCTGTGGCCCTGGGGCAGGAGAAGCTCTCACTCCCGACCGTGGCCCCTGGGCCTTGGCGGAGGCACAGAGCTTCTCTGGTCTCAGGGCCACAGCTGGGAGGGTGGGAAGGAGTGAGCGGGGAGCAGAGCCATAGGGAAGGGGCGGAATGGGGGTGGGGCTCCATGTGGAAGGATTGGGGTGGGGACACTCTTCTGACACTGGGGCTCCCCACTTGCTCTAGCTCAGGGCCCCGGGCAGATCTTAATCTTCCTCTGGCTATTGATGGGAGTCAGGCACCCATAAGGAGCACAGGCAGGGGTGAAAGTAACTTAAAGGACTTACTGGTATGCTGGAGTCCTGAGGGGGGGCGTGGCCTTTCAAGATTTAAAGGTCCTGGGGCTCCGGCTGTAGCTGGGAGCCTCAGGGCCTTTAAATCACCCTGGAGCTACCAGCTGCAGAGGCGGCTGGGAGCCCTGGGAGTCAGAAGCGAATTACAGGGCCCAGTGCTCCGGCCGCAGCAGAGCTCTGGGCCCTTTAAATGCCCGCCCAAGCCCGGCTGCTGGAGCTCCAGAGGTGCTTTAAAGGGCCCGTGGCTCCACACAGCAGCAGGAGCACTGGGCCCTTTAAATCACTGCCACAGAAGCTGGTCCAGTCCGGCATGGTGTAGTGGCTCTTTCATGGCTTACTTTCAGCTCTGAGCACAGGAGTACAGACACTGCATAATTAGCTCCTCTGGTGGCTGTCTCAGTAGAATGACTGAGTGTGAGGAGGCTTTATACTGAACTACCGTTGATCTGAGAACAGGGCTCTCCACCTCTAGGCTGAGTCACATGGCATGGAAATGCCCATGTGCACCAGTTCTGAGGATAATCAGGACATCAGTCTTCAGGGCTGTCAAACTATTGAAATGAAACTTTGCAATTCTTAATTTTTTTAAATGGGATGTTCAAAGTATTTTTGTTTGGTTCGTTTTTAAATTATTTTTGTCTGTTTTGAAGTTTTACATAAAATGCCGGTTTCAGAATAAAAACACTCACACCCCCCCGAGCCTGGCTGCTTCTGGCTGCTGAGCAATGATGTGCATCCCCAGGACTTGGGGTGCAGGGTGCTCAAGCACCCCCTAGGGTCTCTTATCCCCACCCCCACTGCACCTTGGGAGGCAGGGATAAGGGATTCTCCAGGAGGCTCTGGGGAGGTTTTGGGACTGGCTCCCCCTCCACCACCATCACAGTGCAAGCTGCCCAGGTGCCCCTGCACACGTAGCCCCATAGAGGGCAGGAGGGGTCTGGGAACAAGGGACAGAGAGCAGAGCAGGACCAAGTGGCTGCCCTGCAAGCAGGGGGAGCAGCTGGGGTGTTGGGGGTCATCCATCCCCTGGCTGTGATGAGTTGGGAGCTCTGCCACTCCCCCTCCCTGCAGGGAAGCTTCTTAGTCCCCTCTCTGCTCTTTGGCCCTTGCTCCTGGTCCCACCGACAGCCCTCCCTGGGACTGTGTGGTACAGGTGCCCAGGCAGCATTGACCAAAATCTGGTTGTGTTCTTGTGACCATGTCAAGGTTCCTTCCCTACTCTGAACTTTAGGGTACAGATGTGGGGACCTGCATGGACACTTCTAAGCTTAATTACTAGCTTAGATCTGGTAACTCTGCCACCATCCAGAAATTTCAGTGTTTGGATCACTCCCTTTCCCACCAAAACCTTCCCCTCCCGCGGTAGCCTTGAGAGACTTCTTCACCAATTCCCTGGTGAGTCCAGATCCAATCCCTTGGATCTTAAAACAAGCAGAAATTAACCATCCCCCCTCCTTTCTCCCACCAATCCCTGGTGAGTCCAGATCCAATCCCTTGGATCTAAAAACAAGGAAAAATCAATCAGGTATTAAGAAAAAGGCTTTTAATTAAAGAAAAGAAAGGTAAAAGAAAACCCTCTGGGAGAGATTAGCATACCAGCTACTCTCACAGACAACAGATTCAAAACACAGAGAATGTTCCCCTGGACAGAAATTTAGTTATACCAAAAAATACCCAATTTGATTCTACCTCTAATTGCATAAGACAGGTTACAAAGAAATAAACATAAACCTATTTATTCCTTTCTAAAACTTACTACTCTGATAAGAGGCTGGTTCCTTGATCTTTTTCACTCCAACCTCAACTGAAACTCTAAACAAAGGAAAAACTTCCCTCTTCCTTTTGAAACATCTTGTTCCCCCATTGGTCCCTCTGGTCAGGTGTTAGCTAGACTAGGTGAACTTTTTAATCCTTTACAGGTAAAAGAGGCATTAACCCTTAACCATCTGTTTATGACAGACTAGGAAGCAGCTCTCTTTGCAAAAAGCTTCTTCTGATCCATCTGCATTGAAAACCCTGCAGGCTCTCTGATAGTGTGCTTGAAGACATAAGGAATAAATATGCTTACAAAGAGGATCACATAGTATATGTTTCATTTTATAAAAATTTCATTTGTTCACTTATTTTTAGACAAAAAATTAGGGAAAAATAGTGCTTTGGGGGTTCTGGTGAAAGTTGCAACCCCCCTGAAACATGCATTTTCAATGGCTGTTTTAAATTTCTGCACAGTATTATTTCAACTGTTAAAGACAGCATTAGTGTGATGCTGGTAGATTTGGTGACAGCCCTTGCCAAGGCTTTAGGCCACAGCCAAGCACTGGCAAATTCACGTCTGTTTCACCACTTGTTAGTTAGTATGGTTAAGATGGGTATTGAATTTATAACAATGTGTTTTAGTGTTTAGACTTTATGAAATGCTTGTAAGTTGCTGCATGCATTAATCTCACTTATAATATCTTTATCGCATACTATAAGGTGGTAATTAAGTTTTTGCTTTATGACTGTAAAAAAGTTTGCTCTGACACTGAGAGCCCAGAAAGAAGGCCTATCAAAACTAAATGGGCCATTGTGGGACATCACAATACAAAGGGCTTGTCTACATCAGAAAGTTGCAGCGCTGGTGAGGGAGTTACAGCGCTGCAACTTTGAAGGTGTACACATCTGCAGGGCACCACCAGCGCTGCAACTCCCTGTTTGCAGCGCTGGCCGTACTCCCGTTTTGTCTCGGGTGTAGAGGATCCAGCGCTGGTGATCCAGCGCTGGTAATCCAATGTAGACACTTACCAGCGCTTTTCTTGACCTCCGTGGAAGGAGGAAGCCTCTGGTAATCAAGCTGGTCTCCTTTCCCGGTTTGCTCTCTCGTTCCCGGAACCCCGAGCAAGCAGGTCTCCTTCCCTGCGGTTTGCAGGGTGGTTCGGGGAACGCGAGAGCAAACCGCGGCGAAGCTGGTCTTTCCCGGTTTGCTCTCTCGTTCCCGGAACCCCGAGCAAGCAGGTCTCCTTCCCTGCGGTTTGCTGGGTGGCTCTGGGAACGCGAGAGCAAACCGCGGCGAAGCAGGTCTTCTTTCCCGGTTTGCTCTCTCGTTCCCGGAACCCCGAGCAAGCAGGTCTCCTTCCCTGCGGTTTGCAGGGTGGCTCTGGGAACGCGAGAGCAAACCGCGGCGAAGCTGGTCTCCTTTCCCGGTTTGCTCTCTCGTTCCCGGAACCCCGAGCAAGCAGGTCTCCTTCCCTGCGGTTTGCTGGGTGGCTCCGGGAACGCGAGAGCAAACCGCGGCGAAGCTGGTCTCCTTTCCCGGTTTGCTCTCGCGTTCCCGGAACCCCCCTTGAAGCCGCCCAACAGCGCTGCAGTGTGGCCACATCTAACACCACTTGCAGCGCTGGTTGCTGTAAGTGTGGCCACTCTGCAGCGCTGGCCCTATACAGCTGTACTAATACAGCTGTAACAACCAGCGCTGCAAAATTTTAGATGTAGACATGGCCAAAGACTTAGTTAATTGCCCCTTCAAACCTATGAAGAAGCTATGTGCAAAAGGGCTCATCCCATCAACCTGAATTCTGGAAGAAGGAAATAATAATAGCTGATAAGACAATATTTCATTTCTTTTGTTGTTCGGCTCCTCAGCAAGCTGGAGCTATGAAACAGAAGCAGAGATCCCCTGCGCTAGCCCTAAAAACATTCAGAGCTGACAGATTAATACAACTGTGTCACTATTAAAACCATAGACTGTAACTCATTTGTGTGTATATGTTGACTGCTTTAACCTTGTAATAACTCTCTCAGTTCTTTTTCCTAGTTAATAAATCTTTAGTTAAACACTTGTAGCTAATCCTGTAATAAACTATGGGTTTGGCTACACTTGTAGCTGTACAGTGCTGGGAGTTAAAGCTGTCTTCATACAGCTGTGTCGGGAAAGTGCTGCAGTGTGGCCACGCTGACAGCTACCAGCGCTGCAGTGTGGCCACATTTGCAGCGGTGTTGGTAGTGGTGCATTATGGGCAGCTATCCCGGCTGCAATGTGCTTTTCAAAAGAGGGGGGTGGGGTGGAGTGTGACAGGGAGCATGGGGGAGACAGAGAGAGTGGATTTTTGGAGCCGACACTGTGTCAGCTCCCTGCCTTGCAAGTTCCGATCCCTTCCCACCCCTCTCTCATTCACTCTTAAATGCAACTAGCCTTCAGACCAGATAAGCAGCTGCTCCGATGGACTCCCTCCCCCTCCCCCGCCGTGCTGTTTCTCTCAAGCAAACACTAGCTGTGGACATTCCTTGCCTGCCTCTGCTCGAGCAAACAATTGCTGTGTTTGTTTTTTAGATAAGCAGCTCCAGGAGCCCCGAGTTCACAACAAAACAAAAAGTTCTTTAGTTAAAAGCATTATGGGAAATTTCCGGAGGTCAGTTACCACGTAGTAAGATTAATCACTGTTTACACTGGCACTCCAGCGCTGCAGCAGCAGCGGGGTTCTCTTTATTCCTCTCGTCCATGTGGAGTACAACCAGCACTGTAGCCAGGGAGCCAGCGCTGTATGTGCCTTGCCAGTGTGGACGGGGAGTAAGTTACAGCGCTGTAAAGCCACCACCAGCGCTGTAACTCTCAAGTGTAGCCAAGCCCTATGTTGAGAGATCTAAGGTACAAATTGACCTGGGGCAAGTGACTGGTCTCTTGGGTCTGGAAACAACTTAAATATGTTGTGATCTTTGAGGTATAGCAACAACCATCACTAAGTTCAGCTTGCCTTGGTGGCAAGATAGGCTGGAGTTCCCAAATTGACTGACTGTGGCTCCATGGTAAGAATGTTATAGTGCTTTAGGAGTTCACATTTGTTACTGGGTTGGGGAAATCTAATTATAGAATGTACAAGCTAGAATGACCAGATGTTCCGATTTTAGGGTCTTTTTCTTATATAGGCTCCTATTACCTCCCCACCCTCGTCCTGATTTTTCATATTTGCTGTCTGGGGTCTCTGCCCTGAGGCTGGCACTCATAGTCATGAGCAACTCCAGACAGCATTGACAATATTATCAAGACTTTAATTTTGTTTCTTTGATGGAAGATTTCACTTGTTAGTCACATGATAAATAAATCAGCTGGTCAAAACTCAGCATGCAAGCAGATCAGTGAGCTATTATGATGAATGAATGACTATGATTGTCACTAAAATAATTTCTGCACAGATTCTGAGATTTGTCTTGAGGTTTTAGTGTGCAGTCAACTTGTGGTACTTTCCTGACTGTGTCCCCCAGAAAAATACCAGTCATAGCAATGTGTGGCTGATTCAGAGTTGTATCTGGGATTCCCTTCTTGTAGAGTCAAGGGCAGGGATATGTCTACAGCAGCTATCAGACATGTATGTGCATGATGTCTCCTGGTAGCTAATAAGTTCTGATCACTTATTAGGTTGCTGTAAGCGGGTCGGAACTATGGTCCTGGACGTCACCAAACTGCAACAGCAGGCAAATTTCATAGACACCCATTCTTCAGTAGTCAGTTCCACATGGGCAGAACCTTGCACTCAGGCAGACTCCCAACAGGAGTGTCTGCCAGTTTGGATTTGATTGCAGGACCAAGGGGATATTGTAGAGCAATGATTTTCAAAAAATTTTTCTAGTGACCCGGTTGAAGAAAATTGTTGATGCCTGTGACCCAATGGAGCTGGGGATGAGGGGCTTGGGGTGCAGGAGGGGGCTTTGGGTTTGGGGGGCTCAGGGCTGGGGCAATGGATTGGGGCGTGGGGTTGGGGCATGGGCTTACCTCGGGCAGCTCCCAATCAGTAGTGCAACTAGGGAGCTAAGGCAGGCTTCCTACCTGTCCTAGCACTGCAGACCGCGCTGCGCCCCAGAAGTGGCCTGCAGCAGGTCCAGCTCCTAGGTGGAGGCACACAAGCAGCTCTGCATGGCTCTCGTCTGAAGACACTACCCCCCCCCAGTTCCTGGCCAATGGGAGTGCAGAGTCAGTGCTCGGGGTGGTGGCAGTGCATGGAGCACTGTGGCCTCCCCCCCCCAGCCTAGGAGCCAGACCTGCTGCTGGCCACTTCCGGGGCACAGCACGGTGTTGGAACAGGTAGGGACTAGCCTGCCTTAGCCAGGCAGCACCGCCAACAGGACTTTTAACAGCCTGGTTGGCAGTGCTGATCAGAGCCGCTGCAACCCAGTGTCTTACATTCCCAACCCAGTACTGGGTCGCGACCAGCAGTTTGAAAACCACTGGTGTAGAGCACAATCTAAGATGTGCAACAGCATACTGGTTAAAGCTGTAACATGCTCATGTTGGGCAACAGATCTTTTTGTGCCTTTTTTTTCTTTTGGACTCCGCCTCTCTCTTTTATTTCCTTTCCAACTAGGTGATTTACAGCACCTCTTCCCAGTAACTGAAGGGGGAAAATACTTGTTTAAGAGTAAGTTGAATAAATGGATCATACAATAATATGTTTTTGAAAAGCATGAAGAAAATATTCACCTTAATGGATTGAGTAATAAACACAGATAACCAACATTAATATGAAACCGGTGGCTATGTTCTTAAGGGAAAATGACTTTTCATAATTGTTTCTCCATCATTTAGGCATATGTGGAGAACAGAGAAATAGAAAAGGATGGGTGGGAGGCAAGAAGTTCTCCCATCTAAGGAAATGGAATCAGACTAAGGAGATCAGGATTCAGTTCCTCTCACTAAACCAACTTGTACTTCAGCCTAGGGCAATTCATTTAAACTGTGCCCTGGTTTCTTGTCTCTAAAACTGAGATAATTGTGCTGCTGTACCTCACAGGTACATTGTGAGGGTACATTGATTAAAGTGTCTGAGATGCTCTGATACTACAGTAATGGGGACCATATAAATACCTAAAGGGAAAATTACATAAACAACAGAGAAAAAATAAATGAGGAGAAATCTCTTCTTATTGGCTACATAACTGTGACATGGTGCTCCATATTCTTTGTAGAAATATGCTTATGATATGAATATGGCATAACTATGATATATTTTATGCAAGATGGCTCATATAAGGTATCATTGGAAAGGTTATAATTTACTGAATATGATTATCCACTTTGTATGCATGTACCATTTCTGTATCTGGAGTTAGGAATATTGACTATGTAACTATTACAACTGTGGTTATACCTGGAGATGCCCACCAGACAGTAAGCAATCAGCCTTGATGGGCCATTAGAAAAAAACAATGAGTCTTTGAAGATGTAGATCTCCCATTTTCTGGGAGTTCCTCCCTGTGGACATTGCAAATAAATCTGGTTTCATGGCTACTTTGACATTGCAAGGACAGGTGATAATATCACTGATACAAAGTACCACCTTGGACGCTGCTGGAATTTTCTACTGGAAACAAAGGCTTCCCACTTTATGTAAATTCTATTTAAGGCTGGAGAGTAAGGCAAACAGGACTCTTCTCAATTGCTTTCCTGCCCAAGAAGAAAGACAAAGGAACTGAGCTGAGGGAAAGGCAAGGGCTGAGTCCAGACTAAGACAGAGGTGTCTAGTTTGTAAAGAGAAAAAACTGGAACTCTAAGCCACAGAAACTCTGCAACTTGCCTAAAAACAACATTTAGGGTGAGAAATTATATTTTGAAACCTGTTTCTTTAGTGTATTAAACTTAGTTTGCGTGTTTTGTTTAATTTGCTTAGTGATCTGCTTTGTTCTGCTCGCTATCTCTTAAAATCACTTAAAATTTACCTTTTGTAGTTAATAAACTTATTTCTTGTTTATAACATAACCCAGATTGTGCAATTCATATGGCGGGAGGGGGGGAGAGAAGCTGTGCATCTCTTGCTCCACACTAAGGGAGAGGGCAATTTTTATGAGCTTGCAGATCTTCCTATATAGCACAAGACAATATTATTTGGGGGGTTACCCTCCTGATGATGTCTGCACCGAAGTGCTGGCCATTCCTCTAGATGATTCCTACACACAGCTATTTTCAGTCTGTGTCTGCAGCTGGGAGTGTAGAACTGATAAATGAAATTGTTTTTAATTGTTCACTTCATTAATAGCAGCAAAGAATCCTGTGGCACTTTATAGACTAACAGACGTTTTGGAGCATGAGCTTTCGTGGGTGAATACCCACTTCCTCAGATGCATGTAATGGAAATATCCAGGGGCAGGTATACATATGTGTGCTAGCAAGCAAGCTAGAGATAACGAGGTCAGTTCAATCAGGGAGGATGAGGCCCTGTTCTAGCAGTTGAGGTGTGAAAACCAAGAGAGGAGAAACTGGTTCTGTAATTGGCAAGCCATTCACAGTCTTTGTTCAATCCTGAGCTGATGGTGTCAAATTTGCAGATGAACTGAAGCTCAGCAGTTTCTCTTTGAAGTCTGGTCCTGAAGTTTTTTTGCTGCAGGATGGCCACCTTAAGGTCTGCTATAGTGTGGCCAGGGAGGTTGAAGTGCTCTCCTACAGGTTTTTGTATATTGCCATTCCTAATGTCTGATTTGTGTCCATTTATCCTTTTCCGTAGAGACTGTCCAGTTTGGCCGATATACATAGCAGAGGGGCATTGCTGGCATATGATGGCGTATATTACATTGGTGGATGTGCAGGTGAATGAACCAGTGATGGTGTGGCTGATCTGGTTAGGTCCTGTGATGGTGTCGCTGGTGTAGATATGTGGGCAGAGTTGGCATCGAGGTTTGTTGCATGGATTGGTTCCTGAGCTAGAGTTATTATGGTGTGGTGTGCAGTTACTGGTGAGAATATGTTTCAGGTTGGCAGGTTGTCTGTGGGCAAGGATTGGCCTGCCACCCAAGGCCTGTGAAAGTGTGGGATCATTGTCCAGGATGGGTTGTAGATCCTTGATGATGCGTTGGAGGGGTTTTAGCTGGGGGCTGTATGTGATGGCCAGTGGAGTCCTGTTGGTTTCTCTCTTGGGTTTGTCTTGCAGTAGGAGGCTTCTGGGTACACGTCTGGCTCTGTTGATCTGTTTCTTTATTTCCTCATGCGGGTATTGTAGTTTTGAGAATGCTTGGTGGAGATTTTGTAGGTGTTGGTCTCTGTCTGAGGGGTTAGAGCAGATGCGGTTGTACCTCAGTGCTTGGCTGTAGACAATGGATCGTGTGATGTGCCCGGGATGGAAGCTGGAGGCATGAAGGTAGGCATAGCGGTCGGTGGGTTTTCGATATAGGGTGGTGTTAATGTGACCATCACTTATTTGCACCGTAGTGTCAAGAAAGTGGACCTCCCGTGTAGATTGGTCCAGGCTGAGGTTGATGGTGGGGTGGAAGCTGTTGAAATCATGGTGGAATTTTTCCAGAGTCTCCTTCCCATGGGTCCAGATGATGAAGATGTCATCAATGTAGCGTAGATAGAGAAGGGGTGTGAGTGGACGAGAGCTGAGGAAGCGTTGTTCCAGGTCGGCCATGAAGATATTGGCATATTGTGGGGCCATGCGGGTGCCCATAGCAGTGCCACTGATCTGGAGATATATATTGTCATCAAATTTGAAATAGTTGTGTGTAAGTATAAAGGCACAGAGCTCAGCAGCCAGTTGTGCTGTGGCATCATCAGGGATGGTGTTCCTGACAGCTTGTATTCCATCTGTGTGTGGGATGTTTGTGTAGAGAGCCTCTACATCCATGGTGGCTAGGATGGTGTTTTCTGGGAGGTCACCAATGCATTGTAGTTTCCTCAGGAAATCAGTGGTGTCGCGGAGATAGCTGGGAGTGCTGGTGGCATAGGGTCTGAGTAGAGAGTCCATATATCCAGACAGTCCTTCAGTGAGAGTGCCAATGCCCGAGATGATGGGGCGTCCAGGATTTCCGGGTTTGTGGATCTTGGGTAGTAGATAGAATAACCCTGGTCGGGGCTCTAGGGGTATGTTGATTTCTTCTGGTGTTAGTGTAGGGAGTGTCCTGAGTAGATGCTGTAGTTTCTTAGTGTATTCCTCAGTGGGATCTGAGGGAAGTGGCCTGTAGAATTTGGTATTGGAGAGTTGTCTGGCTGCCTCCTTTTGATAGTCAGACCTGTTCATGATGACAACGGCACCTCCTTTATCAGCCTCTTTGATGATAATGTCAGGGTGGTTTCTGAGGCTGTGGATGGCATTGCGTTCTGCACGGCTTAGGTTGTGAGGCAAGCGATGTTGTTGTTCCACGATTTCTGCCTGTGCACGCCGGCGGAAGCATTCAATGTATAGGTCCAGGCTGTCATTTCGACCCTCAGGAGGAGTCCATGTGGAGTTCTTTTTCTTGTGCTGTTGGTGGGAGGGCACCCGTGTATCAGTGCACTGTTCAGTGTTGTCCTGGAAGTATTCTTTGAGTCGGAGACGGCGAAAGTAGGCTTCCAGATCGCCACAGAATTGTATCATGTTGGTGGGGGTGGCAGGGCAGAAAGAGAGTCCCCGAGATAGGACAGACTTTTCTTCTGGGCTGAGTGTGTAGTTGGATAGATTGACGATATTGCTGGGTGGGTTAGGGGTACCACTGTTGTGGCCCCATGTGGCAGGTAGGAGTTTAGACAGCTTACAGTCCTTTTTCCTTTGAAGAGAGGTGAAGTGAGTAATGCAGATCTCCTGTCTTATTCCAGTGAAGTCCGTTTGTATAGAAGTTTGGTTATTAATGAGAGTCTCCAGGTTGGAGAGCTCTTTTTTGATGTTTTCCTGTTTGCTGTATAGGATGCTGATCAGGTGGTTCCTCAGTTTTTTTGATAGAGTATGACATAATCTCTCACTGTGGTCCGTGTAGTATGTAGATAGCAGTGGATTTTTTACCTTTAGTCCATTTGGTATGATGTCCATCCGTTTGCATTTGGAAAGGAAGATGATATCTGTCTGTATTTGTGCAAGTTTCTTCATGAGGTTGATGGATTTCCATTCCATACGGCTAAATGCAGTGCCTTGCATGGTGTCAAGTATCAGAGGGTAGCCGTGTTAGTCTGGATCTGTAAAAGCAGCAAAGAATCCTGTGGCACCTTATAGACTAACAGACGTTTTGGAGCATGAGCTTTCGTGGGTGAATACCCACTTCCTCAGATGCATGTAATGGAAATATCCAGGGGCAGGTATATATATGTGTGCTAGCAAGCAAGCTAGAGATAACGAGGTCAGTTCAATCAGGGAGGATGAGGCCCTGTTCTAGCAGTTGAGGTGTGAAAACCAAGAGAGGAGAAACTGGTTCTGTAATTGGCAAGCCATTCACAGTCTTTGTTCAATCCTGAGCTGATGGTGTCAAATTTACAGATGAACTGAAGCTCAGCACTGTAAGCTGTAAGCTGTCAGGACTGTAAGCTGTCTAAACTCCTACCTGCCACATGGGGCCACAACAGTGGTACCCCTAACCCACCCAGCAATATCGTCAATCTATCCAACTACACACTCAGCCCAGAAGAAAAGTCTGTCCTATCTCGGGGACTCTCTTTCTGCCCTGCCACCCCCACCAACATGATACAATTCTGTGGCGATCTGGAAGCCTACTTTCGCCGTCTCCGACTCAAAGAATACTTCCAGGACAACACTGAACAGTGCACTGATACACGGGTGCCCTCCCACCAACAGCACAAGAAAAAGAACTCCACATGGACTCCTCCTGAGGGTCGAAATGACAGCCTGGACCTATACATTGAATGCTTCCGCCGGCGTGCACAGGCAGAAATCGTGGAACAACAACATCGCTTGCCTCACAACCTAAGCCGTGCAGAACGCAATGCCATCCACAGCCTCAGAAACCACCCTGACATTATCATCAAAGAGGCTGATAAAGGAGGTGCCGTTGTCATCATGAACAGGTCTGACTATCAAAAGGAGGCAGCCAGACAACTCTCCAATACCAAATTCTACAGGCCACTTCCCTCAGATCCCACTGAGGAATACACTAAGAAACTACAGCATCTACTCAGGACACTCCCTACACTAACACCAGAAGAAATCAACATACCCCTAGAGCCCCGACCAGGGTTATTCTATCTACTACCCAAGATCCACAAACCCGGAAATCCTGGACGCCCCATCATCTCGGGCATTGGCACTCTCACTGAAGGACTGTCTGGATATATGGACTCTCTACTCAGACCCTATGCCACCAGCACTCCCAGCTATCTCCGCGACACCACTGATTTCCTGAGGAAACTACAATGCATTGGTGACCTCCCAGAAAACACCATCCTAGCCACCATGGATGTAGAGGCTCTCTACACAAACATCCCACACACAGATGGAATACAAGCTGTCAGGAACACCATCCCTGATGATGCCACAGCACAACTGGCTGCTGAGCTCTGTGCCTTTATACTTACACACAACTATTTCAAATTTGATGACAATATATATCTCCAGATCAGTGGCACTGCTATGGGCACCCGCATGGCCCCACAATATGCCAATATCTTCATGGCCGACCTGGAACAACGCTTCCTCAGCTCTCGTCCACTCACACCCCTTCTCTATCTACGCTACATTGATGACATCTTCATCATCTGGACCCATGGGAAGGAGACTCTGGAAAAATTCCACCATGATTTCAACAGCTTCCACCCCACCATCAACCTCAGCCTGGACCAATCTACACGGGAGGTCCACTTTCTTGACACTACGGTGCAAATAAGTGATGGTCACATTAACACCACCCTATATCGAAAACCCACCGACCGCTATGCCTACCTTCATGCCTCCAGCTTCCATCCCGGGCACATCACACGATCCATTGTCTACAGCCAAGCACTGAGGTACAACCGCATCTGCTCTAACCCCTCAGACAGAGACCAACACCTACAAAATCTCCACCAAGCATTCTCAAAACTACAATACCCGCATGAGGAAATAAAGAAACAGATCAACAGAGCCAGACGTGTACCCAGAAGCCTCCTACTGCAAGACAAACCCAAGAGAGAAACCAACAGGACTCCACTGGCCATCACATACAGCCCCCAGCTAAAACCCCTCCAACGCATCATCAAGGATCTACAACCCATCCTGGACAATGATCCCACACTTTCACAGGCCTTGGGTGGCAGGCCAATCCTTGCCCACAGACAACCTGCCAACCTGAAACATATTCTCACCAGTAACTGCACACCACACCATAATAACTCTAGCTCAGGAACCAATCCATGCAACAAACCTCGATGCCAACTCTGCCCACATATCTACACCAGCGACACCATCACAGGACCTAACCAGATCAGCCACACCATCACTGGTTCATTCACCTGCACATCCACCAATGTAATATACGCCATCATATGCCAGCAATGCCCCTCTGCTATGTATATCGGCCAAACTGGACAGTCTCTACGGAAAAGGATAAATGGACACAAATCAGACATTAGGAATGGCAATATACAAAAACCTGTAGGAGAGCACTTCAACCTCCCTGGCCACACTATAGCAGACCTTAAGGTGGCCATCCTGCAGCAAAAAAACTTCAGGACCAGACTTCAAAGAGAAACTGCTGAGCTTCAGTTCATCTGCAAATTTGACACCATCAGCTCAGGATTGAACAAAGACTGTGAATGGCTTGCCAATTACAGAACCAGTTTCTCCTCTCTTGGTTTTCACACCTCAACTGCTAGAACAGGGCCTCATCCTCCCTGATTGAACTGACCTCGTTATCTCTAGCTTGCTTGCTAGCACACATATATATACCTGCCCCTGGATATTTCCATTACATGCATCTGAGGAAGTGGGTATTCACCCACGAAAGCTCATGCTCCAAAACGTCTGTTAGTCTATAAGGTGCCACAGGATTCTTTGCTGCTTTTACAGATCCAGACTAACACGGCTACCCTCTGATACTTGACACTTCATTAATGTAACTTCTGTTCACCATTCACTACACGTGCCTACATTGTAACTTCTGTTCACTGTTTGCCATCCACTATACTTGTCTATATTGTAACTTCTGTTCACTGTTTGCCATATTGTAATTCAAACCCCATTTTAAAACTCTCACTCCATTTTGTAAAAGCTTCCTCCAACCTTCATTTTTGCAAACCCTGCTGTAATGTTATTAGTTTAGATGTGTGACTGAGGTATGTATGGATGATGGAATCAACCTCCCACCCCAGCCTGTCCTGATGAAATAAAGTTCAAACACCAATGGCTGAAGATGCAGACAAGAGCCCTAACAAAGTAAGAAGAGTCCACCCTAAAAAGAAAAGGTACAATAGAAGGAAGATCAAAGACAGGTCCCAGGCTGAAAGTCACACCTGCAATTGATGGGTGACCAGTCACCAAAGCCAGAGGCAGCCTCACACAGCAAGACCTATAGACTCTGGATTCAAACTAAAGCCTACAAAAAGGATGGGTGAGATGGAAGACTTTGGAGGGTAACATTCTGCTGCCAACATGGAAGGGCATCGGTGCAGGCCCAACAGAGACCCAGCTCGGCCTTGTGCCCAGCTTTCCTGGCCAGTTAGCTGCCACAAGCTACGAACCCAAGCTGCAAAATCAAACCACGAATTCAAGCTATGACCAGGACTGGTAACTATGCAGCAGCTGCAGAACATCTGATGGATGTGTGTGTGTGTGTATAGGTATTAGGTATAATGTGTGTGTATAAGGATTAAGATATTAGTTATTGGTCATAAATCAGATTTTTATCATAATAAATGTGGCATCTTTGTCTTGCCCCCTGAAAAGATCCTATGTAGTTTTGTCTGTACAACAGGAGTGGCCTGGCCTAGGTGTGTGCTGGACAGGGACTTGAGGGCCTGGCACAGCAACCCAATGCAGGGAAAACCCAGGTGGAAACCCAGAACATCAGTGGCATCTCAGATGGGGGGCAGTCCAACCTGTCACAACAACACAGGCCCAATTCCTCAGCGGGTGTAAATCAGGGTAATTCCATTGGCTTCCACATAACCATGCTGACTTGACACCAGCTGAGGATCAGGCCCATCATGTCAGAAAGTTGTGACTCAAAATTCGCCTTTTAAAATCTTCTTTCCTTTCAGCATGATGAGAGCCGTGATGCTGTATTCCCAACTTAGTATAATTTAAGATTTGTCAGTATGTTTAGCACTCCATACAAGACACAAATTAAGACTGTGCCTACCTCAGAGACCTTACAGTTTAAGGCCCTCATCCTGCAAACACTTCCAGACATGCTTAACTTTAAGGTGCAATCAGTTCCATTAGAGTTAAGCACGCATGCCAAGCATACAGGGATATAAAAGTCAGGCAGAGAGAAGACAAAGCATACTAAAAAAACCTAGAAGAGGAAATAACGTGAAGGTTACTTGATTTATTTTTGGCTTACTCCGTGTGATCATGCAGAAGGAGTGATAGTTTAGGAAGGACTTGAATGCAGAAGAGTGATAGTTTGGTGAACCAGGATGGTGGTGGGCACTCCATGTAAAGAGGTTGGCATGAAAAGTTACATGATAAAAGGTATTGTTTCCTGTAATGCTGAGATGTAATATATTTGTTTTTATACCAAGTCATTTTTATTTTCCCAGTATATTGTGAAATTAGAAGTCCTCCCAACCTGTACATTCCTAACACATTTCTATCCAGAAAGGACATGGGGGAGGGGCAGTGGAGGAAGGAGGAGGGAGAGAGAAAGAGAGCAAAAATAATTTGGCATAATATTCAGAACTATTTGACCATACGATCCTCCTTAATCTGCCAGCTGCAGAACAATATAATTCCAAAGTAAATAGAGTGCAAAATGCTGAATGGGCTGAACATTAGAAGCTATATCAAATCAATAATTAATTCCTGGAAGAAGCAGACAATTTTATAAGCCTGTTGTGGCTGAAGAGGGCTGAATGTTGATAGGGTTGGATGCCAGATGTCAGACCAGCATCCAGTGGAGAATGCCTTCTACATACAACGTGGTTATCTTTACACTGCTCATTATAGTGCTAAGTGTGCATTTGGGAATGATCTTCTCTTACAATATGCAGAGGAGGGGTTTACCAAACATATCTTCTTTAAAAGGAAGGCAAATCCCAAGCGGCAACAGATGATGAATGTTACTTCTTTTAAGGCTTTAATAGTTGGGAAGGGAGGCTGGAGATGGGAGGGTTGTGTTTTTCTTGACATACATATAAACAGAGTACAATTAGATATTTTCAGTGACAGAATATTTTTACTGTGTCTTTCACATAGCAGTATGTGGAGAATAGAGTGCAGTTTATAATCTTGCATAGACCTCTTGATGGAGTTTGTCAGCTCTGCAGGGGTCCTAACCCTGTGAAAATAAACAAAAGTGACTACATGATTGTTTCTACTGTGTTTTTAAAAATGAAACAGTCCTGCAGTCAACTTCTTACCTTCTGTATTGTTATGGTTACAGTTTTAAGCATGCAAAAGTCAGGAAAAACACAAGTTAAAAGTCTGCATATGCACCTTTTTGTGTTTGAAGGAGAAACGTGTACAGAGCAAATTGCATAGTGTGTGTACGACAATTCATTTAATAAATAAACTCTGCTGTTTTCAGCTTTCTTCACATAGCCTTTTTGGTAATGCTTTGGGGAGGGTTAGAGAAACCCCCCCACAGCTCTTGTTGGAGAGGTTGGCACCCCCAAACTTACTTCAGTCTTCTTTTAAATAAACAACCTTTAAAAAAAAAAACTGTTTCCAATCACCTTTTGAATGCTCAAAGTCCCACCAGGTGCTTCAACATCCAGCGTGACTACAGTGTTTGGGAGACATGCCCCTCAACTGATTAACAGGAAGGGCTACTAATTTGGGATAGGTGTGCCTGTGTCCAGGAAGTGAGACTAAGAGCCTGGAGGGTGGGGGTGCTGTGCCCTACCTTGCTGGCAGCAGCACTGATGTTGTCAGAGTTAGTTCCCTGTCCGTAGGCAATGTTCTGCAGCTAGGAGCAGTGAGATTTGCTAGCATGGAACAACTAGGACTATTCATAAAGGGTCTGATGGTAGGACTCTCACTGCCTTCGCTGGGCTTTGGATCAGGCACAGTCGCTTCTGTTTAATTCTGGGCAAGTATTGACTTAAATAGACCCATTGCTTTTAAACCCCCACTATTCTATTAGTAAGTCTGAGTGAAAAAAAAAGATACAAACTTCTTTACACCACCATTTTGGCTAATTGCCTACGTCAGGGCTCTGTTGAAATGTAAAGGCCACAGCACAATGGATGTAATTGGTGTGCTCTTGAAAGTAGAGATGCTATAAATAGCTGAACAAAGCTGGAAGTGGAAGGGAAATCGGACTATTTCTTAGTGCTGCTCCAGCTGCACAGAATATTAATTAGCCTGGGTGAAACAAAATTATTTTTTTTTTCAGTTCAATAATTGCAGCATTTTTTCCTAATGTTCCTCACTTTAAAAGTCACTGTCTGTCTTGTCGCTCATTCTGACTTTGCTGGCAATAATTCAGAACCTAGATTTTCTCTCAGAAAAAAGTCTCCTTTTTAATACGAATGAGGCATGATTCAGTTGTTCCAAATGGGATGTCCTCCTGTCTCGTGCTTTGATCATGTACTGCACAGAACTCAGCCTATTTCAATGAATAAGCATAACTGGGAACTAATGGCCTTCCCCTATGTCCTGTTTGGAGAATGCATTGAAAGGAACTCCTCTGTATGGAAAAAGGTTGATGTATCACACTGAACTCCATGGAGCACTCATAGAACAGTAAACCCTTGTGCTGATCTTGAACAGGAATCACTTTTATCATGCAAAGCTGTTACTTTACATTGTAGGCATTTGTAGTTTTAAAAATCATGGGTCAGGCTCCAAAAATCATGAGTTTGGTTTACAAATCATGAGATTTAAAAAATACTACATTGGGATGTTGGGTTTTTTGAGCCTTTAAAGTGAATGCATTTTCAAGCTTTGCTTCACACACCAGAGAGCTAGAAAACTTACTATTTTAAAAAATGAAAGATGAGTTTCTCACATAATCACATGATGTCAGAAGCTGTGGCTTTAAGGAAAATGCCAAATATCACAAGACTTGCAATAAAATAATGAGAGTTGGCAACAATTTATTTTGTGTTTCTATTTAGGATCTTATTCATATCCCAGTGAAGTTTATGGAATTTGTACCATTGGCTTCAGTGAGAGCAGGTGCTGGCCTTTATTGGTCCCTCTAGCTATGTGAAAGATCTGCTAGGTAGCCTGCAAAGTTAAATGTGCAGCACTGTATTTGTGCTCTTTTTACTTTGTATGATTCATGAAAAAAGCTAAAAGTTTTGGGGTTTGGAGGATTTTCTATCCATGCTTTTTTCTTTTACAATAGAAAACACCAGTAATATCACATCTTGTCTTCTCTGTTTTTGCTGATGATCTTCTTGGAGGACTCAGAAATATGTACTGTGTCCTCTTCTACCTGTTTCTTGATGAGAGAGAGATATATGAAATCTTCACTGTGAGCTTTTCTCCCAAGTGCTAGCAAAAACCAAAACTTGAGTGTTTTAATCAGTTTGAATAAAAATAACTTCTCTTAGTACTTCTGGTGTCATAGTCCCATTCTTCCCAGTCATCCACTGAGTCCTCCAATCTAGGAGAGACCGGTTTTTTTAAATTAAAAAAATTAAAATCAGGCCTTTCCACACATCAAAAAGAGAGAGAAAAAATGGAGGGGGATACACAAATCCAGTTTTTCTCTCCAGCACCTTTTTTATTACAAATTAAGCACTGCCTGTGGCAGATGTATTTAGAGGATCTAGTGTCCTTTGTTCCCTGAGAGAGAAGTATGACTCAGGTGATTTACCAGCTCCACATCTCTCTTCAGGCACTTTAGGCGAGAAAAGCATCTTTTCCCTATGTTTTGGCTCTTGAATGGATTTTTTTATGATGGTATTTTGCATTATGACACATTTTATGATGATAGGCAGCAAGGTGACACAGGTTGCAAAGGCTGAAATGTCAGATTATGCAAATTCATTTCCCCCTGTGATAATGCAACGAATCAGTTAAAATCTTGAGTTTTTGTTTCTTAAGAACAAATGACATTCTCCTCACGCTTAGGAAATAAGGTCTGACAGGATAGCAAGCACTGTTTGGTGATGTCTTTTGTGTGAAACATGGTTTCTACCTATTATTTGGCTGCCTGGATTCAGAGAGCTTTTCCAGCAGAGTTGGACCTGTACCTGCCAACCTGTAATGACAATCTGACAGCTATTGAAGCTCTCTTGCTCTGTGTTTGTTCCAATTAGCCAGCCTACTTGAGGCGGGTTAGCACATTGATTTTGGATATGTCTATGCTTCGATAGTAATTTCTGATTGGCAGCCCATTGTGAGGACTCAGCAGGAACTTTTAAAAAACATTTTTGCTTGGTTTGCTTCTTGATATGGCTGATTTTGCACAACCATATGCTGTTATCTAATAAATAAGGGTGTGATACTGTAACTGATCACAGCATGAGCCAAGGAGCAGTACAGAATTTCTAGTTCTTGCAGACTTCTGTGAACACATATCCTGTACCTGTTTGGATTCGCATTAAGAACCTATTAGACTGTCCTCAGTTGCACCCGGGCCATCCCCTGATCTCCATGGGATGGTGAGAGTGTAGATCTGAGGTGGAACTTGGTCCATAATGCCCAACATTTTTAATGTGGTTGGAAGGAAAATGGGGATTTTTCTTACTATAACTCGCTGGTATTCAAGGTATAACTCTCAAGTTGTGTGTAGCTTTGAGTGTCCGGCAGGTTTAATCAACACTCCTCTCACTTTGCCTGGGTCTTAGCAGAATGAATGGAGAGGAAATCTGAACAGTCCTTGGCATGCTACTGATGCACGTGAGATGACACAGAAAGCACTCTGCAACAGATACTGCAGCCACATGCAGTATCTTTGGGGACCATAGTCTATTAAGTTTATGAATGTTTTAAGTATTAGTTTGGGATTGTGTACAACTCCATGGGGGAAGGAGCTATAAATAGCATGGGAGGAAGGGGTTAGACTACTACACCCCTACAGATTGTAAACCACACCAGAATACTACTACCCCATAGGGTGGTTTGCCTACAATAGTGTAGGGTAGTCCTGGAGAAGAGGCAATGTGCAAAGAAAGAACTTGGAATATAAAGGCTGAGTTTAAAAAGACTCAGGGCCTTCAGTCTGAGCGAGAAACAGACAGGACATTCTGCTCAAGGAGAGGCTCCAGTTGTGCTGAAGGTTTGGAATGACTATGGCCTGCTAAGGCCCAGAAAACTGATGGGAGATTTCTGGTATGGTTATTATTAAGCTTGTAGGACCTGCTATTGTTTTGTATATATTTTCTCTGTATGATTATTAATCCTGATGAAATGCACTCTCCATGGTAATGTGTAACTGCTGGCTCTTGCTGGTCATAATCCTTGGGCCAAAAGCACAGCAGAAGGGCTGGCCTTTGGACAGACTGGCTTGCTGGGGATATCACAATGTGTGGCAGTGGAGAGAGACATGCGGGTCTCTGCCCTGCCTGAGGCATGAGCCCTAGACTGCTTATCACTCTACCTTGCCAGAGGCACGAGCCCCTAGATTGCTTGTCACTTTGCCATACCTGATGGCCTAAGCCCATAGACTGTTGCTCTGGTCCGTCTGTGGTCAGGACCCTGGAGTATCTGCCGCTTGGCTCTGCTAAGAGGGCCAGGGCCTTAGAAACTACTAATCCCCTAACAATCTTTGCCTAGAGAGGGACCCGAGAGTGAGGGGGTGTGGCCTCCCTCTGAGCTTAATGGGGAGGGATGGCCATGCACTCCTACAGTCATCATATGCTGCTGTGATGCAAAGGTGCACATGTCAAAACGCAATGCCAGGCTGTCACACTGCAAGTGTTCAGGGAGTCATGGTTACTATGTTCACTGACTCTTCCGCTGAATACTGCTGCGTTACACATTTATTTTTGGCATCATTTCTGCAGCAAGAGAAACTGTATTTTGCAGTTAACAGTATAATTGCCAAAGGTATTTCTATGTGAACTTTCTCCTGATATTGTGCCATAAGGATAAGATTGTTTTGATTGCTTCCATTAAGGGCTCAGCTGATGGTTTAAGACATGATCAGCTGTGCCCCTCATTATCAGAGAAAATTAATCTGAAACTGTGTGCAAAGTATAGTGTCTGATGGTATTAGCAGTTCTTAGATACTATCCGGTATGCTGATTCAATATAAGATGTGTTTCATTGCTTACCCCATCAAGATAAAATGTTGCTGAAGCACTTTTGTTGGTTCAGTCTTTTGGAACCTATGTAGCTTTGCTCAGTGAAAGGGAAGCAGCATAGGCCAATGAACAGGACACAGATCTGAGGGTCAGTTGATGTGGATTCTATTTCTGCTACTAACTCATTGTGTGATCTTGGTCAAGTTACTTAATCTTTTTCTATCTCAATTTTCCCTATCTGTAAAATGGGCATATTGATACTTGGTCTTCTGTGTCCTGCATTTTGAGATCTGTGTGTGTGTGTGTGTAGTGCGGGAAGGAATTTGAAGTGAATAGGCGTTGCATGAATACAACTGACAAGATAATAAAGCCTTGTGTCTGGGCCTGAGCCAAAATCTGGATCGGAACACTCCCCTTTGGATCTAGAGCTGAAATCTGCACTTCTGTCATGGGTTGAATCAAAATTCTGGATCTGAATTTCTCTCTGAAATTTAGGCTCTGGATCCAGTACCACACTTTGCATCTAAGGCCTGTCTCTACAGACTGCAATACTTTTACAATCTGGCAAAAACAAATGGATGAAAATTCAGATACTGCAGTCTGGCTCTTAGATGTGAGACTTTGGGGGTTTAACTTTAAAGACTTTCTTTTGTTAGATGTTTAAATATTTAAAAGTAGCATTCATTTCTAAACAGCAACAGTTTTAAATAATGTACAATACCTTGTATTCAGAAGATGTCTCTCTTTCAGGGAGCCATTTTAATTAACTGAAAACTATGGTCCCACACAGTGGCGGGTGAAATTTTATGCAGGACTGCACGTATAAAATATACATTGATACTGTGTTGTCTCTGTGGAATGCTACATAAGGATTGTGTATTGTATGTCGTTTGAAGAAGATAGTTCATGAGGGCATAAAAGAACCATTTTGAAAGTCAATAGTGAACTCTGAGAAATGACACTGTGTACAGGAACCTAGCATTAGGGAAGTCTGGCAACTCTACTTTCCCTGCTGGGAAAAAAACCTTTAGGGAGTTAAAAATCCAGTAGAAAACTCCACAAGTTAAAACTTACTGGACCAGTCGCTGCTGTCAGTCACACAGGTATAAAAGTGGAGCGACTTTGGTGGAGTTACTCTGGATTGACACTAGTGTAAATTGAGAGCAGAATCCAACCCACTGAGTCTGTACCTGGTTCTGTTCTCAAAGAAGGAAAGGCTCTGGTGGTAATAATGGAAGGGGCTAAGGGTATGATCTGTAAGCCTAGGTGTAAGAGTGAAGGACTTATATAGGGGATGCCAGGATTCCAGGGGAAAAGAAGGACAAACCTGTAGATCCCTGTGGAGAGTCTGTGTATTCCTCTTTACTCTCTGATGCCAGCAATAACTACAGAGTTGGTTTCCATTTGGCAAATGATGCCAGTTAGCCAGGAGACACCCTCAATGTGTGGCTGCCCTCTGTCTTAGCCCCAACTCATTCCCTCAAAAGCCACAGAGCTGGAATGGTGAGGCCTTTGTGTCTCTGGACATGGGGGCAGGGAGGCTAAGAGTGGAGGTGCTGCTCCTACTTTCCAAGGTTTGGGGGCTTTTCTACTCCATTTTGCTCCCCCTACATCTCCTAATGAAGGGAAGCATGAGGCCTAATAGCAGTAGTCGGACCAAGAGAGTTTGTGGGAAGAAGGTTCACTTTCTTGGCAGTTATGGAAACCCCACTCCCTTCACAGAGGGACCAAACAAGTTTAGAGCACTCCATTACAAATATTCCCCTTGAAAGTGAGACACGGCGGGTTAACCCCTTGAGCCTTATAGGCTGTAATCTGTCACTGCATCATAGTGCTAGTCTTTATAGAAAGGAAATAAGTGGAGAAAAATTTAAAATCATGTAATGTTCACTGTAGACAGCCCCTCCACCAGTAGATGGTGTTATATCCTTATCTTAGTGTTAAGTTGTGGCTCTGACCTGGGGAGTTAGCAGGAAGTTCAGTCCTGCCTGTGTGTTCTGGAGCTGGTAATTGCAGTGTCCCAATAAACCTCTGTGATCCTATAAGCATAATACTACTAGTGGCTGTTGCGCTCTGTGAATGAGTGGACTGATAAGAAAGCAGCCCAGTACCTAGCAATGTGCTTGGATGGTGATGCCAAAGCATTACTTCCCGGTGCAGGTTGTGAGTCTTTATAGACAGTTATGCAAACACTTATATGGCAGCTGTGAGGAGGGCTTAGCCCCCTTGAAATACCAGAAGGAATGGCAAGCTAGGAGGAGGCAGAAATGGAAATCTCTGGATAGTTATTTTTGTTCATTAAGGAGACTGTTCGATAGGGCTTTCCCTGTGCCGCCCCGTCTGGAAGATGGTTTGAGTGTAGGGTGACCAGATAGTAAGTGTGAAAAATCAGGACGGGGGTGGGGGATAATAGGAACCTATATAAGAAAAAGCCCCCAAAATCGGAACTGTCCCTATAAAATCAGGACATCTGGTCACCCTACCTGAGTGAAGCGGAACGTGGTGTGGCAAATTTGGAACTGGCAATGCAGAGAGGCATATGCCCAATGGCAAGACATGGGAGAATCCTTTGTGAAAAACAAGTTTATAAATGGTTTAGCAGGAGAACTTCATAACCTGCTGGGGAAGGAGGATAGCATACTGGATAAAGCCATGGTACAGGTTACATACAGAGTTCAAAATGTGGAATTATAAATTGGAGTTTCTTTAAAAGTATCAGCTGTTAATTCCCAGCATCAGGGAGGCTTCTTTATGCTAGATACAGCACTTCAATAAATGATTTCTAAGGAAGTGGCTTAGAATTTGGAAGAGGGCGAAGTGCAAGCTATTTACAGTGCATCTCATAGGTCAGAGGGCTGCCTCTAACTTATATCACTGTGTCGTCTGTCCCTCCGTGGCCCCGACCGACCGAGCTTTCAACCCCATCCTGGCCAGGGTCACTGGGAGGAAGAGGTGGAGTGCAGGTTGGATGGGGACGGAGCTGTGGCAGAAGAGGAAGAATGGAGGAGAAGCTCTAGGTTCAGTGCTCCAGCTGCAGTCCCAGCCGAGGCTGAGAGCTCAAACCCAACTGAGCTCTCAGCCTCCCACCCTGGCCGAGCTCGGGGGAGGGGGCCTTGGCCAGAAGAGATGAGCAGGGGGCTAGCCTCCCCCAAGGGGAAGCTTCACCTGTTACCCATGGGCACAATTATTCAGAACGTGCTAAGTGTAGACAGAACTTGTGGTTGCAGTCAGAACAAAGGAGGTCACTCTACACAGAGGAGATGGGTTTAAACAGATAAACTTAGACTAATGCCTAATTCCTTCACCTCTTCCCCACACCCCCACTATCTTTAAGTACTGCCTTACTCTGCATTTTCCCCTGTTGATTTCAATGGGACTACTACTGGAGTGAAGCACTATTGAACATGAGGAAAAGTGACAAAACTGAGGCCTACCGTAGCAAATAATGTTTACAAAAAATTAGGAGTCACTGCTGACCTGTCTTTGGGTCTGAATATGAATCTACAGACATAGCTGCAGCATAGGCCCTTTAATAAAGCTCATCCTAGGCACGCAAGACACACAGCATGATGAGAGAAATACAGAGCAGTTGGGAGCAGATGTGCTCCTGAGATGCTCAGCGGGTTATCCTTTAATAAACATAAGGTTGCTTAGTATCAGAGGGGTAGCCGTGTTAGTCTGGATCTGTAAAAGCAGCAAAGAGTCCTGTGGCAACTGATAGATTAACAGACGTTTTGAAGCATGAGCTTTCGTGGGTGAATACCCACTTGGTCGGATGCACCTAGGTTGCTTCTAATTTTGAAATTTCAGTGCTACTTTTTGAAGAGAGCTATACAGGTCAGGACACATCTAGGGGGAAATCAGTGGGATGTCAGGAAGCAAAAATGAGTCTGAAAAGGAGGATTCCATCCAGGCAAGCACCATCTGAGTCCCTGCTACCACTTTGATTTTTAACTGGGATTAAAGAAATGCTGGAATGGAACTAAAAATAAGAGGCAAGCAAAGTTTGTATACAATGAAAATTGAATAAACCTAAGCGAGGGTGTAGGTGCATAGGGTTTTTATTACACAGCAACAGAGAGTGCTTCTCAGCAAAAAACATTTGTAAGAGAAATAGAAGAAGGCTATAGCTTTAAGATGAGATGTAAAGCGGTCATTCACAGCTGTAACTACGCTGGAGGATTTTGGTGCTGCAAACACCTATCATATTTATAATTCAGCTTGTGTCCCAAGTGCAGGAGTGCTCACAAAAATGTCCAAGAGCTGCTGTTGCTGTTACAATTGCACTTGCAAAACTCTCCACGGTTACACCCTACATCCTGTCACTATGTACCATGCAATGACAGTGAGGACAAACAGCTGTGGCATTTCCTCTGCTACTGCCACCCACTACCCCTCTCGTTACCGGAGGTGCTGAGATCTATACTTGAACACTCTTGGAGGCTTTGAAGATTGATTTTCTGTTCTCATGGACATCTGGGGCATGCAGGAATGAGGCTCCATTCTGGGAACTTCTGCAAATTGTCATTCCTTGTCCACAATAGGACTTTTTCCACCATAGGAGGTCTCTAAGGAAGGAGCTCTCAGAGAGAATAAGGACAGAGGAGAAGGAGATAAAATGGCATCCTTCCATTCTGCCTTTCATAAGGGCTTCTTTCTTTCCTTCTTTTTCTCCTTTCCTTCCTTCTCTCCTTTCTTACTTTCCCTTCTTTTTTTTTTCTTCTTTCTGAAATTTTAAGCACAGGCCTACTACAATTTTATGTTACTGCAATCTTGTTGAAATCAGTGCTGTTACAATGGCACAGCACTGAAGGTAGTTCGTGAGGTACTATTGGCCTCCAGAAATCTTGCCAGAATCAATGCTGGTGATATTACTAAATATGATTTTAATACCTTTTGACGTCAGAGACTAATTAACTACATGTTGATCCTAGGGACTATATCTCAGCTAGTGGAATTTCCAGTAAAGCAGTTTTGTCTTCTCCTTCTCTCTGTTGTTTTTCTTACAAAATGGCAGAAGAAGGGTTAGAAGAATTTTGCTTGATAGCTCTGTTTTTTAGGTGTCATAATTCAGTAATCCCCTTTGCAATTTTCTTCAAAGGTGCAGAAAAGTTCAACACTGGTCCCACATCTAATGTATTTTAACCAACTTTGAGTCAGATATGGATTGTAGAAAACTGGCAACATAAATATGGTTGCTGCCACAACCACCCCTCCCTCTTAAGACTGATGTCTGGAGTTTTGTGATTTGCATTCACATGTTGGCAAGCATGATATTGATTTTCCTTTTCCAAGGGGAAAGAAAGCAGTTTTAGGATTTAGTCCATACAATTACTCTCGCAGAGGAGTGTGAAGCCATTCCTGCTGCATTTGCAAGTTGCTGCTTGGTGTCTGCATTACTTTGCATTATCCCACCCAGCAGGAACCTGAGAGTGGCAGAAATGGCTTTGCACTTTTCAGTGAAAGCCAGCAACAGCGTACCATATTGTTTTGTTTTGCTTTTGTTCTGGTTTGTTAATCTAACCCCAGATATGGGGATGGTTATTTTAAGCATTATTTTGTTAATTTGCAGTCTTATTCTGATTCCAGAGAATGTTATGGACTCTCTATTAATTTTCTAACCTGGAAATATGCTGATCAGCTTCCTTACCAGGAATATCATTGTTTTAAGCATATTTATGTTTGTGTAGAAGGACAAGTTAGGGTTATTCCTGTTTAATATTAATTAAAAATAATAAATGGCCATAGGATCTAATGAGAAGGCTCCTTCTGGCACTATATGATAGATGGCAGAAATACAGTGTTGATTACCTTCAGGAGGAACATAGGCTTACAGAGACTCTGCTCCAACATCAATTTAGTGTTTTCATAGATTCATAGATTCATAGATTTTAGGGTCAGAAGAGACCAATGTGATCATCTAGTCCGACCCCCTGCACAAAGCAGGCCACAGAACCCTACCCATCCACTTCTATAACAAACCCCTAACCTATGCCTGAGTTATTGAAGTCTTCAAATTGTGGTTTGAAGACCTCAAGCTGCAGAGAATCCACCAGCAAGTGACCCATGCCCCACGCTGCAGGGGAAGGCGAAAAACCTCCAGGGCCTCTGCCAATCTGCCCTGGAGGAAAATTCCTTCCCGACCCCAAATATGGCAATCAGCTAAACCCTGAGCATATGGGCAAGACTCACCAGCCAGCACTCAGAAAAGAATTCTCTGCAGTAACTCAGATCCCATCCCATCCAACATCCCATCACCAGCCACTGGGCATACTTATCTGGCAATAGTCAAAGATCAATTGCCAAAATTAGGCTCTACCTTCATACCATCCCTTCCATAAACTTATCAAGCTTAATCTTAAAGCCAGATATGTCTTTTGCCCCCACTACTCCCCTTGGAAGGCTGTTCCAGAACTTCACTCCTCTAATGGTTAGAAACCTTCGTCTAATTTCAAGTCTAAACTTCCTAGTGTCCAGTTTATACCCATTCGTTCTTGTATCTACATTGGTACTAAGCTTAAATAATTCCTCTCCCTCCCTAATATTAATCCCTCTGATATATTTATTAAGAGCAAGCATATCCCCCCTCAGCCTTCTTTTGGCTAGACTAAACAAGCCAAGCTCTTTGAGTCTCCTTTCATATGACAGGTTTTCCATTCCTCGGATCATCCTAGTAGCCTGTCTCTGAACCTGTTCCAGTTTGAATTCATCCTTCTTAAACATGGGAGACCAGAACTGCACACAGTATTCCAGGTGGGGTCTCACCGTGCCTTGTATAACGGTACTAACACCTCCTTATCTTTGCTGGAAATACCTCGCCTGATGCATCCTAAAACCGCATTAGTTTTTTAACGGCCATATCACATTGGCGGCTCATAGTCATCCTGCAATCTACCAATACCCCAAGGTCCTTCTCCTCCTCTGTTGCTTCCAACTGATGTGTCCCCAATCTATATCTAAAGTTCTTATTATTAATCCCTAAGTGCATGACCTTGCACTTTTCACTATTAAATTTCATCCTATTACTATTACTCCAGTTTACAAGGTCATCCAGGTCTCCCTGTATGATATCCCAGTCCTTCTCCGTGTTAGCAATACCCCCCAGCTTCGTGTCATCCGCTAACTTTATTAGCACATTCCCACTTTTTGTGCCAAGGTCAGTAATAAAAAGGTTAAATAAGATTGGTCCCAGAACCGATCCCTGAGTAACTCCACTAGTAACCTCCTTCCAGCCTGACAGTTCACCCTTCAGTATGACCCGTTGTAGTCTCCCCTTTAACCAGTTCCTTATCCACCTTTCAATTTTCATATTGATCCCCATCTTTTCCAATTTGACTAATAATTCCACATGTGGAACTGTGTCAAAAGCCTTACTGAAATCGAGGTAGATTAGGTCTACCGCATTTCCTTTGTCTAAATAGTCTGTCACCTTCTCAAAGAAGGAGATCAGGTTGGTTTGGCATGATCTACCTTTAGTAAAGCCATGTTGTACTTTGTCCCAATTACCATTGACCTCAATGTCCTTAACTACTTTCTCCTTCAAAATTTTTTCCAAGACCTTACATACTACAGATGTCAAACTAACAGGCCTATAGTTACTTGGATCACTCTTTCTCCCTTTCTTAAAGATAGGAACTACGTTAGCAATTCTCCAGTCGTACGGTACAACCCCTGAGTTTACCGATTCATTAAAAATTTTCGCTAACGGCCTTTTCAATGTTTGATGGCTCTGAACACTGGCTTGTATAGATGAGCAATAAGATAAACCTGATTGTTATGGATTGCAAAATTATGCAGTATGGGCTGCAACATTTTGTGGTCTGTAAGTGAGACTGGAGGTAAGTCACTGTGAATGTTTTGGCTTTAGTAAATCACAGTGGTTTAGTGAATTCCTAAAGGAATAAGCTCAGTACACATGGCAGGCATTGCATTTTGAGTGCTTATCACTTTGGGTTGGACTACAAGGCATGAAGCTGAAAGCAAAGGCCCAGATCGTCAGAGGTATTTAGGCACCTAAACCCCATTGAAATCAAAGAGAGCTGGGCACCTAATTACCTCTGATGAACAGGGCTCACTGTTGAATGTAATCTGCTTTTTCTTGTGACTCATCCCATTAACTCTTCAGTTTAGAAAGCACTATGCCCAGAAGCATTTGCAGGTTCAGGCGCCAAGTATCATGCTGTTGCAAAATAAAAGCATACATGATGTGACTCTCACAATATGGATATGCTTGCCAGAAGCCTATCTGAGATTTTGAACAGGCAATTTCCTCTTGGGTAAGTTTACTAACACATGGTATAAAACAATTGCAAGAAATATTGTACTCCTCTTGCTCCTTCCAGAAGTGGGAATATCTAAAAGTAGGGTTGCCAGGTGTCTGACCGGAACACCCACTTGAAAAGGAACCTTAGCAGCTCTGGTCAGCACTGCTGACTGGGCCATTAAAAGTCCAGTTAAAAGTCCAGCTCCCTACCTGGCTCCACACAGCTCCTGGGAAGCTGCCAGCATGTCTGGCTCATAGGCACAGAGGCATCCACAGGGGCTCCGCACTCTGCCCCTACCCTGAGCACTGACTCCATAGGTGTCATTGGCTGGGAACCACAGCCAATGAGAGCTGCAGGGGCAGCGCCTCCAGGTGGGGACAGCGCACAGAGCCCCCAGGTCCCTCCACCTAAGAGCTGGACATGCTGGCAGTTTCCTAGGAGATGTCTGAGGTAAGCATTGCCCAGAGCCCGCACTCTGAACCCGCTCCCACACCCCAACCTCCTGCCCCAGCCCTGAGCCTCCTCCCTCAGCCTAACTTCCTCCCTGAGCTGGCACTCCTCACCCCCTCCCACACACCAGCCCCCTGCCCCAGCCCTGAGCCTCCTCCCACACCCAAACTCCCTCTCAGAGCCCGCATCCCCTCACACACCTCAACCCCCTGTCCCTGCCCTGAGCTCCCTCCTGCACTGAAACTCCCTCCTGGAGCCCGCACCTTGCACCCCATTCTGCACCCCAACCCCTTGCCCCAGCCCGGAGCCCTCTCCCACAATCTGAACCTCTCTGCCTCAGCCCAGAGACCCCTCCTTCATCCCAAAGCCCTCATCCCCAGCCCCACCCCAGAGCCTACACCCCCAGCCGGAGCCCTCACCTCCTCCCATGCCCCAAGCCCCATCCCTGAGCCCCCTCCCGCATGCCGAACCCCTTGGCCCTAGCCCAGAGCTCCATCCTGCACCCCAAACTCCTGATCCCTGGCCCCACCCCAGAGCCTGCACACCAAGCAGGAGCTGTCCTGCATCCCAACCTCCTGCCCCAATCCAGTGAAAATGAGCTTTGAGCAAGGGTTGGGGACAGTGAGCGAGGGAGGGAAGGGGGATGGAGTGAGTGGGGGCAGGACCTCAGAGAAGGGGTGGGGCCTTGGGGACGGGGGTGGGGCAAGAGTGAAACTTCTTGAAGGAAAAGGTAGAGCCCCTACCCCCTTTTACGTTACATGAATAATACTGGAGCAAAATTGTGTCTATTTAGCTAAAAATACTAGTTACCACAAATAACACCTATGAACTGGTAGGACACAGTGTTCATATAAAATTATGAGCGCTATATAGTAATACTGTCAAAACTAGAGATGGTATATAAACTATGGGCCAAAATCAGCTCTTGTGTAAATAGACAGAACTTCACTTCTGTTAATGGAGTTATGCTCTCTTATACCTTCTAATTTCATCCAGGCCCTGTACTAATTTAATAAAATATGATGGTTTTACTTCATTATTACAAAAATATAATATACTATCATACATGTAATATTTAAGATAAAATGAACAATTTTATTATATTTAACATAGGACTGCATTACTTTAGTTGTGCTATAAATACTATAGTTGTAGTGAGAACACACAGTAACTGCCAAAGCCAAAACATGTCTGTGGGTATGTCTACCAGATCGGCGGGCAGCAGTCGATCCAGTGGGGATTGATATATCGTATCTAGTCTAGACGCGATAAATCGAGCACTCTCCCGTCAACTCCTGTACTCCAGCTCGGGGAGAGGCGCAGGCAGAGTCAACGAGGGAGCGGTAGCAGTTGACTCACCACAGTAATTTGAAAGTGAAGACACCACAGTAATTTGATTTAATTACATCGACTTCAGCTACGCTATTCACGTAGCTGAAGTTGCGTATCTTATATCAATTTCTCCTCTCCCCCAGTGTAGACCAGGCCTGTGTATATTGGCTGACCTTTCTTCCTACTAAATCATTTGGGCTGTATGTGGGTGATTAGAAATACAAAACATCAAGAATCTTTCAAACTATGAATAGCTGTGTTTTAAATTCTGTTGAATCATTACACATTCTTATTTGACAGTCTCTCCAGGTCAATAAAAGAATTTCCTTTTTTAATCACCCATATAATTAACAGCTGCCTTAAAGGTAAATCTAGTTCTGGGGACTTTGTAAAGTCTTAATTTTGATGAGGAGAAGATTTGGCAGCTTGTTGTGAAGACTGGAGAAGAACTGACACCAAAACCTTGAATACAAACCCTGTCAGTTGCTGGAGGTATTCAGACTTGAACCTCTGTATTCCAAACCACCCCTATGGATTGACTGCAGGCTGGATCTAAAATGGCAGGGGCCAGTTTTCCACTTCATATGTAATAACCTTGCAAGAACTACTATTCTTATAAAATTTCTCCTAGGTGCTTTCAAGGAACGTTCAGGAGATTTTGGCATCGTTTGATACAAACCCAAACCCTTCACCCAGATTCAGCTTTAAACTTGAGCCACAAACCCTAATTTAAACCTAATTCAGCTCCAGATATCGCCTCCTCAGTCCAACTCTAGAACAAATACCATTAAATGGAGGCAGCTGTTCTACCCATCATCAGCCATGAATGGATGTAAGTCCATTTAACAAGCCTTAGTTGGAGATGTCTCTTAAGAGTACAACCATCACTCAAGTATAGGCCATCAATGCAACAGACCACAGCAAGAAATTTCTATAGTCTATCACATCAAATGTGTCTGCTGCACATATAGTACTTCAATAAATCTACTTTGCTCTAAGTCCTTATGAAATCTTTTTGTAGATGTAAGCAGTCAGGATGACCTCTACCCTGACATCTGGTGGTGAATTATGGGGAGTGTGGAAAGGAATTTCAGGTATTTGCATTGGCACACCCACCTCACCTAGCAAAGCCCACGGCAGCCTGGGATGGTTATTTTGACAACTCTGGGATCCCCAATTTCTTTGTTATTGGGGCAAGAAGAATAAAGTGGTGTTACCCTGACTATGTGAATGAGGAACTATGAGACTGCTTTATGACAGAAATGACTCAACCTCAATTAAGTAGCACTTGCTAGACAAGGGACATGGGTTCCAAAACCCAGTGAATTGAGAGAGGTTGGGGGCTGGTGTGTTTGTGATGGTATCAGCCCCCTTTTGAGGGCCTGGAACACCAATTGCACATCCTCCTCTCTGCACTGTTAAAGAGTCGAGCTAATTTTGATTCCATTAGGAGTCCATCTAAAGGCTGCTGAGCTGAATTCATGTTGGACCAATGGTGCACCAGCACCGGGGCTCCCCTACTATGAGCTGAAATCGCTAAGAGTTGAAATCACTAAAGAGCTGGAATTACTGAGCTGAGAGCACTGAGTGCTGTGCTAACTAGTGGGGGAGCCTGAAGACCTATCGCTAAGCGGCTGGCAGAGCGGAGCAGTTTGCAGCATGCTGGAGCAGCCCATGGAACAGTGAGCGGAGTGGAGTGGTTTGTGGGGACGGCTGGAGAGGCTCGCAGGTTGGCTGGAGGAGCGGCACAGCTGGTGAAGTGGAGCTGGTCGTGGTGAAGGCTGCAGCAGAACTCCACGGAGAGGCGGAGCAGTTGGCCTTGGCCCACGTAAGGTGCCCCTTACCACTCTGTGTGGGCCCCCCCCATTTCTACCCAGGCTGAGGTGAGTAAAACTCTGCAGATAAACTTTTGAACTCTGAGGTGGCAGTTACCAGAGACTTTTGGGTTGTTGGCCTTTGGGATGATTGGACTTAAGACCCTAAGGGGGAAAGGACATTGCCAAACGTACTTGGAGGTGGGTTTTTTGCTTATGGTTTGTGTTATAATCCTGTTTGTGGTGTTTCTCCAATGTGATGCCACATTGTTTCCCTCCTTTATTAAAAGGATTTTGCTACACTCAGACTCCGTGCTTGCGAGAGGGGAAGTATTGCCTCCTAGAGGCGCCGGGGGTGTGGTATGTAAGTGTCCCAGGTCACTGGGTGGGGACTCGAGCCGGTTATGCATTGTGTTATTGAAACGGAACCCCTGGATACTGAACCTGGCCCTTGTTGCTGCCAACTCAGAGGGGCAGAGGGATTACATAAAGTTAAAATACATATGAGATAAAACAACGGTTTATAATTGGTTTCTTTTGAAAATGCTCAAAGGTGGACTAATGACCTGCAACATTCCGGATGAAAATACCTCAACCCTGTTTACCAGAGGAACAACACAAAAACACATTTAAAGTTACTATCACAAACAACCTACTGCTTCCATCAGAATTGCACACTCACAACTACAGCCCAGCCAAACCTTGCTGGACAGACTATATTCACAAGTACTTTCCTCAGAGGAGAAAGCCATTTTCAGACTCTCGGGTGCTGCTGAGACAGTCACCCAAAGAGTGCACCTCTTCAGGAGATGTAGACAAATTGTACAATAAAATTACTCTACTCTGTGATTATTATGACATAAATGCTTTCACATACATAGCTTCTCTTATCCAAAGATCTCAAAATACTTTACAAACCTCATAACATCCTTGTATGATAGGTATGTATGATCATCATCACAGACAGGTTACGTGACTTGCCCAAAGTCACACAGCAAGTCAGTGGCAGGAATGGAATAGAATTCAGGAGTTTTGGCTCCCAGTCTCCTGCTTCAACTGCTCTATTTACAAATGCTAGCACAAATATAAGGTTTAAATCCTTCAATATGAGTACAAATAAGAATTTACAAAGTGCAAACTAATTCTCTGTCTAGACTTAAGCTTACAGGCTCCTGTAAATGTAAACTATAAATCTCAGAGGTAAATAGAGAATCTTGCCAAATAAGGACATGCGTTGCCCAGTTCAGAAAGCCATTAGGAACTCTGTCCTGCTAGGGTTTCAGAGTGCATGCAGATTATGGGGAGCGGCAGCTCTGGGCCCTGGTTACTGAATGACTTTCTTCAGTTCAGTTTAGTTACATTTCCAGATCGGTACATTTGAGTTAAAAAAGTCAAAGTTGGCCCATAACTCCCCACAACCCTGAACTGCTCTGCACTGGTTCCTGAAGGCTGCACTGGTCTCTGAAGGCTGGAGGTCCCAAGGAGTTGTATGGCAGCTGGGAGTGCTATGATGCAAGGGACTCCTAGCCACATCACCTAGACTAGTAGCTAGGAGGGAAGAGTACCATTGGAGAGGAAGGATGGTCAAGCCACAAGCCTAGGACTTGGGAAAGCTGAATTCACTTCCCTGCTCCACCACAGACTTCCTGTGTCACCCTGGACAAGTAACTTTGTCTTTCTGGTCCTCAGTTCCCCATCTGTGAAATGGGGATCCTAGCACTGCTCTACCTTACAGGGGTGTTGGGAGACTAATATATTACAGATGTTGAGGTGCCTAGATGCTATGGGTACATCTATGCTGCAATTAAATACCCACCACTGACTTGGGTTTGTGGGGCTGTAAAATTGCAATGCAGACTTTCTGGCTTGGGCTGAAGCCCAAACCCTGGGACCTCACTGGGGGAGGGTCTCAGAGCCTGGTCTCCAGCCTGAATGTCAACACCACAATTTTACAGCCCTGTGAGCCTGAGTCAGCTGACATGGGCCAGACACAGGTGTTTAATTGCAGTGTAAACATACCCTAAGGGAACAGGGGCACCATAAGTACCGCAGATAGAATCTAGATAGGACCACCAAGGGTCCAATTATGGAGGAAATATCCAGGGGTTGGATCCACTTGACATAGGTTTGTGTGGCTAGAATGGAGAAAAATGGTTGTAACCGAAGTTTGGGGCCTATTGTATTAACTGAGATACAATAAAAGGCCCAAAGAATCAAATTTGTTAACATGACCCTGAAACTGTCCAATATTAAACAGTGTTAAAGAAGGTTCGGGGTTGGTATACAGAGACTTATAGATCATTAACAATCCTTTTAGACTTTTATTAAAAATACAGAAAATGAAGGAAAAAGAATTAAAGCATTTGAAATGTAAACTATTAAATAAGGCTTCTATTTTAACAACGTTCCTTGTTCCCGTTCCCTTTAGCTGTAGAGAGTCTTTAGAAGGAATCCCCACCCTTTTATTTGTCAGTCTTTTAGAGGGTATTAGAGAAGGTAATACCAGTCCTTTTATGGGAAAAAGAAGTTAGATGGTCTACACTGTCATTGTCCGAACCCATTTCCTAGAAGGCAAAACAAGCCAAAAACACACAAAAGGGAAGAGAAAAGAACAACAGAGAGAGAAAAGGCAGCTTCTATCTCTGGTGCTGACTCTCACTTGCAACCTCGCTGCTGGAAAACACAAGTGTAACCACCAGATGTCAGTGTAGAGCTTATCCTGACTCTGCTTACACAAGTATAACACAGGGTCTTATCAGCCATTCCAAAACCTGGCAAACTGATAGATTCATAGACTCTAGGACTGGAAGGGACCTCGACAGGTCATTGAGTCCAGTCCCCTGCCCTCATGGCAGGACCAAATACTGTCTAGACCATCCCTGATAGACATTTATCTAACCTACTCTTAAATATCTTCCTAACCTGCTCTTAAATATCTCCAGAGATGGAGATTATAGCATCAAGATTGCCCTCTACCCCTCTCATCCCGTCCCGTGGTCAACTAGTTACATCGCAGTGTTGCCAATGTAGTTGTTTTTGAACCTCTCTCCCCTTAAATTTTAACACCTCCTATAATTTCAATTCCTGGGGAAGACTCTGCCTCTTTGATCACAGGTTCACAGCAGCGTTGCAAAATGTGCAGTCTGCAGACTTTTATTAGACAGGAGGAAAAAGGAGACAGATAGGAAAGAAGAAATAAGTTGGAGAAGGAAAAGGACACATTGGGGCTGAGGTGGAGGAGACAGAGTCTCAGGGCTGGTCTACACTAGGGGGGAAATCGATCTAAGATACGCAACTTCAGCTACGTGAATAGCGTAGCTGAAGTCGAAGTATCTTAGATTGAGTTACCTACCATCCTCACGGCACGGGATCGACGTCTGCGGCTCCCCCTGTCGACTCCGCTACCGCCGTTTGCGTTGGTGGAGTTCCGGAGTCGACAGGAGCTCGTTCAGGGATCGATATATCGCGTCTAGATGAGACGCGATATATCGATCCCTGAGAAATCGATTGCTACCCACTGATACAGCCGGTAGTGAAGACGAAGCCTCATATCCCAGGTGGTGGTCATGTTTGGCCGGAGGTGCTGGAGGTGGTATGGATCATCTTCTCCTTTTCTCTGGCTTGGTCTGGTCAGGACATCTCTCAGAATTAGGAGGAAGAAGGTTCAGGGTCCCAGGAGACAGTGGGGGTAATAGCCATGATGGTGAAGCTTGCTCCATCCCCTCTCTTGGCTTTCAGTCAGCCAGCATCATGGTTGCAGTTGTCAGCTTTTCTCTGTTGAAATCTCTTTATGAGACCCCCAAAAAGGAGTGATGCATTGGACACAGTGAGGAACATTGCAGGAGGCACTCAATTTAAAAAGCAATTAAAGGAGGTTTTGGAAGGACTTGACAGGTTAGAGTCTGATGATACTACAATCATCATCTCAGTGGAGATCTGGCTTCATCTAATCAACAACAAAGAACTGGAACCACATATGAAGACAACATCAAAAAATGATTCAGCAAAGTGATGGAATCTTTCTATTACTTAGCTGATGTGACTATTTCCAGATACAATGGTCACAAGTTGAGGGAGGAGAGGCAGAAACATATCAGATGGAATGTAATCCTGAATCCCTTCCTGCTCTGTTAGCATTTAAAAACTGAAGATCCAGATCACTCTCTCAATTCTATGTTTATGAAGGTGGCAGTACCACAACCTATTGCATATAATTGGTGGAGAGGTATGGCAGTAAAATCATGAAAGACAGGACAGTTAAAATTCAGATTTTTTCCAGTTTTTAAAAGGTCTGCACTCCTACCCAGCTAACTCAGTATCAATCCAGCACATTCAGAATGGTTCAGTTGAAAATAGGCTAAGTGTTAAAAAAACCAAATTGATTGGTAAAAATGTATAGTTATTGAAGGGCAGATCAAGAAGAGTGGGAGGCCCAATTGGCTAGTACACTGGGGATTAAATTATTGTGTTTTATTTACAGATTTGCAAGCTTTCGTTTTGGACAATGTGTGTGAAGAGTAAATAAGTGTGTGAAGTGAACGACATACGTGTGTGTTGTTTCATAAAATCCTGGGCAGTGTTTTTAGTTCCCTCCCACCACCCCTGTAGCAGCCCTCTTTAAAAGCCAGGGACCCTGGGGTCAGCCATCTCTGTTTTATTATCAGAGCGATCTAGAGAGAGGTCAGGTAATGCCTGTAAGGGGCTGAGAGCACCCAGTTGAAGGGGAGCTGTAGGAAGGAGGTTGGCTTCTGTGACTGGCCCTGAGCACAGAGAGAGATGCAGAGTTAAAAGCCTATGGGCCCACACAGCCTGTGTTGATCAGGGGAGTAGCTTTGTAAGGGTTTTTTTGTATGAATTACTAAACTGTGCCCAGAGGAAAGAGCCTGAAGAGAGCTGGTGTGGTGTTGAATCCTTCTTGGAGTGAGGAAACAAGCCAGCAACCCTACACTCCCAGTGGGGATTTTCAGAAAATGAAAGCTGTTAGGTTTTCCTGGTTGGGGAAAATTGCCACAACCCTAAATGTTTATCACATTTGCTTAATGTGTACAAAATCCCATGTTCAAAGCCAGGCAGAAATGCAGCTGTGTTTTCTCCTTCCCTACAGCATGGGGAGGGATTCACATTAGGGCAGCTAAGATGCTGAATTTTCATTTCTCCAACCATAGAAACATGTGATCTGCCATTCTATCCTTTCACTAGTTACACTTTTCTTGTTACATTCCCTCTGGATACATCATTCAACAAAAAAGGAAGAAATTCAGCAGACTGTTTTATGCAGTGCAACTGTTATGTTCACCTCACATCTGTTCAACCCGTTTCTTACACTAGAAATAATGTCTCCTTTCCTTGCTGCAGCTCCTCATCCAGCAGCCTGACAGAGAACTGTTACTTGAAATCAGCCCAGCAAGATAGAGATAGTGAGCCATTATCCTCATTGGGGGCTGCGTCCATGCTTAAGCAGTCATAAGCTGAATTTCTGTGCTGTATTGCTTGTCTCAATTAGAATATATCTACACTGCATTTGCAGTGTGTGATTGCAGCACATGTAGGCTTACCCAAACTAGCTTTAATCTAGGTAGCGCACGTACTAATACCAGTGAAGCTGTAGAGGTATGATCTTCAGCACAGACTCTACAAGCCTGCCCAGGACCCTTGGTACTTACTCAAGTGGGTAGCCTGCACTGATCTCCTAGTAACTTTTTATTTTCACCTTTGCATACATTTTTGAAAATGTCAGGGGACAACATTAAGGGTGGAGGGACTGGATGATAGTGAGTGATGAAGGACTACGAGGCAGAGGGGAACAGGCTGAATCCCTTCACTGGTCACTGCCAGGCATTCTAATATATATGTAGTGTTTTAAACAGAATTTTTGTAAAGAAAGCTCAGTACTATTTTCTGTTGTTATCTGGACTCTACTGAAATATACTTTCAATCTTCATGCTTTTTCTCCCCCAGGTTTTTTGTTTTCTGATAATAGGATAAATTACTGCTGCAATTTTTAGGATAGAGAAACTTGTTGAGTGTTAGAGAGCCAGATTCTCTGCTGGGACGTAACCCCACTGAAACCAATATATTATATATATTCAACTACCCAGACATCTGTTGGCCAAATAATGCATCAGGGCACAGTTCTTGGAATGTATTGAAAACAATTTTTTATTTCAGAAGGTGGATAAAGCTACTAGGGAAGAGGTTGTTCTAGATTTGATTTTGACAAATAGGGAGAAACTGGTTGAGAATTTGAAAGTGGAAGGCAGCTTGGGTGAACGTGAACATGGTAGGAGGGAAAACAGCACAATAAAAATAATGGACTTCACAAAGGCAGACTTCAGCAAACTCAGGGAGTTGGTAGATAAGATCCCATAGGAAGCAAGTCTAAGGGGAAAAATGGTTCAAGAGAGTTGGCAATTTTTCACAGAGACATTATTAAGGGCACAAGAGCAAAATATCCCAGTGCATAGGCAAAATAGGGACTGTGGCAAGAGACCACACTGGCTTACCCAAGAGGTCTTCAATGATCTGAAACTCAAAGAAGAGTCCTGCAAAAAAGTAGAAACTAGGTCAAATTACAAAGTATGAAAATAAATAACTCAAGCGTGTAGGGACAAAATTAGAAAGGCCAAGACACAAAATGAAAGTAAACTAGCTAGAGACATAAAGGGTAACAAGAAAACATTCTACAAATAGATAAGAATTAAGAGGAAAACCAATGACAGGGTAGGTCTGTTACTCAATGAGGAAGGTAAACCAATAACAGAAAATGTGGAAATGGTAGAAGTACTAAATGACTTTTTTGTTTCAGTTTTCACCAAAAAGGTTAGTAATGATTGGACAACTACTATAGTGAATGCCAGTGAAAATGAGGTAGGATCAGAGGCTAAAATAGGGAAAGAACAAGTTAAAAATTACTTAGACAAGTTAGATATCTTCAAGGCACCAGGGCCTGATGAAATGCATCCTAGAATACTCAAGGAGCTGACTGAGGAGATATCTGAACCATTAGAAATTGTCTTCGAAAAGTCATGGAAGATGGGTGAGATTCCAGAGGACTGGAAAAGGACAAATATAGTGCCCATATATAAAAATGGAAATAAGGCCAACCTGGATTACAGACTAGTCAGTTTAACTTCAGTACCCATAAAGATAATGGAGCAAATAATGAAGCAATCAATTTGTGGACACCTAGAAGATAACAAGGTAAGTAACAGTCAGCATGGATTTGTCAAGAACAAATCATGTCAAACCAATCTAATATCTTTCTTTGACAGTGTTAGAAGCCTTGTGGAAAGGGGGAAGCAGTAGATACAGTATATCTTGACTTTAGTAAGGCTTTCGATATGTCTCACATGATGGTCTCATAAACAAACTTAAGAAATGCAACCTAGATGGAGCTATTATAAGGTGGGTGCATAACTGGTGGAATTAGGTTTGTTTAGTCTGGAGAAGAGAAGACTAGGGGGGACCTGATAACAGTTTTCAAGTACATAAAAGGTTGTTAGAAGGAGGAGGGAGAAAATTTGTTCTCCTTAACCTCTGAGGATAGGACAAGAACCAATGGGCTTAAATTACAGCAAAGGCACAATTAGGCACTTAGGCACTTAGGCTGGACATTAAGAAAAACTTCCTAACTGTCAGGGCCATTAAGCACTGGAATAAATTGCCTAGGGAAGTGGGGAATCTCTGTCATTGGAGATTTTTAAGAGCAGGTTAGACGAAGGCCATGGCTACACTGGAGAGTTGCAGCGCTGGTGATGGGGTTACAGCGCTGCAACTCAGTCTGTGTCCACACTTGCAAAGCACAGCCAGCGCTGCAACTCCCTGGTTGCAGCGCTGGCTGTACACCTGGTCTGCCTCGGGTGTAGCGATTCCAGCGCTCGTGATGCAGCGCTGGTCATCAAGTGTGGACACCGACAGCGCTTTTATTGGCCTCCAGGGTATTAGGAGGTATCCCAGCATACCTTTTCAGCCACTCTGCTCATCGTTTCACACTCCACTGCCCTGGACTCAGGTGACCCCCCCTTTAAATGCCCTGGGAATTTTAAAAATCCCCTTCCTGTTTGCTCAGCCAGGTGTGGAGTGCAATCAATCAATCAGTGACCATGCCTCCACGCCCCAAATGAGCCCCAGCATGGAACACTTCTGAGCTGCAGGACCTCATCAGTGTTTGGGGTGAGGAAGCTGTGCAACCACAGCTGCGCTCCAGCCGTAGAAATTATGATACCTATGGGCAGATATCAAAGTCCTTGCTGCTAAGGGGCCATGAACGGGACGCGTTGCAGTGCAGGGCAAAAGTAAAGGAGCTGCGCAGTGCCTATTGCAAAGCCCGTGAGGGAAATCGCCGCTCAGGAGCTGCCCCCACGACCTGCCATTTTTACAAGGAGCTGGATGCCATACTTGGGTGTGACCCCACTGCCAATCCGAAGAGCACGATGGAGAGTTCAGAGCAGGGAGAAGTGGGGGAGGGTGTAGAGGAAGCCGAGAGTGAGGCTACTGGGGTGGAGGGAGACACCCCGGAGTCCCAGGAGGCATGCAGCCAGGAGCTCTTCTCAAGACAGGAGGAGGCTAGCCAGTCGCAGCAGCTGAAACTTGTTGGTGAAGAAGAAGCAGAGGAGCGTGTTCCCGGTAAGCAGATTTTATTTTTAGGATGGAAATGTTTTGGGAGAGGAGGGTGGGGGTTATGGCTGGCTGCATGCATGCCTAAATGTGGAATAGCCCATTGATTTGCTCTATCACGTCTCTGTAATCAGCCTCGATAATCTCTTGAAAAGTTGCAGCCCAGAGCGTGGGCAATGTGCTTGCGCAAGTTTATAGGGAGAGCCACCGTGGTCCTTGTCCCGGTCAGGCTAACTCGTCCGCGCCACTGTGCCGCGAGGGGTGGGGGGACCATTGCTGCACACAGGGAAGCTGCATAGGGACCAGGGCGGAATCCACATTGCTGTAGAAGACCCTCCCTCTCTTGCCAGGAAACACGCAGCAGTGATATATCTGGCAGTAGAAAACTCTGTTGAGAATGTAGGGATACTGTTCAGTGCAGGTCCCTGCTCTCTGCTTTCCCCAGTGCAGGTCCCCAGGTCCCTGCTCTCCCCAGTGCAGGTCCCCAGGTCCCTGCTCTCCCCAGTGCAGGTCCCCAGGTCCCTGCTCCCTGCTCTCCCCAGTGCAGGTCCCCTGCTCTCCCCAGTGCAGGTCCCCAGGTCCCTGCTCCCTGCTCTCCCCAGTGCAGGTCCCCAGGTCCCTGCTCTCTGCTCTCCCCAGTGCAGGTCCCCAGGTCCCTGCTCCCTGCTCTCCCCAGTGCAGGTCCCCAGGTCCCTGCTCTCTGCTTTCCCCAGTGCACAGAAACCCCAGTGAGCCCTCAGGCAGTTCCCGTTCCCAGGTGAAGTCGCGGCAGAAACACTCACCCCATTGCTCACCATGCCTTCGCTGCCATGGCCTCTCTGTGCTATGTTAGGTATGTGGGAATGATGCTACAAAAAGTCTACAAACTCCTTCACTGTGTGATAATAAACAATGTAGCCTCTATGTATTAAATGTTTCTATTTATGTTTTTTTAAGTGACCTTGAATAATCCAGCAGTATCACCGCCTGCCCGACGGTTACAGAACTTGAGGAAAAATCCTCGAAAATCAAAAGATTTGATCAAAGCAGTTATGAATCAGTACGCCAGAGAGAGTAAGAAGATGCAGGAATGGAGAGAGAAAATGCATGAGTGGAGGCAAACACAAAGCAGGAGAAAGGAATTGGCTACCAAGAAAAGCACGAAGCAGCTGATAAGCCTCCTCGCTCGCCAAACTGACTGTATGCAGTCTCTCGTAGCCATGCAGGCAGATCAGTACCGTGGTAACCCCCACCCCTCCCAAAGCTCTCTCTCGTTCCCCAGTATTTGCACAAAACACCTTTCTCCAGAAGCCTGTTTCTTACCACCCCCAGCTGCCCCCAACACCTGTACGATCACCTACCAGCCCTGATAACTACAACCCTTACCCTATGCACTCAACCCCCATCACGATGCAGCATATTAATCCTGAAGTGCAGCAGGCATTGAACAGCAATCCAAGCAGGACATATTCAAACCTCTGAATGTACAGTCCACCACCCTACCCCCCTGCCCTTTTATGTACTGTATTTTGAATAAATGATTTCTTGGCTTATAAAATATTTTTTATTATTGAAGAAAGTGATAAATACTGTACCCCAAGGGAAAAATTGGCACAGCAAAGGCACCAAACATTACTGTTGGCTTTCAGCATCAAATTGCTCCCTTAAGGCATCCCTAATCCTTGAAGCCCTTTGCTGGGCCTCTCTAGTAGCCCTGCTCTCTGGCTGTGCAAATTCAGCCTCTAGGCGTCGAACCTCGGAAGCCCATTCCTCACTGAATCTTTCACCCTTCCCTTCACAAATATTATGGAGGGTACAGCACGCGGATATAACAGTGGAGATGCTGCTTTCCCCCAAATCTAGCTTCCCGTAGAGACACCTCCAGCGCGCCTTTAAACAGCCAAAAGCACACTCCACAGTCATTCTGCACCGGCTCAGCCTGTAGTTGAACCGGTCCTTGCTCCTGTCAAGCTTCCCTGTATACGGTTTCATGAGCCATGGCATTAAGGGGTAAGCGGGGTCTCCAAGGATCACAGTGGGCATTTCGACGTCCCCTACTGTGATCTTGCGATCTGGGAAAAAAGTCCCGGCCATCAGCTTCCTGAACAGGGCACTGTTCCGAAAGATGCGTGCATCATGCACCTTTCCAGGCCATCCTGAGTAAATGTCAGTGAAACACCCACGGTGATCCACAAGCGCTTGGAGAACCACAGAGAAATACCCCTTGCGATTAATGTACTCTGATGCCAGGTGGGGTGGTGCCAGAATAGGAATATGCGTCCCATCTATTGCCCCTCCACAGTTAGGGAAACCCATTTGTGCAAAGCCATCCACAATGTCCTGCACGTTCCCCAGAGTCACAGTTCTTCTTAGCAGGGTGCGATTAATGGCTGTGCAAACTTGCATCAACACTATTCCAACGGTCGACTTTCCCACTCCAAACTGATTTGCCACCAATCGGTAGCTGTCTGGAGTTGCCAGCTTCCAGATTGCAATAGCTACCCGCTTCTCCACTGGCAGGGCAGCTCTCAATATTGTGTCCCTGCGCTGCAGGGTAGAGGCGAGCTCAGCACACAGTCCCATGAAAGTGGCTTTTCTCATCCGAAAGTTCTGCAGCCACTGCTCGTCATCCCAGGCTTGCAGGACAATGTGATCCCACCACTCAGTGCTCGTTTCCTGAGCCCAAAGGCGGCGTTCCACGGTGCTGAGCATGTCTGTTACTGCCACAAGCAATTTAGTGTCTTGAGTGTCAGGTGAATCAATATCATCATCTGACTCCTCATTGTCACTTTGGAGCTGAAGGAATAGCTCCACTGCCATGCGTGATGTGCTGGCAACATTCATCAGCAAGGTCCTCAGCAGCTCGGGCTCCATTTGTAACAGAAATCGTGCTGCAGACTCACAATGCCGCCAAACTGCTTGGAATGTGTAGCAAAGCGCCACGGGGCATTGGAACAGAAAGCGGAAAGACCCGCACCCTTCCGTCCCCTTCCCACAAGCCACAGCGCCAAAATGGGACGAGGTGCTCTGTGGGATAGCTGCCCACAATGCACCACTCCCAACAGCGCTGCAAATGCTGCAAATGTGGCCACACTGCAGCGCTGGTAGCTGTCAGTGTGGCCACACTGCAGCGCTGGCCCTACACAGCTGTACGAACACAGCTGTAACTACCAGCGCTGCAGAAATGTAAGGCCATGGCTACCCTTACAGTTCTGCAGCACTGGTAGTTACAGCTGTGTTTGTACAGCTGTGTAGGGCCAGCGCTGCAGTGTGGCCACACTGACAGCTACCAGCGCTGCAGTGTGGCCACATTTGCAGCACTTACAGCGCTGTTGGGAGTGGTGCATTGTGGGCAGCTATCCCAGCATTCAAGTGGCTGCAACGTGCTTTTCAAAAGAGGGGGGTGAGGTGGAGTGTGACAGGGAGCGTGGGGGAGACAGAGAGAGTGGATTTTTGGAGCTGACACTGTTCTCAGCTCCCTGCCTTGCAAGTTCTAAGGACTGGAAGATACACAGTGCCTACCTTCAATCATTTTAAAAGTTTTGACCTTTCCCCCACCTGTCTCTTATTCACTAAATGCTAATTATGCACTCCTAAATAGCCGTCAGACCACATAAACAGTTGCTCAACATTACCCCTCCCCCCTCTCTCCTCAAGCAAACAGCTTTGAACATTCCAAAGCAATTCTCCTGCCTTCGCTGGCTCGCTCGCTGAAGCAAAGAGCAGCTGTGTTTGTTTTTTAGCAAGTAGCTACGGGGAGATCGGAGTTCAGCCATTCTTCTGGTTTGTTGTGGACAGGAATTCTGGGATACCTCCTTATACCCCGGAGGCCAATAAAAGCACTGGTGGTGTCCACACTTGCTGACCAGGGCTGCATCACCAGCGCTGGAATCGCTACACCCGAGGCAGACCAGGTGTACAGCCAGCGCTGCAACCAGGGAGTTGCAGCACTGGCTGTGCTTTGCAAGTGTGGCCACATCCTGAGTTGCAGCTCTGTAACCCCCTCACCAGCGCTGCAACTCTCCAGTGTAGCCAAGCCCCAAGTGTAGCCATACCCAAACACTTGTCAGGGATGGTCTAGATAATGCTTAGTCCTGCTATGAGTGCAGGGAACTGGACAAGATGACCTCTCAATGTCCCTTTCAGTCCTATGAATCTATGATTCTATATGTATATGCAGAATATCCCTACATATACTCAGTAATTCTGTTTCACGGAGATTTTTATTTTTACCAGATCACCATATAAGTGTAGCCTTACTAAGTCAGAGCCACAGCACTGAGGCAAGACTAACAGAGTTCACACCGAGAATGTCCTCAGCCATCTGTGATTCACTGTAAAATTAAACCAAGCATTTGGAGACTTTTGCATTCAGTGCTGTAAATATATCAACCTCTGATCACGCAGATATCTGATTTTCAAAGTATAGTTGGACTAGCTCATTAGAAGGAAAAAAAGTAAATTAACCTACAGCAATGAAAAAACCCACGATTTTAATAAAAACAGCCAAAGGATGGCAGTGGAATCTTATTAATCATCATCACAGTCCTCACAGCCCACAGTATATTTCTGGTTTGTTTTTTGTTTACTTAGGTTTGGAGATAAATACAATATTGTATGCCAGTGGTTTGTAAGGAGTATGCAATGGAAGTTAGTGTAATATACAAACCCAAAAGTCAAAAGCTATGTCCATGACCCAGAAAGGAGTCAGATTCTTATTGCAATGGCTTTGATGCCATCTGGAATCCTTTGACTTCCCTGACCATTATATAAGTTTTTGGCTTGGTATGGTCTACAACTAGCTTTCAGTTTTCTTTTAGGTGCAATTCAAGATTTTGCTTTTGATCTCAAAAGACTTTGGGATTCTGGCTATCTTACAGACAACCTTTCTCCCTGAATACCAGTATGACAGAGGAGGGGGCACTTCTGCTAACAATCCCTAGATGTATGTGGGACCAGAGGCAGGGTGCTTGCAGTGACTTTGGAACTACTTCCACACATGGGTTCAACAATCCTGCATCTGTTAACCTTAAGGGCACAATGTAAGACTCTTCTGTTTGGCTTTTGCCTGGGTCGGGTCGTATTTTTAGATAATGACAGAAGAGTTCATATTGAAAATATCATGCCCTTGCGTTGTTTTCTTTGCAAGGATTTGCAGTGATGGGTGTATTTTATTAATTATAAAATAAAGTTGTGAGGGAAAGGGGAGAGAACAGACTTCCACTGTGCTCGTCTCGGAGTTATGGAGAAAAACCCTCAATCCTAAACTTTGCTGAAACAGTATAACAAAAGGTATGATCCTGCAATGGAGTTCAATTCTATAGCAAAAAGTAGACGTTGCCATGGAAGCACCATTGCCAACACATTGAGTGTGAAATCTGAGCCTACTGAAGTCATTGAGAGTTTTACCATTGACTTCAATCAGGTTAGGATTTCACCCAAACAGTTTTATCCAAATCATGGGCCTCCTCTTAAATAATAAGTAATGATAATAATTAATATCTAGCTCTTAAATGGCACTTTTTATCCTTGATCTCTATGCACACAACTATAACAGAATGGAAAAATATACACTCCCACAAATGCTGTTGAAAAGGGGATTTTAAGACTTAATTTTCCCTTCTTCCTATCTATACTTCCCAAAAATCTCAGATCATGTTGTGTTTTATATCTCTGCCAATGTTAAGGAAGAACCGAATAGGATGAACTGCTGAGCTGCAGAGAGTGCACCAGTGCTGGTGTTATAGGAGGGGCTCATAGCAACCCATTTAAGGTTGCCCAACTGTTCCCATTAGAGACCTGTTTTCAGTTGCTTGTGACTTTGCATGGACAACTTTAATTCTAGCATTCTTAACTTTTCAGTGTTTGACTTTGCATCCTTCATAACATTCTTTTAATGCCATTTTATATGGAATTATTACAGTATTGATGCCCAAACTCTCCTATCAGGATCAGCACCCCACGGTGCTGGACGTTGCACAATTGTATATAAAGGCTGTGCCCTGAAGAATTTGCAATCTAAAAAGACAGAACAGATCCTCAGCTGGTATAAATTGTGAAGTTTAGCTGACTTCAATCTATCTATACTTAATTACACTGGCTGAGAATATGGCCCAGATGAAGTATGATGGGGAAGGAATGAAACATTCACACCACCCTTCCTTCAAACTGTTATTAGAATGTTCTTTCTTTTATCCCATTAAGTTATTTTTACCTTTTCTTTCTTTCAATCTTCTGCAACCAGCACATAATATGCCTATTGATTAACGTTTAGTTCTTTATAAAATAAGTTTAAAAACAAAATTTTTCCCTCCTATGCCAAAGCTTCCTCTGAACCAAAACCTCACCTATTGTCCACAGAGATGGAATACCCCAACCACTGTATGGACTTTCCCATCAGTACTCATTCCATTCTGCCAGCAGAAACGAGCAAGGTTATTGTGACATCACAGAAGGAGGCTTCCAGGTCTGTCAAGTAGCAGCCAATGGGGACTGCTGGCAGGAAGATTCTGGCCCCCATTCCAGATGGTGATAGTGGCTTCTGCCCTTCCGTTTGCTCCCAGAGACAGGGTTGGTATGCTGGGACCAGGTTTCAGGACAGAGAATGGATGGAAGTTCAGACCAACTCCCTCTCTCCTTTGTGTTGCTGCCCCTGCTGGAATATCATCTATTAATGAAGTCGAGTGAAAAGCAAATACTGTAATAGTTTGGCTCAGCAGCATTCCACACTGGGAATCACAGCCTTTCCAATTTGGGCAGAATAAGAGAAGAGAAATGGGAGTTTCACTTCTGGTTCTTACCTTCCCAAATTGCAGGGAGCACAGACATTCTTGGTTTACATCAGGCAATAACCCAATTTTTTAAATGACAGGTTCAAACAATAAGATTTGCTATCTGGGGTATTTAAATGTTCAGCTATGTTTGATTTTGATGAATATGAGTTCTGTGTATGGATGTCCTGGTATGTTAAAATATAATTCTGTAACCTGTCTTCTTTGTCATATTCCTGGGAGAGGAGGAAAATCAGTAAAAAAAAAATCACTAAAAGCAAATGTAACACTGCAACACAGTATTAGTCTAACATTATTTTGATTTAGTTGGTGGAGAGGATTCTCTTTGAAATGTGGCAGTTACTGCTTATATGTGTATTTAAACCAGATATATGTTGTGCATATTATCGTATCATTCTGGGTGATTCAGCTTCTGCTTTGTTATTGCCTCCGCGACATCACTGAATGGTAGTTATACTCTTAGCATTGCTGCTTATATATTGTGACTCACAAGAGTGCAGTTCTTCCGGTGTTTTTCCACCATCAAATCTAAAAATATTCCTCTGTAAAGACATAAAGACTTAGCCAGTCAGACAGACAGACAAACAATGGGAGTTTGTTTTGTTTTTAATTTTCTGGGATTGTTTTTTAGAAACAGTCTCCTGTTTGCACCCTTACAGTGTTGCTGGCCCAGATCATGTGGGCCCATTTGATGAGACTTTCATGTCTGACTTCCTAATACTGCCTATGCAAGTATCATCCATGATGTCCACAGTCTGGGAAGCCTACCTGAGATATCTTTCTAAATCAAATTCTAAATCTGTTAAAATAAGGAAAAAAGGTTCTTTCTTGATTCAGTTGTGAATAAGAAATAAATTGTACTTGTATTTGCAAGTGGTAAGATGTAGTGAATTTAGTGGGACAGATTTGGCTATTGCACTGCATAGCAATGAAAACAGGTACAGAAGGTACAGGTAGCAATACTGTTTATCCATATTATAGCTGGCAGCAACCTCACGTAGAGCCTCCTCTTGAACGGAATACTCCCACTAGGATAACTAAGATGCATGTAAGAATGCAAGTTTGCCGGTGCAGGGTCCAGTGATATACATACAGATGTGTGGTCCACATCCTCTGGTTTTTGGATTTCGCTGAAAAAATACCATTCTTTGGCTCCTAGCACCATGGGATTGCAGAGCCTTGTCTGTGGGTTTTAGCTAGGGAGCCAGAACTGGGAGAAAAAACTTCCCCCTCATGCTCACACTCTGCTCCTGACTTAAATGCAAATTAAGGTCACACACATCTCCCAGGAGTGCTCTGCACATTACAGGGCTAAATACTTGTCATCTGTTCACATTATGCAGCTGCATCATCCACTGTCCTTTTATCCAAGTCAATGGGAGTTCTACTCTTTTATGCTAGGACTGAATTTGGCCCCTCCTCAATTTTCAGTGTATCCTTTCTCTTTATTCCAAAGCATCAGTTCTCAACACATCATTTCTCTTTCACCGTGGCCCAGTTTCATTAGTTCCCTTAATATTCATATTTTTTTCTACTCAGTCCATCCTGATCACACACATCTGAAAAACCCTTCTCTCTACAATTCATTTAAAATAATGAAACTTTTTTCACTTTTTTTGTAAAACTAACTAGTAGTCCACATAAACACGACTGTACAGGGCTACATAGTTTTTGGAACTCTATAATAATTGGTTTCTAGTAATAGGGAATTTGGGGGCAGGTCCTCAGGTGGTGTCAACTATCATAGGTCTATCCATGAAGTCAGTGGAACTATGGCAATGTATACCCGCTGACTTTGGGTTTTTGTTTGTTTTTTCTGCTGCTCTCCATTTCTTTATTGACTAAATTCTCTCCAGATAGTGGCACAGTTCTCAAAGTTGAGATCTAAACAAGATCTCCATCTCTCTTTCTTTATGCATTTATTTGTGATTTCAAGCAGAAGCTATTTTTAATGATGCAAACTTGGTGATGTGCTGCCAATATTTTGACAAGCAGCTCCTACGGAAGTTGTCCTCTTTAGACTGTGATAGACCCTGCTAAATACCATGACTGGATGTGTTTGCACAAAAAGAGGGATGAGGGACTTCATTGATCTTCCTCCATTTAAAAAACACTTTCTCTTAATTATAACTAAGACAAGAAGCCATGCACATAGCAAACAATCTTGCTGTATGCTTAGTGTATTTGCTAGAAATGTTTCTACTTTGTTCCTGTAACATTACTGACTATACTGATAGTATAGAACAATGTTAATGGATGTAAATTGGAGATTGAAGTTGGGGGAGACCAGAGACATTTTTACAGAATATGAGGTGCTGGGGAAACGTTTTTGAAAATGGCCATTATTTGGTGAAATCTGGTGCATTCTAAAGACAAAACAATTGCTTTTTTGAAATATTTAAGAGACCCAGAAATAACTCATCTCTGCCAGAGATGTTTTATCAATATCCAGAGAAGCTGTTGTTTCATCACAGGCAAAGAAATATACTAACCCTTCCTACAATAAGGTGGTAGAATTTTAACAAAGGTCTCCAGGAGCCCCCTCCAGTGCATCACTATGTATGCTGTGTTTCTAAGTGAAAACACCAGATGTATAATCTCAGAAAGGGAAAAAAAAGATTGTGTTTCTTGTCACTATCTTGGGGCAATCTATCTGCTCATTGCCAAACGGAAGCTGCAATTACACCACCACCTAACTACTTTACTTCTTTAACGTAACAGTAGGAGAAAACAAGATGTTATAAACATAAAGTTCTCTTTTCCTTTCTCTGGCAAGACAAGACATTAACTCTGCTGCATTAAATTCATTCTTAAAACCTGTCTTAATCATCCTATTTTTTTTTTAAGACTGGCAAGCCTTATTGACTGCCCTTAAACTCCTAAGTTAGTAACTTGATTCAGCTCCATATGCCATGTATCACATTATAAAATAACTACCTGGAACCTTTTAAAATCTCACTGAGAGAACTGTGATTAATATCCATAAATCAATAGGCATTGAATCAGGCCTAAAGAGGAATCTCATTTAAAAATATAGAGCCTGCAAAGCTCCTCTCCACTTACTTGGGTTCAGGGCGGGCATGGAAGAGCATGAATAAATCTGAAATGAAGTGTAATGTATCACATCCGGCAATATTTTCTATTGCAGGACCCAAAACAAAAGGATTTCCCCCCTTGTGTTTTATTGTAATTTAAGTAAACTGCTACAATAAAAAAAGTTGACAACATCACAGCAATGGATTTTATTAACAACTTTTTGTGACAGTAGCAACTGTACATTTTCAGTTTTCAGCCAGTGCTTCAAGGAAACATTGCTCAACTTGGTGGAAGAAGCAAGAGACACATATGGACAGTTAGATCTGACCGACTTCTCTTTCATTTTGTCACACTGCTTCTCAGGACATTTGACTAGTGTTGATCTACACCTAAAATGTAGGTTGACCTAGCTACTTTGCTCAGGGCTTTGAAAAATTTCAATGTGCAATGTAGTTAGGTTGACAGAAGAATTCTTCCATCCATCTGTGTGTTAGTGAGGGGGCAGGACTGATCTCAGAGAGAGGGGCTTAAAAGCTAGATGCTAAGCATGGAAGAAACAAAAAAACAGGGAAGTTTGAGAGGGATTTTGTAGGAGGGAGAGAGAATAAAATCATCATGGTTCAGAAAAGCCACATACTGTTCCTGGCTCCTCCACCTGTGTGTGTGTCCAGACAGAGAACCTGGCCATGGATGCTTCTACCCAGGCCCTGGTGTAGATTTTCAGAAACTCTGACCTGCATATCCACATCATAGAAAGCCAGGCTGGGAAGACCATCCAGTGTGAGAGGTGCCTATTGGTAGAATCTCTCAGGAAGCAGGTGGGAGAGCTACAGAAGGAAGTGGCTAGGCTGAGGAGCATCTGTGTATGATGGGTTCCCCCAAGGATGCCACTTGAAACTGGGGTACCACTGAGCCCTCCTGACTCACTAGCCTGGGCTCCCTCTCACACTACGATACTGTGATAAACTGCCAAGTTCTCCAAGCTTGCTCTTTCACCAGCATACACACAGATAGGTACACACCTGACTGCAGCTTCACACACAGCTGAGATCAGCTCTTCATGGGAAGGCTCAGCTAAGGCACCTCCCAGTTGCCAAGCCATGCACCCCTTTCTGGACTGCAAACCCCAAATTATACCGTTTTGCGCTGTACATGGAACTGTACAGCATAAGCTCATAAAATTCCTCCCCTCCCTCAATGTGGAGAGAGAGATGCAACAACTTTCTGCCCCAGGTTATAATTTCCACACACAGTGGTTTTAGACAAAACAAAACAAGTTTATTAACTACAAAAGATAGATTTTAAGTGATTATAATTGATAGCAAAAAGATCAAAGCAGATTACTGTAGTAAATAAACAAAACTGAAAACTGAGCTTAACACACTAAATATGTAGGATATGATTTAGCAATTTCTTACCCTGAGTGATAAACAGGTTGGCAGATTCTTAAGGCACAAATTCCTTTGGCTTTCTCAGATTTTCATACACAGGCTAAAAATCCCTCCAGCCTGAGACTATCACTTTCCATAGTTGAGTCCTTGCACCTCAGGTTTTTCCAAGTGTGTTGTTGTAGGGAGAGCGAGGTACCATCATGATGTCATTTTGCGCCTTTTATATCTTCTTCACACTTGCCGGAAAGCTCTTTTGCTGGGACCTGGATTAAACATTTCCCATTGTTTTAGTGCTATCTCTGAGAGGTTTCTGTTGCACACAGTTCCTGGGGTAATTCTTGTGCTTGTGTGCATTTCCTCAATAAACCATTAACATTGCTTGGCCTTTTTATTGTTATTCCCGAAAGGCTGCCTGAAGGTGTTTTCAAGCTCACAACATGTTTCAGTAACACATACATAGCCAAACTTCATAACTTCACATACGATAATAGCACATACAATCCAACAAGATATTATTGTCTAGCAGATCAGACTTTTAGAATGATACCTCACAAGGCATGCTTTGTAAAAAACATACCCTAATTACATCACAGTGGTGAATATTAGGGTGCCAGGGTGTCTCACTGTGTACACAAGGAGTTCATTGATAATATTCATATGGAAGGTTGACGAAGCAATACAGCTGGAGGGCACTGCAGTAGCACCACTAGGGGAGGAGGAAACAGTTCCTGTACAGGGAGGAAACTAGTTGCTGGTTACTTCTGGCAGCAGGCAGTACTCCACCCCTGCTCCCAGCCCACCATCCATAGACATAAAAATCAGTCTGCTGCTTTGGCAATGGAGGATGAGGAATCTCTCCCAAAGGTGGAGAAGCAGAAGCCATGGGCTGCTAAGGCTGGGAGGAACATGACCATCACTCCCAAGAGGAAACCAAGGGTGGTAGCTGGTGATGACTCCCTTCTAAGGGGAATGGAGGCACCCATCTGCCAGCCTGACATTGCATCCTGGGAGATGTGCTGCCTGTCAGGGGCCTATATCCAAGATATTATGGAAGGATTCCCAAGGATTACCCAGCCCTCTGACTAACAGCCAATGCTGCTCTTCCGTGTGGGCACTAATGGTTCTGCAAGGTATGACCCTGAGCAGATCAGAAGTGACTACAGGGCTCTGGGAGCGAGAGTGATGGAATTGGGGCACAGATGATGTTCTCATCAATCTTTCCAGTCAAAGGTAGGAGCCAGGCAGAGACAGACACATTCTGGAGGTGAATGCCTGGCTGTATGGATGCTGTTGCCAGGAGGGCTTCGACTTCTTCAACTGTGGGATGCTGTTCTGGGAAGAAGGACTGCTGAGCAGAGATGGGCCCATCTATCAAGAAAGAGGAAGAGTATCTTCAGATACAGACTAGCTAACCTAGTGAAACAGGCTTTAAACTACGTTCAACAGGGGCAGTAGATAAAAGCACACAGGTAAGTCCAGTACATGGAGATCAGGGAGAAGGGTCAGACTTTGGGGGGAACATGAGTATTCATAGCAGGGACAAAGCAGAGGCAAAAGGGAACACAGGGAGGAAATGTAATGAATATTTTAGATGTCTGTATACTAATACAAAAAGTATGGGTAAACCTATATACACTTGTACTGAGGTTGAGATAGAAGTGGGAGGCAGACCTGTTGAAAGTATCTGGGTAAGGATAAAAGGGGTAAAAACCAAGGTGATGTCATGGTAGGGGGGTCTACTACAGACCACTTAACCAGGAAGAAGAGGTGGATGAGGATTTTTTTAAACCACTAACAAAATCAACCAAAGCACAGGACTTGGTGGTGATGAGGGACTTCAACTTCAACTACTACTACATCTGAGAATTAGTAGGTAGGTACTCAGAGAATTAGTAGGTAAGATCTCGAAGGGAATCAAGTCTAAGGGAAAAAAGCGTTCAGGAGAGTTGGCAGTTCTTTAAAGAGACAGGTTAAATACACAAGAGCAAACTATCCCACTGTGTAGGAAATGTAGGAAGTATGGTAAAATACCACTCTGGCTTAACGAGGACATCTTCTACGATCTGAAACTCAGAAAAGAGTCATACAAAAAAGGAAACTAGGCCAAGTTATGAAGGATTACTATAAAAAAGCAAACACAAGCATATAGGAACATGTAGACAAACCCTTTGCCTACACAGGAGGTTTACTTCTCACTGGGTTGTAGTGCATTAGCTGGTGCTCAGTACATAAGCCACAAAGAAAGTATACACATGGACTCCTGTTTTCTTTTTCAATCCACATCGTTCTGTACACAAGACAGCATTCTGGGTGGGAAGCTCATGGTCCTTTGCTTTGCTGCTGGGCTTTGGGCATTCTGGGATTTTTCTCATGGTGCATTATGGGATGCATAGTGAAAGCCTGGTAAAAGCCAATAGACTTCTGGGACTTGAGGTCAAACTCCAAAGCTCCCATGATTCTGTGTATGTCGTTCCATAGTTCCTCTCTTTCTGAGCAGGTCAGCACCATTTTGAGATGAAGTGCCATTTTCAAACTTCTGTCAGCCAGCATGGACAAAACAATGCTCTGTACCATGATTTTGACAACGGCAAATATTCAGAGGCTCTTGGGGGTTTATTTGAGATCTCAGTGCCGGCTGGATTTGGATTCGGACTTGGATTTCAGTTGCCCCACCACCAAGCAGGTTCTGATGATGCTGCAGCCGCTGCACCAATAGCAGCGAGAGGAGGAGAACAAGGAGGAGGAAGATATTGAACAACTGCCCCACTCCTGCGCAAACTTTTCTTGGAACAGCTTCCTACAGTGAAGCATCATTTCTGGACTCAGAAAACAAGCAGTGAATGGTGGGAAAGGATCCTTCTGTAGACCTGGGATAATCAGTACCAAAATGTTAGGATGACAAAGGCAATTTTCCTAGAGATCTATGCTGAGCTCATCCAGAAACTGCAGCGGCAGCACACCAACCTGTGAGCACCCGTCACCATTCAGAAATGGATCATCATGGCCATCTGGAAGCTGGCCACCCTGGCTGCTACTGGTCAGTGGCTAGCCAATTTGGGCAGGTCTATTGTTGGGCCCATTGTGATGCAGGTGTCTGCTACTGTGCAAAAGGTGCTGATGCAGCAGGTCATAAACCTTGGCAGTGCTCAGAACGTTACTAATGGTTTTGCATGTGTGGAGTTCCCACACTGTACTGGAGCAATTGATGGGACCCATGTGCCCTTTATTTGCCCTCCACAGTAGGCCTCAGAGTTTATAAACAGAAAGGAGTGTTTCTCCACAGTTAGAATATACACCTCTACCCTGCTATAACGTGGTCATGGGGAGCCAAAAATCCCTACCGCGTTATAGCTGAAACCCGTTATATCGGGGTAGCAGCGACGGGGCTCCAGCAGTGATTTAAAGAGCTCCGGACTCCAGCCACTGCGGGGAGCCCCACTGCCACAGCCCCGGGATAGCGGCAGCAGGGCTCCAGCAGTGATTTAAAGGGCCTGGGGCTTCCCACAGCAGCCGGAGGAGCTGGACCCTTTAAAGAGCCGCCACAGCCCCGGTGCTATTGTGCTATACTCGAATCCATGTTATATCAGGTCACATTATAGTGGAGTAGGGGTGTATCTCCACAGTGCTCCCAAGCCTGGTTGATCACCATGGCAGCTTCACAAACATCAGTGCAGGATGGTCTGGAAAGGTCCACAGTACTAAGATCTTTTGCAACTAGCATCTGTTTGCCTTAATGAATATTGAAAGATTTGTCTCCAGGAACATTATGGAGATTAATGGTGTTGAGATGACTCCTGTCACTCTGGGAAATCCAGTTTATCCTCTGCTTCAGTCTCTGGTGAAGCCATTTATAGGGCACTTGGGTAGAAAAAAGGAACTGTTTAACTATTGCCTGAGTAGCTGCAGAATGACAGTGGAGCATATGTTTGGCAGTTGAAGGGTAGATGGCACAGTCCCAAAACAAGGTCAGAGGCTGCAGAGCACAACTTGCCTCAGATAACTGCATGGTTTATTTTTCACAGTATCTATGAGAGCAAGGGAGAGAGCTTTCTTGCTGGGTGGGAGGCAGAGGTGCAGAGGCTTGCTGGGCAGTATGAGCAGCAGCCACCATGGTGCTCATTGCAAAGTGCCAACCGCTAGGACCCACAATATTAGGGAGGCCTTTTGTCCTTACTTTGTGTGTAGGGCCTGAAAATGTTTTTCTGGCTGTCAGTTGTAATTCTGCGGGTTTTATTTTATTTGTTGAATATAAGTATTGGAGATGTTTGTATGAATTATTTAAAACTTAACCCAGCGCTGTTGTGTGAAATTTGGGGGTCTTGGTGTTTTTCATGCATTGGAGATGCTTTTAAATACTGTACTCGTTTTATGTTTTTTGTGGTAAGTTTGAAAGGTTCTCACAATCATATTTTCTGCATGCATTTTACTGGCACAGTTTGTACAGCAAACAACTTAACAAATACAACATAAAATACAACTTAAAAGTCATGATGTTCAACTGTGGAATATTTACAAACAGTGCAACAGGGAGCGGGCAGCAAACTTACGCTTCTGGTCACAGGCATGTGGGCTGGAGTGCCATGGGAGAAAGGCCTCTGCTGCATTACAGGGCTTGAACAAGCTTGGATCCCATGCAGTGCTGTTCTTGCTGGTCTGGAGTGGGAATGTCCTGGGGGGTGTTACAGAAGAGCCGGATAGTAATTCCCTCTGTATCTCTTTAGGCAGCCTTATCTCTCTGTGATGGACACTGATGCCAGTTACTAGACGGCAGAGGAAGGGCTTATTCAAAGAAGCAAAGGGCAGACGAGAAATGTACTGTAGCTGTAATGTTGTTCACCAGGATGCTCCCCCTAGAAGCATTGCAGGAATGGAAAGGCATCTCAGGCTATCTCAGCACCAACGATTAGGCTGCCTTACTCTGGAAAATTGAGCACTTTGTTTACCTTAAATTGTCTGTCATAAACAGATAGCTAAGGGTTAATGTCTCTTTCACCTGAAGCACCTGACCAGAGGACCAATCAGGAAACCGGATTTTTTCAACTTTGGGTGGAGGGAAGTTTGTGTCTGAGTCTTTGTTTTCTGTCTGCCTGCTTTCTCTGAGCTTTGGAGAAGTAGTTTCTGTTTTCTAATCTTCTGTTTCTAAGTGTAAGGACAAAGAGATCAGATAGTAAGTTATATGGTTTCTTTTCTTTGGTATTTGCATGAATATAAGTGCTGGAGTGCTTTGATTTGTATTCTTTTTGAATAAGGCTGTTTATTCATATTTCTTCTAAGCAATTGACCCTGTATTTTGTCACCTTAATACAGAGAGACCATTTGTATGTATTTTCTTTCTTTTTATATAAAGCTTTCTTTTTGAGACCTGTTGGAGTTTTCTTTTCTGGGAAATTTCAGGGAAATTGAGTCTGTACTCACCAGGGAATTGGTGGGAGATCTGTGTGTGTTGGATTTGCTAGCCTGATTTTGCATTCCCTCTGGGTGAAGAGGAAAGTGCTTTTGTTTCCAGGACTGGAAACGGAGAGGGGGAGTCACTCTGTTTGGATTCACAGAGCTTGTGTCTGTGTATCTCTCCAGGAGCACCTGGAGGGGGGAAGGGAAAAAGGATTATTTCCCTTTGTTGTGAGACTCAAGGGATTTGGGTCTTGGGGTCCCCAGGGAAGGTTTTTCAGGGGGACCAGAGTGCCCCAAAACACTCTAATTTTTTGGGTGGTGGCAGCAAGTACCAGGTCCAAGCTGGTAACTAAGCTTGGAGGTTTTCATGCTAACCCCCATATTTTGGACGCTAAGGTCCAAATCTGGGACTAAAGTTATGATAATGTCCTCTGCTGACACGCAGAAAGTGCAGAGAAAAATGGATGCAGTTTTGCATTGCTTGTTGAAACCTTAATGGCTCCCAGCCTTTTTCTATGCAGTATCTGTATCTATGAAGTGTTATTATGCAGCATTTACCTATTTGATTGCAATGATGAAAAGTGTACTTGATATATCTCAACTGGGTGCCTTAAAAGTTGTACGGCCATGCAATCCCTGTCCTACGTGTATATCTCATGTAAACTGTGCAAAAATAACTTAACCTTGTTTTCTCTATTGAACCTTTTAAACTTTGCACTTCTCCAAGGTTTGATTATTTGAATTTGCTGTGTGAAGTGGGGACATGGAGAGGTTGTAACTGTGGCATGGGGATGCCATTTTGAGCATGCTGTCAGGTGCAGAGAAATGGGAAGGAGGAATGACATTGGTCAGCCAGGAGAGATGCAGGCCCAGAAAAGGGAAGAACTAGGTGTGTGTGTGCGCCTTCCAAGGGAAGGGCTTGTAAACAATCAACATTCAGGGCATCAGTATGAGTGAGTTAGAAGATGAATACTTGGCCTCGTCACTATTTCGAAAATGTAGGCAGGTGGGGAGGGAAGGGGACAGCACTGGGCAAGGCAGAGAGGCAGTGGCTAGAAGCTTAGAAAGGTTTCTACTTCACATAGACCAAAAATGGCAGTCACCAGGAACAACAGTAACTGCAGTTGTAAACCATGATGATGATGATAATTGTGGGAGAAAAATGAGTTCTCACTCTGAGGTTAGTTGCAATATGCCAGAGGCAGCTTTATTTTCTTTAACACTTGCAAGGGGAGAGTACTCACAGGCAGGGGTTCCCCTCCTGAGACAGATAGATAAACAATTAAGGGAAGCATTTATACCTTTTGTGACATACAGTAATGATCAACAACTGCATTTTTTTGTACATATTCCTTTCTGATATCTTCCTTTTCTCAGCAATTTCTGCTACAGTCTGCATTCTATTCTTATCTAACTCAAGGTCAAAAAAACAGCATCTCTTACAGTTCTTTTCCGCTCGCCCAGGAGGTCTCGCATTATTAGCTGTTAGAGTTAGCCTGACTCTTGCTCTTCCTGGAAGACTAAGATGTCTGCTCTTTTCCCAACTTCCACATAATAATAATAATTAATAATCAATTACAAATTAAGATACTTACATATTGAGGACCCGTGGAGAGGATCATCAGCCTATGTCGCAGGCTCAGCTTTGGGCTGGGAAACCAACTGGGCTTGTAAGCGGTTGCCCTCGGGGTCTTGTGTGGAAAAGACATCCTGGCTGTTTGTGATGATCTCCTCCTCAGAGCTCAGGTCTTCTAAGGGTCCACAGTCTGGTCAGTGGTTGTGGCTACAGCGTCAGCATTGTCTACACATGTGGGGTGCAGCGGTGGCATCCCTGGAAAAAATCCTGTCCAGCTCCTCATAAAATGGACAGGTCACAGGGGCGCTGCTGGAGGTTTGGCTTGTGTCCCTGATCTTTGTATAAGGGTTACTGAGCTCTTAGTTTTTGGTGCAGCACTGTATAGTATCCCAGCTCTGACCCTTCATGGCCACCTGCTGAGCTGTATCTGTGAACACATCTTTGGTGCAGCGGTTGCTGATGAGCGTTTGCTGCACTGTCACTTCTCCCCAGCTGGTGAGGGTACCAAGGATGCCTGCATGGCTCCGAGCAGCTGCATGAGACATGGTGTAATGCCACTCTAATAATTCCACTGGAACACTGATATATTCAAATACAGAAGCAAATTGACCAATCCTGGACCCAAGCCAGCTTTTAAATGGAGAAGGTGACATCTGCATCATGGATATAAAGGCCATTTCAGTGCACGCATATTCAAATTAATGTGCAGTTAACCTGCTGTGAGAAAGGAGACTCAGGTTAAGGTGCAGTCAGAATACTTCATTTTTTGCAGCATAGTCAGCCCTGTGTCTGCACCTTGTCTGAATGAGATGGTGCAGTTGCTGCATATTTTATCCCTTGTGTGTCTTAGATTGAGGCATGAATTAGAGCTAACTAAGAGATGCACCATCCACATAAGAATGAAATTATGTGAGTTGTTTCCGATAACATGCTGGAGCTTACTATAGCCCCCTGGACTATGTGGGGATATTCCTGCTGCTTGTTACCTGTGTTTGCAATCTGGGAATCTTGTTAGATACTCAGCTGCGTTTAGACAAGGCGTCTTCTCTCCATCTTCCTTGGCGAGGAAGTTGCAACTTTTTTTTTCTTTTTTTTTTCCCAAACAGGGACCTTGCTACTGTTACTGGTGCTTTTCACTTTGAGGTACAGTTACTGGATTATGCTCTGGGTAAGAATAAGACAGGGTAAGACTAAGACTAATGCAGTTGCCAATTTGTTAAACAGTATCTCTTGCTGAGAGCAAGTAAACCAATGTTCCAAAATCTGCACTGGCTGCCTGTCAGTTTCCAGGTGAAGCTGAAGCTGTTGGTTTTGATGTATACAGCAAGGCTTGGCTAGAAGCTGCTTATCCGACATACAACTGCTCTATGTATGCTCTATGAGACTACCTCAGTTGTGATCAGTAGAGGCGTTATCAGCCCCTTAGGTTAAAAAAGAGGAGGCTAATGGCAGCAGGGCATTTTATACAAGGGGCTCTCAACTTTAGAATTAATTTCCCCCTATAATCTGCCAATTTCAGGACCTGCTACAAGGTGGACTGCTATCCCCAGGTTTTTGGGGAGGGTTGTGAGGCACGATGTGGCTGGGGTTCCAAGAAGCTGTGACTTAGTTCATCTTTAATTTTAAATGTGAACATTCTATGTTACCACTTAAGACATGAAGTAATCTTTTGCATCCGCATATTATAAATGATACAGTATTTTCTCATTTTTCAATTTTCAAAATGGCAAAGCCACAGACTATTCAAGAAAAAAATTAAAATACAGTGAAACCATAGCAGGAACACATATTCTCTTCCATATAATAGCAATTTACTAGACCAGAAACATGTTGCTGCAAGGGGAATGAAGAATTAATTCCTCCACACAAGTGTCAGAGATCACAGTGTTGGTCTATGCGGGCACCTTGGCACCCAACATTAGTTCCTCTGTTCACTTTTTATGTATTTACATATGAAAAGGCAGCCTGCCCAGACCAATAAAAACCTCTGACCAATAAAAGCAGAAACAGCTTAGCATTTACAGCTATTCAACAGGGCCAAATGTTCACCATGTGGAGGATGAAGATGGTGAACAAAGAATGTGTGTCTTAGTGTGCTCACACTCAGTGCACATGCAAATGTTAAGTATGTGTGTGCCTATTCTGAGTGGGGATCACCTGCTAACAATATGCTCTGTAGTGTCCATAACAAAACTGTACACTAGGCTATTAGCAATGTTTAAAAAGACGAATGTATGTCAAGTGTATGTTTTTTTAAAATCTATATTAATGCAGCATTAAATAAGTGCCCATATTCTCATTCATACAATTCACTTTTTTCCGCCATTCTAACAGTACACTTTAAGGCTCCTTTACCCTACCCAAAGCAGTGAAAAGGAGTCTTAGTGTAAAAGGGAAACAAGCTCAAGGTGTCTATAAAAACAAATCAGGAAAGGCAAAGTTAAAAGTCCCCCAAAATCCTTGGTAACTTTTGGTCCTATGCATTAAAGTAGGTTCTTCTATTACATGACTACACCACACACTGTATATAATAATACCAAAATGCTACTTATGTGTATCCAAGATTACATACAAAAGTGCAGTTTAAGTACAAACCCAAGGGTGGAAGTTCTGATTACTTAAAAATGAATATTGGCAGGACATTATTAAAAGTCACTGAAGGAATACAAAAAAATAAAATTCATAATAATATAGTGGGGGGGAAGTTATTTTACAGAAGCATAATTAAGATTGGGGTGCTACTGTGGTAGGTGCTGAACAAATACATAGGTGGATGGTCCCTGATCCCAAAGTTTACAGTCTGATTAAAGACAATATACACTAAATTAAAGTAACAAACAAAAGGAGGGAAATGTGGAGAGAAGACAAGAGTCACAGTAATAATATAATGTGGATGCAAGTGCTGTAGCATTTCAGCATCTAGACTACCTACTATGCGAAGGGCTCTACTGTTGGTGTAGGTAATCTGCCTCCCCGAAAGGCAGTAGAGTGCGATCTACTCCAGGAATTAGGTTGACTTAACTACATTGCCCAGGAGTGGGGATTTGTCACACCCCTGAGCAATGTAGCTGGGTTGACCTAACTTTTTAGTGTAGACCAGACCTAACATGGTACTGTCACTATAGCCTGATGCTGTGAAGATGCCACAGGGGTCTACCCATTATCTAACTCCCTCCTCAGCAGCTGCCATTTCTCACATTTCCCCCACCCAAGAGTTAATCTCCGACCCCCACAAAACAGCTCACAGGGTCTGGAACTCCTGACATCACTGGGGTCCTGAGGTTATTAATGCACTGTTCTCCTGTGCTTCTGGAAGACGCGGAAGGTCTAAGGCAGTATTTATTCTCTCTGAATTGTGTACATGTATGCTAGTGCAGGGAAAATAGAGCAATGTACATGAGCTCCCAGGGAATGCTTGGAAGGAGGAATCCCTATGCTTGGAGTGCGTTGATAAAAGAGTCATGACTGGCCCTTGCTTCAGGGAAGCAAAGGCAGGAAAGTCTCCTTGCTGCTGCCTACCTTCCCTTATGAACCCACAAAAGCATTTATTCAATATTTTCCCAAATCTATTTTATTAAGTATATCAAAGAACCTGAATCTACACTTCATGCACAGGGAAAATTTTGTACATTCAAATAAACTTAGCAGTGGGTAGATGGTTTCAAGGGAGGGGACACCTGGCCAGGGTGCAGAGAAGGTCCAGAATGGTCATGATTAATGTGAACTAATAAGACAAAAGTCTTAACTTGTTCATGTAGCATTTCAATGTACAAAATGCTAAATATGTGTATGTTTGTATATCTGGAATTCTACACAAGTTCATCATTTAAAAAAAAATGGGAAAATCATATTCCAGTACTGTTCTGTATGCTCAATTTGGGACACTTTGAAGGCACCTGATTTTTAGTTCAGCATCCAAAATCACTAGTCATTTTTGAAAATACTGTCCCATAATGTTAGATTGTAACTTCATTATTTTTAGTGAAATTTCTTCTACCACATTAAAGGCACTTGGCTTTATTGAAAATGTATCCATAGTAAGTTTGAAATTTTATAAACAAAGTCAAAAAAGAATTTTTAACTCCAAAGATACTCATTTTCCAGGCTGGTATAGATGTCTGAAAACATGTTTTTATAGCAAAGGTCCCTACTCATCTGCTACTGCAGGGTCATCAGTATAGCCCTATCATAGTAAAGAAAACTAGCACAAATTATTATATAGATATACTATTATTATTATTTTATTTTATTATATAAACTATTTGGCACATTAAGAGTAGTTTCAAGTAGATTTGGATTTAAGGGATTGACACTTTTTATAAATGATTTGCCATTTTCAGTATCTTGGATCATTTTCAGATTAATACATTGTGCCTGTAACTGTTTTGGAAAGGCTTCAAATTAAGTAGGAGGTTGAGTTTACCAACCTAATGTTAGAGTGTGTCAGTGCTCAAAAATTAACTGTGTCTGATATGTATTGCCAGATTATCCACTCATTTCAATAATCAGTTTTAGACCAGTGTAACAACATTAACTTTGATGGAGTTACTCCAGATTTACATATGTTAATGAGACCACAGTCAGGCCTTCAATAGCAAATACAGTTCCTCTGACTGTCCCTCAATGGATATAACATGGCTGTTGTGGAGAAGGTCACACTGTGTTCAATACCTGGATCAGAAAGCATCAACCCTCTTGTTCTAACAATGGTTGGGATGGAAGCTCCTTGTGAATGGAAAGCAGAGGAGGAGTGAGGGGAAGTAATGAGACTCAGGGTGGTGAGTAGCTGGCTCCAGGCTGGGAAGCAGATGTCCTGGGGATTCCTACCTGTCTCCGGCCTGTTTCCACCCATCCAGGTCCAGTTCCCTGCTCCCTTGCCTGATACCAGGCCTGGTGGTGCCTGCTCCTGCTCATCTGGTTCCTACTCTCACATCTGCGCCTCACTCCCTGTTCCCCTGGCAGTCCGGTGTGTGTCAGTTTATGCAGAGATGGAGTCCCCACGCTGGAAATATTGTGGCACTAATTCCCCCTGCCCTCCCAGTTCTGTCACCCCTGCTTGGCCCCTTTCAATCGAGAGGCCCAACTATGCTTAATTGCAATTGAGGAGGGCTTGTGAGTCAAACATGACTCAGACTGGGCTTTGTATCTTGGAGAAATAACAGAAAATTGTCCCCCTGTGACTTTTTAACTAACTACTGTCAAACCTCGCAATAATGTGCCCTGCCATAACGCGAAATTGCATAAAACGCGATCATAAGTTGGCTCCCCTTTAAGGCCTAATACCAGTGGTCCCCAACACCATGGCAAGGGAGAGAAGCTGCGGCCCCACGCCTGCTAGGGACAGCGAACTCTGAGGCTGCGGGCGCCAGTGCTCTCTGTCCCCGGCAGGCGCGGGGCCGTGGCTTCTCTCTGGCTTCAAGAGGAGCCGTGGCCCTGCACCGGCCGGGAACAGAGAACTCTGAGGCTGAGGGAACCGGTGCTCTCTGTCCCTGGCAGGCGCGGGGCTGTGGCTTCTCTCTGGCTTCTCTGGGGCTGCAGGCGCTGGTGCTCTCTGTCTCTGGCAGGCGCGGGGTCACTGCTTCTCTCCCCTCCTGGGCACTAGGCACTAGGGGCACTAGACACTAGGCAGCGCACATCAATGCACCGTGTTGGAGACCACTGACTTAAACTGACTGGCTTGAAACCCCGCCATACCGCGACCCAGCATTTATCGCGATGAAATTTTTTGGACCCCAAACATCGCATTATAGCGGGGTTTCACTGTATGTGAGAAGCCAGACTCAGATAATTTCAGTGTATAGGTTATGTTGGACTCAAGCTTAATTAAACAAAGTGAGCTGGGTCCTCACTACAGTTGAAAAGGTGGGTTTCCAGGGGGGAGATAGTTCACATTTCCTAAGAATAGTCTCATATTCAGTCAGACTAACAACAAATACTAGGATCAATGCAAGACAACATTTCCTCTCCTGCATGCCAACAAATGCCTGTCTGGAGTTGCTTAGATGGCTGATAAATGGATTTCAGCAACTTTGATGTATGTCAAATGTTTTTTGCTCAGACAGTGGAAAGGTCCAGAAGTGTCTTATTTGGAGGTAGGTCAGCTTTAAATCACATTTGCCTCATTCCAGTTCTGAGCATTTGGGGCCTTAAATGGCTCTTGATGTGATCTAGGCAACTAGGGTAGGAATAAACGGTACATTTTCAGAATGGAGAGGGGTAACTAGTGGTGTTCCCCAAGGATCAGTCCTAGGACCAATCCTATTCAACTTATTCATAAATGATCTGGAGAAAGGGGTAAACAGTGAGGTGGCAAAGTTTGCAGATGATACTGAACTGCTCCGGATAGTTAATACCAAAGCAGACTGTGAAGAATTTCAACAAGATCTCACAAAACTAAGTGATTGGTCAACAAAATGGCAAATTAAATTTAATGTGGATAAATGTAAAGAAATGCACATCGGAAAAAATAACCCCAACTATACATACAATACATTGGGGACTAATTTAGCTACAACTAATCAGGAAAGAGATCTTGGAGTCATCGTGGATAGTTCTCTGAAGATGTCCACGTAGCATGCAGCAGCAGTCAAAAAAACAAACAGGATATTATGAATCATTCAAAAAGGAATATAGAATAAGAGAGAGAGTATCTATCTTATTGCCCTTATATAAGTCCATGGTATGCCCACATTTTGAATACTGCATACAGATGTGGTCTCTTCATCTCAAAAAAGCTATACTAGTATTAGAAAAGGTTCAGAGAAGGGCAACTAAAATGATTAGGGGTTTGGAACAGGTCCCATATGAGGAGAGTTAAAGAGGCTAGGACTTTTCATCTTGGAAAAGAGGAGATTAAGGGGGGATATGATAGAGGTATATAAAATCATGAGTCGTGTGGAGAAAGTGAATAAGGAAAAGTTATTTACTTGTTCCCATAATATAAAAACTAGGGCAGGGGTGGGCAAACTTTTTGGCCTGAGTGCCACGTCGGGTTTCGTAAATTGTATGAAGGGCTGGTTAGGGGAGGGGTCGTGGCCCGGCCTCCACCACCTATTTGCCCCCCCCGGACTCCTGCCCCATCCAAGCCCTCTGTTCCTTGACGGCCCCTCTGGGACTCCTGCCCCATCCAACTACCCCTTCTCCCTGCCCCTGACTGTCCCCGGAACCCCTGCCCCGACTGCCTCCTGCTGCCCCATCCAACCCCTCCTCCTTCCTGACTGCCCCCGGATTCCCTAAATAAGTGGGCTGATATTCAGAGGTACAGAGCGCAAGCAATTCCCAATGAAGTCTACGGGAGCTGCAAGTACTTAGCATCTTTGAAAATCAACACTTATGTGGTGCATAAATATAAACTTCAAAGAATAACTTTAGACACCATTTTTAAAAGTGTTATCCTTTCTTTTTTTAAACATCTTAAGTACTTTAGAGCCACATACTAAAAATAAAATAATAATACAAATGTTGTCAATCCAAGGCATACATTTGTTTAAAAATAAAATACCACAGGCTTGATCCTGCTCACCCCATGCAGAACTGCCATGGAATTTAGTGGTGCGTGGATCACAGGAAGCTGTAACGTACATGGATCTTCAACCCTACACTTGAATGGCTTTGTTTTCGTGAACTTACATTAAGATACAGAATTATACCTTTATTATTACTATTTTTATTTCAGTGGCACCTATAGGTTACTATGTTATTAAGCATATATTAAGAAGTCCTCATGATGTCATCTCCATATTTCTCTAAATGCCCCCCCCCTTTGTTTATAATCCTGATTTTCAAACAGACCTGTGTGTATGGGCTTTTTAAGGGCTTCATCCAAAGGCCATTGAAGACAGTGTAGAGAGAGCCCTTGATTTCAATGGGTTTTGGATCAGGTCCTAAATGCAACATGCCACGGTTCAAATGTTGGTCATTACATGGAGAAAAATGGTGGGAGAGAGAATGTGGGAGAGTCAAGGTGGGTGAGGTAATATCTTTTGTTGGACCAACTTCTGTTGGTGGAAGAGACAAGCTTTGCACAGAGCTCTTCTTCAGGTATGGGTGACTGGGTCCTTTCCCAGATCTGAAGAAGAACTCTGTGTAAGCAGGAAAGCATCTCTCTTTCATTAAGTTGGTCCAATAAAAGATATTACCTCCCTGCCGTTGCCCCATCCCTTTAATACCTCGGGGCAAACAAGTTTAGAACAACACAGCAAATAGAACGTGGGACACAATCAAAGGAAAACAGCTGGTCACTTTGAATGATATGGGCTACAGATATATATTAAAATACATCATTTTATTTTCAACTTAGTTATTAAGAGAGCCAAAAAAACCCCAACCTCATAATAAAACATGAGCAGACACCGGGTTTGTGTGGGTAACTGAGGTGAGTCTAAAACGATTTATTTCTTAATGAGAAATAGCAGAGAGACAGTGCTTAATTTGTGCCAGGGCGTGCCAGGGCTGAGCTCCAGCACCTCTAGGCTTGGCAGTTCATAGTCCTAGAAACCCGGCACCTCTGGGCTTGCCCTGTCACTTATGAAAGTAAAAAACAACAACAATTGCTTGAGCCACAGCACCTCTTTCATTACAAAGTAAGCATTGCAGAAAGGTGCAGCTGCTACTGGGTCCATGCCTGGGGCTAGCACACTCTGCAAGGGAGGTGAATGAATGAGACCTCGAAAAACGAGGAGGGTAAATCAGTCACACCCATTCAGCCCCGGAGCCAGGGACTTCAATGCATCCTGCCGCAAATCCATTCCGCTGCGAGTTTCCCAGCCAGCCAGCGGGTCTGCGACCGTGTCCCCTTCGCCCTCCCGGGGGAGGGGGAGTGAAGCAGCCGGGCTCCTGTAGCTCCCCCGCTCCAGGACAGAGGCGTGAGGCGAAGGCGGGGCAGGCAGGCTGCAGAAGGGCGCGTGAGGCTGGGGAGGGGCTGCGAGCCGGGTTCGTGCCCCCGGTGGGAGAGGGAGGGCTGGGCTGGGCGGCAGCGGCAGCGGCAGCAGCAGCAGCAGCGTTGCATTACTGGTCTAGGGCGAGAGCTAGAGCCCCGCACCTGCCCCGACCTCCCCCCCGAGCCCAGCTCGCCTGCCCCCAGCGGCCCGGGAGGAACTGAACCATCGTTGCACAGGAAGTAGCGGCAGCCGGGAGAGGAGCAGCGGAGACGGCAGCATCTGCCGCACTCATTGAAAGGGACCCAGCCGGCCGCCCCGATCCTATCCCCGCCCCGCCTCCCGGGGAGCAGCAGCGGTGCCAGCACCCAGGGCAGGCGCTGAGCAGAGCAGTCGCTGCTGGAGGAGGAGGTGGCGGTGGCCAAGGGGCCGGAGCTGAGCCGGGCAGCAGCAGCTCCAGCTAATCCGGAGGCGGCAGCAGGTTAGTGCTGCTCTGGCTGCAGGGGGTTGGTGGGGGGGGGATTCGGGACATTGCTGCTGTCTGTGCGGTGCACAGCTGGGGCCTTGGCTGGGGCTGCCTCTCGACCGGTGTCGTGTGAGCGTCTGCCGAGCGCTGCCCTTCCCCGGGCAACTCCTCCTCCCGCTCCTGGCTGGAGCCCTTTGCCAGCCACCCCTTTCCCCAGCCGCAGCCTCCTTGGCGCGCCCTTATCTCCTGCCCTGGCCCCGCTCAGTGGGCGTCTTTCCCACAGCATCCTAGCTCCGTGCGCTCTCCCCGGCACACCGCCCCGAGACAGCCGCTCCCCCCCTTGCTGCTGGGGATGGGTGGGAATTTTCACCGGGGGGGGCGGTCACTTCCCCTGGAAGTTGACATCTTGACAGTCTTCCCGGTGTGTGCGCCCGGGATGCACATGCACATGGCGCGGGGCTGGCGCTCAGCGGCGGCTGCAGCCGCTCGGGTCTCTAGCCTCTCTCCTTCCTCCTCCCACCCCTCGGCCGCTGCCGGGCATTGCCCCTGGCGCTGCCTCGGGGAGCGCGGCTCCGCCCAGCCTGGGACCCCCGCAGGCCGCTTCCTCCCGGCGGACTTCGCTGGCGGTGGGTTGAGGCTCAGCCCCAGCCCTGCGGCCGCGGGCTGTGATGGGTGTGTGAAAGGTCCGCGCTGGAGCTGGAGAGCGGGGACCATTAGCAGCCGCGAGAGCCTTGTCTCCCTTCAGCTCTTCCGTTTTCAGCTCCTCGGCGGTGTGGCTGGGGGAGGCCCAAGGTGACCAGATGGCAAGTGTGAGAAATCAGGATGGGGGAGGGGTAATAGAGGCCTATATAGGACAAAGCCCCCAATCAAGACTGTCCCTATAGAATCGGGACATCTCGTCACCCTGTGAAGGCCTGGCCCCTTGATTTCCGTTGGGATTTCGGGAAGGGGTGTGTGCGCGCACAAGCAGGATCACTGCATTGGAAGGGCTATGCTCTGGGATGTTGCTTTTGTTTGTGTTTTTGTAAGTGTCTGAAAAGCCCTGTGCCTCTGACCCATGGAAGCAAATAGGAGAGGAGAGAAAGGGAGCGCAAGGGAGGGGATATACTCGCTGAGTCTGTCAAGCTAAACTAAAGTCTCTGAAGTGTCCAGCTGTATCAGTTGATCAAATTGTATGTGGACATTCAGAAGGTGTTAAAAAGAAGAAAATCTAGAAATGCAAAATGCTACATTAATAGCATCTTACATAAAAGAATCTCAGAGTGCTTTGCATAAGCTGGCCTTATTAGCCCTTGGCAGTAAATATTGTACACAATAAAATTAAGACTCTGTCCCTCCCCCATCACTAGTGCAATGAATTAAGATAAGGATTTTTTGTTTCTTATTATTGAAAAGCAGAAAATATGTCACTTGTCCTTTTCTCACTGAAATCTGCCCTGCCTCTGTTAAGATGAAGCAGCAGCATGTACAGAAAACGATGAAAGAATGGTTTAAAAATAAATAAGAAGCCTACTTCTGAATGGCTCCACTGTATATGAGGAGACAGCATGTAACTACAAAATGGAGAAGAGAAAACCCTGAGGATTTGACAGCCTAAATCAACTATAATATTGCTGAGCCATGGATGCTCTTAGGAGAATGGTGGTGATGGGTTTAATAAAATGTTAATCTAAAGTATAGGCACCCAGATCAATAGTAATAATTCTTTCATAACTTTCAGTGTCACTTTTTCTTGGAACTCTGTTTATGTTGAAACTTTTGTCAGTGCATGTGTTAGGCCAGGTCTATACTGCAGACCTATATCAGTATATCTACATTGCTTAGGGGTTGGAAAAATCCATACTCCTGAGTAACAGAGCTATACCTACCTAACCCCTATGCAGACAGCACTGTGTTGACAGGAGAGCTTCTGCTAACATATCTACCACCTCTTGGGGAGGTGAGATTAACTATGCCAATGGGAGAAACTCCCATCGGCGTAATAGCATCTTTGTATACAGCGCTACTGCAGTGCAGCTGCACCTCTGTACAGGGCACAATGTACAGCTGCGCTGCTGTAGTGCTGTATGAGAAGACAAGCCCTTAGCATACTGGCCAGTTTGACACCTCATTTTCCTTGAGCACTGCTTTTGTTCTTGAGGCCACCATCTCTCCTTGGATCTTTTTTTCCTCTCTCTTTTCAGGGGAAGGGGTGTAGTAGCAAACATATTTTCAAGTCTAATGTAAACTTAACTGATCTTTCACCCTTTCTTCCACTCTAGAGCTAACACTTCAGGGTCCAGAATCACAAATATTTGACAACAGGTGAATTGCTGTTCTGAATCTGAGTTCTTAATAGTAAAGTGGTGAGTGTCTGGCTTGTCTTGACAGCATTTCTTCTGGTGCAAAGTGTTACATTTGGAATTTTTGTTTTACTTTTGTCTGTACTATAACAATTTCTTTTTGCTAGATTCTATTGTGACTAACTGATTAAACTTACAATTAGGTTTGTATGCTTTGATTCCACTTACGGTGGAACAGATAAAACTTTCATGCAGATTCTTGGGCTGTGTCTACACTACAGAAACTGCTGATTGACACTGGTGTTAAATGCAGTTGCCCCTTCTCAATCTGTCAAGTGTCTGGCATGCTTTGCTGCACCTGTTGAACTCAGCTGAATCCACACTAGTCGGACAAGTGCTTTTAATTGCAGATGTGAGTCACTGCACTTTCTGTAGTATAGACAGTCTTGCATTCTAAAATTGTCCAGCTTAACTGTTCTGGCTTTGAAAAACAATGATAAGTTTACCTTTTAAACTAGTTACAGGAAAACAAAGCATCATGTTTCTTGGCTCCTTGATTTTTAGACCCATATCTGCTTCCTACCCTATATATTTGGTGTTACCAAACTTTTATGCTAAACATTACTTGCATTAAAAAAATAAAAAAGCTGACTAATGAAATTGAGTTAAGACTTCATCCACCTGGTCTAAAATGGCACCATCTCGTGTTATGCTTCCTATGTTACTAATTACTCATCTTAATTCTTCTCTCCCATATAAATGGCCTTGGCATGCTGAAGAGATACAAACTACTGGCCTCTAACTGAAGCTTGAATCTAACATGTATAGCAGAGGGAAACCAATTGGATTGTCTTATCTGAACACAATCAGTCTTGCAGCACGTTTATAATAACTTTGTGTGGTTTGGCAGTGTACTGCAGATAGCTCGCTCATGAGCGTTTCCAGGGAGTAAATTAAGCTAGCATAGCACCTAGAGCAGTGAGTTGCTTTCTGGCCAAGTTTGAGATTACAGTTGGTCTTATCAATTGAGTTTCCCTGACTATGGTCACTGAAGTTATCTTGAACTGAAATATACCTCTACCCCAATATAACGCTGTTCGCAGGAGCCAAAAAATCTTACTGTGTTATAGGTGAAACTGTATTTTATCGAACTTCCTTTGATCCGCTAGAGCGTTCAGCCCCATCCCCCTGGAGCTCTGCTTTACCGCGTTATATCCAAATTCGTGTTATACCGGGTCGCGTTATATCGGGGTAGAGGTGTATAAGAAATTTCAGTTTCCATAGAGCCTAATTCTTAATCTTCTCAAAAAGATGTTTCAGCAAACAAAACAAAATTCTATCTGTATGGAACCCTTTCCAGTTAAAAGTGCTTATGTTCTTTTTTCCCCATTCATGGAACGATAAAGCTATTGCCCTCTGTCATAGTTCTTTTACAAAATGAAACTGTTTGCTGCACATTCCACTATTAGTTTTATTTTTTCTTTTGGTTTCCATCTGCAGAAAGACTCTTTGTTTTGAAGTCCTAATTGATGTTTTGCTTATTTATGAAACTGTTACTGAGTTGTTGGATTAGGAACTGTAGTCTTCAGGAGAAATGTGTAAATAAGGTATTCCAGTTAACTATAGTGTATTTATCACTGAAGTACTAATATTGGTGGAAGCATCATGCTACAATTTTTCTTAAAAAGTTGTATTTAGTTCTCTTTCCCTTGTCCCCTTGCTTATTAAAACATCAACGCAATGGTGCTCCTCATTGCTTATTTCTCATCATCTTAGTTATTTCAGTCAAAAACTGTTGAACTTGTGCACTAGATATTTCTTCTCATGTTTTAAAAGTATCTATGTTGCCAGTCTTACTTTCCTGCGTACATTTAATGTAGAGGGTTTTTTTTTTTGAAAGACTTGCTGACTGTCAACACTTGAAACCATTGGTTCATTGGTGAGAGGGGGTGGCCCTGTGGCTATTCTTCCTGCTTTAAACAGCTAGGTGAAGAACCCTAAAAAATCACTGGAAGCAGCGGAACCTTCAATTTCATCATCTCTAAGATTTTTTCCCCACCATCTGTAGTTACATGCTTCCAACAGTCATTCTCCCTGCCTACTGTCACCCCTCAAGAAATTTAGTGTTAAGACTCTGCACAAAGTTTGTGTGCATTTGTGTGTGATTATTAAAAACAAAAAAATAACTTAAATGTTTTGAGTACCTAAAGGACGAGTATGGAGAGAACTAGTTGTTCATGTTTTATCTCCACAGAACAGGGTACAGTACACAGATCTTATAGAAAAACTAAGGAGGTTAGGGTGGGGTGGGAGGTAGAATCTTTTATTTGTTATTGGAAGGAAGAATCCACTTGGCATTTTAAGGGAAAACTCAATTTTACCAGTGCAGTTGCTTCAAGAGGCTAAAATTACAACTTCTTCTGTGTCTCTGATTGCCCTATTCAGTTTTATTTCAATGCAGCTGAAGACGCATTCATTCACCAGATGTAGGAACATTTCCTGATCTGCAGAATAAGTATAGGAAATACTCCCAACTAAAATTTTATTGAAACTTGTAAAATTGTGAAGCTCTTATTTGTTGTGGACCATGTTTGTTTTTTTGTTTATTTAATTTTTTTGAGTAGGATTACAGATAAGCAGTAATGCTAAGTATCCTGTGAAAGTGAGAAGGGACGGGAGAAAAACTATATGAAAAGTTACCAATAACTTTTCTGAGCAGGGCAAAAGTTAAAGTGAACATAGCACTAGTATGTTGCCATATGCTGAGTGCAGGTCCCATTGTATATCTTTTCTGTCTGTAAAATTAGACAAGAGAACAATAAATCTTTTTTAGTACTGAATATTGTCGTAGTGAGATGTAAAATGTATACAATAAACTTATATATAGGCACATGAAGTGTACATTATTTCAATATAAGAAATAGCTGTATAATCAAAGACTAATGGATGAAGTATCTTTTTGGTGTTTTGATGTATTAGGAGGAGATTTCCTTGTTATTGCTACAGTTACTCCTGGGGGAATTCTGTGCCAAAAAATTAAAAAAATCTATGTACAATATTTTAAAATTCTGCAAAATTCTGCATATTTAGCAAAATAACACAATGTAATCACACCGGTTTTAATTATTTTGGTAATTTATTTCAAAATACCAGTCAGCATGTCTGTAACAATACAGACAACAAAAATGATCCAGGAAATGTTTTTTTGACAAATGGATTCCTTACTAGGCATATTAATTCAGAACTTTAAGTAATAATTCATTTAAATTACAATACAGACATGTATTTCCGCACCCCTCAGAAGCAGTGCAAAGGCTTGGGGGAGTCGGGTAACGGAGGAGCTGAGGGAGAGGGAAGTAATTGCTGTGAAAGAGCATGTGAACGAACCTGGAGGGTTGTTGTGTGTGGGTAGGAGAAGTATGGAACAGGAGGTTTCTTTGGAGGGGGAGGGATTGTTAGGGAGCTTCCCCCCCTGCAGACCCTGGCTGACCTCTAGCTTCTCTCATTCAGTCATGCACATCTGTCCCTATATGTCCCTGCATCCCCACTCAGTCACCCTTCCACCCTGCGTCAGCCAGCTCCCCATGCTCATGTGTCTCTGCACCCCCTTCTCTGTCCATATGCATGCTTCAGGGAAAGTCTACACTTAAAATGCCTCATTGGTGCAGCATGTAGGGTCCTAGAGCCAAGGCTTCAGCCTGATTGTGGAAGTCTACACAACAATGAAATGTCCCTGCAGCCCAAGCCCCGCAAGCCCAAGTTGTCTGGCATGGCCACCGCATGTGTCTAGTTGCTGTGTAGACATACCCCTAGAGCCCAGGCTTGAATGTCTGTATTGCAGTTTTGCAGCCCCACATCCTGAATCCTGTGAGCCAGAGTCAGATGACGTGGGCCAGCTGTGAGTGTTTAATGGCAGTGTAGACATCCCTCAGAGACACATGGCTCTGACCTGGGACTGGCACAAAGAAATGGAGAGGAAGCAAAGATGATGGCTACAGCATCATGGCTGAAGGGATCCGTGATCTTTGCCAGTCTGAACTCCATCTTACCCTTGGCTTCTCTATGCTAACTGAAGGATTTTCAGATTCTCTATGTCAGGTGATTAATAAATTGTTACCTTCTTTTGAAAAGGTTGCCTGGTGTCAGTGCAAATCTTACTGAGAGCATTGTGTCTTGAGTGAAAACTAAGCCTTCTCTGGCAGTCTGGCTTGACTGGACTTGCTTCAGGGAGCCAAGAAGGAGGATTGCTGGTGCCCAAAGACTCAGTTTCCAAGTCATGAAGGCCATGGACCTGTGCCTGGGGAACTGTGTGGATCCTTGGGGTCTGGCATGCTAACGAGGTCACTTGAAAGGGGCTAGTTACAGGCTGGGGTGTAAATCAGACACTAGCCAAGATGAATTTTCAGCCAGCTAGTTTCCATGGGAGCTTAGTGGCTCGTGGCGATATGCTTTGGCCAGGAAACCTGACCCACTCCCAGGTACTGTAAGTTTGAAACTTACCCTTAGCAGAAAATGAAATATGGGCATTTTGCTAATATCTGCCTCTGTCAAGGAAGGTTTTATTTTGAGAATGTGTAGTTTGAGCATGGCAGATAATTCAGAAGGTGCTCAAACTGTTTTCCAAAAGAATAATTACAGATATGAATGCTTGCTAGGAGGGATTGGGGGATTGAGGGAGAATAGAGGAGAGGGGATTGCGGCTGTGGTGAGGGATGGGGGGATTATGGGGATGGGTGGTATGGTTGGGGGGCCTCAGGTCAGGGGTAGGGGATGGGAATTGGGGGAGTGGGAGAAGCATATGAGACACTTGGGGGGACATGGGGATAGATTGCAGGGAGAGTGGGTGACCCTATCAGTCCCACATTCTCCTTTCCCATGTGTGTGCTGAGATCTGGTGGGGGGCCACTTTCCTGGCCCATCTGAGCTGGGATCTCGGGTGGGCATGGAAGGTAATGTAATTTAACCCCCCTGAAAACCAGGAAATACAAAGTTAAGATACATGCTGTCCCCGCTTACCACGCCCAATTTTGGATCAACTGGTCATCTAACAAGATCACAGATCGAGATGGTAAGGCTGTAGGTAATATGTACATTTCTCTGGGCAGGTCTACACTATGGGACTAAGTCGACCTAAGTTACACAACTCCAGCTACGTGAATAATGTAGCTGGAGTCGACGTACCTTAGTCGACTTTTTGCGGTGTCTGCACCGCGCTGGGTCAACAGGAGAAAGTCTTCCATCAACTTACCTTATGCTTCTTGTTCCGGTGGAGTACCAGAGTCAACGGGAGAGCGATCAGTGGTCGATTTAGACTCAGTGAATTGTTCCCTGGTGGATTGATCTCCACATATTGATCCCAGTAAGTGGAGACAAGCCCTCTGAGTCTGACTACTCCATTGTTGTTATTGGAGAAGTGTATATTTTGCCTGTAGCCTCATCACCTGTTTCTATGATCTTGTCTGATCTCATAAAGTGATTGATCCAAATTTGGGCCTGGTTAGTTCTTGCAGGGAAAATCCAGGTGTTGCAGCAAGTGGAGATGATGATTGAGTAGCTGGAACAGCATACTTCCCCCTCAGAGTCAGTACTTATTAATGCCTTGGCATGGTGCTAAAAGGGTCTTCATGCTGCCTCTTGGATGGGACTGAAAACCAGTGTTCTTGCCACTTGTGGCAGTTATTGCATTTATTTGTATTGCAGTAGCATCCACAATGTTAGATGCTTTCCAAACATAAGAAGACATGGTCTCTGCCCAAAGAAGCCTAAAGTTCCTATGACTCTTTCACTACAATAGAGATGTTAGCTTCTGTACCTTGTCCAGTTTCCAACCAGGGTACAGACTAAATGCTTACATTTCATTGTCACTGTGGTTTCATGAGATTCCTCAATAAAATACCTGCCCATATTTGAAATTGGTCCAAAGGAACAACAGCCCATACTTTTTAGAGGGGCTAACAGAGCAAGAATTACCTTCCTCTTATTAGAATTTTATGAGTTGAAGAGGATGGCTGGAGAATGTGTTAAATAATTAGTGGAAAGAGTTGAATTCTAGAGTTCCCTGACAGCAGGTGAGCACTCACCAGGACTATTTTATACAAATATTTAAAGACCAAGGTTTCTACATCATGAAGAGCTCTTAAACTCTTTTGAACAGTTTTGCAAAAGGTGCCACTTTGCAGTTAGCCTAAAGCAGTTTAGTGTTGGCCTCTTTATCATATGTCTAACATTTTTCCTCTGCAATGACAAATTTTATCTGCTACAGTGAAGGCAAGTGTGCTTTGATACAAATTTTATTACTCTTGTGCGCTAGAAATATTTTTGGCAATTGTGATATGTTGTCAGGATCCTTGACATCTTAAAGTGCGGTCTTTGTTTGTCTATAAATAATGCTAGTGAGTGTTTCCCTTAAGAAGGAAAGACTAGAATCAGCACCTGCACCCATTAGTTACTTAATCAAAATTGCCACACATTTAAGGAATAAATCAGTTTTATTTTCTCTCATTTTTTACTGAAATAAACGTTAGAGGAACAAGATGGATGAGGTAATATGTTTTGTTGGACCAACTTCAGTTGGTGAGAGAAACAAGCTTACACAGAGCTCTGTAATATCTTGGAACCAACATGGCTACAACAACACTGCACAAAATAAATGTTGTCCAGTATACATAAGCTTTTGTTTGGTTTCGCATATCAAGCAGTAAACAGTCCATATTGCAAGTTACACTTACATGATGTACATAATTCATGTGAGATTCTCTCCAAATTTTATGGCACATAAACCAGGAATATGAAAATACCTTGCATTTTTTCTTTTTCTTCAAAACACTTCACAAATGTTAAATAATCCTTATGACAACTCTGTGTAGTAAATGTTGTCTTTGTTTTTATGGATGAAGAAACAATTATTGGCATTGTTATGGTCTATGCTGTTAAGAATGGGATTTTCAAAAATGCCTGAAGCCTGGTCTACACATAAAACTTTCACCAATATAATTATTTTGTTTAGGGGGTGGGGATTTTTATCAAAAGAGCTATATATTGGTAAAAGCCCTAGTATGGATGCAGTTATATCATTATAAAAGTGCTTATACCAGTATAGCTCATTCCCCATGCCATACAAGAATAAGCTGTATTATATTCCAGCAGCTCCCATTGGCCCAGAGCAGAGAACCGCAGCCAGTGGGAGCCGCGATTGGCCGGACCTGCAGACATGGCAGGTAAACAAACCGTCCTGGCCCGCCAGGGGCTTTCCCTACACAAGCGTTGTCCCAAGTTTGGGAAACACTGCTTTAGAGGATACATACTATTGACTAACAGTGGGATTTGTGCTTCTAAGTCACCTAGGCACCCTAAAGCTAGAGATTGATGGTATGCTGTTGGGTGTACCGACTTTGTCACCTCAGAAAATTTACCTTCTGAGTTTGGTCTCCTTCTAACTCTCACTTTGCTCACAATGCAAAATCATCACAATTCAACATTATTGGTGGCCTCAGTTTGAGGCCAAGCACAATTGTAGTACAGGGTGTGACATCTCAGTAGTGTATTTGCAGAGCACCTGCACACTAAATGTGTTGGCTTCGGTTAAACCTAGTCTCTCGCTTTCCTGAACACCAAATTTTCACAGAAATAGAGTCAGGATAGTTTCAGCTGATAAGTCAAATGTAACAGTTTAAACCTGATTTCAAAGGCAGGCAAAGGAAATGGATCCTGATGTTGTCCTTGCTAACCATTTTGGCTAGAAGAGTTCAGACCACACTTTCCTAAACAGAAGCTGATTGCATGGCTTGTCTTGTTTTTAGTAATATTTATTTGTTATTCATTTTCTGAGGTCTGCATCTATATTTGTGCCAGAGTTGTATATCTCTAATCATCCTTACATCATGAAAAATGTACCTGGGGTGAGGGAAATAATTCACTGTTAGAAATATATACATTTCTCTGATAACTAGCATTACAACCAATATTGACCTTACATCTGTTTAAAAGTTTAGATTATTAAAACTGAAATTTATTTTTAAACCATGTATGCTTTTTTATTTTATTTTATTGCAACTTCACTCAGTTTTAACAGTAAAAACTAAACTGGCCAGTTTCATTCTCTAATTAACAGCATACTGCTAAGATGGTTCGATTTCCACTGCTCCCAAAGAATGTTTAAAACTTTTCATTCTCTCCTCCTGAGCTGTCCATCAAAAGTATAAAACAAACAAATAAAAACCCCATGAAAAAACAGTCCTTTAAATCATGGTATTGTAGAATAATTCTGAAAATATCGTGGATAGACTAAGTAACCATTGAAAAACTATTGGAGATTATTGAAACTCAGCAAACACTAGTCAGAGAGATCTTATGAAAAGAAATATTAAGAGATTCTGCTGGCAATGCATGCTTATGGGCACTGAAAGGGAAATTTAATATCAGAAGAACCCAAGTCAGAAAAAGAAGATCTTGGATGGACTATGTGGTATACTGGGTGGATCAAAAGAATTATTCATCCACAAAGAGATTACCAGAGGATTGTACAGAAGGAGCTCCCATGGTTGCAAAACACCTCGGTCCTGCCCAGTAATGGAAATGCTACATAAGAAGAAGGGAGGCCCTTATTACAGAAAATGTGGATCCTAACTGAATGTCACTTTTTATAAAGTAAATCTGCACAGTACTTTGGAAAGTAACTTTCATGGCTTTGTGTGATGTAAAGGAATCTTCAGTCTAACTGGGAAAATCGAGTTTACTTGTTTGTTGCCAGGGATACACTTGTCATGGTTATCTGGCATCCATGATACTGTCTTTCTTATTGCAAGTATTTCACAGTGGAAGTCTGACAGACAGCAAGCATTCATCAGTGAGATACAGTAGCTGCTGTAAGCAGGCCATCCTGTTTACTCAGTTGTTGAAAGTGATGATAAAGGTGCTTCTTCCAATTCCTCCTGCCCCCATCCCAAATGTGTATATATATGTATATCCAAATGCCAATCTCAAATGTTGTTCAAGGGCATAATGATGTCAATTGTTTTCACTCTTTCCTTTGTTTGGTATGCAACATATGGTGGATCAGTGCTTGAAGCCTCTGCTCCCAGTCAAGGCAGTGTGCCTAACCTTTCACGATGATTGGAAGGAAAGGAGTACTTTGTAATAGACTGTAGTAAGCATTCTGACACCAATTTAGAAGCAGCCTTGATGGGTTCCAAAGGGAACCACAAACCACCTGGAAGGTTAGTCTTTGAAATATGTCACTGGCTTGGAGAAGGAAGGGAAGAAAGGACCTGGGGAGTGAGGAGTGGTTGTCAAAAGTTTCCCCAGTTTACTGCAGTTAGCATTGCCTTTGAAACTAAACTCTGATTAAAACTGGTATTTCGTATCCTCCTGCTCATCACAACTACATCCGTATCTGTGAATTGAGGAACGTCCCTTTGCCATACCATTAGTTTGGGAGCCTAATGACAAGAGTGAGGTGAGTTTTTTTCATATGGCTTTACAGTTTGTTTAAAAAGCAGAAAACTAACTTCATTATTTAAAATATCTTTCAGTCTGATACAGTTTTGCCTAAATAGCTAAATGATGTTTTAACATTAAACTGACCTTTAAGCAAGATGCAAGCAGGTGATCTACTGTCTGGAATTCTGGCTAACATTTCATTTAGTGTAAATATGAAGGCCCTCTTTAAAATGTGGCTGCCTCCAAGTGTATGTCTTTTATTTCAAATGCAGCTTAATTTGTTTAGAGAGAATTTCTACTGTATGAAATTTGTGGGGTGGGACAGAGGTGGTGCTGCTGGCTTTTAAAATGACAGAGTCAAGCTGAAAGTGCTTAAAAATTGTCTTAAGAATATTTAGGACCCTTCATTTTCAGTTTTTATTTTATTTATGGTGAAAATCAGTGCAAAAAACAATTAATATTTTTTCTGGATAAATATCGAGGTTTCTTTCGGTGGACAGAAATCTGAGGGGAAAAGTATTCCGTAGATTAATGCTTTGAATTCCTGTCATCAATGTGTTTTGCTGCAGAACTAAAACAGAACTCAAAACACGTTACCTCCGAGTTTTAGAAAACAATACATCTCTAATCCCTAAATAAAACTTCTCATTTGAATAAACAGTTTACTGTTGTAGACTTAGAACTATTAGCCTATAAATATTTACGTTTAATACTTGGGCCACACCATTTGCAGCGCGTACACTCAACTTTATCCTTATCTCCTATTTTTTGTATTTTTAAAACTTTTGAATACTTCCTTGTGTTCTGAAACATATTCTGATACAGATTTTTGTTTTCTTCTCATTTTAGTGTGTGAAATTTATAAACCATTATTATTGCTCCATGTTTGTCACAGAGGTCGCGGAAGTCACAGATTCCGTGACTTTCCATGACCTCGGTGGCTTGCGGCCTTGGGGTCAGCCACACTGACCCCTGGGCCGCAGGTCACAGGGCTGTGAATTTTTGTTTATTGCCCGTGACCTGTCCATGACTTTTACTAAAAATACCCATGACTAAATCATAGCCTTAGCCATTATCTGCTAACAGCTTGAAATGTATACATGGTGGGCATGAGATACATCGGTATGTTCAGATCTGTACGGACTTCAGAGCTTGTGCGTGTGCCTGTTTCTTCATTGTGTTATATCTTCTAGACTAATACATAGCCTTTCTTCAACAGGCAGTTTTCATATACACACAGACAAATGTATTATCGTAATACATATATCTCATGCAATGTATTGTATCTTCCTAATAAAATAAGTTATTTTTTATATATTTGATACTGATTTGTATCATTGATAATGATACAAAAGTAGGGTGAAAATTGGAAAAAAGTGAGTAATGCTTTTTATAAAACCTGGGAATTTTTCAATTAAAAATCAGTGTAAACTGAAAATGAAGGAGCTTAAGAATATTACATATATTTTTATAAGCTTTCTTCTGACCCTGAAGAATTGAGTGCTACAGTATTATGAACATGTGCTTTCTTTTTACTGGACAACATACAGTGACCAGTCCTGGGCTCTACATTTCTTTGCAAGTATGCACATTATGTGCCTGTTCTATTTTTGTGACTAGGCCAGGTTAAAAGCAAAACAAGACGCCTGGGATCTTGCTGTCTTAAGCATACACATGCAAGATTTTTGTGTCTTTCTATTTGTGCCTGCTCCAAAGTGTAGAGTGATGGCTTGATGTTCATGTGCACATGCATGAATCCCATCGTTGTCATAGTAGGTATTATTTAGGCCTAATAGCTCAGATGTTGTCCCCTTTTAATAGGTTGGTAGGCTCCTTGTTTGGTACCGAAGTGTACAACCTAGTCTACTGGAAATCCTTGGCAAACTGGCAGAATCAGAATGTTTCTAAACCATTTTCAGTTTCACTCAGGGCATATCAAAACATCCAGATTCAGTCATGAGTACGTCCACCTTAGCTCATCCCCACCCCATTTGTTTTTGCTGGTTGTTCACTTGTTTGTTTACCTCAAAATATTTAGGGTTAGATTTTACAACCCTTATGTCGAGTTGTTTCACGGAGTTCAGTGGAACCAGTCATGTAAGTTTCACCAAAATAAAGTAAAGGAGGCATGATCTGAGTCCTTACAAACTGGCACCTTAAGACCATACCTTTCAGTTCTTCTCCACACTCCAAGATTCGTCCATATCTTTGACCTACTCATGTTCCTGCCAGAGAGCTTCTATTGCTGCATTATTTGACTTTGTGCTTGTCTACATGGCGCATTAGTCCACATTAGAGGGTTGTAAATTCTACTGTGTTGCACACTAACTGGGCTGTGTAGACCCTGCTGGCATGCGCTAAAAGTTTGAAAAGTGACTACTTTAGCGCACAGTAGGGAACTTTTAGTATATGCTAGCAGGGTCAACACAGGCCAGTTAGTGTGCAACACACGAGAATGTAACACCCCACTGGTGCAAAATAATGCACTATGTAGAAAAAATTTAGGACTTTTCTTACTGTAGCACTTTTACTTAATGAACTGTAAATTCTTAAGTCAGTAGAGAAATGTATACTAAAGCCTTATGTACTCTCAAATTCTGGCATGCTGGGGAACTCACTTTTATGGGATTTTGCCTTGATTCCAGAACATAGTTAAAACATAGCTCGGCAAGACAAAACCGCTTTGAACACTACCATATAGCAACTAGGTCCCATAATATGGCATATTCTTATATATTGATAGGGCTAACAAGAATATCTAGAATTATAACAGTTGGGATAAAAACCTTAAGCCAGTCTCTAACAAGGATTAGGATGAGACCTTTATGAGGGCAGATTAGATCATATCTGCCTACTGTTGGATTTTTGCATTGAGACATATGATGCTGTCCACTGCCAGAAACAGGTTTCTAGACTAGATGAACGTTGGGTCTGATCCAAAATGATATTTCTTATGTTTTGTAGTATAGAGGGGCCCTACAAAGCCACAAAGTAGTAGCAACTGTTGCACATTTAAACTTTAGCATAATTATGTTGCCACACTAATCAAGTATTCAGTGTGGTGGTGCCTCACGTGTTACCAGATTGTATCTTTCCCTCTGCAGCTGTGTAGCTACAAGTTCTAACCCTTCATGGGGTTTCTACTGAGTTTCTAGAAGGTATTTTAGTCCATAAATCTCACCTACCAAGGGATGGTCTCCTCAGATAACCATACTTCTGCTTATCTGTTAGATCAACACAAGGTGAAAATATTTCTTTTATTCGCCTTCTCATCTAGCTAGAGATTTACTTCAACTTCAAGTATGGATTTAAATAAATTGCCAAATCACAGTAACGAGCACATAATGTAGTAATATAAAAGACACCATGATTGTACTAATGACAGGTTTTGTCTGTGTACGTACATTCTTCATACTTTTAAGAACATTTTTTTCTTTGTTTGCAGCTGACTTTTTTTATTGCACCTGTGTAATCATTTTTCTCGCCCAGAAATGTTTTGTTGGGGATTAAAAGGGGAGAAGGTTTGGGAGTGGGAAGATAATTTGATATAATTAAACAAAATTACCTTCACCTTTTCTCAGATCAGTAACTCTGTATCAGCTATTAATAAATAATTAAAGGAGGGGTAATGTAATTAATGAAAATCAAGATGGGTTTATGGAAAATAGATGCTGTCAAACTAACTTCATTTCTTTTTTTTTAATGCGATTACAAGTTTGGTTGATAAAGGCAAGAAGGTTGATGTAATATACACATAGACTTCTGTAAGGCATTTGACTTGGTACCACGTGACATTTTGATTAAAAGAACAAGTACAATATAATATTAACATGACACATTCAATGGATTAAACTCTGGCTGACTGATAGGTCTGAAAATATTATTATAAGTAGGGAATAGTCATTGAACAGTCGAGTTTCCAATAGGGCTCTGCAGGGATCAGTTCTTGGCCCTACGCGATTTAAAATTTTTATCAATGACCTGGAAGAAAACATAAACTTATCAATGATAAAGTTTACAGAGGAGATAAATTGGGGGTATGGTAAATAATGAAGAGGACAAGTCACTGATTCAGAGTGATATGGATCACTTAGTAAACTAGATGCAAGCAAACACTGTGCATTTTAATATTGCAAAATGTATACATCTAGGAACAAGGAATATAGGCCATACTTCCAGGATGGGTGAGACTATCCTGGGAAGCAGTGATTCTGAAAAATATTGGGGGTGGTGGTATATAATCAGCTGAACATGATTATTCTCCCAGTGCAACACTGTGGCCAAAAGAGCTAATACAATCCTAAAATGCATCTACAGAGGAATCTCGAGTAGGAGTACGGAGGTTATTTTATTTCTGTATTTGACACTGGTGCAACCACTGCTGGAATACTGTGTCCAGTTCTGGTGCCCACAATTCAAGGAAGATGATGATAAATTGGAGAGGGTTCAGAGAAGAGCCGTGAGAAGGATTAGAAATATGCCTTATAGCAGGAGGGTCAAGGAGCTCAATCTATTTAGCTGAACAAAGAGAAGGTTAAGGGATGACTTTATTATAGTCTGTAAGTACCTACATGGGGAACTAATATTTAATAATGGCTCCTCAGTCTAGCAGAGAAAGGTGTAACATGATCCAGTGTCTGGAAGTTGAAGCTTGACAAATTCAGACTGTAAATAAGGTGCACATTTTTTGAATGCTAAGGTAATTAACCATTGGAACAACTTACAAAGCTTTGTGGTGTGTTCTCCATCACTGGCAATTTTTAAATCAAGACTGAATATTTTTCTAAAAGCTATGCTGCCTAGGAATTATTTTGGGGAGGTTCTGTGGCTTCTTTTACACAGGAGGTCAGACAAGATGATCACAATGGTCTCTTCTGGCCTTGGAATCTATGAATCTATTAAGTTATCCGATGTTCCTTGGAAGTTGTCTCTTCTGAAGGGGCTCTTCTAGATCCTAGGGAAGAGCTATTTTTTCCTATTCAGTTGCTGTGTGTGAACCCTTTCATTCAGGGATTATTTGTTACCTGCCTCAGGCCAAGTGTAGACTACAAGGCTTGTTGGCACAACTGTTACTGGTCAGGGGTGTGAAAAAACCACTCTCCCTAGTGACACAGTTGTAGTAAGATGAGGCTCTTAAACAAACTCTTGTGTCAGAGGCCCAGTCTGAGGCCCGAAGCCTGAACCAAAGTACTTCCAGGCACTACTAAGCAAAAGCTGGGCTGTGAGCCAGAGACAGGCCTCACTCACAGAAGCTGATGAGAAGTTGTTAGAAGCAGGTGCATTCACATGTAAGTGCTAATAAGAGGAACTTGTGCCAAGATGGCACCTGGACAGCCCAATACAAGGACACTCCATAGACATAACAAGGAACAGGCAGGTGCATCTTAAAGACAGAGTCAAAAGGACAGCATGATGGATAGATCTATTAGTCTGAAACAACATGATCAAAGGGGGAGACAGCACCCTAATGAGCCAAGGGGCTGTACCTCAATATGTCAGTAGGGATGAGTAATCTGTCCTGTGACTGTATAAAAGCACGTCCCGGAGTGTGCATTTTTGGCCTAGGAGGCAGTGGAAAGTCCCGCCACTGACTGAGCCAGTCCATTGCCAGGGGGCACAAGTTCATAGTATGTCTTGTAGAGTCTATGAGAAACTATTACAGTGCTTCTTTTGACAATAAACCTGGCTTGGGTTCATTCGTACCTTACTAGAGTCTCTGATTTTTGGAGGTTCTCTCGGGGTCTGCTGTGTTAGTTATCTGCGCAGAACTGGGGCAGCAAGCAGAGGGAACACACCCAGCTGACTGGTATCATCATTGAACAAGAGCAGAGCACCACACCAGTAGCTACTGACAGCAATACTTACGTTGGTAAACCCCCCACTATAGACACAGCTATGCTGGCAGAAGAGTGTTTATGTCAGCATAGCAAATGTTGTTCAGGGAACTTGTGTTACTGTGCCAACAGAAAAAACTCCTTCTGTTGGCATAAATTGTACCTACACCAGGCGACTCTGCCAGTGTAGCCATACCAGCAAGAATTTATAGCGTAGGCAAGGCCTTAGTTTGAGTTCTTGCACCTGACCTCTCCTAGCTTGGATCTTGTTGTCTGTCTTCTCCCTCTTCCCCTTCTCATGTCCCTTTCAAGGAATCTCCAGTCCTTTCACTTATTGCTATCCAGCTCTTGCTGCTGGTCTATAATAGGAGATTTAGCTTTTTGCCAAACCATCATTCTCCCTTTGTACTTTGTCCAGCAGGTCGTTTCATAATTGTCATTCCTCCCCTGCTGAAACTGTTGAAATCCTTATAGTATGTTCCCTGAAGGAAAGCTGTTGGTTGAAGTTCCCAAGCAACTGGAATATTTTAGCTGTCCCTTTAGTGTATTGAGGACATGTTGGTTTTCCAAGGAATCATAAGCTACATGGTAAATTATGCATCCAACAAAGTGGGTATTCACCGACGAAAGGTCATGCTCCAATACGTCTGTTAGTCTATAAGGTGCCACAGGACTCTGCTTCTTTTACAGATCCAGACTAACACGGCTACCCCTCTGATAATTGTAAATTATGTATGTGACATATGTGGAGACAGAGGATTGAGAATCATCTTGTGCAAATGTTGGCATTGCACAATGTAATGTTAAGTTGTAAGTTGTGGTTCCCAAATGTTTAGGCAGCTCTAGCAGTTTACTTAAGTGAGACTTTGATTGTACAGGCCAGTACCTGCCTTCATTCCATTTAGTTAGGTGAGCTCTGACCCGCAGTAGAATTTTTGGGATGTTTGGAACAATTGAAAACTTGTTTGTAGGCCGGAGAGCACCCAGATTAAAATAGGTTGGTAGTAGCAGTAGCACAGTGGGCTCCAGTCATGAATGGCTGATGGAACCAGCACTGGGGATCACTGATAGCAAATTTTCAGAACAGTGGTGATCTGATAATACGTCACTGAATGTATCACCTGAATGATTTATGGTCTGATCAAGCCTGATTTTTGCTGAGATGGGTTATTTTTTGATGTATCCCAGCATGCTGTAATTAAGTTTCTGACTCCTGGATGTAGTTTGCGATGACTCTTCTCAGCTTGCCTCCACCTTAAGTGTTCAGTGTAATGTAGGTTGGTACTAACTAGTGCTCCCTGATGGTGCTTGGAAGGTTCCCTGTCCTGAATAAAATTGGGGTCAGTAAACACTAGCTTTTGTTCTTAAAAAAGGTGGATATACTTATTTAATGAAATATTGATTACTGAATGAATTATGTGACCATCTTAATGAAATAGCTTTTGTGAAAATAAGGAGACTGAATCAGTAGCACTTCTTTTTGAGTGAAGTTGTGTTTTCGGTAGATTAGCCGGAATGCAGTTGTTTGACCCATTTGATTGACAGATAAGTGTCTCATAAATCCATACCAGCCAATCTAAAGATAATAAAAAGCTAATGTAAAAGACAGCCACACATTCTGTGAAAACAGTAGTTTAAAGGAGACTTCATACTTTGATTGAAACAAGTCTTTGGATTACTCTCCTTTTGAGATCTAAAATAGAGCACTTTATCAAGTCCTATATTATCGAAAGTAAGTGCTACTTAGTAAGAGTGCATAAAATTATCATGATTGAGCTATGGACATAGCCTTTGGGAAAAGACTTGGTGACCTTAGAGAAGAGAGTAAAAGTCATAGTTACGCACAACCTTCCCCTCCACCCCTCAAGTTGTACATATCTTGTGCCTCCAACAACCTAATATTTGGATTTTAATGCAAACTATAAGAGCAGTTCTGATTAGTCTGGAACATAGGATTTGCCATGTTAGAGTCTGGCTTTTGAAAACCATAAACTGGCTTTTCAGATAAAAATATAAATCTTATTTTGTGAGAGTTTGTGGGGGTGGTGAGAGGTGTACCTGTGAACCTTCTGACCACTCCAGGGTTTCCGAGTTCTCTCGGAATCCAGTCGTGTAGTCTTTCCTGTTGCTGAGTTTTCTTAGCCTTCTGTGAGGTTTAACTCTCCCACTCAAGTTGTTCGTCAGTTTGATTCGCTGACTTAAATGTGACATATCCCAAAAGTGACAAATATATTCTTTGTGAAGGGGCAAACAGCTTCCTTCCCTATCCATTCTAGAAATGTTGGGAGTGCAGCAAGTCCAGCCTTCACCATGCCAAGAGTATGTCTACATTGCAATAAAAAATCTGCAGCAGTGAATCTCCGAGCCCATGTCAATCGACTCGGGCTTGCGGGGCTCAGTCTGTGGGGCTAAAAATTGAAGTGGAGGCATTTGGGCTGGAGTCTGGGTTCTGAAACCCACCCCACTCACAGGGTTTCAAAGTCCAGGCTCTGCCCTAGCCCGAATGACTACACTGCAATTTTTAGCTCCTCAGCCAGATCCCCAGGAGCCCAAGTCAGGAGACCCAGGATAGCCGTAGGTCTTTTATTGCAGTATAGATGTGCCCTGAGTAACTGACAGTGGGCAGAGCCAATTTTAAGGTCATTAGTGTGATGTTTGTTTTGTAATTAAGGCTGTAGAAACTAAGTATTGGCTCAAATGTGTGAGGCTTTAAGGTACAACTTTTTAAAAACTACCTTTTGACTTAGAACTTCTCAGGATTGAACACACGCTTCCAAAACTTCAATTGACTCCTGAAAGTTTATGTATTTATGATTATATATCATTGAAAAGTGTTTTACAAAAATTTTCTCCAAACTAATGCCCATAATAAAATGTATATATTAATAGTATGATGCATGAACTGTGCTTTGTGACTTGGTTCCCACAAAAATATGCTATAATTTTTTTAAGATCACATTTAAATTGATACATTAATTGTCAGTGTGACAATAAATATATGCATGTTGAAGTCAGTGGGACCGCTTGTGTTTAAGCATATGCATAAGTGTTTACAACATTGGGCCCTTAATGTACAAGAACTATAATTCCCAAAGCAGATTCTCTGAAGTGTGCATTTTCAACACGACTCTTAAAATGAGTGTTGAAATGCAGGCTGACCACCCTTCTGTAGCGTGTGTCCATTTATTGCAAGAAAGGGCTACGTATTGTGTTATAGTTAGCAGGAATGGTGTCCCTAGCCTCTGTTGGCCAGAAGCTGGGAATGGGCAACAGGGGATAGATCACTTGATGATTACCTGTTCTGTTCATTCCCTCTCAGGCCCCTGGCATTGGCCACTGTCAGAAGACAGGGTACTGGGCTAGATGGACCTTTGGTCTGACCCAATATGGCTGTTCTTATGTTCTAGTATGATTCTGCAGCCACAAAAAGCATACATCCAGGATGCTGGTAAAGAGGAAGGAATTGATGAATGGATACATGTGGTGGGGATTTTTTGTTTTGTTTTTGCTGCTCACCATTTTCTAGTAACTTTTTAACAGCATTCTCCAGAAAGGAGGTGGGATGCTGTACAATAATTTCATAATAAATGTTATATGACTAGATAAACAAAGATCTCCAACTATAAATAGGGGGTTCCAGGCTTTGAAAATGTTACTGAATCGTATACCTACATAGCTAAGGACTAAGTTTGCTCTCTCATTCTCTGTGCTTCCACGCTCCCAGCAATTTAGGGTCAGCTAAACGCTTAAGCCCTATTGACTTCACGATTCCTGCTTGTGTTGGTCAAGTCAACTGCTTTTCCCTAACCCTGTGGTATCCTATGTAAGGATAAAAGGGATGGGAAAATGCTCAATCTATGGAGTGGAAAGTGCTGTGTGTGTGTATTCGTCTTGGGGAGAGGAGAGACTGTTGCAGAGAAGAAGGAAGGAGAGAGTTGTTTGGTGTCCAGAGAGAACGGAATAGTTAACTCCCCAGAATAAACAGTTAGACCAATTGACTGCATACTATGCTATTTTGCTCTAAATATATATTGAGTAAGGTCTCCTGTGAAAGCTTGTAATGTTCTAAATTTAGTAATCACTATGAGATATATATGCCAGCTATATTTATGAATTTATGTATTTGTGTATATGGAAAACTGATCTCCTAATCTGTGGTGTATCTTCAGCTCCATCTCATAGGAGGATGATGAGCAGTCAGAGAAGGGCACCTCCCAAACCAGTTGTTTACATGAAACAGGCTTCAAGTAACTGTCTGTTGTCCAGCCCAGGAAAAGAAACTAATTCCTCTTTCAATTGATGGTTTTTCTATTCAAGGAACCTTTTTATTTTTATCCCGAGCAGGTCTCTGGGGCACAAACTGCATGGAGTGTGTGTGCTAAAGTAAGCTGATAACTGGGGGAGGCCCAGTTTCACTCTTTTGGGAGTGATGAGTCAGAGGGGAATGGGGCAACTGCCAGGAAAAAAAGAAGTCTGGGAGGACGTATTTGGGGAAACCTGGGGCTGGAAGAGGTGTTGGGATCACACTGCAGAGAGTATCTAGGCTGGTGAGTACGAAGATGAGTCCTTATGCTTGGCCTCATGGATAGGCTACTGGTATCAGGGAATCGAATCATAGCTACACATCATAAAGGCTCCCAAAGTTGCAGGGCAGGTGGTGACCAAGCCTCTCACTAGTCTGGGTGGACCCCAAAAAGTCACAAGCGAGAGTGAAGAGAAGGTAGAAACTAAAAGGAGGGAGAGGACACAATGGAAGAAAAAACAGAAGGATAAAATGAGGAACCGCATATATACCTTTTCTCTTATCTTCCAGTGTGTCAAAATGTATGACTGAAGGAAAGAGAGTGTTGGTGACCAAGTTTAGAAGTGAACAGACACTTAGAATGTCCCCAAAAGTAACAATTAAATAGAAAAAGAATCACTGTCTATATGTATGTGTATATATCTGTATCCTCACCATATACATACTTATAGCAACCAGCCCTGCTCAAGGTGACACTTAACCCTTGCTCACAATGTATTTTTATCTTTGGAAGGTACCCAGAGGCAAGTGGGTATGTGTTATATATATTTAGTTTCTGGAGGAATATACCTCCTCTTCTCCCTGCACACGCTTTACCCTCCCTCATCCCTCTGAATACAAGCCAATGCACAAGTGTCTTACTAGGTTCAATACTGTACATCCAAAGGAGGTTTGAGAGATACTGAGATTCTTAACCATGGTTGCCATCATTTCTCTGAATGAATCTCCTCAAAGTAGACCCCAAAAGAAAGAGAAACCCTCTGATGTGGAAAACCGTGCCGATCAGCAAACATTCTTGAGAGTTAAGACAATCCATCTGGGGATATTTTTCATGCTCAAAACAGATCGAGCAGGACCCGTGAGGCGACTGATATACTTGTGTGTCATCAGTGTAGTGATGATGGTATTTTACCTTTGCTGTTTATGTGATTTTGTTGAATGGCCTCCTGTATTTGTTGGACAACATGAGAGATGGGTTTGGAGGGATGCTGCATATCAAATTCCTCAGTATTTAATTATCGTTATCCATGTAATTATCCATCACCATCTATTTACTGCTCTCTTCTAAATGTGATTCGAGCCATTGATGGCCACTTTCAGCCGTGTGGCATGAACAGGTGAAGACAGCTGACAGACACAGCAGTAGCGAGAGTAGAGAAGCAAACACTTGAACTGACTCTGTCTCGTACTGTCCTAGGCAATGCAACCGATAGCATCACTCCCTTCACAGGGTTTCAGAGCCTTAGCATGAACGTCTATACAGCTATTTTTAGTCCTGTAGCATGAGCCTGAGTCAGTTGACTTGGGCTCTGAGACTTGTTGCCACAGGTATTTTGTTTTGTTTCAGTGTAGACATATCCTAAGTGATGCACTTCCTGAGTAACCTGTGGAACTCATTACTGTGTGCTATTTCAGAGGCTAAAAGCTTAAAAGTGCTCAAAAAGGGATTGCATACTTACATGGAAGATTAAAACATTCACAGTTACAAAGGATGGAATAAACATTTATAAGAGGTATAAGCCCTCGTGCTTCAGGGCAAGAGCAAACTACTAACTGTCTAGTGTTTGGCAAGAAATATCCTCTATCATTGAGTTATTCCAGCATACTTGTAGATTATGAGGATTTTCTGCACCTTCTTCTGTTACTGGCTACTATCTGAGACAGTAGTGTGGATTAGGATGGACCACTGGCCTGATCCAGTGTGGCAGTTCCTAAATTTTAGAGGCAAAACAGGGACTAGAGGGGAGAGGGGAAGGAAAGAAAATGACTGAGGACCCATGTATCTTGGGCATATTTGTCTCTCTGAGTAGGAAGAGTTGTGTGGAGGGAACAGAATACTAAAATGGGAGAATAAGAATGGTTGAAATGTGATTTAATTGCCTAAGCTTTGGGATATTTATTTTACCTCAAAGTTTTTGAGTTTTCCTCATGACTTTTTTTTAAAAATGGTGTGATGAAGGGGTAAGCTGTGAGGCATAAAGGTGAAACTTTATATTAATGTCTAAAGTTTCACCTTTATGCAGACGTAAGGCACACTTAAAGATTTGGTTATAACTACACCGCTACCTCGATATAATGTCACCTGATATAACACGAATTTGGATATAACGCAGTAAAGCAGTGCTCCGGGAGGGCGTGGCTGCGCACTCCGGTGGATCAAAGCAAGTTCAATATAACATGATTTCACCTATAACGCAGTAAGATTTTTTGGCTCCCAAGGACAGCGTTATATCAAGGTAGAGGTGTATATGAAATCATAATCACATTGCTGTTCTAATGTGTCAATTGCCAAAGCTTGAAGGAATCAATATAAGACATACGGATGTTTCATGCAGTTTGCACCTTTTGACTATTGACATTGTGTGTGTCTTGGTATCTTATTTCTTTTGCATAGATCACAGTATCTGCCACATCTGATCCCTGTATAGCTGGCATCCAGGTAAAGTTTCTCTCTTAAAAAATTGTGCCAGATTGCTAGTCTTGATTTCTAGTTTGAATTTGTTTGCTAGATTGAGGAGCCCTCAATCATATCTTCTCACAGACTGTGATCAATTACCTCTTTTCCTTCTCTTTGATAGGTTGAGCTCCGTGAGTGTCTTACTATAAGGCATATTTTCCAATCCTTTAAACATTTTTGTGGCTCTTCTCTGAGAACTCTCCAATTTATCAACATCCTTCTTGAATTCTGGTGACCAAAACGATATACTATTCTAGTACCATTGCACCAGTACCAAATACACTGGTAATATAACCTCCCTACTTGATATTCCCCTATTTATACATCCAAAGATCACGTTAGTCCTTTTGATCACAGTGGGGCTTTGGCTCCTTTCAATCTTTCTCTTCCCTTCTCTATTTTCCAGTCTTTCAACTCATATTTTTTTCCTTCTCTCTTTTTTCCTTGCTTGCTTCCTTTCTTTTTGTTCCTCATTTATCCCCCTTACCCGTCTCTGTTCCCTGCTGTTTTTTTCCTCTGTTGGCTCCCAATCCCCATTTCTCTTTATCTTTCATCTCCTGCTGTGCTGCTCCCGCTGTAGGAGTGTGTCCCAGCAGGCAATTACAGCTGACTTGGAAGCACTTCTTTTCTCACTGCACATGGGTCAACATCTTTCTGTACTTTTCGGCATTAATACAGTCCAGCATGAAAGCAGGGGTGCTAGTGAGCAAATACAGAAAGACTATTAATGTGGATATATATCATGAGGCACTGCTATTGCGAGATGCCATTGTCTATCTGCCTATATCAGCCCACATTTGAATTCTGGTGATCCAAGCTACACGGCTTATTGCATTTGTAGAAGAAAACAAATGCATTGTGCTCGCCTCTCTGTTGTCCTTAGTGCTGCTTCTTAAGACTAGTAACTTCTTAAGTGACTGTGGTACACACGAGAAGCTTGCTTTCCAAGTGTTTCCAAGGCAGCTTTCCTGTTGACTTCAGTCCTTTGGCATACGCAGACAAAGCTGAAGACAGGGAAAAAAACTGTGACTGCAATGAACCCTGCATCAAGGCAGTATTAAAACTTAGAACAGAAATGCCGATATGCAAGCATAGATGCTATATTGTGCTGGTTTGGTAAAGTCTACCTTTGTTATAAGTCTGGAAGCTAGGTTGGAACTGGTTTGATTATTTCTCTTTTTTCCCAGTGATTGTTTCCATTACAAGGATCAGAAGGTGTTTGGAGAGAGAACAAGTGCATTTTTTGTCTCCAGTTCAATAGTCATATTGAGTATGTATGTGTTGGGAAAACTGTCTTTTGCATCTGCGGGGGGAGGATTCATATATCTCAGTAACAACATTCAGCAACAAAGAAAACTTCTGAATACAGGTATCCAGAGATAGAATGAAGGATATGTTGGTGTATCTGCTTGTACCAGTCATTACAGAAATCAAGTGAATAAGTCGCCAGTGACCACAAGGGAAATGTTTTAGTGTATAATAAATGTGAGAGGTAGTAGAAACACCTTACACACAAACTGAGTTGTAAGAACGAGAAAAAATAAAGAAATCTGAATGTTTCCGTAACAGGAATTCACAGTGACATATTAGAAATTAAAAGTCTTGGTCATTTGTAGCCCTTACTTATGCTGGAGTTTTTTTGCTCAGCCAGTAGAAATGAAGTCATATGGATTTTAAAAAAATTGAGAGAGTATCTGTTGGTCCAGTGAGGAACTGAAGATTAGTCAGCTCTACTTTCTCAAAGTCTATTCTTGGTACAAAAGACATGTCCTGACAAGTTTTCATTTTTATATTTTGAGTCATTATTTTTTCTCCTATTATCATGTTTTGGTTCACAAACAGTATGTGGTGGTGGAGAGGAAGATGTCTGTCATAAAGCATTTCGTAGGGAGGGGAAATGCAGCGCTCCTAGATAATGTATTTTTTCTTGAATATTAGGTATTAGTTATTTCATGGTATGTATTTAATCGCAATGTAATGCAAGGCTGTTGAAAATATGAGTGTACAAGGGCCATTTTGCTCTGAGTTTGACATGATTTTAGTTCGACTGTTTTGAAAAGACCTCTAATTATCAAATAATTCATAATCTTTTCCTTGGGCCTGGAATTCAGACTGCTCAAAGGTAGTGGGTACCTGCTGATTTTTTTTTCTCTGTATCTTTTACTGAAGGATAAATGTTTCTTTTTTGATAAAAATTACATTTAATGAAGGGTAATGTTTTCAAAAAATTCCTAGGTGATTTGGAAGCCTAAATCTCATTTTCAAAAACTACTTAGGAACTTAAGAACATAAATCTCATTGAAAGTCAATGGAACTTAAAAACCTAAATTACATTTTCAAAATCGATTTTAAGCTCCTAAGTGCTTCAGTCAGAGGTACTTTAGAAAATTTTACTCAAGATCTAAATAGACTAACAAATTCTACACATTCACTTGGGCTTTTGCTTGTTTTCAGAACCCAAAGTGCCTTCTCTTCCCCATTCCTACCCTTCATGTTTCAAGTGTATGTTTTGGAAGATGCACAAGGGACAGCTTAAGAAAACTAAGCAATCTGTGTCAGTGAAATCATATTCAGAAGTATGAGTGTTAAAGGGGGATTTCTGGCTTGTATGTGGAGGGTTACTGAGAATAAGCAGGGTAGAATTAGAGTTGGGGTTTGACCCTTATCTGATAACTTAACTTTTTACCAGTATCATTTTTTCAACTTTAATGTTATAATAAACCTATTCTTAATGTACTCAATTTTAGCTTAACAACTCAACAATAACTGTATACTCAACCCATAAGTGAGTATCGTTGCTGGGGCATCAACATGAAATATTGTTCTTTTTAAATATAAGTTAAAAGTATATTCACGTAAAACACTGCTCCTTGAGTTCCCCTCACAATTTTTGTGGACTTACAGTCCCATTTTTTAAATTATTCTATTTCCTCTTTATGAAACCGAAGGCACTGAGAATACAGAAGTAAAAGTGAAATTGACTATATATGCAAAAGTGAAATTGACTATATATGCAAAATAATTAGGAGAAATCACCTTTTTTCAGTTGACTTCTTCTAGTTACTGTCATTGAAGGTGTTACCCATAACAATAGTAAGTAACACCACCCCCCCCCGAAAACCCACACCAACCTTCATTGTGGGCTTTTCGAGTGTTTCAGGGAAATACTTAGGGTACATCTACACTATCCGCCGGATTGGCGGGTAGTGATTGATCTATCGTGTCTAGTGTAAAATCAATCTGCCGTCAAATCCGGAACTCCACCGCAGCGAGAGGTGGAGGCGGAGTCGACGGGAGCGGCAGTGATCAACTCGCCTCACAGCCAGGTAAATCGACCTAAGATACCCACCCACCCCAGAGTAGGCCTAGCCTCAGGAACTATTATGCTTTGTCTACTTTAAGTCTTTGGATTTGTATGGATGCTCGGTGTATTTGTTATGACATATGCCACATCTACCAATTCATTGATATAGTTAAGAGCTATGAAGCAAATTTTGCAATGGAACGTATTTTCTCATAACACTTCAGCAGCAGATAGTTAAAGAACAAATACAGGGCAACAACTCAGATACTAAAAATATACACTGATGTTGACATCTGGCTATTTTTCTTTAACTTTGTTTTTATATAAAACACCATAAAACCTATATAAATACATACATCTAACTGTTTTTTAACAAAAGCATCTTGGATGTTTTGCACAACAGCTATGTCTGTCTAAAATCAGCACCATTTTAATAACTGACATTGCATGGAATACAAGTCAGTCTGCTGGTCTGGAGAATAGTCTATTTTGATTTGATTAAGCATGTATTCTGGGAATAGAACAGATGCCTGTGATGGGGCATGAAGAGAGTAACTGCATGGAGAGAAAAGCTAAGGGCTTGTCTACACTTGGACTTTACAACACTGCAACTTTCTCAATCAGGGGTGTGAAACCTTCCCCCCCTCCCCGGGCACTGCAAGTTTCAGCACTGTAAAGTGTCAGTGTAAACCGTGCATCAGTTTTGGTAGCTGCACTCAGCGCTGGTAGGTATTCCCCTCGTGAAGGTGGTATCTACACAGCCATGTTAAAGCACTGCCGCAGCCAGCCCTTTAATTTTGCTAGTGAAGATGTGCCCGAAATTACCACAGTGGTGGAAGACTTGTTTTTTCAGTGTTTTGAAGTTTTGCTAGTTGGGTCAGACTTTGTGCTATGGAGACCTTCAGGCGGCCCTGTTCCAGAAAGAATCAAAGCACGAGATCTATAGTAACCAGATGGGCTGAGTGAGCAAATGCTTCCACTGCTGAGATGTGCAGAGCGACCACTTGGACATCGGCTAACAACTTTATCAGACGCTGTAAGATGGATTTTCCCTCTTCCATGGAGGCTTCCTCGAGCAGGAAGGTGCTGCAGGTGGTGGCCCAGTAATAGTATTTCCTTTTGAGGAACATTTCTAGAGGGATTTCCTTCATATCTCATTCTGGTGTTTTCTTCCCTGTTTCCGTATTCCTCCCTACTTCTGTTTCCAGATGTATCAGAATTACAGGAAACAGTGGGCTGCAGAAGGGAAATTATTGGGTAGTAAATTTTCCATTCTGGTAGAAGTGTCTCCCACAATTCTACCCAACCTGGATGGCTTGTTAGTCTAGGGGTCAGCATTTGATCTGGACAATAACTGTATAGACAGCTACCTGCTGTACATAGTTCATGAGTTGGCTTTGATGTTGTTAATAATATCTTTCTATGCGTATACAACTTTGGAGTGACAAGTTGCAGAAGGAGTCATGTCCAACACATGCTGCATGACAGCTTTGAACTGCCTCCAGGGGCTGCAAAGCAGACGAGACCAGCCCAGACATCTCAGAATTGTGGGGGACTCTGCTAGCAGAAAGGAAATTATCAGGTAATAAATTTTCCATTCAAACCTATCAACATAACTTTGATCACACTGAAGAAATGGTCTCTTGTTAGACAGGCTACTTTAATTTACTTTGCACTGTTTGCAGAGTGAGTGGCTTCAGTTACAACCAAGGATAGAATAATTCAGGTTTTTTCAAGAGTGAGATGTGGAAATGATCTTGTATCTATCTATCATCTTAAAGGTTGAGATTTTCAAAGCAGGCTAATGATTTAATCAGTTTAGACAGGTTTAAAGTAACTCTTAACAAGTGCAGTTAATCTGTGGTGGGTAGAATTCCTTTTATGTAGTCAGCTGCTGATCACATCCTGAATAGTCTTTTCAGGCCTGTATTATGGGAACAAATGGGTGCAGGCATCGATGTCGGTAACGTCAGACTGCTCGATCAGGACAGCATCACCAACTCTCAGCACTGCAAATGCTACTGGTATCGACTGCTGCGGCACCACCAGACTTCCGGTATGCAACAGAGCTTTTGGTTTCTGACACACCAGACTCACCTCTGCTTGGTACCAGAGCCCTAGTACTGACTCCACCCAGAGTTCCAGACTAGCTGGTGATGTCATGCCCTACACCCTCATTTTTGAGTGCTGAGTCAGACAGTGAGCAAGAGGACGTAGTCTCCCACCACTTCTCTCATCCACCCTACATACTCATTTCCAGTATGGACCTCAACCATCCACCCCTCTGGTTCCCAGCCTCCTTGGTATGGGCAGCCATGGTACCAGCCTTGGGAGCCCTTCCCACCCTCTCAGTGGCCTTACTGGGACCCTTGGCAGGCACATAGGCTGAGCCAGAGCCATGGAAGACACAGTGTCTATCAGGAGCCCATGAGACACCCTCTTTTGGCCACTGCATCGAGGGCATCCAAGCCCCCTAAACGGGAGAAGAAAAAGAGGCTGAAGTCGAGGAGATGTTCCCTCACCCATGCCAGTCTAGCTTCTCATCTTCATCATCAGACGAAACAGTGATGTCCCCTCCTCTGTCATCGGCAGACGACTTTAAGCTTTTCCAAGAGCTAGCTCAAAGGGTGGCAGGTGCATCACAACTGCCATTACAGGAGGTGACCGAGCCTCACCATAAACTATTGGACATTCTACAGGCTTTTGCATCATCCAGAGTAGCCCTCCCTATTAATGAGGCCCTCTTGGGCTCTGCCAAACTCATATGACAGACCCCAGCATCGGTCTTACCAGCACGCAAGTGGGACGATTAAAAAATATGACATGCTGGTGAAAGACACAGAATTTCCCTTCTTCCACCCACTCCCCAATTCAATCATTGTGGATGTGGTGAACTCAAAAGGCTATCAGCATCAACTGAAATCCACTCCCTATAACTGGGACTGGCAGTGCTTCAGTCTTTTTGGGAGAAAAATATACTCCTCAGCTACTTTACAGTTCCATACCACAAACTATCAAGCCTTAACAGCAAAATATGATTACATTAACTTCTCAAAACTCAATTCCTTTATTGAGCAGCCCCCAGAATCTCACAGGGACCAATTCAAAGCCATCATTAACGAAAGCCAACTAGTGGCAGAGACATCACTCGAGTCTGCACTCAATGCAGCTGACCCAGTGGCACGTTCCATCTCCAGGGTCATCGTGATGAGACGAGCCGCTTGACTGCACTTTTCCGGTTTCCCCAAAGAAGTGCAAACAACCATGGAGGATCTTCCCTTTTGAAGGTACAGAGCTCTTTGTGGAAAAGATGGATGCTTCCCTCCACACTTCAAGATTCCAGTGCTACTCTTGGATCACTTGGAATCTACACAGCTGGGCAGAAGAGAAAGAATAGTCCTCAGCTTTCATTCAGGCCCCACTCATCACAATATTCATCTCAATGCTCATATGAACTGCCAAGGAAGAAGTCCATGTTCTCCAAATGGAAACCTTTGGACCCTCAATCCAATCTTGATTTTAAAATTGCCAGTAATGAAGAATCCACCCCACCCTTTACTAAATTGTTCCATTGGTTAAATACTCTCCCTGTTGAAATCTTAGGCCTTATTTCCTATCTGAATTTGTCTAGCTTCAACTTCCAGCCACTGGATCATATTATACCTTTCTCTGCTATACAGAAGAGCCCATTATTAAATATTTGTTCCCCATGTAGGTACTTACCGATTGCAATCAAGTGACCCTTCAACCTTCTCTTTGTTTAGCTAAATAGATGGAGGTCTTTAAGTCTATCGCTATAGGGCATGTTTTCTAATCCTTTAATCTTTTTCTTGGCTCTTCTCTGAACCCTCTCCAAATTATCATCATCCTTCTTGAATTGAGGGCACCAGAACTGGACTCGATTCCAGATGTGGTGCCATTCCAAAAAAGTCACCCTAGATACAGCCACTGTACCTGTTGTCCTAGACTATTTGCGGAATCTCAAGAAATCGGGATTATTAGCTCACTGAAAGTACACTCAGCAGCACCATCAGGTATAAGGGTACTCAGTTTTTTCCTGCTCAACTACAAAGAGGTTTCTTAAGAGCATTGTAAACCTCTTTCTCCAACCTAGGCTTTCTATCCCACAACGAGATCTCAATCTAGTGTTAAAAGGACTGACTATATCTCCCTTTGAACCCATGGCCACTTGTTCTTTAACTCACCTCTCCATGAAGACGGCATTCCTAATCGCCATTACCTCAGCAAGAAGGATAGGGGAGATAGCCCTGATGGTGCATCTCCCCCATCACAGTGTTCTTCCCTGACAAAGACACACTTAGCCACATCCGAAGTTCACTCCCAAAGTGACATCCAAATTTCCTGTAAACCAACTCATTCACCTTCTAACCTTTTATTCCAAGCCTCACCAGGATAATAGGGAAGCCATCTCCATACACTCAATGCTTGGCCTTTTATTTGGGCAGCGCAAGAGCTTTGAGAAAATCTTTGACACTCTTCCTCTCCATTGCAGATAGATCAAAAGGTACTGCGATTTCAGCTCAAAGACTCTCTAAATGGGTCTTGAACTATATCCAACTCTGTTATCAAATTCAGAGTTTAGCACTCCCATCTACAATCCACATGTATGATTGGTTCCCTTGTCTGTCACCTTCTTATCCCTAGATCAGAAATCTGCAGAGCAGATACATGGGCATCTGCACATACATTTGCTACTCTTGAGGGAATTCTGCACCAAAAAATTAAATATTCTGCACACAATATTTTAAAATTCTGCAAATTTTATTTGTCAAAATAACACAATATAATCACACCATTTTCAATTATTTGCTGACAAGTATTTTGAAATAAATTACCAAAATAATTGAAAATGGTGTGATTACATTGTTATTTTGACAATTAAAATATGCAGAACTTTGCAGAATTTTGTATTTTTGGTGCAGAATTCCCTCAAGAGTAATGGGGTTCTGTGTGGTGCAGTCTGGGTGTGGACAGCTCGGTGTGGGGTCTGGGTGCAGGGGGAATGGGACTCTACAGGGGCGTCCAGGTGAAGGTGGTTAGGGCTCAGTGGTGAGAGGGGACACGGGGGTGTGGTGGAGGTCAGGGTGCAGTAGGTTGGGGCTCAGTGGGGTGGGAGTCTGGGTATGGGGGACTCCTGATGTAGGAGGTGAGACTTGGTGGGGGTGGGTTTAGGGGGTTTTGTGGGGGGGGTTCTGGATGCAGACGGCTCCTGATATGGAGAGGGCTCGGTGGGGGGGCGTTCCAGATGTGCAGGTATGGGGAGGAGGTCACTGTACAGGGAGCTGCTTCCCCTATCCACCCAACTCCCATGCATCCAGACCCCCCACCCCCGCATCTAAACCGCCATGCTGAGCCTAACTCCCTGCCCCCATACACACTTGGAACATCCCTCCCCCCATGATGCAGAGCTTTCTGCAGCCAGGGGAAGTTTCTGGGGCTTGATCTGACCCAGTGGAGCCCCCATAAGGACACTACTCAAAGTTGTTACCCACCTTGAGCAGTAATGATGGTTCTTGGAGATATGTGTCCCTCTGGATGCTCCACCCTCCTCCCCTCTACTTCAGAGTTCTCCCCATAGACTCTGTGGTAGAGAAAGAACTGAGGACGGTTTGCCCACGCAACGCTGGTTAGCCTCATGCCAGACCATGTGCGGGCCAAATACACGCTGCTGCCAAATTTCTCCGATGGGCAGCACAGACACACCTACAGTGGAGCACCCATAAGAGGGCACATCTCGAAGAACCATCAGTATTGCACAAGGTAAGTAATTATTCCCCTTCCTCCCCCCCTCCCCGATTTTATACTCTAATGTGGCAATGGGAAGCCTCTCTTGACAGGGCTTTCTTCAGAGCTTTGTAACTGCACAGTGCTGAGTGCCTAGTCTAATGTCTTGAAGCATTTCACACCACCCCCCTCTCTCCCCGCTCACAAAGTTTACCTTAAAAAACAAAAGTGGTAGAGTGATTTGTCTGTCATAACACTGTGTTTATAGGAAGAACAGGTCTTGATATCCAGGAAGCCCTGAATTCTAATCTCTGCTCTGTCTTGCAAGTTCCATACCTACATTTAGGCTGAAATCTCTCTTGCTTGTTTTCAGCCTCCAAAGCACCTTCTCTCTAGATCTCCGGTTGTGACTTTTGGCAAATCATTTAATCTCTCATCCTTAATCTCCCCATTTGTAAAATGGGAAGGATGCCTTTGTGCCTCACATGGCGTTAATAGCTGCACAGCATTTTGAAGATGAAAATTGCCGTTTATACACTATTATTGATCATAATGTTGTAGGATGCCAGTACAGTTAATGTGTTCCTAAATCAAGAAGATTTTTCCCTTCAGAAACAGTTTTTCTAATAAAATGAGTTGTCCCTTGGGATGCTTAACAACAGATCAGAACTTCATAATACTATTTAATCTTTTTTTAAATGCATTTATTAGGTCACAAAGTTCTAGAAAATCACTGTATCATGTATGTTTCTGGATAATTTAAAAGCATGCTGTAAAGCAGGTGCTTGAAATAACCTGTGAATAAACGACAGCAAGGTTTTTTCTGTTTATATATTCTAAAAATGACTGTCTGTACAGAGATGCAAATGGATTGCATTGGAAAATATGAACCTAGTGCTCCTTTGCCCAGAATTGCACTGTGGATCACTGAGAGTAGGTTAACCAAATTCAGTGTTAGTCGCCTGTCGCTGGGAGGGCAGGGTATAGAACAGATGTCCATTTCAGTGGGCCTAATCCACAAGAATTTATCCATGCAGAACTCTTGCTTGGTTTAGAGGGAATTACACATGTCCAGGGGCTACTATATATTCCTATATTAGTCACTTGAAAGACGTTAGCTTTAACCTTAATTGTGAAGGCAGATTTTTTCCCTTCTTAAGACTGATTTTTGTCACCCCCACGGCATGGCTGCGGCTTGCCTGGGTCAGCTGCCTTGGGCTTCTGGGGCTCAGGCTACGGGACTGAAAATTGCTGTATAGGTATTCAGGCTCGGGGGGGAGGAGAGGGTCCCAGAACCTGGATTCTAGCCTGAGCCCAAATGTCTACACAGTAATTTTACAGCCCCGCGAGCCCAAGTCAGTTGACCTGGGCCAGCCATGGGTGTTTAGTTGCTGTGCAGACACACCCTAGTTTTCCTTGCCAGATGTTCAGGCAAGCACCTGGGGTAAGAGAGGTCACTGCTGCTGATGTTTAGGTGGGGCAAGTGGTGTTAGCTGCTTTCACTCTTCAGGTAAGTGAGGGGTCCTGGAGAGAGCCCCTCCTGCCGCCATTCCACTAGAGTCTTCTGTTTGGGTGGTTAACACAAGCCTCCTCCCCAGAAAAGCCCTTCATATTGCCCCAGTGAAACCCCTATCTTAGCATGAGTGCTTGAGCCAGCCCTCACCTGCTCTGAGTCAAAGGCACATGGAGCTAGAGACTCCATGAAGATGAGGCTACTTCTGCTCAGCTGATTCTCTACGGAGACATCATAACAACTGAGAATGAAGTTCCCAGAGTGACTGGTGTTCAGAGGCAATGTTCGCACATAGTGTGGGAATAGCCTAATCCTTCTTTTTAAAAGGTTTAAAATATGAGGCATTTATAAAAAGAATGTTTTCAAAACATACTGGAATTTTAAAATCCTATGAGGAGTTAATATGAAAGTACTAGTGGCCTGATGAATTCACAGGAAAATGATTAACACATAGCACCTGTAAAGTCTACTGATGAAGCTTAATGATTAGTTGCTTCTCATTAATAAGTAATTATAAAGAACTGTGTTTTGAGGGTCTCTCTTTGCTGACTGAAAGCCATTTAAAGACCTACAACTCTAAAAGCCATCAATAAATCTACAGAAGTTTCCTTTTCAGTGGCTTCATTTCATAATGCATACTGAAAACCTAGGGAGAATGGGAGGAATATTTGTAGTCTCAACTAACATAGGATAGATTTCAGCCCTGCATATAATCAGTATTTTTAAAGAGGTCCCTCAGGTAGCATGCTTGAGACTTTGCAAAAAGTAAAGAAAAATTTTCAGATAATAGAAGAAACTAGTATCTTAAAGATCAAACAAATAAAACTTATCAAGGACATCTGGAGTAAAATATGTTTAAAAATTGATTCAGGGGAATTGGGGAAGGGATTGAAGGGAGGGAAACAAGCCAGTGGCCAACAGTGATCATAAGAAACCTGTGTATTTTCTCTATATTTTATACTGTATCCAACACCATAGAACTTAGGTGCTGTATATAAAAATAAAGAAATTGTAGCAGTGAAGGCAGCACTTTTTGTCCTCTCATTGTTTTCTCCTATAATAATAATTAATGCTTCGCTCTTGCATTCATAGATCTCAAAGTACTTTACAAAGGAGGGCAGTATCATTATTCCCATTTTACAGATTGGGAAACTAAGGCAAAAGAAGGTGAAATGACTTGCCCAGTTTCACTCAGCAGGCCAGTGGCAGAGCCTGACTTCTCATCTGCATTATAATGATAATGGCAAGATAAGTTTCCAGATGCTTTTTTGTTCATTTTACACCTTTATTCTGCTCACCGCTTGAAATTGAGATAACCATTTGAAAGAAGCGCCTTCAGATACTTGTATGTCTGTGGCCTACTTCTGCAAAGGTTTCAGATGAAACATTTCTGCCTTGGGGTCTGAACTGTAGACTAGCATGTAATAGAAGAGGCAAAGATGATTTGTTTCCTGTCTAAGGGAGAATGCTAGCAAACTAATTCATGAACTTAAAAAAGGAAGGCCACAATATTCTCCAAGATATATGGTATACAAGACCAAAAGCAGATGAATGCAACTCTGAATACTCTACACCCCAAAAATTGGAGTGCAGAGAACACATTCAAAGTTTTGTTATCAAAATAGCCAATAATAGCATAGTTTAGGTTGCAATATTGAGTACAATGTAAGGTTTTATGCCAGAAAAGCCTTTTAATGCACATACATTTATATTTCATTGAAAACTTACTTGAAATGGAAAACCATTTACATATTTAAAAACATACAGAACTTATTTATGCTTAATATACTGTAAATTAGTTTGTCAGTCTTGGTGCTAATCAGAGAAACAATTCAGTATTGTTACTGGTCTTGAATTCCTTGTAAAAACTTGAGATCCTAAGTCAAAATAGTGCTTTTCTTTGGAGTTAAGTACTTCTTATCCATGCTAAATTGCAACAAGAGGGCAATACAAAAAATTGCTTTCAAATTCTGCTCTTTTGCATGCCAATGCAAAGCTATATTATTGCCCCAGAAAGTAGATATGCTGCCCTGATGAGTACCTGTGTTACATTTTAGGGACTTCAACTTTGGCATTTTTAGTCTTACTTAAGTGTCTGTAAATGAAAAGCTTTACATACATACACAGTGGAAAGTCAAGTTCCTTCTGAAATGTTGGGAAGGCAGAGTTCAAAAGTCATTTCAAGTCTGAAAACACTCCTATTCCAGGAAGCATTCCAGTTACAATGATTGTAATCTGTTTTGATGTGCAATTCTCAGTTTTCTTTAGTTTGGGATATTTGGGACAGGGATTATTTTCTCTATATGGCATGTTGACCTATTACAGTGCACACCTTACTGAGTTATATACATTTGTGTTAATGATTATAATTTAAACAAAGAATTGACAAGCTGTAAAATCTGTGAAACTACCTCACTACAATTACAAGTATTGATTTTTCTTTGACTAGGTAGTTACATTTATTTGCCTCCTTTTATCCCTCCTCCTCTCTTTTCCTTTAAGAATTAATCAATACCACTTTGTAGAATCCTGTAATACCAAAGTCACTGTAAGGACTGTATCCTCCATAAATCTATCTGTGCCCCATAACCCACAACATATGCCCCCTGGCTTTGGGAGCTACTGTTCTTGAATGCAGCCTGCTAGACCTGTTGTATTAAATTAGATGAAATAAATGGTCTAAAGGTGTTAACCTAACCCAGTTACTGTCCAGCACTGAATTGTGTTAAACAAGGTCCTGGGGTTGGCTACTCAGCACCATGGTAAACACACCATTAAATTCATTTTATTAAAGATACAGAAAAAGGAAATGAGTTAGAGCATTTCAAATGTAAAGTATTAAATAAGGCTTTGATTTTATCAGTGTCCCTTTCATAGAATATCAGAGTTGGAAGGGATCTCAGGAGATCATCTAGTCGAACCCCCTCCTCAAAGCAGGACCAATCCCCAAATGGCCCCCTCAAGGATTGAGCTCACAACCTGGGTTTAGCAGGCCAATGCTCAAACCACTGAGCTATCCCTTTCACTTTAACTGTAGAGAGTTTTTGGAAGAGAAACACCCCTATTGCTTGACAACCTCAACTAGTATCAGAGATGGTAATAACTGTCAGTGGGTAGGGTTGTGGATAAGGGTCGGGGCAGTCAGGAGATAGGGAGTGGGGGTGGGAGTTGGATGGGGGTGTGGTCCCAGGGGGCAGTCGGGGGACAAGGAGTGGGGGAAGTTGGATGAGTAGGAGGTTCTGAGGGGGGCATTCGGGGGGGAGGGGAAGATGGGGCGGGTGCCAGGCTGTTTTGGGGGCACAGCCTCCATCCCCAGCCCTCCAAACAGTCTCGCATCCCAATGCGAAAAGTTTGCCACCCCTGGACTAATCTATTTAGTTTATTGATAAGAAGATTAAGAGGCAACTTATTCATGGCCTGTAAGCTCCTGGACAGGGGAAACAGATCTGATACTAGAGGACTCTAGCAGACAAAAGCATAGTAAGATCAGTGGTTGGAAGCTGAAGTCAGCAAAGTTCAAACTGGAAATGAGACACCTATTTTTAACAGGGTAATTACCCATGGCTTGTGCTATATTCTCCATCACCTGTAGTTCTTATATCAAGATTGTATATCTTTCTAAAAGATTCGCTCTAATTCAAGCACAAGTTGTTGGGCTAGATGGAGGAATCTCTGGGTGAAGCTCTTACGCAAGTGGTCAGACTAAATGATCATAATAGTACTCCTGTGACCTTAAAGTCTATGAACCTATGTCTTCCACATCCAGTAAATGAAATCTCATTCAATAGTTATTGGTAAGTAGTTGCATTTAACCCAGAACTTTGATATGTGCCCCAATTCAGCATTTGCCTTTTGCAGGGTAGTAGTTACCTGAGAGAAATCCACAAAAAGTAGTAAACTTTTTCCAAATTCTTGCCCAGCTAGAATTTTCCAAATTCTGTCTCCTCTGCAGTTCTTTTCGAGTAGTACTAGAGATGGATATTCTGTACTATAGAAACTAGTGAGCATAGTTTTGTTATTATATTGTTCTTGGAAGGTTGCCAATCCAGGTTGACTGGCAGACACATATGCCATTAACAGTTCTACAAAATGAAATCTGCAATAGACAATCTGCTTGCAGAATGGCTAACTGTTTGTGATGGGAACCTTGGGGTACAACCTGGAACTAGGGTACCGCAGTGCCCCCTTAACTCTCTAGCCTGGGATGTCTCTTACAATGCTTTGCTAGTGACAAGCAGCAAACCCCTCAGTCGCTGTTATCACTCAATACAACAGCATGTAGAGCCCCACACCCAGCTAGATTGCATGAATGCTCCCTAAGCCACTCAAATCATACAGAGAAAGTCACCAGCAAATCTCTCAATCCCTCAACCTTGTACCCCAGAACTGTACCGTCTTGCTCTGGTCAGAAGCCTGACCTGTGAAAGTTCATTACCCAATCTGCCCTTCCCTCGATATGGAGGGGACACACACAAGCCTTTGTAAAGTGAGCTGAGATTTCCCAAGCACTTCAGGCAAAACACACTGTTTTAGATGAAGTATAAAACAGATTTATTAACTACAGAAATATAGCTTTTAAGTGATTATAAGTGGTAGGCATAAAGGTCATAGACAGCTACCAAAGAGAATAAAAGTAAGCACACAGTCTAAATCCTAGACCTTTTTGGACTGAGTGGTGTTTGGATCAAGCAGCTTTTCTCACTCCACAAGATGTTACAGTAGGTTACAGTCTGTAATACACAGGCTTCCCCTTAAAGCCTGGGACCAGTCTCCTCAGTTCAAGTCTTTATCTTCCCAGCACTCTTGTTGTTTCCAGTGTGGGTGGGGGAGGAGAAGGATAATCACATGATGCCACTGTCCCTTGTTTTATACCCTCAGTCCATGTGCTTGGAAAATGGAAAATACTAGCTCAGATATTTCCTGGTAGGCTTTGCTGGGTCACAGAGTTGAGCAATCCCCCATTGTGTGATGCTTGCGCAATTCTCTTACAGAACTGTAAATCCCTTGTTTACAACTCCCCTGCTGATTAATGGTCGTGATGATCTTTCAGCACCCGGCCGAGTGTTGGTCACCTCCTTTGTTGTCACAAAACAACTAGCAGTGGACGACGCACAAACTTAAAATTATTTCAATAACAACCATGCAGCAAAATCTCATAACTTCATACACATTAATCATACACGTATTTTGACAGAATAATGAGTTTCAGCAGATCATGGCTTTTCCTGTGATACAGTAGAACCTCAGAGTTAAGAACACCAGTTACAAACTGACCAGTCTATCACACATCTCATTTAGAACTGGAAGTACGCAATCAGGCAGAAGAGACCAAGAAAAAGAAAGAAAGAAAGAGAAAGAATGCAAATACAGTATAGTACTGTGTTAAATGTAAACTGCTTAAAAAAAAGGGAAAGTTTAAAAAAAAAAAAAAGATTTGACAAGGTAAGAAAACTTTCTGTGCTTGTTTCATTTAAATTAAGATGGTTAAAAGCAGCATTATTCTTCTGCATAGTGAAGTTTCAAAGCTGTATTAAGTCAGTGTTCAGTTAGAAACTTTTGAAAGAACAACCATAACGTTTTGTTTAGAGTTACAAACAACCTCCATTCCTGAGGTGTCTGTAACTCTGAGGTTCTACTGTGTCTTACATAGCGTGCTTTATAGTAGTGGTTCCCAAACGGGGGTTTGTGAAATGTTACCGGGGGTTCTCAGGAAAAAATTCCCTAATGGCAGACAGAGCTGCCCTTAGGGACCCTGGGCAGCACGGGGCCAGCAGCCTGGAGCCCCTGGACTTCCAAGAGCTAAGCAGATCAAAGCCTATCTATCACACTGAGGAGATTTAAACTTCAAGACTCCTTAAAAGACATGGAAAAGGAGGTGGATATTTTTTGCTGTTTTTAAAATTAAATAGGCAGCTAGTCTTGTTTTTAAAATGATTATGAAGAACAAGTTTAAGCTTTGTTGTAATGTGCATTGTTTGCGTGGACTGCTCAAGACCTGAATGCTTGTGTAGGAGGAACTCTTTGAGTTGGCGTCTTAAATACCTTCATGCTTTCACATCTGATACTCCTTGATGAAACATAGGAGCCTTGTCTTATAACAGGCTTATTCAAAGTGATTCAAGCTATGAAGTGAGATCTTGGAAGAGTGTTGCCGTTTTCATAATGTAATCAAAATACTGTAATGATAAATAATAATTAATAATAATGTGTAATAAGCATATCATAAAAACAAATTGTGTATTTCCAAGATCACTGCTTTTATAATTTATACTCAGGTAAAGGAGAAAATCCCTGGAAATATTAATTTTAAGAGGAGGTTCATGAGACTTGACATTTTAGTGAAAGGGGTTCACAGGTTGTTAAAGTTTGGGAACCACAGCTTTATGTGAAATAGAACTATATATGAATGATTAATCTGGGGGTTAAAGGGTGCTACTTTGAGGTACAGAGTGCTACACTGTTATTCACCATTATTGTTAAAATCAAACATGCACAAATTGCCTCATGTAGACAAACCTGTTAGTTGAAATCAGTGGGAATTAAGCACATATTTTGAGTGTTTTGCTGAACTGGGGCCAGTGTAGGGAACAATCCTACACTGTGTAAGGATGGACTAGATAACCCCTATTAGGCCTCTTCTGTTTCTGTTCCGCTGATATATTATTGAAATAATTGGTGGTGGTAAGTTAAAAATATCTAACTCATAGAATACCGGTGACTTTAAGAAGCTCTTTCAGGGTTGTGGCAACTGTATGTGGAATTATCTCTGAAATATTTCCCATAGAGTGACATGCCCTGTTTCCAGTGAGTTGAAAATTAGGTGACTTGTTTGAGTGCAACATCTGTAATAGTGTCTGTTTTTGTTAAAATAAAATGTCAAGCTGGCTTTTCAGCTTTGCTGGAGGCTATGGTAGATTAAATAACGATTGTGTTTAAATACTTGTGACACATCGGATTTGATGGGCAGACCATTTAAGTTTTATTTTTCATCCTAGATGAAATGGGGTTTGTCGGTTCTCAGTGCACCAGGATTGCTGACTGTCCCTTTTTCCATACTTGATATAACTTTTTTTTCTTAATGTATTTGGCCCCAGTTTGTCTCATACTTGGTAACACCACTTTCTGAAGTATATAAATTACAAAATTTAGATGCTTTCTCTAGAAATGTAAGATTTCTGCTAAAAATCTATATTAGAATATCATAAAGTAGGCGAAGGAAACTTAAAATAGGCAATATACTTTAAACAAGCCACCTCGAAAGGAAGTAGGTCTATAGTATGCAGTATGATTGAGTCTGAAAGATATGGAATCCAAAGTTTTATATAAAATAATTCTTGAATTCACTAACCACAAAAAAATTAAAAAGATTTAACTTTGGGTATATCTACACTGCAAAAAAAAAAAAAATCAAAAAAAAAAAATCCCATGGCAGCAAGTCTCAGGATTTGGGTCAACTGACTTGGGATCTCACTTCTGAGCTAAAAATAGCAATGTAGACATTTCTACTTGGGCTAGAGCATGGGCTCTGAGACACTTTCCCATCACTGGGTTTCAGAGGCTGAGCTCAGATCAGGAATGTCTATGCTGTGATTTTTAATCCCGTAACCTGTGCCCTGCGACACTTGCTGTGTCGAAACACCCTTAATGGCTGAATTACAAAAAAAACTCTTGCAAGACTATGACTATTACGTTTGGCTTAACTTTTCAAAATAGGTGGGTTTTTTTATCATTGTAGTTTGATTTAAAGAGAATTTTCTGATGAGTTTACAATTTTATACATGGTTCTGTAAGGTTGTAGTAGCCTTTTATTTTAAAAAAAATTGATCGTTATTCATAGGAGAACACTTTTTTGCTTGTGGGAAAGGGAGAAAACCAATCGGTTGAAACATAATCTGCGCACCTCCCACAGGGAGGAGAATGGAGTTCTCTTGTTACTTCTATTGTTGCTATGTTTGAGCAATGTTCCACAGTGATGGTGATAACAAAGCAACCTCCTCCCCTGCCCCCTGCAATCTTCCTTCATTTGCATTATGTTTTCCAAAATAACTCTTTGCAAGTGCTTGGTCTGCAAATTTTGTGCAGTTCACAGTTCTTGATCCTATGTAAATGACTGGGAGATAGAAGTCAAAATTCTCCTGATCTCCATAGCTTCTTTTAAAGGCAGAACTGCTCTGTGGCTCAGCTCTGTTATCTCTCTCTCCACCCCCCCAATGAATATTGTACCTTTGGTAATAAAGACAGCAAAGCCCAATTACAAATAGATCTCCAGAGGACTATATAAAAAGCAAACAAATATTCTAGTTTTAAAAGGTATGTTAATATATGTCTCTATTATAGTAATCTCAGATATGACCTCTTTTAATCCAAATATATTTTTAATTCTGTCCAGAAACTTGATAGACATGTTGATCAATTATAGCATTTCTATTTCTCCTCTTATCCATTTCCTCCTACCCCCACTCTTCTCTCAAAAATGTTGGCTTGTGGAAAGGGAAAACTCATGAAACCTCAGTGGCACAGCAGCAGCACAAGGCTTTTCAGGAGATTTAAAGTTCAGGAGGAGATGTAAAGCTGATGGCAGCTGTTGCCACATGTTGTTGATGTAACGGAGACCTCTGTGAGTCCCCACCCTTTCCTTGGACTCTAAGGAGTGCTTTTGCAAAAAAAAAAAAAAAAAAAAAATGTAACATTTCTGGTGTTAGACTGGTGATGGTTTTACATTTACCCAGTAGCAGAGGTTACACTGCTATGGTATTTCATAGCCACTCGAGGCCTATTATGGTGAAAATAGGCACCCGAGAAACTTTATCTTCTGTAAGACAGTTAGTAAAGCTCTGTTTCATAGTTGCAGTATAGCAGTCACAATCTAAATGGGCTCAGATTATGTATTTTGAGGATAAAATTAAGCCCTTTTTGAAGGAGTAAATTTTTCGACAATAATGAAAATTAAAGCACTGGACCCAATCTACTTTGGGCTAGTAGACTGAGATTTTCTGCAAATCCAAAATACTTCCTGGCTTGCCATTTATACCCCAAATAATAATTAGTAATTACATTTAAATTAATTTTGGTCACTAAGATCATCCAAAACTTTGATATCTGGACTAGTAGGTTGATTGGTGAAAAAGAAAATGCTAAAAATTCGCAGTAATTAGATACATTCAGAACTGTTTTTGCAGAGTGGATTTGCTTGTGTTTATTCCCATTAATGTAAAAACAGTGCAACAAAAAGGCATATGTTCTTGTCAGCTTTTACCTGCTTGCTTCACTGTGGCTTTATTACAGGCTGAACCTCTTTAGTCCGGAACCCTCGGGACCTGACCAGATGGCGAACCAGAGAATTTGGCGAATCAGAGAATTTGCCAAACCACAGGAGGTCAATATGTAGCAAGCGGGTCTCTCTTTATTTTTATGTCGCTGAGGCGAATAAATGGAACAACGCTTGCAACGCTGCCTAGCCAAGACTTACTGGCTTTCTTCATAACAAAGTGTTAATGTTGTTACATAATTTTACTGTACTGGCACAAGAAAATAAGTAGGAAAGCATAAAAACCATAAAATAAAATCATGCCGGACCACAGACGTTGCCGGACCAGAGAGTGCCGGACTAGAGAGGTTTAACCTGTAGGATGTCAAAGTGGTGTAAAGCCTTCGGGTTCTGCTCAGCCCTGTCACTAAGCCTAAAATCAGGTACCATTCATGGCAAAAGTGCCTTCTTCCACCTTCATCTTCCTAGGAAGCTTCACCACTCCCTTCCTGATGAGGAACTGACCAGATTGATCCACGTGTGTGTCACCTCCAGACAGCATTACTGTAATTAGTGTTATGGCAGATGAAAGGCACAGAAAGACTCCAGTTTATGCAGAATGCAACAGTCCACCACCTCAGCGGTCCAGGCTGTCATGAACACATCATCTCTGAGCTCTGCATTCCCCACTGGGTCCTTCCCAGCTGCTGCTGCCAAGTCAAACCCTGGCCATGATCTTCAAAGCCGTGAGTAGGTCAAGAGACAACTGTGTTAGCAACTGCATCTCTGTCTATCATCCACCAAGACAGCTGTGTTCCTCTGAGACAATACAGGTATCAACACCCAGAATGAAGTACCTAAGGGCTGGAGATTAAGCTTTCTCAGATGAAGGAGCTTTTGCAGCAGGAAGAGCTGCCAGAGGAATTAGACTAAATCAGAGTCAGAGCATTTCTAGGGCTCACTGCAAAACTCATTTTTTATTAGTCTTTTCCATTGTAACTGGAAAGGGTGGGAGAGGAACATGAGCTTCTTAGAACCCTGGAAGGGAGAAGCCCCACATAGCTCTGGAAGACCAACATAGGTATCTATTTGCATATTTATCTAAGATGTGCAGAACTTGGATACTATGATAATGGGCTCTTCAGAATATTTTCTCTGTTTTACGGCTTTCTAAAGTGTTGCCAAAGGAGGCACACAGTCTTAAGTCAACGTCTGCCATTAATCTGATGCTACCTGCCTGACTTTCAGCTAAGAACCTATTCTAAATAGATGCCAAATTCATTTTTTTTTCAGTGTGTGGTACTGAATCTCCAAACAGAAATTATCCTATTTCAGTACATGGTTTAAAAAATGGGAAAGGACTAGTTTGAGTTCACTTCACATAAGAGCACCCAAGAAAATGTATGATAAGAGCTAAATATTATTATCATTATCTGGCCACAGTAGTGTCTGAACTACATACCTTCATGATAATTATAACTGCCTAAATGACTACCAACTTCTACAACATTTCTGTTTCTGTTTAAAAGCAAAAAATAAACAAACAAAACAAACTAGGAAACTAAATGGCAAAAAACTTTAACGCAAAGGTAAGGCTGCCTGATGGTATCTCATGCCCTTCGAGAACATCAAGTTCAGCAAATCTCAAACATGTGGAAACCAGGAAATACAGAGTTATGGTCATGTACATACAATGTTAACTCTCCCCTCTTTGAGTGATGCTCCAATACTCTTGTAAAACATATTCACACTCTGCCTTTGTGATGTACTGAGCCAGAGCTACCTTCATCTGCCCTATACTCAACCACTTTAGGCCTGGTCTACACTGAAAAGATTTATATCAGCATAGATTCATTGGTCAGGGGTGTGAAAAAAACACACCCCTCACCAATGGTGCTATTCTGGCATAACCACCCAGTGAAGACACAGCTGTATCAGTGGAATAGGGTTTTTCCTCCGTTGGTCTAGGCTTTGAGTACACTATGAGCTATGCCAGCATAGCTCTGCTGTTATAATCTCTGTAGTTTAGATATACCCTTAGCCTCAGCCACAGAAAGAACACCACATATGCCAGATATAAGCATGATGTCACCTCACACTCTACTTTCACTTACCCATCATTAAACTCGCAGACCACTTTCACCTCCCACCTCGCTGCTGAAAATCCCCATAGTAAGAAAGCCTCTGTGTACTGCTACTGATCCCAGCCTACAGAATGCAGTGCTGAAATCAAGCATATTGGAACTCTAAAAAATATACATGTCTCTTCCCTTTGGTCACACACATAGCGGTCAGGCAGAGGGATCCCCCTCACACACCCATACTTACTGTAGCCTTTATAATAGTGATGAGTTGGTAGTACCAATGGTATCTTAAACGAGGGATTCTCAACATTTTTCTTTCTGAGGTCCCCCCACCCCCCAACATGCTATAAAAACTCCATGTCCCACCAGTGCCCCAATAACTATTTTTCCATGTCCCACCAATGCCCCAGTAGCAGCTATGTGGGTGAAACCAGATAGTCACTAAACTCTTGAATGAACTCTCACAGGAAAATGATGAAAGACAAAAACACTCTGTAAACTGTGGGTGAACACTTTTCACAAAGCGATCACTCTATATCTGACCTCTCAGTCCTCATCCTCAAAGGAAACCCGCACAACACCCTCAAAAGAGGAACCTGGGAACTTAAATACATAACTCTGCTAAACACTAAAAATCATGGGCTGAACAGAGATACCAGATTTATGGTTTATTACAACAATCTGAAACCCACCGACCCCTCTTTATATCCTATCACTTGAGGGGTGTTAACAGGCCATTCTACCTTGAATGATTCTTAGAATATGTGCTAACAAAACTACTTGTGCTAAACAATCTGGCATTTAGCTGTAAGCTCAGAATACCTTTCCCAGTTCTGAAGAGCTGCATGTGACTCGAAAGCTTGTCTCTCTGACCAACAGAAGTTGGCCTAATAAAAGATATTACCTCACCCACTTTGTCTCTCAAATTTTGAATGAAGTTATCCTGCTTGTTAGAATTAACGTGGTTTAAAAATGTATTTCATGTTAGAATTTCACTTTGAAATCAAGATCTTTTTAATACTATTCCTGAGAACTTCCAGTTTTTTGGCATTTAATTGCTGCTAAACTAGAGAATATTTTTGGCAGATAGATGAAAATGAAGCAGGAAAGTTCAGTATGTACTAATTTTTCATCATGCCGCTTCTAGCCATTCACTTATTGTGAAGTTCATTAGGAACAGTGTTGAGCTAGCATTGAAAAATTCAGAAATTGGGTGTGGGCAGAGAAATGTCTGAATTGTAAGGGATTGGTTGATACAATAGAAAACATCATTTACTAATTTCAGTTTCTAAAGTTTCAAATGCTTTTGAGCAATATTTAACTCTGCCATCGCTGTTTTGAAATTGGCATGGCTCCAAGGAGAAATAGGTGTCTTTATAATAATCATTTTATAAGCCATTACATTTTTCAGAGTACATAGTACTTTATAACTGTGCAGTATGCTACAAAATCTAATCCCTGCGTATTCAAGGTACAAATAGAAATGGTACCATATAAGTCATTATGATACAAAAAAGTTCGCAGAGACATTTACTGACCATATTCATATTAGATTCCTCGAAGAAATCTCCCACTGTTGCATTCCTACTGGTGCAGTTCCACCCTGGGTACTGTGGATAGAGACAGGGTGCTGGACTTTTTATCATCACATCATCTAAACCTACTCTGAGCAAGTTTTGAGGAGACAGTAGTGAAAATGCCAGAGCCCTGGCCATGCTATCATTTTCACCTTTGCTACCGCTGATGGAGCTGCACTGGTGCAGAATGATGAGTCTGTATTTTGTTAGTGTAGATCGGGGTGGCCCAACTGAGCCTGAGAGAGCCAGAATTTACCTATGTACATTGCCAAAGAGCCACAGTAATACGTCAGCAGCCCCCCATTCACTCCTCCCAGCACCTCCCACCCACCAGCAGCCCTGCCGACCAGCGCCTCCCTCTCCCTCCCCTTACCTCCTGATCAGTTGTTTTGTGGCATGCAGGAGGCTCGGAGGGGGGAGGGGGAAGGAGCGAGGGCACAGTAGGTTCAGGGGAGTGGGTGGGAAGGGGTGCAGTGGGGGCAAGGCCTGTGGCAGAGCCAGGGGTTGAGCAGTGAGCACCCCCGGCACACTGGAAATTTGGCGCCTGTAGCTCCGGCCCCGGAGTCGGTGCCTATACAAGGAGTCACATATTAACTTCTGAAGAGCCACATGTGGCTCTGGAGCCAGAGGTTGGCCACCCCTGGTGTAGATGAAGCCTTAGTTCCCATAGGGGTGGGTTGTTTCAAGTGTTCCTAAGGCTATATCTACACTACACAGCTTTTAGCAACACGGCTGTGCTGCTACAGTCGTGCTGCTAAAAGGCACGCAGTGTACCCACAGCTTGTCTGCCGACCAGAAACTTCCATCCCCAACCAGCGGTGTTAGTGTTGTCAGTAGAAGAGTGCTTCTGCGGAGAAAGCACTGTTCAAAGTGTTTGTTGTTGGCAAAACGTGTGTGTCTGTGTGTGTGTGTGTGTGTGTGTGTGTGTGTGTGTGTGTGTGTGTTTTTAACACCGCTGAACAACAAAGGTTTTGTCTTTCACTTGCCAGTGTAGACAAAGCCTAAGTGTGAGCCTGCCCAGCCTTTCAGTGTGAAGACATTTTAGGGCATTTCCCTCTCAACCATTTCATAAAAGGGCTACTGTTCAGGAGAAACAAAACAAGTGGGAGCTGAATCCTGAAAATACTCACTGATACTGCATTTCTGATCTCTGCTGGAAATAACTTTCAAAGAGCCTGTGTAACCATAGATGGGCAACTTGCCCTAAAGAATTTGTAATGGTTTCAGTTAACTATTTATTACAAGAAACTTTTTATCAATAGATTGTCTGACTGGCAGCTAGTGAAGGATCTAAGACAGTGTTTCCCAAACTTGGGATGCCGCTTGTGCAGAGAAAGACCCTGGTGGGCCGGGCTGGTTTGTTTACCTAGAGCAGCAAACTGCAGCCACTGGGAGCCATGATCGGCTGAACCTTTAGACGTGGCAGGTACACAAACCGGCCTGGCCCGCCAGGGGCTTTCCCTACACAAGCGGCACCCCAAGTTTGGAACCACTGATCTAAGAATTGGAGAGATCTATGTGTGGAGGAACTTCTGTTCAGCTCTCCAGTTGAATTTCAGAAAATAAACTGAGCTTTACAGTAACTATAAAAAGGGGAAAGGATATATGTAGCTATGTTCCTGAATTACTAGTGTGCTTCCTAGTTGTGTTTATTAAAATATATTGCACTCCACATACATCTGTAGTTTGCCCTTGAAATAGAACCTGGAATGCCAAATTTCACAAAGAAAAGTGTTTTGTTTTCAAATTTTAAACTGAAAAAAGGGGATTTACAATGGAAATGCTGTAGGCCACTAATTTTAGTGGCACAATCAAGCATAGATTTGTAGTTTGTTTTCTTTCAGGCCAGAAGGGACCATTGTGACCTCCTGGATAACCAAGGCCAAAAAAACTCATCATAATTTTTATCTCCAGCCCATAACTTTTGTTTGAGTTATAGTATGTCTTTTAGGATATGTTTACACTGCAAAAAAACCACAGTGGCAGCAAGTCTCAAAAGTTTGAGTAGTAAACTGATTCACTTTCACAGTGTGGGGCTAAAAATAGCAGTGTAGACGTTTGAGCTTGGGGTGCAGCCCTGGCTCGGAGACTTCCCCTCGTGCCAGATCTCAGAGCCCAGACTCCAGCCTGAGCCTAAACATCTACTCTGCTATTTTTAGCCTGTAGCCTGAACCTTGCAAGCCCAAGTCAGTTGACATGGGGTCTGAGACTGCTGTGCTTAGAAGGATATGTAATCGTGCGTGTGTGTATGTGTGTGTGTGTGTGTGTGTGGAGAGACAGACAAACACACACACCTACCCACCTACCCTGACAGAAACATGACAATCAGTCCATATCAGAATAATGGACTTTTCCCAAATATTTGTTAATGAAAGCATGCTGTATCTGGTCATATATTGAAGTACTGTATGAAGAGCCTTAATGAACTGAAGAGAGCATGTCCGTGTAACACTTAACAAACAGCATTTCAATTACATTTCCAAATAGTTCAGCATCAGCAAGATGCATTTGACCAAATTCAGTATTTTTTGTGTAGACGGGTCAGAAACCAGGCATAAGTGACCAAGTGGTATAACTTGCACTAACATGACATTCAGTGAAGCTGGAAAATGAGTCTAACTTATACCAAACTGATACGCTGTAGGGGACCAATTGAGCCACTGGCGTAAGAGGCACAAATCCAAATGAAGGATGCCTGCTCCTTTCAGGACAGAGCATGTTGCTGGTAATGTTGGAGTTGGTATAGTGAATAACAGAGATCAGCAACCTTTGGCACGTGGCCCATCAGGGAAATCCCCTAGCAGGCCAGGGTGGTTTGTTTACCTGCAGTGTCCGCAGATTCAGCCAATAGCAGCTCCCACTGTCTGCGGTTCGCCGTTGCAGGCCAATTTTGACTGTGGGAAGTGGCACGGGCCGAGGGATGTGCTGGCTGCCACTTTCCACCGCCCCCATTGGCCTGGGACGGCAAACTGTGGCCCGTGGGAGCTACAATCGGCCGAACCTGCGAATGCTGCAGGTAAACAAACCGGCCCGGCCCACCAGCGGATTTCTCTGATGGGCCATGTGCCAAAGGTTGCAGATCCCTGGTGTATAAGAAAAGTCAGAATGCTTATGTGGGCTTGTCATAAACAGATAGTTAAGGGTTAATGTCTCTTTCACCTGTAAAGGGTTAACAAACAGTGAACCTGGAACACCTGACCAGAGGACCAATCAGGAGACAAAATACTTTCAAATCTTGGTGGAGGGAAGCCTTTGTTTGTGTTTTTTGGGTTTTGCTCTGTTCTCTCTGGTTTCTGAGAGTGACCAGACATGCAACCAGGTTTGTTTCCAATCTCTCTGATACAGTCTCTTATATGTTCAGAATAGTAAGTACTAGGTAGATAAGATGGTTTTAGTCTTTTGATTGTTTTCTTTGTTTGCAAATGCGTATTTTGCTGGAAGGATTTTAATTTGTATTTGTGCTGGGGGGGGGCTTCTCTCTAGTGTCTATAAGCTGAAAGACCCTGTAACATTTTCCAACTTGATTTTACAGAGACAATTTTTATTTTTTCTTTCTTTTATTAAAAGCTTTTCTTTTTTAAAAGACCTGATTGATTTTTCCCCTTGTTAAGGCTCAAGGGAATTGAGTCTGTACTCACCAGGAAATTGGTGGGAGAAAGGAGGGAAGGGAGGGGGGAAGGTGGAATTCCTCCGTGTTTTAGATTCACAGAGCTTGAATCTGTATTACCTCTTGGTGAGGGGAAAAGAGGAGGGGGGAAGGTGACGTTCCTCTCTATTTTTAGATTCAAGGAGTTTGAATCACAGTGATCTCCTAGTGTACCCAGGGAGGGGAGGATCTGGGAGGAAGAAAGGAAGGGAGGGGGAATGGTTTATTTCCCTTTGTTGTGAGACCCAAGGAGTTTGGGGTCTTGGGGTCCTCAGAGAAGATTTTGGTGGGACCAGAGTGTACCAGGCACTGCAAGTCCTGGTTAGTGGCAGCACTACAAGATCTAAGCTGGTAATTAAGCTTAGAGGAATTCATGCTGGTACCCCATCTTTTGGACGCTAAGGTTTGGAGTGGGGGTTATACCATGACAGGGCTGCTTTATCCTACACCTCCTTTTCTGCCCTATGGAAGTTACACTCACTTTTCAGACGTTGTAAATGGCAAATTGGTTTAACTTATGCTACTTTGTCCTTTAGAACAATTTTCTAGCCATCTTACTTCTGAAGGCAACTGATCCTGAGTGCCACTGAGCACCCTCAGCTCCAAAGGGAGGTGTCAGTGTCAGCACCTCCTCTTGAGATCTTGAGATCAGGCTCCCAAAGCGTAACTTTTACTGCCAATTTTGTCTCCTCTGAATTGATCCAGAGGCTTCTCTGTGTTTTGCTCCCACTTAATCCAGGCTGATTTTGGACCATTGTTCTCTTCTGTCTTGCTTTTATTTGACAATTAGGTTGTTGTTGGTACAGATCATGGGGATTTGTATTCAGTAGGCCAGGTGGTAATCAGTTTCACAACAAAATCCACCCCCCATGTTATATATAGCTTGGTGAGCTAGGGATAGTACTCTGGCTCCATGGAGGAGAGTTATAGAACTTCCTTCAGGAACTAAAATCAGATGGGAAGGGGGGTAATTACTGCAAATCCTAGGCCAAGTAAACAGTGCTGGAAAAGTACAACCCCTGATGGGGACTGCGACGGGCGGGGGGATTGCGTATACTGATTCAGACTGGGGCTATGTCTGCACTACAGCTTATGCTGGCATAATTTATGTTGCTCAGGTGTGAATAAACCACCCCCCAAATGACATAAATTACACTGACATAAGCACTTGTGTGCACAGCTGTATGTTGGCGGGAGAGCTTCTCCTGTTGACATAGCTTCTGCCGCTTGCCGGGGTGGGTTTTTTTATGCTGATAGGAGAGCTCTTTCCTGTCGGCATAGGGTGTCTTAACCACACGCAAATATTATCGAAAGATACTGTAGAAACAAGATTTTTGTGATTTTTTTCAACAGGGATTTCTCTTTTGTGTTTCTGTTCTATTAAACTACTGTGGAAGTGAAGGCACTCTGCTCTAAAAGATAATCTTATTAGCGAGTCGACAGTGAATTGATTACTGTAAAAGAGACACTTTGGAACCTTTTCACTACTCCCAGGCGAAGCAACAAAAAAAAAAGGGGGGGGTATGTGTCATGAGTTAAAAAGGAAGTAAAAGAATGGGACAGTGAGGTTTTAAAAGTTTGACTTCTAAGCTAAAATAATTAGGCCTTGCTGGCTATCTGGTTTGAAAGAGAGCCTACTGAACTCGGGCCATGGCTACACAAGAGAGTTGCAGCGCTGGTGAGGGGGTTACAGCGCTGCAACTTAGGATGTGGCCACACTTGCAAAGCACGGCCAGCGCTGCAACTCCCTGGTTGCAGCGCTGGCTGTACACTCGGTCGAGCCTCGGGTGTAGGGATTCCAGCGCTGGTGATCCAGCGCTGGTCAGCAAATGTGGACCCCACCAGCGCTTTTATTGACCTCCGGGGTATAAGGAGGTATCCCAGAATTCCTGTCCACAACAAACTGGAAGAAAGGGAGAGCTCGGAGTTCAGCCAAACTGCTTATTTAAAAAACAAACACAGCTCCTGTTTGCTGAGCGAGCGGAGGCAGGCAGGGGAATTACTTTGGAATGTTCACAGCTGTTTGCTTGAAGAGAGAAACAGCACACTCACACGGCAGAGGGGGAGGGGGAAGTCCATGTTGAGCAGCTGCTTATCTGGTCTGACGGCTATTTAGGAGTACATAATTTGCATTTAGTGAATGAGAGAGGGGTGGGGGAAGGGGGTCAGAACTTTTAAAATGATTGAAGGTAGGCACTGTGTGTCTTCCAGTCCTTAGAACTTGCAAGGCAGGGAGCTGAGAACAGTGTCAACTCCAAAAATCCATTCTCTCTGTCTCCTCCACGCTCCCTGTCACATTCCACCCCACCCCCCTCTTTTGAAAAGCACATTGCAGCCACTTGAATGCTGGGATAGCTGCCCACAATGCACCACTCCCAACAGCGCTGCAAATGCTGCAAATGTGGCCACACTGCAGCACTGGTAGCTGTCAGTGTGGCCACACTGCAGCGCTGGCCCTACACAGCTGTACGAACACAGCTGTAACTACCAGCGCTGCAGAACTGTAAGTGTAGCCATGGCCTCGGTCCTAGACCTGCTGATAATTTTTGAAGAAAACACTTGTGAACTGGATTGAAGGATAGCATTTGCTGCACTGAGGGTACAACCTTCATGGTAGCAGAACCTTTATTGAGCACAGCTTTGAAAAGAGAAAGGGGTGGCAGAGGAAATGAGTTCCACAATGAATTTAAAAATATGTACTTTTGTCTGTGACTTATAAAATATTTATCTCCTCTTCTCTTCCTTCCTTTCCTTTCCTTCCCTGGCAGTGGTATAATTTTACTGACTTCCCGACTTACACCAGTGTGTATGACAGAGGAATCCTTGTCTCTCTCATACACACTTTATACCATACCTGTCACTGTGGTATCTCAGCACTTGAACGATGAATTACTGAGGTCAGAGTTCTAGAACAAAAATGGCAAATGGACCCATATTGATACGGTCTGATTGTCAATGTTGAAGAAGTTAATAAACAAGTGGCCATTGCAATAATACTTTGCATTTCCATATCAAAGTGCTTTATGAGTTTACCCTAGTGATATTCCACTGAGACATAAGTGTTGCTCTCCCCTGTAACCTTTGATCGCTTGTGCCTAGTGTTGCTCTCCCCTGTAACCTTTGATCGCTTGTGCCTCTCTCCACTTGGTCTTTAAACTTTCCATCTGCCCCCCAGTGACTGCAGTGACTGTCACAAATGGGTACTTCGGTCCCTACTCAACTTTGTTATTGTTACAAATATTCATTTCTATTTTTAAATAAAACAAAAGCATGCTGGCTATATATTAAATTTCATAAGGTCTGAGTAGCTAAATAAGGTAAAATCTTAAAGTAAGTCCTATGAGTTATGTAAGGTATACACCCTCTTCATTTTCCATTGCAGCTCTGGTTTTAATGTGCCCACAAGCTGTCAGGGAAAGCCCATTTCCATTGTCTCTCCTTCTTTCTCCTGTTTGTTTTTCTGGGTAGCATGTTGATATGTAAGGTGTCAGAAGTGCATGTTGCCATTTTAGACATTCACAATTAGTATCCATGTATGGATAATAATATATTGGTTCATTACAGCACCTAAGGCTTTGTCATCACCAGCATTTTTCTTCAAACTCCCCATCCAGGCAGTTCAAATAGGATAGGAACACAGGTTTAGACAGGTGCTGCCAGGTGCTGGAATTTTAATCACCACATTGTTTAGCTCTATTCTGAACAGTGGGGTAAGAGGATAGGTGGGTAAAATACCAGCTGCTAATTTATAATCACATTCTCACCATTGTTGGTGCCTGTGGAGCAGCACCTGTCATGGTACATCGGTGGGAAATATTAAAGAAAAGTATTATTGTAGACATGGAATAAGCTTATTGGTCCTTTTTTGCACAGGATACGAAGCTCAGTATATCTTGATAGATAGCCTTTCAATTTCCTCCCAATTAGCATGCAGTACTTCAAAGGAATCCTTTGAACCTAGGCAGGTGTTTGTAGATACACAGAACCTTGTTCCCTGAAACTTCATTTAATGCCAGTCAGAATCCGTCCTTGTTCAACTAAAGCATATTTGCATGCTGATAGTTCTCTCTTCTCTGACTGCTTTTTTGGTTTTTTTCAGGTTGAATGGTTGGGTTTGCATATTTTCTTCATCCACAAAGTGAACAGTACCATCTTTCTATTATACTGCCAATTGATTTCAGACATCAAGCTTTAGATTTTGCATCCCTAATTTACCTACAGGATAACTGAGACACAGTGGCTTTCCCAAGTTCACGCAGCAAGTCCTGGGAAAAATCGGGAGGAGAACTCAGATTTACTGACCCCTCTTCTCCTCAGTCCCTGGCTGTTACAAATGTATTTGTGTCTGTTAGACATGCACCTACCTTCCAAGTTTCCTTGTGTGTTTATTTTCATTGAGTACAAAGGCATATATTCCCTACCTCTAAAGAAGTCCACCATCGGTGAGCGTTGGGCAGGGAGGGGAGTTCAGGAAAGCCTTGGAGCTGGGCAGACACTACTGAATTTTTTTATTTCCAGAGACTAAGGTTGGCAACTCTATACATTACATAACACTGATTCATTTATACAATACAAGAAGGCCTACTGAGTACTTACTGCTAAGGAAAGCATTCTGCACTAATAGCTGTTCTGTTATCTAACTCTTTTCTGCCTCTGTTGTGCAAAGGCTGGTATTATAGAATCACTGTTTTAATACCAGCACTGTAATTTTAGATTTGCTTTTATTACAGTAATGCCAAATAAGCCTGTTTCAAATGTAGGTAATTACTGCAAATTTCTAATTTGAAAATTTGTCTAATGAGACTTCTTTAAAACTGCTGCCTGTCTTTTGTTTTTGCTTTAGTTTACAGCATCCCGAGAGTGTCTGGAAACTTGTCATGTTTTAATAGTATGTATTTTCTTAAATGAATATCTTGTGCTCATGAAAGGTGTTGATTTGACAGTCTTTCAGAGTAAAGTTCCTTAGTTGCTAACTGAAGCATTGTAATGTGAGCGCAGGCCATACACCCTCTGTGTCTGGAACAACCAGACTCTTCTGTCATCTCCAGATTATGTACTTCTAAATGCCTTCTTTTTTTAAAATTAACTTTATATGCTAATGACAGGCAAAAATCATTTAGCCAGTCTCGGAGTGAAGTTGGGGAACTTGATAGATAAAAATTCCTTTGTAACCCACAAAAAGAGTGGTTGGCTATTCCCAAACATGAAATTCACGAACACCATGCCCTTTAACTAATTACTGCATACTCATATAGGACCTGATTTTCAGCTAACTGGAGTGACTATACAGATCTGTGCTTTCTGTACTGCGTGAAATTTCAGCCTCAGCCTCAAGTCCATTTCACCTAGTCACTACTGTCTTTTTAAAATAATACCTCCTTAAATTCTTCTTGTACACATTCCTTCTTAATTAAAAGAGGTCTTCAAACCAATTTTGAGGATTTCAATAACTCAGTCCTGGGTTAGGGGTTGTTGTAAAAGTGGATGGGTAGGGTTCTGTGGCCTGCCTTGTGCAGGAGGTCAGACTAGATGATCATATTGGTCCCTTCTGACCTATGAGTCTATGAGAGTCTAAAACCTGTGTCCCCAATTCCTGGTTATTCCAGCTAGTGCTATTGGATCAAAGTAATAGAAAATTAAATCTTTAGCGAGTTTTAAACATGTCAGTCAGTTTTTCTTTGGATCAGAATCTCAAATAATCCCAGTTTTTGTCAATTTCCTTGTATGTAAATCTCTCCATTCTATTTATAGTCTTACTTGCTTTATGCTGTATCTTTCCAATGTAACTACATCTTTTAAAAAATGCTAGATTCCAGTTATATTGAAACTAGTGCTCTATGAAGCATTAACCAGCATCCCAGTAACTGCCTTCAGTGCTGATGCGCTTTGATCTGAGCATTTAGTTTTGGGTCTATGTCTGCTGTATTAACTAATTTATTGCTATTTAAAGTACACATAAACACTGTTTCTTCCTAGTACCTCAGATTACACTTAAATCATTAAAGCCTTGTGTATACTGTATGCACAAGTTTTACCACTAACTGTTCCCATATGGGAAGAAGCTTTATTAATATACGCACATTTAAACTGGTGTAATTGTATCCACATCAAAGGTTGTACTGGTATAATTACACGGGTAAAAAAATCAGACCCATAACTGACATAGTTATACTGATATAAAAACTGCATCGAGTAGGCCTTAATTCAGTGTTCCAGTTCTGAATTCATTTACCTAAACTGCCAAGATTATAAGGTAAAACAACTACAGGCCTTTGAGCCTTAACCACTCTTTTGCTATGCTATCCCTTGCTACTGTAATGATCTTAGGTTTCTTTCCTCTTATCTCTAGACACTAAATGAATCCTCTATTAATGAACGGAACAGCTAGAGTTTACCCAGCTGCGGTGCAGTCTTTCTTGCGTTGCCCTGCTCATGTTTCTGAAGTTTAGCATCTTCATTTGGTGTGGAGAAAAGAGAGGAGAGGGTCTGCTCACAAGTTGATTGGAACTCTTCTCAGGGACCCTGGAGCAGGGTCCCAACTCTCCTTCAGGCCAATATAGCATCTGAGAACAGGCTCCCCAAGTGTTATTGAAATTCAGTTCTGTACTCCAGGCATGATGACTTACTTACCTCATCACAGTTACTGTAGCCTTCATGGCCCATGGACACTTATTCTGCTGACTGACAAACCGAAGTTCTTCTGCCCTTTTTCTGTTGTTTTGCCCTCTCAGACTTGTATTCAGGGTTCATTGATGTAAAAGGTACAAGCTTTGGTAGGTGGGCAGGAGGTATTTTTATTAAATTCTAGGATTGTCCTTTGTCAGCTTGAAACAATGTACCAAAGAGCAGGGTAGAACATGCATGCCATAGAGTGCAAATGAACCTAGCTGATTGTAGCATGGTAATTTGCCGTAAGCCGATTACTGGATTAGAGCAAAGGCTTGGTATGTCAGCAACAGCCCCTGACAGTAATTTTTATTGAAAGGTATTTCCTATTTTATTATCAGTCCACTTATACCTAGATCATGTCTTTATTTCTTAAGATAAGAGGTTTTTTGTTTTTTGTTTTAAGTTCAGTTACGTTACCGAACGCCACTGTTTGCCTACTGGAGACAGTGTCTGACTTTTTCTTTTGCTGTTGATGAGGAGGCAGTTTTTAGCAGCTGCAATGCTTCCAGATTTACCTCGATTTGCTTTTGTCATCATAATCCCTCCTCCTTGATTTGTTCTTCTAGCAAAGACTCACGTCATCTTGTTTTTCCAGTTCTGTTTTCCTCCTCCTTTTTCTCTCTCTCTCTCTCCATCTCTCTTTTTTTTAATAAATAAAAACAAATAAATAAGGAAGATGTTGGCAAACCAATCGGGAGTATGTCTGCTATCTGGAATTTGCGCTACACTGATTGTGCTGGCTTTAGCCTATTACTTGTACTGGTAAGTGGGATTTAGTACCACCTGTTTACTTTTTTGCTCATAAGATGTTATTGTTGCATACCTTCATAGACTGCTTCCTATGTGTAGGCTTCCTTCCTGGATGTGTAAACTAGTGTGTGACTCTCTCTATGTGGCTCTACTTTTTTCCTCATTAGTTGTGTCGCAAGTCTCTGTTTACTCTTTACCACTTGGAAGAAAGATGGATGATGAAAGGATACAGTGATTGGTATTGGAAATCATGGGGTAAGAGGGCTGAATTTCTTCTTCATTGGGGGGTGCTTTTTTGTAACCCCTTTACTCATTACCATTTTCCACACCCCTGTTTATCATCCATACAGCTGTCCATCTTTCCTCATAAGCTTAGGCTGTGACTGGCTTCCTCACAAATGGGTGTGTGTGTGTGTGTGTCTGTGTAATGTGTGTATATGAAAGTGTACCATCTGCACTGCAGTATGGAAAGCTTCAGGCGCAAATTAAGGACTCTCATGTTTTCCCCCCTGAACCTATGGCATTGTTCCCTAATCTGCCCCTTACATATATGAATAGTGGTGGTAGGTAGCAGGTGATTGTGGGGAGAGAACAGAGTTGGAGCCTGCAGAGGTGGCAGGGTAAGACAGTGGGAAGAGAAGGAAGGAGGTATATATCTCTTCCACAGTGAAGGAGGCACATTCAGCAAATATCTTCCATTCTAACCTTCTTCCTTCAGATGTTCAGAACTTTCAAAGGGGTGGTCTAGGTGAAAAGGTGATTTTTTTAAAGAACTTGAGTAAAATCCATTAATCATTTTTAACGGAAAAATTATATATATTTTTAGCTGTAAAAAGACTGACTTTTCTGTATTGCAACTTAAATGGCTAGACTTCACAAACTGAAACTTCCCAGGTTAGGGGTTTTCACTGAGGATAAGTTTCCAGAATATTGTGCGTTTTTTTAAGTGATGTAGATAGAAGTAAACTAAAATCTGTGGTGTGCTTTAAATTAAATGTTTCTACTAGTCAGAGTTCTGGTATTTACAGGACTACAATTTAATGTAAATATTTAATAGTGATGAGTGTATTTGCTGATATTTCACTATGAATTTCTACAGTTTTGTATACTTTAAACTATGCAACAGAGTGTTGAAGTCCACAGTGAAATCTGTGGAAATAATAGTGTCAAAGTTGCTGCTGTGTCTTAAAAATATCCAGGGAAATAGAACACACACGTTTATGTGACTATAGCATTAAAGTTACAATTTGAAACATTCTAAAGATAGGAAATGCAAGATTTAAAGTTTTTGATTACTAGTTACGCCACTGATTATATTTTAATACAAAAAAACCTCTGCAGTGGGAATAAATTAAGGTTATTATGGAATCTCTAACTTTTTCATTTCCCAACATTAGAGTATCAAAATGTAGTCTGAAGCTTACATCAGTTTATGTCTTGTATTCCAATAGAGAGAGATGCTATATTGTGGGAGGAGTATGTACAAATATTATATATTTAAAAAATGTTTTTAGCAAGTCTTGCTATAGGAGCAGTCTAGTTCACTCATGGTTTAAAATTCTTGACTTACAGCCAAGCCAGATCTGGGTTGCAGGACAGATTACAACTCTGTATGCAGCAGAAGTTATCTAGCAAGTAAAAGGCCTAAGCCTTGCTTGAACCTTGAGATTGTTGAGGTAGAAAATCAGAGATATTGCGCAGCTGTTTGTTCAGGCCAGTTTGTTTAAACTTTTCTGATTAGATATAGATGAGGCCTGATTATTTATACGTGAAGATTTTTTTTAATCTATTGGCTCTTGAAGAGAGCAGTTCTATAGACTGGTACTGCCAGGGGTAAAGTAGGTCAATTAATTACTTATTTTTCCTCATATATTTGGTCTCCAGGATGTAGTTTCTGAAACCTTTTCAACTTATTTTTCTTGTCTGGGTGCTACATCTGCCATAGAATGCCCCACTCACACAAGGACGAACTGATAAGACTGCAGATTGCAGAGACGGCAAGGAGTGAACTTTGCATCTTGAGAGATTAATCTGTTTTTTGCCTAATTGCATCAGTGATCTTTTGCTTTCCTTGGATTGGAAAAACCCTATTAGCCAGCTGAGGTAATCAGTTACTTTTTGAGCAAATGTAGATATACTCTGTAAGGACCTTATTATGCTAGGAATCCAGGGTGCTCCATCCCAGTTGGGAAGGCGCTCATCCCCTTTCAGGATAGGAGCTGAACTGCTGCCCAATAAGTAGGTGGTGTGATGCAAGAGTACACCCATCCACAGAAACTACTTGTGGGATCCAGCTGACTAGCCGAAAGGTAAAGTATCCTGCTCAGATAACAAAGGGAATTTCCTTATTGGGAATTGAGCCCAGCACCTGACTGAGTCAGGCTCTAAGACACTTCTCCCTGATTAGTGAATTGCTTATTTAGCCATATATAAAAGATATTTTTATTGTCATATATTTGTCATAGTGACTTAATAGTGTGTAGGGGCAAACTGATCTAGGCTACATAAGACAGTCGAGCCCAAAACTCTTCCCCAATTTTTTTTTTTAATTCGAGCCATTATGAGACTCTGAAATGGTCAAATACATGCCCTTCCTTAACCTCACCCTCCCACCCATCCAGTTTGTGGCCTCAGAAGGAACCGAAACACCAAAATATAATCAGACAAGCTACTTTAAGGTATTTCTGGTCAGGACTTGAAATATTTGAAAATATCTTTTTCACTAGATTTCTAGTCCAGTTTTGCAAACTTAAGCAGTTTATGTATATATATGAACTTTGCTTGTGTTATGAATGAAGCTGCTTGAGACTTGTTTCTTAATGGGTTCTTCTGTGGTATGACTTGGTAATTCATATTATAGAGTTTTATCTCCCATCATATTCTTGATTATCACAGTGTGGTTTTGTATTGTACTTGCACATGCTTGCAGAATTTTAAGGAGCTGTACAGTCTCATCGGCCATCCCTTGTGTTTCCTTGTTAGTAGAATTCTGTGTTTTCATGGGGCTTGTGCCCACTAACAGGTTTTGTGGCCGCCATAAGCATCTGAAGCAGCAGTTTGGTATGTTGTCTTGGATTTTTATTTTTAAATTTGCCATCAGTTTAAATTGAAGGCTTGCATTGGGTTATAAACCAGAATTATTTCAGACTGTAAGTGCTCTTTTTGATTGTAATCTCATTGGGGACAGAGCTGTCATTTTGTTTGTACTGAGCCTAACACAGCAGGGCCCCAGCCTTTTTCTGGCCTCTAGGCACTGCAGCAATGTAAGTGATAAATAAGAGCTCATCTTTGGTCAATTTATCTAGACCTGCTCCTGTCAAGTTAGCTTTTGACTTGTGCTTTTATTAATACGATAGCACACAAGGAGATTTTACATTGGTTGCCTATTAAAATATTTTTTTTAAATAACAAATTTTCCCCCAGGAAACACATTCTCATGTAAATAAAAACAAATAAGCAAAAATTAATAGCCAATTTGTTACTGCTTCTGAACTCATTCCCAAGTCCCTGTGGGAGCAGCCTGGCTAATGAAGAAGCACTGCTCCCATGGTGTCTCCACTGGTACTCAAGCCTGCTTTTGCTGTCTATGTCGGTATGATTTTCCCACCGTGATGAGGGAGCCCAGGCAAATTCAATGCTGATTTTGTTCTGCATTTATTTACATGAGAGTTCACCACAATTCTGAGGAAGGCTGATGCCACAGAGAGCAGCTGTCCTACCTTTGAAGCACAAGCTTATGTAGTGTCCCCAGAGGGACTAGGTGAGTTTTGGAGGAAGGAGAAGACAAAGGAGCAAAAACTCTTCCTCTGTGACCTCATAGCTATATATATCCGCTGCTGTTGGCTTTCTTGTTCTCATGGGGGAAGAGAGGAGAATTTGGCCCTAAGAATCAGGACTTGCTCTCTCCAAATTACCATGATTATAAAGCTGATCCTATTTCTGGGCTTAACTACGTAACAGTGTATCTTTAAAATTAATCCATGTAGAGAGGAATTCTTCTTTAATAAAGTTTGTGAATTCTATGTCAAAATTAATCCTTCCTAATGCCCCTATACACTGTAGTAATCTAAATATGAGTATTAAGAGTGAGGTGAAGGAGGAGGAGGCAAGGATTTGAGGAGTGGTAATGGAGAAGTCTGTGTTTGTATCTGCATCAGGACAAACTCTAACTGACACAAACTATGTTAATAATACTTTTACACTTGTAAAATGCCTGTCATCTGAAGACCTTTGTGCTGTACAAACTCTAATTAATTCTCATAAAACCCCTGAGAGAGACACATTCCTATAGACCCTACTCAGATAGGGTAAACTGAGGCTCAACAAGGATAAGTGTCTTACTCAAGATCATACATTGTGTTGGTGGTAACACTTGCATCAGAACCCAGGAATTATGGCTTCCAGATTCCTGCTAGGTCACTATTCTCAGCAAGGCATATGATTATATTTATTTTTAAGAGTCTAGAGTTGTTTCTGCTTCATAGGTTTTTACATCACAGTGGAAATAAATGTGGAATCTATAAGAAGGTTGAGTCGCTCAACAACTTTTTCAGTTTGTATTGCCATGTATAGTTTCCTTTCGTTGGCCAACTTTAAGGCCTTCCCTATATTAGAAAACAGTGCTCTATTTAAAAACTTCCCCTGCAGTTTTCTGACCTCGCCCTTTCTACATAAACAAAGCACGAGCACAGCTGTATGGTTTTTGCATGAACTGGGCCAAATCCATGATTGTCAATCCATATGCTCAAAAGTCATGAATTGGGCCCCCTAAAAATAGGAGCAGGGTTTAAAAAATCATGAGATTCTTAAATTGTAGGTTCCTTCTGTTTGCCTTCTGAGTATTTAGGGGTCACATTCTGAGGCTTTTTCTCTGCAACTGTGTAAGAGCAAGAAACATTTTTAAAAAGTGAATGTGGAGATTCTTATGTATTCACCTGACTTCAGGAACTGGGGCTTTAAAGAAAACATACAAAATATTGCAGAGAGGGAATTAGCTTGGCTGAGGGGAACTTACAAAGGTGTAAGTAATACACATGCATGTAGGCCTTTATTTGTTTTACCCGTTGCTCTACATGCTCATACCTTTGAAGAGTGAATAAATTATGCTTTGTTTTGAAGATGCTGTTTCCATGTCACTGCCAATGCATGCTTTCACAGCCTCTCGAAGGGAAACTTATGCAGGTGCAAAAATAGAGTTGGGCTTGTGACACTAACACGGTTGGGATATGGGGGACTACAGCCCAGAGATCCAGTTTGAGTGGTTGGACCACATGGTTCCAACCCAGCATGTGGTGCAGGAAGCCGGCCTATCACATAAGGGGTGCACTTGCCCTTAGACTCCTTTTAGTTCCTTTTGAGTGTACCCTTTATCTGTCAGGTCTGGCTTCCTGCACTTTATCCTTGTTGGAAATTACTTTAAGTACTTTTCATTTTCTATGCAATAATTTTTAGGCCATAAGCTTTTAATATGTCGTCTTGTAGATGGTATCTCATAATTGCTGAGATTTCCATCTAGAAAGCCATGAACAAATTCTACATCAGTGGAGAAAATACACCACTGTTGAACTATAATTCCCTTCTGAAAATGTAATCTTTCTGTGTAAAGCGAAGGATCAGCCTGGATCAATGGAAATCCTAGTTGCTGAATGTGTACTTTATGCAATGCTTTACCAAGAGCTTCAGTATAATTAGAGGGAAGTTGCACAGTGCATTTATCTTTGTCAAGGTTAACCAAGGAAAAATGCAATAAATGGTGAACAAGACTTGTCTCCTTCATGGTAGAGGAGGGTTTAGAAGGAAACAGATACTCCAAACTAAGACTTAGGGCTTATCTACACTGCAAAATAGTTTGGCCTAAGGGTTCTGATTGGTAGAATGCTTTGAAGTGTTGTGGTAGACTCTTCTGGTGTGAATTAAAAGGTAACTAGTTCATGCTGATGTAGTCCTAACTGAGTCCTTTTTCAAACAGTGCAAAGTATGTACCTTTTAGTTCATGCCAGCAAGATCTGCACAGGGTAGTCAGAGCCCAACATTCTTTACAGATCACGGCCCTGGAGTCTGGATTGTAACACTGCATAGATAAACCCTTACTTTGCATCTGTCTTTACAAGTAAAATGGGTAACTTTGCTCTAAATCAGAGGTTAGGTTTTCAGAGATGATACCCAGATTGTGACCTCAAAATGCATTACTTATCCTTTTCTACACCACACTTAATGTCCTTTCTGGAAAAGAGTAGGTCCTGAAATGATTTTTTTGCTCTTCCAATCAAACAAGAGGTCCCAGTGTATTTTCATTTATAAAGTTATTACTTAAGGCTTATACTTCTGGAAGTGTTTGGAAAAATGTCTTTTCTGCCTATGCTGTCAATAGGATAAGTAGTGGCACAAATCAATGTTTTGTCATTTTTATTTTATTTTATTTTATTTTATTTTTAAAAAGAAAGAAAAAAGGAGGCCTTGGCAGGAAATAGACAATTATTGCTGATTCTATAGGAAGAAGTGTTGGGAAGATTAAGGGCTTATGGTAATATTCAGTAGGGAAATACCTGAAGTCTAAATTTTGTGGAAATGTTACTGAACAAACATATAATATTAGGATTTGAAGACCCCGGAATAGGTAGCAAATTAACAGGTCTGTTTTGGCTTTTCCATATTCCTTTGATGTAGTTAGTTATAGAGTACTGAATTAGTGCATCACTTTGAGTCAGACATGGTCAGATGATGCAGCAAAACGGAAGTGTGGATGCAGGAGAAAGGCAGCGTCAAGGTTGTTCTTCATAGTTTGAGGCTCATAAGGTGCATTTGGCACCTGTCCCGATAAATATGTCCAGAAATCTCAAGAACTAATATGCCTACAGCTTTTTAGGTAGTGCTAGAAGGTGAATGGTACTAGACTTAGTGAAAGTTGCTTTCTAAGAATGACTAATTTAAAGATGCAGAATGAACTTCCAAAGTTTGGCTTGGGGAAGCTTCCTAGACCTACACTGTATCAACAAACTCTGATGTAAGCCCAAAAGCAACTCTTGTATTGTCTTTTGCTGACAATTTATTCCTTTGGAAAGCCAAGAAGGATTCAATTAATATGTGAGCTTCCATGCTTTTGGTCTTGTCTGCACTAAGAAAATTCACCCATCCTTGACCACAGAGACACTGTATCTGTGGTTCCCAAACTTTTTAATACTGCAGCTCCCTTACAGATATTTTAAAACTCGGTGACTCCCTACAGCAAGTATCAGGATGGGTTGTTTGTTTTTAATGAACTCAGGACACTAGATACAAGAGTTCAGGATACTAGGTTCAAGAGGGACACTAAAGTTCAGATGTTTTTGTGACTTTATTCAACTACATACAGTTTGTTTAATTATATAAACCAATCTAATCTGGATTTTTTTAAAATTATAATTTGAAAATATGGTGATTAGTAAGCCTAGTTTAATAGTCTCTTAATTAGAAAAAAACAAAAACAGACATATTGATTACATTTCTCCCCCAATACTCATGACTCCCCCAGGAACCCTTCAAGGATCCATGGCTCTTAGTTTGGGAAGCACTGCCCTACATTCGCATCTTTCTCATGTGGCTTGTCTACCTACAGCTCTGGTCTCTTATCTGCTCTGACATCTCCGATTATCTGAAAAATGTATCTGGTATCAACCTCTTACCATACTACTTACCATACTTCCATTGTTTTAAAAGGGGAATGGATCCATTCCTGGTGTGAATAAATAGTTCTGGGCATTTCTATGTATGCACTCTTCTATTCACTTGTGGGTGCCCCAGTATTAAAAAAGATTTATATTAATAAACTGCAAGCTGAAAGCAGAATTCTGATTGCATTTCTCAGGATCATGAAGTCCTTAGAGGAATTGTAATGTGAGAGGAGATTGGGGAGATTAATTATATGTAGGTTTGGGAGCAGGAAAGGAGGCGGAAGTGTCATCAGATTATAGATATTATTAAAATGGCATCACTTCACAGAGAGGAAGAAGCTTTGCAGAAATGGTTAACTAGAAGCAATCGTATGAAATGCTGTAAAGGGAGAACTTAGATATGATACTAGGAAAAATATTTCAAAATACTGTATACACTGTTTGAATATTGGCTAGTCCCACCAGCAAAGGAGAATGGTCTGAGGAAGTGACTTTAGTACTGGAGGATTAATGAGAACTTGGTGTATCAGAAAATAAAATTATCCCAAAAATACATCAGTAAATCTTGGATGCTGGGAACACTTCTGTTTCTTAATAGTATATGCTGCATCATTATTATTTGTTTTATGAATAATATTAAATGTAGCCATAGACTCCTGTAGCTCATATATTGTTTTAGAGGGAGGAATTCCCAATTTTTAAAAAATAGCTGGCTATTCTCAAGAGGTTGGTAATGGAAACTTCATTGCAGAAAATGAAAGTGTGTAAATACTGTATGTGGAGAGAACAGACAGGTCAGAGTTAGTAGGCTTAATATCCTATTCCTGTCTCTGAGAGGTTTTGAATTGGCTAGTGACTGGTTTACTTGGAGAAAATCTTTTTTTAAATAAGTGGGTGTGGGACGAGGTGAAGAAGATTGGAAGAATGTGAAATATATTTGTGTATCACAGTACTAAAGCCTCATTCTGATGCCAAAAGGGTTATGAAATGAATAGCTGAATTCAGACTTTTTCTGACAGTAAGCGATCTTCTGCCTGACTAAATCAAAGCTCCATATTGATTATTTAAAATATATTATTATGGCGCAGTAATAGCCATCAAACAGATGTCAAAAATAAGCTTGTGATTTCACTTTCTGAATTCAGAAAGTAGGAGGAAAACTGAAAGTTATAAGAACTTTCTTCTGACAGATGAATAACTCCTAGAACTGGCTACAGTGGGAGGAAGAAAGGGTAAGTAGAGAACATACTATTTTGATGGGGTCACAGTGTTTTTTATTTAAAAAGCCTTCCCATAAACAGTACTTAGTGCTGTGTTACAAGAGTAAGCTTTAGATTTTACTATTCATGAATTATTATAATTCTTTGGAGGCCTCAAATATGCTGGGCATCTTTAAAAAACAGGTACCATGAGGAATGTATAGTCTAAATTGGACAGGATGCTGCAGGTAGGGATCATAAACCAAAGAAAGGTGGGAAGATGAGAGGAAAGACAAAAGTCACAACTTTGTTAGATTTTTTTTGTTTGTTTTTGGTGCTTTTTTAAACTTGCCTCCCCCTCACTTCTTATAGTGAGATTTTTTGGGAAGAATTTGAATGAGTTTGTCAGATGTACTTGGGGAGACGTTCCAAGTATTAGGGGGTAGTATGGATGAGGGCACAGAAATACTTGAGAAGAGGACGCAAAGGAGTTGTTGAGACTGGCATCATAGTCTGAGCAGAGAGAGGTACGGGGCAATGTGAAGAAAGACCAGTTTAGAGATGTGTGCTTGAGAGTTCACAGCAAAAGCACTAGGTGAGAGAGATGATTTTAGTGGTAGCATTGTGGGCAGACGGGAGTGAGGCGAGTTTAGCATGAAAGGACCAAAGAGGAGATGGCAGTAGTCAAGGCAGATGATGAGGGCAAGAGTGAATGATACGGCTATTGGGACAGAAAGGAAGCATCAGTGTTGCAGGGAGGGAAATGACTGGATTTGACCATGGTCTGGATATTGGCAGAGAAGCTGATGGAGGAGTTGAGGGTAAGCCCCAGGTTATAGCTCTGGGTGATAGGGAGGCTGGTAATGTTATCACCAGCATTGGAGGGAATGGAGAGAATTGAGGAGGAAAGCTTACAAACTCAACATGGCCAAAAGTGAGCTCAACATAATGGCAAATCAGCCTAGCGAGAGATTAGGTTTGGCACTTGAAAGCTGCCAGAGTGCATATGAAAAGTTATAAGCAACCTAAACGTGCACAGTCATTGCCTATGCAGAATCCTTCGTGTTTAGAAGGCGGCTTTGGATTTGGCCCTTGGCATTTTGAATATGGCGCCCAATGGAACACTTCTCAGCTTTATTTGGGGAAACAAAATGAAAATCCATCTCAAGTTAGAAAGCATTATAAGTGTTAATGTAAAGATAATGTTTTTGTAAAAGCTGGTCTTTAAATGTTTAAGTTACAGCTTTCACCATAGCTTCCCATCTGATGCTGGCTGTATGGGTGCTTAGCAAGTCCCATCTGATGCAAGTTGGAGGACTGTTAAGCAATTATAATAAATCTGGCCAAAAGCTGGTTTATAGAATCAATTGTTGACTTTTTTAAAGGTATTTGCTTTATTAAAGATGCATGTGCCTGTACAGAGTAGCCACTTGGCTTACTGACTGCAAAAAACAATTAAAGGAATTAGAATATCACTTTTTTATTCTGAAAAATCTATAGTGGGTGGTAATTTTTTCCACTGAAAAAGTAGTCTGACTAAAGATGTTCTCTAGAATAATTATTTCAGTGTATAGGCCCCCATTTGAGGGGCCTCTGAACACTATCAGGGATACTCTGTTTAGACCGACCTCTGGGTGGTGCTGTTTTATAGCTTTGACAGATTACAAATCCCAGGATGCAGTGGTGGGTGCCCTCTTGACTAGGACTGAGCTTCCAGGACAGAGGCTGCAGATGGGAGCCAGTGGGCTCCAGTTTGGTCTGTAAACTAGAACTGGGAGCTGCTACTCCCTTTGGAGTCTGGGCCAAAGAAAAGCTGTGACCAGATCTCTGTTGTTGAGTTGCTGGGGTTGAAGATATATAACCAGGATTAAGGCTATGCTGCAGTTGAATACTTGTTAATGCTGAGCCCTTGCTCACTGATTCCTTCTCCACAGCTGGGCACTGAGAACAAAAGCCAGCGACTGTCGGTTATGCCACAGATTTGAATTTGACTCAGTCGATTTGAGGAAAGAATGAGTTACCCCTGGGACTATCCCCTCTGGGTTGAAGATAGTGTTGAGACTTGGTTTGGCTGCATTATGTCTAAGAAGAAAACGGGGGCAGTGGGAGGGATTCATTGTATGGTCTGTTATTACCAGCTAGTACTGTGCAATCTAAGTGGGTCATTATACAAAGCCTGCTCATCCAGTACACCAATCAAGGGAGGACCCTGGACTATAAACTAGTTTGCACTCAGGTATGGGATGGATCTGTGTATAATGCTAAGAGTGCTGGTTAGGTTTATGTTGCTGTTGAAATTTGTAGCCATTAGCTGAACTATTGCAGCACCATCTACGGACCTGGTACAGTTATAATAAACTGTTTACAATGTTCAAAAAAGAACTAAGTAAGTTCATGGAGGGTAGCTCCATCAATGGCTATTAGCCAAGATGGTCAGGGATGCAACCCCATACTCCAAGTGTCCCTAGATCTCCAACTGCCAGAACCTGGGGCTGGATGACAGGATGGATCACTTGAAATTACCCTCTTCAGTTCATTCCCTCTGAAGCATCTGGCACTGGCCACTATCAGAAGACTGGATACTGGGCTAGATGGACCATTGGTCTGACATACTGTGGCCATTCTTATGTTCATATGTAACTTAACCTATATTAATCTGTTGCATTTTCCTTTGTATTTTGCTAGAGTAATTTTTAAGTAAAGTTGTGTGGGTTATATGTTGGGTGTTTGTTGTCTGTAAAAACTTCAAAGATCACTGCTGCTCTCATCTTAATGCATGACTCATTGGCTCTCTGGATGCTGATTTGCAAGGTAATAGATGTTGCCAAAATAACAAGAACCCTCTGATGTGCTTCATCTTGCTGAGGAGTCATAGGCCACTGTTCTCCCACAGACTGTTATAACCTGCTTCAGAAAAGAAGGGTTTTCATCAGTAGAAAAGGATGGCCTGGTGAACGTTGATGAACTGGCCAAAATGTCTGTTTCTGAAAATCTAACAGCAGAAGAATCTGTGGCTATTGTTGAGTTTGACAGTCATTTGGAATTGGAAGGTGAGTTTTCTGATGCCGAACTTCTGGACACAGTAGTGCCTGTACCAACAGGCTGATGAGGCACAAGAGGATAGTGTATTGGGTGACAAACCTGAAGAGCTTTCCCACACAGAGCTACGTGTGGTGGATGTTTTTCACAGGATATGCCAGAGTCATGGCTTTGAGAACTGTTGCAAGCCTACACACAAAACTGAAAAGGATTTACAGGTCGAGATGGCCAACTGTAGAAAGCAGACATTGGATACATTTTTCCCTCTCAAAAACATTATTTATTGATAAAATCTTGTGCTGCTTTAATTGATGTGACATGTAAAGAGCACTGACTGCAAGTACAGAGCTGATCAGCAGATAGAGACGTTATACTGTAAGTGTTTTATAAGTTTTTTTTTCTTGTTTTCTTTAAAATGCTTTTCCTTTATAGAATTGTTTGCTGCTGTAGTCTTTGTGACTCATAGCAAGCTGAGATTTCCTAAATTTGTTCTAAAGCATTGTGGTACACTTCACAATGTATCAATCACTGTGTATTTTGTTTGGTTTACTTCTTTAGTACTGACAGTCAATGAACAGTTAATAAATAGTTTCACAATTTCTATTGTCTACAAATATATCATTCTGCACATGGTTTTCTAGGTATCCTCCTGAAAACAGTGCTTCCACTTATTGGCAACTTTTGTATAATAACTTTTTGCTGGGAACCAGAGGTTGCTTTTAAGCAGGAATTACTGTATTTGAATCTCTGTTCTTTGTTAGATAAACTTATACTTGTATTCACTATAAACAAATCTAAGTGCTCAGAGAGACAAGGTGGGTGAGGTAATATATTTTATTGGACTACCTTAGGTGGGTGAAGGGAATAAGCTTTCAAGGACCTGAAGAAGAGCTCTGTGTAAGCTTGAAAGCTTGTGTCTCTCACAACAGAAGTTGGTATAGTAAAAGATATCTCACCACCTTGTGTGTCTGATACCCTGGGACCAATACAGCTACGACAACACTGCATAAATTTAAGTGCTGTGAGTTAAGCAGTGATCCTAATATATGACTGTAAGCGGAAGTGTACTGTTCCTTTGGGAATAGTGTTTCTGTAAATACTGTGAGTGTCCAGTGTAATAGGGGCTGGGTACTCCAGGGGGACGCTCTGAGAACTCAGGGGTTGGACTGTGCCTATTGCTTACCCACAGCGGGGCCTGTGAGGCATAGAGGGGAGGGCTTGTATTACCTGTGGTTAATGGAGTCAGGGAGCTGACCCCTGGCAAGCACATACAAAGCTTCCTCATGCTAAGGGCAGGTGGTAGTGAGGTGCCTCATCACCCTAGGTACCACCAGAAAGCATCAGTGCCATGTCAGGTTTTGCCCCAGGTCGATCTCAAACAGTATGGTTTGTTCTAAAAATTGGTTGTGAGCAGAATCAGGTGTCTTCTCTGTATTAGGTAGGTGCTTTTGCAAATACCATTGGGTACCTATCTGCATTTTTAGGTGCCTAAATGCCTTTGAAAAGTTGGCCACATGTCCTTTAAGTTTTTAAGAATAGTCGATTTCATCCACCTGGTGTTTATTCATAGATTGGAAGAGGAAAACAAGCACCTCCTGCTTTCTCAACTCCCAGTCAGATTCTCAACTTTGAATGAACTAGTACAAATGAAGAGAACGATGTCTCTGCACTGGCTAGCTAAAGTGAAATTAAAAAGAAATTTAGACAAAAGCTTTTCTGCGCAACAGAATCTGGGAAAATGTAACTATCAACATTCACTCCATTGTAAAAGCTGAAAATAGCAGACACTTATTTCATGCAACACATGGCATTGTGGCATTTATAATGCTTGAGTTGACCTCAAAAGTTAAAGATGTTTTCCCCTGATTCTGTATATGATTAAAATTTGAGAATTTGAGGGCTCATTGATGCAGTGTATGTTTATTTAAATGATTGTAATAGATTATAGTAAGTTTCAGCTTTAGCATGGGTTGTCATAATTTCAAATTTAATTTTAAACAGGTTTACTTTTAAAAGGAAAGATATTGGATTTAAATCAATTTTTATCCACCCCGATACAACCATAAACTGCAGTCAATAGAGGCGAGGTTGGAACTCATGATATAAAGCATAGGGAGGTGTAACCTAAGCTTCTGATAATTTTGTCTCTGAGAGTATGTCTACACTGCAATAAAACATCTGTGGCTAGCCCAGGTCAACTGACTTGAGCTCGTGAGGCTCGGGTTGTGGGGCTGTAAAATGTCAGTGTAGACATTTGGGGTTGGGCCCCAGCCCAAGTCCTGGGGCCCTTCCCTGTTGCAGGGTCTCAGGGCTTGGCCTCCAACCCAAGACTAAACATCTATATTATAGCTCCACAGCCTGAACCCCATGAGCCCAAGTCAGCTGACCTGGGCCAGCTGCAGGTGTTTTATTGCACTGTATACCATACCCATAGTGCCTTCTGTGTTGTAGCAGCTGGAAATCTTGTGACACCAGAACTGCCATTCAGTGTGAATAGAGTCATCTCAGTATTTAGTCTGCTAAAGTACTTAAAAACAGTAACTCTTAAAATTGCAGGAGGAACAAAATACTGAATATGTACCACTTGTAACTGATATTGCCCTCAGCAGATATAAAGTGAGAGGCAAAAATCAGATCCTAGGTTATACAGTTTTGCAAAAAGAATAAAAGAAAAGGTAATATCTCCTTACAATTTTTAAAAGGTGGCCATTTTTGACCTCTTATTATTGTGTATGTGTGAACCTGATCTGCATCAAACGAACATGAAAACCTGAAACACTGTGTCAACTTTAACTTGTTTCAGTTTTTAGTTACTTTTATAAGATTTCTGAAAAATAAAAGATGAACTTCCCTATCAAAAAGGAAAATTCTACTGCAACTTTAACTGTGGCATTACTATTGCTCTACTATATAAAGCATGCATGTATACAATGTATATGTGTCTGTGAAATTGAATAAATGATAGGCTGGTTTGGTATGAAACTGTTAATTTCATGAGTTTGGGATGGCTGCATGCTCTTGAGTGGCAAAGGGCATACTATCAAGTATTCTGCATATGCTATATATTTTGTAGCAAAACTATGAGACTATTTTAGAGAATTTAAAAGGGAAAAGTACATGGAATTCTGCTTCTCTATAGACATTGTGATTCTAATAGCCCTGCAATGCCAACTGGCAAAAGAGCCCACCTATGCTGTAACTCGTATCAGACCTGACATGCTCATTACCCACAACACATTGTTGTCATAATGTGTATTTAAAAGGTGTCATGTAAAGTATAAGATGTAAACTGATGAAATGCTAGTCCCGAAAATATTGTGTGATGTATGAATAGGTTGTGTATAAAGAGTTGTATACGTGTGCCGGAAATATGTTCTTAAAATGTGTTTGGGAGGCAGTACATAAAACCCACCCACTCTGGACAAAAGACTGTGTCTTTATCTGTCTGACTGGCTTGATTGCAGGCAGAAGACAATGAAAATATACTTTCTTATAAGGTAAACAAAGCCTTCAAGCTGGCAAGTGGCAGAGAAGACAGTTTAGCAATCACACTGCAGGACAGAATCTGCACCCCAGGAAGGCTTCCTGGATCTTGAAGCAGAGACAGTAGACTTTAGGAAAATACAAGGGGTGCAAAAAGACTTCCCAGTGATCCATCACTTAGGGAACAAAGGGAACAGCACCCTCTGATTCTATGACATTTGGATCCCCTGGACAGGAGGCCTGGAGATGCTGGTACCTTGGTACAAGAAAACTGCTTAGACAAAGATTGTAACATGCTAAAATTAAGTTTTAGTCACTAAAAAGCCTGTTTGTTTGTTTTGCTTAGAATCACTTCATCTCTGTTCCTTGTACTCAAACCATCTCAGTGCTGTTATAATGAAGTAAAGTGTGAATCTTCAGCAACACTAACAGGCTGGGTTGTACATCGTGTCTTTGGAGGCAGCAAACTTAATAATTTCTCTCGTCCAGTGAGAGGGGCTGGATGCTGCCAGAAGATGTCTTTGGGGAACTCAGGAAGTGGAGTTCACTGATTGTTACCTGCAAAGCAAGGTGTAGACTGGCAGATTCTCAAGGAGTTTGTTGGTGAAGCAGACAAACTGGGGTGACAGGGAGCTGACACAGTCTAATTTCCAGCAAAGGTCACTTGCTGAGGCAGAGGTGTAATAGGGGCTCACAGCTATGTGTGTCATGAGCAGAATGTCACAATCATCCTGCAGTCTTCTAATTTATGCAAAGTTTCCCAGTAGCACTTAGCTTGAGGAGTGGAGTTTTGTGCTCTGTGGGGTGCCCTTGACAGAGGGCTAAGGGAGATCCTGTGTCACAGAATCCAGCTTTGTGCACATCATTCCACATAGAATTGTGTGCTGCTGTAGGCCTCGGGACGCATAGCAAGCTGGGGGCAGGATCCCAGTGCTGCCAAAGTGAGGACCCTTGCAACATGGCTTCTGCCATTCAGCACCTCAAGGCAGAGCCCTTGGCACTTTGGTGCACAACAGCAGAGTCTCTGTCCCCCATACCATCAGTGCCTTGAGAACCATGGCACCTTTCATGAAGGGCCTCAGGCTGTGGTGAAAGTAACTTAAAGGACTTGCTAGTATGCCGGAGTCCTGAGCAGGGCAGGGCCTCAACCGGAAGAGGCGAGGCCTTTCAAGATTGAAAGGCCCTGGGGCTCCAGCTGTGGCTGGGAGCCCAAGGGCCTTTAAATCGCTCAGGGGCTAATTAAAGGGCCCTGGGCTCTGGCCTCTATGGAGCTCCAGGCCCTTTAAATCACCATGGGAGCCCTGCTGCTGCTACCTCGAGCGGCAACAGCAGGGCTCCAGCAGTGATTTAAAGGGCCCAGGGCTCCCGCCACTGCAGGGAGCCCTGGGCCCTTTAAATCACTGCCAGAGAAGTTGGTCCAGTCTGGCTTACTTTCACCTCTGGCCTCAGAGATTTTGCCTAGATACTTCTATGCATCATCACTTTGTGAACCTCAGGGCCCTTCTGCACCCAGGTCTCTCTGGGCTTGGCAATACCTTCACAATGGCCTGGTGTGCTCAGATGGCTTGTACATTTTTGTGTGTGATTGATCTTCGTTTTTTTGTGGGTTTTTTTTATTTCATTGTTGCCTAGGCCTCCATACCTTATTTGGATTCTGTACTTTAGCACCTCGTTTAATTTCTTTGGACTTGAGGTATAAAGGCATGGCACTGAGGCTATGTTTCCTCATGGTAATTCAGAACATCTTCCTTTTGGTACTTTGCAGGTTTTTTGTTCTTATCTTTGGTGCATCTGTTTTGACACCTCAGTACCTGTGGCCTTGGAATCTGGGTGCTTTGGTGCCTTAGGATGGCTTCTTTCCCTTTACCTCTCCCCTGACAAACCAGTGTTCTGGAGTGAGAGCCAGTGTATTATCCAGGATGTTTCTGTTTTAACAGAGGATCATCCTGAATTAGCTGTCAGCGCACAAATATAAAATATGTAGGTTGTTGGTTTGTTTAAACAAAACAGAACACCTGGTAGGCTAATTATACCTGATGTATTTCTAGCATAATAAAGCCAGAGCTTCTGGGCTGAAGCCTGGAGCCCATGGGTGGAGTTGGGAGGACACGGAGAGGGGGGTGTTGCACCCCCCCCCCCAACTGCAGTGCTTTACCCAGAGCATGGCAATTCCCACCCCCAACTCCTTTTCTTCCCCAGTCCTCCAGAGGCCCCACTCTGAGGCCAGGATGGAGGCCAGAAGCTGGAGCCTGGCAGTTCAGGGCGGCCACTGCTCCAGGTGGTGCCATGGAATGGGCAGCCATGGTATCTCTACTCCTCCCCCCACCCCCATCTCCTCCTGCTGCTACTGGTGCCTGGGCTTTTGGCTGCTTTTCAGCTCCCAGCCCCCTTTGACTGCTCACGCAGCTAGTAGGAGCTACCAGGGCAGGAGGACCCAGCTGTGGGGCTGGGAGAGCCCTCTGGGAGCAGGGAGCACAGGGAGGGGCATGAGAGGCCCTCCTGGCACATAACCCCTAGCTACCCTGCTCCCTGCACCCTGAGCTACACCTCTGCCTGCGCACAGCCCCTAACTATACTTCTCCCTACACCCTGAGCTACCCTCTTCCTGCACTCAGCCCTTAGATGCCCCATCCTTGCACCCTGAGCTATCTCCCTGCCCACACACAGCCCTTAGATTCCCCCTCCCTTAGCTACCTGCTCCCTGTGCACAGCACCTAGCTGCCCCCTGCCTGCATCCTGAGTGGTTTTCATATTTTTTGAGCTGAGCCCCCGCCCTCTTTTGACTGGGCGGCTTGTGGAGGTGAGTCAGGGAATGGAAGTGACATTCCCTCCCTGAACCCCACTGTGTGGAGCTGGCCTGAGCCCTGCCAGGCCCTGCCCCTGCCCCATAGAAGTCATACTGCGCCTATGCCCCCTCCCTCCAGCCCGGAGTCTCTAGCCCCCCTCCCTGGTGGGCCCTGGAGTTTTTGTAGCATGTGGAGGGGGGCCTCAGAAAGAAAAAGATTGGAAACCCCTGTTCTAGCGGTTTCTACAATGCATGTAGGTATGATTTTGCAGGGTCCATGCATATTTAACCTTGTGAAATGAGGAAATCTCACCAACTTTGCAAGTAAGCCATCTCAGCTAAGCATGGCTACTTGCAATTAGGGTGGATTTTTTAACTCTTCAGTCCCTCCTATTCTCTGCCTATGACACACCATAGTCTCTAGTCTCTTGTGGAATTGTTGGCTGTGATATATGGGATGTCAAATTAGATGATCTGGTGGTCCCTTCTGGCCTTAAACTCTGTGACTCTGCGATTCTACAAATGGCGAATCATTTTGGCTCAAACTTTTAATAAAAGGCACTCAACCTGGAACAACGCTGCCGGATTTCAAAAAGAATGGTAGAAAGCTGAAAAAATTAAGCAATTGAAACACATCTTGTGACAGTAGAAGCGCTTTGCTAAACTGCAGATGTAGCATTGCTCTCCACCTGTAATACATATGGCACACATATCCATGCAAACTATATTTTAGCTATAGGGAAGAAAAATGAAAGAAGAGTGCCAAATTGTTTCAATGCATTTCAGTTGTAGTTACCATGAAGTTGTGCAGTTGTGTGTGTGGGGGTGGGGGGAGGAGGAGACATCACTGTGCTACTCAGCCTAGATGTACACAGTTATAGCACTAATTTTGCCCAGTGTGCATTTTTGGTGACAAGGAAATTGTTCACATTTGCCATTTGCATTTCTTTTTTGCTGAGCTTTTTAGAAAGGAAATAGTTAATAACATGTTATTAACAACCATCACCATGTTATCGCTCACGTGTCGTTTTTATCTGTAACACTGGGGCAAAGGTTAGGAAAATAAAGCTTTCATTAATAGCTTTGTGCTTGTTCAGGGCTATAAATACTGCATTCTCTTTACTGCAAGAAATGAGGCTTAATCATGTTTGCACCACTTTGGTTAGGGATGGGAAAATGGGAAAACTGGCATTCAAATGCAGTGATTTGAAGTATGAAGTGCTGGTTTATTTCCCTCATAAAGTAGCACTGATAAACTGTTTCAAAGTCCTCTTGTCTGTACTTTATGTATCCTGTGAAACTCTGTCTATATATGTCAAAGTTACACAAACTATTTGTGATTTTTGGAGGTCCTGTGTACCCATATCTTTGGATCGAAGCCATCCTAAATTTTGAAAATCTGGGTTCTGATCGTGATTGGAACACTCAGGAGGGACCACTGTGGGAGTTCTTGTTATGTCAGTGAGTTTTGGGTTGTTCAGGAGCTCTAAAAATTAGGTAGTAAATGTACATAATACCAGGTAAAGGATGGACAGAATCTTGGTGATCTGTAGGTTTTGGTTTGTAGAATGAAAGGACGATTTTACATCATTGTATATGAGTTAGTCTCTGCTGTTGGTCACTGTTGCTCAGTTTTAAACTATTCAGATCCAAAGTTACTTTATAACTTATTTTCTTAAAGGGTCACTGATTGTATTGTAATAATACCACAGTCAAGACCACTGGAGAGTACAGAAACCACTAGATAAGAATTAGTGCTTTTATAGATTATATGTGCATTTAAATTCCTGTTAAAATTATTTATTTTTCACTCCTCTAGTAGTTGCAGGTGTTGTTTAAAAAGCCTTTTTGCTATGACTCAGTTGTCAACATTCTATGTAGATAGGCAACATCAATGTAATGGCAACTGTTAGCAACACCAAGAATTTTCCTCTTCTAGATTTTCTCCCTGACCTCTCATTCTGTATATCCATTAAATCATAATAGAATATATAAAAATTGATGCAAAGGCGATTTGCAGAGCTGATTTTTCTGTTTCCCTAAAATTCCATTAGGATATTGGTCTAATGCTTTAAGCAAGAGACCTCCTGTCTTAATGAGAAAGTTATACTAGTATCCTACCATACATCCATAAAGACCAGAATTCAAAGCCTACTGAAGTCAATGGAAAACTTGTTTTCCAATAAAGTTTTCCATCGACTTCAGTGAGCTTGGATCAGACCTCAAATGCTTAACATATTCTAATTTAGCTAGACCATTGGGTAGTAACATTCTTATTTTGTATAATGAGAAGTTACTACTATTGATGCTGCTTCAAAGTCTTTAGGTTTGGGGTGGGAGTTCATTTCATCAGTCATCCCGTTCAAGGTAGAAATCCTTATTGTAAGTTTGAACTGAGCTCCTCTTCCACGATATTTAGTTTTCAGAAAACTGTGATAAGTAATATAAATAAACATTGGACAAGAGTCTTTGGTAGCACAGAAGGATATATTGGGATGCAAGACCTAAAGCTATTCAGCTTATTGTGTAGGCAACTTACTGGATCTTTCTAACAAGTTTAAATCTGAAGTAAGGCTAGAAGCTTTTTGGTGATATAGGAATGTTGCTTAAGGTTGCGGTATGTGGTTTTTTTTGTTTTTTTTTAAAGACATTTATCAGCAAAAGCCCTAGTGTACACGCAATTATACTGGCAAAAAAGTGCCATTCCTGGTATTGTTTATTTCATTCAGGGACCAGAGTAAGCTGTGCTGGCATCTTCCCCCTCAGATTAGCTGTGTCTGCACTGGGAGCATTTGCCAGTATAGCTTATACCAGCAAACTTTTTCTAATGCAAACTAGACCTGAATGGTGATTACTCTTACTGGAGTTGTAGCAGATTGGGTGGGAACCTTATTACCTTAAGGCACAATCCTTCATGTTCTTCCTATTGGGCAGAGCCAATAGGATTATTCACAGTAGTATGCACTTTGCTTAATTGTGATAGTCAGCCCTTATTCATCATTTAGTCGTGCCCCCAAGATTTTGAAATTTGTGATGAAAGTGCGTAGTAGAGAAAACAGGAGATTATCCATTCCCTCCTTTTTCACAAATATTTGATTGTGAGTATTCAGTGCCAGCAGATTTCACTAACACTTTTAAAAGGTGGCTGTTTATTATCCTCCTCTGTTTTAAGAGCCTGGTTTCAAGTAGATGGAAAGGTGGTACCAGTCCTGCAAATCAGCTGAGATAGCATCTTACAAGCATCTAATATAATTCATGAGAAAGAGACAAGATACCTGAGCAGGAAGTTTTTTTTTTTGTATCATTTGAGGTAACTTTCATGAGCATTACATTGACAGGACTGGAGTTGGTGCTTTTTGTTTACCCACAGAACAAGTACAGCCAAGGCAGCAGCAGTGAAAGCTTCCCTCACCATTGTGCCTCAGTTCTGTTCTGGAGCAATCCTCCGTAAGTATGAGCATAGTTCAGTATATATATCTTTCAGTTGTTAGCCCCTCTGATCTGCTAGGAAGAGGGGAGACTGTCGTGTTCACACACAGGCATGAGTGTGAGCGTGTGCATGTGTGTGACTGGAAAGTCCAAATGTTCTTTTCAGTTTTTGCCTGCTTCTGTTTATACTAATGTTGCCTAGATACTTGAAGGAGAGAGCCACAGAAAACAATTTTTGAGTAAAATAAGTCGCCTTCGTTTTTGAAGATAAACTTTTAAGGGTACATAAAATAGTGATGGCAAATTTACATGATGCCTAGTTGAAAGGTAACTTGGGTATTTCAAATAATACCCCATCACTCATTGAACAGACAAATAGTTTCATTTGGAACCAAAATTAACTCTTTTTAATTACTTATGTATTTTCAAGAGACACACAGAGGGTTTTGAATTTGAAAAGTTGTGGATGTACATGTTGGTGAGACGAATTAGAAACCCTTTATCATGCATACACCAACTGCACACATTCTTGCACTGTTTTAGACTTTCTACATTTTAAATATCCTTTTTTGTAAACTGGATTGTCAGTGCTTAAAGAGATGATTGAGCTTTGTAAATCTCATTCATCTGAAAAAGACATTACCAAAAAAAAAAAATTCTGGCTAAATAGTTGTTTGCAACTTTGACATTGTATCAGCTTCATCTTCTGGGCCCTCAGTGACTGAATGGTAATTCTTATCAAGCTAGCAAAATGAAAGTAGAATTCACAAATACCTGATTTGGTGACAGGGAACACTGGAAGAGCAAGAAATGGTGGAAATTTGATTTAATAAATGAAGACAAATGTAATGAAGTAGAACAGAATTAATTGCAGAAACAAAAGGCACTTTAATAAACAGACTTTGCGAAGATAATTGGGCTGAAGGTGCAAGTAATGTCTACAGCATATTTTTTTTGTTAAATGTGCTGTTTCCAATTAATCAATTAGAATCAGTTGGCCAGATTCTGGTTTCAGTTTTATATGCATGCAGCCTTATTTAAAGACTCATGTGTTTGCCCCATTGACTTTCAGAGGGTTATATGTGAAAAAGAGAACAGTGGATAAATCAGCTACAGAAATTAGAGTTAGGAAAATCCATTCACATTTAATAACTGATTAATTTTACCCTTTTTTCTCTTCATCAACAAACTATGAATTTTTTGCTAATTAATTATTTAAAGCTTAATATTTCATACAGATGGATTTCACATGTTTACTGTGTATGCTTTAAGTATATTCTGTTAATTGTTACTGCTATGGATTTGGTGATCTTAGTTCTCTGGTATTATTTCTGGTCCTTGAAAGGATGAGTGTAAAGTGTATTCAGATACCATCATTATGGATATCCTAGAAATGCATTTAGTAGTAGGAGGTCAAAGGTACTTTTTTAAAAAGTTATAGTCAGTATATACTAGAGAGAGTATAGTTAAGTACTGATGGAAAGGGGAAGAGAGGTGGGCTGGGGAGATTATAATTGATTTTTTTCTTCGAAGAAATTGGGATGATTTTGAGAAGAGAAATGAGATAGAGAGGGTTTCAGGAAGGAGTCAAAGGTAGGGAGGAGGCACTGGAATTTTAGGCCCAGGATTCAATGCGGTAGGTGAAGTAGAACTGGTTAGGTAGCAACAAAAACAGTATTACTGAAGAGAAAGCAAATTGCATCTGAGTAGGGTGGATTGATTTAAATCAAAGCAATTTAACTCACCAAATTTAATCATGATTTAAATCATCAAGCAGGAAACCTTATTACAATTGATGATTGAAATCAATGTTTTGCATTTGTACTTTTTAGTTATTTCCAGTTAGTAACCATTAAAACATGTTTATTTGCTTTTAAATATAGTCTTTGCACAATTTGGTACTGTTTTTTGGTAACCTGAAAGATACAGTATATCCATACACATTTATGTGAGCAGTTATACAGCTTAATCACACATTAGATTTGTGCATGGTGCACTTATTACTTATGATGTTTGGGTTTTTTAATTTGCGATTTCTGTCAAGCTCTACCTGGATGGAAATTCAAATTAAATTAAAAAGGCGCAAAAACAGCTCTTTATTTTTTTTTATTAAATAAGACTATCTTAAATATTCTGGAAACATAAGAAAAGTTTATCAAAGTTTATTAAAACATGTTTTTCATTTAAAACTGTTTAATTAAATAAAGGAAGTATTATCTGGAGTTAGTGAATTTAACTGATTATTTTTGATCACTATGTCCTTCAAGATTTTAGAACTAGTAGATCTCTTCCTCTTCCAGATGTGAGAGAATAACAAGCTTTCCTGCTGTTTCAACTCCCAAACGGTTTCTTAACTTTGAATGAACTAGTTGTTGAACTGCTAGGTTTTAAACTGAAATGAAGAAAATACTCTCTCTGCAACTGCAGAAGAGTGTGCTGCTGTCAAAAGCTGGTTTAGCTTGTCAACAAACTCTGGTTCTAGATGCTTAGCCAGTGACTTCCACCAATTCAATGGTTTGACTTTCTTTCAAACTTGACAGCAAATATGTACCAATTAATATATTTTTATTTAATTTTTTACTTAAATAGATTATAATAAGATTAGACCTTAACACGGATTGTCAATTTAAAATTTAGTTTCAAGTAGGTTTAAAAATAAACTTGTATTTAATTTAAATTTAAAAATAATATTTTTAATTTTTTTTTCACTTTTTATCCAGCATGCATCGATGGTAGTCTATGTAGTCCCAGGTCTTCCCCCAGAGACTGTCACCAGCATGGAATCAGGAGCAAAAATAGTTGAGTAAGCCAGGATGAATTGGGATTGAGGAATAACAGTATGAACATAGTGCTGGGAGAAGGAGTGTGATAAAGGATCACATGAGTGGAAAGAATGCTGTTGACAATGGAGATCATCAAATCAGTGGAGGGGAGGAAATAACTGAACAATTTTGCTTTAATAGAATCCCATCCTTTTGTGCTGGAGCAAGATAAATATGATTTTATCCTCTGATCTGAACAAGAACATGAAAAGACCTGCAGAGGGCTCACAGACAGCCTTAAGTATTAACTATCTGCATATGAAACTGTTTTATGATAAACAAGTACATATAGCAACCCTGTGGTTCCATTTAGTATTAATTGGGGCCCTACAGAATTCTCCTCAGTGACATCAAATCCCAGTTCTTCAGTGCACAACAAATTGTATTTCTTACAGCGTAAATTGAAATTTGTCCAGGGATTTGATGAAAATGGGATTTGGAAGCAGTTTATATCATCCAAATTTCAACAGTTCAGGGACTAAAAATGCAGTCTGAGATCTGTCATCATTTGTAAGGAACTATGGAAATTCTGGGAGAAGGATGATCTTATGATTAAGGCACAAAACTGCAAGTAAAGAGGTTTGTGTCCAATTCCCAGCTCTGTAACAGAACATTTATCCAGGACACTTAATCTTTCTATGTCTGAGTTTCCTCATTGAGAAGATAATAATACCCAACCCTGTGGAGTATTAAAGTAAAGAAAAATGCATTAATATATGTAGATCTCTATACCTTGGACAATAGGCATTCTAGAAGTGCAGCCTACTATTAATAATTAGAGGTTTTCCGAGGTAGTTAGACTTGGTCTCCAACTTTCTTAAACTCTATACATGAATTCATACATTTTATACATTATTAAACACAAAACTCCCTGGATTATGGCAGAAAGCAGTCATACTATGTAAAGGAGACTTGAAGTCTTTGTATTCTGTTTCCTTCTTGTGGTGTACATAAGTTCAGGAAAGACTCAATATACTTGAACTTCTTCCATGGCAATATTTTCAAATACCGTATGTGATTATTTTTTCCACTTACTGTCTTCTCAGCCATCACCATTCTCTAAACCAGTGGTTTTGACTTAGTAATACTGTACATGAAGAGAACTATTTATTTATGCACTGTTGGCAGAATTTGTATATGCCCACAATTTAAGGATTGGTTTCTGTGTACATTGGAAGAAACTCGGTTATTTGAAAAACCTGTTTCTCGTATAGTCACTGTAAATGGAATCCAAGAGAATGCATAAGCAAAAACAAGGAGTGATACCAAGTGACACTAGAAGAGCTGGGCGGATGCACTCAGACCTCTGTAGCTCTTTGTTCATGCAGAAAAGCCCTGGGGAAGTGGCTTTACAGCTATGCTGCAAAATGGTGTGTGCGCCTCCTTACTTTCTACTGACATTTTACTGCAAGATCATTCCCAATGGGATCCTCTACTGCCACTGGCAAATTAGGAGTATGAACTATTAGACTAGTCTCAGCATTCTTGCACTGAGTGGCTGCCAGGTCCAATAATGTAAATGTGATCTTAAGAAAGGAAAAAAAAAGAATACAGTTGAAAATAATCGCTACTCTTGAGTAATAAGTGTGTGTGGCAAAAAGATATATGTCGAGATAGCCACAGCTAGGGATGCCACTGCTTCATTAACTTGCATGCTGGTAGTAAGAGTGGGGAAATTGCAACATTGTGGATTGAGAGTTTAAGATTTGTCTCACCGTATTGGACCATTGATCCAAGCACAGTCAACTCTCGGAACTCATAGCCATGGGATGTTGTGAAGACCAGAAATATAACTTGTTTAAAAAAAAGAATTGGATATGTTCATGGAGGATAGGTCCATCAAAGGCTATTAGCCGAGATGGTCAGTGACGCAACCCCATGCTCTGGCTGTCCCTAAAACTACTGCCAGAATCTGGGACTGGACAACAAGGGATTGATCACTCAAAATTTCCCTGTTCTGTTCATTCCCTCTGAATCATCTGGTACTGGCCACTGTAAGAAACAGGATACTAGGCTAGATGGACCATTGGTCTGAACTAGTATGACTGTTCATATATTCTTATCCTGCCATTTGCCCTGCAATGAAGGATGAAGGGAATGTCTATATCTTTTATGACTATTATGGGTATTTCAGTTTACCTGCATGATATTATGGCTACATGCAGTTGAATCAAAAGATGCTGTTAGGAAGAACAAGCAGGTAAGACGCTTTCGGATAAACTTGAGGGGAGTAAGAAAACAGTGGCTGGACTGTTAATTGGGAAGATGCTATTTTCGGGCGCCAGGCAAAGTTACATAGCTGGTTTGCCACAGCTGAGGGTCTAAGATCAAAAGAATACTAAACAATTAAAAACTTGTCCTCTAGCAAGGGAAGGGGGTTCAAACCTGAGTGTCTGTTCATGGAGACCCAACAGACTGACCTGCGGGATGGGTCTGGGGCAGTTAGGCTTGCCCAAGTTTTGAAAGAAATGAAAAGCTTAAGGTAAGAGAGGCTTTTTGTTGTTTTTAACCCTTTTCTCTCATTGCCATGTACCTTTGGGTGGATATGTTTGTTTTGACGAAGCTTTTTTAAGTCACATTAATCACCTGTTGGTCATAAACTCCTAGAAGAATGTTTCTTGCATGGGCAGAACGCAGTTGGGCCTGTCACATTCGTGCATCTGGGCAATGGGGTTGCAACCCAGAGACCCAGTTCTCAAGTGGTTGAGCAGCTGGGTTCCACCTTATAAGAGATGAAGAAAGCAAAGCCTGTCACCTGAGGTAATGTAAAGGGATCAAAGGCCTTAGCTCTCCTGTAACCGTGCCAAGTGGTCAATACGCAAATCTTTTCCCAGAGGAAAGCAAAAAAAAAAAAAAAAAACCCTCAGTGCACCAGAGCAGTTGGGCAGTGGGATACTCTGTACTCTTTCTTTCCTTTTCCATAGTTCACTAGTATTTTTACAGAGATTACTGTAGTATACCTTGCCTGTCTTGCATCTTTCTTATTAAACAAATCTCCAGATTTAGAAATTTCAGCTGTAGTTTATACATTATGACCCATCCAGTTATTCCAGATGGATGCTGTATTACAGGAGTCAGCAATCTTTTAGAAGTGGTGTGCCAAGTCTTCATTTATTCACTCTAATTTAAGGTTTTGCCTGCCAGTAATACATTTTAATGTTTTTAGAAGGTCTCTTTCTATAAGTCTATACTATATAACTAAACTCTTGTATGTAAAGTAAAGAAGGTTTTCAAAATGTTTAAGAAGCTTCATTTAAAATTAAATTAAAATGCTGATCTTATGCTACCAGCCTGCTCAACTCGCTGCCAGCCTGGGGTTCTGTTCACCTAGGCTGGCAGAGGGCTTAGCGGGGCCTGCGGCCGCGATGCCAGCTAGCAAGGGACCGGCAGCTGGAACCCTAGTCCTGGGGGGGTCAGGGCAGAGGGTTGGAAGTGGGGTTCAGGGCAGAAGGTCTAGGGTGTGGGGGGGTGTAGGGCAGAAGTCTGGGTGTGTGGGGGGGTTCAGGGGTCAGGGCAGAGGGCTGGGGGGGTGCAGGGCAGAAGGCTGGGTGGGTGGGGTTCAAGGGTCAGGGCAGAGGGCTGAGGGGGTGTGGGGGAGGAGGGCAGAAGGATGAGGGGGCAGGTTCAGGGGTCACAGCTCATGGCAGGGTCTGGAAGGGATATGCCCTGTCCACCCCCTTCCCCAAGGCCACCCCGTCCCTACCTCTTCTCTGCCTCCTCTATGGAGCAGCGAGCATGCTGCCACTCTTCCCCGTCCCCCTCACAAGGGCCATCAGCTGATCAGCACAGGGAAGGAGAGGTGGAGGGGCAGGAAAGCACCACGCTGGGGGAAGAAGCAGGGGAGAGGGGAAGCTTGGCTGCCGCAGGACCACACTTCTGCCTCCTGTCCCTGAGGGGGGGGGAAGAGGCAGGGGGGTTGAGTGGGGCTGGGGGCCGGGACTGTGGCAGGCAGCAGCATGCCACTCAAAATCAGCTTGCATGCCGTAGGTTGCCGACCCCTGCTGTATTATCAAAATTTGAGATAACAGCAGTAGATGCATGGATATCCAGCAACCTGCTGATTTGCCTTCTGAGTTTAAAAGCTCAGGTAGTACCAAAAGTCAGCATCCCTCTTCAATAATAGGGGATCAGAGACGTGACATCTGACTTTGGGAGATGATTGACTCCATAAGCCTCATAAGATATTTGTGTATTTGAATGACCCTTGCAACCTGGTGTTTGAGGGAAGCTATTTGTTCTAAGTTACTCTTTAGGTGCTCTGTACATTTGTGCTCTACTGCAGTATCGCTGTAAAAGGTAGGAGTTTGCAAGGTCATGGGAGTAGGGAGAGTACAAATGTCATAGCTACTGGAGCTGTTCTCAGTCCTGCAGCCTGGCAGGAAATGGATATTCATGGTGGTTTTGTGTTGTGGGATTGCAGATATGGTTGGAGATGAAGGGAACAAAAAGATGGTTGTTAGTGGGCTGCTGTATATATTTTCTTTTATTCATATAAGGTGGAGACTGTTGAGAATTGCTGCAAATTGCTCTAAGGAAACTGTTTCCTCAATATCTACTGTACTCAATCACTGTTAATACACTGTTTCTCATTATGGTAAATAGTAATCCCTGTTCACTTCCCAATATAAATTGATCAGTAGGGAATTCACAAAGCACCCCCTGGCTGACAAAGTAACATTTCTCAGTTAGTCTTTCACTGTCTTATCTGGCTGGCCTACAGAGACAGGAATACAGAAAAGTAAACTCTAACTGGGAAAAATATTGTGTTACTTTAAAGCCAAATAAAATAGAGATACTATGGAAGATTCTGAGCCCAGTATTGAAATCAGTATTAATCGGGTGGGAGAGAAAACAGGATTCTTCAGATTCTTTTGGATTCCTGTCTTTTTAAGATTAAATAAAAGTAAAATAGTTATACTTTACAAAACATTGGGGTTAACCCTATCCCTGAATCTTCTCTATCCCCAAAAGGTGCAAGCTGGAAGCAAAGCCACTATTTGGCTACTGTTTTTATTCAAGTAGTGCCTCTATGGCTGCTCCATTTAAGGTGTGCATGTTCCCCACACTGCTTTAATCAGAGATTTTCATTAGCAGGGCCCGTTTGGCCTGCGCATGTGCCGTTGATATCCTTCTGCCTGCACCAAGGCTATATCAGGCTGCGTGGGCAAACCACCCTCTGTTCCTTCTTATCTGCCTTGCTAATTGGCTGCTCAAGGGTTGGTTAGACCAAGAGGCATTGTCTGCCACAAGGACAGCACTTTCTCTGTTCTTGGACTTTGGTCTTTAGTTGAATGCGGAAAAATCCACACTGTCTCCTGTTCAGAACTTGTGATTTACAGGGGCATCCCTATATTCCTTAGCATCCAGGACAGATTCATAATATTACCAAACCTTATCAGAACCAGTCAAGGGAGCCCCCAGACTTCAATCAGAAACTGTATTCAACTTCTCAGTCACATGGTCGTTTGCACCTCCATGATAGAGTGTGCGAGATTATGCCTTTGCTGCTTCCAGGGTGGCTCAGATCAGTTTACTTGCCAAATACAGTCTAGACAAGCAAGTGTCTATTCCCTAGCAGATAAAGCATTTCCTGCACTGGTGGAACGTCCATCACAATGTAGGGGGTGAGGGTTCCTTTCCTCCAACTGATGCCAGTGGTAACCGTGACTACAGACACATCTTTGTTAGGATGAGGAGCGCACCTTGACACTTTTAACAGTGCAGGGCAGATGGTCACCCCAGGAAACCATCCTTCACACTGACCTGTTGGAGCTCAGCACAGTCAGAAATGCCTGCCTGCCTTTTCTGCCTCTTATCAGGCACAGATCTATCAGATTAAAGAAGTATGGATTGGATGAATGGACTATAAGGTGGATAGAAAGCTGGCTAGGTTGTTGAGCTCAAAGGGTAGTGATCAACGACTCGATGTCTAGTTGGCAGCTGATATCAAGGCGAGTGCCCCAGGGTTCAGTCCTGGGTCTGGTTTTGTTCAACATCTTTATTAGTGATCTGGATGGTGGGATTAATTACACCCTTAGCGGGTTCGCAGATGACACTAAGCTGGGGGGAGAACTAGATGCACTTTAGGCTACTGCTTCCCACAGCTCCCGCTGGCTGGGAGCAGCGAACCACGGCCACTGGGAGCTGTAGCAGCAGTACTTGCGGACGCTCAGGTAAACAAAGTGTCTCACAGCCCACCAGGGGCTTACCCTAAACAAGCCACAAACAAAGTTCGGGAACCCCTATTCTATGTCAACCGGCAGAGAGGAGTGAGATCCCCTTCCCACTGGGCCAAAGCAATATGGTTATGGAACTGGTGCATAAAATACCACATTGGAATTTCAGCAATGCATCTTCCAGACAGACAAAATGTCACAGCTGACACTCTCAGAAGGTGTTTTTCCCAAGATTGTGAAAGAGAGCTGGATCCTCAGGTTCTGGTCAGCATTTTTCAGATTTGGGGGTTTCTGTTTTGTTCAAGGGTGGGTTTAAGTTGCAATTCCTTGGAGGACTTCTTTCCTGGATGAGGAAGCTGTTTTACGCTTTTTCACCCAATATCTCTGATTCTCAGTGGTGAAAAAAATCAGACAGGTCAAGATGAGTCATTCTAATTGCCTCAACATGGTGAAGACATGCATGGTTTCCTTACCAGTTCCACCCAGCTCTTTATCCATTACAAATCTTCCAATCACTCCTCAACTTCTCTCCAGGGGTGCCAGTTGAAGGCTGCATCCCAATCTGAGCATTTGCTGCCTCAAGGCATGGCTCCTCAGTGGTTTGCTGGGCTACAGTTGTCCTGTTCTGCAAAGGTACAACACATATTATTAAACAGTAGGAAAGATTCTACAAGAAATACTTTCAAAAGTGGAGAAGATTCAATCACTGGGGTCAATTACAGAATGCTGTCCCTGAATCTGCCTCACTTCTGCTCATTCTGGAATACCTGTTGCAACTAAAAAAACCAGGACTGTCACTGAATTCCCTGCAGGTTCATCTGGCTGTCCTAACAGCTTTTCATACCATTATTGAGGGGCTCTCCCTGTCTGCTCACCTTGCAACTGTAAGATTCATGAAAGGTCTAGGAAATTTCTTCCCACAGGTGAAAGTCCCTCCCCAGCTTGTCACCTGAATCAAGTTCTTAAAAGTCCATATGAAGTCTCCTTTTGAACCAACGGAGACCTGCTCCTTATTGAATTTGTCTGTGAAAACAGCCTTCCTGGTGGCTATTACCTCAGCCCACAGAGTCAGAGACATTGGGGCATTAATGGCAGGCTCTACTTTCACAATATTTTATAAGCATAAGAGCTGCATCCCACGTTTCTCCCTAAAGCGTCTTCTGAGTTTTGTCTAAATCAGGTCATTTACCTATCAGTTTTCTTTCTGAAACTACAGTTCCAACAGGGAGACTGTTCTCAATACTCCAGATGTCAGGAGGGCATTCTAGATAAAACTAAACTATTTTATAAATCCTCTAGACTATTGGTTTAGTGTGGAGACAGATCAAAGGTTCTGCCATTTCTAGCCAATGGCTCTCAGAATAGATTTCTGGGCGTTTTATACCTAGTTACAGTGCAGCCAACAACACCCCCCGCCCCCAGGCTGGCATGTAGATTATGACCTCACTGAATGAGCTGACATCTGTGCCTCTACTTAAAAAGTCCCACTTTCTGAGCTCTGCAGAACAGCTACATGGTCTTCAGTACATCCCTTCTCCAGACACTATGCCTTAGTGAATGCCTCCAGGTGTGATACAGCAGTTGGCAGTGCAGTTCTTTCCTTTGTAATGGCCTCTGCTCTGAAGCTCCCTGCCCTGTTTATGAGGATACTGTTTGGGAGTCACCGGAAGTGGAGCACCCATAGGCACACTACACAAAGAAGAAAGAGAAGTTACTTACTCTGTGCAGTAACTGTAGTTCTTTGAGATATGTGTCCCTATGGGTGATCCATTATCCGCCCTCCTTCCCCTCTGCTTTGGAGTTTCCTTCTGAGACTCAGTGGTGGACAATGTACTGAGAAGAGTTCACTCGCACAGCCTGAGATAACCTTGGTGCAGGGCACGAGACTATCAACAGTGCATCCATGGGCTACATGGATACTGCTAATTAAATTCTCCAATAGAAGGCATGTGGGGCACACGTGCACCTGAAGGGGAGAATCCATAAGGGGACACATCTCAAAGAACTACAGTTACTGCACAGGGTGAGTAACCTCTCTCTGTTCTCGGGGCTGCAGTAGTATTCGCTGTATTTGCAATCTTGAAGTCCACTGGGGCACAGTGAACCCCAGCAGAGCTGGGTTCTGTGCGTGCCAGTAGTACATCATGCTTTCCACATATAGAGGCTTCCGGCAGCTGCAGCTGGCGGAGCAAGATTTGCCTTTTTGTGTCTATAGTATTGCAAAGTACTGAGCTGATTGACAAATGCTAGAACATCCTAGATTTGGTGCAAAGCAGAGGAAGCATAAAAGCGTGACTCAACCATTTTATCAGTTGAAAACCTTCAGTGTTATTAGTTGGCATTTCCATTTTCTAGTAGTGGTTTATTTCCGATCTTAAATGGCACACCCAAAGGGAGAGAGCCATGTTTTATAGTGCAAGGTAATAATTACTATTCTAATAACTGTGATGACACACATTATCATCAGCTAAGCTAACTCTGTGTGCTTGTATGAAATGCAAATTGAAATTCTGAGTGATTATGTGGAGGAAAAAAACAGATTTTTATTTATTTATTTTTTTTGATCTGTCCGTACTGTACTTTGAAAGACAACAGATAAAGGAATGATTTTATCTTTAATCTTGGAAGTGGGGAAGGGTTTGCTTATCACTGACATAATTCATACATTAACTTGAAGAATGTTCTAATAAAAAGACATGAATCCATTGCTGTGTAGGGAATCAGCTGCTCAGTGTCACAGCTCAGCAAGTAAGGTGATGATACAGTACACGGGAAGTATTTTGCAGCACTTAAACTGTGTCAGACAATGGGTATCCTGGAAACAGAGTTTGTTTGTTTTTAAAATTATGTTGTCCCTTCATCAGATTGTAAGAATTATTGCTAAGTAACAACTGTATGCCTGCCAGAAATGGAAACCTTTACAAATACATTTTGTTTTAGAATTCAGCCTTTTTCTTATAGGAAAAATCCTGGGGCAAGTAGGGTGGGGCTTCCTAAAACAATATTTATTCAACTACTTTGATTTAGCTTAGAGAAATGGTACTATAGTCACTATGTAAAAATCTAAGATAGAAGCATTGGGCAGTTTGACATGTTTCTCCCTTTCCTCTATTTTGTTTCCAAATGTACTTAAGTAAGGAAAATTAAAAACCCCTCAACTCATTTGTAGTACAGAAGGCAATGAGACATATTCTAGGGATCAGAAGGAAGCACCTGACAAGTAGGAGTTGCAATAGTTTGTGTTAGTCAGGAAACCAGCATCTTTAGTACAAATGCTGGGGAGTTATAAATAGCAGCATGAATTAAATGAGTGAAAAATGGAGCTGTTTCATCAGTTCTTGGCTGTTGGCGTGTACTGGTTTTTGGTTTTTTTTTTAACCATAGGGAACATCTGTCTGTCTGTCTGTCTACTTAGCACTTTGTATCTTCAAAGCATTTCATCACCAGTAACCACTTAGGTCAGGGGAGCTAGCGCCCTCACAATGGAAATATTGTGGGGGCTCTGCCCCTGCATAAACTTGCACATGCCTGGGGGGACGTGGAAGACAAGTAGGACCCAGAGAGGCTGGAGCAGGCCACCACAAGGTCTAGGGAGCAGGGAACAGGACCCAGAGGGGCTGGAGTGGCTGCTGTGGGGTGCAGGATTGGGCTGAAATGCTCCCAGGATAAGGTAGGAACCCCTGGGACCCACCTTCCCAACTGGAGCCAGCTGCCTGACCCTCGCCAGGTCTCAGTACCTCCCCTTACCCCCCCTCCGATCTGTCTGCCCCCCATTTCCAGGCACTGACATAGGTCCAAATCAACCAGACATTCACACTCATGTGACTTTACCCATTGAATTCAATGGGATGTAAAATTATTCCTATGCGTAAATGTTGGCAGAATCAGACAAAGACTGGGTGTCATCTTTGCCTTCTAGGAATAACTCCCATGTTCATTTTCTTTGCACACAACCAGGGTAACCCCCATGGCTTCTTTTTCCGGTGTGTTCCTTTCCTGGCGACTTTGTATGTAAATGTGCATCTGTTTTGTTAAGTTAGAGCTTAATTTATAGCCTGACAGAAATACCTATCTCTTACGTCCTGTCTGGAGGAAAACTTGTTTTTCACCTTTACTGGTGACTAATACCTCGATACAGACTTTAAAACATATTTTCAGTGTACATATATAACTCCTTACATAGTATCTATATGTACTAACAACAATATAGTCAACCCCCGCCATAACGCGCCCCACCATAAGGCGAAATTGCATATAACACGATCACAGGTTGGCTCCCCTTTAAGGTACAGTATGGTACTGTACTAATGGTCCCCAACATGATGGCAGGGGAGAGAACCTGCAGCCCCACACCTGCTGGGGACAGAGAACTCCGAGGCTGCTGGCGCCGGTGCTCTCTGTCCCCAGTAGGCATGGGGCCGCGGCTTCTCTCCAGCTTCTCTAAGGCTGCAGGCGCCGGTGCTCTGTCCCCGGTAGGCGCGGGGCCACAGCTTCTCTTCCACTTCAAGAGGAGCCACGGTTCCCCGCCTGCCGAGGACAGAGAACTCCAGGGCTGCGGGCGCCGGTGCTCTCTGTCCCTGGCAGGCGCCCGCTTCAAGAGCAGCCCCGGAGTTGTCTGTCCCCGGCAAGTGGGGAGCCGTGTCTCCTCTTGAAGCCGGAGAGAAGCTGCGGCCCCACGCCTCCCGGGGACAGAGAGCACCAGTGCCTGCAGCCCCGGAGTTCTCTGTCCCCGGCAGGCGGGGGGCAGCACCTCCTCTCCCCTGCTGGCCACTAGGCACCAGGGGCATTAAGACGGTGCATCTCAATGCAGCGCTTTGGGGACCACTGAAAAACTGACTGATTTGAAACCCCGCTATACCACAACCCCGCATTTAGTGCGATGGAATATTTTGGACCCCAAAGGTTGCGTTATAGCGGGGTTTCACTGTATTAAGGACGAGGGTGACACCAGCTTTCCTTTTACACCTTACATGATGATTTTTGGTGAACCAAAATGTACATACCAGTATCAGGATGTTCCTGTAACCCCTTTGCTAGTTGGCATGAAGGGCGTCTTGGGTCACAAAGCTGAGAAAGGGAGAAGATAACTGACTTGCCTAAGAGCTGGAATTAGAATTTGGGAATACAGTAAAACCTCAGAGTTACGAACACCAGAGTTACAAACTGACCAGACAACCACACACCTCATTTGGAACCAGAAATATGCAAACAAGCAGCAGCAAAGACACACACACACACACACACACACACACAAATGCAGCACAGTACTTTGTTAAACGTAAACTACTAAAAATAAAGGAAAAGCAGCATTTTTCTTCTGCACAGTGAAGTTTCAAAGCTGTGTTAAGTCAATGTTCAGTTGTAAACTTTTGAAAGAACAACCATAATGTTTTGTTCAGAGTTATGAACACTTCGGAGTTATGAACAACCTCCTTTCCTGAGGTGTTCATAACTCTGAGATTCTGCTGTACTTGATTTCCATTTCCATTCTTAGTCCGCTAGGCCATACTGCCTCTCTTAGTGCTGCACTGTTTTTTCTAAAGTGAAATTTGTCATAGTGGGAAGGGCCCACTCAGTGAATGGGCCACTACACTACTCTCTAAACAAAGCAGACACATAGCACGGTCACCATCCTCTCTGTGCTTCTGCAGCGATGGCCTTTTGTGCTTGTTCTGAATAGGTCAATGCAGAGAAAAAGCTTTGGGAACAGGCCATGAAGGGATCAATGGATTCACGCTTACACAGGTGCTAGGCACACCACTCATGTGGCCCAGAGGGGCAACAGCCACTATTCCAGTTCACAGACAGGAACAAGTAGCTGTGGAGGTGCTGCGGTGCCACCTGCTCTTAGATTGGGGATTACTGTTTGTTTGTTTCAGTTTTTAATTTATTTTTTGGTCCAATCACAAAGCCTTGTTACTTGGAGTTTGTGTGAAGAGAGGTGAAATTTAGCAGCAGCGGCCAGAATAATTTTTCTCAGGTAGTAAAAAGTTCTAGTTAACGAGATTCTTACTTAAAGTGATTTGCATCATTGGCTGAATAACGATTACCCCACTGCAAAAAAGACCAGAATAAGAGGCCTGGAGGCTGGTGGTTTTCCTCTTCCTGCTGTAAGACAGAGAAATAACACTCTCCTAGATTTCTTTTCCAGAGGCTGGTAACTTTAGTCTCAATGAGATTTTCTTTTCTCTCTCTTTCAGGACAGTTATTCTGAGCGAAGGACCCTGCAAGGCCTACTAAGTGGTTATCATGGGCTTAATTGCATTTTTGAAGACCCAGTTTATAGTTCATCTCCTCATTGGGTTTGTCTTCGTTGTGAGTGGGTTGATCATTAACTTCGTCCAACTATGCACACTAATCCTCTGGCCTATAAACAAGCAGTTTTATCGCCGAATAAACTGTCGCCTTGCCTATTCGCTCTGGAGCCGTGAGTATACTCTGATGGGAATGAGGTCGTAAAAAATTGAGTAGGGTTTGGGTAAATCCTAGGGCTGTCAATTAATCACAGCTAACTCATGCCATTAAGTCAAAAAAATTAATTGTGATTAATCACATTGTTAAACAGTAGTATCCCAATTGAAATTTATTAAATATTTTGGATGTTTTTCTACATTTTTAAATATACTGACTTCAGTTACAACACAGAATACAAAATATATAATGCTTATTTTATATTATTTTTTTATTACAAATATTTGTAAAAATGATAAACAAAAGAAATCATATTTTTCAGTCCACGTCATACAAGTACTGTAGTGCAATTTCTTTGTCATGAAAGTTTAACTTACAAATATTGAATTTTTTTGGTTATATAACTGCACTCAAATACAAAACAATGTAAAACTTCAGAGCCTACAAGTCCACTCAGTCCTACTTCTTGTTCAGCCAACTGCTAAGACAAACAAGTTTGTTTACATTTACGGGAGATAATGCTGCCCACTTCTTATTTACAGTGTCACCTGAAAGTGAGAACAGATGTTTACATGGCACTTCTGTAGCCGGTATTGCAAGGTATTTATGTGCCAGATATGCTAAGCATTCGTATGCCCCTTCACGCTTTGGTCACCATTCCAGAGGACGTGCTTCCATGCTGATGCCGCGCGTTAAAAAAATAATGTGTTAATTACATTTGTTACTGAACTCCTTGGGGAGAATTGTATGCCTCTGGCTGTTTTACCTGCATTCTGCCATATATTTCATGTCATAGCAGTATCAGATGATGACCCAGCACATGTTCATTTTAAGAACACTTTCACTGCAGATTTGATAAAACGCAAGGAAGGTACCAAAATGAGATTTCTAAGGATAGATACAGCACTCAACCCAAGATGTAAGAATCTGAAGTGCCTTCCAAAATCTGAGAGGGACGAGGCGTGGAGCATGCTTTCAGAAGTCTTAGAAAAGCAGCACTCCAATGCGGAAACTACAGAACCCGAACCACTAAAAAAGAAAATCAATCTTCTGCTGGTGGCATTGACTCAGATGATGAAAATAAACATGCATTGGTCCACACTGTTTTGAATCATTATCGAGCAGAACCTGTCATCAGCATGGACACATGTCCTCTGGAATGGTGGTTGAAGCATGAAGGATAAGCATAAGTATCGTGCGACGCTGGCTACAACAGTGCCATGCGAACGCCTGTTCTCACTTTCAGGTGACATTGTAAATAAGAAGTGGGCAGCATTATCTCCTGCAAATGTAAACAAACTTATTTGTCTTAGCGGCTGGCTGCACAAGAAGTAGGACTGAGCGGACTTCTAGGTTCTAAAGTTTAACACATTTTTTTATTTTTGAATGCAGGTATTTTGAACATAATTCTACATTTGTAAGTTCAACTTTCACGATAAAGAGATTGCACTACAGAACTTGTAATGGGGGAATTGAAAAATACTATTTCTTTTTTTTTTCCTTACAGTGCAAATATTTGTAATAAAAAAATAGAATAGTGCTCACTTTATATTTGTGTTGTAATGAAAATCAATATATTTGAAAATGTAGAAAACATCCAAAGATATTTAAATAATTGGTATTCTATTATTGTTTAACAGTGCAATTAATCATGATTAATTTTTTTACTCACCTGACAGCCCTAGTAAATCCTGAAACATGTTAGAAAAGAGCATCAAGTAGATGACAACACACCTATGTGTGACTTCATTGACACTCCTAAAAGGACTGGTAGGTCAAGCCTGTCAATGACCCCCTGCTGTCCCAGCTGGTGGGAAATTACTACAGTTTTTCTTCTAAATACCTTCTAGATTCCATGCAGAAATCTCTGTTAATGCAACATTAAAAGGGCAAAGTCTTCCTCTGCTTGTGCCGTACGTTTTGCTGCCTTGTCTCCTATCACAGCCAACTCTTTCCCTTTTCTTCCACTGCCTCTTGTGCTTGGTCCTGTGAATGGTACTATGTTGCTCTCAGGGCCATCCTTAGGATTTATGGGGCCCTATGTAGTAGTATTAAACTGGTGCCCCTATGCTCCACTGAAGGCGGTCCTCAAACAGTGCTGCTGACCCCAGTGTGTTGAGGAGGCATGGTCACACACACCCCCACGTGGACCCCCAGAGCCTCCCCCATTGCTGACACACATCAAGCTTCGTATGCAGCAGATGCTGTGGCAGCAGCTCAAGGCAGGCTTCGCGCTGTCACGTGGGGGCTGCATTTTGCCAGAGTCCACACAGCCCTCCTGCAGCCCCTAGCCAATCCTGGCTCACCACAAGCATTTTGAGTGGAAGTACCAAGCAGTAATAACAGCAACAATAGTACAGGTGTGTGTGTTAGGGAAGTGTGAGAGACAGTGAGTGCACTGTCACTTTAAGTCTCTTTCTCCCTCCCCCTCGCTCGGCCTGGCTCTTCCCCTCCCCCCCCCCCCCGCTGACTCACGTGGAAGTTTCACTCCTCCTGTCCTGGCCCCAACCTGGCCCCTGCCGGAGACAAGCGGCACAGGCAGGCAGGGTCCAGGGAGGGTCTCTGCTCTGGGCGGCATTGGGCCAGGCCACCGCACCGCCAGTCACCGGCCGTGCTGCTCTGGGCTCCCCGGGGCTGGCGTGGCAGAGCCAGAGGCTGGAGCCTTCGGCCAGCCAGCTGAGGAGCGGGGTTGGGGTTGGGGTTGGGGAGAAGACTGCTGGCCCAGTGCCAGGGAGGGGCCGGAGAAGAGAGGATTCCAGCCACAGCCAGTGAGGGGACAGGTGCCCCAAATGTTTGGGTGCCCTATGCAGCCATGTATGCTACATATACCTAAGTATGGCCCTGGTTGCTCCTCTCCTTCACAACCCTCCCCAAAACTCCCTTCTTTCCCCGAGCCTTACTTCATTTGGCCTCCACTCCAGCACTCCTGCTCTCTCTCTGGACTTTGTACCCCATATCAAATAGTGAACAATTTCCAATATGGGTGTCTAATATTAGACTCCTAAATCCGTATTTAGGCACCTGCCTCAGTGGCCTGATTTTCAAAAAGGGCTATTTACTTTAGTGGGAGCTGCTGGGTGCTCAGCACTCTTGAAAATCACTAAGGTAGGTGCCTTTTCAGGGATTTAGGCTTCTAACATTAGATGTTAACATTTAAGAAATCATGGGCTCAAAGTGTTATAAACAAATATACTCTGTAACAGGAGTGGTGGAAGCTTCCTAAAAGTAGGGGGGCACTGTTGACCACCCCTCTGCTGCCTCTTCTCCAGAGGCCCCGCCCCAAGACTTTGTTACCCACCCCGCACTCCTCTTCTATGCACCCCAAGGCCTGCTCACTTCTCTCCACCCCTCCCCCATCACTCACCCTTATGATGGGTAAAAATCGGTGGGGACATAGCCTCCTGGCTCCCCTGTTCCATCATTCCTGCTCTTTAGTATCTAAATTATAGATCAAGGGGTGGGGGGGGGGGGGACTGCCAGAGAAAAATGTGTTTTTCAAGCTTATAGGAGGATATTTCAAAAAATACTTTTTTATATATTTCACCGTGCCTGTTTAATATATCAGAGCACAGCCCTGTAAACCTTTACTCACTCAGGTAATGGATTGAATTCACAGGAAGAATGGCCTTCTGGTGTCATCAAAGGTTGGTTTGCAAATTTAGGCTCTTAATTTATCCAAGAAGTTAATATTGAGCCTGGAGAGTTATCTACTGTATTACAGCTAAAAGCAGATAGATATAGGCATTTTAAAAACTAATCTATTGGCTATATTAAAAATACCATATACTTATGCTCCAAACGAAACGTAGCAGTTGAGCAAGATCCTAGGTGCAATCCAATTGTAGCATTTATGTGTTAGTTCGTAGCTTACTATACATTTAAAATCTGTGAGAAATTAAACTATGAAAGTCAAGGTTTGTAGTGTAAACACAACTTCAGCCTTAACAGTGCTAATAGCCTGTAATGGAAAAGCTGACAGAACCGTCACTTTAATTGTGGTTTATAATGAAGAAAGTGATACAGCTATAAACCTAGCATGGCAAGTGTTACCGTTTATAACGTGAATAAGAAACCCTACGTATTTCGGGAGTGGAGCTATAGTTTGCATTCCATTCTACATTGTTGGTTTTGGTCACTTATTTAAAAATATTTCTTTTAAGCTGGTGTTTCTCGTGCTAGTTCTCAACTCAAAGATAACATTTTAAAAAAGCAAGTTCAATAAAAGCCACTCAGTCCAACTTTGAGCTTTGTAACTTTTTTCTGGGTTTTATGAAGTGTACTTAATCTTGTAATACTTCTCCACGGCAACTGTTATGTCGTGTGGCTGACATGGGACATTGTAGGACTGATGGTATCCCAGATACAACACACCTTAGGTGGGTCAGGATAACTGGCAGTGGTGATAGAACAAGAAGAACCAAGCTGGACTTGACATTTGCAGTCATTGTGACAGATATTGCAGCCTGCTGCAGTACCTATGTATTAAATTTATGAAGAGTTTATGTATGAATGTGCTCTTCTCCATGGAGGAGGGTTACCACAGCTCCTCCAGGAACTAAAAACAGTGGGGGAGTGATCAAGGCAAGTCACTGAGACTAAACAACTCTAGGGAGGTACCACCCAGGACTGTTTTGCATACACTGGTTCAAAGTGGGTTTTCCAGAGACTCGAAGAAAGAGCTCTTGGTATAGAAAGGCTGAGTTTGAAGTGACACGGTGTCGTCTTTCTGAACCAGCAAACCAACATTCATTTTTGTCCCAGGGGCCCAATCCTGCTGAAGGATTGGAAGTACTTTGGCCCCTAAGACTGCTTGTTTTTCTTGATATGTTTTAGTGTGGATTTAAATCTGTTTATTTTTTTATACATTTTTTCTCTGTAAAACTTTTCCCATAAGAATAAATATCCCTGCTTAGAAACAACTGTTTGGATTACTGGTAAATCACACCTGTTGTAGTCCTCAGAGTGAAAGCAGAGCCCAGCCACAGGCTGTAAGCAGAGTGGCTTGCTAGGGATCATGCAGTGTAAAGCAGGGATCTGTGCAGCCTTAAAACTGCTGATCAGAAAGGAGTGGGACGAGGATCCCTACCCAGAGACAGGTGATGGCAGGAGTTCTGAAAGCTGAGTGAACCGTGGTGTAGGTGCCGTGAGACCACGACAGTCACCGTTTGGGGGGGGATTTTTTTTTAAATTTTTGATGTGGAATTACTGAGTGACAGTAAACATGTAACACCACTATGCCATGTTTACAGAATCCCTTTTCAAAGTACAGCCGTGCTTTAGAATTAAGACTACTGCACCCTCAACTCAAGGTACTGAGCTGTTTGTTTGCTGCCCCATGCAGTGAATTTAGAAAAGTGTCAGTCTATATTTTGTTTGTTTTTTTTGTTTGTGGGTTATTTGGTTGGTTGTTTTTTTTGCCACCAGTGTAACATGAGTTATCACTAGAACTTGCTAGCTGTGGTAGCTGTGATATACATTATCAGGAAGAAAGAACAGGAGTACTTGTGGCACCTTAGAGACTATCAAATTTATTTCAGCATGAGCTTTCATGAGCTACAGCTCACTTCTTCAGCTGCATAGAATGGAACACACAGACCAGAGATATTTATACATACAGAGAACATGAAAAGGTGGAAGTATGCATACCAACAGGGCTCGTTCACCTGCACATCTACCAATGTGATATATGCCATCATGTGCCAGCAGTGCCCCTCTGCCATGTACATTGGCCAAACTGGACAATTTCTATGCAAAAGAATAAATGGACACACATCTGACATCAGGAATCATAATATTCAAAAACCAGTGGGAGAACACTTCAGCCTCTCTAACCACTCAGTGACAGACTTGAAGGTGGCAATTTTGCAACCAAAAAACTTCAAAAACAGACTCTAAAGAGAGACTGCTGAACTCGAATGAATATGCAAGTTAGATACGATTAACTTAGGTTTAAACAGAGACTGGGAATGGTTGGGTCATTACACTAATTGAATCTATTGCCCTATGTTAAGTTCTCCTCACACCTTCTATGGGTCATCTCAATTATCACTTCAAAAGTTTTTTTTCTCCTGCTGATGATAGCTCATCTCAATTGATTAGACTCTTCCTGTTGGTAAGCATACTTCCACCTTTTCATGTTCTCTGTATGTATAAATATCTCCTGTCTGTGTGTTCCATTCTATGCAGCCGAAGAAGTGAGCTGTAGCTCATGAAAGCTCATGCTGAAATAAATTTGTTAGTCTCTAAGGTGCCACAAGTACTCCTGTTCTTTTTGCAGATACAGACTAACACAGCTGCTACTCTGAAACCTGTCATTATCAGGAAGATTATTTGGAGTGGAAGTCATTCACATGTGTACTTAATTTTAGGAGGCTTGAATCTCTTGCTCTAACACATGTTAACTAAAATGATCAGTATGGTGCTTTGGTGAATACCACCTTCCTGTGGTAAAGCAGTGCTGGAGTTTCTGACAGACTCCCTACAAAGAGAAAACACTTCAGAGCATCTGTATTTCATGCTTACTAGCATTAGTGCTCTTCAAATGACTCATGATTCTTAATAGGGCAGTATGCTTAGTTTAGTCCAGTTGTAAATATAATATCTTAAAATCTTGGTATCTTGAAACTAATGTCCTCTGCATTCTAGCGCAGTAGATAGATGTATCTCGCCACCCTGGCTTACTTTGTTTCTGGATAGTTGTCCTCTCGGGAGGCAACAAGAGCCCCTCTTCTGGCAAGCTGAAGCTCTAGAATCCGAGAGGGGTTGGGCTAAATTATAAGATTTTGTTTTGTTTTGTTAAAGTGAAATCTTGTTGCCTTGCAGGCAGTTAGAGCAAGTATCCAAACCATCATGTAAACAACAAACAAGATTTCAGAGAATAGGCCATAGCATTGACAGGATCAGTTTGAGACTAAATATCTGGAACCCAATCTTTTTTTAAAAAAATTCACCGAAGTAAAAAAATGTACATGCATCAAATATCAGTGTACTTGTAAAGGACAATTTGTTTCCTGGTCGTAACTCCCCTGTTCCCCAACCCTCATATTTCAGTATGAGCTCCAGGAAAAATCTCACAAGAATGTTTCAGAGTAAATGGTGGGAATGCTCTCATACCAGTGCATCCACGTCTGGCTCTGTTGAATTTTTGTTCTCTTTGGAGAGGAGCTCTCAGGAACAGCCTCCATCCGTTTTTTAAGGATGATTTTTAAGAGCAGAGTGTAGAGTTAGATAAACATTAATCTCCAGAAAGCGATAGAAAGGCAATTTGTCCTGGGTCTAGCATAATTTCTGGCTGCATAAAGGACCAAGTTATTGACAGTTGGCAGGATTAAGAGTGGGTGCTGTGGAATAACACACTGAAGTCACTGAATAATCCTCCAGTAACCTGAGCCTCATATATTAAATCCAAGGACAGCTCCACCAGTGGTGGGTACACTTAGTGACATCCCCCACTTCTTGAATTTTAACTATACTGGACTAGATCCCGCTGCAAACCTGCTACAGTGAGGGCGGTGGTGGTATTTGTATTGTGCCTAATGGCACAAAACAAGGATCAAGGCCGCATTAGGCTATGTGCTGTGCAGACATGCAGGAAAGGCAGTCTGTGTCCCAAAGAGCTTGCAATGTGGAATATGACAAGACCTGAATAGGTGGATAAGATTTTTTAAAAAGAGGGGTGAGGAGAACAACTACAATGAAATGTAGTCAAGGTGTTAATTGATATTGAGTCCCCTATACAGCTGCTTCAGAAATTTTATAACAACACGACAAGGTTTTATGCCATCTCTTCTATATATTTGACTGTTTAATTCTTTATATAGAGGATATAATAAGAGTTTTATTGATCTCAACAGTGGCTAATATTTCTTCCACAGGACAGCAAGATAATTCTATTTAAGGTTCACAGATTTGTGCCTTATTATATCTGGAAGCACTAAGTTAGTATGGGAGTAGTTTTTAAAGTACACCAGAGGTTTGTGAATAAACCTCTTTCTCTGAAACCACCAAAAATGCACTTAATTGATGCATTTCATCACTTAGAAAATAGGGCTGGCCAGGTTTGAGAGAAACCTGTAGTTATAAATTATGCATCCCTGTTGATATTCTCATTTCCTCCCTTCTTTAAATCACAGTGGGAAAGAGTCAGACTTGACGTACAAGTTACATTAGTCTCTTCAAGCACATAAAGAGGCCCTGCATAAATGATATATAAGTGAATAGGCTTGTGGATATGACAAGAAAAGCAATTTAGATAATCAGTCCTGGAGAAGCTAACCTCTCTTTGATTAACATAGAGCAGGGGTTCTCAATTTTTTTTCCATACTCAGACCCCTCTGAGTCTGCCTCATGTCTAGTCTGGATCAAAATTAGACCCGAGCCCATTTAGCAATATGGGAAGGGCAGGCTGGAGACCTTGTGACCAGCAGGTGGGCAACCCCTCACATAGACAGACACTGCCCCAACTTGTCCAGCCAATGCCTTATGAAACAAAGCTGAAGTTCAAAGCTACATTACTGAATGTTCTATTAATGGTGGGAATTCTAAATATGCTGAAGAGAAGGAAAGATGAAAAGGGGTGGGTAATGAATGAGATATCAGAGAGAGATGAAATGGAGGAAAAGATAAGGGAAACACAGAAATGTAGAAGAGTTAGAGAAGGGAGAGGGAGAGGGATCTCTTTCTCTTTCCTTCTTTTGTAGACTAAATAAAGGAGAAGCAATTTCTTCTTCTGTTCTTACCCAGTAATTTCTCTGGACTCTCCCAGTTCTTCCCCCATGTGTCTCTGACTTTGTATTGGTAACCCTAATACAGCATTATTACAGTCATGTGTTTAATATTAAAATATACTGCAGAAATTCTTGTAGCATTTATCCATTAAAAGCCCATTATATTGGTTTGTTTACCTCAATCAAGCATATTTCATATGAATTCAATGGAAACATTAGATTGAGTCTATGCATAATTTGTGTTCCACTTGGGAAGAGATGTACCCATTTAGTAGAAAGGTGTACTGCTGAAAGGCCTGCTTTCAGAGGTGTGTGTGTGTGTGTATGTGTGTGTGTGTGTGGCGGGAAGGGAATGGAGGGGGGTTGTTGGTGTTTGTGAAATCTTGAATTTACGATGAGCAACAATAACAATCAGGTATTTGTCCTGTGGCCTAAATCCTGTTTCAGGGTGAGAACATAAATATGAGTGCAGGTGATCTGGTGCATGTCAGTCTGAGAACTCATTTAATCTATAATGTATTATAAACCAGCAACCTCAGCAGGATGGATTAAAAAGGTGATGAACATTGTGGTCTAGAAAAGTTTGGAATGGGATTGGGATGGACAGCGGACATTAAACATGTTATGGTTAAGCATTACACCTAACCTGTCTTTTTTTTTTTCTCCTCCCCATGATATTATTTAGAGTTAGTAATGTTGCTGGAATGGTGGTCAGGCACAGAATGCACTTTATTCTCAGACCAGGCCACAGTGGATAAATTTGGAAAAGAACATGTGATCATCATCTTGAATCACAACTTTGAAATTGACTTCTTGTGTGGTTGGACTATGACTGAACGCTTTGGAGTGTTGGGGGTGAGTGATTCTGGGAACTTTCCCTTAATCTTGATTTAATATAAAACTCCTGTGTTTGTTTTTTCTTTGTGGTGGGATTTTCAAAAGAACTCCCATTGACTTCAGTTTGGATAGAGGTAGGCCAGTGCTGAGCACTTTTGAAAATTGCAACCTTAGTGCTTTTGTTTAGGTCTGACATATATAAATAATCAAATGTCATTGGGTGGGGTTTCTTCCAGAGTTCCAAAGTTCTTGCTAAGAAAGAACTGTTGTATGTGCCCTTGATTGGTTGGACGTGGTACTTCCTTGAGATCGTTTTCTGCAAAAGGAAATGGGAAGAAGACAGAGATACAGTTATTGAGGGATTAAGACGTTTGTCCGATTATCCTGAATATATGTGGGTAAGTCTCTGATCCTTTATATATAGTGTATCCTCTGCTTAGAATGCAGTAATGAAGACTTTATTTGTGTGGTGTGTCAGCTTCATACTTAAGAGCGCCACCTTCTTCCTGTGATTACATTTGAAGTGTATAGCTATATGCCTTGCTGCAAGTTGACTTCGTTGCATATTAACCAGGCTTCTGATCTGTTATTGACTAGGAATGCCATTTTGAAAATTGTTGGTAAATGTGTATAAGTATTTCTCAAAGTATTTAGAAGTAGAAACCTAAGCTTGCATGTCTCAAAACATATAACTTTTTTCCCCCTTCTAAAAGGATAAATGGACTTTCCGTAACTCTTTTTATCCAAAAATACATTATTCGAATTTTAGTACTGAACTTGTGAATCTAAGCTAAATTTTCCAGGCTAACCTAAACATATTATTTAAAAAATAGGATTTTTTTTCCTGCAGGAACCTGCAGGGGGGCAGTGGAAAGAGATTTGCACAGGTTGCAGATTACAATGGAAATTTTTTCCATCAGTGCATTCTCTTTGCGCTGTGAAATTTTACACGCATTTGAGAAACTTGCAAGAATATACAGACGTCTCCAGTTGCCTTTGAAGTGCACATCTCCTTTATATATGCATCCAACAGTTCATTAATCTCAGTTTTGTGGGGTATATTACAATGATACATCATAATTAAACCAGAAAAAAAATTAATATTCTGAAAGATACCTTCATGTCTTCACATTTTTGAGCTAATGTATCTATGACTCCTCACCACCAAGAATTTAACTTGATTTGAGTCTATTTAAAAATAAGTTCCCTCAGGCTTGAGAACATGTGTAATGCATTTCAGTCTCCAAATACAAGCTAAAAGATCTTAAGATTGTAAATTCTTTCATGGGCCCAAACCTTATCTGCAATAGTACCAGGCCCCACTATAAGAGGTGCTGAAAAGATTTTGGCTCCACATAGCACTTCTCATACCCAATATATTCCAAAATGGTTTGCAAAGTTATTAAACTAGCAATCCAGTGGCTGTGTGATCAGACAAAGTTCACGAACGGCGCTGGACAGAAAAGATTATCTGTGAAGGGAAAAGTCGTTCAGGACAATAGCATTCTCTCCAGCTCCAGCATAATTGTTACTGAAGATTATCTTTTATAGGCGGAGCTAATAGTTTGAATTATAAGCCCCTGTTGTCAGTTTCCTATGTTTTGGCCCTCTGGGCAGTGCTTGCTCCATGCCTCAGACTGAATATTTTTGGAATATTTTAATGAAAATGAGTGTTGCTTCTGCGAATGAGGCTAGTGAAACAGAGGTAGTTTTTGCCAATGTTAACAAAACAGAAAAATTAAATAAAATTGCCTCTTTCAAGAGCTCTAGTGCCTCCATTTTGCAGCAGTAACTTTAAAATCTGAAAGGGAGATAGTCTTAGGGTCCATGAGATGTGTTATGTATTCCCTGTGAAATCCACCCAGATTTGATAGTTATTATAAACCCTCTTAAAATCAACATTTGTACATGCCCAGTAAAGCCTGCTAGAAGCTTGCTGGTAAAATCTTTGAACATTCCGTCTTCAAAGAGCATGCTTCCACCCAGGGCCGTCCTTAGGCATAGGCAGAATAGGCAGCCGCGCAGGGCCTCACACTGCCTGGGAGCACCACTCTGCAGGCAGCCCAGACAGTGTAGAAGCAGGGCTGCTGGGTCCTAGAGAGAGCCGAATGCAGCACAGTCCGAGGGATGGGATTGGCTGCTGGGGTCTCTGGGAAGGGGAGGGGGTAGGGGTTGGGGAAGGCGCTCACCTGTGAGTGTGACTCTTTCCCCCCGGCTGAGGTGAGGTGAGGCAGGCGCTGTGGCTCTGGAACCAGTATCCTTTGTTGTCTCCCATAACATCCATTCTTCTCCCCCCTGCCCCACGGAGCACCCTCTCCTTTCTCCCTCCTCCCCAGGAGCACCCCCCTCTCTCTCTCCTCCCTCCCCTCCGTCAGGGCTGGGTTGGGTGAGGTGCTGGGGGTAGGTGGGGGGAGGGGAGGCTGGCTGGCTGCTTGCTGAGGAATGAAAGTGAAAGTAACTCACTTCCTGGGCAGGCAGCCAGAATTGGAATGTCACACAGGGTTTGGATGGGGTTAGCCAGATGTGTGACAAATCGGGATTGGGGTAGGGAGAGCAGATATCCCTATTTTATAGGGACAGTCCCAGTTTTGGGGTCTTTTTCTTATATAGGCTCCTTTTACCCCCCGCCCCATCCCTGTCCTGATTTTACACACTTTCTGTCTGGTCACTCTAGGTGGGGGTAATTGGTGCCTATATAAGACAAAGCCCCAAATATCGGGACTGGCCCTATAAAATCAGGACATCTGGATCTGGCCACCCTCGCTGGGGAGCGCCTCTCCCCCGGGCTGGCAGCTCCCAGCTATCCATCTCATCCGGGGGGAGCTGCATAGGGCAGGATGAGCTGCTGTGGCTCCATGGGTGCCCTGTCCCTGAGATCAGATGCTGTGCTAACTTCACCATGGTCCATAAGGCTGGTGGTGCCCATTGGCGTGTGATTGGACCTGAGGGTTTGCTGCTGCTGTTGCCACTGTGCACCCCAAGAGGTGGATTTTGGGGTCCTGCAGTTTTCCACCTATCTCCTCCTCTACTGCAGCTGTTGGACCAGCGGGCTGGGGGGTGAGCCAAGCATGAAAGCAGAACTGTGTTGCCATTTAGATTGTCATTTAACAACTTTGTTTGCCAGAAATTCTTGCTAACAATCCTGAATCCAATTTCAATATTATTTAAAAAAAAAATCAATATCTTAGCCAAAAACAGAAAATTAAGTTGTTGACAATTATTAGTGACAGGTTTGGTTTGAGGCAGGGAGTGGGCCAGTTTTCATCAGAGAAACAAAAAATGTTGACTGACTTTCCTATAGCCTGTTACTCCTGATAAGAGCCCTCCAACAACTGTAATATGCTCATCTCCTTACTAGTGTATAAAGCAGGGGTCGGCAACCTACGGCACACGTGTCAAAGGTGGCAGGTGAGCTGATTTTTGATGGTATGCAGCAGCAGGCTGAGCGGCTCAGCCCATCACTGCTCTGGGGTTCCGGCTGCTGCCCTATTGCCAGCTGGGATACCAGCCATCGACCCCACTCAGCACCTGCTGCTGGCCTGGGGACCCTCAAGGAACCCCAGGCTTGCAGTGGGCTGAACAGGCCAGCTGAACCACTCAACCTGCTGTCAGCCTGGGGTTCCATTCACTCAGCCGGCAGCGGGCTGAGTGGGCTGGTGGCGGGCTGAGCAGGGCCTATGGGGGGTTGAGTGGCTCAGTCTGCTGCCAGTCTGGGGTGCCAGCAGCACTCAGCCTACTGCTACTCCAGGGTTCCGGCTGCTGGCCCCTTGCCAGTCAGGAGCTCAGCCGCCAGCCCCACTCTGCCTCCTGCCAGTCTGGGTGAGCAGAATCCCAGGCTGGTAGCGGGCTGAGGGGGGATTGGTGGCCGGGATCCTGGCTGGCAGGAGTTGGTGGTCAGAACCCCAGACCAGCAGTGGGCTGAGCGGGGCCTGGGATCCTTGTCTAGGGTTCCAGCCACCAGCCCGCTGCCGGTTTGGGGTTTCATTTACTCAGCTGGCAGTGGCCTGAGCAGGACCGGTGGCCAAGACCTCAGATAATAACAGTAGTTTATTTATATAATATAGACATAAAGAGAAACCTTCTACAAACATCACTGGCACAAGAAACCTTAAATTACAGTGAACTTGGCACACCATTCTGAAAGGTTGCCGACCCGACCCCTGGTATAGAGTGACCATATGTTGTACTAAGATTCTCCTGCTTTTTTTTTTCCCTGTGAGTCAGTATAACTTTTGCCAGCCCAGAAGTTGGGCAGCCAATGTTTTACGTTTTCACAATGTTTTCTCCAACTTTCATAAAGTAAATACATAGTTAATATGAGTTAAAAAGGCCAGTGACACTTCTTTGTGAAGAATCTGTACAGCAGATCATGCCCATAGACGATCCAGCAAAGAAATTTGAGGTTGAATTTTTTAATGTTGTGATGGATAAAGCAGTATCTGCTGTGGATGAAAGGTTTAATACCTTGCAAGTACACCATGAACAGTTTGGATTTTTGTATGACATAACTAAATTCAACGAAATAGGAAAACAAGAGCAACTAATGACAAAGTGCAAGAACCTAGAGAGCCTCCTGAAGCACGGTGATAGTTTTGATTTAAATGGACTTGAACTGTACGAAGAATTGAGTACACTGTCATCAATGTTGCCACATGCAAAATCGGTGATGGACATTGTACAGTTTATTCATACCCGCAAACTTGTTGACATATATCCTAATGTGTACATTGCCACTCGTATTCTACTGACAATTCCTTTAACAGTAGTGTCAGGAGAACGGAGTTTCTCAAAACTAAAGCTCATTAAAAACTATCTCCGCTCTACAATGAGTCAGGAACGCTTAACTGGTCTTGCTATTCTTGCAGTCGAACAAGACACGACTTTGTCTTTGTCATACGATGACATTATTACTGATTTTGCAGCCAAAAAAGCCAGAAAGATTTCTTTTAATTAAAAACAAATCTTTGTTTCAATACGTCTTCATATAAATTTCCAATAAAATTTTGATAAATTAAAAAAAAATTTGCATCATTCTGTCATCAGAATTTTTTCTATAGTGCTGCTTCTTTAGTGCTAGTCCATCAGCATTACAGTGTGCTTAATTAAGTTAAACTGGTTTTAATAATGTGAATGTGGCAAGTTGTCCAATACTGTAAGCTTATGTTTGTGTTGCTAAGAACAGATCAGGCACAGGGGCACCAGTTTAATAATCTCACCTAGGGCACCATAAATCCTAAGGCTGGCCCTGCTTCCACCTCTGCTAAGCCTCCTAAATGGCAGACAGAGAGCTAGAGCTCCAGACAAGGGGTACAGCAGTAGCAGCTACACCTCTCCCCTTGGCTTTGGGAAAGGTGCTCTTGTTTGGGAGCTATGAGGAAATTGAGCTCTAGTCTGACTCCTCTACTAACCAGTGCTGATTATATGCCTTTCAGAGCCCTTATTATTGAGCAAGGCGCCTCATACCCTTTAAGAGGTAGGCAGATATCACTGAGAACCTTCACAAATAAAGCAACTGGTGAGAAGTTGCACGAAGTCACTTCTGGCAGACTTTGGAATTGGTATTAAGTTTCTAATATGGCACATCTCATCTTTTTAGCTGCACTGTCATTCAGAATGAATGTGCCAGATCTGTGTGCTTGGCTATGCTGTCTGTAACCACTCGACTGCACTCCTTCCAGAGCAAGAAATAGAAATCAGAATTACTGTCTGCCCCCCGTGCCCCAGCCGGAAATGGAAACCAGCGTTCTTGTTTCCCAACATTTCTCCACCGTCTATAAATAACTGAGTAAGCCACAGGCAAAGTATGTCTCATGTCGCCTTCTAATGGAGGATAACATAGAGGATAACAGCCTCCTACTGCTACCACTTACTCTTTTAGCTCAGGTGATAGATGTCTGTGCTGCCCAGCTATGGGTTCCAACCATGCTGATGGTTGAGGCAGGGGCGGCTCTAGACATTTTGCCGCCCCAAGCACGGTGGCACGCCGCGGGGGGCACTCTGCCGGTCGCCAGTCCCGCGGCTCCGGTGAACCTCCCACAGAAGTGCCTGTGGAGGGTCCGCTGGTCCCGTGGCTCCCGTGGACCTCCCGCAGGCGTGCCTGCGGATGCTCCACCGAAGCCACGGGACCAGCGGATCCTCCGCAGGCACATCTGCAGGAGGTCCACCGGAGCCGCCTGCCACCTTCTCAGCAACTGGCAGAGCGCCCCCCGCAGCATGCCGCCCCAAGCACGCGCTTGGCGTGCTGGGGCCTGGAGCCACCCCTGGATTGAGGGGGTCATTATGGTTCCAGGTGATGGAATTTCTTAGGGGGTTCAGTTTCTTTTAAAAAGCATAGGAAATTATATAGGAAAAATTTACATTAAAACGTGGTTTCTCAATCAGGGGTTGCCACTTGTGTAGGGAAAGCCCCTGGTGGGCCAGGCCAGTGTGTTTACCTGCCCCGTCCACAGCTCTGTCTGATCGCGGCTCCCACTGGCCGTGGATCGCTGCTCTGGGCCAATGGCAGCTGCTGGAAGTGGCGGCCAGTACGTCCCTTGGCCTGCGCTGCTTCCAGCAGCTCCCATTGGCCCAGAGCAGCAATCCGCGGCCAGTAGGAACCGCAAATGGCTGGATCTGCGGACAGGGCAGGTAAACACACCGTCCGGCCCACCAGGGGCTTTCCCTACACAAGCGGCATCCTCTGTTTGAGAAACCTGCATTAAAATAACTTTTAGGTTGCACAATCAAGCACTCAAAAGTTAGGAAATGCCAGAATTAAGGTTGTCTGTGCAATCTTCATTGGGTCTCCTTGTGTGTTTGCATTATGATAGTCTTTAATTACATAATCACATAGTATTTGTTCTACAGTACTTCTGCCTCATTCAGTGCACAGGATGGACAGTGAAGGAGGCAGAGAGTTGCAAGAAGAGAAGTTATTATGTTTAAGATGCTGGACTGAAACCCAAGAGAGCTGGGTTCTTCTATTCCGGGCACTGCCACAGATATCCCACATGATGATTGACAAAGACTTTCTTAATGCATAACCATAATGGTGTTAAATTAATTTTGCATTAATAACATTCATTCTGGCATTTCCTAACTTCAGAGTACTTGACTTTGCAATCTTAACATTCATTTAATGCAGCTTTTTTTGTATGTAATATTTATATATACTAAAGAGAAAGGTAGAGACACAACAGCACTGTTACATAACAGATGTACAGTGACTATAGCAAAACTGAGAGACTATCTTGATTTCCCTATTTTTAGGACAACTTACTTTTCAAGCACATTGTGAACTACAGCAATTAAACATAATTTACTGCTGTTATAAGTAGAATCAACTTCCCCTTTTTGGCTTTTATATGGTGCAGAGATTTGTGTGCACACAAGTTAGGAATGCAGCTGTGCCACAGAGCTAAAATGAGACTAAGAGAAGTGGAGAAATAGGTTCCAGCCACTCAGAATGGCCAAGAATCCAGAGTTCATCTCTGTGGCGCCCAGCATATGTACCTGGTGTTATATGTGCCTATTAATTTTGCTCCTGGTTTCATTTCCAAGAGGGGAAGATGTGGAGTGGCGGCCTGGGAGCCACAGATCTGTCTTCTCTGTATTGTGCTTTTTTTTTTTAAGGCGTGTAGTGGAGAGTTTCAGTCTTTGTCAATAGGCGCCCAGAGTGCAGTCAAACAGGTGATGTAAGGGTGAGTCCATCCAGTCTCCCCTCCAAAAGGAAAATACTTGGATAATTCGGGATAATATATTTGCTTTCAAATGGGCACATATTTCTTTGAATAGCTTTTCTCACTTGCAGTACCAGCCCCTCGCATGCTATGACTTTTTAGGATTTTTTTCCTGTAATGCTCTTTCAGTTGTTATATTAACCTTTTAGACCCTTATGACCTTAAATTTGGTACCAGTACTTTGAAAGCGTTACTTTTACATTACCTGGATCAAAATCTGCTCTTCTGTACACAAATGCACCTTCCACTGGCTTTAGCAAGATTTATATAGCAAGATAGGAAGTATGGCAAAAGACCGCCCTGGCTGAACCAGGAGATTTTCAATTATTTGAAACTCAAAAAAGAGTCCTACAAAAAGGTGGAGACTAGGTCAAATTACAGAAGATGAATATAGACAAATCCAAGTATGTAGGGACAAAATTAGAAAGGCCAGGGCACAAAACGGTAACAAAGGGTAACAAGAAAACATTCTACAAATACATTAGAAGCAAGAGGAAGACCAAGGACAGGATACATCTGTTACTCAATGAGTGGGGGGAAAACAATAACAGAAAATGTGGAAATGGCAGAAGTGCTAAATGACTTTTTTGTTTCAGTTTTACCAAAAAGGTAGTAGAGATTGGACATCTAACATAGTGAATGCCAGTGAAAATGAGGTAGGATCAGAGGCTAAAATAGGGAAAGAAAAAGTTAAAAATTACTTAGACAAGTTATATGCCTTCAGGTCACCAGGGCCTGATGAAATACATCCTAGAATACTCAAGGAGCTGACTGAGGAGATATCTGAACCATTAGTGATTATCTTTGGAAGACGGGAGAGATTCCAGAGGACTGGAAAAGGGCAAATATAGTGCCCATCTATAAAAAGGGAAATAAGGACAACCGAGGGGAATTACAGACCAGTCAGCTTAACTTCAGTTCCCAGACAGATAATGGAGCAAATAATTAAGCAATCAGTTTGCAGACACCTAGAAGATAAGGTGATAAGTAACAGTCAACATGGATTTGTCAAGTTATGTCAAACCAACTTAATAGCTTTCTTTAACAGGTTAACAAGCCTTGTGGAAAGTGGGGGAAGCAGTAGATATGGTATATCTTGACTTTAGTAAGGAAGTACAACCTAGGTGGAGCTACTATAAGATGGGTGCATAAATGTTTGGAAAATCATTCCTAGAGAATAGGTAACAGTGGTTCACAGTCAAGCTGGAAGGGCATATCAAGTGGGGTCCCACAGGGATCGGTTCTGGTTCTATCCAATATCTACATCAGTGATTTAGATAATGGCATAGAGAGTACACTTACAAAGTTTGCGGACAATGCCAAGCTGGGAGGGGTTGCAGATTATGTTTAAAATTCAAAATAATGTGGACAAATTGGAGAAATGGTCTGAAGTAAATAGGATGAAATTCAATAAGGACAAATGCAAAGTATTTCACTTAGGAAGGAACAATCAGTTTCACACATACAAAATGGAAAGTGACTGCCTAGGAAGGAGTATGGGATCTCGGGGTCATAGTGGATCACAAACTAAATATGAGTGAACAGTGTAACACTGTTGCAAAAAAAGCAAACATCATTCTGGGATGTATTAGAAGGAGTGTTGTAAGCAAGACACAAGAAGTAATTCTTCCACTCTACTCTGCGCTGATTAGGCCTCAACTGGAGTCTTGTGTCCTGTTTCTGGGTGCCACATTTCAGGAAAGATGTGGACAAATTTGAGAAAATCCAGAGAAGAGCAACAAAAATGATTAAATGTCTAGAAAACGTGACCTATGAGGCAAGATTGCAAAAAAATTGAGTTTGTTTGTTCTGGAGAAGAGAAGACTGAGAGGGACATAACAGTTCTCAAGTGCATGAAAGGTTGTTACAAGGAGGAGGGTGAAAAATTGTTCTCCTTAACCTCTGAGGATAGGACAAGAAGAAATGTGCTTAAATTGCAGCAAGGGTGGTTTAGGTTGGACATTAGGGAAAACTTCCTAACTGTCAGGTTAAGCACTGGAAAAAGTTTCCCAGGGAGGCTGTAGAATATCCATCGTTGGACATTTTTAAGAGCAGGTTAGGCAAACACCTGTCAGAGATGGTCTAGATTGTACTTAGTCCTGCCATGAGTTCATGGGACTGGACTAGATGACCTCTCGAGGTCCCTTCCAGTCCTATGGTCATTCTGTGATCTACATCTTTGTGGTAGAGAAGAGAATTTCCTTATTTAGTATTGGAAATTACTTGTTTCTTCTAGCTGAGCTGGAACTTGAAGCTGAAGTCATGTTCATGCATTTTTTAGTATTCCTGTGACTTTTAAAGGAAGAAATATTTCAGCTGGAATTGGGAAGGAGGGCATGTGTATGCATGTGTATATGTATAACCTATTTGCTTGATTAGAAAGTAAATAAATAAACTGATATCCAAAAAGATGCTTTAAATTTAGTTGCATCTCTGAATATTTGCATGTGTGTTCCACATTCTTTGAGACCAGGGTCTAATTAGCTGTCTTCTGAAATCGGATACTGTACAGCAAACTGCTGATTGTAATTCTCAAATAATATGCTCTATTATATTCAGTTATGCCACTGAAGAGTTGTAGGATGGCTCTGATGCGTGATATCTAAAGAACAAAAGAGGGAATTGTGTGTGTCCATCCTGTAAGAGCTCCAGATCCGCACTACACAGTAATTTCTTCTTAAGAAAAACCCTTGTTTTTCCTCTTGTTTTGTATGCTAGTTTCTCCTGTATTGTGAAGGAACTCGTTTTACAGAAACCAAGCATCGTATCAGCATGGAGGTGGCTAAATCCAAAGGGTTGCCTACATTGAAATATCATCTGTTGCCCAGAACCAAAGGTTTCACCACTGCTGTCCAGTGTCTCAGGGGAACAGGTATGGGTGAGCTATTTGTTCTAAACCTTACTAGTAATGTGTGTTATTATGTATGATAGTTCAGTATATTCATTGCATTCGGTGAGTAGGTGATAATACAGACTCAGTATAGCCCTTGGATGACATCAAGATTAAGCTGAAGCACTAGAGTCCATTTTCTAAACAATCTTTAAAATGTATTAATTTGTTCTAGTTTTAATTTACAAAAATTAATACTTTCCATCTTTAAAGTGGCAATATACAAACATTACATAATTAATCAGCTCTCTCTCCACTCCTGTGAGGTGTATGCATATACTCTGCCAGAGCTTAGATTGTTAAGGAGGACATCTGGGTAAATAAAACTGATATGTTTTGCCAACTGGTATTATTAAAGCAGTGTTTGCATCAGGGTTTATTTCTTTTTAAAGCTTGAACAGCAGCAACCTCGATGTTTTGGATGCTGAGGTTAACAGCTATATTATCTTTCTTTTGACAGTTTCAGCAGTGTACGATGTAACGCTAAACTTTAGAGGAAACAAGAACCCATCTTTATTAGGAATCCTTTATGGAAAGAAATACGAAGCAGATATGTGTGTAAGGTGAGCATGTAATGATGGAAGTGAGACGTACAAGGTTTGTGTTTGGATACTGTATCCCCAAAACTGGTAGGAAAATGTCATTCGTCGGTGCATCCCTTGAGGACATTCCTTTGCAAGCCCTGAGGATCTTCCCATTTCCCTATCATTAAAACTAGTCTCGCTTACAAGAGCCCATATCACGGCCCTCACCTATCAGGCCAGAAGGAGACTAGGTGGAACTTTCAAGAGTGGGCATGACTACACCTATAATCCGGTGTTCACCTGCACCCTCCAGAATCAGGAAAATGAAACTAATCATGCCCTCTGTGCCATGTGGTGTTAAACTCCTGCCCAAAATGAGCAGTCTTTCATAAAGGATTGTTGACATGACTTTGATTAGTAGTGAATTCACAATGTTAATCTTGAATGAATTCACACTGAAAAATTGTAAGACAAAAACACCCTATCAGCACTTTTCACAAAAGGATCATGCCTTTTGGACATGATCCTATATCCTCAGTCCTGGTCCTCAAAGGAAATCTGCACATCACCTTCAAAGGATGAGCCTGGGAACTTAAATTCTTAACTCCTGATAAAGACACTAAAAACCATGGATGCAACAGACATGATGGTTGTTTTATAGCCCATTACAACAATTTGTAACACATCCTGCTGCCTACTGATCTTCCATTGTCCTACAACTGCGGACTTACTGATTTCCCACTTCATTTTAAGTAGTCTCCTACAAGATGGTGAACCCCTTACACTTAACAATCTGTCCCTGTTTGCATTTAGCTTAGACTCTCTAATTTCCTTGTCCAGACCCAAAGAAGAGCTGTGTGATGCTCAAAAGCTTATCCCTTCCAACAACTGCAGTTGGTCCAATAAAAGAGATTGCCTCACTCACCTTGTCTTTCTCATATCCTGAGACCAATGGCTACAACAGCACTGCAAATATTTTTAAATATTAACATTGTTAATTGTCGTCATTAGCATCTGAGTTAGCACCCATTGAAATAAATCAAGGCAGTCAGTCCTCTCAGCTATTGTTTCGGGCCCTCTGCTAACTTGACAGATGTCTCTGTCAAATATAGTGCCCATCTATAAAGAGGGAAATAAAAACAACCCAGGAAACTACAGACCAGTTAGTTTAACTTCTGTGCCAGGGAAGATAATGGAGCAAGTAAATAAAGAAGTCATCTGCAAACACTTGGAAGGTGGTAAGGTGATAGGGAATAGCCAGCATGGATTTGTAAAGAACAAATCATGTCAAACCAGTCTGATAGCTTTCTTTGATAGGATAACAAGTCTTGTGGATAAGGGAGAAGCGGTGGATGTGGTATACCTAGACTTTAGTAAGGCATTTGATACGGTCTCGCATGATATCCTTATCGATAAACTAGGCAAATACAATTTAGATGGGGCTACTGTAAGGTGGGTGCATAACTGGCTGGATAACCGTATTCAGAGAGTAGTTATTAATGGGTCCCAATCCTGCTGGAAGGGTATAACAAGTAGGGTTCTGCAGGGGTCTGTTTTGGGACCGGCTCTGTTCAATATCTTCATCAACGACTTAGATGTTGGCATAGAAAGTACGCTTATTAAGTTTGCAGACGATACCAAACTAGGAGGGATTGCAACTGCTTTGGAGGACAGGGTCAAAATTCAAAATGATCTGGACAAATTGGAGAAATGGTCTGAGGTAAACCGGATAAAGTTCAATAAAGACAAAGGCAAAGTGCTCCACTTAGGAAGGAACAATCAGTTTCACACATACAGAATGGGAAGAGACTGTCTAGGAAGGAGTATGGCAGAAAGAGATCTAGGGGTCATAGTGGACCACAAGCTAAATATGAGTCAACAGTGTGATACTGTTGCAAAAAAAGCAAACGTGATTCTGAGCTGCATTAACAGGTGTGTTGTAAACAAGACACGAGAAGTCATTCTTCCGCTCTACTCTGCGCTGGTTAGGCCTCAACTGGAGTATTGTGTCCAGTTCTGGGCACCGCATTTCAGAAAGATGTGGAGAAATTGGAGAGGGTCCAGAGAAGAGCAACAAGAATGATTAAAGGTCTTGAGAACATGACCTGTGAAGGAAGGCTGAAAGAATTGGGTTTATTTAGTTTGGAAAAGAGAAGACTGAGAGGGGACATGATAGCAGTTTTCAGGTATCTGAAAGGGTGTCATCTGGAGGAAGGAGAAAACTTGTTCACCTTACGCAATGGGCTTAAATTGCAGCAAGGGAGATTTAGGTTGGACGTTAGGAAAAAGTTCCTAATTGTCAGGGTAGTTAAACACTGGAATAAATTGCCTAGGGAGGTTGTGGAATCTCCATCTCTGGAGATATTTAAGAGTAGGTTAGATAAATGTCTTTTAGGGATGGTCTAGACAGTATTTGGTCCTCCCATGAGGGCAGGGGACTGGACTGGATGACCTCTCAAGGTCCCTTCCAGTCCTAGAGTCTATGAATCTATGAATCTGTATCTGTTACCTTCAGCTTTGAAGGTTTTATTCACAGCTGAAACAATTTAAGACTGCCTTTTATTTAAAAAACTGAAAGTTGAGACCCTGAACAACAATTGAGAGGTCTGTCCACTCCCTTCCTCACCTTTTGTCCTTGTCTTCCCTATGCTTTGTGAAACACTACCTTATTCTGATAGAGAGATTGCTGTTGAATAACCAGAGGTATTTCTTTTTCTCTCCTGAGTGTTGGGCACTGCTGTGGAGTGTGCTGCCACCAAGCTATTGGCCAAGCTTATTCTATTTGATACAAGTGGTTGTGTGTTGTATTGAATCTTATTGGAGAGAACTTCTCGGTAGTCTCACCCAGACCTTCAGCATTGTGAGATAGCAGCAGCAATTTTGCAAAATGTAGAGCAAGAGCTGCCAGCCTAGAAACAGGTGAAATACGAACTGTAGTTGGAGAGGAACTTCCCTTCCAATCCTGTTGTCAGGTGCTTATGTAACTTCCCCAAAAATGACTATCTTAACTGAAATTTCCCATGCTTCTTGAGAGCCCAGAGTTGAGAGGGATTGGAAACCTGGTACAATTCCATTTGACCATTTGGGGAATTATCCAGGGATGGAGAAGGGAAAGTCATGCATTCAGAAATGCCTTCAGGAAATTTTCCAGAAATCTTTTGCAGTTGGATAACTCAAAGTGGTTTCACTTTAACTCTTCTCACTTGCCACGTACGTATTCCCAGTGAGGAGTGTGTGCTTTACTAAGTGGAGAAACAAGTTACAAACTAATAATAGTGCACTGTACATATGATGAGTATGATTTCCCTAGACAATTGTAAGTGCCACAGCATGGCAAAGTAGATATGAGTAAGTATGCACAAGCAAATATCTGGATATTTTTGCACTGAAACAATGGCTTTATCCACTTAATACCTTCTGCTTCGCGAAATGAGATGTGAGTTGGTGTGGTTTGGTGGTGCTAAAGGAAAGATGAAAACCAGTGGCTTTCAGCCAACCTTATAGAAGAGTCTGTAGTATTGGTGCTAGGTGAGCTTACTTGACTAATTGTGCCCAGTAGTAACCTAACTTCTGAATTTTTCAGTCTGCTGTGATTTTAAACATATATATTTATTTGTGGGGTGAATGTGCCTTCTCGAGACACTTGACTGTGCTTGAACCTGCTTTGTTTAAGGTTGCTTGGGGGCATTGGAGGTTAATCCCAACTAGAAATACAACTTTTCTGGTGATGGGAACTTCCTACAATGCTGCAATGAGCAAGTACAAAACTGAATCTTAATTTTTCCAGACATTAAACACAAATACAGTATGGTGAGCTCTCACTGGTATACATTTCTCTCACAGGCTGTATGTTTCTGTCCTTTTACTGCAAATTGAACATATGTATCACCCTTGATGAGCCTGCAGAGTAGTATAAGGGTCCTACTGTCAATCAAACCCTAACCCCACCCCTTGACCCTTTAGTCCCTCCCACCTGTCAGCAGAAGTCCCGCCCTATGGGGATATTACTTCTGGGGTCAGAGCCACATGAGCGGAAGCAAGGTGTGTCATGTGACCCCTCTAAGAACTCCCATCACCCTCTATCAATCAGGATGGGTTGCATCCCGAAAGGACCTCCCCAATAGGAGATTTTGACCAATCATGACGAATTCCATGGCAGGATGACCCGTCCAAAAATTGGTCATGTGACCCCTCTAAGAACTTCTCCCAAGACCCTCTGCCAATCAGAGTGCAGCACCATTACCCCATAAATCCCAGCGCTGGACAGAGGAGGCCATCTCTTATCAAGGACACGTATTTTAGAAATCATGGAAAAGCTACTGAGAGGAAACATGGGCTCCTTCACCACCCCCGTGAGAATTTTGGACTTTGTTTTAGCCCTGAGCACCTTTGGACTTATGTGGAGAAAGTGCTATAACAGTGACAGTTCCAAGGAGGAGGACTCTTTAACTCAACCATTGATGGATACGTTGGAACCCGATCCCGAAACCCTCGTGGCGCACTCCAATGAGCATGATGGCATCTCATTGTCCACCCCCTTAGAAGTGGAAGGCAATTGCGGCTTGGGGGAGTCACCAGTGGACAAGGTGAACGGAAAAGATGGCGCTCAGGTAAATGAATGATTTAAAAGCGACGGTCAAGGAGGGGAGGGTAATAGGGCTAGGAACCAGGGCTTGTGTAAATTAAAAACAAGCAGTGGGGTACTTATACTGTTTCTTTTCTGAAAATCTCTCAACAGCTCGACGATGCCGTTCTAGAGGTCTTTGAGAACTTACACATCAGTAGCACTGTGGGAGTAAATATATCGTGCATCAGCTGTTTTTGCTCATATCTGAGACACAGATCTCAAGACGAAAAGGACAAATGGAAGAATGAACCAGCTGAGACCCCCTTATGGTAGGGGTCATGGCGTCCATTTTTACAGGCAGCTGTAAAAGGTCATGTTAAACAAGGCAATTAATAAAACTTATTTAAATGTGTCAATATGAATGTGTCCCCTTTGATACTCGTGGTAGTAAAAGATGATACCAGTAACAGTCATGTCTACACAGACGGCTCTGTTCAAGAAAATATATTACACCCCCGGAGAAGTTGAGAGCTTTGGCGGGGTGAGCCCTCTTTTTCAAGTGGCCAGAAAGCATAGTAAAACTTTTAAATAGAAGACAGGTAACAGCTTGGCTTTCAGACCAGGATTCTTCCACTTTACACAAACTGGCTCGAATACGTTTTAAAAGAAACAAGACCATTGTTTCAGATGTGGATGCGCAATAGCAGGCAGATTTGGTGGATATGCGCCGGTTCTGCAAACACAACAGCGGTTTTAAGTACATCTTAACAGTGATGGACATTTTATCCAAATATGCCTGGGCCTTAGGCCTAAAAGGCAAGATGAGTGGTGAGGTATCCAAGGCCTTTAAAGCTATTTTCAGTGAAGATCGCATGCCTCAAAAATTACAAACCAATCAGGAGAAAGAATTTTTAAACAAACCTTTAAGCAGATTGTTAAAGTGGCATGGAGTTCACCATTTTGTTACTAATAATGAAGTCAAAGCAGGGGTTGTGGAGTGATTTAACAGAACTTTAAAAACTAGGATGTGGAGATATTTGACAGCCCATAACACCTTTCACTACATTGACATCTTACCTGACTTTATAAAGAGATACAACCAGAGCTTTCACAGAACTATATGTCCCAGACCCGCTGATGTTAACCCTTCAAATTCTGTGAAGCTATGGAAAACGGTTTATGGAGATGGTTTTAAAATAAAATCGGTTGTTGCCCCTTTTAGAAAACCAAAGGCGCTTTTGAAAAACAGACGTTTACCAATGAGATATTCATAGTGGATGAAGCCTTAACCAGGTGCCAGATACCTGTATACCCTTTAAAAGATTACAGGGGTGATGGAGTTACTGGATCTTTTTACCCTGAAGAATTAGAAAAAGTAAACCCCAAACGAGACAGGATTTACAAGATTGAAAAAGTTCTAGCGGAGAAAGGAAAAGGGAGAAAAAAGCAGCTACTGATGAAATGGTTGGGGTGTCTTCGTTGATAGTATTCCAGCTGTGCGGGTACTGTATTTCCACTAACCCCACCTCCCAGGCACCCGGGAGATCCAATGGCTTAATTAGCCATATTGTAAAGTTTGAGATGGTGTTTTGGGGAAAAGCTGCAAAGCTGGCAATGCTGGGCAAAGCAATGTAAAATCTGCCATCACATATTTTTTCTCCCTGTCTTTGCAGGAGGAATATTTGTTGTTGTTGTTGTTGTTGTTCATGTCTAAATGTCACAGAGTTGAGAAGCTTCCACCCAGCGGTTAAACTTATCGGGAGACCCCAACCATTTCACCAGTAGCTGCTTTTTTCTCCCTTTACCATTCTGATTGGTAGAGGGTGGTGGGAGCAGTTCTTAGAGGGGTCACATGACACACCTCTGCACAGAGATGAGTGGCCAAGCCTGTTTGCACACTTTGCAGCTCTTCATTCATAATGGATTCCAGAGAATTGAAACAATCCTCCTAAATCATCAAAATGGTCTTGCTGTGAGTACCCTCTAGTGGTGATTTCAGTGCAGTGAAGACTTTAGAAGAGAACTTTCAGCAAATGATGCTTTTTATTAATTGTGCAATCCTTTATAAAGCTATTCTCAAAAACTAAATATTATGTTAGTGATTTAACGGTCTAGAATGTTTCTTTAAGAGCACTGGGAAACACTTATTTTTTTTGGTCATGTATATTTTACCAATTATTGTACTACATGTATGAACTGCTGACTTGGTCATTGGCCATCTCACTGATATTTTTTTCCTACCAGTGTCTTTTCTCTTTGCCCAGAGGATCACAGAGTCAGATTAATATCATCCCTCCAAAAGATGCTACATAACTAGGGATGAGTGAACCTTGCAGGTTTCAACTTTGCAAATTGAACCTTGCAAAGAGTCTCTATACATTGCAAAGCAAGCAGGCTGGCACTAGAGTGGGAAATAATTTGAAAGCTGGAGACTGATCGCTGGAAGGGCAGAGTGATTGAGAGGACAGTAGACTAGGAGGGAAATTAGTAGATTGTCAGTAGAAGTGGGATATGAAGAGAAGATATGAAGCTGGTCACAATTTTCCAAATTTTGATTTTTCAAGCAAAAAAAAGTTTTTTTTCACTGTGAAAATATTTGTGAATAATTTTCCCGTTTGTTGACCAGCTCTAGTCATCAAAATGTGAACTAGACCTTATTTGAATTCAACCATTGATAACTCCATTGCAGCTGCAGTAATACTTGAATAGAAAATACATATCTTTCTGAGAGAGACAGAAATTGGTAGGAAACAGCTGTATATTCTGCTGTTTCATGAATGCAGATTTCTAAGTGTGGTTTCTATTAAAAACTGTCTGATTCTTATTTGCACTTCATGACTTTGGTAATTCCAAAACTTCTGTCAGTTTTTGCTATATATTGAATTGCAGCTCTTCATTTGAAAAGATCTAAAATAAAATAAATATCTGGATTTTCTTTTAAGACTCTCTTTTTTTTTTTAAATCTCTTTAATAAACCAGGAGATTTCCTCTTGAAGATATCCCTGTAGATGAAAAGGAAGCTGCAAACTGGCTTCATAAACTGTACCAGGAGAAGGTAAATGGCTTTTTTCTCTTTCAGATCTGTCATCAAGTAACGTTCTAAGGAGCAGCATGTCAAGAGCTGAGCAATGCACACTCAACTCCTGGAAGGAGAGAGGAAATGGGAGCACTATATGTAACTTGGCATCTATTCCTTAGATTGATTTAAGAAGCAGTGTTGGCAGGCTTTGGAGGGAGCCCCAGCCATTCCTCCTTGACCACAGAATGGTGGCTGTGGTTTGAAGGGAAACACTGTGGGTTACTGCACAGACATAGAAGACACCACACACACACACACTCCGCCACCCTTGGGGGAGACCATACGTAACCTCTCTCTTTTGCAATGTCCTTCAAGTTTTGGGGTATTTTTCATATATTTTTAAATGCTTTTGTTCCACCTATGGATGTTTCTAGGAGCTATAGACACATGATAATTCTAAACCAGACGTGGTCATTCATTTTGGACACGCACAGCAGAGTGAGGCTCTGGACTGCAACTTTTGCAGAGCTAGTCTTCGTTCTCTCCTGCCTATTCCTCTGTCTCTGTCCACTTGGCTGCCGGATCTCTGCTGCCATTTCTGATGTGATACAGGCAGGTCTGTTAGTTTGCTGTCAGAGCACATAGGCAGTGCACTGTCCACGTGCTCAAAAGTTTTCTTTCAACTCTTTCCTAGATTGTAAATTTCTTGACCACAGATTTAATAGAGCTGCAGGGACAGGGAGAGAACTGTACATAAAGTTTGCCCCACGCTTCTATAGACTGGACTTGTGTACATCACTACATCTGTTTTGAAATGCGTATCTTGATGATTTTTTGTGTGCTGTTTCTGGCATGGAAAGTAGAAGAGCACAGAAACCCTGACACTTGTGAGCATTTTTCTGCCTTGGTGACCTGTGCTGCAATATTTCCAAACCTTCACTTAACCTGTAGGCAGGCAACAAATTGTTCATAAGGTTCTTGGCGTTCTTCTCCCAAGTTTCACTTGTGTTAATTGTAACCGTATTTATTGTAGATCCTAAAAATACTCAAAACAATTGGGGCAAGGAGACTGAGAATTGTTTACAAAAAACATTAGTTGTTGTCTGCCCCTCTTGCATTCTGGATGTCGATGTGTCAAACAGACTTAAGAGTCATTTGAAAATTACAAAAATGCTCCATGAAATTTCCCACTTTGGTAGATGAGCACTGATGCACATTTTTATTTTTTGCTTTTCCATTTGTGTTGCCCTCTTTGCTGTAGAGTAAGTATAGAGTTAAGCAGGAAAGGCAGATAGCACACTATTTCACTTCACTTGGACAGAATATTCTGCACTAGCTACGATCGAGGGTTTGATATCTCTTGTTATTGGCTGTACCTCCATTCAACACTGGGGTCAAATTTTGTTAGAGGATTTTTTATACATAAATTCATCTCTGTGGGTTTAGAAAAGCCTCTGTAAGTGTGGAATTCCTAAAGTGCTGTCTTTATACTAAAGGATTTATTATTAAGAGGAAATGCCTTGAGCTCATCTTTTTTGGTAAAGTCAATGGAGGCTAAAATAGCTTTAGGTTAAATACATGACTTTTCATTCTGTATACAGCTTATAAATCATTGTCTTAAACTGAAAAAAATAATGTGGATATTTGTCTAATTTTTCTCAGTACCACACTTTTCTAAAGACTTAGTTCAGGGCGTATTACTTTCTGAAGTTCTATGGTTACGGCTACTGGATTGAGCCTTCCTGTGAAGAATCAAGGCCCAGTATCTTCAGATTGCAAGGAAATGCTGTCCCTGCTGGTCAGCTTTTACTTTGCCTCACTCTGTTAGCTCCACAAGGAGCACTTTTCTGCTGCACCTCTTATAGATGGTTCCTGACTCTCTGGTAATAAAAAAGAAGAGGAAGAAAGAGCAATAGAAAAGCAACCAGCACAGGACTGGAAAGTGTCTGAGTACTTCTCTGGGCTAAAGCTCTTCTGAAGTCTGAACACACTGCCAGGAGGTGTACAGTGGTGGAAGGAGACTGACAATATTTGATTTCTGTTTGTTTACGTTTGTTTATTTTTAAATAGTGTTCAAAATGTTTGTTTATAGTATTAACTGATGGTTATCGCAGCATAACAGAATGCCAGACAGGCTACAGAAAATACAAATTCCTCTCACAGAGTCTAATAATGCTTGTCACAGATGTGGGCCTTTTATGGCATCATGGAATTCTACAGTCTTGGAACTATTCATGCAAAAACTAATGTTTCTGAATTAGGTACATTCTTTTCCCCCCTCCCTCTCTCTCCCAGGATGCTTTACAAGAGATGTATAATCAGGAAGGCATATTTCCCGGCCGTCAGTTTAAACCTCCTAGAAGACCATGGACTCTGCTAAACTTCCTCTTCTGGGCTACTGTCCTGCTCTCTCCTCTCTTCACCTTTGGTTTTGGAATTTTTGCAAGTGGATCACCCCTTCTTATCCTTGCATTCCTGGGGTTTGTTGGAGCAGGTAATGAAAGTTATTGAAAAGAGGGAGATGATGCCAAAGCACAATATGATACAATTGTGGCCATTAGCTGTGGTAAATTCTGTGTATGATTACTATTACTGATATTGCAGAAAGTTGTTATTTTGGATAAAAATTCAGGACAAGTTACATATGGTTCCATTTTTGCATAGAAAAACAATTATTTCAAAAGCCTTAATTTCAGACAGGTTAGTCTCTTATTTCTTAAGTTGCATTTAATATGCTAATTAATATTCACACAGTAGCCCCTTCATGAGGGGTGAAGCATATTGGCTGGCCAGTGTGAAGAAGTTTGCACTGATGTTCCCCATACTGACTGAGTATGTTCTACGGAAGACTTCAGCTTTCAGAGCTGTCAGTGCAGCTTCTTTTAACACGTGCACTATTTACACTTTTACTGAGTCTTTAAATCTGGACTGCCCTATGGTTTAATGATTTAGCACATGTACTTGATCCAAAGTGTCAGTCAATGGAAGCTGCATACACAGATTGGAGGCAGTGTATGGCCTGGAGTCACTACTGATTGCTCAGTCTGTGACCTTTGTATCCAGTCCCCATGGCCCATCTCGCATCAAGGTGTGTATGTGTGTGTCTGAGAGAGAGAGACAGATTTTTACCATTATATCAGTTGTAATGCACCTCCAATTTCTGCATTATATTTTAAAGCTTCCTTTGGAGTTCGTAGACTGATAGGAGTAACCGAAATAGAAAAAGGCTCCAGCTATGGCAACCAAGAATTCAAGAAAAAGGAATAACTCACAGCTGCAGCAGAGCACATAAAACCAGACTATGGTATCAAATTAACTTAATTTAAAAACACTTAGAAACTATCTTTTTCTTATTAACTGATGACTAATATTAATGAATAATACTTGAGCCAAGAATAAAGACATTGGAAGAATCAAGAGGAGAGAAAACATCAACTTTCTGTCTAAGGACCATTTTATTCAAACTTAGAGTGAAAATCTGGGCTAAAAAATGGTAACTTTTTGCTTTGTTTGCTGAGTGGTCGAGAAATATTGGACACAGCTACCTACTTCTTCAGGTGACCAGTCACACTGGTTTATCCTTCAAGAATCTGAAACTCGCTTTGCAATAGGAGCCATTGAATGTTTCCTCTTGCTAAAACCAATTTAATATTTGTTTTTCCCAGCATCAGTGCTGTGTGTGCTCCAGGAAACAATCCATTTTAAATTCACTGACAGCAGTTCCTTGGGTGAAAGCCATTTGGAAAGGCCATTTTATCATGACTACTGACGAAATCCCATTTATGTACATTTTATTGAAGGCACTTTTTATTTTCAGGCAACATCCTATAACTTTTGTACCACAAGAGAATGGATAATGGAATTTTGATGGGAGTGGTACCTTATTGATAAGCACATACTGTACATCAGATTCACTAGTTTTAATACAGTTTAAAGGCTTCCCCCCTACCTGTTGGTCAATGCTCAGTTAAAGCTCAACACACCACTTTGCTGATTTGAGCACTGCCCTGTTTTATACTTTACATGCCTTGGATCTGTTTTGCTTTGCTTTGCTTTTTTTAAGTGAATAGTAAGCCCTGAGATTTGGTCCAGTGTAAAGAAGGCTATTTACTCAGTTATACTGACATTCTTCTTTATTTCTGTTCCTGTTTCTCATCACCAAAGTCCCATTCCACTGGTTGTCGCTTGCAGCAGCCTACTGAGAAAATCAGCATAAACCAGCACAGCCGTCCTGGAAAGGATTTTTCTTTACCTGCAGCAACACTAAAAAGAAAGGGTGCAATTAGTGTCTCTAATGCTGTGATACTCAGTGGTTCAGGAGTCAAATTAGCAATCAACATTACCCAAAAGAGCCACAGTAGTGCAAATTCATTGCTTCATTTACTATAGTACTATATATTCATATTGAAACAGTATGACCGGCGAAATATTTTGTGTGTGTGTATATGTATTATTCTCACAGCAAAATGATTGACCAAATATTATTTTCTCAGCTACAGTTGGTTAATAACATAGTAAAAGCACCCTGATTGGTTAATAATTAAATCACGGAGTGTTTTAATAGCATGTGCTGCAAAGAGCCGCAGAAGACAGTCTGATATCACTGCTCTAGTGTTTAGGGGTCAAATCCTGGCCTCACTGAAGTCAATAGAAGTTTTGCCATTGACTTCAGTGGGGCCAGGATTCCACCCTATGTGTTCTGACTGTACAGTGGTCTGTGCTGCTTTTCTTAGCTGGCTATGGTAGGACACTGATATGAGATACATCACTAGATGAGACGTTGTTAGAAATGGAAACACTAGATGGGTGTTGAGGTATCTTCAGGGTTTTAATATCTACCATTTTGATCACTTGGCCTTTGGGCTTATTGTTGAAAACTGGAGACTGGAACTTTTGCTGTGCCAGTCTCTTTCCAAACGCACATTGTAAGGTTGTGCAGAGTGCTGTTGTATGTGTGTTTAGATGAGTATTCATAAATATGTGGAAACTGCTTATATCTTCAAGTTTAAAGGCCAAATTCTGCACTTGGCTACACTCCAGAGTAGGCAGTGGAATGTATTGCTCAAGTATAACTGAGGGCAGAATTTGACCCTAAAGGTTAAAATGATGTTGTTACCTCTCATCCTTTCATCTTAACCTAAAGTCTGAATATTTATTTCAGTTCTGTGAAGGCCGAGTCTCGTTAAAACACTGATTTATTTTTTCATTGCTGTGGTAGCCAAAGGTAAAAGTGTAATATTTTACCTTCTTTTCATATTCACTCTAACTTCCTCTCCCACAGATATTTGCCCATAAAGATTTTCTTTTGAACTTCAAGTTTTAGACTCATTTAATAGCTTATTGAAATGCTGCATTTGAGGTTGTTCATCATTACTTTCTCATGCACCTGACTGTTCATTTGGGGTCTTTTTTAAAGAGAGAATTTTCAAGATTGTCTCATGGCATCCATGTCTTTTGTTAGATCCATCTCCAGCTAAGAATTGTGCTCTCAGACCCTGTGTTAGTATGCCATGCTTCCTAAGGGAAAAAAAATGGTGCACAACTCTTATCTTCAGTGCAAGTTGAACACCGGCTTCTGAGGGGCAGAGTACGGCCATCATTGTGTGTTTTCTTACCAGGCATTTTTTTGCACTCTTTTTAAACAGTTAGAATTCTGAATGCTGATAAAGCAAAGTCCCTGGTTTTCTTTGATATTTTCTAATCAGAGGACCAAAACAGGTGGGCTTGCTATTTTTTTATGATTATTATTATTTATTTGGGTAATGGCTATAACTCTTGCTTGTTAGAAAGACTTAACAGATGCTGTATACTTGCTTTTTGAAGATGATGTTCAACATATTTAAATTGCATTTGCTTTGGTAACGAGAGCAAAGCAGGAAGACCACTAGTTATACTTTACAGTTACCTGTGAGCAGGGGCCTTGGTACTGGTAGACACTACCAGAATTTAACAAATATTTCTCCTTTCTTAGTGGCGGGAGGGAGGGGTTGGGCACTGGACAGGGGTAAAGATTAAAAATCCCTTCTTTTTATAGAGGTCTTGTCTCCTCTTAGTGCATGCAACTCCTAATTAGAGTTAATGGGATTAGTGCATGTACGTCAAGGGGAGAATAAGCACATGTTTAATGTATTTTCTTTTCTAATCATAACATATGGTCGTGCTTTGTTTTGAAAGTGTAGTAAATATACTATCATTTGCATAATTTTTACTATTCTAAGCAGAAATATTGGTAACTATTTGGAAAACTGAATTGTACAACAGTGCACAGTACACTGCACAAATAGTGCAAGAATATTTTCATTTTGAACATTTGTCTCTTCAGATAGGGTTTTTTAATATATAATTATATATATATACAGAGTATGTATAAATTAACATGATTGGAAATAGCTGCAGTAAATGTCTCTGACGAAGATGAGCAAGTGGCTTAGATTGGAACAGTGAGCATAGATTTTATATTTTACACTATTTTCTTCTGATTTAATAGAAAATAGCTTGTATAATTGATTACCAAGCCCTCGGAGAGCAATAATAAACAAAAATATATCAAATTTTTTTGTCTTTGATTTTCACCCATGATCTCCACAATTTTAATAAGTCTTTTAAGAATCTGGAAGCATTTCCCCTTTCACTCCTCCCATCTTTCAAGGCTGTAATTGTTTGACCTTTTGGATTAAAATTCAAGTTCTCCAGTTGTGAACATGAGGTCTCAGCGGAGCTTTCACAGGCCAACTGCTGGGGAGCTCAACCCTGATTCAGGAGACAAATGGCTTCCCAGACTGACTATGCAGCTCCCTAGCACTGGCATGGAAGAAGAAGTCATACGCCCTCAAATTCCCATGTGCAGTACCATAATAGCATCATGCGACCCAATGCAGGAGCCTTGTGAAGAATATGATGGGAGAACTCTTGCCAGCTGCTGGCACCATTGCATCCCATCAGTCATAAAAGCATAAAAATTTGTTGCAGAAGGACTTCCTGTGGTATACTAATTGGCATTTACAGGCTTTGGCTCACAGAGGTCTCTTGCCAACCATGAGCTGACTGTCAGAATGTGTTCTTGCTATTGACTTTGTGTCCCACCAAATGAAATGTTTCTCTTGGGCACAAAGAAGATGGGCAATGTCCTTTGTTCTGCTTTAACCACTTTGAAGGGCTCTGTACACTTCATTGCTGACCAATACTGAGGATTATGTTCCTTTTCCTGGTTGCCTGGCATTCATGGGAAAAGCACACGTCTTTTCTCTGGAGCTTTGTTGTATTCACCTCTGTGTTGTTCATCTTGTCTTCATCTACCATCTACTTGCAATGTAGTGTCTGCAGACTGTTCTCTTCTGACGCCGCAGGTGGAGCTCAGGGGCTTTCCAAAACATCTTTTGCAGTACAGCATATCTTCTAATAGAAGTTACTACAAATGTCCATGGATTTTGTCTTCCTGTCAGTCAGTATTGTTTTGGTATGTTCAATAAGTATGAACTGGCATATTATCAAGTCTAAGTCTGTTGATAACATGCCTTCACTGGTACAAAGTAGAGACTTTCTACAGAAGGCATGTCTCATATGGTAGAATACTGTTTGCGTAAGTACATCATTACCTAGTACTTGAGCCCTCTGAAATGGACCAGACTAACATGAGGGAGTTAGCACAATGATGTCATTAACATTGGGGGTGTGTGTAGTTAACCAACAGTTAGTTAATGTGATTATGTTTTTAGTTGATGGAGGTGCACTTTCTGCCTGGGAATACTCAAAAAAGCTGCAAAGAGTCCTGTGGCACCTTTTAGACTAACAGACATTTTGGAGCATGAGCTTTCGTAGGTGAATACCCATTTCGTTGAATGCATGTAATCAAAAAAGCTGTGGCTGTATGCACCTTTGATTAAAGGAATGTTGATTTTCATCCCAAACTCAAACTAGGCAGAATGCTTCAGAGTATTGCAAGAGGCATAATAAAATGTCCACGTGTTTTGGTGCCAATTAGCCAGCGGCATTCATCAAACATATCCATGGCCAAAATAAACAGGTAGAGCCCAGCTAAGTATCATTCATATATAGTAGGTCAACTTGAATGTGGAGGTATGTTCATGGACTTTCCTTGAAAACAGTGCTTATCATTTAGGGGATATAGACTCCCTGAGATGTGCACGCATTAACGCTGCTAAGAGTTAAGCCACTGGTCCTGAAACAGCTGATCTGTTTACCTCTTCTGATTTGTGAGTATTAATATAGGCTCACCCTCTTGATCTTTATTGCTGAATCTGTACTCAAACACAGTGTGCCACAACTGCTCACTTCCCTTTCATCTGTGTGTTCTCTAACCCATGATGGAGCTTGGGCTGCTCCAAACCAAATATTGTATAAAGCTGGGTTCTGAAGATAATAAAGGCCACACTGCAGGTTAGAGTAAACATAGCGGAAAGGATGAAGGGCACTGGCTGGTACAGCTGACTTCTTGATCCGGGAGACTAAATAATTGCCTGAGAGTTTGGAAACCAAACAGCTAAGCATGAACACAAAGCGCAACCATTATGCTAGTACAAAAGTGAAATAATTTAATTGCAATCAATGGAATTACTCTGGATACACTAGGACTGGGATCAGAATTTGTCCCAGAGAAGAATCTACCCTCCTTGGGTAGTCAGGAGCTTCCCTGTAAAACTAGGTTCCACCTGGAAAGGGAAGAAGTGGCAGGACAGTATCTACCTGAGTTCCTCAACAATCTTGTGCACCAGTATCTTCACAGGATTGCTACTATATTTTGGGGACATTTTCAGAATGTCTGAATGTGACAGATCATGTGCAATTTTTGCCAGCTGCTTGAAAGATGTAATGAAAATATTCTCTATTTTAAAGAACTCTGGCAAGATACTGGATTAGCATCCATAAACTAAACATTTCACAATTCTCTTGTATTAACCCCTATGCTTTCAAATTTAAGGAACATAACTTAAAAATTACACATTTGAAAATTTTGTACCTACAATAGTTACAAGTAACACTTCAGTTTTATGAAAAATCTGAAAGAAGCTGGCAAAAAAAAATTTACTTTGTGTACTTGAACTGTTGGAGAGCACTTTGTATATAGTCAGCTCTCCCTTGCTTGAAGAGATCTTTATAAACACCAGTAAGGTAGTGGAAAAAGCCTTTTAACATTTTTAAAGGAAATATTTTCAAAAATAATGACATACCATTTAAAAGGGGCTCTGTCAGAAACCGGAATTCTTAAAAAAATAATTTCAGAAAAATCCAGGTTAACAGTATCCCTTTAGGAGGAGGTCTCTATGTATTTTGAATCTTATAAAACTCTTGTTTCATCTATTATTTTTTGTCAAGGCATAATACTTTTGTTAAGGAAGGATATTTTTAACTTTCAACTTTCTTTTGAAACTAATGGTTAATTTGGGTGTCTAATATTTATTGTGAATGAAATGTTTTTAAAACCACTAGATTGTGTTACAGAGCTATCATTTGTTACACATGCAAAATGTACCCAATACATTCATTGCTTCTGCTGTCTCAAAACTGTGAGTTGTGACAATCAAATGCTACTTGCTTGAATGCCAGGAAGCTACCATAAACTGGCATGTTACTGAACCATAAAGATCACCAGCAAGTACTGTAGCTTTAATTAATAATTTTCTCTTTGAGAAAACTAAACATCATTAACCTAAATGATTGTTACAAACTTGTGATTTTGTTGTTTTTGTTAACTACCAGATATTAGCCAAATCAACCAAATAATAAAACTGTATACAGGGTACAAATTTACTGTGCATGTGTATATATATTTTTGTACATTTTTACAGTTATTTCCTACACAAAATTATATGCAGTTCAGAAAAGATGCATTGAAATCTGTTAAAAGCAAGTAGCAAAATAATCTCACCTGTCGTAGTTTCTGAAAAACTGTGTCCCAAACTAGTACACAGATGTAGAGAGCTATGCAAATATTACTTGTAGTTTTCAATTACATTTGCATAAATAGTTGATGGCTGTTTTTACTGAGCTTTCAGAGAATGGTTAATGCAAAAGAAACATCTTGTTTTAAAATAAAATAGCTTTGGCTCTGTGTAAGTATCAGTATATACTGTATTAGAATCTCATTTACACTTTGAGTCACTTACTTTGATTGTTGTGAGTGTGTGTGTATAACATTTGTTAGAATAGAATTTTTTGAATTGCACTTATTGAAAAGGGACACCTGCCTAACATTTATTTTCAGCTATGTTACTGCTTAAGTAGTCAATATGTAAATGAAGGAGCTACATTATTTTCATATTTGCCATTCTGATTTTCCCAACTAAGCATCCATAAAGAGCTATTAGTTTTTGTTCTTCATATGTCCGTTTTCTGTTTACACTCTTAGACTCCAGTCCTACAAATTGATCCATGCAAGTGAACTCTTGCTCTTTTGCAAAGCCCCATTGTCTGCACTGGGGATATCCACCTGCAGATCACTTTACAGGATTGGGACCTTAGGTGTAATCAATAAATCTAAAACCATTTTCATTCACCATAGTAAGAGTGTAACTAAGAACTATGGGGATTCCATATATTGTAGCATTTATAGGAACATGGTGTAATATTTATTATTCTTCCCCATTCCCTCAAAAAATAAGAAAATAAAAAAAAAGTGAGAAAAACATTTCATTAAGGATCTTCAAAAGTAAATGCAGAGCTGTATAATGTAGAAGGCTGTGATTCTGTAGATGGAAGCTTATGAACTGACTGTATGGATAGACATTTTAGATTAAATCAATTTTTAAAATCCAACCTCTTTCAGATTTCCATTTTTCACTGAAATCTTAAAATAATGCAAAAGTAAAATTGTTTTTGATTATTCAGGCAATGCTTTTACACAGAAAAGGTGGATTCTGCTGTTAACAGCATACCAGCAAAACCCTGCTTGTTTGTTCGTTGTAGGTTGCATTGCTATAACTTTTCTTGTCTTAACATTTCCATTAAAACCTCTCTGTTTCACAATTCAGCTTTAAAGGCTGATTTTGATCTGACACTTAGAATAAAATGTATTATTTCAGGAAGGAATTGTTTTTATCCTTAAGATGAAAAAAAGTGGTTGTTTTCAGTAGCCCACCACAATAAAATATTAAAATATTTAAAAAGTTGTGACATAATTAGGGTTGCTACTCACACAGCATACCCAACACAAATACACAACAGCCAGGAAATGAAAAAGTTAAGCCATCCAACAGTAAACATCCTCTACTCCTCCACCCACAAGCATACATCTTGCTATTCCCACAGCTACTGTGCACCATGTGCTCATAGATTGTGCACCTCACCTTTAATTCTGCCCTTCCTAGGCATTAACTGCCATTTTACAAAAATTGCTTTGCCAGATTACCCTCTCCCAACACAACCAGCTATTGTACCAAACAGCCACACCTACAAGTGGCGTTGGGGGAGCAGTCTGGTAAACAGGTGTATGCAGTAGGGTGTGTTGAGGGGGCAGAGTTACAGTTGCAGTGAATGGTGTGTGCTGTACAGTAGATGTGATGATGATAAGATGTGTTCCAGCAAGGGAAGAATAGAAGATATGTATTGGTAGATGGCTTAACTTTGCATTTCCTGGCTCTTGTGGGTTTGTGTCAGGAATGTTTGCAAAAACACTAAGTGCTTCACAATGACATTTTTGTACAGTAATTTTCTAGATTAATTTTTGAATTATGTGGGGATGGGAAGTTGGGAGGAGAGTGGATGTCTCTGGGGTTTGGAGGTAGATGTGCAACTACTAACAGACGATTATGCAGTTATGTGCTACCAGCAGTGCATGAACCGTTAAGTATATTCTCCATTAAAAGATAAAACCCATCACAAGACTCTATTCCTGATAGAGAAGCTTCAGCTAAAGATCTTATGTTCTCCTGGCCTCTATCCAATTAGATTTAGGTACATGACATAAAAGTGTAATGTAAATAACATCTGAAAGTGATCCTATATCCAGTTTTTTTAAAAACGTTGTGGTGCACTAGGTAACTCAGCATTCACCCTTCTGCCAAGTTTTGTTTAGAATTTTTTTTAAGAGCTATCAATGAAATTTAGGACTGCCAAGGGGACGTTTCAGTTCAAAGACTTCTTACTAAAAACTTCTGAAGAGAAAAACAAAAACTACATACAAAATTCAAAGAACATAAAACTTGACTGAAATTTTACACAACTTGGCCACCTACTTTTAGAGGAATCGCAGGAGTTCATGCCCCTTCTTAGAATGAAACAATTGGTTGTTGGGTTTACTCTGTGGATGTTGGTGTCCTGTGATATGCAGATCAGACACAGATGATCTGGAGGTCCCTTATGGCCTTAAACACTATGACTGTGGAGTCCTTACTGGGTGACTCCATACTATTTACTTGTCACAGATAAGACCTATCTAAGACCTAGGTACTACACTGTTTTACAAAGGACTTCAGTTAGAAGCTACACTAAATTAACCCAATAACTTCAGAGTGGCATGGAGACTTATACTTTACACATATGAATAATTCTGAAATGTTCTACTCTGAAAAACAGCACCAACCCCAGTGGCAATTCATTCTTTGTATTTCAAATAAGCATGGGGGAAGAAGTGCAATTGAAGTTAATGAACAGCTCAGGAAAAAAAACATATTGATGGTTAATTTTGTTTCTTGGTGTTAATTTGGGATGGCTGCATGAGTGGTGAAGCAGTGTGCAAGTTTTGCAGCTCATCTTGAGGACAAGCAAAGGAAAACCTTCCTGACCCCACCACAGCACTGTGTATTCTCTATATGCTGCACGAGTTACAAAAATTGTTTTGGTACAGGTTGAAGAATTTGTTTTTGAGAGGTAGTATTTTTAATATCTTCTGCTTATGGAGTCCACATGCCTTAGGCTTCAATTTGAAAAGCATTGATGCATGCTTAAAAGTAATCATCTGTTTAAGTCCAGTTGAAGTCATGTGTAAATACATGCTTAAGTGCTGTCCCGAATAGGGATACTTTTCTGAACTAGAGCCTTAATTAGTTTGACTCCTGCTGTACAAGGCTTGGGGGAGAAGGGGAGAACAATAGATTAAAAACTTCTAAAAAATACCCCAAATAGCTTTTTCCATAAATAATTATAATGTGACAATTCAATTCCAGCATGTTGGGACCTTCTAGGGATTAGAAAAAGCAAGTGCTGTATCGATTTGAAAGCCAGGATTCTCCACTTTCAGATGCTAAAAAAAGGCTCTGTTTCAAGCTGTGGTTCACAAACACTGCACTTAAATCTGCCACTGATCCAAAACTGAATATTCCTGTATAACACTTCAAACTAATTTGGGAAGATGGGGGATATTGGGATCATTTCTCTGGTAGACTGTGTTTTTGTTTTAATGTGCAGTGCACCAAGCTACTGAAGAAATGTAGAATGTAGGGTAAGTCCCCGTGCAGATGGATCACTGAGCACAGACAGGGTCAAAACTAGAGCCGGGCAGGAAACATCAGGGGGCGGAATGAGATTTCCAGAATATTTCCTGTGCTGAATTAGGATAAAAAGTCAATCTTGAATATTTTCTATTTTGGGTTTAACTGTTATTAGCTTATATTTCTAAATGTAACATTTCAAATCAAAACTGGGATTTTTCATTTTTTAGAATGTGGAAACTTCAATTAAAGATATTTGTAAATGAGAAATTGGTCAAAACAAACCCTTTCTTGTGAGCAGTTTTGATGCATTGGCATTGTCTGAACCCTCCCCCCCAAAGGAGATTTTCATCAAAAAATTTCCTGCTAGCTCTAGCTGAAATAAATAAATGCCATTTAGCACATGGATATCGGTCCCCACACATGAGTGGGGGGAGGAGAAGAGGTGTGTATAAATAATATGGTAAATGTCTAGCCCATTAGCTGTTTTTATACTGGGTATGGGAACCGAGCAGTGTCTTACTTTTAGTCACCATCCGTTGTGTCTGATTCTGTCATGACCTTATCTCCAGAGATGAATCAGTTTTCTGTCTATAAATTGAGATCAAATCTCTGCCTAATTCAGGCTCGTTGAGGAATATTTCCAAATCACATAGTGTTGATCACTCCAGGCTTGCTTCATGTACTTGTACCTCAATGAAGTACCACAACTGGAGCTAAGCAAAAATAAAAAGAAGGATTTTTTTAATTTTATTTTTCAGAAGTTCATGTACCCATACACAGGGGCAGCTCCAGGCACCAGCACGCCAAGCGCGTGTTTGGGGCGGCAAGCCACTGGAGGCGCTCTGCCAGTCGCCACGGGACCAGTGGACCCTCCGCAAGTACGCCACTGAAGGCAGCCTCCCTGCCGTGCTTGGGGCAGCAAAATGCCTAGCGCCGCCCCTGCCCATAAAGATGTATTTTAAATACAATGCCAAAGAAAACACAGCAGGAGTATAGATTTAACCATAACAAATATGAAATTCATGGATAAATAACTCCTGGACATTAAGAAATAATTCCCTAACAACCCCTCCGCTCCCCTTGCCTAAAAAAAGATTGGGCTTTTCATGCTTCTCTATCTGGAGTTAGTAACGGTCTCAAGAAAGACCAAGTGTCTTCATAGTTGGGTCCTGTGCTTCTATGGATTGTCGGCTTTTCCATGAGGGTGGTTTGGCTAGTTCTGCTAGCCAAATCAAAGAATGTGGAGGGAACAGCAGATTTCCATTGCTGTCAACTGACTATTGGCAATCCATTTCCTGGCATTGCTTGAACAGGGAAGATCCTCTAGAATACCCAGAACACAGAGGCTTAACGTACAGGAAACATCTTACCCCGGTCACCTAAAATAGTGTCACATTTCCTTCCAAAACGTGGATGTGCTTTTGATATACAAAGACAGAATTGCTTTGGAGCTGTCACATCTCCAACGTCTGTTATGCGTGCCAGTCCATCTTCATGCAGTCACTCAGAAGTCCAATATCTATTTAGAATTATATTCTGAAAGAAGTGTGAAAACAGAACTGCATTTTCTGCATATATTGTGCTAGATACTAATCCAGCAGTCAGAGGAAAATTGAGATGTTTAGCTCTTCCCATTTTTCTTTTATGGTGTAGTCAGTAGGAGAAATCAAGTTCAGCCATTCTTATGTATTAGCCACAAAATGTTTTTGGCTACCATACAATTCTCCAGCTCCTTTATAAATTTGAGTGGCAGCTTTTTGGACCTTGCTGTGTTGGTAACTGATATTTATCATGAAGATATGTGAAGGAAACTAAAGTTGTCCAATAATATCTTTTATGGTTAACATGCCCTTTGTTAGCCATGTGGATATGAATTTCTAGCTTGTGGCAAATTTAAATGGTGGATTATTCCAGATTGGCATGGAAGGAGAGTTGATGCAATTAGAAATGGTAATGGTAAATAGTGTTTTGCCTTACACATGCAGGCAACCATTTTCAAAATGGAAGTGTAGAGAGAGAGAGATAAAGGAGTTAACTATTTTTTCTTCAATTTCAAGGCACACTGGGCCTTGGGTCTATCCCACCACCTCTTCCTATCTTATTAAAAATCTTAACTGAAAAGCAAGATGATAGAAATACAAGTCAGGTAATCCTACCCCACCCCTTTTTTGGCCATGATTTCTTAAGTAGCTTGTGGGATATCTATGGTGTCTTCGTATTCCATAAGAATATTGTACAACTGTGTTTATTTGTATGCACGTTGAAGCAGAAAATTCAAGTCAAATTAAGCTAAATATGTAAATTAATCTTGGTCCTATATTCATTTTAATAGCTTTTACCCTTCCCAATAGACAGTAGCAGTAGTAGTGGGCTTAAACTGCAGCAAGGGAGATTTAGGTTGGCCATTAGGAAAAAGTTCCTAACTGTCAGGGTAGTTAAACACTGGAATAGATTGCCTAGGGAAGTTGTGGAATCTCTATCTCTGGAGATATTTAAGAGTAGGTTAGATAAATGTCTATTAGGGATGGTCTAGACAGTATTTGGTCCTGCCATGAGGGCAGGGGACTGGACTCGATGACCTCTCGAGGTCCCTTCCAGTCCTAGAGTCTATGAGTCTATGAACACTATTTTTTCCCTGTCTTCTGTCACTTTTTTGAGTATGCCATCCACATTTTCAGATACTATCTTTGATAAATTAGAGCCCATCCTGATGCCTAAATAGGGTCTCTCTTTGCATAAATGAAAGGAGAATGATTCTATTTGAGATGGATTTGGTCTACAAGAAAAATCCATCACTTGAGATTTGTTCCAGATTATCCAAATTCCCGATAACTCATTGAAATAGTTTACTGCAGGCAGTAGCAGTGGGAATCGAAGCGTATGGATTTTGAGAGTGAGCAGAATACTAATTCTCTACTCTTCATCCCAGATGGTAATTCCTTCAGTGGAAGGTGTTTTTCTGATATGCTGCTAGCAGTTCCCTGTTCATATCAAAACATAGAAGTGATAATGAGTATTCCTGATTGATTCCTCTATTTAAGTAAGAAATGGAAGTGATAACACCATTTGTCAGAACAGAGGCAAGCGGTGATTTATAAATACTACAATTTGGGTCAAAAATTTAGGGCCAAATCCTAATTTTCTCAGGATTGCTTGTAGGTCTGGCAATTCCACTTGATCAAAGAACTTTTCAGCGTCTAACGACAGGATATCTGCTGGAACATCCGTTGTTTGTGCCTGGCGGTTTAAATAGTTTAATCTTTCGAATATTTCTGCCGCTAATCTGCCATGAATAAAACCCACCTGGTTCATATGTTTGATGGAGCACAAGCGTGAAGCAAGAATCTTTGTCAGAATTTTATAATTTATGTTTGACAGATGGGGGTGGTAATTGTCACAATGAAGACTGTCCTTGCCCTTTTTTAGAATTAAGGTAATTATTGCTATGCTTGTGTGCCGTAATATCAGCTTTCACCTACAGATATGCAGGAGCTGGCATCCCATTTTTTAAAAAAAATCTAATCTGGACTAGGAGGAATGAACTGGGGAGAAACATGTAGTCATGTTCCGTAGTATGCTTCCATCTCCACATATCCACTTGTTCAATAGCTTTCAGTGGGGATAATGGCTGGTTTGCAAAGACCTGAGGTTTTCACATAGAACACTGAGATTTCCTAGTACCATTGGCCCATCAACTCTGTTGGAAGTTGTACAGGGTTTATGACCCACTCTTCTTCCTGGGGCCTGTTTGCTATCCCCAGTAAGGCTCAGAGAGGCTTCAGGGTTGTGCAGCACCCATGTCTTTATTTACTTAAGGTTGTCCCACCCCCAGTGTCCATCTATATACAAGCTTTACAGGCAGTCAGCCTTCAGCTAGGAGGCCTCTAGCTCCCTCTGTGACTGACTTCTCCCTTGCTGCTCCCTGCCTTCTGGCTCCCTCTCAGCCTTTATAGCCCTTGGCTTATCAGTCCAGCAGGTGTTGCCAGTCCTCAGGCCAGCATCAGGCCTTTTCCATCACCCTCAATCTTTTTCCCTTGATTGGAGTTGAAATGGGCAGGGGCTAATTAGGTGCTTTTACACCAGCACCCTGCTACATACCTCCCCCCTTAAACTGCTGCCAAGCCTGATCTTGCTCGGCCCTGCTTTTCTCAGCTTGTGGTTTTACTCTGAGGATGGCCTCCCTGCCCATCTGGGTGGTCCTCACACTCAACCCTGTGGGGTTTTGGCATTCTCCACCCACAAAAAGTGCGTTGGGTCAGGGGTGGGCCACCCCACAATCCCACCTCCGCCAAGAGGTCATCATACCAGTCACAACCTTGGGCAGGTCACCCCGGATGTTCTCTTTCCTTCCCTGGTGGGGGAGACGGATTGGCGCCAACTGCCCCGAGGCTGCCCCATGTGTCCTGTTTGGGGCCTCTGCCTGTTGGCGTTCGAGCCTCCCCCTTTTGGGTTCCTACCATCTGAACTTTCTTTGGCTTCTCTTCCTCTGTCACGGGGATTCCGTCCCCCTGGGTGGTCCCATCCTGGGACCTCCATTCCTCATCAGTCACTCCTCTAGGGTCCCTGTCCTGGCTGTGGTGTCTAGGGTTCATATCTTTCTCCCCTTGAGGTTGCAGGGACTCCCCTTTCTCAAGGTCCACCCCCATAGGGGCCTTGACCCTCCCTCCAGGGTCTTCCCCCTCGCTTTCTCTGTTGGTCTCCTCCCTGTGCCCTCTTTCCCTTTTGGGGCAGAGTTCCAATCCAATCCCAGGACCACAGGGTAGGGCAACCCTTCTATTACCCCCATCTGCTTCCAGCAAGCCTTCCCTGCACCTCCAGGGGTACCTGGGCCATGGGACAATACTCCCCATCCCCACTGGTGCATTCCACCAGCATCCTTTATCCAGGGATAAGCCAATGCAGCTTTACCAAGTATCGCTGTATGGGGGACCGGGCTGAGGCCAAATCCACTAGACTCGTCTCGGGCTTTCTCCCCACCCACACGGGGATGGTGGCTATTCCATATCTCTTGTTCTCCCCCCAACCTTAGTCCAACTACAGAATTCAGCATCCCCACAGTCCATCACTGGGCAGCCAAGGCTCTTATGCCCCGGCTGTCCACAGTGCCAGCATACAAGCTGTCCCTGGCAGTTAGGGGTACCGTTGTGCTCCTCCCGTCGCTTGTCTACCGGCTTCCCAGTGGGGTGCTCCCAGGGCTTCTTGCCTCCCTCTGTCTCTCTCAGGGTCCAATGCTCCTCGGGGGGAAGTCTGCCTCTGCATATTCTTCTGTCCTTTTGATGGCGGCTTCTACAGTGCCAGGCTGATGTCACCACATCCAGACCCACATACTATTGGGGAGGCACTGCACAAACTGTTTGAGGATCACCTGATCCATAATCTGCCCCACTGTTTGGACATCAGGCCTCAACCAGCGCGTCACCCAGTCCATCAATTTCTGGGCGAAGGCCCAGGAGTGCACACCCCCTGCCCACCGGGCTCCCCAAAACTTTTGTCAGTATTTTTCCGACAAAAGCCTCAGGTGGTCCAAGATGGCTGCTTCACAGCAGCATAGTCTCTAGCCTGAGCATCTGTCAGGGCCATAGATGCCACTTGCACCTCCCCAGCAAGATGTGGGGCTAGCCCAAGGCCCAGGTTGTCCTGTCCCATTCCACGCCCGGGGCCCCCTGTTCAAGGGTACCCAAAAAGGCGGAGTCATCCGATGGGGCCATCATACAGAGGCTGAGGCCCAGGGGGCAGGTGCCATCTGCCCCTGCAGGACTCACCAGTTTCTGCAGAAGCTGCTGCTGCACCGCTGCCTGTTCTTTAATAAAGTCCTGCAAAGCCTATTGTTGCTTTGCCTACGAAGCCAGTAAAACTTTCCTCTCCAGCTTATGAGACTCTGAAAGGCCTGCATTGTCTTCTGCATCTCCTCGTGTTTCTCCATGAGCCACTGCAGAGTGCCCTCCATCTGCAGGTCACCAAATTCTGTCTCTGGCAAAGCATCCCAGATGAACCCCAATGTGTAACGGTTTACGACCCACCCCTTTTCCTGGGGCCTGCTTGCTCTCCCCAGTAAGGCTCAGAGAGGCTTCAGGGTTGTGCTACACCCGTGTCTTTATTACTTAAGGTTGTCTCACCCCCAGTGTCCATCTATATACAAACTTTACAGGCAAAGTCATCCTGCCACTGGGAGGCCTCCAGTTCCCTGACTGACTGACTGACTGACTTCTCTCTTGCTGCCCCCTGCCTTCTGGCTCCCTCCCAGCCTTTATAGCCCTTGGCTTGTGAGGCCAGCAGGTGTTGCCAATCCTCAGGCTGGCATCAGGCCTCTTCCATCAGCCCCAATCTGCTTCCCTTGATTGGAGCTGGCCAGGCAGGGGCTAATAGGTGCTTTTGCACCAGCACCCTGCTACAGAAATAATGTCAGTTATTTCAGTGATAAAGGATGTGTTCCCACCACTAGGATTATATGCACTCTCCAAAATTAATGTTAGTATTGAAAATGCCTTCAATTATTATGTATTTGCCCTAGGATCCGACCATGACTGAATAAATTGAAAAGTTAAGGCTCTTGTGGATTAATATCGCTACTCCCGCTGCTTCTGGAATTGAAAGAGGAGTGATATTCATGTCCCGCCCATAGTTGGGTTTTTTTTAATTCTGTCTGCATCTTCATTCCTTAAATGGGTATCCTGAAGGAAAGCTATATGACATGTATCTGATTTTAAGTGCCTCAAAGTTGTAATTCTTTTGGAGGGTTAATTAAGCCCCCATACATTCCAGGAACAGAAATTAATAGTGATTGTTTGGCTGATAATTGGCCCCCAATAGATTGACAGCCTCCAAGTGCCTCTCCATTAAAAAACAAACAAACGTACACAGTCCATCTTACCTTTAACATCCCAGACTTCTAATAAGGGCAAAATCAGATCACCGATGGCGTATGCCTGCACCCACCCTTTCTCCCCCCACCCCAATATAAATTAATTAGGAATCTGCCAGAAGTATACCTATATTTACCAAAATGCCTACATGCGCCAAGGCATGTACATGAATGAAACCTATTGCTTCATAGATATGAACACATAAGTAATAGCTTATAGTATAAATGCTAATATGTACATGGTGTATAAATATTTATACCAATAGACTAATGAAAAAAGGTAAACACGAAGTGACAAATGACAGTGTATGCAAATAAACATAAATATATGAACCATATACATATAATAAGTATATAAACTTTAAGCATAGGTAGAAATGTAAAAATATACAAGTGCCTATATCTAGTGGTATGGGTAGTCACAAATAACATGCAAATAAATAGTTATGGCTATATTAGCATCATGTATATATTAACATAGACAAATATAGATTATAAATATAACTAGAAATAAGGAGATGAGTAATATACTTATGAACATACAGATATATTTATGTTGACTTATAAATATACTGAAAATATTGATTATTAGGCTATACTGAATATCTTGTCTCAATACTAATTATACCCTATAATACTATTAAACATATAATATGTCAAATATCTGTACCTGAGTTGCCTGGTTTTCCAATCACAGTTCCTTTTCTTCAGAGCATATACTCTCCATTGTCTTTTCCTTTATTAGAGGATCATGCTGTTATCCTGTGTGAGATCAATTCCTGTAAAGTGCTTGCAAAGCATCCAATGGATACTGTAGTATTTCCCAGAGTCTGTCAACTTCATTATGAAGGTTGCAGGATATTTAATGCTGTATTTAATATTTGATCCCCTGAATATTAATTTGATGTCATTAAATGCTGCTCTCTTCTTGCTTAAATTTACATAGAAGTCTGGAGATAATGAAAATTTTAAGTCCTTGTACTTAAGACTGACTGTTTGCCTAGCAGCAGACGACAACTTAACTTTGTCATTAAATTTTATCAATTTACAGAGGATGGGTGTGGAGTTCTTATTGTTCTCTCTCCTTCTGGTCCCTGCCACTTGATCTCCTTTCAGTCTCCAGAGGACAGAGATGACTTGTACCTGCTGATACTTGGTGGGGAGACACAAAGTAAAGGGGGGGACATGTGGTCACTCCAACATGTCACCTCTGGGATGAATTTTCCAGCCCCACCTCCCTAGGCCAGGGCAGCCAATCCTGACGGCTGGAGTGCAGCATGACAGGGGGCGGGGCGGGGTGGAAGAGGCTCACAACAATAAAGTTTCTCCCTGGACACTGGAGCTCCCATGTCCTCATGGACACCTCACCAAGGGGAGGAGTGCAGGCAATGCCCCTCACTTGGGCTGAGCAGAGGGAACTTGGTCCGGGCGCCTTCCCCAGCAACACCACTGCCCTTCACTGGGCCCAGGGCCACTACATTCTCGCCGCCAAAGTTTCCTGGGGTGTGAAGGGGGGGCTCTGTCCTTCTCCTGCTATGCCTTCTCTCCCCACCCTCCCGGCACATTTCCAGCTCACTTGGTCCGTGTCCCCAGCAGCTGGGCCTGGGAGGTAACAGAGGGGTAAGTCAGAGCTGTTTCTCAGGCCAGATGTGGGTGGACGCTCCAGGTTGTGGCCTCTGTGCAGCAGAGCAGCTGCCTGTGAGAGAATCCGGCTGGGGAGGTAGCAGAAGCCTGCCATTTCCACTCCCCAGTTAAAAGGGACTGGGGCCCAGCTGCCAGGGACTGGGGCCAAGTGAGCCAGAAACATGCCGGATGGAAGCGCAGTAGGGGAAGGACAGAGCCCCCCTTCCCTGGTAGGCCAAGCAGAGAAAGCCCTGGAAGGGCAGCTTAGCATGCACAGAAATCTAGGGGGGCTCATGACCCCGTGTGGCCCACCCCCACACATATTGCCTCTGCCATAAGAGACAAACTGGGATCCAATCCCAGTACCTCTCAGAGTGTGTGTTCTGGAGAAAACTGATCATGTTTTTTCCTTCAAGCTCTTCAGGGACCCCCAGTAACCCAAATTATTCCTGCTTGATCGATTTTCAAGAGTTTCTTGTTTCTCCTCAAGATGGGTTAGTCTTTGCCTTAAGGAAGCATTCTCCCTTTTAACCTCTGTCAGTTCTATGGCAGCTTTTTATAGTTTGTTCTCTAAGTAAGTCAAATAAGCTTTGTCTTTTCCCACATCTTTAGAAAGCTCATGTATATTTTGAGATAAAAGATCAAATTTGGTAGTTAGAAAGTTCTGCATAGCAGCAAAGTCCTGAATGAGAGACTGCTGGGTTTCTTCACCCTGGCCTTTTTTTGGAGACTCAGGCCTGGTCTACAGTACGCGTTTAAACGGAATTTAGCAGCATTAAACTGATTTAACCCTGCACCCATCCACACAACAAGGCCCTTTATATCGATATAAAGGGCTCTTTAAACCTGTTTCTGTGCTCCTCCCCGACAAGAGGAGTAGCACTGAAATCGGTATTGCCATGTTGGATTAGGTTTAGTGTGGCCGCAAATTGACAGTATTGGCCTCTGGGCAGTATCCCACAGTGCACCATTGTGACCGCTCTAGACAGCAATCTGAACTCGGATGCACTGTCCAGGTACACAGGAAAAGCCCCGCGAACTTTTGAATTTCATTTCCTGTTGCCCAGCATGGAGCTCTGATCAGCACGGGTGGCGATGCAGTCCCAAATCCAAAAAGAGCTCCAGCATGGACCGTACAGGAGATACTGGATCTGATCGCTGTATGGGGAGACAAATCTGTTCTATCACAGCTCCGTTACAGAAGACAAAATGCCAAAGTATTTGAAAAAATCTCCAGGCTATGATAGACAGAGGCCACAGCACAGTGTTGTGTGACAAGTGTAACGGAAAGCCAAAGAATCAAATGGACGCTCATGGAGGGAGGAAGGGGGTACTGAGGACTCCAGCTATCCCACAGTCCCTGCAGTCTCCGAAAAGCATTTGCATTCTTGGCTGAGCTCCCAATGCCTGTAGGGTCAAATACATTGTCTGGGGTGGTTCAGGATATATCTCTTCAATTTACCCCCCCTTCTCCCCCGTGAAAGAAAAGGGAAAAAAATCATTTGTTGACTTTTTTCAATGTCACCATATGTCTACTGCATGCTGCTGGTAGACGTGGTGCTGCGGCACTGAACAGCAGCAACCCTTCCCCTCCCCGGTGACAGACGGTACAGTACAAAATGACTGATAGCCATCTTCATCATCCTGTTAGTGCTCCTGGCTGGCCTCCATGAGGTCAGCCAGGAGCGCCTGGGTAAAAATAGGAATGACTCCCGGTCATTCCCGGCAGACGGTACAGAATGACCGATAACCGTCATCTCATTGCCAATTTACAATGGCATGGCAGACAGTACAATAGGGATGGTAACTGTCTCTGCTACCATGCAAAGGCAAATGAATGCTGCTGTGTAGCGCTGCAGTACCACCTCTGTCAGCAGCATCCAGTACACATATGGTGACAGTGACAAAAGGCAAAATGGGCTCCATGGTTGCCATGCTATGGTGTCTGCCAGGGCAATCCAGGGAAAAGGGGTGCGAAATGATTGTCTGCCGTTGCTTTCACAGAGGAAGGAATGAGTGATGACATTTACCCAGAATCACCCGCGACACTGTTTTTGCACCATCTTGCATTGGGATCTCAACCCAGAATTCCAATGGGCGGGGGAGACTGCGGGAACTATGGGATAGCTATGGGATAGCTACCCACAGTGCAACACTCCAGAAATCGACGCTAGCCTCAGTACATGGATGCACACCACCAAATTAATGTGCTTTGTGTGGCCACATGCACTTGACTTTATACAATCTGTTTTACAAAACCAGTTTATGTAAAATCGGAATAATCCTGTAGTGTAGATGTACCCTCAGGCTTTAGTCATTTGGCATTTCTGTTTTTCCCTGCAGCATCCATAATAATACAACAAAAAGGATCCCTGTCATCCAGCTAGTAAATTTCTGGCAAGGTTATGGTTCAGATACCGGGGAGCCTTTAACTGATGTGGGGGAGACATGGAGTCAGGTAACCATCTTCTCTACAGGTCACCTGAGCCCCATTAGGCTATTCCAGTGTCTGGTGTCTCTCAAAGAATGTGACACAGACCAGGTGATGGAACACACTGATTGCTCTGTATTTTCTCAAGCCTTGGTTGTAGTAAAATATCCATTAATGGGAGATGAGAGGTATCTTTTTTTTTTAAGCATGTTGTTTCTGATGTTCTGATGTTCTTTCATTTAGCAAAATCTTTTTTATTTCTGTTTAGAAATAAAGGACTTTCTTGGAGACGCACAGCAAAATGGTAGCAGAGTCAAAACACATTTGGGGTTAGGGAGAGAGCAGAAGCAGCTTAGTGCAAGATGGAGCACTGGAGAGAAAAGGACTCCAAAGGTATTTTTGCCAGGCTGATTCTGTCTATTTTGCAGCTGCTGTGAAAATGCAAATAAAAAACCAAAAGCTGTTCCTGCCTTGTTGCGTAATATTGTGTGTATTGCACTTGTGAAAGTGGGATGGATCCTTCTATGTTCAACCAGAAGTTTACCTTGAGTTCCCCACACTAATAACTGTGGCTAAGACTTTTGGCTGTCCAATCTGAGACACCTTCAAGAAGGTGGGTGCTCAGCACATTCTGAAAACTAGGCGCTTTCAATGTGTCTCAAGCTGGCCACCCAAACTCATTAGTTACTTTTGAAAATCCAGCCCTGTCTCTCTATCTGGTATCAAAGCTGCATGTCAGAAGTAGTAGCAAGAAACCCTGGGAAATGCAAAATGTAGACAGCTGGTTGGGAAATAAATTTTCCATAGGAAATATATTCATTTTTGTCAAATTTTTCCATTGAAATTAATTTAATTTTCTTCAAAATATGTATTTTTGTTGACAACCAACAACCAAAAATTTTACTTTTAGTTGAAAGTTTATTAAAATATGGTGTTTTATTTTTAAAAAATGATCATCTTTAGCACACAGCCTCTTGAATCCTCTCTCTTCAGCTAAGTATCATCTCTGAAAAACTCAAATGCTCCTCTCTTCAGGAGCCTTGGAAAAGGTGAAAATGAGTTTCTTGGTCTTGTGCTAGCCTTGATGGTTGCCTTCTATATTGCCAAACTACCATGTGTTTTTCCAAAAAAATAAATAAAGCTCCCAAAACCACCTAAATCCTTTTCAAAATAAAATAAAGCTTTATACGAGCTGCAATGATCCCTTCTAGGAATGTTGTCCCTATGGAATGTGTTTGGAACTTTGTCACATGATGTGAATGAAATAATGCCAGTCTCATCCCACCTCACATTGAAAGGACAGCACATTTGTTTGCTTCCATAAATAGTATTTTCCATCTTGTTCTGAGCACAAAAGCTCATAATTAGACTTGTTGAATAACTGATTTTCAGTTCAAACTACTCTGCCATCCTCCATGGCTCCTGAAGCCTTACCAAAGGCATGAAGATCACTTTTCTTACCTTTTTCCTCCAGTACAATAAATGCTACTTTTGCCTTTGTCAGGGACAATCAAACAGCTCAATAGTTTGGAATCCCAGTGCAATATCGGCAACAACAGATACACACTGCTAAAAGTTAAATTCTCATCCCAGATGTACAATTATCCATGCTGTGTCTTCAAAGCAAACTACTGTAATGGTGGAGGTAAGTGCAGGAGGGAATTTTTGATGTGTTTCTATTTCTATTGCCTGTTTTAAAAATTGGGATCCAGCCATAAAGGGCTGATATCTATGAAACAGCTCTTCAGTTAGTACTAGGATTCTGTCCATGTACTTAAGTGAAATACCTTGTGACCACACAGACATTACACAATGAACCTTCCTGGACAGAAAAGCCTCTTATAAAGGACGCTGTTAATGCTGTGCATTTGAATCTGTTTGACAGTATTGGATCATTGGGGAACAGTATGGTGAATTTGCCTGCTGCTCCCTGCCTCCTGCTGAAAAGGTTATTAGGTTGCTAGGAGGGGGAAGGATCCATGGCAACTGGAAGACAGGTAAGGCGGTGTGTGCCACAGGGGCAACATGTCTGGGCTATCACAGCAGGAGCGTGGTGGTTTGTGGGCAGCTTGGGATCCACCAGGTGCTAGAGCCTTCACAGATTAAGCACCCACCGTGATAGTTTGCACCAAGGGACACCCAAAGTGCCCACTCCCAGGTAGTTTCAAGACAAAGTCTAGTGACACCGCCCACCCCATTGACACGGGGAAAGAAGAACAACCTCAGTGTCTGCTTCTTGCTTATGCTTTGGTCTTTCCAAAGGTTTGGGTTTAAAAAACAATTAAGTGACACCTTCCCCCCAACCACCACCACCTAGAAAGTACAATAGCTCAGTTGTGACTGAATAATATGCCATTTAGAGCTGCAGAAGGATTGCCCTGCTCTTGTTTCAGATTATTTTCATGGTCTGAGCCCATGATTTTACTGAACTTCACTTAATGTCATTGCCAAAATACTTGGTGGATTTGAAGTTACTCACACTTAGATGATGCTACAGCAGTGCCAGTTGTGCTGGAGCTTTCACTGATGCACTTGCCAGCAGGTTATCATACAGAGTATATTCAACAAACTATTTAGAGTAGAGTTTCAGCAACACTTTGCCTTCTAGTTTAATAAATGTTTACATTAGATTTGAGCTTTGATCTGCTCTATTTTTTCTCATGCCCTGTTTAAGCAGATGGCCCAGGTGAAAGGATTAATACTACAGTGGGATTTTATAGGCTTTGTACTTGACAACTGGGAATATAAACCTATAATACAGAGCATTTGTATAGCGTTTTTCATCCACAAGCTCAAAGCACTTTACAAAGGTAGATAAGAATTTTAGGGAGATTAACAAAACTTATCTGTGGTTACAATTTATTTCCCATGTCAGCCTGCTTCTCCTACACCCACTCCATATACTTCACACACTTTGACCAGGAGGGTAAACAAGCTGCTGTAATGCGTTTCTAAAATCATCTGGCACCAGGACGTGTGAAAACAAGTGTCTCACTCTGCTCAGGTACTGCCCATGATGCTCTCTTGGCCAAGACATTGAACTTTCATTATTAAGGCCATGTCTATACTACATAGTGTAGTAAATCAGTTTAAGTTATGTCAATGATCATAAACCTCTGTAATTAAATTGCTTGTGCATGTTCACACAACAATCCTTATATCTGCGGAGCATGTCTACAGTTGGTGCTCTAGTACCGACAGAGAGAGCAGTGCACTGTTGGTAGCTATCCCACTGTGCAAATCACCACCTTCTCCCATTAGGAGATCTGGGAATGGATCGTAGTCCATCATGGGGGTGAGATCACCACCCCATGATGCAATTTTCTCTGTCACATAATGCCAAGGGCTTCCAACTGCATTTTGTACAGTTTTTCAAATGCCCCTCTAAACTTTGCATTCACCACTCTGCCTGACAGCATGGATCCTGCACTGCTCACCAGTCCTGTGATAAGCATTATGAAAACAATGCAGCTGATCCTGCAGTGTTTCGTGAGCTGCGAATCTGAACAGGAATTGGTGGTGCCTGCCCTGCTGTGTGCCATGGAAAGAAACAATTCAAGATTGATGTTGACATTCACGAAGCAGCTGCACATGGTGGAGCAAGTGGTAGGATCAGATTGTGATGTAGGTATGGGATGACCAGTAGTGGCTGCAAAACTTTTTTATGTGCAAAGCTACCTTCCTGGAACTGTTGAATTGTCCCCACCCTGCAGCGCAAGGACACCAAAATGAGACACCTGCCCTAACGGTGGAGAAGCGAGTGGCGATCGCTGTGTAGAAGCTGGCAACTGAAGACAGCTACTGGTCAGTCGTGAATCAGTTTGGAGTTGGGAAGCCTACTGTGGGGATTGTGGTGATGCAAGTGTGCAGGGCCATTAATCACCTCCTGCTACAAAGGACTGTGCCTCTGGGCAACATGCAAGAAATAATGGATGGCTTTGTGGCAATGGGATTCCCTAATCATAGCGGGGCAGTAAATGGCATACATATCCCATTTTTGGCCCCAGAACATCTTGAGATGTAGTACATCAATAGAAAGGACTACTTCTCCATGGTCTTGAAAGCACTCGTGGATCACCAGGGTCATTTCACTGACATCACTGTGGGGTGGTCAGGGAAGGTGCATGATGCCTGCATCTTCAGGAACACTGGTCTGTATAAAAAGCTGCCTTCAGGGACTTTCTTTCCAGACAAGAAGATTCCAGTAGGGGATGTGAAATGCCCATAGTGATCCTGGGAGACCCAGCCTACCTCTTACTCCTGTGGCTCATGAAGCCATACAGGGGAAACCTTGACAGCAGCAGAGAGCGCCTCAACAACAGGTTCAGCAGGTGCAGAATGACAATAGAACGTGTGTTTGGCAGATTAAAGGCTCGCTGGTGCGGCCTTTTTGGTAGGTTAGAACTCAATGAGGAAAATATTCCCATGATCATAGCAGCCTGCTGTGCTCTGCATAACATTTGTGAAGCCAAGGGGGAAAAGTTTCCCTGGGTTGGAACATTGAGGTGAATTGCCTGGTGGATTATTTTGAGAAGCTAGACACCAAGGCTATTAGAGGGGCTCAACAGGCGGCTATTTGAGTCAGGGAGGCTTTGAAGCAGCATTTTGACAATGAGCCCCAGTAAGGTTCTTTCTGTAATGAATTCAGCCAAGTATTGTTTACTTGCTACCTTGAATGACCCCTGTAATGATTCCTGCCTGAGTGCTAATTAAGAACATAAGGACATAAAAACAGCCATACTAGGTCAGACCAAAGGTCCATTTAGCCCAGTATCCTGTCTTCCAACAGTGGCCAATGCCAGGTGACCCATAGGGAATAAACAGAACAGGTAATCATCAAGTGATCCATCCACCCATTCCCAGCTTCTGGCAAACAGAGGCTAGGGACACCATCCCTACCCATCCCGTCTAATAGCCATTGATGGACCTATCCTCCATGAATTTATCTAGTTCTTTTTCTGAACCCTGCAGATGTGCCAGTTACCACTGTGTATAAATTTTTGTTGCAACCACCTCATGTAGGTCACAAATAAGAATCACTGTCTTTGTAAGACTACATTTTTATTACACAGATTAACATTTCTTACAAGGGACATAACAGTGAGCAGCACTCTCTGAAGTGAGGAACTCACAGCTGTGTTAGTCCAGCTGTTATTGAAAATGTCCCTGCGCTGGAATGCAAGGGGTACATGAGAGGAGTGTGGGGGGGGAGTTTGGGGAGGGCAAGGAATTCAATTCTGTATGGGCTTCAGGGGGAGTCCAGCATGAATGTGTTCCACCTGCAATCAGGGACCTCAGGATCTCCGTTTGGTCCTCCATTAGCTTTATCATCCACTCCTGAGCCCATCTCCTCTCCTGGCTATCCATTTCTAGTTTCCCATTTATTGTCTCTCTTCACACTCTGTGCTCGCTATCAGCCTGATCTGACAATTGCAACAATTTGCAAATCATGTCCTCCTTATGCTCCTCTTTTGCCTCCTTATCTGATGAAGGTGCTGCGCCAGCGTGTAGGAGCTGGTCCTCAAGAGAACATCTGCAGAAGAAAAAAAAATACAAAGAAACAATACACAGTGTCTTGAATCATAAAAGTTACATACACCTCCTTCTCACTTTCCCTTTGCAAGCATGCAGCACAGCCAGAGCACTAAACATGGTGAGTTTGGCCTGGGGGTGAGGGTGCAGGGGCAAGATGGAACAAAAGGTCTGGGTGGTTTCAGAAGGGGATCAGTACAAGTGCCTGGGGATGCTATTCTGAATACTGGCACCATTTTCCTCAGGCGGTGGTGGTGGGGAATTGAAACTGAAATCACACTACTGCGGATAACCAAAAATGCAAGGATGTATCTCCTGCATGTGTGTGGCTTCAGACTGGGTCCATCTACTGCTCACCTGTGTGCTGCTCTGGTTCCTGCAGAAGTAATTGCTGATCAGTGCAGCAAAGCTTCCTACAATGGGGGATGAAACAAAACAGCTCTGCCAAGGAACCTTTGGGAGAGAATTGCAGAGTATCTGTAGGAAAGTTTCCTAGAGATCTCTATAGAGTGTTCCTGGGAGATCTGTGTGCATTAAAAAACTTTTCTTCCCTGCGTAGCTGAATGGAGGAATAAGAAGCAGATGCAAACAATACCTAGTGTAGTTAATTTCAATCCCTTCTCTCATGTTCACATTGTAACAAAATGAAGGACACTTTTACCTCATGTAACTGTGCAGTATCAAAGCAAAATAAGTACTTCCTGGAGTTCCCCTCTTCTGCTTCAGGCATGCCAGAGTCGGAATGCTGGGACTGGCTAGACCCCTCCAGAGTCAAAAAGAGGTTCTGGCTCACCACATCACCTGTCCCACATCTTCCTCTAACTCAGCCTCCTCATCCACCACTTCATCCTTAGGATTGACTCCACTGGCCACTGCCTCTAGTCCCACCGAAGTGGTTTTATCACGTCGGTGTAGCAGGAGAATTAAATTGGCAGGATGAACATTGTTGGGTGTACCTCTCCACTGTTTTGTCCATGAAACCGGACTTTTATTGACAAAACTGTGTAGTGTAGACAAGGCCTTTAGTATCTTCTCCTACCCATCCTAAGCCAGTACATAGAATGCATACTTGCTCTTTTCTCTTTCTTTCTGAACATTCACAGGAAATTCCTTTCAATACAGAGCACTGGTGAAAACTGCACTACAGAGGTTCTGGTGTCTCTCTTTGTCATGGTACAATTCCCCAAAAGATGGGATACCAGCATGAATTCCTCTAATCTCAATTACCAGCTTAGAACCTGTAGCGCTGCCACCAACCAGGAATTCCAGTGCCTGGTATACTCTGGTCCCCACAAAAACCTTGCCCAGGGACCCCCAAGACCCAGACCCTCTGGATCTTAACACAAGGAAAGTAAACCCTTTCCTTCACCGTTGCCTCTCCCAGGCTTCCCCTGCCTGGGTTACCCTGGAAGATCACTGTGTGATTCAAACTCCTTGAAATCACAAAACAGAGAGGACGATTCACCTTCCTCCCTCCTTCTCTTTCCCCCTTCCAGACTCTTCCTGAGAGAAAGTAATCCTGGCACAGAGAGAAATCAGCCTCTCTCTCCCTCTTCCCTCCTTTCTCTCCACCAATTCCCTGGTGAATCCAGACCCCGTCCCCTGGGGTCTCACCAGAATAAAAAAACAATTAGGTTCTTAAACAAGAAAAGCTTTTAATTAAAGAAAGAAAAAACAGTAAAAATTATCTTTGTAAATTTAAAATGGAATAGGTACAGAGTCTTTCAGCTGTAGACAGTGGGAACACCCTCCCAGCCTAAGTATACAAATACAAATTAAAATCTTTTCAGCCAAATACCAGTCTGAACTCCTTTCAGCCAAATACACATTTGAACTCCTTCCAACCAAATACACATTTGCAAATAAAGAAAACAACCATAAGCCTAACTCACTTTATCTATCTAGTGCTCACTATTCTGAACTTATAAGAACCTGTATCAGGGAGATTGGAGAGAAACCTGGTTGCACATCTGATCCCTCTGAGCCCCCAGAGTGAACAACAACCAAAACTAACAGCACACACAAAAACTTCCCTCCCTCAAGATTTGAAAGTATCCTGTCCTCTGATTGGTCCTCTGGTCAGGTGACAGCCAGGCTCACTGTTCTTGTTAACCTTTTCCAGGCAAAGAGATATGAAGTACTTTTGTTCTATTAACTCTTACTTATCTGTTTATGACACTCTTAATACAGAATAGGTGAGCCAGGAGACCCCCTCCAGCCTTAATCTATGAGTGAAGCAATGATTGCAAGTCATATTTAAACACATGCACACTCTCTCTGCTGGTGATAATGCTTCAGAAAATAAAGGTTAAGACATGATGACTAGTAGTTCATCTGCAAAGATAATTGCATGTTATTTCTCATCTCTTTTTCAGGTGTTATACTTAGTGTTTAAGAGCTGTAAAGAGATTTACTGATGCTAACATTAATCCTCACAATGCTGTGAGGCTGGTAATCAGAGCCTTATTTACAGATAGGGAAGCAGAAGCCAGGGGACTAGGGACATTCCCAAAGCCATAAAATGGATGGAATGGGATTTGTGTCAGGTGTAAGATTAGTGCATTGGAGTTCTTAACTCTCAGGCCAACACTCAGCCATTAGTCTATGTAAGAGAAAGATTTGAGTAGAAATATCACTTCACGAAAGTATATAATGTACTTGTTTTAATATTTGTGAAATCAATTTTTAATTAAACTTCTCACTAAGTGAAGGATTCTCATGGATAATCAGAAAATATGCTCACCTATATTAAAATTACAGCAAAACACTAGTTTTTTAAGTTTGGGTTTGAGAAAATGATCCCTGTCTTAATTAGGACTTTAGCAAAATAATGATGACCTGTAAATGAGAGTGGTGTGTCTGTGTGTGTGTGTGTGTATAATTACAGCTTTAATATATGCAAAATGTAACTGTAGCTGTCTACGAAGTTTCTTAATCAGTTGGACACCATGTGTGTATTTTTGTTCCAGTTCAGATGCTTTACATTTAAATGTCTTTTTGATGGGATTATGGGTCATGTACAATCTTGTAGAGAATTATAAATTTACTTCAGGAGATATATTTTTCTGCGGATACTCAAAGGGGGAATCTGTCTTGTACTAAATGAGTGATAAAAACTGAAATAATTGTTACATAAGTATGTGGAATTCTCAGTCCTGTTGCATACATAAATGTGTGAGGAGAGAAAAGCAGGGGAAATCACACTAAACCTGGCAATTTCACTTGAAACAGCTGCAGCAAACAACTCTGCAGACCAGATGATTAGTTGTATTACTTTATTATGTATAGCAGGTGTGGTATGAATTGCTTGTAGCTTCTGCCACTCATAGTTTTGGCGCAGCTGGATACTGGTGATGTGGAGCTACACGAGCTAGTTTTATTTACATCTGGCCTTTTTATTACACCTCTACCCCGAGATAACGCAGTCCTCAGGAGACAAAAAAAATCTCACCACCTTATAGGTGAGACCGTGTTATATCAAACTTGCTTTGCCCCTCCCCTTCCTTGTTCCCTGACTGCCCCCTCCAGAGACACCCATCCCCAATCACCCCCAGGACCTCACCCCCTACCCAACCCCTCTGTCCCCTGATTGCTCCAACCCCTATCCACCCCCTCAACCCCCTGACAGGCACTCCTGGGCAGCGGCAGGAAGCGAAGCAGCCCAGCCCCAGCCCGCTCCACTCCGCCAGCTCCCAGCCGCAGCGCTCCACTTCCCGCTGCAGGTGAGTGCAGGGAGGTTGGGGAAAGGATGCCCCCATACTCACCTATGGCAGGAAGAGGAGCACTGCGGCTGGGAGCTGGCGGAGTGGAGCAGGCTGGGGTGGGCTGCTCCACTTCCGCCACTGCTGGTGGGTGCAGGGGGGATCCCTTACCCCAGGCCCGCTCCCCCCAGCAACATGGCTGGGGCTGGGGCAAGGGAAGCAGAGCAGGCTGCTTCCGGCCCCCCATTAAACCCCTGGGCCACTCTGGGACTGTGGGGCCCCCAAAAGTGCCCTCCCACAGCTCCTACCCCCCAAACCCTGTAGGGGGAGCCTCTGACTGCCCCTAAGATCCTCTGCCCTTTATCAAACCCCTTGGCCCCAGCCTGGCCCAGCACCCTTAGCACGCTGCTCAGAGCAGCATGTCAGAGCTTTACCACCTTGTATGCGAACCCACCTTATATCAGGTCAGGTTATATCGGGTTAGAGGTGTATTTATTCTTATTCTTATTATTTATTTTATTATTAATTTTGTTTTGTGTTACTATAGCACCAAGGAGCCCTAATCATGGAACAGGACCCCATTGTGCTAGCCTCCTTGCTGCCTGATTTAGCTCCAAGTGATTTTAAATTCTGTTCTATAGTTGTACATGGCACAGTCTCCTGGAAAAGTCATGAACGTTGTTGTCTGGGATAATTTTTTTGTTTTTGTTTTTGTTTGTTACTGGCATGGAATCTCAGGCCATCAATGTATAAACATAAATCATTTTCAGCTCAACCCACTGTAACACAGCACACCCTGAGAAGCAGAAAGTACTTTGTTATAGTGAACACTAATATAAAGCCACCAAGAGATAACTTTGATTGATCAAAGCAAGTGACTGGGGACTTCGTGTGGTTTTGAGCAGCAGCTCAAACACCTGGTCATAAGTATTTAATTAGTCTGTGTGGGGTGCACAGCAAACAAACAGTCTAATAGTTTGGATGGAAATTGAGACAGAGTTTTTGTCTGGCATTTTTCAAAATGTGCTGTGCCTGATCTGATTTATTTATTTTATAAAGTATCAGTATCTACTGTAAATAAACTTAACTGAGATCCTGTCTCCTTCATATCAAGTCCAAGATTGGGTTATTTCCTTTTGGGGAGATTAACTGAGTCCAAACTCAGTCTTATTTATATGGAAGCCTTAATTATATGGGTCTGATTTTTAGAGATGCTGAGTATCTGACTTCAGTTACAGTTATGGGCATTGAGGCCTTCTGAAAATCAGGTCCTATATGTTTATGTATATGCTTGTACTCTGTGTGTGTGTGTGGGTGTGTGTGTAATTACAGTCAATGGACTATAGTGATTAAAATAACACTGTGGCAACCAATTACAGAGAGCAATCTACTGTAAAAGCAGAATAATGGGGCCTAGCTCTTAGAATCTACCACAATGTTCAGTTAAAATTATTGTGATGGACAGAATTGGAACACTGGCAATAAACCCCTGCAAATCCACTTACAGCCTTATAACTTGCTAACTATCTAAAACTGTGCTCTGTGCTTCTCATGTTCTGGATTAACAGTATCTGGAAAGGAAAAGCCTCTTGGAAATCCAATCCAAGAAAGAATGGAAGAATATGGATTTTAAGAAAAAAGGTATAATTAAATGTAAATGCTTGTTCTTGTTATGAAGAAAAAATGAATCCTGAGCTTTTTATGAAATTACATAAACTACTTTCTGAGCTGGCTATTATTTTTAATTAATTAGCACAATTAAAATATCAACAATCACTAGTGATACTTTACTTCAAACCTTTGCCCCACCCATACTACATTTTATTTATTATGATAGTTCCTAAAGGCTAACCGAGACCAGGGACCCATTGTGCTAGTCATGGTACAAACACAGAACAAGAGACAGCCTCTGCCCTGGAGAAGTTACCGTCTGGATGGACAACAGGCAAAGTTCAGGGGAAAGAGATATAACATACAAGCAGAGTAAACAATGTGATAGCAGCAAATGCCATGTTAGTTCCGCAGTTATTCTTCCTTTTGTTATTTAAATCCTTTCAGTGACATTATATTAGGAGGCTGCACAATACCAAAAATAAGTTTTTTACCAAATCATTCTGTTAACTTAACATTACATTTTTAATTTTAAATTTAAATTCTGTGGTCCAGATCTTCAGCTGTTATAAACTAGTGTACCTCCACTGACTATAAAGCTATTTCAATTTACACCCTCTGAAGATCTAGCTCAATTACATACATATATATTTAAATGCACACACACACTAATTATTTGATACAAAATTTTAACTCAGATAATTTTATATCCTATTTACTTTTATTTATCAAATGCAGCAAATCACTTTTCTTTTCATTGCCACATCACCACTTTAATTCCAGTACAAATCAGTAGAAAGACCAACAGTCATTCCCATCTGACGGCTGGTGAAATTAGTTGGTGGTCTTGATCTAGTTCCTACTGGACAAGTGTCTGCCTGGTGGTGGTGGGGAATATTGCCATCAAGCAGCTGTGTCAAGTATTTGTCTAGTCACTTGAGGTGCTTCCTGCAGAGTATGGCTGTTTACACTGGTGGGCCAGGGAGAGTGTGTGCGCACGCTACTGATCCCAGCAAAGTACACATATGCTGAATATCATCCAAGCTTCCTCTTTCCTGGGGTTTTTCCTTCATTGTTAAATAAGAACAAACATGAATCTCTGTCTGAACTTGGCTGTTTTTAGGGTTTCTTCATGTGGGACCCCTCTGTCTCTGCCCCTAGAAACCTCTTGGCTTGAAAAGACTAAACCTTTTATACTCCTGGGTTGGAACTAAGGGGACTCATCCAGTCTGCCTGCCAGTGTAAGGCAGGAGAATAGCCCTGCAATTTTATGTAGGATCCAGGAGTGAAAGGTAGGAAGGGGCAGGGCTTCAGGTGGAAGGGGCAGGGCTGGGGGTCTGCATCCTCCAGCCCGCCCATCCACACTGCCTGGCCCACACCACCCAGGCTCCACCAGTGATTTAAAGGGCCCAGGGCAGCTGCTCCTTTTGTCCCCCCAGCGTTGGTGGCCTGGGGGATGATGCAAAAGGAGCAATGACGTTAAAGTGATTTTTATATAATATACTTTAAATCTAAGAGCCACCATATTCTCCTGTCTTACAGTACTGAGCATTTGTCACTAACATTAAAGGACTAATGCCTTCCCGCCAAGTATATATGGGTGGGAAGGGATATATGAATTACTTTCTCTTACAGTCAGCTGCTCTTTGGGTCCTGAAGAAGAATAATTAAAGGGGTAAAGTGCAGCAATTAGTGTGGGGAACCCCCCGCCACTCTCAGTCTGGAGGGTTTAGCATTAATGGTTCATTTTTAAAAAATAGCTGGGCTTCCCAATTACCATTTAAAAATTCCTCAGAAACAGTATACGAATATTTTTTGGCCACACAATGTGACGAAGTCCATACTGTGATTATATGTAATGTGGCCTATTTCATACTTTAGATGAGAAGCAGTTGTCTACAACAATGGATTAGTTCCATCTCTCTCTCACACACATCTCTCTCTTTTTAGTATATGCATAAAAAGGAGGGGAAAATACTGTAGTTGTTTTATGAGGTTAAGCCACCTATTACTGGCAACCAAACAAGGCCCTACCTGAATTAAATACTGGGGAAAGGGCTGGACAGTACAGAACACAGATTTGCGGAGGCAGGGGGGATTTCAGGACTGGGAGTGTATTGGGGTCACCCTGCAAGTAATAACCCAGGCTGGTGGGAGTCGAGTGTGGCTGGTGTTTGCCAAGACACTACTGGGATTAGAGCTGCGCCCATACACAGACACTCAGGCCTGGTCTACACTATGAGGTTAGGTTGAATTTTGCCACATTAGGTCAATTTAAAAATGAATGTGTCCACACAACCAACCCTGTTCCGTCGACCTAAAGGGCTCTACTCACTCGGCGACAGTCCAGGTCTTCAGCAGCACTTTGATGGTGGGCCCTTCACTCGCTCTGGGTCTTTGGCGGCACTTCGGTGGTGGGCCTTTCACTCGGTCCGGGTCTTCGGCGGCACTGAAGGCCCCGCCGCCAAAGTGCCGCCGAAGACCTGGAGCAAGTGAAGGGCCTGCCACCAAAGTGCCGCCAAAGACCCGGAGCGAGTGAAGGGCACGCCGCCAAAGTGCTGCCGAAGACCTGGACTGCCATCGAATGAGTAAAAATTAAAAAGGCATCTATAGCCAGGGAAGGGATCCTCAGCCAGGGCTTGCGGGGCCCCTGTGGGACCCAGAGCTGGTGGCAAATTGCCCCACTTACCCCCCCCCGGGCGGCCCTGGGTGGAGGCTGACAGCTCACAACCCCCCATGTAATAACCTCACGACTCTCTGAGGGGTCCAGACCCCCAGTCTGAGAACCCCTGTGCTAAGGTGTGCACCTGCGTGGCTGCACATGAGAGACTGAAGGGCCACTCACCTAATTAGTGGAGCCGTGGAAGCATGGCTGCACTAATTAGGTGCCTGGACCCTGGAGAAGACACACATGTAAGATGAGGAGGTGGCCTTGAGGGGAAATGGGGGCAAGTGGGAGGGACAGTGGGGTGAGAAGAGGGGTGGAGGGAATTTTGGATGTACAGGGCTGTGGCGGCCAGAGAAAGGCAACTTTCCCCAGCTTCAGGGCTGTGGCTGCCAGGGAAAGACCCCAGCTCAGGGGCTGCTGCAGTTGGGGACAGAGAGTACATCCATCACATTAGAAAGGTAAGACTACTGATATTAAAATATGAGTTGTGTGCTTTTGTTTGTAGAACAAAAAAACTTTAATTATTATTATTAAAGGGTTTTCTTATATAGCACTTTTATCCAATGCGCTTTACAATAGTTAGGTAATGGTACAAACAACATTTGGAAAGATCATTAAGTGGTTCGCTGAGACTCTCAGGAATTTTCAAGTGGTCTGCGGAAAAAAAAATTTGAGACCAATGGCCTAGCACAATGGGACCTTAATCTATGACTGGGGTTTGCATGTGCTATCACAAATAAACAATAGCAATAACTCTAAACATCTCTTGTGATGGACTGTGGAAATGCTCTGGCCAGGATGCTCATATTGAATGAGCTGCAATCCCTTTAGGCCTTTGCTATTTTGAAGTAATTGCAAGCTTCTTTTATATAGCATTTCAGCCACCTTTGCTAGTGGTGATGTTGAAAGTGCGGTACATAAGCATTTGGAAGGGAATTACCATCTAGCAGTGGCTTACCTGCTCTAGCTGCACCTCAGCTTCTTCTCTATTAAGTAGGTGTGGCAAGGCACCTTCTCAGTCTCCCCAGCCTCTGCTGCTTTTAGCCCTGGTGAGACAGGCTTGGGTAATGCGATCCCCCTTGGGACACAGGGGAAGTCTGCTCCCTGTGTCTCCACCAGTCCTTTTTAGTGTATTCTTACTCACTTGTGGGACAGAGTACTGCCTCCCTTCCTGGTGAGTCTTGCTGTTTTGCTGCTCTGGGAGCAGGGCTCCTTCTCTCTGCACTCTCCTCCCCTTCCTTCTTCCCAGGGAAGGGTTTAAAAACGTCTCAGGCAGCCCCAAGTTGGAATCAGCTGCTCCTAATTAACCTCAGGTAGCTCCCCCTCAGCTGATTCTAATTTGCTACCTTGGTAACCCTTTCACAGCTGAACCTGGTTGACCTGTGGTTGCCTCTCAGTTGATAAGGAGGAGGGCCTTTTAACCCTCTGGGACTGATTCCTACCCTCTCTTGCAGCTGTCTGTCTTGAGTTTATCACATTACCCCCCCCCCCCACTCAACACTACAGGGTTGGGCTACTTGGGTCGGCAAACAGTGTACCCTTGAAAGGCCGTCCGCGTTGCCATGCTTGATTCCGGACCTATGTTGTACTCTGAAGTGGAAGGGCTCTAGCGACAGGAACTACCTTGTCACTCTTGCAATTTTCTCTTTGTTTTGGTGCATCTACTTCAGAGGGGCATGGTCCGTGACAAGGGTAAACCTCCATCCGAGTAGGTAGTAGCGGAGGCTTTCTACAGCCTACTTCACGGCCAGGCATTCCTTCTCTACTACGGCATATTTACGTTCCCTGGGCAGGAGTTTCCTACTGAGGAACAGGAAGAGGTGTTCTTCCACTCCGACCATTTGGGAAAGAACCGCTCCCAACCCAACCTGAGAGGCATCCGTTTGCAGGATAAACTCTTTCTCACAGTCTGGAGATACCAACACGGGATCGGTGCAGAGGGCGGTCTGCAGATCTGCAAAAGCCTCCTCAGCCGCGCTAGACCATCTTACTATGTCCGGGCCATGGGCTTTCGTTAGGTCTGTTGGCGGGCACGCCCTGGTGGCGAGGTGGGGGATGAACCACCTGTAGTACCCAACCAACCCTAGGAATGCTCTGACTTGTTTCTTCTGGACTGGTCGGGGCCAATTTTGAATTGCCTCTAACTTGTTGAGTTGGGGCTTCACCACGCATCTCCCCACTATGTACCCAAGGTATTTGGCTTCTGCTAGCCCAATTGTGCATTTGGAGGGATTTGCAGTCAGCCCCGTCTTCCTCAAGGTGTCCAGGACTGCTTCCACCTTCCCCAAGTGTGTCTCCCAATCTGAACTATGTATAATGATGTCATCAAGATAGGCGGCTGCATACTTGCCATGTGGACGCAACAGTTTGTCCATGAGCCGCTGGAAGGTTGCAGGAGCCCCATGTAAACCAAAAGGGAGGACAGTGTATTGATACAGTCCCTCTGGTGTTGAGAAGGCCGTCTTCTCTTTGTCGGCCTTGGCCAAGGAGATTTGCCAATAACCCTTAGTCAGGTCAAGGGTGGACAAAAATCGTGCTTTCCCCAGTCGGTCAATTAACTCATCTACCCGGGGTATAGGGTATGCATCAAATTGGGACACCTCGTTCAATTTCTGGAAGTCATTGCAAAACCTCATGCTGCCATCCGGTTTAGGTACTAGGACCACTGGGCTTGACCATTGGCTATGAGACTCTTCAATGACTCCTAACTCCAACATTTTCCTGACTTCTGTTTTGATCTCTTCTCTTTTCACCTCCGGGATCCGGTATGGCTTGACATTCACCTTCACTCCAGGCTCTGTGAGGATGTGATGGTGAACCTCAGTAGTCTTGCCTGGCTTTTCTGAGAACGCGTTGCACTTGATCATGTTGATCACCTCAGATCGTTGGTCAGGGGTCAATTCTGGGGATATTCTCACTTGGCCAGGTGGGTTGCTTTCGGGAGGAGGTGACCCTAGAGTGACCACATGAGCTTCTCTGTCTTGCCAAGGTTTCAACAGGTTTATATGATAGATTTGCTCCAGCTTCCGGCGTCCAGGCTGTCGGACTTTGTAATCGACTTCTCCAATGGCTTCTATTATCTCATATGGACCCTGCCCTCTGGCCAGGAGCTTGCTCTCCGCTGTGGGTACAAGCACCAATACCCGGTCTCCCACCTGGAATTTTCAGATTGCCGCTTGGCGATTGTAGTATGTTTGTTGGGCCCCTTGTGCCCTCTCCATGTGTTCCCGCACTATGGGGGTGACTCGGGCTGTCCTGTCTTTCATTTGCAACACATGCTCAATGAGGTTTTTCCTTGGGTTTGGCTGTTCTGTCCAACTTTCCATGGCAATGTTCAGTATGCTGCGGGGGTGGCGACCATATAACAGTTCGAATGGGGAGAACCCCGTTGAAGTCTGAGGTACCTCCCTTATCTCAAACATTAGGTACGGTAGCAGGGTGTCCCAGTTCTTCCCATCCCGGCTCACCACCTTTCGTATCATGTTCTTCAATGTTCTATTAAAACGCTCGATGAGGCCATCTGTCTACGGATGATAGACTGATGTCCTTAGGGTCCGTATGTGGAGCATTGCACATAGGTCCTTCATTAATTTAGACATAAAGGGAGTCCCTTGATCCGTCAGGATCTCTTTGGGTATTCCCACTCTAGCAAAAATTTGGATTAATTCTTTACCTATGGTCTTGGACATAGTGTTCTGTAGGGGAACGGCCTCGGGGTACCGGGTGGCATAATCTATCACCACCAGTATGTGCTGATGGCCTCGGGCCAATTTTTCTAGCAGCCCTACTAGGTCCATAGCTATTCGCTCAAAGGGGACTTCAATAATCGGCAGAGATACCAAAGGTGCTCTTAAGTGTGGTCGGGGCCCATGTAATTGGCATTCCAGACAGGAGGCACAATATCGTCGGACCGCCGCATATATTCCAGGCCAAAAAAACCTCTGCAGAATTCGATCCAGGGTTTTATCTACCCCTAGATGGCCCCCGAACAAATAGCTGTGGGCTAGCTTCATCACTGCCCTCTGATGTTTCTGTGGTACTAGGAGCTGTTCTGCGACTTCTCTTGGATGCGGACTACCCTGTATAGCAGATCTCTCTTGATCATGTAATATGGCCCTGGGCCCTTGGCTCTTCCTTCCACAGGGACTCCATTCACCTCAACTACTTCTTTGCGAATATTATTATATACTGGATCATTGGCCTAATCCTGTCCAAAATTTTCTAGCGAAGGTCCAATTTGCCCAAACTCAGGGGGTTCTATTTCCCCCTCCCCCTCCCCCTCGAGGGAGGTCCCTGGGGAACTGGGTCCAGCTGCTGGCCTCCCAACATCCTGCCTAATTCCCTTGTCAGTCGGGCCAACTCTTTCCCCTACGAGTATAGGCTTCTGCTTCTGGGTCAAGATTCTCATTCCTCTCCTCTTATCTGCCCTCCTTTCTTGCCGAGTGGTCTTCCCAGGGGGCGAGAATAAATCCTGGGCAAATTCATGGTAGGCCGGGGGGTTGCTAACTATCGAGGCCATCCCATTGCTCTCTGGGTCATTACCTCCTTCTGATTCCCCTCCAGGAAGTAGGCTGCCGAACCTTTGGAAGTCTCATCCTATGAGGACTGGGTAGGGGAGTTTTGGGACCACCCCCACCGTCACCTTAGTGCGGTTTCCCAGGACCTCTATTTTTACTGGGATGGTCTGGTAGTAATTGACATCCCCATGGACACAGGATATTCCTGTGCGCTTGGCCTGGGATAGTTGATCATACCCGACCAGCTTTCCCGAGGCCGGCGTGACTGCACTTCCTGAGTCTACTAACGCAGTGGTCTTTATGCCATTCATTTTAACTGGCCTAGTATATCTATGAGGGACCATCGCTACCCCTACTAGATTTATCAGGTCATATGGTTCTTCCAGATTTCCCAGGTTGCATTGCATGGGCTTCTCTAGGTTTGGGCATCGGGCAGCTATATGCCCTGTCTCTCCACATGCATAACATCGGTATTTCCACTCATGGAACCGCTGTGCCCTTATGGCTGTCATCACACCAGACCTCACCAGGATCTCCGCCTTTAGCTGGGGGTAATCTGAAGCTGCTTCCGTTGTCAAGTCAAAATACATTTTCTGTGCCTCCTCAAACAGAAAAGGAGCCAGGATACTGGCCCACTGGTCTTGGGGCCAGGCCTCCTGCTGGGCCGTTCTCTCAAACGTGAGGAGATATGCCTCCACGTCATCATCCATTGTCATCTTCTGTAAGTAGTGGCTTGCCCCCAGGGGTTGAGTCCCAAGGGGGGCCATGCGTTAGGGTGGTCAGGGCCTTTAGCTGGTTCACAACCTCATGTAGGGTGGCTCAACCCTGAGCCATCTGGCTCATCAGTAGTTGATTTGTCTCCTGCTGTATTCGCACTGCCTCCTGCTGAGCAGCTATCTGCACCCGGGTAGCTTCTTCTTGGGCTGCAGTGGCCTGCACCAATGCCTTCACTACATCCTCCATTTTGTTTGTTTTTTTTTGGTTGGTTGTTGTTTTTTTTCTATGAGGTGCTTTACCCTGCCCCGAGATGGCTTGCCACGAAGTCTCACTCAAATCCCACTTCTCACACCACATGTGGCAAGACACCTTCTCAGTCTCCCCAGCCTCTGCTGCTTTTAGCCCTGGGGAGACAGGCTTGGGTAATGCGGTCCCCCTTGGGACACAGGGGAAGTCTGCTCCCCGTGTCTCCACCAGTCCTGTTTAGCGTATTCTTACTCCTTGTGGGAGAGAGTACTGCCTCCTCTCCTGGTGAGCCTTGCTGTTTTGCTGCTCTGGGAGCAGGGCTCCTTCTCTTTCCACTCTCCCCCGCTTCCTTCTTCCCAGGAAAGGGTTTAAAAACGTCTCAGGCAGCCCCAAGTTGGAATCAGCTGCTCCTAATTAACCTCAGGTAGCTCCCCCTCAGCTGATTCTAATTTGCTACCTTGGTAACCCTTTCACAACTGAACCTGATTGACCTGTGGTTGCCTCTCAGTTGATAAGGAGGAGGGCCTTTTAACCCTCTGGGACTGATTCCTACCCCTCCCTTGCAGCTCTCAGTCTTGAGTTTTTCACATAGAGTAGTTTAGCCCTCCAGCCATGGGTGGCGGATGAAGTTTTCTCTTGTGGAGGCTAGTCCCCTGCCCCACCTCTTCTGGCTGAGATCCTGTCTCTTCTGGCCAAGGCCACACCCCTGCTCTCTGCTCTCAGCCCTTTCTCCCATGGCCTGGGATTAGGGAGGGATGAGAGCTCAGTCAGGGCCATGCGGGGGAGGTGAGAGCTGGGCCCTGGCCGGGGTTAAGAACATAAGAACGGCTGTACCGGGTCAGACCAAAGTCCATCTAGCCCAGTATCTGTCTACTGACAGTGGCCAATGCCAGGTGCCCCAGAGGGAGTGAACCTAACAGGCAATGATCAAGTGATCTCTCTCCTGCCATCTGTCTCCATCCTCTGACAAACAGCGGCTAGGGACACCATTCCTTACCCATCCTGGCTAATAGCCATTTATGGACTTAACCACCATGAAATTATCCAGTTTTCTTTTAAATGCTGTTATAGTCCTAGCCTTCACAACCTCCTCAGGCAAGGAGTTCCACAAGTTGACTGTGCCCTGAGTGAAGAACTTCCTTTTATTTGTTTTAAACCTGCTGCCTATTAATTTCATTTAGTGACCCCTAGTTCTTGTATTATGGGAATAAGTAAATAACTTTTCCTTATCCACTTTCTCCACATCACTCATGATTTTATATACCTCTATCATATCCCCCTTAGTCTCCTCTTTTCCAAGCTGAAGAGTCCTAGCCTCTTTAATTTCTCCTCATATGGGACCCTCTCCAAACCACTAATCATTTTAGTTGCCCTTTTCTGAACCTTTTCTAGTGCCAGTATAGCTTTTTTGAGGTGAGCAGACCACATCTGTACATAGTATTCGAGATGTGGGCATACCATGGATTTATAGAAGGGCAATAATATATTCTCAGTCTTATTCTCTATCCCCTTTTTAATGATTCCTAACATCCTGTTTGCTTTTTTGACCATCTCTGCACACTGCGTGGACATCTTCAGAGAACTGTCCATGATGATTCCAAGATCTTTTTCCTGACTCGTTGTAGCTAAATTAGCCCCCATCATATTGTATGTATAGTTGGGGTTATTTTTTCCAATGTGCATTACTTTACATTTATCCACATTAAATTTCATTTTGTTGCCCAATCGCTTAGTTTTGTGAGATCTTTTTGAAGTTCTTCACAGTCTGCTTTGGTCTTAACTATCTTGAGCAGTTTAGTATCATCTGCAAACTTTGCCACCTCACTGTTTACCCCTTTCTCCAGATCATTTATGAATAAATTGAATAGGATTGGTCCTAGGACTGACCCTTTGGGAACACCACTAGTTACCCCTCTTCATTCGGAGAATTTACCATTAATTCCTACCCTTTGTTCCCTGTCTTTTAACCAGTTCTCAATCCATGAAAGGACCTTCCATTTTATCCCATGACAGCTTAATTTATATAAGAGCCTTTGGTGAGGGACCTTATCAAAGGCTTTCTGGAAATCTAAGTCCACTATGACTTCACTATTACTATGTCCACTGGATCCCCCTTGTCCACATGTTTGTTGACGCCTTCGAAGAACTGTAATAGATTAGTAAGACATGATTTCCCTTTACAGAAACCATGTTGACTATTGCTCAACAGTTTATGTTTTTTCACGTGTCTGACAATTTTATTCTTAACTATTGTTTCGACTAATTTGCCCAGTACTGACATTAGACTTACCAGTCTGTAATTGCTGGGATCACCTGTAGGGCGCTTTTTAAATATTGGCATTACATTAGTTATCTTCCAGTCATTGGGTACCGAAGCTGATTTAAAGGACAGGTTACAAATCTTAGTTAATAGTTCCACAACTTCACATTTGAGTTCTTTCAGAACTCTTGGGTGAATGTCATCTGGTCCTGGTGACTTGTTAATGTTGAGTTTATCAATTAATTCCAAAACCTCCTCTAGTGACACTTCAATCTGTGACAGTTCCTCAGATTTGTCACCTACAAAAGCCAGCTCAGGTTTGGGAATCTCCCTAACATCCTCAGCTGTGAAGACTGAAGCAAAGAATCCATTTAGTTTCTCTGCAATGACTTTGTCATCTTTAAGCGCTCCTTTTGTATCTCGATCATCAAGGGGCCCCACTGGTTGTTTAGAAGGCTTCCTGCTTCTGATGTACTTAAAAAACATTTTGTTATCACCTTTGCAGTTTTTGGCTAGCCGTTCTTCAAACTCCTCTTTGGCTTTTCTTATTACACTCTTGCACTTAATTTGGCAGTGTTTATGCTCCTTTCTATTTGCCTCACTAGGATTTGACTTCCACTTTTTAAAGGAAGTCTTTTTATCTCTCACTGCTTCTTTTGCATGGTTGTTAAGCCACGGTGGCTCTTTTTTAGTTCTTTTACTGTGTTTCTTAATTTGGGGTATACATTGAAGTTGGGCCTCTTTTATGGTGTCTTTTAAAAGCGTCCATGCAGCTTGCAGGGATTTCACTTTAGTCACTGAACCTTTTAACTTCTGTTTAACTAATTTTTGCATAGTTCCTCCTTTTGAAGTTAAATGCCACAGTGTTGGGCTGTTGAGATGTTCTTCCCACCACAGGGTTGTTGAATGCTATTGTATTATGGTCACTATTTCCAAGTGGTCCTGTTATAGTTACCTCTTGGACCAGCTCCTGCGCTCCACTCAGGATTAAATCTAGAGTTGCCTCTCCTCTTGTGGGTTCCCGTACCAGCTGCTCCATGGAGCAGTCATTTAAAATATCGAGAAATTTTATCTCTGCATTTCGTCCTGAAGTGAAATGTTCCCAGTCAATATGGGGATAATTGAAATCCCCCACTATTATTGGGTTCTTAATTTTGATAGCCTCTCTAATTTCCCTTAGCATTTCATCATCACTATTACTGTCCTGGTCAGGTGGTCGATAATAGATCCCTAATGTTATATTTTTATTAGAGCATAAAATTTCTATCCATAGAGATTCTATGGAACATATGGATTCGCTTAAGATTTTTACTTCATTTTGAATCTACATTTTCTTTCACATATAGTGCCACTCCTCCCCCTGCACGACCTGTTCTGTCCTTCTGATATATTTTGTACCCGGAATGATTGTGTCCCATTGATTGCTCTCAGTCCACCAGGTTTCTGTGATGCCTATTATATCAATATCCTCCTTTATCACAAGGCACACTAGTTCACCCATCTTATTATTTAGACTTCTAGCATTTGTGTACAAGCACTTTAAAAACTTGTCCCTGTTTATTTGTCTGCCCTTTTCTGATTTGTCAGATTATTTTTTATGTGACTGTTTATCATCTGATCTGGCCCTTACATTATCCTCTTCCATCCTCTGCTCTTGACTGTAACCTGGAGATTCTCTATCATCAGACTCTCCCCTAAGAGAAGTCTGTATCCGATCCACAAGCTCCTCTGCAGCAGTCGGCTTTCCCCCATCTCCTAGTTTAAAAATTGCTCTACAACCTTTTTAATGTTTAGTGTCAGCAGTCTGGTTCCACTTTGGTTTAGGTGGAGCGCATCTCTCCTGCATAGGCTCCTCCCATCCCAAAAGTTTCCCCAGTTCCTAATGAACGTAAACCCCTCCTCTCTACACCATTGTCTCATCCATGCATTGAGACTCTGAAGTTCTGCCTGCCTACCTGGCCCTGCGCATGGAACTGGGAACATTTCTGAGAATGCCACCATAGAGGTCCTGGATTTCAGTCTCTTCCCTAGCAGTCTAAATTTGGCTTCCAGGACATCTCTCCTACCCTTCCCTATGTCATTGGTACCTACATATACCATGACCACCAGTTCCTCCCCAGCACTACACATAAGTCTGTCTAGATGCCTCGAGAGATCCGCAACCTTAGCACCAGGCAGGCAAGTCACCATATGGTTCTCCCGGTCATCACAAACCCAGCTATCTATGTTTCTAATGATTGAATCTCCCATTACTAACACCTGCCTTTTCCTAGCAACTGGAGTTCCCTCTCCCGGAGAGGTAACCTCAGTGTGAGAGGCAACCCAGCACCATCTGGAAGGAGGGTCCTAACTATGGAAAGGTTTCCCTCTGCTCCCATTTACTGCTCTGCTTCCCTGGGCCTTTCATCCTCCTCAACAGCGCAGGGGCTGTCTGACCGGAAGTGGGACAATTCTACTGTGTCCCAGAAAGCTTCATCAACATATCTCTCTGCATCTCTTAGTTCCTCCAGTTCTGCCACCCTGGCCTCCAAAGTCCGTACATGGTGTCTGAGGGCCAGGAGTTCCTTGCACTGACTGCACACATACACCACCCGCCCACAGGGCAGGTAATCATACATACTACACTCAGTGCAATAAACTGGATAGCCCCCATTCTGCTGCTGGGGTTCTGCCTGCATTGTCTCCTAGTTAATGAAAGGGTTGTTTACATTCAAAACTTCTTGCTTTAGTTTGGTTTATAGGTTTTATGGGGACTAAAGGGGCATGGATAGAACTGACAAGGGACCCCTGCTCCCTTCCTGCTTCCATTCCAAATCCTCTTGCAAAACTCCCTGTTAGCAGCCCCTGTTCGCAAAGCCTCAGCTGGGTTGATCTCTCAGCCTCAGCTGGGACTGCTGCAGAGCTCTCAGCCCTGGCTGGAACTCTGAGCCCAGATCCTCTCCCCCATTCCACTTGTTTGGCTTGCAACCTAGCCCATGGCCCCACCCCATTCTGCCCCTACCCCTGTGGCTCCACCCCCGTTCTGCTTCCACTCCACCTCTCCCACCCCCCCAAGTTCAACATCCAACTAGAAGAGGGCTCTATAAGCCCCAGTGTATAGGAAACAGAAATATAACTTGCGATCAGAAGGGATCATGAGAGCCAGAGGCTGTAGTGTGCAGCAGCAGAAGGCTGCAGGCAGCAGCCTAGGAACTGTTGTGGAGGAAAGGCCAGGCAGCCTGCAAACAAGAGAGACACCTGTTGCTTGGCAGGGCACAGCAGTAGCCTGCAGCCAGGAGAATGGTGTTGGGGGACCCAACTGGACTCTTACCCTTCTCTAGTGGACTGCCCGGGGGGATGGATTATGAATCGCAGTTTTGCTCTTTTGTTGTAACTGTTAAAGGAATTGTGTGCCTTGAGTGTTTGCCCCTTTTATTTTTTGGCAGCCCTAGTAACGGAATTCTCTGCTTCCTGGAAATGTGTGTGTGTTTATGGAGACTAAGGGCTGAAACTTGAAGAGTCCAGAGCTTTGAGTGTGGACAGAACTGGCCTCTGAGCTTACAGCACACAGAGCATGCTATCCAACATTGACTGGTATACCACAGCTTGGACAGCAACACCCCATAGCATGGTTGGTTACAGTATTCTTGAACAATGCCCTATGGTTCCAGCCCTGATAATATGAGCAACTGATGTACATCCCACTGAGGTGATAGCCACCAAGAATCTATCATTGATAAGCAGGAGTGGACAGCAGCTGTGTAGGCTTTGAGTGCATCCTATGTAAGGGCCTTTGAAATCATGAGGCCCCGTTTTAGAAATAACGATCTAACAATAGGTTTAGTTAGCTTGGGTGCTTTCAGAAGTCTGGACATCTGAGGCTGGTCAATTAGGCCTGACGTGCATCCTGCAATCTGGTGGTTGCTGGCCACTAAGGTAGGTGTGTTTATGATGGCTTGTTTGAGGTCAAGATCAATTCCATCTTGTAGATATTTCAGAATTACTGAGATTCCCGGGATTGAGGGGCTTGTCTGTACAGTAGTAAGCAGGTTTGTTTCAGAGGTTGAGTGGAAGGTTGTTTTGATTTCAGCATGTTTTTAATGACTCTCTGAGAATCCTTTCATTATTTCTTTTTTGGTTTTTAGGATAATAGTTGTGTTACTCAGATAAGGGATGCAGAATAAGTTCCTAGCTGAGAAGATCCTGTCTGGGAGGTAAGTATAGTGGTATTTTAACTGCAGACTTGATCGGGTCTGAGTAGTGTGATCTTCTGGGACACCTCAGAATGACCATGTTTACTTCTACTTGTTCTCTTATCCTTTTGTATCATGTAACCTGTGAGTGGTACAGGAACAGCACATAGAAGTGTTCTGAGCCATTTGCAGAACAGGACACCCAGCCCCATCGTTCTGGGAACTTCCTCCTTGGCAAGTTCTGTTTGAATTATCTGTTCTTCAGCAGGGTGAGTAAATCTACTTATAGTATCTCCATAGGCTATCATTTGGCATACTGGTTTTTCAAGGCTCACTTTGAAAGGTCTGATTTTTTTAGTGGTGAAACTGGCATTTGTCCTTCTCTGTCATTTTCTATAGGAGCTGAGCCTCCTTACTTCAGCTGTTCTGTTCTTGACTTACAAGCTATTTCTCTGCAGAGAACCCTCTTAAAGGAGTTTGGTTTTCACTGCCCTTCCTGCTTTTCTGTGTGCCTCTTTGGGCTACAGCTTTTCCTGCCCTAGCAGCCCTTCTCAGAGCACATAGCTGCTCTCAGTTCAGCCCTGGCACCATATCTTGTTTTGGGAACCACTCCAGTGCTTGCGGGCAGGCAGTGTTTAATTTGTAATGAAAGAGGTGCCAGGGCTCTCGCAATTTTTTTTTTTACTTTCATAACTGACATGGCAAGCCCAGAGGTGCCAGGGCTATGAACTGCCAAACCCAGAGGTGCCAGGGCTCAGCTCTGGCAAGCCCTGGCACAAATTAAGCACTGGGGACAGGACAACAAACCCTCCCCTTTCCAGAAAAGAGTTTCAATCACTCATGCTTTCTTTCCCAAAATATTCTCTTCTCTCTAATGATAAATCCAGCCAGTTCTCACAATATTTTGTGGAATGGCAGCATAGACACTCATGTGTGGTTAAGAACATAAGAATGGCCATACTGGATCAGACAAAAGGTTCCTCAAGCCCAGTAGCCTGTGTCTGACAGTGGCCAATGGCAGGTGCCCCAAAGGGAATGCACAGAACAGGTTATCATCAAGTGATCCATGCCCTGTCACCCAATCCCAGCTTCTGGCAAACAGAGGCTAGGGACACCATTCCTGCCCATCCTGGCTAATAGCCATTGATGGACCTATCTTCCAGGAATCTATCTACCTCCCTTTTGAACCCCGTTATAGTATTGGCCTTCACAACACCCTTTGGCAAGGAGTTCCAGAGGTTAACAGTGCATTGCATGATCCTGCTACCTATTAATTTAATTTGGTAGCCCCTTGTTCTTGTATTATGAGAAGGAGTAAGTAACACTTCCTTATTTACTTTCTCTATACCATTCATGATTTTATAGACCTCTATCATACCGTCACCTCTTTTCCAAGCTGAAAAGTCCCAGTCTTATTAATCTCGCCTCATACGGAAGCTGTTACATAACCCCTGGAATTGATCAGATGAGGTTACAGCAGAGGAACTCATAAGTGCTGTATTTGTAATGACCCAGAAATGAGACAAAGTTAACACTGCCTTCACTGTGATGAGAGCTACAGTGTTAACTCTTAAAATGCTTTTCATGGAGCACATAGAAAAATCTTTTGTCATCTAGTACTAAGGTAGTGTGGAAAATCACTTCTAAAATTAAGTGGCATGTATATACAGGAGACAAATCTACAGTTATTGTTACCATAAAAGCCCAAATACAGAAAGTCTGAGTAAAGAGGCCTGGGGAGGTGGAAACAGCAACTAAGTTCTGTGAGGTCTGTGGATTCTCAAGTAGTATCAATAACAATGAAATTCAGCTATTCTGTTTTCTATAATATTGGCACATGCATTGTATTTAATTATGCAAGATGTCACAATACACAGAAATCACCTGAAAATATATATGAGGCGTGTGATGGATTCCAGGGGTTATCCATTATACAGATTAGAGAGAGATTCACCCAAGGGCCACTAGGTGGTGACACTAACCTATATATTTGTATGATAGCATTTTTACAAGTTGATATAGAAATATAAATCTGTTGCTTTATCTGAAACCAGAATGGATAAAAAAAGTTTGTTTAAAAAAAGGCAATTGTTTTTATTTAAATCAGATTATGTTGATTAAATTAAATACACTTATTTTAAAAAATAAACCTGTTTAAAATTAAATTTGACCTTATAGCATCCTATATTAAGCACTAACTTTAATAAAATCTATTAAAATCATTTTAAACAAATGAAAAAAAAATACTGCATCAATGAGTTCTCCTTAAGTATTAATGAGATAAAGGGTGCTGCTTTTTAAATCACATACAGAATCACGATGAAAATATCTTCAACTTTTGAGGTCAACTCGAGTTCTATAAACATCACAGTGTCATGTATTGCACTCAGTAAGCATATTATTTTCAGTCTTTACAGTGGAGCAAATACTGGGATTTATATTTTTTCAAATTTAACTACTTTCAGTTTCTAATGTGGAGAAAATACAGAAGTAATTAAGGTAAAACTTGATTTTAGCTACCAGAGGCAGAGAGAATATATTCTTAATTTGGAGTAGTTCATTCAAAGCTGAGAAACAGATTGGGATCTGAGAAAGCAAGAAAACTAGTGTTCCTCTTCCAATCTTTGAATAAAAACCAGGAGAGAGGACGAGACCTACTAGTTCTAAAAATTTGACACAAAGCTAGATTTTCAAAGGTATTTAGGCACCTACAGATGCAAATAGGTGCTTAATTGGTCACTCAGCAGCACCTTTCCAGGCACTGATTTGCATGTTTAGGTGCCTAAATATCCTTGAAAATCTGGCTCGGGGTGACAAGAAACAATTCATCAGTTCACTACAGTTAATACTTCCTTTCTTTAATAGATCAGTTGGTATTATATACAAAATATGTTTAGATAAACTTACTTTTTTCTTACATATCCAACACATTTAAGGTAGTTTTATTTAACTAATAAAAAACAATTTTAAAATGCTGGTTTTATATATTTGTAACTGAATTCCAGGTTCCATCCAAATGTAGCTTGACATGAATCCTGAATAAAAAGATATTACCTACAAGAAATGTATCATTAACCATTTTCTGGACTATAACAGCGTTTAAAAGAGAACTGTATAAAGTCATGGAGGTTAAGTCCATTAATGAATATTAGCCAGGATGGGTAAGGAATGGTGTCCCTAGCCTCTGTTTGTCAGAGGGTGGAGATGGGTGGCAGGAGAGAGATCACTTGATCATTGCCTGTTGGGTTCACTCCCTCTGGGACACCTGGCATTGGTCACTGTTGGTAGACAGGATACTGGGCTAGATGGACCTTTGGTCTGACCCAGTAAGGCCATTCTTATGTTCTTATGTTCTAACATAAAGGAGAAAATGTAAAAATTAAGAATCTGAATAAATGTATGGTAAGCTATATAATTGCTTAATTAAATGTGTATAGATATACTGTATCCTCCTCATTTGCAAAAAAAAGTACCTAATTTAGTGTAAAGGCTATATTTAGGTGCAAAGCAACATGTTTTAATGGTTATACCAACCAATGAGAATTAATTTTTCTTAAGGAAAAGAACTAAAAAGTACAAATGCAAAATGAGGTTAAAATAAAATATTTAAATCAAGGTTTCCTGTTTGGTGATTAAAATCACTTTGATTTAAATCAATCTACATTGCCAGAAACCTTGGATAATGTATACTTTGTGATACATTTCTTTTTAAAATATACTGTATGGGGTATAATTGAAGTAAATAGCAAGGTATCTAAATCCCAAACACTACTCCAACTGAACAGAAGGATTGCCATACTATATCTGACCAGGGGTCTATCTAGTCCAATATCCTTTCTCTACAGTTGCGAGTACCAGATGATTCAGAAGAAGACAAAAGAAACCCTGATGGTATAAATTGCTCACTGGGAAAGTTTATTCCAAATCTTTTCTCCTGTTAGAGCTTGGCTTATACCCTGAAACAGGAAAGTTCATATCTATTCCACAATTTTCTATTAAAACATGACTATCGTAACTCTGAATGTTCTCATTGTCCATTCCAAAATCCAGTCCATCTTGAATTCTGTCTAATAATAATGTAACCATGTTAAAGCCAGACAGGATCTCAGTTCCTGGAAACACATCAGACATAAGATGTCAAATACCATTAGATGATAGACACCTTTACTTTGCACATATTTATTGACTCTCTTTAAATAGTGACAGGTACTAAAAAAGAAGGGATTATTATACAGAGGCCTGTACCCTTAGCTGTCCAAGGTAACAAAATTCCAACTTAGCTTGTTACATAAAATTGTTTGTAAAAGCAAGTAGAAGTTGGAGATAAATAGACTGATAAAAACTGGATTGTTTAAAAAGGATCATCCAGACTCTTGGTAAAGTCACAGACAGGCATAACAATGAGCTGAAAGATTCTATATCAGGGAGGAAATGTTTATAGCTTGGTTAACTTTAATGCGTTCTTGGACATTGTATATCTGACACTCACGAAATGGGAGCAGTGGGATGTGTGGACTGGCGGAGAAAGAAGTTCTATCATCATGGCTGCCATCTCTTCCTTCTCCTGGTCCCTGGAATCCCTATGACACCACTGGGTCTTCATCATTTTCATGATCCTGAAAGGCATCTGGACCAGGCCAGAGAAAGGAAACAAATCACAACACATCTCCACTGGTTTTTGAATAAATTCTGAACAACTCTTAGAAATGTGAACCGTGGGTTCTTGCTGTACTAGAATATATAGGTATCTGAGAACTTTGCAGTAGTGCTTTGAGTCATCACCCATTTGTTCTCTCATACTGTCTCCAGGGAAAGAAGTGTGTACGGTAGAGGGTCTTGTTTTAATAATTCTTTTTCTTTCTCATCTTATTTCTCTTTTTCTCTTCTGTCTAACAAGCATCTGTCTTGTGGTCACACACTGCTGAGAGTGTGTGACCACAAAGGCCAGCTATAAGCCACACCTTAAACAGCTCACTACTAGTAAAAACTTGCCAATGGCTTAGCAGACTGTGTGCTGGGTCTGTGTTTCTCCCACAGTGAGGCGGCCAGTGAAAGTCAGCAGCAGAGACAGAAAATGGAGTTTCTCTTTACTATTTTTTATCTCCCCTTTTGTGTGTATTTTATTTGTTTTGTCTGAAAGGAAGGAGGATCAGATTGCAATAGTTCAAGACAATATAAACTAACTTTTCCTCTCCCCCCAGAAAGGACTGTTAATACCACCTTTAATACCATCTAAAAGGCTGTCAAACAGGGGGTTCTCTGTGCAAAACAAGAAGAAAATAAGGGATATTGTTAAGATGAATGTCCTAATTTATACTTTACATTCCAAATGCTTCAACTATTTTTTCTTCTTTTCTTGTGTGTCTTTAATAAAAAGTTAAAAATATTTTTAATGGGAGTTAAGCCAGTGAAAACTTTATATGAAACCCTGAACCATACTTAATAGTTTAATGTTGTAACAGCGAACAAGGGTTTTGTTAACATTTTTGTTCTTGGGCCTGAGATACTCCCTTCTCGACACAACAGGTTCCAATTTCCTATTAAAATGATATTGCCTTCTCTAGTAGTTACTATGCTCATCAGTCTTTACACGTTCTGAACCAGGGACAATGATTGTACTACTTGGTCATCAAAATGGGCTTTACAGACATAATGAGAGAGTTCCCTGCCCTGAACACATTATGGTCTAACTCAGTGGCTCTCAACCTTTTCAGACTACTGTATCCCTTTCAGGAGTCTGATTTGTCTTGTGTACCCCCAACTTTTACCTCACTTAAAAACTACTTGTTTACAAAATCAGACAAAAAAATACAAAAGTGTCACAGCACACTAGTACTGACAAATTGCTTAGTTTTGCCTTTTTACCATATAATTATAAAATGAATCAATTGGAACATAAATATTATACTTACATTTGAGTGTATAGTATATAGAACAGTATAAAAAAGTCATTTTCTGTATGAAATTTTAATTTGTACTGACTCTATTTTTTTTTATGCAGCCTGTTGTAAAACTAGACAAATAACTAGAAGACCTGGAAGACCTGGAAGACCTCTGTGTATCCCTAGGGGTACACTTACCCCTCGTTGAGAACCACTGATCTAAATAAACCATCAGCAGACAAGGAAGTGGTGCGGGGGAAGGAAATAGAAAGCAAGGGGCATAGAAGGAGGAAGGAATACATTGAATAGGTTTGCTGAGTTAATATAGCACGTATCATGTTAATTTTTAAAAATATATATTTTACGCGTATATGATGGAAGTGAATAATGAGAGTAGCCTCTCTCTTACTATGTGCTCTTGTTTTAATCAGAATACATATGCTTGGTCCATATTAGCTAGCTGTTTTTTTACACATTTCCCATCTCCTTTATAATATGCTATGATTAACTAATCTTCTAATTACAAAAGTTCCCAAACTGCACAGAAATGTATTAACCATAAAATATTGGTTTTATGAAATCTGAAACGAGCACATTATATAGTGTAAATTATACTAATATATAATTAACTGTATGTTGATGCAGAAATTATGGTGCGTGCAGGTTCAGTCAGAACAAATACAGTTGCAGAAAAATAGCACATGGAGTAGATAGGGGGATGCAGAGAGTCAATTGTCTCCCAAAGATGGCCAGATATTACTACTTCAAGAGGAAAGAGAGGGGAAAGCAGTGGAGAGTGGGGACAATGATATAGCCTAATAGATCAGGGTGTGTTTACAAGTTTGGAAAGCCTAAATGCCAGCTGCAAGCAGAAATATAGTTAATGAGCTGCAGCTGAACTAATGCTGACATGAAGACCATGGCCTACATTTTCAAAAGTGACTAGTGCTTTTGGCTGCCTCAGTTTTGGAGTACGCATTTCAAGGCATCTTAAGAGGCCTCATTTTTCAGAGAGTCAATGTTCAGCACTTTCTGAAAATTAGCCCTCTTTAAGGCATCTCAAGTTGGACACTCAAAATTATGAGTCATTTTCTAAAATTTTTGATTCTTCCAACTACTTCTTATGGGACATGGCTTCTCCCAGAAGCACAGGGAAGAGAATTACATAGCACTGAGTTAAGAAGAACAATAAAATAGATTATTCAGTGACATACTTGAATAGCTAGATTGTAAACTCTTTGGAGCAAGGACTGTGTCTCCTGTTTCTGTGTGTAGTCAGCACTTAGAACACGGGTGAGGAACCTGCAGCCTGCGGGCCGGATCCAATTTGTTGATTAATTTCATCCAGCCGGCGACAAGACCTGAGCTTTGGCGCCCCTCCCCTCGTGCCCCGCCACCGCCACGAGGCTGTGTATGGCTCACAATTGATTTTTTCTGTGGGTCAATAGCCCGTGATAGAAAAAAGGTTCCCCACCCCTGACCTAGAACAACAGGGCCCCTGTACTACTTTTTATCTCTAGGTGCTAATGATGATGATGAGATTTAGGAGAAAATATTTGTTCAGAGACTTTCAAACTGGCTATAAACCACCCCACAATCATATATTCCTTTCTAATCGCCTCATCATCTAAACTGCAGTTGCAGCCCTGTTCCGCTGAGATGGATGTCTTCAAATGTGACTAGAGAAAACTTTCAGGTGTGTGACACAACAGAGATTGAAATGATAAATAGCAAAGATTGCTGCTTTGCTCACTGGGCTCAAGACCACAGTAGTGTGTGGTGGTTTGTGTATGAAACTGTGATTTTATCTTGCTGACTACAAAGAGATAAATTGAAGACAATGGCCACAATGGCCAAGCAACCATAAAATGATTAGTGTTAGTGTGTTCTGAAATACAAAATTAATGGCCACTTACAAATATATGATTTTAAGACAAGATAGCTATTTAGGCACCCTCAGAGAAAACAAAGGGATAAAGAAAGTAAATGAGTTACAAACCATTCAAAGAATTAAGAATATCTTGTTTTTCACTTTACCCTACTCTTCCCTGTCCATAATTACTTTGACCTTTTTGTCTCCCACTTTCCTCCTGAAGGATACTAGCGATGTCTTACCTCACTTTTCAAAACATAATTTTGCTTAACTTCGAGTTTGTATTTGTCTTGTTTAATGATTCTCTACTCTAGGAATTATTATTATGTATGCAGGATATTATCACAATAGTAATTGAACCATTAATTCCTTTATTCAATCCAAAGGCCAAATGGTATCCATACAATTGCTCTAAACTTACCTAAACAGCCTAAATAAACAATTTAGTACATTCAAACAATAACAAAACATGTATAAGCCAAGTGTAAACAAGGCTGATGGACTATTATTTGCTAAGTGGCCAGCCTTTGGCTGGAAAGTATGGAGCAGGGCCAAAAAAATCGACATCTTAGCAAATAAACAGTATGGAGTTTCTTTCCACACAGACTGTCTGTTGCCTTGCTTCCACCTGGAAATGCTTCTCAAAGCAGGGGCAGGACTATAAAAGGAAGGGGCAGATGCTCCTATCTCTCTCCCTGCCCATTGCTTTCACTATACCTGAAGAGACAAAGGAAGCAGCTGCTGCACTCTGTGGGATGGGGTCTTGACTTAAAGAGTATGTCAGTAAGACTGCTGAAAGCATATGGTGAAAGAACTTTGCTTTGAATCTAATGCGGTTTGTTAAGTTAGGCACCAGTAAGCATTTTATCTTTTATTCTTCTTGTACAAGGTTTCTCAAACAGAGGTCACTGCTTCTGTAGGGAAAGCCTCTGGCGGGCCAGGCCGGTGTGTTTACCTTCCCTGTCCGCAGGTCCAGCCGATCGCGGCTCCCACTGGCTGCGGATCGCTGCTCCGGGCCAATGGGAGTTGCTGGAAGCGGCGGCCAGTAAGTCCCTCAGCCCGCGCCACTTCCAGCAGCTCCCAGTGGCCCAGAGCAGCGATCTGCGGCCAGTGGGAGCTGTGATCAGCCAGACCTGCGGACAGGGCAGGTAAACACACCGGCCCGGCCCGCCAGGGGCTTTCCCTACAGAAGCGGTGACCCCTGTTTGAGAAACCCTGTTCTTGTAACCATTTCTGACTTTTATGCCTCATTACTTGTACTCATGTAAAATCTGTCTCTTTGTAGTTAATAAATTTGTTTTATCTAATGTGTTCAAGTTGAAGTGTCTGGGTAGCTCCATTTGGAGTAACAAGTTATGTGCATATTATTGCCTTAAAGGAATAATGATATTAATATATTAGCACTGTCTAGGAGAGGGCTAGGCAGTACAGGACAAATGTTTCTGGGGGAAAAATGTGAGACTGGGAGTGTGTTGGAGTCACCCTATGGTAATTTTTAAGTCTGGTAAGAGCCAAGGTGTGGCTGGCTGGCTGGCTGCAGCACACACAGAGACATAGTTGAGAGTGACTTACATGCTGGAGGCTGTTTGTGAACAGTTCAGGTTGGAGGCTACAGCAGCAAGGCATTGTAAAAAGCAGGGGTGAAACAGCTACTCATTGGCCTGGATTGTACCCTCATATGTCACCCTCTCAAACTAACAACTTTTAGTAGCACAAAATAACTAAAAAACAAACAAAAGACTACCACCTGCCATACCTTCATTCTCTAATATGTGTTGGACAATATCACTCTGACTAGATCTTACTAGTTCACTTTTGTCAGGCTTATTTACTACCAGTTACTACCATTTTAATTACTTTACTCACATAAGCAGTGAGTCTTGAATACGTGAGGCTTTTGACAAAAAAAATGTAGTCTGTTCTCAATTTAAAGCTATAATGGATGATTTTTGAGGAGTTTTGTCGGTCAGATTTCTCAGACATTTTATGAGTGGTCACATCAGGATTTGGAAGGGATGGGGGATTTCAACGACCCCGATATCTGTTGGGAAAATAATACTGCAGCACGCAGATTATGCAACACATTCTTGGAATGTATTGGAGACAACTTCTTATTACAGAAGGTGGACTGGCAAATCCATAAAAAACCAAAAATCAAAAAACAAACAAACAGCCATGCTTGTCAAATACTGGCCAGGTGGTAACTCTAGTTTTCACCAAAAAAAGTTAACAATAATCAGATGACTAACATAGTGAACATCAAAAAGAACAAGTTAAAAATTACTTAGACAAGTTAGATGTCTTAAAGTCTCCAGGGCCTGATGAAATACATCCTAGAATACTTAAAGAGCTGGCTGAAGAGATCTCTGAGCCATTAGCAGTTATCTTTGAGAATTTGTGGAGGATGGGTAGGGGGACCAGATGTCCTGATTTTATAGGGACAGTCCTGATTTTTGGGGCTTTTTCTTATATAGGCTCCTATTACCCCCCATTCCCGTCCCAATTTTTTACACTTGCTATCTGGTTACCCTAAGGATGGGAGAGATCCTAGAGGACTTGAAAAGGGCAAATATTGTATCTGTCTATAAAAAGGGGAATAAGGACAACCCAGGGAATTACTGACCGGTCAGCTTAACTTTGGTGCCCAGAAAGATCATGGAGCAAATAACAAACGAACAATTTGTAAGCACCTAGAAAAAAATAAGGTGACAAGTAACAATCAATATGGATTTGTTAAGAATAAATCATGTCAAACCAATCTAATATTCTTCTTTCACAGTGTAACAAGCCTTGTGGATGGAGGCAGCAGTAGATGTAATGTATCTTGACTTCAGTAAAGCTTTTTGTGAAGCTGTATAAAAAAGAATGATATCTATTTACACTAATACAGTCACGACTGTTGCAAAATTGCAATAAATATTGTACAAAAAGTATGTCATTTAAGGCAGTGGTTCTCAAACTAGGGCCGCTGCTTGTTCAGGGAAAGCCCCGGGTGGGCTGGGCTGGTTTGTTTACCAGCCGCATCCACAGGTTTGGCCAATCGCGGCTCCCACTGGCCGCAGTTCGCCACTCCAGAACACTGGGGGCTGCAGGAAGCGGCACAGGCAGGATGTACCTGAGTGCAGGGGACTGGACTAGATGACCTGTCAAGGTCCCTTCCAGTTCTACATTTCTATGATTCTATCATAATAGAGTGATTTTCTCCTGAACACCCTTTCTCTCACACATGACTGACTAGACCATATCCTCTTCTAAACATTTTCACACAGCTACAGTAACTGTTTTCATACTGGTAATAGTAGAAAAAAATTAGTTTATTTTTAGCTATTTTATTTGAATGTAGCTGCTAGAAATGAGAGGCTGTGCTATGTGCCTATCCAGTTCTCTGCAGCCTGAAGTTTGGGAATCTTTTATATTGGTTTGCACTGGCTAGAGGCAATGTCATGGTTCTTTGCAGAGCAAGAGAAAAGTAATGTCACAAGTCATCACTGGCTCCTGGTGGGGGCCTCTAGTGTAAGGGGGAAGAGGTACAGTATCACAAGTCATAGAATTGCCTCTACATTAATGATTACCCTCACACCTATAGAAGAGTCAAGGGACTAATTGAACTAATGGTCTGTTTGCTAAGTTTCTCCCTCAAGTGAAGCTGTGCTCCACTGTAATGCATTGCCTATATCCGTCCCTAAACTTGGGCATAAACGAATGCTGCTGAACTATTTACAACTTTTATTTGCAGTATTGTTGTAGCCAGGGTGACCAAATAGGAACTGTGAAAAAACGAGATAGAGAGTGGAGGGTAATAGGTGCCTATATAAGAAAAAGTCCCAAAAAATGGGACTGTCCCTTTAAAAACAGGACATCTGTCACCCTAGTTGTAGCTGTGTTGGTCCCACGAGATGAGAGAGACAACGTAGGGTTAAGTGAAGTAAAGTTGGTCCAGTAAAAGTTATGACCTTACCGACTTTATCTATTTACAACTTTGTCAGATACCTGACTGTGGGCTGGGTCCACCAGTGCCTGCAAAAATCCAGGCACAGCCTGGGCCAGCATCCCTGCTGCTGTGTGAGCAGCACAAACTCTGAGATACCTAGGCCCAGTTATCTCTCACGTCAAGGGAAGGGACTGGCCACCCATGCCCTGGCCCAGCAGCTTTGGGTACGTCCACACTACAGCTTAAAATCGATATTAGTAAAATCGATTTTATAAAACAGGGTTTATAAAATCGATTTTACGCGTCCACACTAGGGCACATTACGTCGGTGGTGTGCGTCCATGGTCCCAGGCGTCCATCGATTTCAGGAGCATTGCACTGTGGGTACCTAGCCCATAGTTCCTGCAGTGTTCCCTGACCCTTGGAATTATGGGTTACTACCCCAGTGCCTGATGGGGCAAAAATCACTGTCGTGGGTGGTTCTGGGTACAGCCTCACCCCCTCCCTTCCTGAAAGCAGCAGACAGCCATTTCACGCGTTTTTTACTGGGTGAAGTGAGCAAACGCCATTTTACAGCAAGCATGGACCCTGGTCTGATCAGTACCTTGATCGTGGACGTTGTAAACAGTTCACGCATTCTTGTGCTGTCTATGCTGAACCATGAACAGCAAATGCAGGAGAGGAGGCTGCAGCAATGGCAGCGCGGCGAAGATAGTGATGAGGACCTGGACACTGAGTTCTCTGAAACCGCGGGCCCCTGCGCTTTGGAGCTCCTGATGGTAATGGGGGAGGTTCTACCCATTGATCGCCGATTTTGGGCCCGGGAAACAAGCACAGACTGGTGGGACCGCATAGTTTTGCAGGTGTGGGACGATTCGCAGTGGCTGCGGAACTTTCGCATGCGTAAGAGCACTTTCTTTGAACTTTGTGACTTGCTTTCCCCTGTCCTGAAATGCCATAATACCACGATGAGAGCAGCCCTCACAGTGGAGAAGCGAGTGGCAATAGCCCTCTGGAAGCTTGCAACGCCAGACAGCTACCGGTCAGTCGGGAATCAATTTTGAGTGGGAAAATCTACTGTGGGGGCTGCTGTGCTGGAAGTAGCCAAAGCAATCATTAAGCTGCTGCTACGAAAGGTTGTGACTCTGGGAAACGTGCAGGTCATAGTGGATGGCTTTGCTGCAATGGGATTCCCTAACTGTGGGGGGGCCATAGATGGAACCCATATCCCTATCTTGGCCCCAGAGCACCAGGGCACCCAGTACATAAACCGCAAGGGGTACTTTTCAATGGTGCTGCAAGCACTGGTGGATCACAAGGGACGTTTCACCAACATCCACGTGGGATGGCCAGGAAGGGTTCGTGACGCTCGTGTCTTCAGAAGCACTACTCTGTTTAAACGGCTGCAGCAAGGGACTTACTTCCCAGACCAGAAAATTACAGTTGGGGATGTTGAAATGCCTGTAGTTATCCTGGGGGACCCAGCCTACCCCTTGATGCCATGGCTCATGAAGCCATACACAGGCAGCCTGGACAGTGGTCAGGAGTTGTTTAACTACAGGCTGAGCAAGTGCAGAATGGTGGTAGAATGTGCATTTGGGCGTCTCAAAGGTCGCTGGAGAAGCTTACTTACTCGCTCAGACCTCAGCCAAACCAATGTCCCCTTTGTTATTGCTGCTTGCTGTGTGCTCCACAATCTCTGTGAGAGTAATGGGGAGACCTTTATGGCGGGGTGGGAGGCTGAGGCAAATCACCTGGCCGCTGATTACACGCAGCCAGACACCAGGGCAATTAGAAGATCACACCAGGAAGCGGTGCGCATCAGAGAAGCCTTGAAAATGAGTTTCATCATGGGCCAGGGTATGGTGTGACTGCTGTGTTTCTTTCCCCTTCCTGAACCTCCCCCCCCCTCCGTATTGACTCCTGCTGCAAGCAACGTACCCTGCACCCTTCCCTAACAGCTTGCTTATGGAAATAAAGTTACTATCTTTTAAAAACCTTGTATTCTTTATTAAAACTCAGTCCCTGTAAGCAACCCACCCTCCCTCTTGCTTTAAAAAGCATTTAATGAAAAATACACAAGTAGGGGTTTTGGAGGAGGATGGGAGGGAGGGAAGAAAAAGGAAATTAAGGAAGCATTGAAAACAAGTTTAATCATGGGCAGGGTACGGTGTGACTGCTGTGTTTCTTTCCCCTTCATGAACCTCCCCCCCACCATGTATTGACTCCTGCTGCAAGCAAGCTACCCTGCACCCTTCCATAATAGCTTGTTTATGGAAATAAAGTCATTCCCTGTAACCAATCCACCCTCCCACTTTCTTTGAATAGCATGTCATTATAAGAAGAGTAAGAGAAATAAAAAGGTACCCCGGGAGTGGTTTGGGAGGAGTATAGGAGGGAAGAAAAAGGCCATTAAGGGCATTTCAATGTAATGCCAGCCTTTTGGTTGGACTGTCCACGGGGGTGGAGTGGGCAGGTGCAGAAAGCCTTCCCCCACGCGTTCTTACACGTCTGGGTGTGGAAGATATGGGACATGGTGAATACTGAGGGAGGTTAAACCTGGGCTGGAGTGGCACTCTGTGACCCCGCAGCTCTTGCACCAGACTTCGGAGGATGTCAGTTTGATTGCGCAGCAGCTGCAGCGTTGCATCCCGCCACCGCTGATCTTCCTGCCTACACCTCTGATCTTCCTGCCGCCACATCTCATCTCGAGCGTCCTTCCTGTCCTCACGTTGGTTTCTCCTGTCCTCACGTTCTCTGGCAGTGTTCCTGTACTTTGCGACCACGTCTTTCCACTCCCCTAGATGAGCTCTTTCACTGTGGGTTACTGCCATTATTTCTGTGAACATCTCCTCCCGTGTCCTCTTCTTCCTTATTCTCCTTATCTGACCTATCTGTCGGACTGGGGTAGGGAGGCTTGAAAAATGTGCAGCTGCATGAGTGGGGGAAAAGAGTGATAGAAGGATCATAAGAGATACATTTCACAGAACAATGGTTATACTCTTTCACAGTGAACTACACTATTCACCATACGTAGCACATGTCACTTCACTACAAGGTCGCCTTTGGATTCTTTTAGTATTTAGTGCTTGCGGCTGTGGTGTCAGAGAGCAACACAGACGCAGGTCCGGGGATTACAAATCAGCTTGCAGGCGGACATGGTAAGGCATACATCTAATGGCAGTTAACCGTACAACCTCCTCCTTTCCCCCGTACCACTGACTATTACCAGGTAACATTCATGCTTGGCAGCCAAACTGCTAAAAAGCACATCTTTTGCTTCTTTTCTTATGCCATCAGAAAGGTTAAGCACTAGAGGAAAATTGTGAATGGTTTTCCCCCCCACTCTGCATGTCTGCTGTAATGGGAGGTCACTGAAACCTTATCACCTCTCCCTTCCCCCCTCTATGCCTTGGCAATTAGCAGCGATAATTCCTGCTGCCCAAGTGCTAAAAAGGTCAGCGCCATTAGAGACACCTCCCCGTAGGAATGGGCTATTTTTTACCTTCCCCCCCATGGCTAACTGCTAGGGAAGGATTTTTTTAAAGGCGCAGGAAAGCAGAAACGAAGGAAGGGTCATCTCTGTCCCCTTAATAAACTACATTACTTTTTACCAGGTGACCATGAACGATATCACTCTCCTGAGGATTACAGACAGAGAAAAAGAAATTATGCTTCTTGAATGCCAGCAATCCCCAGGACCATACGCAGCTAGGCTTTGTCATGCAATGATACCCGATTACGTGCTCCAGGCATGGCGTGGTAAAGTTTCGTACCATGGTGGACGGAATAAGGCTGCCCTGCCCAGAAACCTTCTGAAAAGGCTTTTGGGGTACCTACAGGAGTGCTTCATAGAGATGTCCCTGGAGGATTTCCGCTCCATCCCCAGACATGTTAACAGACTTTTCCAGTAACTTTAATGCCAGCTAATGGATGCAAGCACTCATGGCAAATCAATCATTAAAAAACGCTTGCTTTTAAACTATGTTTTTTATTTAAAAAAGTACACTCACCAGAGGTCGCTTCCATGGCTTCATTGTCTGGGCTAGTGGCTTGGGAGGGCTGCGAGGGTAATTCTGTCTGGGTGAGGAAAAGCTCCTGGCTGTTGGGGAGAATGGAGTGCTGTGTGGTCTCTGCCATCTCGTCCTCCTCTTCCTCCTCCACATCTTCGCCGTCCGCAGAATCATCAGCAATGGCTGATATTACTACCCCCACCTCTGAATCCACAGACAAGGGGGGGGCTTGTTGTGGCGCAGCCACCTAAAATTGCATGCAGCTCTGCATAGAAGCGGCATGTTTTTGGCCCAGATCCGGATCTGCCATTTGCTGCTTTGGTTTTCTGGTATGCTTGTCTGAGCTCCTTCACTTTAACTCTGCACTGCACCGAGTCCCTGCTATGGCCTCTCTGCCTCATGGCATTAGAAATCTTTTCAAAAGTTTTCTCATTTCGTCTTCTGGAACGCAGTTCTGATAGCACAGAATCTTCTCCCCATACAGTGATCAGATCCAATAACTCCTGTGCGTTCCACGCTGGAGCTCTTTTCCTATTCTCAGGAGACTGCATTGTTACCTGTGCTGCTGAGAGCTCCATGCTGGCCAAACAGGAAATGCAATTCAAAAGTTCCCAGGGCTTTTCCTGTGTACCTGGCCAGTGCAGTAGAGTTCCTTTACCTGTCCAGAGCGGCCACTGGTGCACTGTGGGATACCTCCCGGAGGCCATTAACTTCGATTTCCGTCCACACTAGTCCTAAATCGATTTTGTAAAATCCATTTTAGGGTTACTCCTTTCGTTTAGCTGGAGTACAGAAATCGATTTTAAGATTCCTTAAAATCGACTTTAAGTGCCTTGTAGTGTGGACGGGTACAGCGTTAAATCGATTTAACGGTGTTTAAATCGATTTAACGCTGTGGTGTGGACCTGGCCTTTGAGTGGCATGCTATGCTGGAAACTGGCCTGAGCGCCACCAGCTTGCTCCAGCTAGCCCCTCCCAAACTGAGGCAAAAACCAAAACCCCACTCCCTGCCCCTCACTGTAGCCAGTGGTTCTGGGGTCTGTGACAATCAGGGTCCAGACATCCAATGGGAGAACAGAGGGTCTGAACCCCAAAGAAAAAGCAATTGAATCAACTGCTTGTATACCAGTTACTGTGTAAAAACATGTTGAGTAAGGTTTTTTATGAAAGCTTGTAACGTTCTGAACTCGATAGTCATTATCAGCTACATATACAGACTGCAGTTATGAATTTATGTATTTGTGCTGCAACACTCAGCTCCATCTCACCACCGGTGGTCAGCAAGGCAGGGACAGTCTGCCTCTCTACCCACATGAGCCTAGCTCCAATCACCTAGCATCCTACAACCCAGAAAAAGATGAGGTGAGGTGACCCATTAAAATTAATGGGAAAACATGGAAACAACTTGATATTGAAAAGAAAACTGTCAGTCTTGCAAAACTAAACAAGGATGGAATTTTCCCTATCATGAATCAACATAGGTTGGCAAAAAGGAAAAGTTGCCTGCAATTTGCAATCCCTGTTAAAAGAAAAGGGAATTGAAGTGAAAGGTAGCCAGAAACTGAGGGCCAGTATCTAGGTGGTCTGCTGGGTGTGCAGCACTGGAGCCAGGTGGTAGGCCGGAGGCTATGCCAAGGAACTCAGTAATAGCTGTATTAGGATATGTAGGTTGCAAAAGAGATTTTAACTTCCTAAGTGTAATACCTGAGGTTGCATCTTTATGTTTGTGTCTGTGTAACTTGCACCCGTTTGCTTCTCTTCACTAGTTCACCTCTGAACACGAGACTTTGCTATTAACTTTGTGTTTATTCTCCCTGCCCCAGCTCTGGGGGGCAACCTGCCTGGAGCGTGCCCCAAAAAGAACTGATGGGAGGGGCGGGTTTGCTCCTGGGGGCGGGAGGAACCAGAGGGGAGGGTGCCCGGTAGCTAACAACTCAGGGAGGTGGCACTGGGGACCGGAGGGGGCTGCCTGGATGCCCCCGGGAGGACCAGCCGGGGCCGGGAGAGCCAAGACGCGACCTCAGCCTGTCACCTGCCGGGCCCTGCCCCACGCCAGGCGGCCCTGACAGCGCCCGTGTCCGGGGCGGCTAGCGGAGGGGGGCAGCGGGCGGGGCTCAGCCGAGGCCCCGCCCCGGCCCGCGCGCGCCTCCCCGGAGGCTCCCGCAGCGCCCCCGCTAGTCTGTCTGTCCCTTCCCCCACCCGCCGCTTGTCCCTCTGCCCGCCCTGCCCGCCCGGGCTCGTCTCTTCAGCTCGCACCCGCCCCCAACCTGTTCTGTGTCAGCGGCCCGCCGCCCGCTTCCCTGTAACCCCGCCCCTCCCCCCGGAAGTGGTAATGCTCCGCCAGCCCCACGGGAAGTGGGGAGCGCGAGACTCGCTGCACTCTGGGGCAGGGCCGCGGGGGCAGCGCGCGCGGCCAGGGGGGAGGGGGAGACCAGAACGGAGCAGCCTGTCCCGGCCCCCGGCGCGGGGCAGGGGGAGGAAGCCGGCGGCGGCGGCAGCGGCAGCAGCGCTGGTTCCATGGCGCGGAGCTGGAGCCGGAGCAGGAGCCGGGGCTGAGGACCCCGCCCGCCCATGGACCCTGCCGCGGCGCCGGCCGCCGAGGAGGAGGAGAAGCCGCCGCAGCCTCCGGTGATCTACACCATGGAGAACAAGCCCATCGTGACCTGTGAGTGACCAGGCGCCGCCTGCCGCTGCTTGGGCCGGGGGGCTCCCGGGTCCAGCGGGCTTCCTGGAGGGCGGGTGGCGGCGAGTCCGCCTGGCGGAGGTGACCGGGCCCGGCCTACGGGCACCCCCGAGGCTAGCGGGGCTCAGGGCGGAGAGCTCGGGCTCTTAGAGCCGGGGGTTGGGCCGGGTACCGGGCGCTCTGGGCAGCGGCACGTCCGGGACACTTCAAATCTCCCTGGTCCTAACGCCTCAGGACACCGGGAAGCCGGGGCGCCGCTCCCTACGCTGATTCCTTTTCTTTTCTTCCCTAGTTTTTTTGGAGAGCCGGTGGTGGTGGTGATAAATAGCCAATGTGATTTTTTTCAGGCTTACAACACTGCACGGTTGGGTTTACAGCCAGTGCAGGGGTATCTACGTTTCTCTAACACTAAACGTTTATGTAGATTTAAAAAAAAAGTAGTAAACATTTATTGATTTTTAGGTTTTGTAAAAAGCTTGGCTTTGATGTTACTCTGGATAGTCTTATCTACAGTAAGAGTAGTTAATTCTAACAGATTTTAGAAGATATGTTCATGCTTCATATTGTAAACCAGTCAGTGTTGAAGATTAGGATGAGAGCTAATGTTTGTTGCAGGCTTCCTCCCCTGTGCCTGCTTACTATGCAATCCTTATGTTGTTTCTTGTTTTAACTGTGACCCCTCTTCCTGGGACCCACAGTGACTCTTAGCCAGCCAGTAAAACAGAAGGTTTATTGGACAACAGGAACACAGGTTACAGCAGAGCTTGCAGGCACAGTCAGGACCCCTCCACAGAGTCCCTCTGGGCTTTCAGGGTGCTTGGATCCTAGCTAGGATACCCTGAATTCCGCCCACACAGCCCCAAGCCCAAACTCCAACTGCTTCCCTCCTGCCACTCCCTTCCTTTTTTCCCCTTCCCGGGCAAAGGTGTTGACCTTTCCCCTCCCTTACCTAGATCAGGTTACAGGCTCTGGCATCGTCCATCCCCTAAAGTCCTCCCCTGCACTCCCACTCCCCACACAGACAGTCCCTACTGCATCACATCTCTCCCCCCTTCGAGACTGAACTGAGCGGGGTCACTCTGCCCAGTGACCTGGGAAGTTCAGGGCCCCCTCTCCGGGACAACGCGTCCGCTGTCAGGTTGGCACTTCCCTTCACATGGACCACGTCCATGTCATAGTCCTGCAGGAGCAGGCTCCACCTCAGGAGCTTGGCGTTGGCTCCTTTCATCTGGTGCAGCCAGGTCAGGGGAGAGTGGTCGGTGTACACGGTGAAGTGTCGCCCAAAGAGATATGGCTCTAGTTTCTTAAGGGCCCACACCATGGCCAGGCATTCCTTCTCGATGGCCGCGTAGCTTTGTTCCCGGGGTAGCAGCTTCTTACTCAGGTACACGATGGGGTGTCTCTCCCCCTTTTCATCCTCCTGCATTAACACTGCCCCCAGTCCCGTGTCTGAGTCATCAGTGAACACCATAAAGGGTTTGTCAAAATCTGGGTTTGCCAGAACGGGGCCACTAACCAGAGCCTCCTTCAGCGCCCGGAAAGCCTCCTGGCACTGCTCAGTCCAGATCACCTTATTATGACTATGTCTATGTTTTTACAGAACCAAAAGTTCTCATTAAGAAAACAAAAAAAAATCCCTTAAGGATATAGGGACATGACTTCATGACTGACATAGTGGACATGCGACATAGTTTTCAAACCTTGCTATGTTTTAACTCTTGACTCCAGAATTTGAGATTCATTTGTAAGCATATCAGTTGCCAACAACAAGGAATTCATTCAAGTATGGCCCAATCCTAGCAAATGTTTTCATCCTTCAAATTGCCACAGTCAATTCCATTCAGGTATGATTGTGGGAAGAGGGAAAGTCATGAGAGTGCTTCTCTGTCCCATGTGTCACTTAAAATATTGGTGCTTCTCTGCAAGTCCTACTCAATCCATCTGTCCAGTTTTATGGGGTATCTACTGGCAGTCATACAGTTGTTATAAGAATTATTTTTGGAATGCATGTTAACACTTCAAAAAAAAACCTGATCAAACTTATGTTGTGATGTTGTGATGCTTTTGGAAGAAGCTGAGGGAGAGGCAGGACAGAAGTTAATTTTAGAGGGATTGGTGACTGGGAAGGAGCAAACCTGAGGCTTGGAGAAAGATAAAGTCTAGGAAGGGATGGGATCAGATCAAACACAATTAGCAGATTAGAGTTTAGGTGAAGAACAGTCTAACAGTTTTAATACTGTTGTGCTGTCTCGGAATACATAATCATATCAGCTTCATGCTGGTTTGGACTGACTTGGTACACACCAAAAGCAGCAGTTAACTTGGAATTATATCAGGAAAAAATCTTCAGTTATTTATCTAAGTTTTTATAGACTTACAGGCACTTCCAGTTATAGTTGTGAATGGTGGTCACTGTAAGAACATCAGAGGCTCTTAACTGCTGTATGAAAAATCCAGAGAAACAGTTAAACTTAATTGAAATTAGCAACTTCTTCCCCGTTTAACAAAATGGAACTGTTAACTTCTTGTTCATAGTGTCTATTGGGCCAGAGTTATGAAAGTGGGGGGGAAAAAACCTATATCACCAACATGAGAAATAGCCTATTCAAAAAGTTCTATCAGTTGAGCACACTCAATACTTTAGTGCTATGTGCTGTGCTCACTTCCAAGCTATCTATAAAATAAACCCAAACCCGCTGTGTATACAGTGCACTTTCTTACTTTAACAATGTTACATTTGTTTTATCTGATGAATTCTGTAAAATCTGTCTGACTTTCTAGACTGGTTTGGTACATGGAAAAGACTCCCTACTATAAACTCAATAGGATTTACTTATGCAGCCTGGAACGATGTTTTCACATCTTGCAAAATACTTAAAAATATGTGGTCTTTTTTTAATACCAGTACCTGTGCCTGTTTGTTTCTTCATTGATACTGCTTGTAAGCTAAATTTAATGATATGTAGAACCTTCCTTCTATTTCCACCTACTCCAAGAACCTTTCAAATCAGTTTCACTCCAAACTTATATTAAGAAAAATACACATGCTTTCCTTGTTACAGTATTGCGTTAATACTGTAGGGCTAAGGAGGAGGGCGTTCATAGACTCACTATTTTTAACTGTTACCCACCCTTGCCAAATGTGACTTCAGACTTAAATATTTTGCGCTTCATACAGGGTCTGTTTTTCATCTCTCAATTCTGATACCCCTTAACTTTTCAAAATGCCACACTTAGAATTCCATTCTCATTTAGCACCAATCACTTTGGAATTTAAAATACATCCGTGTTTTTACAAACTGTAATTGAACTTAGTGCTTGTGAAAAGTGTTGGGATGATAGTCCCAAAGATTGAAATCACCTGTACACAGCATAGATGTGGTAGACTCAACTTGTGGAATGTGAGGTATACGTTGTGGATGTGCATAGTTAAGGATTTTTCAGGGCTTTGTGGAAGTACTTTTACAGATACAATATGTGAATCTAGATGTATGAGCTATAAGACTACTAAGGCCCTTTTTCAGTTTTTATCTTGTTTAATTTTTCCCAGGAATTTATCAGTGTTTATTACCACAACAACAAAAACAGGTGAAAATCAGTGCAAAAAACGATTAATAATTTTTGTGGGTAAATCTCAAGGTTTATTTTGGTGGATGGAAAGGTGTGTGTGTGGGGGGGGGGGGAGGAAGAGTATTCAGTAGATTAGTGCTTTGAATTCCGTTCATCATGTGGTTTGCTACAGAAACTAAAACAGAACTCAAAACACGCTCCTCTGAGTTTAAAAAAACAATACGTTTCTAATCCCCAAATAAAATTTTTGTTTGAATAAACAGTTTTCTGTTGTAGACTTAGAGCTGTTAGCCTATAAATATTTACATATAGTAATTGGGCCACACCATTTGCAGTGCATACACTCGACTTCATCCTTTTTTCCTGTTCTTGTTTTTTAAAAACTTTTGAATACTTCCTTGGTTCTGAAAAGTACTCTGATACAGATTATCATTTTCTTCCCATTTTAGTGTGTCAGATCTTTAAACTGTTACCTGCTAACAGCTTGAAATGTTTACCTGAGATTCATCAGTATGTTCAGATGCTCACACACTTCAGAGCTTGTGTGCCTCTTTCTTGTGTGCATCTTCTAGACTAATGCATAGTCTTACTTCAGCTGGCAACTTTGCATATACACATATTAATGTATTATGAAAATACGTATATCTCATGCAATGTATTGTATATCCTAATAAAACAAGTTATTTATATATTTGAGTGATACAAAAGTAGGGTGGAAATAGAAAAAAATAATGTACTTTATGTAAAACCTGGGAATTTTTTGGTAAAAATTGTTTAAAACTGAAAACAAAGGGGCTTAAAGACTGCATACCTAAATCTAGGTGATCTGGCTAGTTCGTGGTAACCATGACAGTAAAGCTTGAATGGTTTGTGACCTCATCAGAATTCTGAGTTGTTTTCTATACCTTGTCAATTTCCTGCAATCTTTTCTGTACTTGATATCTCATGAGAGAAAATGCTTTAAATCTTACAAAGTACAAAATGTCCATGTGACTAGTACAGAAAATAATTTAACAAAAGTACTTTATTGGAAGCCGGGTTATGATGTTAGAAGTAATTCAACAAATAATAATACTGCTTACTTTGTATGCTGCTGTTCTCTTTTTTAAATAATGTGAATATTCTCTTGTTTTTAAAAAGGTTTTGTGATGTACAATCTTCAGGTAACAATGCCTGGGAGTAATATTTGCCCACGGTTATCAGTAGGCTCTTTGTCTGATTAAATGTGTAAAAATTTGATGTTGAGGAACTGAAATACAAAGAAATAATGCCAACCAGTTTCTGATTATATGAATTAAGGGTGAACATTGAATAAATTGTTTTTTGTACCCTAAAAATATCTTTTCTGTTACAAGCACGGTTGGATCCTTCTTCACTCCTCAGCATCTGGTAAATGCTTATACTGTGAAATAGTCCTCCTTTTAGAAATACTTCTGCCAGTCTGAGAAACCTGTATAGCTGTTCTGAATAATTAAAAAAAAAAAAAAAAGTTGGAGGGAGCCAGTCCTTTCTGAGCTGAAACTCAATTTGAACACAATCCTCTTCAACAAGCTGAATTTTAAAATAAAAAAATAGTTGCTGCCATAGGAAATCATAGGAAGCCTGGAAATTGCTTTGGAAAAAGTGCTACTTTTTTTCCTAAAGCAAAATGTAACATTATGCCTGTGGGTAGTTCTGCTCTGTCAAAATAATTTATGGCAAGATCAAGAATTCCAGCTTTATCTGTGTTTGCTGCTTTATAGTGAGATTATAATGTTTAAATAGAGTATAAAAAAGTAGTAGTTTGTTAGGACTTCACAAGATGGGTTGTATCAGTGACTGTCATAAATGTACCTTGAAAAGTAGTCTTTACTTAACATGGAAACATACCTGGCTTAAAATCTTCTTTACTCGCCAGTGGTGACTAGTCCTCATATGGTCACTATTTTTTCAGAGTTCAAGCTTGGATTTCTGAAATGAAAGCTTCTACACCTTTTGGTGGTAGAGTGAAACTGATAGACAAGTCAGTTTAATGAGCGCTATTCAGAACCCTGTAAGTACTGTAGTGTCTGTTCTATTTAGTTTCTTATACTATACAAATTGTCTTGGTGTCCGAACACCTTCTATTTCATATCTGTAAAATTATGCACCCCCAACAGAATTGTGACTGTTAGGGAGGGGTTGAAAGGCAACATCTTTTCCAATAGCATCACTGCAAAGCAGTTTAGGACAGGAACTCAAGACTGCTTTTTGAAATTGACATTGCAAGACGAATTTAGGTAAGAGAATGCAACTGGCCATTTTTGGCATCTGGCATGTAGGCTGGCAAAACAAAAATAATTTTAAACTTGACGGACGTATATGGTTATTATATCCTCAGGGGAAAAATCCCGTAAGGTTGAGAATACATATAATTTAGGACCAACAGTAATTTAATCAATAAAAATCCCAACATGAATGAGGTAGTTACTTAAAAAATAAAAAAAAACACATTAGAAACCTAGGACGTGCAAAGTGAAGAAATCATCATTGCCTTGGAGGTCTGGCTACTTCTTCTGAAATAGCCACTGGGGCTCTGCATAGTGGTACGAGTAGTTATTTCATCACGGCTAGTTTCTGCTAGGTTGCAAACCAGGGGGTTAAGCCGGAATCCAACACACTTTGTGCATGGCTGTGTTGCACTACGGGTACATTGCCAGCATAGCCCTGATTTCTGGTTTCTCTTTCTCATTCATGTTTATTTTGGAAGCATAGGAAGATAATTACTAAACAGGAACATGCTTTAGCTTTTCACTGTAGAATCTTCATGCAACAGCTGGATTCTGGAAGATGATTAGTCATATTAAGTGCTTCAAGTAAGTGTCAAGCTTTTGGAGCCAATGCTGCTGCAGAAGTATTACTGTGCTGCAAATTTGTTAATTAACGAATGTACTTTTAATGTGAATGGGCAGTATTTGAAAGTCAAGTAACTGAAGGGGAAAACCGACAAGTCTTGAACTCAGGTCTTTGTTTACCTTTGAATTAACTGATCTCACTAACACCTTAAAACAGTACAGACTTCATTCCTTGGTATCTTAAGTTACTTTTTGAAATATTTGAAATGTGAGGTTTGAAATTTCACATTTGTTCTAAAATGCTTAATACTATCATCAATACATTTTGAAGAATAAACAGCTTCTAAAGGATTTTAGATGCTCTGTCTGAACAGTAATTCCCAGGATTTTCATGTACTAGCATGTCAGAATGTTCTTACAAATATATATAGACCAGTGTTCTGATGTTATAGACTGGTTTCCTTTAACTGACTTGCTATTAAATTATTGTTACTATCCATGTTCTCCATTTTTTATCATAGAATGATACCATTTGGCAGGGATCTGTCAGTGAGTTTTCTCTAGTCCATCTCCTGCATCATTGCAGATGGACTACATTTTCGCTGAACTATCCCTAATAAAGAAATACCTGTGTTTTTGCAATCTCCTCAGCGGCTGCTTCCTTTGTAGTTGTTCTTGTAGTTATACAGGTCTTTAATTTTCCCTTCTGTAGCTTAAATTTCCCTTCTGTAGTAATATAACATTACTTTGTTATATTCTCACTAAATGAGTATTGGTCCATTGCACATAACACTTTCTCAGCAGAAGGGAAAAAAAAAATCCAAGTAGGGTTTCATTAGTTGCATTTTTATCCCTGTCATTGCTGCTGTGGAAGCACTGTAATGCAGGACTAGCAGCAAAAGCGCCACTGGTGCCGTTCTGGGGATGAAACCTGTATATGCAGAAGCTAGGGGAGAAGTCAACAGTACAGGTTAAGAGAAACAACGGGAGGGATGATCAAGGGAAGAGATGGACACAAATGGAGAAAGAGGAGACAAGAAAAAATAGAGAGAGAACTGTTGCAGTTTGAGAGGAATAATGGTCTTGTAGATAGGATCCTGGACTTGGGCTGGAGAGTTCTTGTTCATATCCCAGCTCCTGTACCACAACCTTTGTGACCTTGGACAAGTCACTTGGACAGTTATGCTATGTCTCAGTTCCCTTTGTGTAAAACAGGACTAAATACTTTATCTCACAGAGAGGTTGTGAGAATAAATTCATTAATGTTTCTAAAGTGCTCAGATACTAAGTGCCCATTTTTTGGCCCAACAGGGTGTAGAAGTGCTATGCAGAGTGCCTTTCATTGTTCTTCTAAGCAACTGTCTCCTTGAAGAAACAGCATTGTGGTCTGTAGAGGGAGATGAGTCCAGCTTGTTGCTAGAGAAATGTATGCTGTCATTGCAGAGCCTTTGAAGGAGAGAAGTTTATAAGAGGTCACTGAGGGATGAGAGGAGATAATCCTTATCTGTGCCCCCCCCCAAAACAAACAAACAAACAAACAAACAAAGGAAGTGCCTCCCTGGCTGGGAGGGAATAGAAAGATCTACAGAAACAAGTGCAATGTGCAACCCAAATCAGAGAAATGTGTGGGAGTGAGTAGTCTAGTCTAAATTTTTTTGATAGTGGTAATTGTTAGATTTTTTTTTGGTAGTTAAAATGATTCATATTACCTAGGGTTGTGTTACAGGTGTCTTTAAGCTGTGAATGTCTCTTGCCCCCAAACATAATTAAATCTCTGTAGCCCATTATTACTCTCCAGCCAACACTTGGCCTTTCTATACTTAGTTAAGGAAGAATTCTCTCCCTGCCCCCTCCGAGATGAGGGCTGGTTTACATTAGCCAAATGTAAGGGATACAGCAACAAAGGATGTCTTCTTCTAGTAGTGCATCTTCATAATTTTTTTGTCTACAAGGAAATTCAAGATTTACCTCAGCCAATTCCAAAAGAACAAATATTTTCTCTTCCCAGGAAGCAACCTGGCTTCAATCCTGTGGAAGGTTCCAAAATTGTTTGTTTCCCATTTATGCACAGTCTTTGCTACGGTATAGGTTGGAGGTCCTTTCCTTCTCCACAGCTGATTTGTGCCCTCTGAGTATTCTTACAGTGAAGGCAGATGGCTGTATCCCATCCAATGAAAAGGGAATTTACTGTTTGCCCGCCAGTTGAAGGATGGGGCCTATACAACCTGTCTCCATTTGTTATCTTAATGTAGACAGAAATTACCTGCAATTCTGCTCCTTTGAAGTTATCACCACACAGGATTTCTGTCACTTTGGGATTCTCCTTCACTTTTATATTTCAAGAGTTGGTTTATTGACATCCTTGAAACATGTTCCTTTTTGTGAGACTGTTTGCATTTGTGTGCAACTGAAGTTTGTTTGGGAGTGCCTCTGTGACTTTTAAGAACTCACACTAAGTAGGTTCTAGAGGGGGCTTGAGGTAGTGGCATTTGAATAGAGTATGAGGGAATAAACTCATGCTCCAGCTACTGATTCCTGACCGCCAAAAATCACAGAGCTAGAGGAGACTTCCAACCTAGCTTGTGCTAGAAAGTTGAGACCCTAGATTGGGAATCTTGCATGACATAGCCTTCAAAGGAGCAGAATTAGTTAAGGAATATTTCCTTCTGCTGTTTTGGACTTGCACTTCTATGTTTGTCTAAATAATCTCATGAGTCTTCTTGCTTTAGCAGCAGAAAGGACAGTAACTACTTAATTAAGTGTCTGGCCTTTGTCATATTCTGAGCATCATCTTTTAATATTACAGTCTGTTATAAATAGTCTAGGTACTTGTCTTATTTACCTACAACGTCTCTGACCCCGTATGCCAGTGTATTGTAGGTGATGTTTGCATAGAATAACCTTTAGTGCTACTAATAAGTTCAGCCAAATTTGCTGATTTCCTGTACCCCCCACTGTAGTATTTGGTAGTTGCATTTGTTCCATTTTTGAGACAGTTGATATTGCTAGGAAAAAAGGTGCTTTTTTTCTCCCCATTCATCCTCAGACTCCTGCCCAGATCATAAAACCTGCTGACAATTTTTTGTATTTGCTTTAAAAAATTATTATAAGTAGCACTATTCACATTATTTGTCTTTTGTAAAGTTGATTTTTAGGGCATTGGTTTCTTTCCAGACAAGGAAAGGACCAAAGTCCTTCAGTTTCATTAGATATTCTCTAGAATTATCGATTTCATGTTTTGTTTCAATAGTACCTAAATCTAAAGGCCTTTCATATTTATTACAGAACTTGAAATGGTGCCATCTGATTTAAGCTATTTAAATACTATATTTAAACTGAGTATACCACTAAATAGAGGACATTTTTATTACCAATGTTTAAAAAAAAAAAAAGGCATAAGAATGAACTCTTCTGAGGAGATTAGGTAGCTTGAGGGCTTGGTTGTGGGACATATAATACATTCTATATCTTGGCCTCCAGTTAAAATCTAGCCTACATTGGTAGGTCACGAAACAGCCATAAAATAGGAATGGTTTTGAATTGCATACCGGTGCACATTGGATTGAATCTGAGACTAGCAGATTAAAGGTGCTATGGACTAACGCCTTGTCTGAATGTTAAATACCAGTGCAAGGTGGGGGTACAGTGCTATAATTCTGATATAAATCTCTGGCAGCACTAAGAGTTGAACACTAGTCTCCTGAATCTCAGTGTACAGTGCCTTAACCACAAAACCATTTCCCCCTCAAAGTTGTAGAAAGTTAGGCACCCAGAATTATAAGCTATTGTGACATTACCCGGGGTATAATTTTACAATTTAAACTGTTGAACAGCTGTCCCCCCTCAATTCTCCAATCTGGGGTGCCTTTTACCCTGTATTGCTGTGAGAGCAGCCACTCCAGGTCTGCTCTCACACAGCCTCCAGCATGTAAATTACTCCCACCTAGGGTGTCCAGCTAGCAAGTGTGAAATATTGGGACATGGTGTGGATGGTAATAGGCACCTATATAAGGCACAGCCCCAAATATTGGGACTGTCCCTATAAAATCAGGACATCTGGTCACCCTACTCCCACCTACACTGTATGAGTGCTATGGCCAGCTGCTCTTGAAGTACACTGCAGAGCAGCACCAGCCAACTTCCAGTCCCAGACTTTCCTCCAGAAAAGTACATCTTGTACTGCCGAGCCCTCTCCTGGACAATAAAAGCTCATATTAATAGAAAATGATATGCACAAATCCTGTTATCTCAAATGGAGTTTCTCAAACACTTCACTCCAATAAAACAAGTTTATTAATGACAGAAAGAGTTTAAGCGATTATGAGTAATGATGCATAAAAGTAATAATTGGTTACAAGAAAAAAGGTAAAATGCAGCTAATATCTAACTTAAGCTTAAATGAATTCAAAGAAAAGGTCTCTCACCACATGCTTCAGCAGACATATTGGCCGGATTCCTTTTGAAAAGACACCTCCAGTTCAGTGTTAGCTACACTTGGCTACACTTGCGAGTTACAGCGCAATAAAACCTCCCAGACTGCTGTACCTCACTCCCCGTCCACACTGGCAAGGCACGTACAGCGCTGTGTCTGTGACTACAGCGCTGCTGGTACTCCACCTCCCCGAGAAGAATAACAGCTGTTGTGTATTGGCTGAGATGCTGCTGCTCCCCTGTAAACAGGGAGTAATGTTATTACACACTGATTGACTTCTGGAAACTCCCCATAATCCTTTTAACTGAAGCATCCTCTTGTTTTGTTGTGAACTCCAGAGGAGGAAGTGCCCTTTCAAAGTTCCATTTCGGGGCTACTTATCAAAAAACCAAACACAGTTACTATTTGCTTTGAATGAGTGAGAGGCAGGCAGGGGGGCTCCATTTGGAGTGCCGACAGCAAACATTTGCTTGAAGAGAGAGGTAGGGGAAGGGAGGTTGGGGTTTCGGGGAGCGGCTGCTTATCTGGTCTATGAGAAAAAAAGAAACAGCTGCTGTTTGCTTTCAGTGAGTGAGAGAGAGGTGGGGGAAGGAAGGAGGTCTCAACTTGCAAGACAACATGCTGACACAAAAACCATTTGCAGATAGAAGGTGGTTTATGACTCTTCGATTTTGCTGCTCTACTCTAGATGTTTTCCTGCATGCTCCCCTAAGGAACAATATATATGCTGTCATTCACTTGTAAAGATCTTTCCATCACTTTAAGAGATGAGGCAAACATTTTTACTAATCAGAAGTATGCGTCTCCGTTTGAGTTAAGATGAACCAGACTTTTTAAACTTGGTGTGGTAGCTTTAGTTATATTTAGGGCGCTACCAAATTCATGGTCCAGTTTGGTCAATTTCAGTCATAGGATTTAAAAAATTGTAAAGTTCAGGTATTCTGAAATTTCAGTTTCGAATCCATGGGGGTCCCAACCTGAAAGGGGGCAATAGAGGGGATCCCAAGGCTGTTGTTGGGGGGGGTGTGTGTTTCAGTATTGCCCCCCTTCTGAGCTGCTGCTGATGGCAGTGCTGCCTTCAGAGCTAGGCTCCTAGCCAGCAGTGTTAGAGCTCTCTGCAGCTGGGGGAGGTTCCTGGAGGTGGGTCTCACCTGGCCTCAGGAGTGACACCTGCAGGGGAAGAGGAAGTCCAGTCACTTCTCATCCCAGATGGGACTAGCATCTGGAGACCGGCACACAGTAAGAACCCCCAGCCCTACGCTAGCCAGATTTCATGGGGGAGATCAGATTTCACAGTCCATGAATCATTTTTCATGGCAGTGAATTTGGTAGGGCCCTAGTTGTATTCTAGGTTTTCAGCATTAAAAGTCCAAAATATTGTAAATATATGTCTAACACAAATAAAATTACATTGTTTTAAGAGGTGGAGGAATATGTATAGAGCCAACAAAATAGACTCTAATCCATCTAGCATTGCTTTTTTTAGTCTGCATGAATGGAATGTGTGTACAAATACATAACTACGCCTTACTCAGTACCTCTGGTTTTTTGCTCACGGGGTGCTATTTAATCTGGTATAAACCGTAGGTCATGTGAAATGCTACATACATATAATTAAAAATCCTGGAACTCTTGCTATTTGGAAAAGTATTGGTGTAACAAGCTTGTTCATTTAAGAGTCATCTTAGGTTGTTTTCCAAATAGCTTCTTTTATCACTTAAAATAATAGTCTCTGTGTTATACTATATAGTAGAGTGCATTATCAGTTTGCAGCGATAGATTTCCTGTCTAGTCTTCCTTGGATGTAGAAGTTATGATCAGTCTGTTAACGTTATTACTTTTTTGGCTAGGGGTCGTCTAGGCTTTCTTCTCTGTAGCTCTTTTCACCCTGCCCTTGCCCTGAGGGATTCTGTTACAGTGTTGATCCTTTTGGCTCAAGAGTCTAAATGCTGAAGTCTTCGGGAGTGTCTGCTAGCTGGGTCTCTGGGGAGCAACGTGGAGTGTTCCATTTCATTACATTCACTCTCCAACAATAAATGTTGGGATTTTTTCTTTTTAGCCTTTGATAGCCCTTGGATCAGAACTATCATTTACCATCTGTGTGCCACCAAGCCGTTACTAGGCCATTAAGGTGTAGTTCAGTTTTGTATGAACTTTTGTGACTTGAAAATCAGTAGCTGTCCTCTGTGGCTTAGCTTCTCCAGCTACTATAACTTGCTGTTAGCACAAAATCAGCAATAATGGGGATTAAATTTGCTTCAGTGTTAAGCTTATAGTAAATTTCACAAACTGTAACCTTAAATCAGTTGTGAGGTCTGGTGTAATGCTCCTGGATTTCAATGCGGGAAGAAAGAGTACTATGGTGAAGACTGAGTAGCAAAATTTCTGCAGTACAGTACAGGCATCTGGAGATCATTGACTGTACAGTTTTATTTCAGACTATCTTGAGAAACCAGGGTGGATGAAAATGGATGATTTAAAAAAAAATTTAATTGGATTATTTTGATTTTATTTAATGTTTTTCTTTTTAAAAATAAACTGTTTAAAATGAAATCTAAATTCAATACAAAATATATGAAGCCCTACACATTATCTCTTAAAACATTTAAAAATATGCCGAATCCATGAGCTTCTATCAAAAGTTAAAGGCTGCTTTTCTATCTAAAGAGAGAATGAGAGGAAAAATGATCTAACTTTTGAGGTCAAGGTTTATTATATACATAGCACTAATGAGTGGTACTGTGTAAGGGCTCGTTTTGTTTAATAGTGTATGCTGTTGAGTTTAAACGTCAACTACCATCCTAATATCACTTGACACAATCATCTAATAAATAATAGATTATTTTCACCATTTTCTGGCATACTGCAAGTGTACAGTTAATTAAAATCTGAAAATATTAATATGATTGCTTAAATAAATATATATCATTTTAGTGTACCCACCGAGGTAGCATAAAGATGTTCCAAATCTAGTGTATAGGCTCTATTAGTTGTAAATCACAGATCTTAATGGTTATATTAACCAGTGCAAATGCACCTTTCTCTAGAAAGTAACTGAAGTACAAATGTTAAAGTTGATTAACATGGATTTAAATAGCCTTGATTTAAATCAATTCACCCTGTAAGAAACTGTACTAAGCGAATAATATCTATTAAATATGAATATTTTGCTGACAACAGTGTTGTGCTCCTGTGGCACCACATTAAATTTTTTCTCCAGTTTGCTATGTAATGGGTAAGAATGCTGTCATTTTAACAGGCTTCATGGGGTTTCAAAAATCATGTTGTAGGGAAGTTTCCCTATATAAATGCTCAGTTATGTTCATGTTGGTGTCTGTACTGAATTTAAAGTGTTTAAACATATAGTTATAAGGAACTGTTAATTAAGGTAATGTGGCTAAGGGACCCTGTGGTTCAAAATGGAGTCTGGACAATTAACATCTCTGACTCCATATTTTTCGCCCTTCTTCTTGTCACTTGTGGTGGAAAGGAGCAACAGCCACTAGGGGGTCCAGTTCAGACCAGTTCAAACCTGGAATATTTGCACCATAGAATATATAAAAGGATTGTGCGCCCTAACCAGACTGTTCATCTGAGAGGCACCCGATATCAGTCTTGTTTGCACGGGCTTCAAGAATCACCTCTATGGATCAAGATCTATCCCATTGATCTGGATGGCATCTTACACCTGAATCAACGTCATCTTACACCATCCTGGTTCCAGCATTGCTGTTTCCTGCTTACACCATCCTGGTTCCTGTACGTGGATGGTCCAATGTTCATCCTGCCATAACCGGGTTGCACGATCTGTCGTAGGTCCAAGATCCAACGAACCTGAGCTTCAAGGACAGATATCGCCATCAGCTACCTAATTCAGACCAAGGTCATCTGTTGTGACACAGCATAGTTTTGGGGTGTTTTTGTTTAGGATTTATTCTGTTGGAATTTATGGCTAAAGGGGTTGTGAAGGACCAGGCTTCATACCTATCTTTCTGGGGCAACCACAATTGAGTTTCTTGCTTCCTTAATAAATCATCTTTGTGTTTTCAAAGAATATCTGTCTTTTCTTTATGAAAGTTAGGGTGGTAGGAGGAACTGATATCTCTGCTCCGTAGGAGATAGGTACTGTAGGCCAGCTCAAGTACCTGACCTCTTTCTGCTAGTTTGAACTTAAGAATATGCCTGAAATAATAGAAAGTCAATGGACTAGAGTGTTTTGACAGACTAATATATTGCAATGTTAAACTGAAGGTTGACGAACTTATGGAAAATGAATACTGGTATGTTTTATGTTTCAATGTTTTTATATAAATACTTTGGCTCCAATTCTACATTTATATTCTTCAGCAAGATTCTTCTGATCATGTTTAGATCACTGATATTGTCTGTTACCTCCTGTCTTTAGGCTGGCTAACACTTTCCATTCTAAAATATTCTATCAACCACTTTTTTTGTGAAGCTCAAACATCTACATTGTTTGTAGCAGGGCTTTGAAAGTTGACATGGGGGAGTCCTCTGGCTAACCTTTTCTTATGAAATTCATTTGAGATTTATCTGATTTTAACTGTTAATCACTATCAGGCTAGAAATAAGGAGCAAATTTTTTAAGTGAGGGTAATTAATCATTGAAACAATTTAAAGTCAAAATTAGATGTTGTTTTGCGAAGAGATATGGTCTAGGTCAAATAAGAATTCAAGCAAGTCCTTTGGCCTGACTGAAGAAGGTTTATAGCTATTGCTTTGTGGCATTATGTATATGGAGTAACACTCCATTTTGTGGTACCAAATTTGGTTTAAATGCATAGCTGAAATTTTCTCTCTACCTTGGCCAAGTACAGAGAGATTTGAGAGGCCTTGAAAATGATGCATAAAACTGACCGCAGTTTCAAATAATCTGTGAAGCACTGCCCTAGGAGGATCATATACAAAAATGTCTTTCTTACTAACGTCTGATAACTTGCTGAGAATAAAAGATGGCTACATTTTGCCCTACCACCTCTTTATCACCGTCTCCTATGTTCTACAGTGAGTAGTGTGGCTGCTTAAATCTGGGGCACTTTTTATTCTGCTTTCCGCTTCAGTGTAGTATCCAAAACGTGATCTGGTCGCAGTAACAGTTGGCCTGAGTTACACATGGAACCTTGGATGAACTACACCACTGCACTAAGAAATGACAGGAAAACTGAAAACTTTTCCTAGTTAAGTCACCACCACCAGGTTCAAAAATAGATATATTTCATAATCTTCAAAAAAAGGGATGTTACCAGTAATCTTCATGTAATTAAGGATTTCCTTAATTTCTTAAATTTCAGAGACTGCTGAAGCAGGAAAACCCCCTTAAATATTTGCTTAATTATGATATACTTGCCAGCAATGTTCCCTCTAATTTTTCCCACACATGCGGAATTAATTTTATGTGTACCATTATGGAGGTGATGTGTGACACATCACCTCCATATTGGTGCACAAAACAAAATTCATATGGTGGAGGTGGAGCTGAAGGGTTTGGAGTGTGGGAGAGGGCTCAGGGCTGGGGCAAAGGGGTTGAGGTGCAGGGATGTGAGGGCTTTGGCTGAGGGTTTGGGCTCTGGGGTGGGGCCAGAGATGAGGGGCTAAGGACTGGGGCAGAGGGTTGGGGTGGGGGTGGTGAGGGCTCTGGCAGGTGCCTGAGATGAGGGGTTTGGGGTACAGGCTGCCTCGTGGCTATGGTGGGGAGAGAAGATTCCCCTCTCTCTCCCTGCAGCAACACCTGGGCTGGGGGAGGGGGGGGAAGAGGCGCCTCTCCCCATGGCAGCAGCTCTGGGGCTGTGGCATAGGTGCCTGTCCCCTGGGCTGCATCAGGGCTGGGGTGGGTTGGGGCTCGGGTGCCTGTCACCCTGCTGTGGCAGGTCCACCGAGGGTGGGTTCCCTGAACACTTGTGTGTTGCTTAATAGGCTGCTGCATGGTTGCGCAGCTTACAGGGAACTTAGCTTGCCAGTTGTCATACAAATCGGTTAGAACTTTCATGTTTAGGTGAGCAGGAAAGGCCACTGATTTGGTCAATTTAATGTACCCTCTATACATGCAGGCATCATATGTCATTAGAAAGGTACTTATATCTATTTAAGATGAGACATGATATGGAACTGTTAAGTGGGGCCATTAGCATAGAAACGGGGATAAACAATGACATCATCAATGCATTAAAATGACCACTTTAATATATTTGCATTAATTTTGGTTAGTTTAATGACTATTATTTCAAGACATAAAATTGGATTTGATCTCAAAGCATCACAACAACAAACTAAAGGGTAAAACGAAATCTAATACATTTTTTACAGGTATCATTGAAATGTAATAGCACTAATGACATTTCCAGTCAACCTTTTTATCATCATCATGTTCATCATTATGATCTCTGAGTGCTTGGTTTACCAGTCATTATTGCCTTGGCATGTACACCATTCTGTTCAGGGAAGAGTGTGCTGACTGTACACATAATTGATTTTTCTTGCATACGTTTTCATGGCAAGTCAGTTCTGGGTCTGTTCTAGGTTTTTTCAAACACTGCATACTGTATAACAGGGATAGGCAACCTATGGCAAGTGTGCTGAAGGCGGCACACGAGCTGATTTTCAGTGGCACTCACACTGCCTGGGTCCTGGCCACCGGTCCAGGAGTGCTGCATTTTAATGTAATTTTAAATGAAGTTTCTTAAACATTTTAAAAATCTTATTTACTTTACATACAACAATAGTTTAGTTATATATTATAGACTTATAGAAAGAGCTTCTAAAAACATTAAAATTTATTACTGGCATGCAAAACATTAAATTAGAGTGAATAAATGAAGACTCGGCACACCGCTTCTGAAAGTTTGCCGACCCCTGCTATATAAGATACTTTGATTACCCAGGGAGACTACGTTGTATTTCCTGTGATGCAGCACTACCTGCACACTGTTCTTGAAACCCACTCTAGTTATTAAATGGGATGTATTCTTTCCAGCAATGGTCTGTATGTTGGTGTCTATATCGTCTCCTTCATGAAGAGTTTCCACCCTCCGGAAAGTGGTAGAATTCCATTTGGAATGAACACGCCTCCTTGGAATCTTTCTGCTTCAATTTTTGCAGCCCTATTGATGAACCCTCAGCTCACTATAATTGATGCAGAATTCATAGGGTAGTTGTTCTGCAAGACTTCTGTGCGGTAGTGTGATAATTTTGGAACTCTGCAATTGAGAGGTGCCTTCTTTGAAGGTCTTCTAAAGGATTAAACTCTTTGCTGGCTGAACTATATGCCTCTTTATCAACCAAAGGACAAACTCCTGCACCAGTTGGGGCACAAAAGTAGCTGACCTCTTAACTAGAATCACATGGCTTTGGATTATATTATGAGGCTTTCATTTTGGCTGTTTCAGACTGACTGACTAAAGAGATGTAGTATAAACCACTTGTTCATTTGAAAGCTGTTCATCAGGCTCACTCACCAGAAGAACACCCACAAAATATTTGAATGATTTAAGTTCTTGCTTCAGATTACTAGTAGCTTGGATAGCAACAGCTTCTGTTACATTGCATAGAACAGTGGTAGACTTGCCTTATGCGTGTTGCGCATAGAATTAAATTGCAGAACCATACTGTTTTTCTAATTTTTTCCTATAACTTTCTACTGGAATAGCTTGCAGTTTCTCCATCTGAGGGAAGTAGGACATTATATCTTTGTAACAGCCTGGATGTGGAGAGGAGCTTGTACATAAAATCATTCTCTCTCTCTCTCTCTTCAATCAACTGATAAAATGTGGTGTGACAAGGTGATTGTGTTGTTGCAGTGTAACTAGAAGATTTTGCTTTGGTTCATTTTACTCAGTTAGGAAGAAAGACGTGTTGAGGGATAAACTACATCCTTGGCAATCAAGTCAAGCGAACAGTGCAACAGGTCTGATTGCTGGAAGATGTGCTAGCTCTGGTGGCTACAGAAGCAGGTGAACGTGATGCTCTGTGAACAGATTCAGAGTCTGTTTTCTTTCCTGGGTTCAATACAGACTCGTGCCAAAGTCGACTTGCTTGTGTGTTTCTGTAAGCAATTCCTGTGATAGCATATTGGTGGCTCCTCAGCTAAAAACTATAAAACTCATCCAGTAGCCACCAATTCATCTCTTTTGGCTTCTGCTGCCAGCATCACAGAATTCTGCCCAGCACTGGTAGCTTTTGACAGATTTATGCAGTCTTTTGACTTTATTGACAAAGCACGTTTTTCAAAGTTTGTGGAGAGTCTTTCTCTTTGATGTAAGATTTAAGGAGCTTGTATCCTCCGTGTCTTCATATACTGTAACTTGCCTGTAGAAGTAAAATTCCCAAAATGTATTGTTAGCATTAGCATCACCACTACCAGTTTTTCACAAATATACAGACTTGTGCTAAATTAGATGTGTATTGTCATCCTTAACATGAATACTGTGCATAAGTGTCACTGAATTAAGCTAGTTTCTAGAATATTTCAAAGGCTGGTAGGTAATGCATAGGCAGTTACAATTAAAACCTTCTAGCAGGCAGACATGATGCTTTGCTGTAAGTACAGTAGCTTACAAATGCAGAAGCATTACATTAGGAATTCACATACATTTATCAACTCACTATGCAGTACAAACTATGGACATTCAATCCGCTGCTACGGGTGTACAATCTTCAGTATAAAACTTATCTGGTCAGAAAATTTCAATTGAAAATATAGAAAACTATTATCACTTGTGAGATACTTTGACAATTAAGAATATGCAATGTGAAAACATTTCATGTTTGTATATTGCAGAATGTTGATGATTGCCATTTTTGCCACATGCTAAAAAAGTGCCCATGCAAAACCAATATGTCTTTTAATAAATTATTTGGTAGCTGTAACCAATAAGCACCACATTAAGATATTGAAATTAGCATAAACAGTAAAAAATTATCAGAGGGGTAGCCATGTTAGTCTGGACCTGTAAAAGCAGCAGAGAGTCCTGTGGCACCTTATAGACTAACAGATGTGTTGGAGCGTGGGCTTTTGTGCTCATGCTCCAACACATCTGTTGGTCTATAAGGTGCCAAAGGACTCTTTGCTGCTTTTACAGTAAAAATTGTAGTCATAATCATGTTGCAGTGTTTTTGGAACTGCAAGAAGTGATGTGTTCTCATTTTAGGTACCATTGTTTTACCTCACCTACAGGCTTATGCACCACTTGACAGCTCCACATCTTACCTCATCTACATGTACATAAAATAAGCTTTCAAATGATATGTGATCATGTGTATAGGGTGGGAACACAACACTCCAAAAATGGAGAATTGCCGCACACCTAATTGTAAACAATCTTTAACTTGCACAATGAGTGAGCTTTAAAAATGAAGTCTGTAAAGGGATTTTAAATTCTAAGTTGGGCAGTTACTTATGGCTTTTGCTGTGAGAGAGATTGCATATGAGGAACTGAAAACTAATTTTTCATTTATTGTAAGATGATATGGGAGTTCATTTTTGATGAACAGAAGATAATAGTCCATTGTGAATACTCTAATTATTCATGAACAGTGTTGCACAAAGAGCAATGACAATTGTATCCACCCTAATTCTGTGTTACTATTTTGTGTTTGCTGTACATTTTATACATATTATGCAAAATGTTTACAGGGAAGTGTGATGCAGTTGCATATATTATGCTAAACTACTTATTACACTTTGTGCAGCATGATTTCTAGCAACATTATCCTCTTTGCTGTATTGTTCAGATTTGTTAAAATTTGTCACTGAGGCATAGTCTTATGAGAAAATACTGGTATCTAAAATTTCATGAAGTTTTCATATACTTGTGTTTGTCTGTATTACATAGTCATTACCTTTAGCTTTAAAATTTTTTAAAAGTATTTTCTATTTCTAATAATCTAATGCAATCACTGAAAGCTGAATATTAGAGGGAAGGGAAATACTGTTTAAAAAATACACTGGAACCTAATAATCAGAAATTAACAATCCAATAATTTTCTTTAAATTCTGAACTTACAAGTCTAGAAGTGGCAATATCTTAACATCAAATGTTGCTATTCTGCAACATGTTAATTTTCAATCCCTAGCAAAGTTAACTGCAAGGTCATAAGCAGCTCTGAGATGAGTACAGAGCAGTATGATTATGGGATAATGTAATTCAGTGGTTCTCATACTTGTGTACTGGTGCCCCCTTTCAAATAGCAAGCCTCTGAGTGGGACCCATCCCCCCCTTTATAAATTAAAAACACTTTTTTATATATCTAACACCATTATAAATGCTGGATGCATAGCGGGGTTTGGGATGGAGGCTGACAGCTTGCTACCCCCCATGTAATAACCTCGCGACCCCCTGAATATGCACACAGATTACGTTTTCTGCCTTTTCCTTGCTTAGGGTTTGATGCAAAGTCCCTCATGTGATCACCCAAGCTGAAAGCCAGTTCCACTTACTGGCACACCAAAGGTACAATAGTCACATTGGGGGACCATGCTTATGTCTCCCTGGAAGGAAGAAGTGTGTGGGGGAAGAGGACAGGGGGCCGTTCTTTGAGGCTTTCTTTGGGCCTTTCTTTTCAGCCAGAATTGTTCCTGTCTTTCCTTCCTGTTCCAGCTAACAGGAGTTTTGATAGGTCAAGGGCCTTTTGCTAGTGTTTTAGAGCAGTTGCGCTCAATCTTTCCAGACTACTTGTACCCCTTTCAGGAGTCTGATTTATCTAGCATACTTCTCAAGTTTCATGTCACTTAAAACCTGCTTGCTTACAAAATCAGACATAAAAATACAGACGTATCACAGCTCACTATTATTGAAAAATTGCTTATTTTCTCATTTTAACCGTATAATTATAAAATAAATAAATTTGAATATAAATATTGTGCTTACAATTCAGTATATAGCACAGTATAAACAATTCATTATCTATGAAATTTGTTTGTACTAAATTCACTAGTGTTTTTTTATGTAGCATGTTGTAAAACTAGGTAAATATCTAGATGAGTTGATGTACTCCCCTGAAAGACCTCTGCATACCCCTAGGAGTATGTGTACTCTTGGTTGAGAACCACTGTTTTAGAGGAACAGGGGAATTCCTGTTGCCAGTTCCTCAGCACAGTTAGCAGTTGAAGTGAGGCTCAGTGCTTTTGCCCCCATTCCTGATCTGATCAGTGTGCTTGCATCCTCTCCTATGTTTTCCAGTAGCACTGGGAATGGCTGTCTAATGAGGTTTGTGGCTGATTTTAAGTAGGGTCTTGTCTTAGCCAGATTTGAGAGTTTTTTTTTCTTTTTTTCTCCATTTTTTCTTCACCCTTTGAGGAGGAGAACCTCAAGTCTTCCCGAATGCATATGTGATGCTTTAGCACAGTGGTCTCCAAACTTTAGAGGTCCCCACCCCCCCCGGCCTTACTCCAATGGAGAGCTAGGAGTGGGGCTGGGTTGCTCTTCCTCCCCGCCCTTGATGGGGGCTGGCTGAGGCCTACGGTTGCCAGGTGCCCGGTTTTCAACTGGGAAGTTAGGTCAAAAAGGGGACCTGTCAGCGCCCAGTCAGATGTACTGACCGGACACCAAAAGTCCAGTTACCGAATGGCACGGGGAGGCGCCTGGTCATTAATCCATGCTAGACCCTGCTCAGCCTAAGCTGCGTCCTACCTGCAGGCAGGCTCCTTTTCAGGCTCTCTCAGCCCCAGAGCAGAGGGAGCCTAACTGGGGGGCAGGGGGGAGAGAGAGAGTGGACATGTAAGAGCGACTGATGGGGAGATATGGGGGAGGGGAGCATGTGATAGGGGAGGCAGAGCGGGCTGGGACCTTGGGGGAAGTAGTGGGTCAGGGCCTCAGTGGTCCAGTTACCAACAATTAGGAAGGTGCCAACCCTACCTGGGCCCCCCCTGCACTCCCCAAACATTCCTCCATGCCCCTTAGGGGCATATGCCCCATAGTTTGGGGACCTCTGCTTTAACAGCTGGAGGCTACTAGACACCTTGCATCGAGAGTTGTTTAAAACTTTACCAAAGACATGTTGGCCATTGTCATCAGCTGCAAAAATAACACGTTGCGATCAGCTGAAAAGTTTGCTGCTCTTGCCAGAAAATCCCATCTGGGGAAAAAGTGAGATCCTTGTTGCTTGATTAATATATATATATATATATATGGCTTAAATGAAATACGAAAGGATCAGAAATTACCTTCCTTATTGTTCAACATCTGTTCCCTCCAAATACAAGATATTACTGTTGTCAATACCATTTTTGTTTGTTGCAAAGATTGTTGGAAGGAAAACATTCTTTGCTCTTTCAGTACATATCACTTGCAAGGCCACACAGTGGAAGATTTTCTGATGACTGGAAATCATTCTGACAACAGTTTTCAGCCTGTGGTTCACGGACTCGAAGAGTTTAATGTTAGAAGGGACCATCGTGATCTAGTCTGACCGCCTGCATATTGCAGGTCATAGAACCTCACCCACCCATTCCTGTAATAGACCCCTAACCTCTGGCTGAGTTACTGATGTCCTCAAATCGTGGTTAAAAGACTTTGTTACAGAGAACCCACTATTTACACTAGTTTAAACCTGCAAGTGACCTGTGCCCCATGCTGCAGAGGAAGGTGAAACCCCCCCCCAGGGTTTCTGCCAGTCTGACCTGGGGAAAAATTCCTTCCTGACCTCAGATATGGTGATCTGTTAGACTCTGAGCATCTGGGCAAGATCCACCAGCCAGACATCTGGGAAGGAATTCTCAGTAGTAATTCAGAGCCCTCCCCATCTAGTGTCCCATGACTAGCCACTGGAGATATTTGTTGCTAGCAATCGCATATCAGCTGCATGCCGTTGTAGGCAGTCTCATCATACCACCCCCTTCATAAACTTTTCAAGCTCAGTTTTGAAGCCAGTTAGGATTTTGTCCCCACTGCTCCCCTTGGAAAGCTGTTCCAGAAGATCACTCCTTTGATCGTTAGAAACCTTCATCCAATTTCAAGACTAAATTCGTTGATGGCCAGTTTATATCCATTTGTTCTTGTGTCAACATTGGTGCTTAACTAAAATGACTCCTCCCCCTCCCTGGTATTTATCCCTCTGATGTATTTATAGAGAGAGATCATATCTCCCCATAGCCTTCTTTAGCTTAGGCTAAACAAGTCAAGCTATTTGAGTCTCCTCTCGTAAGGTAGGTTTTCCATTCATCAGATCATCCTAGTAGCCCTTGTCTACACCTGTTCCTGTTTGAATACATCTTTATAAAATATGGGAGACCAGAACTGCGCCTGTATTCCAGATGAGGTCTCACCAGTGCATTATATAATGGTACTAACTTCCCTATCTCTACTGGAAATAGCTTGCTCGATGCATCCTAGGTCTGCATTAGCCTTTTTCACATCTGCATCACATTGATGGCTCATAATCATCCTGTGGTCAACCAATAAACCCAGGTCTTTCTCCTCCTCTCTCACTTACAACTGATACGTCCCCAGCTTATAGGAAAAAATTCTTGTTAGTCCCTAGATGCATGACCTTGTATTTTGTGCTATTAAATTTCATCCCATTTCTATTACTCCAATTTACAAAATTGTCCCAGATCATCTTGTAAGATATTCTGGTCTTCCTCCTTATTGGCAATACCTCCCAACTTTGTGTCATCGGCAGATTTTATTAATACACGTATACTGCCTAAGATTTCCAAAGGGATCCACACCTCAATTTGAAACTTTTAGGGGTCTGCAAATGAAGAGGTTGAAAATCACTGTTCTGTGATGCTGCCAACAGGAGCTCAGAAGCAGGATATAAACTATGTCCTGTCATTCTTGTATTAAAGATAGCTGGGATCTTGGAACCAAACTTTTGATGTTCAACTGTTTCAGATTTTATGTGATTTAAACTAAATATGGCTAAATATCCAATATATCTGTGCATTTATAAAAGTGAGTTAACGCTAGTTGAGAGATCTTCATGCTAAGCAACAATTGTTTAAAAAAATAGAAATATATGAAATAATCTAGTGCCTTGGATTTTTGTTCAGTGTTTTTTTGAGATCACACTTGTAGTTACATATTTTTTTGAAGGAGCCAAAATATCTAAATCACCTCCTTAGATGCAGAATGCAGGAATTACTTTTCCTTTTAGTATTTTAGGTGTTGGTGGTGGTTCTTTCCTTTTTACTAAAAACAAAACTACGCAATAGGCATACTGAGCTATGCTACCAATTCAAAATTTGATTATGAACCAAATTTAAAAGCTGAATTATTCTCCCATTCCAAGGTGTTATAAGGCAAGCTAAGGAAAGGCTGGATCTGTAAGTTTTTGAGTTTTCTTTCTTCTCGGTTTACACTATCACAGGATGAGGTTGTTCTGTGCACTCGGTGGTCATAGTTCAAGTTTAAAGGCAGAAAACCTCCCACACTTCTTCCGAGTCCATTCCTTTGTTAATTTACCTTAAATGCCTTGGGATGACATTACCCCCAATCTTAACTACATCGGGATTTTTTTTAATTGTGTGAATTCATTGTGTTCTAGGTTTTGGATAATCTTGTTTTGTTTTTATAGGTCTAAAATTTGACGCACTTAAAATTTTGATCTGGTGAGCACTATTCTCCAAATGGTTTATTACTGATTAAATTTAGTTTCCTATATCAAATATACAATTCGATTCTACTCTGAGCTGCAACACTAGTTACTGATCTCATTTTAATGGAGAGGTGGTGTTTAAATGATGGGAAGAACAATGTACTGAATGGGAAAAAAAATAAATGGCTGACTCATGCTCTAGTTTAAAATCGAGCAAATTTGATGTGTAGTAATTAGACAATTAAATCCCGTGGGAAAGTAAAAAATTCTTGAGGTTCTAAGTTTATATTATGAAAAGTAACTTTTTTTTAAAATGTAACTTAGAGTATTGAAATGAGGGATGTAGCCTTTACTGTTTTTTTTAATTTTGTATAATACCTAATAAAAGTTCTAAAACTAAATTTTTTTTTTCTGACCTACTTGATCTTTTTTGTGTGTGTGTGGGGGGGTGGGGGCGGCATGGGGGGATTAGATGGTTTGGGCAACATCCTATTATGTCTTGTTGCCGAGGATGTAAATGTCAGCTGGATACTATTATGTTGCTGAAAATCAGTTACTTTTTTCTGTGCTGGATTATACATTTTGTTCTATTTATCTTGCTTCGTAGTACAGTGACATTAGTACCTAGCCTGTCTTGTGTAAACTGATTGAAGTTTTTGGAGGCTGTTTGGTTTTTGTGATGTTGTACAACATTGGACTGCTAGCTGTAGCTGAGTTTTTTTTCTCACACCTTCTGTGGAATTTCAGGACAGCTATATGAATGGTGTTTCGTAGAGATAGTCAATAACAAGAAGTTATTTTAAAGCATTTTTCTATACAGCAGTGTTATCCATGCATCCAGTATGAAAATGAGTCTCTTAAAAATGTAACTATGATATGGTTTACTCTTAAATCTTGTCCATATATATTTTAAAAGGGAACTTTTTATAAATATGGGTCTCTTTAATTTTAGGTGCTGGAGATCAGAATTTATTCACTTCTGTATATCCCATGCTTTCTCAGCAGCTTCCAAAAGAACCCATGGAATGGAGAAGGTAGAGTATTTCCGCCTCTCTTTATCTCCCTCACCCTTTGCTCTATTTTGATGCACATTGTTAGATTTAGGAAAATGTGACTAATAATGTGACACTGTGCAGTGAATTGTGTTGGTTTGGAAGCTCAACAAAAGGAAACATTTCTGGTTTTCAGAGTCAATTTTCCTTGAACTCTGGATGTTGGGCCGTTTGGTATGTTTGTTCCCACATTTAGCCCAGGCAGAATTTAAAATCATAAAGGGATTAGCAGCACTAAAGATTAGTTTTACTGGTATCTCCAGGTTGCACTTTGTGCAACCATGCTTTGAAGATAAGCCTGGTTCCTGCTTTAATGGGCATATGGGAAAGACTTAAAAACAGAATTGGGCTTTGGAACCTGTGACATCCACAGCCAAAGGCCACCTCTAATTTTGGAGGAACACAAGAACATGTAAAGGAGAATCTTTTTAAAATGAAAGCTGGAAGTTTCCAGCCCTCTTCCTTGCAAAGAGAATGTGTCTTATTTTCAGAGAAAACATGAATTTTTGAATTGATGCTACATGAATCAAACCATAAAGAACACAGTTAAGTTTTGTGAGTTTTTTTTTTAAAAGCTACATTTGTAATGTTTGCTCTATCATTTCTGTTCTACTTTTAGTTTTGCTGCTTATTTCTCAATTACTAATGGTAATTCTTTTAAAATTCTGCATAGGTCTTACGGACGTGCTCCTAAGATGATTCATCTTGAATCTAATTTTGTTCAATTCAAAGAGGAGCTGTTACCCAAAGAAGGAAACAAGGCTCTCCTGACTTTTCCCTTCCTTCATATTTATTGGACAGAATGTTGTGTAAGTATTAGGAAAATATTAAGCATGAACCATGCACGTAATAAGATATGAGAGTGGGACTGAAGATAAAATAAGCTCTACCCTGTCTCAGTTTGGTGAATGGGATGTGCTGGTTCTACACTCTGTCCCCTTATTCGTATTGGTTACATTTGTTACTACCAGGGTCACCAATGGGTGGGGGAGTTGCATTGTCCTAATATGAGACAAGTTTGATGTTATCAGATGGCACTTGAGAAGGATGAAGCCTTGGGGAACTTGAGTTTCTCAAGTGCATAAAATCACCAAGTTAATTTGTTGTGGTTTCTGATGGAAGGTGAGGTGTGAAATGGTATGCAATATACTAAAATTAGCAGATTAGAACATAAAAATGGCCGTACTGGGTCAGACCAAAGGTCCATCCAGCCCAATATTCTATCTACCGACAATGGCCAATGCCAGGTGTCCCAGAGGGAGTGAACCTAATGAGTAATGATCAAGTGATCTCTCTTGCCATCCATTAACACCCTTTGACAAACAGAAGCTAGGGACACCATTCCTTACCCATCCTAGCTAATTGCCATTAATGGATTTAACCTGCTTTAGTTTATCTAGTTCTCTTTTTTAAACCTTGTTACAGTCCTAGCCTTCACAACCTCCTCAGGCAAGAAGTTCCACAGGTTGCCTGTGCGCTGTGTGAAGAACAGCTTCCTTTTGTTTGTTTTAAACCTGCTGCCCATTAGTGATTTCCTAATTTAATGTGCAGATCTGTGTTTCATAAATTAAGACATTACAGGAGATCTGGGATTTATGCCTCATAGAGGGGAAACAGATGGAATGTGAGGATGGTATAATGAATGCTTTTTAAAGTATTGATGGTGAATTAAATTAAAGGAAAAATCCTGCTCTGAGCATCTAGAGTTATTTGAAAAGTTAACAAAATAATAAAGGTAACCACAAGAATGTAAAGAAAACTAATAAAACGTGGTCAATATGTTATGGATTAAAAACTAACAAGTAACATTCATAGTGCATGGCAACATGTATGACTGCATAGTTTAATGTGGGGCACAGTGGAAGTCTGTTTTGGGAACAATTGTTTTAGTATATTGGTTTGAAGGAGATAGTAGCCAATGACTTGATGACACTTAGTCATGTTTGTTTAGTAAACGCTAGAGGTGGGTTAATAACACCAAAAAACCCTGCAAGTATTCACTATAATATAAAAATGAACTTTTTGACTTTTCTGCTGTCCCGGTACACAACTTTTTGTTTGTTCAAATGATCGTGGAAGGTAATCAAGTCTTTCTTGCATAAGTTTTCATAAAAAGTAAATTTTAAACTTGCCCACTTGAGCATTTGAACTGTAACTTATATTCTTCTTTGAGTGCTTGTTCATGTCAATTCCAATCAGGTGTCTGTGTGCACGATGGCCAGAAGATTTTTCCCTTAGCAGCATCTGTCGGGTCGGTCTGGGCGCTTCAGAAGTCGCGCCTTCATGGTGCCTAATATATAGCCCTGGCAACCCACCACCCCTTCAGTTCCTTCTTACCACCAGTGATGGTGGCTGGAACTTCCCTTGGCTTTTGCTCAGCAAGTTTCTTCGTTATTCCGTGTATATAGTTAGTTAATTGTTGGTAGTACTCCAGTTAAAGTTTAGTATAGTAGTTGAGGGGGAGGCGCCCTGCACCATGTTTTTTTAAGGACGAGGTTCAGCTCAGGCCCCATCAGGCCTTCCTCCCAAAGATGGTATTGCAGTTGCATATCAACCAGGACATTTTACTCCTGGTTTTCTACCCCAAGTCTCATGTGACTAACAGGGAGCAGAGGCTCCACACTCTCGACATCCACAGAGCACTGGCCTTTTACATCAACAGGACGAAACAGTTCAGGAAGTCGGTACAGTTCTTAGTTGCAATAGCGGACAGGATGAAGGATTTCGACACAACACTTTTCATCATGGATTGTGGCATGCGTTACCAAGTGCTACAATCTAGTAAGGATCCCAGCGCCCCTATAATGGTGCACTCTACAGGAGCGCAAGCTTCATCAACAGCTTTTCTGGCTCAAGTCCTTGCCCAGGAAATTTGCAGGGCAGCAATGTGGTCATTGATGCACATTTTCGCCGCACACTATGCAATTACCAGACAGGCCAGAGATGATGCAGCCTTTGGAAGAGCAGTACTCCAGTCAGTGGACAGCAGAGCAGTACTCCAGTCAGTGGACAGCTCCGACCCCTCCTCCTAAATTTGTTTGGGAGTCACCTGAATGGCATCGACATGAACAAGCACTTGAAGAAAAAAACTTTCTCGTAACTGTTGTTCTTTGAGGAGATGTTCATGTCCATTCCAATACCCACCTTCCTATCCCTCTGTTGGAGTAGCCGGCAAGAAGGAACTGAAGAGATGGTGGGTTGGCAGGACTATATATTAGGTGCCATGAGGGCACGACCCCAGGGGGCACCTAGGCCGACCCGATGGATGCTGCTAAGGGAAAAATCTTCCGGCCATCATGCACATGCATGCGTGCACACCTGATTGGAATGGACGTGAACACCACATCTCGAACAACAGTTAAGAGAAGGTGAGTGACCATTTTTTTTATAGTGACACTGCTTGACGCAGCAAGAGTACAGGATTTCCAAAACCCTTTACTAGATCCCTGGCATAGTGGAAACTGAACTATACAAGGATCTGACCACATCCTTGGCAGCAACACAATGCATACATGCACTGTCCCATTATGAAAATGGGAGATAATTCACACAGCCAGTAAATCAGAATTTAATCTGTTACAAGAATCATGCTTTAGATCATGTTTGTGATCCAAAAATGGAAAAATTTAAAACTTCCTAATATTGCTTATCTGCAATGTTTCATTCACCGGGAGTTATCGTCATTATAGGAAAAATTCCTATACAATCAAAACAGACACTAACCATGGGACTTGACCAGTCACAACTAATCAACCCAACTTTGCATCGTGAGTATTCATAGCAATATGTTCATAGTTGATCTGTAAAAAAGAAAAAAGTTACAGAAAATGAGTTACTTCTTTTGTCTAAATTTAAGTCATTGAAGATACAAACAACTTAAAGCTTTCCAGTGGTGTTGGAAAACCCAAATGCCACTGCATTGTTGGTGTATTAGAACCAGAAAATGAAATTAATCAGTCTAGTTTCATTGTCTTAATTGAATCAAGTTCCAAATTTCAATGAGTTGTTCAGGGTAAATTTGATTTTTAAAAATCTTTCGTTTGCAAGAGTCTAAAGTAATAGTAATAAAGGAGGCAATCGAAAGAATAAAACCTTACCTTGACGTTGTCCTCATTTAACTTCTCAATAATCTGTGTCACTAATTCCACTTGGTATCATTTGAAATGTTTTTTTCCTATTTTAACAAAATCTTTCAAATTTGTCCAGATTGTCAATTTGATTTGCTGATTCATTATTTATAATCCCAGGATACAGAAGTGTACAAAGCTACGGTAAAGGATGACCTCACCAAGTGGCAGAATGTTCTGAAAGTGCACAGCTCTGTGGATTGGTTAATTGTGGTAGTTGAGAGTGATGCAAAAAAAAAGAACAAAACCAACATCCTTCCCCGAACATCTATAGTAGATAAAATAAGAAATGACTTCTGTAACAAACAAAGTGACAGGTAAGGACTTTTTCAAATATATTGTTTATAATTGTAAAACTAGTTTTCTGGATAATCATTTAATAGATCCAGTTTTTCACTTAAAAGAATAATAACTTCCCTGATGCCTAACATTAAGCAAATGGCATTGATGAGATGTATGTCCATCTGTCCCAAAATATGAACCAACGGAGGAAAAAGTTTTGCTGCATCTTTTCCTGAATTAGTAGTGGTTTGGAATAAAAATTTTTAAAAAGGGTGTGTGTGGAAATAGTAGTTCTGTAGGGCTACAGTTAAATTCTGGATGTTCACCTCTTCCAGAAAAGATAAAAGGCATTAAATATGCTGAAGCTATATTTTTGTAGACACTGATTCAGAATAAATGAAGTAACCAAAATAAATTTTCAGAACTTTAAATCCTTGGTTTTTCAAAGTTTATGTAAACCCATCACCAGTGAGCCAGAGGAAAAATACAAGAGTAAAGTCTTTGGCCATGTCTACACTATTTAACTTAAGTTTTGTCAATGATCATAAGTCACTTTAATAACATCAGTGGAGCATCCACACAACATTCCTTGTGTAAGCTGAGCGTATCCACAGTCACTGCTTTTTCATTGACAGCTTTGCTGTATCAGGGTAGCTATCTCACTGTGCAACTTTCCACCCTCTGCCACCAGGAGCTGTGGGAACAGATCCCGGTGCACCATGGAGGCATGCTCGCTGTCGCATGATTCATTGTTTTGTCCCATCATTCCCTGGGCTTGCTACTTCGTTGTGTGCTGTTTTTCAACACTCCATATAAACTGTACGCCTGCCACCTCTGTCTGGCAGCATAATTCCTGAGCTGCTGCTAAGTCTGGTGATGAGCATTATGAACACAGTATGGCTAGTCTTGCAGTGTTTCATGAGCTGTGACATAGAGTGAATTGGTGATGCCTGCCCTACTGATTGCCATGGAAACAAATAATTGAAAATTGCTGCAGGCGTTCATGGGCCAGTTTGCCAGGGTGGACTATTGGTGCTGGGCTTAAGAAACAAGCACTGAGTGATGGGAGCGCATCATGATGAATGTATGAGATGACGAGCAGTGGCTGCAGAACTTCTGTATGCACTGAGCCACCTTCCTGGAACTGTGTGGAACGTATCCCAACACTGCGATGCAAAGACACCAGAATGAGAGCTGCCCTCACTGTGGAAAAGTGAGTGGCAATCGCTGTGTGGAAGCTGGCAACTCCAGACTGCTACCAGTCAGTTGCAAAGCAGTTTGGAGTTGTAAAGTTCACTGTGGCGGCTGCGGTGATGCAAGAGTGCAGGGCCATTAATCACCTGAAGGACCGTGACTCTCAGTGATGTCCAGGACAAATAATTGATGACTTTGAGGCAATAGGATTCCCTAATTGCAGGGGGGGAAACTCGTATCCCAATTTTGGCCACAGACTATATCAACCCAAAAGGGCTACTTCTCCATGGTCTTGCAGGCGCTGGTGAATTACTGAGGCCATTTTGTCTGACATCAGTGCAGGGTGATCAGGGAAGGTGCATGATGCACGCATCTTTCAAAACACTAGACTGTATAGAAAGCTGCATTACTGGGATTTTCTTTCCAGACCAAAATATTCCACCAGGGAAAGTGCAAATGCCCATAGTGATCCTTGGCAACCCCACCTACTCCCTGTTCTCATGGCTTATAATGCCTTATGTCAGGAACCTATACAGCAGAGCTTTTTTGTGTTTTTTAGATTTCTAATACATTTTTATTGATTTTGAAAATATAGAATGTACTTATTTTGTAATCTTGTCTTGTGGAACACATTTAAATTTCTTTCTAAACCTATTATAAAGTGTAGGACTGTAAGAGACCATGATACATGGTCTGTTGCACTCCCCTGCCAAGGCAGGACTAAGCAATAACTAGATCATTCCTGACAGGTGTCAGGACCCTCTCGCCTACCAAACAAATGCTTCCTTTCTATCTACAGTATGCTCAGGGCTGTTCAATATACATTATCATTTTAACGCTATTACTTTTTACCTCCATTGACTGTCTGTCCTTAGCTCCATACCATTTACTAATAAGTCTTTAATTGATGTTGAATAGAAATCTGAGTTTCCTTGCTCTTTTGATTTGACATTGTTTACAGTAGTTAATTGCAAGGGCTATAATAAGTTTATTTTGTGTCTGGATGTTACTTTTTATTCCCACAAAATAATTTCCATCAATATCTTTACAGATGTGTGGTACTGTCTGACCCCTTGAAAGACTCTTCCCGTTCTCAGGAATCCTGGAACGCCTTCCTGACAAAACTCAGGACGCTGCTTCTCATGTCTTTTACCAAAAATCTAGGCAAGTTTGAAGATGACATGAGAACTTTGAGGGAAAAGAGGACTGAGCCAGGATGGAGTTTTTGCGAGTATTTCATGGTCCAGGTACAGACTTAAAGAAGAAATTAAAAAAAAAAAATTAGTCCTTTTGTTTTGTTGGAAGCATTCTTTTTGGCTGCATTTTTTTAGATCAGTCTCCTTTTTAAAAGATACAGAGGCTAGTATTATGGCAAAACTTGTCACTATTCTTGCCTGCAATGTTTTTTGTGGTGCTGTGTTCCCCTGTTCTGTTCAGGCTTCTGTGTGTCTTAGGACCTTGAACAGCAGAAAGGCTATGGATTAGTTGTGAGCACAGATTTTTTTTTTATTAAGTATTTTATTAGTTGTTCCATTGCCTTTGTGTAAAAGTCTTGAAAAATTAAAATATATTATGGTTGTGCAAATGAACCCTTCTAGTTAAAATATTATACCAATGTGCTCTACATATTACTAAACTTTCTTTTGCTTAGAATGTTATCAGAGTATAAATGATCTTAAAGTTATTTTTTAAAAATGGAATCATGTAATTCTTTGAAGAGAATTCTGTTTTCAAATGTTTTGAATTTCCAGATCTGCATGACTCTTAAATGTATTTGATTTGTTCTAATAAACACTTAAACACTTACAGAAAAAATGACACATTCAAATTATAACATTAGGGATTGATTTGATGTGTGATGCCATATAGTTTTGAGTTTTTGCATTATGTAAGATTGGTCCCACCACCACTTGAGACTTCTTACCTCCCCACTTACCTTCCTCTTCTCTCTCCTCCCCTCCTCCCGGGCTCATTATGTAACACAAAACCAGGTGGTTGGACAGGAGAAGTCTCATTAAGGTGGAATTGAGGGTGAAAATACATATCAGTAATTTAAGGTAAAATAACATTACGGTGATGTTGTTGCAATTATCCCAAACCTAAGTGTGCGCCCGCAGCCCTGGAGTTCTCTGTCCCCAGCAGGCGTGGAGCCACGACTCCTCTTGAAGCTGGAGAGAAGCTGCGGCCCCGCGCCTACCGGGGACAGAGCACTGGTGCCCGCAGCCTTGGAGTTCTCTGTCCCCGACAGGCGCGGGGCCATGGGTTCTCTCCTCTGCTGGGCACTAAGCGGGGGCACATCAATGTCCCGGCAGGTACCATGGCGTTGGGGACCACTGGTATTAGGCCTTAAAGGGGAGCCAAGTTATGATCGCGTTATATGTTATGTCGCTTTATGGCGGGGTACGTTATTGCGAGGTTTGACTGTACCTTATTCGTAGTCATGTAGGCTGAAGTTCAAAGCTTTTGCATTATTCTGTTAACCCTATTCAGGATGGAAGGAGAGGTGACACCAAGTGCTAAGTTTGTTAAAGGACCTGTTTTAACTAATTTTAACTCCTAAACTCATTAACAAATTTACTTGTAAATTCCCAGAAAGTTTATTCTATGGAGTAAGCGCTGTTGTTTGGGGGAAAGTAGATGGAATTTTTCATACATAACATATGTTGAATCCCTGCTTTAAGTGTAAAACCGAACTTTAATTGTGGAGCTGCAACTAGTGTCTCCATAATATAAATAGAATGAATAAATTATAAGAACATTAACAGTGTTTTCTGGAAGAGGTGAGTTTTATGAGCTTCCTGAGAGCTGAGGCTTGTTCTAAATATTTTAGTATAGCGAGTAAGGGCTTGTCTGTACAGGAAGAATTTACCGGTATAATTATACCACTATAACTTTCCATGTGGACAGGCTTACTGTAGTTTAGTTTTTTCCCATTTAGTTTTGGAAGCAGTATAGATTAACTTGGAAAAAGGCACTCTTATTCTGGAATTAGGGTATCCATCAGGGGAGTTATAGCAGTATAATTAATCGTAACATTACATTGTCCTGGGTATTCAAACCCTCAGACAAGTTTGGAGAATTCCTTTTGGGTTAGTGAGTCCTTTTCATAGTTAATTTTTAAAATTCACAATATTGACCGCAATACATTTTGATAACTTATACCTTTCTTTTTCCGTATGTTTAAAAGGAAGAGCTGGCCTTTGTCTTTGAAATGCTGCAGCAGTTTGAAGATGCCTTGGTGCAATATGATGAACTTGATGCCTTGTTCTCTCAATATGTTGTTAACTTTGGTGCTGGTGGTAAGTGTTTTAAATCAACAAGTGAATGTGTGCAGCAGATTAGTTAGTTCCACTCTCTGTTCTGCTCAGGACCAAGTTAAAGTAAGACAGGGCCCTAGGCACAACCTCTGCGGTTCTGCCATACCCTTTCCTATGGTGGCAGCAGATTTCAGTTAAGATGAATGAGACATGATACTTGGAGCTATTGTTTCATGCTCGCTCCAGATTCAGACAGACAACAGTCATACTCTGGTCATGTGTTCAAGCGTTTCTTTGCATCCATGAGGTCTGGGAACATAATGAAAGCTGAGATTCTGGTCTCATGTGATTCCAAGAACTGGGGGGCCCTAGCCATGGGTCTAAAGTACCTATGTCTTGATCTGGCCCTTGTGCTGCTGCTTGTTCCCAAAGCTTGCTATTGAGTCATTAAAAATCAAATCTCCCAGCATGCTATTTTGAAGGCTTCCCATTGAATCTAATATGATTTTTAAATCACATGCATGATTACAGGCTACCTTAGACGCTAGCTAAAATGTAGTTTTCAGATTAGATACAGTAAGGAATTCTAGACACTGTAGCGGTATTCCATGCCCAGTTAATGCATATGTATACAATTCTTTCCTTGTATATTTAATGTAAATTGTTTTCTACAAGCAGCATAAGACTTGAGTTCATTTCAGTTTGGCAATAACATGGGATACATACCTTTTCAAGAAGTGTCAAGTAATGTGAAATCAGTCATTTTGTATAAGATGTTATGATATTTCATAATACAATATGAGGTGTTCAGATACCTCTAAGTGTAGATGTAAAATACAAAGATGTATGGAACACTTAACAAATAACTTATAGTGAGTTAGGGGGGTAAAGGCAGATATGACTAAAATAAGGACACACCTATCATGGTGAGGTGTAATTAATGGATGTTCAGGCAGATAAAGTTGCTCAGCTTTCTAGCTGTAATTTCACTTGAGATTTACTTTAATCATCCAGAAATAACGTTGTAAACTAATTGTCTTACAGCTTATAGCTGTCAGGTATTTAGGTCAACATTTTAAAAATTAGATGCCTAATTTTAAGTATCTAGAGTAAGTAATGGGAGATGTGGGTGCCACTCTTGAAAATCAGGCTGCTTATGTAGGTATTTGAGTTAAAGGTTGGCCCTAACATTGTTGTGGGGTTTGGGGGAAAAAAAAAAAGCCTTACTTTAAAATAATGGGTTTGGAGGTTAACTGTATATTTGTTTACTTAGATGGAGCAAATTGGTTGACGTTTTTCTGCCAACCAGTGCGGAGCTGGAATGGGTTGATTCTCCGTAAACCAATTGATATGGAGAAACGAGAGCTAATTCAGAATCAAGAAGCCACTCTACTAGACTTGCGCAGTTACCTGTTTTCTCGCCAGTGCACGTTGCTGATCTTCCTACAAAGACCGTGGGAGGTGTCCCAGCGAGCTCTAGAGCTTCTTCACAACTGTGTACAGGAGCTTAAGCTACTAGAAGTGAGTTAGTGTAATAGAATTCATTATGTAAATAACATCTCTTGTTCAATAATAATAGAGGTTTCTGTCCAGTTGTCACTCACTGCGAACACATTTAGCACTGCTAGTGTACTATCAATATAATGGTGTAAAAATGTTTCTAATTGTAATATTGCTACAATATTTATTACGTGTATATTACTATATGTTTTAAAATAAATATCTACCTGTGAGGATCATGACCTGCGTGGTGGGAGGGTCTCAAAGCAGGGACTCGAGCCAGAGTCCAAACATTTCCACAGCAGTGAAACAGTCCTGGAGCCTGAGCCCTCCATGAGCCCAAGTCGGCTGATATGGGGCAGCCATGGGTTTTTCTTTGACGTGTAGCCATATGGATGGAGACTGCATAAAGATTTGTTTTTTGGAGGTAGCATTATGATTGTCTTGTATTGTTAAAATGTTCTGAGCCTTATCTGAAAAACTAATATAAATTTACTGTGAAGCTGATAGTCATTCATATGCTTCTTTCCTGAATTCATTATCAATGTCATGATCTATTGCCAATAATTAACTTATATGTGGTAACAAATGTATAGTTGTGTGGGGAATAGGGCAGGAAGGCTATCTTCTTGATATGTGGGCCAGCAGCTCACTTCAGAACTGTGTGTGTGTCTGCTACTGTATCTTAGTGTTATACCGTGGCTTTATCAGATATGCTGGTGGGATAAATTTTGACCATCCCCAATGTATATCAGGTGACCAAAGTTAAGTATTAGTAAGCTGGTCATATATCAGTTTTCAGGAACAGTACTATGTCATTATGGGAAAATGTGTTCCTGATTGATCAAGCTTATGATTAATTCCTTATTAGTCTTATCCTTGCTATTGTAGCTGCAGATACTATTCTTAGTCAAAGTTAATCCTTCTGATTGTTTCTAAGATACCATGGTAGTGAAAACTCCATGAGATAATTATTAGTTCTTCTTCGAGTGATTGCTCACATCCATTCCAGTTAGGTGTGCGCGCCGTGCGTGCACGTTCGTCGGAAACTTTTTACCCTAGCAACTCCAGTGGGCCGGCAGGTCGCCCCCTGGAGTGGCGCCGCCATGGCGCCCAATATATATCCCTGCCGGCCCGCCCGCTCCTCAGTTCCTTCTTACCGCCGTGTCGGTCGTTGGAACTGTGGAGCGCGGCATAGCTGTCCTCCACGTCCCTAGCTCTCCTAGTTATCTATCGTTTATCTATCGTTCATCTCTAGTTCCATTATAGTTGTTAATTAGTTTGTTAAGTAGATAGTTAAGTTAAATAGTTGTTAAGTAGTTCTTCGCCGGGGGCTTAGCCCTTCCCGGCACCCGGCGCCAGGCTCATGCCTGTTTCGCCAGGCTTCAAGCAGTGTGCGGCCTGCAAGAAGCCCATGCCTACCAGCGATCCCCACGAAGCGTGCCTGAAGTGCCTCGGGGAATCGCACAGATCCGACAAGTGCCGCATCTGTAAGGCTTTTAAGCCGAGGACAAAGAAGGAGAGGGATCAAAGGCTCCGGACTCTCCTTATGGAGGCGGCACTTGACCCGACGGCTTCGCAGGCCGTGGTATCGGCACCGGCACCGGATCGCACCGGCACCGAGAAGACTCCCCGGCACCGACCCTCTCCGGCACTGGAGTCAGAGCCAAGGCCGTCGAAGTCCGATACTCCGGCCAGGCAGACCCGGCTAGAGTGCCCGGCCTCGACATCGGCCGCGGCGCCGCCAGCACCGTCGACTCCGGGCCCGGCGGGTCCGTCAAGTCCGGTGCTGCCGAGCTCCCCCATGAGATCTGGGGTTGAGATAGTGGTCCCATCCACACCGGAGACCTTCGCCTCGGCTCGGGACCTCATTGCCCTGACTGAGCCCACTCGGCTGCCACCCCCGGTACCTCCGGTGCGGGTCGTGTCCAGAGGCAAGCCCATGATGTCGGCACCGCCCAGAGACACTCGTTCACGATCCAGGTCCCGACGTCTTGGGCGCTCCAGATCCTGACGCCGCTCGCAGTCCCGGCACCGCTCCCCTCAGCGGTACCAGTCGCACTCGCGGCACCGGTCGACATCGAGACGGTCGCGGTCAGGCTCCAGTCGTCGAAACCGGCACCGCGATTCCAGGAGCAGGTCCCGACGCTACTCGCCGCACCGGTCGACCTCCCGGCACCGAGCTGGTGGCAGGTCCCAGTCTCGGTCGACCTCCCGGCACCGAGCTGGTGGCAGGTCCCGATCGACCTCCCGGCACCGAGGTGGTGGCAGGTCCCGGCACCGAAGCGGCGCCCGGTACCGGTCAGGATCCCGGCACCGTGACAGAACTCGGTCCCGATCCCGATCCCGGCACTGTTATGACTCCCGGCACCGGTCCCCGGCACCGAGACGATCCTCCGTGCCGACCCGCGCAGATACTTACCATCCAGGGTCGGCCCCTCCGTGGCCCTCTAGACAGCCGTCCGTATCCTCCCAGACGGACAGCGGGTATGCGCTGGGCACCGACCGGCAGGCGGCGCTGTTCGGTGATCCGCCGCTGCAGGACCAAGGCCCACAACAGTGGGGATTCTGGACACCCTGGGCATACCATCAGGCCCAGGGCCCCCAGCAGCTCCCTGCTAGGCCGGCGACTGCGGAGCGTAGGGCCCCTGAAGCCTCGTTGTCTCGCCCCCCTCCCTCCCCGGAAGGGGAGGAAGGGTCCAAGCAGCAGGACTCCGCTGTGGCTCCGGAGGCAGAGGCGAGGGCTGAGGAAGACCCTCAGTTAGACACTCTCGTGCCTGGGGTCTCATCATCCTCCTCCCCGGATGAGGCGGTGGCGGGTACCTCCTCCAACAGTCCCCCCCCGCTGGATCTCAGGGCGCACCAAGACCTCCTCAGGCGATTGGCTCAAAATCTGAGTCTGCAGGCAGAGGAGGTCTCGGAGATAGAGGATCCAATTGTAACCATCCTCTCTTCTGATGCTCCCACCAGGGTCGCCCTGCCCTTCATACGGACCATCCAGGCCAACGCCAATACCATCTGGCAGTCCCCGGCCTCCATCCCTCCGACAGCGAAAGGAGTCGAGAGGAAGTACATGGCCCCTTCTAGGGGATACGAATATCTCCATGTACACCCGACTCCGGGTTCACTGGTGGTGCAATCAGTGAACGATAGGGAGCGTCACGGCCAGGAGGCTCCAGCCCCCAAATCCAGAGAAGCCAGGCGGATGGACCTCCTTGGCCGTAAGGTGTATTCGGCTGAGGCGCTGCCGCTCAGGGTCTCCAACCAGCAGGCCCTGCTGAGCAGATATGCCTTTAATTCCTGGGTGGCAGTGGACAAATTTAAGGAGCTGCTGCCACAGGATGCTCGCCAAGAGTTTACGGCCATCTTGGACGAAGGCAAGAAGGTCGCACGCACGGCCTTACAAGCCTCCTTGGACGCTGCGGACTCGGCTGCCCGTACCCTCGCATCAGGAGTTACGATGCGTCGCATCTCCTGGCTGCAGGTTTCCGGCCTTCCGCCGGAGCTCCAGCATACTATACAGGACCTTCCTTTCGAAGGCCAGGGCCTGTTTTCTGACAAGACAGACCCCAGACTCAAGAGTCTAAAAGACAACCGGGTCATTATGCGGTCCCTCGGGATGCACACCCCCGTGACGCAGCGTAGACCCTTTAGGTCGCAACAACAGCAACAACGCAGGCCGTTTTCCCAGTTCCGCCAGCGGCAGGACCTTTACAGGCGCCGCGGCAGGAACGGAAGGCGCAGGCAGTCGGGGAACCAAGGGGGGCAGAACCAAGGCTCCTCAAAACCCCCGCCTGGTCCTAAGCCTTCATTTTGAAGGTGCGCCCGAGGGCGCAGTAACAGTTTCCCCTATGGATCCTTCCCCCCCCGTTTTCCAACCGCCTTTCGTTTTTTTTCCCGGCATGGTCCCAAATAACATCGGACCGCTGGGTCTTAAGCATGGTGCAGACGGGATACCGCCTGCAGTTTGTTTCATTTCCTCCTTCCCGCCCTCCTTCCTCGTCCCTCTTCAGGGACCCCTCTCACGAGCAATTCCTTCGGCAGGAGGTGCAGACGCTCCTCAGCAAAGGAGCTATAGAGGCGGTTCCGGAAAACGAGAAAGGCAAGGGGTTTTATTCCCGCTACTTTCTGATCCCCAAGGCCAAGGGGGGCCTCAGGCCTATCCTCGACCTGCGAGAGCTCAACAAATACCTCGTGAAGTTGAAGTTCCGCATGGTATCCCTGGGGACCATTATTCCATCCCTGGATCCGGGAGACTGGTACGCCGCCGTCGACATGCAGGACGCGTATTTCCACATTGCCATTTGGCCGCGCCACAGACGCTTTCTCCGCTTCGTTGTGGGGGCTCTTCATTATCAATTTGCAGTCCTCCCATTCGGCCTGTCCACGGCCCCGAGGGTGTTTACAAAATGCATGGCAGTTGTCGTGGCGCATCTACGGCGCAACCGTGTCCACGTGTTCCCTTATCTGGACGACTGGTTGATTCGGGGCACGTCGGAACAGCAAGTCAACAGCCATGTCCGCGTGATCACCGGCATGTTTGCAAGTCTGGGCCTCTTGATAAACACAGACAAGTCCACCCTGAGGCCCACTCAGAAGGTGGAATTTATCGGGGCCGTCCTGGACGCCACTGTGGGCAGGGCCTCGCTGCCTCTGCAACGGTTCCAGACCATGGCGGCGATCGTTCAACGTTTGCGGTCAGCCCCATTGACGTCAGTGAGGACATGTCTAACCCTGTTAGGCCACATGGCGGCGTGCACCTTTGTGACCGACTACGCTCGGCTCCACATGAGGCCTCTCCAGCTGTGGCTTATCAGTCATTACAGGCCGGCAAGGCAACCGTTAGACATGTTAGTCACAATCCCCCAGAAGGTCTTAGATTCTCTCGGCTGGTGGTTAGACCAGTCCGTATTATGTGCGGGTCTTCCCTTCCACCCCTCTCAGCCCTCGGTATCCCTGACAACGGATGCCTCAGATCTAGGCTGGGGGGCCCACCTAGGGACCCTGCGGACACAGGGCCTGTGGTCCCAGGAGGAGGTGGGGCTACACATCAACATGCGGGAGTTGAGAGCGGTCCGCCTCGCTTGTCAAGCGTTCTGTCATCAGCTTCAGGGTCGTTGTGTCGCCGTGTTCACGGACAACACGACGACCATGTACTATATCAACAAGCAGGGCGGCACCAGGTCCTCCTCCCTGTGCCTCGAGGCGATACGACTCTGGGACTTTTGCGTAGCCCACTCCATTCACCTCAGGGCTTCCTTCCTCCCTGGAGTACGGAACACACTGGCGGATCGATTGAGCAGATCCTTCCTGTCACACGAGTGGTCCCTTCGCCCGGACGTCGCTCTCTCCATTTTCCGGAGGTGGGGTTATCCCCGGGTGGACCTCTTCGCGTCCAAAGGGAACAGGAAGTGCCAAGTGTTCTGCTCCTTTCAGGGCAGGGAGCCGGGGTCGATAGCGGATGCCTTCCTCATCCAGTGGTCGACCCACCTTTACTATGCGTTTCCCCCGTTTCCTCTGGTCCACAAGGTCCTCCTGAAGGTGCGCAGAGACAGGGCTCTCGTGATCATGGTGGCCCCGGCATGGCCCAGGCAGCACTGGTACACCATGCTGCTGGACTTGGCCATTGCCGACCCAGTTCCCCTGCCCCTTCATCCGGACCTGATTACCCAGGACCACGGGACCCTCTGTCACCCAGACCTGCAGTCGCTGCACCTAGCGGCGTGGCTCCTGCGTGGCTGACTGGTTCCGAGCTGCGCTGCTCCACGCCTGTGAGAGAGGTGCTCTTGAGCAGCAGGAAACCGTCCACAAGAGCCACATATTCGGCGAAATGGAAACGCTTCTCCTGTTGGTGCGTAGAGAGAAATCTCCGCCCTATGGAAGTTTCGGTAACCGAAATCTTAGACTATGTTTGGTCCCTCAAAGGGCAAGGCCTGGCCTTATCGTCGTTGCGAGTCCACCTAGCAGCTATCTCCACCTTTCACCCGGGTGCGGACGGTCGCTCCGTTTTTTCTCACCCGACGGTGTCGAGATTCCTTAAAGGGCTGCAACGTTTATTCCCTAACGTCCATCCCCCTGCTCCGACCTGGGATCTTAACCTGGTGTTGTCCCGGCTCATGGGGCCCCCCTTTGAGCCGTTAGCTACTTGCTCCCTGCTCTACCTCTCTTGGAAAACTGCCTTTCTAGTGGCTATCACCTCAGCTAGACGGGTGTCGGAGCTCCGAGCTCTTGTGGTAGACCCCCCATATACGGTCTTCCACAGGGACAAGGTGCAGCTGAGACCACACCCTGCTTTTCTGCCCAAGGTGGTCTCAGCCTTCCACGTCAACCAAGAGATTTTCCTTCCGGTTTTTTTCCCAAAACCTCACTCCTCAGGCAGGGAGCAGCAGCTCCACTCGCTGGAAGTCCGTAGGGCTCTCGCGTTCTACATAGAGAGGACCAAACCCTTCCGCAAATCCCCCCAGCTTTTCGTGGCGGTAGCGGACCGTATGAAAGGGCTTCCTATCTCCTCCCAGAGGTTATCCTCTTGGGTTACGTCCTGTATCAGGACCTGTTATGACTTGGCCCATGTCCCTACGGGCCGTGTGACTGCGCATTCTACCAGGGCGCAGGCGTCGTCGCTGGCTTTCCTCGCCCGTGTGCCCATCCAGGAAATCTGTCGGGCAGCGACCTGGTCATCAGTCCACACCTTTGCTTCCCACTACGCCCTGGTCCAGCAGTCAAGAGAGGATGCGGCCTTCGGAACTGCAGTGCTCCGTGCCGCGACTTCTCACTCCGACCCCACCGCCTAGGTATGGCTTGGGATTCACCTAACTGGAATGGATGTGAGCAATCACTCGAAGAAGAAAAGACGGTTACTCACCTTTGTAACTGTTGTTCTTCGAGATGTGTTGCTCACATCCATTCCACACCCGCCCTCCTTCCCCACTGTCGGAGTAGCCGGCAAGAAGGAACTGAGGAGCGGGCGGGCTGGCAGGGATATATATTGGGCGCCATGGCGGCGCCACTCCAAGGGGCGACCTGCCGGCCCACTGGAGTTGCTAGGGTAAAAAGTTTCCGACGAACGTGCACGCGCGGCGCGCACACCTAACTGGAATGGATGTGAGCAACACATCTCGAAGAACAACAATTACAAAGGTGAGTAACCGTCTTTTGCACTAAAAAACACTTCCTCTTCTCTACCTTAAATTCGGTGCCTTAGAATTGGATTGTCACGTTACTCATGTATCCCAACACAGAGTAAGTAGGAGTTCCCAATGTATTTAAACAACAAAAGGTATAATATGCTTTTATCAGATTTTCTCTTACTCCTTTCCAGATTAGACAAACCCTAGGTTTGCTCAACACTACCATTTAAGTTGATGTAACTTATGTCACTCAGGTATGAACCCCCTTACCCCCTGGAGCAATGTAAGTTTCATCAACTTAAAGCACTGTCTGCATAGTGCTATATCGGCTGGAGATGCTATCTTGCTGATATAGCTTTCACCTCTAGTTGAGGTGGAGTAATTTATCCTGACAGGAGAGCACTGTTCCATTGGCATAGCATGTCTTCAGATATGCTACAGCAGCGTTGGTGTAGCAGTAGTGTACACTAGCCCTCAGTCTTCTAAATCTCCTTAAATGGAAGCTACTTCCTGTGCAGTGCACCTCTTCCCCAGTCTCTCAAGCTGTGTCCTAATATGATCAAGCAATTATTCATTTCTCAATGACCTTTACTGTTCATCTTCAGGTCTCTGTTCCTCCTGGAGCTTTGGATTGCTGGGTATTTTTGAGCTGTTTAGAGGTCCTACAAAGAATAGAAGGCTGTTGTGACCGAGCACAAGTAGATGCCAATGTTTCCCACACAGTTGGCCTGTGGAGCTATGCCACTGAAAAGGTAAGCAAACTGATATGTTTCAGTTACAGAGACATCACTTGAAATGTGCCATGGCTCTGTGACAAACTGGGACATGTTTTATTGTGAATCTAGAAGTTCTTTAATACACTGATCCATAGACTAGCCTGGTAGTACTTTGTTGTGCTACCTGATACAATCAGGTTTACATTTTTTTCTAATTCTTCATTGGGAGGCAAGGGCTGAGAATACTGAAGCACATGCTTAGCTCTTTGATGTAGGGGAGGAAAGAGAAGTGCTTCATGTTGCTAAGCAGTGACTGCTCTAGCTAATCAGTAGTGGTGCTGATTAGCTTTGAAATGAATGTAGGAAGTCTGTCAGCTGAGAGGAGGAGGGTGCTGTGAATGTGTTGCAAGAGGACAAACCCTGAGCTGAAAAGAGCCTCTGCTCCTCCAAACTTTTTATTTATATTTTGATTTTTTCCCCAAACTTCCGGCATATTATGGATTTTGTAGAAATCTAGTTACAATATAGAAATCATGGCTGTTATATAATTACAGTAGAAATAATTGACCTTCACAGTTGTTGACAATGTTGGCTTCAATAGCCCACTTATCTGCTACTCTCCCAAGTTGCTGGGAAGTCTCACATTTTCTTAATTACTGTTTTTACTTTGTTTATGAAGTAGTACCTCCTAAAATCCCCCATCAGGGTTAGGACTCCATTGTTCTAGGTGCTGTATAAACATAGGAAGACAGAAGAGCTTATATCCTGAAAAGGCAAGACTAAAGAATAAAATGGAAAAACATACAAGCAAAATAGTCAAGGAGGTGATGGGTACATCAGGCTATTTACAAGCCATTATTACAATGTATAACTGTTTTTATATTAAAACTTTTGGGGGATGCCCTTGGCTTTGAAATAGGGTTGAGGAGTTAATTGTTGGAGTACAGGTGGAGTGGATAAATGGGGAGGGAGAATGTTGAGAAATGTAATGGGCAGGGAAAGGTTAGTCTGTAGAAGGATTGCAATGTTAGAGGCATGGAGTGAAGAACACCAGAACCAGTGGCAAAGCCGCAAAAGAGGTGGGATTACAAAAAGTCCATTTAGAACCATTAAAAGAAAATGTTATTCCACACAGTGTGAAATTTACTACTTCAAGGGGCAAGACAAGTAATGAGACCTGTTATAAAATAGATTGGATAACTTGTTGATCAGTAACATCTGTTAAGCTAAAATGACAATCTAATTCTTCACATCAGAAAATAATCACCAGGGTTGACCTTCAGTCAGATAGCATCCTTTGACACAGAATTTAGCAAACTATCCCCAGTTCAGTCCCATAATGATCAGTAACTATTCACCTACATCTTTAATGGAACTGTGTTAGTTAAAGGCAGCCCTGCTGATCATCTCTGTTCAAGAAGAAATGTTTCACTTCACATGCAGCATTATATAAATAATTAGATTTGTAATGAGTTTTCAGTCTGTATAGCCACCCAGTCTGTACATTGGAGGCTCTGGACTTCATACAGTTGTGTAGTTTAGTTTTTTTTTTACTGAAACACAAGACACTAATTAAATATTATAAACCTGGTATTTTAAATGCACCTGTCTCTTAGTAACTGTCAGATTGATCAAAGTTGTTCTCTCTACATTTAAAAAAAAACAAAAACCAAAACCCTGGATTTAATAAGTATCGATATTTCAAATGTGTTATAAAAATAAGTGCCGAGTGTTTACATTTTAACGTCTTTAATACCAAAAGTTATTGACTTGTAAATATAATTTAGCCTTGAAAAGCTGAAAGGAATCTTATTTAAGTAAAATGCTCAGCCACTTTTAGAAGGCTCTCCTGTCTGTCCCTTGAGGAGATAATTTTAATAAAGGTTTTATAAGTGTAGTAATATGACAATAGTATTTATTATCAAAACATGATCTGTTGGGAGTCATGATGTAGAAGACCTTTGTTAGCAAGGCTTTTTGTATGAATATTTGTAACTTTTTGAAACATATTTATGGCATGTATTTATTTCCATAGCTAAAGTCCCTTGGTTACCTGTGTGGACTTGTGTCAGAAAAGGGACCTAATTCAGAAGATCTTAACAGAACAGTTGATCTGTTAGCAGGCTTGGGAGCAGAGCGCCCTGAAACAGGTACTACCAAAAACATATATACTTTATGTAATACCTTGCTATCTGTTTAAGTATGTGGTGGCTTCCCTCTTAGATTAGCTCTTTAGATGGGGAGAATTAAATCGTGTTCTGTAAGTGGATAAAAGTACACGTGATACTGTGGGAGTGAAGGAAAAGGGGGAGCATATGTTCTTTATGAGTGGTATAGTGTGTGTATTTCGATATTTAAAAAAAAAAAAAAATTAATTATAATCCTTTAATGTGGAGTGTGACTTTCCCAGTATATATTAAATTTATCAACATTATGAGGTGCCACAGCAGACATCTCTGATCGCTCTTGGTTCCGAATTATACTTTTATTACTGCTCCTACAACAAGCCTTAAAATTAAAATTCTCAGTTTGAAAATGAAACAGAAGAATCCTTATCTGATATTGTATACCCTGTATGTAACTAGGGTTATAAAGTGACATCATTGTACTGTATTAGAACCACGTAGATTTAGTTGGCCTTGTTTCTGTATCAGTCTGAATCTCTAAACAATTACTAGAAAAAATTTCATATGTTACACTAATTGTACCAGTAGATATTTATTTGTACTGTTTGCCAAATGCTGAGATGTAATTCTACTTTTGCAGGTGGGATAATGAGTGAAAGGGAATCCAGCAATATGCAGTCTACTGCAATTCCATTAAAAGCGAGTTTTCCCTTTTATAATTTTTGACTTGCTGCAGTTGGTAGTTTTTTTTCCTCACCAAGTGTTTGGAGTGACATAAAGACGTTAAACCAAACAACTTTTTTTAAGTTCCAATATTGCAGACTTTTCGAGTAGAATGCAACACTTCAAAGTCATTTGAGAGACTAAAATACCACATAAAGTACAGACCTGAAGAAGAGCTCTCTGTAAGATCAAAAACTTGGCTCTTTCACCAACAGAAGTTGGTCAAATAGAAGACATTACATCACCTATTTTGTCTCTCTAAGGGTAGTCACAGCGCCAGCGCTGGGAGAGAGCTCTCCCAGCGCTGCATGTACTCCACCTCCTCATGGGGATTAGCTTCAGCGCTGGGCACTCAGCTGGAGCTCCCAGCGCTGCAGCACTGTTTACATTGGCGCTTTACAGCGCTGTATCCTGCAGCACTCAGGGGGGTGTTTTTTCACACCCCTGAGCAAGAAAGTTGCAGCGCTGTAAAACGCCAGTGTAGCCATGACCTGCTGTAAAGTGCAGAAACTTCTCATACTGTTTTTTATAAACCCTAAAATGGGTATGAGAAGTCTTAACCTTGTTAAGATACAGAGGAGTATCTAAATATAATTTTATGTTCTGACAGATTTTGGTGAATGTGATATAGAACAGTATTTTTAAAACAGTGTAGGGAAGTTTTCATAGCTGCTGTAATGTAATTTGAATTTTGGCTGGAGCAACACATGTAGTGGTCAGTAAAATAAATCCTGTTAACTAGACATTTTAATTTAGAATTTGAAAAAACAAGATTACGTTACCTAAATAGTCTGGACCATCTTTAACTGTAGCACATAATATAAAAATAATGTTGTTCTCACTCTACATTTGATTATTGCACATTAAAACAAAAATCTGTAATCAGTATTTTCTTCATTTTATTTTGAAGCCAACACTGCACAAAGCCCTTATAAGAAACTCAAGGAGGCCTTATCATCTGTAGAAGCTTTTGAAAAACACTACTTAGTAAGTATGGTGTAGAAGTATTTACACTGTAGTAAATATACATACAGAAAATGGTGAACCTGTTATGTATATTCATGGAATGGTTAAGGCCATCATTTTCAAACCTTGGGTACCTAATGTTAAGGTCTCTGTATTCTGGCACTTATGCAGTCTGAGGCCTGGTCTGCACAGGGGAGCGGGGTGGGGGGGTGGGAATTGATATAAGTTACGCAACTTCATCTCCGTGAATAACATAGCTGAAGTTGAAGTACTTAGATCGACTTATCGTGGTGTCTTCACTGTGGTGAGTTGACTGCTACCGCTCCCCCATCGACTCTAGTTGTGCCTCTCACCGAGCTGGAGTACAGGAGACAACGGGAGAGCACTTGAGGGTTGATTTTATTGTCTAGACTAGATGCAATAAATCGATCCCTGCTGGATCGGTCACTGCCCACTGATCCGGCCGGTGGTGAAGACATACCCTGACATTCAAATGTGCACACTATTGTTTAGTTAGTGTCACAATATGGAGTTGGGAGCTTAACATTAGTCACAAGGTTTTGAAATTTTTGGTTTAACCTGAATACCTATTACAATGGGGATGTAAATGGATTTGTAACTTCATATGTTCTAAAAAAAAAAAATTGTCCATACTTTCAGAAACTATATATTATTCTGATCTTAGATTATATGATGGATAAATTAGATCTGTTCAGGAAACAGTCTGATGTTTGCATCCAGCTTTTCAGGAAATTTTCTTAAGCTTTGATCTTAAATGGGATTTTTTTCCTGAGTATAATGTTAATCCTATTGAAGCTGATGATACTCAGCATAGGTGTAAGGGTTGGAGATAGCGTGTCTTGTTGAATGATCAAAACCTTAGTTGTATGTTAAAGAATCATAGCTTGTGTGTTTGTAATGTGGTATCTCCTTTTCTCTATTATGGAGCCACAGTAATGATTCTGTAGTTATATTTGTAAGCTACTTCGTATTAAGTCAGACTTTTCATGTCACCCAATTTTTTTTCTTTATGAAAAAACTCCCTTGTGCCTGAAACTTGTACATACTGTTAGGCCAGTGACGTTTGGTATGGAAGAAGTTGAGGGAAATTGAATGAATCCCTCTTAAAATATGGGACTTTGGAAATTGTGCCCTTTTTCAATTTTGTAAAAGTATCTCAAAAAGGGTTTGGTCTAAACACTTCAAATTTCTCAGTAAGAACTAATGCATATTAGTAAGCTAGTAAATTTTTGGAATGACAATGCAAAAATTTGAATTGAACTTCTGAGAACTTTGTAAAGGTCTCTAATCTCTGAGATCTTGCAGCATTTAAGAAATTGTAAGCTAAATAAATGCCTGCAGAGCTTGGAAGTTACATTAGTGAAATTCCTTTGTGCCTCTGGCTGCACAGAACTTGAATGCATTAGAAATTCAAATAAGTAATTAGTGCACACTGTAAAAGTGTATATATTTCCAACCTCAGTTGCATCAATAAATATAATTTGAAATTGAAGCACATTCATATTTTTATAATGAGACATTTCTATTTACTGACAACACAATATCAAGATATCTATTTAATTAATTAAAATTAGAAGAGTAAGGAAATTTCCAACTAAAACTAGGAATTATGGATGTTGAAACATTTTGAAATATTCATATACACTTTAAGTAATGTTGTAGGGTTTTTAAATTTCGAAAGTCACAAAATGCTGAGCTACAATTCCATGAACTACTTTTTCTGATTCTGTAGTGTCCTAATTAAGAGATTATCAAGTCTCAACAACTTTAGAAACTTTTTCATATCAAGTGTAAAATGTACTACACACGTTGGCTCCTGTCTTTTTGTGTGTATGTAACTGAGGTGTTTATAGCCAGTATGTCTACAATTGACAATGTAGGGATGTTTGATCTATCTCAGTGGTTCTCAGACTGTTTTAATGGGGTCACCACAGCTGGCTTTAGACTTGCTGGGTCCCGGGGCTAAAGGCCAAGCCCCACTGTGTGGGATTACAAGCTGGGCTTCAGATCCTCTTACCCACCCTCCCCCTCCTACCCAGGGCAGCGGGGCTTAGTTGGGTTCAGGCATTGTACCCCTCTGCTGAGATTGTGTAGTAATTTTTGTTGTCAGAAGGGGGTCGTGGAATGAAGTTTGAGGGTGGGGTAAAACCATCATGAGATCTTAATGAGAGAAAGATGGGGTTTTAGTCTGTATATCGAGACTCGACAGGGAAGATCTTAATTGTGAAATGTTGAATGGGAAAGACTGTCTTTAGACTATGTGGGAGGTGAAATGTTGATGAACATAGCAGGAAGGGAGGTTTGTGTTTCTAGCCTGTATATGGATAGAATGATACAAAATGTTGGTATCCGTGGTCCAGAGTGGGTGAGGAGACTGAAGGAGTTGGAGTTGCCAACATGTGATATATGTGGTGGTTTTCTGGTTAATGTGTTTGTGAAGGAGAGGGGTCTGTAGCCATATTAGAAATTTAGCTGCGGGAAGGGACGGAGGGCTAAGGAAACTGACCAGCAAGTTGTGGCTGTGCAGGGAATGGGGCTCAAGGGTTGGTTGTCTTCCAGCGGAGTGCCTCAAACTATTTAACTAGATAAATGTTTCAAAATATATCTATGTACAACTTTAATTCTTAGTTCTTTGTTCGGGAATTGCACCTGTTGATTGAGGTTCCTCTCTCACAGGGGTGTCTCCAGGCCCCAGGATGCCAAGCGCGTGCTTGAGGCAGCAAGCCACGGGGGGGTGCTCTTCCGGCGCTGCAGGGGTGACAGACAGGGTGCCTTCGGTGGCTTGCCTGCTGGAGGTCCGCTGGTCCCATGGCTTCTGGACCTCCTGCAGGCACAGCTGCAGGAGGTCCGCCGAAGCTGCGGGACCAGCAGACCTCCCTCAGGCAAGCCGCCGAACGCAGCCTGCCTGCCGTCCTTGGGGCGGCGAAATGCCTAGACCCACCCCTGCTCTCTCATTCAGATTAAATTTATTTCAGAATAGGACTAGTTACACGATCTCTTTCACTCCAGCAGTACATGCACACATTTCCAAGTAGTGCTGCATAATGTTTGATTAAAAACCCAAATGACAAGGCTCTTATACAGACTTGTAATGAGCTGATAAATGTGAACAGGGTGCACAAAAATCTAGCCTAGAGGGTAACGGAATATAGAAATGTAGTCACTTTAAAAATGAGTTAGAAGTAGTTTCAAGTACTACATCTGCCCGTAATCCCTGTCAGTTTTTGTGGTATTAAAATCTCATTGTCCTATTTCAAAAGATGTTTTTCTTTCCTCTTTTGCTGTGTGTAATACTGACATAGAGGGTTACTGATTATACAGGGGAAACAGTGATGGTTACTTAGATGCAAAGTGTTACCAGGTGTAGAAAATAGCCCCCCCCCCAATCCTTTTCCAGTTTCTTTCAGGTGTAGTAGTACTTGATAACTTTTTTCAAGACTTTCATTTTAAGATGATGATTGTCCCTTCAAATAAACTAGCATAATTGTGTGGCATTTCCCTTGTGAAGTATCTGTGTGCAACTGCTAAACAAAATCCTATATGAAAATCAGCATATAATTTATGTTCACTTTGAACTGTTCATTGGGGTGTTTGGTTCAAGAATGAATTATTTTCTGTTCCATGTTTTGCACTTGTTAAATTCTTGTTTCTTTACCTTTAAACAGGATCTGTCCCATGCCACCATTGAAATGTACACAAATACTGGAAGAATTCGCTCGGCTAAACTTGTTGGAAAGGACTTGGCAGAATTTTATATGTAAATGAATTTTTAAAAAGTCTTCTAAAAATACCATAGTGTTGAAAAGCTTGGACACAGTCCATAAGGGAAATTAACTGTATTCTGAAAGGTGCATTTAACAATAGAATATTTTTAATAGTCCAGGTATGATTAATACAAGTATTTTAAATAGGTTTTCTTTCATCAATAAAATACATAATACAAAAAACAAGAGACACTAATAATCTGTCATGCCAAACCACAATACCCAAAATAATAATCAGGCAATCCAACCGCTAGCTATTCTACGTTCTTCAACTGGGAAAAATCACCCTAGGCTCTGCTGTGCCCAGGAGGACAATGAGTTCCATAGTTAAGAACTGCACAGAAAATGGATGCAATAATTTACAGCCCAAATAACAAACTATAGAATAAATTTATGCTGCTGGATTTAATGTCAGAGGCCTCTAAAACAGTGGTTAGGTGATTCCCTCCCTTTTTTTGGGGGGGGTGGGGTGGAGTGGGAAAATAATAAAGATAACTATCCAGATGTGCTGAGTAAACAGTTAGTTAGTAGTGAATTTTTGGCTCTGAGCCTTCATTCCTTTTTGTTTTTATTAACTGGCTAATAGCCATATCTCTTGCACCTACTCTAGGCTAAAAAGCTTTCAGGCTTGGTTTCTAATGTGATTTCCAACACATACTATATGTGTAATGAGTTTTTATTATTATTTGCAATATGCGCAACATTAAGTTACACTGGAAGGTAAACTAATGTGCAGTTAAGCTCTGCTGAAGAGATTTCATTGATACTTCCCATTGTACATTTCAAGTAGTTTCAGAGTAGGGCGGTGTGTTTTGGTTTGGGCCCTGTTCCACTGGAACTTGTTTCTCTTGTTGATCCATCATAGTTAATCAGACCTTCCAGCCATCGTATGAGGGTCATGAATTCACTCAGGTTTTGGCCTGAAGGACACGAGATAGGGATTGTGTAGAGCTATTTTGTAATTAAATGGTCTATCTCCTCTTTTTTTTTTCTTTCAGTTTTAGTATACTTAGAACTTGTTGAATAAGTGTGTTTTTAATTATAAAAATGAGACAGCTGCATCATACTAATGAACCCCAATGGGCTGGCAGGGGGAGAACCTTGACTTTGGTTCCTATGTTTTCCAAGACAGATTTGTGTTTGAATGCTTTGTGTAGTCACTGTGTAGTATTTCTAATTAAAAGTCAACTTTTGGCTTTGGTTGATATGCATAAGCAATCCCCCGATATATGGTTTTGGCAAAATTAATAGCATGATCTTCCATTACAATACTTTGTCAAGTGCATATTCAATGCGTATATCTCAAAAGTGGCTGCTTTTTCAGTTTTGTTAACTTGCTAGAAGTTTGGGGTATATGTAGAGAAGTTTTGTGTCCATGGCATTCTGTTATACCTAGATCAGTTGCAAACTATTTGTTTATTTTCCAGGAGGAAGAAGGGTCCACAGAAGGCAGAGGTCTATCTTCAAGAGGCGCTAAAAACTTACCTTGCTGAGGGCTGGGCATTGCTTATCACACATACAAGAAAGCAGTTAGCAGAATGTCAGAAACACCTAGGGCAAATTGAAAAGTATCTTCTAAAATAAAGAAACCTGGAAAATTCAGATTGGAGTACTGTTGACATACATATTTTCTGACCTAAATATGTTGGATGTGAGGCTAGAGGGAGTCCAGTCAGCAGCCAATGAGATTAAGCTGTTGACTTTTCTACAGTCCATTCAATGTCTTTGATCTCTTTATACAGGTTGTTCTTATGTTTGCCTGTTTTGTATTTCAACATCTGAGTCCTTGTGACAGAGTTAACAAAGCATAGATCATGTGACACATTATATTAGACTAACAAATCTAGTGTAAACATTTTCTGTTGGCGCTTGTAGACAAGGATATGTTGGCCCTAAAGTTTGTATGATGATACTTATTTTTGGTCCAATAAACATCACACTATACACAGTTTCTGCCTACACGTTAACATACTGGAGGCTAAATCCAACTGATTTTCAGTTAGATTTAGGGTCCTAACTGCCTACGTCTCCTCTAATAATGGGCCCTAGGCTCCCAAGTCACTTGGGCACTTTTGAAATTTTTATTCTGTATGTTTCAAAATGTGCTCTTACAAAAAATGCTGTTGAGCTAATGATGTAGTCTTAGTGAATACTGTACTGCAGCAAGTCCTCGTACCCCCAGTACTCCAAGAGAATATAAATTCCTTTCTTATGATTAGTTATGGTAAGTGCTGCTATCACATTTGGCGGATTCCCAGAGCAGAGTTCTGTGCACTAAATTTATGGTACACACCAATAAATTAGAATTTAATCAAATGCTAGAGCTTATTTAAAATTTAATTTTTATCACAGTGTAATGTAATGCATCAGTGTTTTGGCTGTGCAGTTCATTTATCTGTGGTTAGTAAAGAGCAAGTGAATTTTCCTCCAGTCAGTAATACGTTTATATAGCAAAATCTAATAAGTGGGGTAGATAACTTTTTATTAGATAATCTGCAGTAAAATAAAAAGATGCTTCTGTAATGGGCTTTAGTGATAGTGAACCCTTCCATTGCTTTATTTTCTAGTGGGAATTTCTGTTGATGCTAAAGCAGCTTATCTAGTATCTGGAGGGTAGAAAAGCAGTAACACAAAAATTAATCACATTTTTTTCCCCACCAAAGTGTTTCTGAAATGGATTGTAGTCCTTTCCCCTCAGTTCCTTAACGTGGTGTGTCAGATATCTTCAAACAAGCAGTCTTTTAGCCAGTGATGATCACTTAACAAAAGATGAGCGCCAGCACTTCTGCCACGAAATTTTAAATTTTGCCAACCAGCAAACAGAGGGCAAAGGTGAGACTAGATTTAAATATTTGACCATAGTATTTCAGCTGATCAGATCTTTAACCTTTCTTTTCAAAAGGAGATAACATGTCTTTCTGATTAGAGCTCACTGCTCTGTGTGTAATTTCTGGACCACAATCCCACATGTATTCAATTATTTAATTGGATTTAATTTCACTTTTATCTGACAAATCAGGATCTTTTTCCGCCTCTCTCACCTAAAGCCCCTCAAAAGATTTTAGGGATATGTTTGTGTGTGTTATGGGGGTACTTTTGAGTGATTTTTTTTCTCCAGTTCTACTATAATAGTCCTGTTTTTTTCTATGGCTGCATCTACACTAGCATATCTTGTATCTATAATTTGCTGCTGGAGCATTGGTGTTAGTGGTGTAAGATGTAGTGCAGACAGAGCCTAGGCATTTTTACCACAGTGTTGTTTGCCCCTCACCTTCGCTACAACTCCCAGCACTGCTTCAGCTACTGAAGTTCCACCAGTACTGAATTATAACTATGAAGTTTGCTCATGTGGTAAGGTCTTTGTTTTTTCAAATATTTCCTGCCTTTTGTGGTCTATTGATATATATCCCTTACTTTTCCTGCATATTGTTATTTCTTGTTCACCTTTTCATCCTCTTAGTTTCAGCTTGTTTCAGTAGTCACACATGCTTCTGCACAACTTTGCCCCCAGAAGGGCAGAAACCAGTATGAAACTGTCTGGTTGCTTTAATCAGTAGTTGCATGTAGATGTGATCTAAGCATTCTTTAACTCTGCTAATGCCCAATGGCTTTTTGTTTGGTTGCAACATAGTTAGGTTTTGTCTGTTGTCTTCTTCGGCTATCCCTCAATACGAGGATGATGTCTACCAAGGGGGTTCATTGGTGAGTTTAAGTAGCTGAGGAGCCCAATTCTTGCCCTGCAGGTTTTCCCACAGAAGTGACAGGTGTAATCTTGGAGGAGACACAGTTGTTGGCTGGAGTGTTCCCTTTCTTTCCTCCTTTGTCGCTTCTCTGTCTCATGAGCACATCCGTTCTCAAAGTGAGCTGTGACTTGGTGTATGGTGTGGAGTCACTATGTTCTGTTCCATACTAAGTCCTCCCAGTTCGTTGGGTTGATGCCTCCCTTTTTAAGATGTACTTTCAGTATGTATTTGAAACACTTCTGCTACCCTCCGTGAGCCCTTCTTCCCTGACTTAACTGAGAGAAGAGTTCTTGTTTCGGGAGGCAAGTGTGAGGCATACATACACAGCGGCCAGTCCAGTGGATTTGGTGTTTCATGACCTGTGCTTCTATACTACTGATGTTGGCTGCAGAGAGAATGCTGATGTTAGTACCTCTGTCTTCCCAGCTGATCCTGAGAATCCTCCTGAGGCAGCGCTACTGGAACCACTCCATTCGCTTGAGACGACATCTGTAGGTTACACAGGTCTCACATCCATAGAGAAGAGTGGGGATGACAACTGTCTTGTCAACCAAGATCTTGGTATCTGTTTGTTGATCCCTATCATTGAAGACTTGTTTGAGTAGTCTTCCAAAAGTTGTGCTGGCACAACGGATGCTGTATTCAATTTCTGTGTCAGTGCTGGCTGATTGGGAGAGGTGACTGCCAAGGTACGGAAAATGATCCACATTTTCCAAGGGTTCTCCACTGATGGTCATTTGTGGAGTATGAAGAGTAGTTTATGCTGGTAAGGGCTGGTAAAGTACCTTGGTGTTCTGTTGTTGGGAGAGAGACCCAGGCTGTGATAGGCATCTGCAAAAAGATTTAGGGTGCTTTGCAGGTCAGCCTCTGTGTGTGCAAGAATGATGCAATCATCTGCATACAGTAGGTCAGTGATGCCAATTCTCGTGATCTTAGATTTTGTTTGGAGATACTGAAGATTGAGGAGCTGGCCATCCATACACTACTCAATCCTGATTCCATCAGGATGGCAGTCATGAATGAGAATCAGGATCACGGCAAGGTAAATGGAGTAGAGTGTTGGAGCAGTGACACAGCCCTGCTTGACACCAATGCAAATGGTGAATGGTTCGGTCTCTGAGCCGTTGCACAGAATGGTGGCAGTCATCCCATCATGGAGTAGTCTGATGATAGAAATGAATTTCTGTGGACAGCCAAACTTAGCACCTTCCATGGGGCATCACTATTGATAGAGTCAAAGGCCTTGGTTAGGTCGATGAATGCCATGAACATTGCTGGTGTTGCTCTCTGCATGAACTGGTGTTTCTCTCTGCACTTCTCCTGAATCTGTTGTGCCATGAAGGTCATGTCAATTGTGCCTTGGGCTGGCCTGAAGTCCCACTGTGATTCAGAGAGGAGTTCCTCGGCAAGGGGGAGGAGGAAGCTTAGTAGGATCCGGGCAAGAATCTTCCCTGTGATGGAGAGGAAAGCAATACCTCTGTAGCTCCCGCACAAAGTTCTGTCCCCTTTCTTGAATATTGTAACAAATTAGCATTGTTAAAATCAGGTGGAATGTCTTCGCAGGTCTAGATTTTGTTGAGGAGTTGGCAAAGTTTGTGCTGTAGCATTGTTCCACCAGCTTTAAAAACCTCAGCTGGGATGCCATCTGGACCTGGAGACTTGTGATTTTTTTTTTTTTTTTGGTCTGAATGATGTCATGTCAGACTTTCTCAGAAGATGGGGGAATCAACAAGGTGTTCCATTGCTGGGCATTGTGGAATAAACTAGGTGTCTTTTGAGACTGTTGGCCTGTGGATTAGTAGGCTCTCAAAGTGCTCCTTCCAGTGTTGTTTAATAGCTGCATTGTGCTTATGGAGGGTGGAGCCACCCTGAGAACGTAAGGGGGTTGGGCCTTTGGAGCTTGGCCCTTATATAGCTTTTGTTGCTTTGAAAGAAGCTTCTCATGTCATCGTGGTCTACAAAATCCTGGATCTCAGAGGCCTTCTCTTGCCACCACTTGTTTTGATGTCATGCAGACTACTTTGGCTTTAAGCAGGTGATGATCCTCATGTTTTCGTTTGTTAGAGGAATCATTTTGCCAGTTACAAAATGCATTTCTTTTCTGTTGAATTAATGCTTGGATTTCCTCGTTTTCGTCAAACCAGTCTTGGTGCTGATGAGTGGAATGTTCTATGGTTTCAGCACATGCATTGTTAATGGTGTTTTTAAGTTGATCCCAGTGCTCTTGAATGTCAATGATGATGTCAGACAGGTTAGAGAGTTTCTCAGACAGATGTTGCTGGAACATCTCGTGGCTGGCTTGGTCTTGAAGTGCTTTGATGTTGTACCACATTTGTTTAGTCTTTGAGTGTTTTGTGGTGTGGTGGAGCAAGCTGCAGGTACATGACTGATCTCATTAATCGATGGTCTGTCCAACAATGTCGGCATCTCTCATAGCTCGTGTTATACGGACATTGGTATAGTCTCAGGGTCTGACTATAACATAGTCAAGAAGGTGCCAGTGTTTGGACTGAGGATGTTTCCATGTGATCTTAAATTTGTTACTCTGCCTAAGGATGGTATTTGTGATGAGGAGGTCATGCTCCACACATTTGCTGAGAAAGAGAATGTCATTGGGGTTTACATTTCCCACCCCTTCTTTGCCTAGTGAGCCTTTCTAGAGATGGGAAATGAGCCTTTCTAGAGATGTCCAACTCTGGCATCAAAATCTCCCATGAGGATGAGTTTGTGGGCATTAGGTGTGGTTGTGAGGACTGCATCAGGAGTTCAATAAAACAATTCCTTATTGTCTTCCTCATCATAGAGTGTTGGGGCTTATGTGCTGATGACCGTGGCATACTGGTTGTTACTAGGCTTGAGCCAAAGAGTCATGAGACACTCATTGATCCCCACGGGAAGCTCCAAAAGCTGATTGGCGATCTCATTTTTGATGGCAAAGCCAATCCTGTGAATGTTTCTCTTTTCAAGTGGCTTTCCTTTCCAAAAGAAAATGTAGCCACCTCCACCCGCTTTTAATTGGTCCTCATTGGCCTGGCCAGTCTCACAGAGCTGCAATGTCAGTGTTGAGTCTTGCCAGTTCTCTGGCAATTATGGCGGTTCTTCTTTCGGCGCTTTCACTGCGCTGAGAGTCCATAATGGTGCAGACATTCCAGGTGGCAAAATTCATTGTTTGTATCTCTTGTTTCAGCCACAGAGTTGAGTGATCCCACTGGATATGGCCATCCAGTTGGAACAGTGTGAGACAGCCTATGCTTGCGGCACCTTTTCTAGCCCCCTCCCCATTAATGTGATCAGAGGGGATCCTGAAAAGGTCTGGTCAGTAACAGCCACTGCTGCCGAAATGCACTTCTGTCTCAACCAAGCACAAAACGACCATCACACGGCTGCTGCCTGCATGCAGATTTGTGACTAAAGACTCCAAGAGATCACTGCTCCTGTCTTCCCTGCCACTTGTATGTCGCCACAGGACTTTGTGCAGGTGTGAACCCTTTGGCAGTGGCCTACATGTGAAATCTTTTAACCTGGGGAAACCAGTGCACAGGCAGTAACCACATGAAACTTGACAGGAGGAAAACCCTGACCCCGTGGCAAGGAGATCCAAGACAACTAGGGGCCTCTCTCCTCCTGCAGCCCTCATCCGCTTTCACAGCTGCAGAGTACTAGAAGGTCCTCTATATTCACGCGATCCACTGTGGGGGGTCTTTTGAAGTTTGGACCACGGTTAGTCAGGAGCCTCACCTCAGACCTGCTCACCAAGGGGGACCTACCAGGAGTATAAAAGCTCCGAATGATATAGCTCTGAGGGTCTTTAGCCCACACAAGCCTCTGTACCACAAAAAGGTTGCGGTCCATCAGAGAGAGGTTCTGTCTATACCACAAATTAGAACCATGTTGTAACTGTAGTATAGACAAACCCAAAGGTTGGGTGCTCTGGAGTCACTGGAGATGTTACTTGTTTATTATTACATTTTTGTATACAAGATGGTTCTCAATTCTTTAGGATTTTATAACTGTTTTAAGAATGTCAAGTTTTGAGCCCTCAGTTTCTGCTTCAATGGAATTAGGTGCAGCTCTATGAATAGAGAATAGGGCCTGACAGGATCTGTAACTCTGAATTTCCTGGCTTTTTTGCAGGTTTGTTGTACTGTCATGCAGAGAATTCTTCACTATAATGTATGTTTCTGTTTAGTTTTATAACCCATAATAACTCTATCTAAATTCTGGTCTGTCCACTTTTTGTAATGGTATTAGGCTGAGAGACACTTTTGGAAGCCCTTCTTAGTTCATGCATTATTAGCAATAATGCGTGATGCACTAATTAACATGTTCAGTTTGAATACCGGAAAGGTTCTTTAGTTTTTCTGTTTTTCCTCACCTTTCTACTTCCTTGTTGCCTCTACCAGGTTAGCTCACAGTTCATCTCTGACCATCTTACACTCCCTGATTTACCTTTCTGCCTCTGGATCCTACTCCCTGGAGCTCTGAAATCATGCTCTGAGGACTGTTGTCCTGCCTTCTCTAATGTCAGCCTTGTGCTTCCATCTGGCTAATGGCTTTTTCTTTTGGCTGCCTTGATAAATATTTGATTTTCTCCTCTCTAGTCCAGCCTGTACTTTGTCCTCAGAAGCATTTACTATGTTTTAAACTCTGAGCACACTTTGCTGCAATTTTTTCTGAAGATATACTGCTCATCTTTATGTGCATATTTCTTGATGTTCTGCTTAGATTACAACAGTGAAGACACCTTGGAAATACCGTTGATGTGTCATGCTCGGCCTGTTTCCTAGTTGAAAAATTTTAAGTATCTGTCACTGTTGTTTTCTGGCATCTAGCAATTATGTAAGAGTGAGGGGAACCTGACCTGGTGCAAATACTGGCTCTAGGCACCACTGTGATCACAACTATCATGAGTTTACATTTGCTCCAGTGGTATGTCCTCTGGAATATTTGTTCTGTCATGTTAAGTTATGCTCCTGTATACCTGAACAGTTAAAGAATAATAGCTCAGCATTAATCTTATGATACTATGCTGCTTAGATTGTAAAACTTTTGCTACACTAGTAAGTGATTCTGAACAGGTTGAATGAATAACAGATCTTGCTATGGGTACATCTACACTGTCTCTCTTCCCCCCCCCCCCCCCCCCAAAAAAAAAAAAAAAAAAGCACTCTGAGATCCACTCTACTCACTGGGTTCCAGAGCCTGGGCTCCAGCCCAAGTGGGAATGTCTATACTGCTATTTTTAGTCCTGTATAGCAATCCCGAATCAGTTGAGACTCGTACTCATTGCCATGGGTGTGAAGTTTTTTTGTTTTGGGGTTTGTTTTGCAGTGTAGGTGTACTATATAGCTTAAAAACTATTGACGCAAACAGTTCTTTTGTCAGATTTTCTCACTACAACAATTGTATTTGAGGCAGAAGTAAAGTTGTAACTTTAAAATATATTTGATTTTAGACATCAAGAATTTAATTTTTTTATTCCGTGTAGCTTAAGAAGATGATGGTATTATTTTTTCACTTTGGGACTGGGGGGGAACATAGTTTTTAAAATTTCTAAACTTTTCAAAAACAATGGATTGCTGTAAAGGCTAATCTTGCATAACAAAAAGCAGAGTGGAATAATATACCTTGTTCTTGTCTGTACTTCCAGGTCAAAAGGTTGTACTGTCTATACATTCCTTTGCACAGCTGAAAACTCTACATTTTGACCCTCCAAATGCTGTTATCCACGTGGGTGGAACGTTGTCTATTGAGCTGACTTTGCTGAGCCAAATGCCCATCCCAGTCAAAGTGGATCAGATTGCCATCAATGTCCACTTCAGCATTGAGAAAAATAATTACCGGAAAACAGCTGAATGGCTCACTAAACACAAAACTTCCAACGGTATTATCAGCTTCTCAAAGGAAGTTGCAGGCTTCCCTTTGTCAAGAAATAACTTGCCAGCGCTGGAGTTATATGAAATGTACGAAAGGAGCCCTTCAGATAACTCTTTGAACACGACAGGAATAATCTGCAAAAATGTGCACATGCTACTGCGAAGGCAGGAGAGCAGCTCTTCTCTGGAAATGCTCTCAGGGGTGACTCTAGAGGATGGGGCTCACATGTTAAAATGTAGCAACTTTATTCTGGAACCAGGGGTCAATACAGTAACATTCAGAACTCAGGTATGTTTTTACAATTGAATGAGCATAGCACTCATGAAAGAGAAGATCTAAAAGCACTGACTAGAGAAAGGCGTAGTGCTGGAAAGTGGTATCCAGTGCTGCTTCCTTGCCACAGCTTTGCCAGTGCAGTTTAACCTCTTCCTGGCTCGCCCCTGTTATTGCAGACCTTGGCCTATTGTGAAGAGAGGCTGCTAACTCTGCTAAAGTGTGTGGTTGGTTCTCTGATATGCAGAAATGGGAGACTAGAATGATCCCACCAAACTCATTTTTATTTATCCAGTTATCATTTTCATAAAAATAGAACAGTTATCTGAATTCTTATTGTTAGATGAGTATTGCATCTGTCCCAAACTGCAATGTTCATTGTCCATGTTCTAGAAAAGGTAAGATTCTCTTGTTTCATAGTCAGACTTGCTCAGAGTAATGCATAAAAGGTTCCAGGTGGGAAGGTGTTTTTCTTACTGTGTTCTATTACAGATAATCTTTTTTTCCAGAGTCAGTATCAGCCAGATTTAGCTGTAGGAATACATAATCATGTTGGTTGCTCCCTTCCAGAGTGTGGTGTGATAGCAGCTATAGTAATCATTGCATACAAAACAAAAAATGTTAAGATTGCAAAGTCAACCACTTGCTGTTAGGAAATGTCAGAATTAAGGTTGCTTGTGTAATTTTAATTCTTCCCTGTGAGTATGACAGTCTTTAGCTATGTTACCAATACTCATTTCCCCAAAGGACCTCAAGTCTCTTTCATTGCGGAAGATAGCAGGTGTGTAGTGATTGAAGGAGAGAGCGAAGAGAGAAATGTATATACAGTTAAGCCCAGGGCTGTCCCTAGAGAGGTGCGGGGCCCAGGGCAGAAGTGACTGATTCGTCTCTTCCTGGACTGACCACACTGGTCAATCACACTGGCTCGCGGGGCCCAGAGTAGTTGCCCTAATTTGCCCTACCCAAGGGATGGCTGTAGTTAAGCGAATTGAATGCTGCCAGGAAAACTGGTTGTATTCCTGCCTCTGCCACAGATTTTTTTTTTTTTTTTAATATAGGATGCTGGGCAAGTCACTTTAAACCAAAATTCTTAAAGAGGGTCACTACTTGTGTGTGCTTTATTTTCTGGGTGCCCACCCTGAGATCTCTGGGGCCTGATTTTCAGAACTGCTAAGTATTCAGTTGCAACTGAAATCACTGAGGGTATATACACTGCCATTAAAAAATGCCAGCTGACTCGGGCTTGCTGGGCTGTTATTTGCAAGTACACTGCAATTAAACAGCGCCTTAGCCTGAGCCTGAGTCAGCATGGGATAGCCACCATTTTTTAATTGCAATGTAGACATAACCTGAGAGCTGTGATACTTCGTACCTCTAGCAGTAAGGCAGTATGGACTGAAGGAATGAGTGAATGGAGTTGGGAGTTAGGAGATCCTGAGTTCTAATCCTGCCTCTTCCACTGATTTGCTGTGTGGCTTTAGGCAAATCACTTTGACATTTTTAGTGTCCCCACTGTAAATGAGGATAATAGTTATTGACCAGCCTGACGGGGTATTATGAGGAATAATTTGTTATGTCTACATAGCATTTAAAATATTCTGAAAAATAGGTATTTTGGAATGCAGCCTCTTGCAAAAATTATTTGCCTTAATTGTCTTATGCTTCAGTTCCCTGTCTGTATGTTTATATATTAAAAAAAAAAAAAGGCTTCAGACCTCCAGAGAGGGGTGTTCTTTAAACTTTGATACTACAGTGATGAGCACACTGTAGATAAACGACAAGGAAATGAATAATTCTGTATTCAATACAGTGTCTGGATGGTGTGCAGTAAATAAAGCAATGCATTGAATATAAAAACAAATATTGAATTTTTGCCTCATTTCCTGAGCTCTGCCTGTCCTGTATACTGAATGAGGCAATGGTCCTGTGAATAAAACAGTATATGTGATTATACACTGCCTCATAATGCATTGAATTAATTCTGGCATTTCCTAATGTTTTAGTACTTAACTTTGCAACCTCATACAGAACTGAACAAAAGCAGAACTATAGATTATTTTAAAAATTGGAGATTTAACAGTGCTGGTCATTGAATTTTTTGCAGTGTTCTCATAATGACCTGTATGTATTATTCCACTTCTCCTGAGATTCAAATTAATTTTTCACTTTTCCATCCCATTCTTTCATTGTCTGCCACCACCTCAACATGTAACTTTTTCTATTTAGCCTACAGGCTAAGTGCAGTCTGTGCTTTCGTTTTTCAGTCTGCAGCATTAAGACAGCAAGCACTAGAGAGAGATGTGCTCGTACAAGGGCAGGCTGGCACTGTGAGCCTGTATGAGTAGCATTTATCTGCTGGAGATGTAAGTTCACATTGGTGCAGCAGGTGCTTGAACTGAGAGCTGGCAACCATGGGATCTGTGCACTACCTACTGATCTAATTTGTAGGTTTTTAATACTTCCTGTGAGTCAGTGGCTGTTACGTACCACTCAGACAACCCATATCTAGTAACAGAGGCAGTGCAATGTGATTTGGAGATTTCAGAGGGCCACGTGGCTGCAGATGTAGTTTCATATAAAATTGGATCTAAGTCTGAAGAACCTGACTGGGAGAAGGCTATAGGGGATTGGTGTGTACAGTGTTTTTGGCTTCATGAGTGAGGAAGCACTCTGCTAAACTCTGGAAGCAGAAAGATGGAATATAAATGAAGATACAATTCACTACTTGAACTATTTTTTATATCTCATACTATGTACATTTCTGGTGGCCAATATTGAAGGAGGGAGAGTTTACTTCCTAATTCTCCTTTTCTCAAATCTCTTCCTGTAATGAAGGAACAACAAGAGGAAATTGTGCTGTTAGATTCCTTCATGCTGAGTGTTGCATCGAGCACTTATCCTTTTCTGCTAAGAACAGAGTTCTAATTTCTAGAACTTTGACAGTATCAAGTAACTTAGATATCACTTGGTGATATTTTCCTTAAAAATATATTAATTGGCGTTGATATGTTTGTTTTAAAAAAAAATTGAGTGCACTACTGTAGGATGATGGCTTCACATTTGTTACATTATTTAACAGGACATGGGATTAAAAAAAGGGATTATAGAAACCTCTCCTACTTGTGTAGGATGACGGCCATGTCTACACTGTACTGTACAGCTGTACTGCTGTAGTGCCATAGTGTAGGCACTTTCTATGGAGCCTTCCATCCTTGTAGGTAATCCATCTCTCTGAGCTGTGGTAGCTAGGTTGATGGAAGCATTCTTCTATCTACTGAGCTGCGTCTACACTCAGGCTTAGGTCAGCCCAGTTGTGTCAGTTGGGAAGCAACATAGCTATGCCGATCAAAATTTTAAGTGTAGGCCATCCTAACAATTTCACTGAGGGAACAATAAATGGAAAAGAACCTTCCCCCCCCACCCCCCCCCCGCCATATGGGACGTACGTGCACTCTGCTTTGTTTGTAGGTTTTTAGATTGAGCATAAACTTGCTTCATACTGAATGTGCAGCAGTCTCTCTCTCAGCAATATTCCAAACTGACCTCCTTTAAATATATTCATTCTACAGTTTTTTATAGCAGGTCAGAAAATATTTTCTGGGTTCTTTGGATCTGTATTCCCCTCTCTTATGACTCCTAAAAATTGCTTAAGTGTACCTTACATGAAATCTCCCATGACATCAGCGCATAATGTGCACTAATACTTTTGTCTATTTACAAGATGGAAAAAGTGGTGAGAAAACACTCCGATGGTGAGGCTTTAGGGTTATAATTTGGGGGCAGGTGCAGTACCACTACCTTACAACTGAAACATTTTGAATTTGAGTATTCACTGTCAGACAGAAACTAAATGCTTCAGGCTGCGTAAAGTTTGTGTATTATGGGTTAATTCCACATCAGATGTGATATGGCACACACAACACAAATCTGTACATTATGCTCAAGAAAATTAGGAGGATTTTTTAGAAAACCTGCTCTACCTAGGTAAAAAATTCAAAATACTGTAGATCTGAGTGGCCAGCGTTTTCCTTGTTAGCATGATGCTGTTTGGGTGTTCTTATGTCCTCAGTGCTTTTAACAGGATAAATAGCTGTATCATTTCAGTTTTTTGTTCAGTTGACTATAACTGCTAGTTTGATTAAAACTAAAGTTCATTTCCAGCGCCCAAAAAATTCTAATTCTGCTGTGAGAGCAGCCTATGACATTAATAAAGATTTGTAGTACTTTCAGTGCTGTGCAGTAAGTGACAAAATGGGGTGGGGGAACCACTTCCAAACCTCAAATCTTGTTTATCAGCAGTGACTAACACACATTATTCTTCACCAGGGATAGAACTGATGCATCTTCTGGAAGCACACCTACAAGTGTACCATTTTATTTTTTATAATGGTGCTATCCTATCATAACTAGCCTTCTTATGTTGGTGGAGAGTTTGAGATTAAAATATATTCATTAATAGGTGTCCACACAATGTGGAAGAAAGTGTGAAAACATCATAGGCTTATACTGATTGAAGAATGTGCCTTGCACAGTGTAGGGTTTTATGAATGCTAGCCAAATAAGCACTCTGCTGCTTGTGACTACCTGGTAAAGTCCATAATATCATAGATGATCACATATTCATTATATTTTAATGTATGTAGCTGTCACTTCAAATATATATATGTATGAAATATAAATAGAGTGGGTTGCTATGCTTGGTACTTTGGGTAACAGTATTTGAATTGACAGCACTTTGTTCTTGAATCAAATGGACAACATTCCTGTCATCCCGTCTCTTCCTCTCCTCCCTCCCCCCCCTCCCCCCCCGCCGCTTATTAGGTGGGGTCCTTTGGAGTAAACATTTTTGCTAGACAGTTATGAAAATTGCATTTGGAGCACTTGAGCAATTTCATGAATTTCTTTTTTCCCCTCTTAGTTATTTTTATTCACCTAGTTGTACAGATAAAAGCATACCAGTCAGAAATGAGCTGAGACGTGTATTTGTCCTTCATTTGTCAGAAGTTCAGTGGAGAAAACAAAGGGTTTTTCTTGAGAAATGTAAAAAATAATTTCTAGGTTGAAAATCCACTCTTCAGTTTCATTTTTTGTTTTTCAAAGGCCAAAGAACCTGGGACATATACTCTCAGGCAGCTGTATACGTTAGTGGGTAAAGTGCACTTTGTCCTTCCTCACATTTATCCAGTTGTGCAGTATGATGTGTACTCTCAGGAGCCCCAACTAAAAGTGGAGCCATTGACTGGTAGGTGAACTTGTAACACTAAGAATGTGTTGATTGTCCATGTTACTTTCTCACTGCATGACATGTTTCTTACTTCTCATTTCATCTAAAACAAGTTACTTTGCTCTGTTGTCTCTTGCAGCTTCCTTTTAAAACTACTTCTGTTGAGAACATATGAGAGTCTTTAGGCTTTAGTGAGTCTGAACACTATCAGTCCCACTTGTCAAGTGACATGACAACTAGTATTTGATTGCGAATTTCAGAATCTGGCTTAGCTGGAGTGCATATATATGGCTGTATCCTTTTGAAGGATCAAGTGGGGTTTGAGCTTGCATCACTGGACATGTTGATGAGAAGAATAGATAGTGATTTGACGGCACCATTGTGAATTTCTTACTAGTCGTTCTGTGACACTATATTGGCTTTGGTAGTTTAGCGAAATCCCTTTACCTTGCACTCTCAGCTACCAAACAGGCTCTGATCTAACTCCCTTTAAAATCAATAGGAGTCTTTAGCGATTCTCTTTCTATAGAAAGTTATTAGATTGAATTCAGTGGAATCAGTCACCATGTTTAAGAACGTTTCTGGTAAATTAGATTTTACCAGTGAGGTCCCCTAGGCTTCATGAAGTCTTCTACTTTCCCCCCTTCCTTAGTAGAAGAGGCTCTGCTTAGGCTGTATCTCTATAACAAACATTTTCCCCCTTCTTCCTACACCTTCATGTATTCCGTATCATTCTGGTTTAACCTGGGAAAGCTGTCTCAAAGAATTATAAAGGTACTCAGACTTTTAATTAGTCTGCCTGCCTCTGGAAGCTTGTTCCACGGCTGCACCTTATTGGTTGAGAATGCTTTGACTTCAGGTGAAGGGAAACAGTGAAAATTGCCCAGAATTAAGTGGCTGAAACTCTCCTTATTTCTTGGACAATTTCTTAGAAAACCACTCCATAATTGAGCACCAAAAAGTAAAATTTTCCAGTTGATGTTAAGATGTACTTGCTTAAAAAATGAGCTGTGAATGTTTATTTGTAAACTCCTAGCAAACATTAGCAGCTAATTTTAACCATTTAATAACTAGAGTGCTGGAATACACTGGCACTGTTTGCTTTCTTTTTCTTCAGACAGCCTTTTGGCTGGTATCCCTCAGAGGGTGAAGTTCACAGTGACTACTGGCCATTATACCATGAAGAATGGAGATACTCTGCAGCTCAGTAATGCCAATGACATGCCTTTCCTGTACCATCCAGAGAGCAAAGCATTCATCTATTCCAATACCAAGGGTAAGCAGCATAGCCAAATCAATTATCTCCTACCAGTCTGTGAAAATGCAGAAATCCTATAAGCATGATGTAAATATTATTGCGTAGCAGCAAAGTGCTCTATAAGATGTTAGAGCATTTGACACCATTGTTGTTGTCAGTAACCATCAATTAGAAACTGGCAACTCAACATTTCAGAGCATAAAAGCTTCGGGAAGTTCTGGCCTTTTTCTACCTGTTTTGGAAACTGTGTACATGTGACCAGTTAGTCTTAGCTATTTCAAGTATAAGTCTTATCTCAATAACAGAGAATAGATATATTCTGGATAAGATTAATTTACTGTCTGTGGGCCCTTCACTAGGAAATTTAATTTGCCTCATAAGCAACTTCTAAATCAACTTAGTATATTTGCAAGTGGCACCACACAACAGAGGAAACCTTAGCAACACTTTCACCTGTTGCAGGGAAGGAGATCATGGGAACACCTTATAGGACCTGGAATGAAATCCAGTTACAGGGTTCTCTGTACCACCCTGTCTAGCTTTGAATTTGCTTATTTTGTATAAAAGAGAGAGAGTTGACTACTTAAGCCTCCTGCACACATGAATCCATGGTCAAGTTCTCATTGCATTTAGTCTAATTCTTGAGGCAAAGAAGTATGAACTTTCAGTCAACTAGATTAGTCCTGGCAATACTGCTTTTCATGGACATAGATCGGTGTAGGGAGGAAGGAATAGATGAGGATTATTAGAAGATTTGAGTGAATTAGGCTATTTTGTGTTGCCATTGTGAGACATTACCTGTACAGAGGCTTTGTATCATAATAAAATTATGTAATAATTATTAAGCAGCTAGGATGTTTTTATAAAGCTCAGGAAATTGAAGAATTTTTTGCCTTTCTCTAGCCAATGTTTCATTTAAGCAGGTCATATCCCAGCTTCTTCCAAAGCTCTGCTAGTGCATCTCACCCCTCTCCTTCAGGTTGTATGTAAAAGCAAGAAGCGAAGACTCAATAGCTGGATAAAGAGAGATTAAAAATAGGATAAATGTAGGCATCCTGTATGGAATTTTTTAAGATATGTCACTAATGCTGGTTAAATCCTCATTATCAGTACATAGTCCTGTGTTATCAGTAATGCAGCTTGTGTAAGATGAAAGCAATGAAGTAATAGGATATGAGGAGTCAAAAGGAGTGGGTAATGGGGCAGCTGAGGACTGAAGGAACATTGATAAGATTCAGATTAGTCATTAAATTGCTCTGTCAAGAATTTTCTTGAATATTGGAATGGACTACCAAGGAAGGTAGCCAGTAGCTCTTCAAGAAGAATTAGGGAAACACTAGTGGAAATAATGAAGGATAAGGTTATTCATGATGTAGGGTCTTTGACTTTGATCTACATTGAAACTTATGTTGGCATAGCTGCATTGGTCAGGGATATGAAAAAACCCACATGCCTGACCAACATGGCTATGCTGACAAATGCCAGGTATAGACACAGCCATCTTGATGGAAGAATGTTTCTATTGATGTAGCTAACATCATTCAGGGAGGTGGTGTTCGTACATGGACAGAAAAGCTAATTCTGTCAGTGAAGACTGACTCTACAGTAGGAGGGCTCTGCCAGGCTAAGCTTCATAATTTATTTGTAGCCAGAGACTTCATCAAAGAAGCCAGTGTGGAGTTCTTGGAGTTCTACAATGAGTCCTATGGCTGCAGTCCTCGCTGACAGGGAGGTGTGGATTATAGACACTATAGGTACCAAGCCCCTAGGGCTCCTTCTTGATGGAAGAAGGCATTTCTAGTCTTTCAGTAAATGATCTCATGACTTGATAACTAGAGCTGAAAAATGGAGGTTGTGGAAGGGAGGAATATTTCTAAAATTACTTCATATTCTACACAATTGTAGAAAAAGTCTCTGAATCATCATTACTGATCCAGTCTTCTGAAAAGATCACAAGCATCACCCTGCCAGTGGCTCCTGCATATCACGTGATTGAATTTGACCTAGAAGTTATCTATTTGCCATCAACCTCAACAGCTTCAGTGGAAAGTGAAAATCTGGTAAATAAAGAACTGCACAGGAAAAGCAAAGAGAAGCAGAAAATGGACAACTGCATGGCTACAGTTGACCAAAAAGTAAGACGACAAAAAAAGTTAGTTTTGACCACAAGTGCTTAAATTGACCAAAATATGGGTGAGAATAACCTACTTGCACAGAACACCTTTTAGCTTAAAGTATATGAAAGCACTTCAGAATGTATGAAATAGATGTAAATGTACATGTACAGAATATTTAAAATATGTACAAAAATACACTGTGCTTTATAGGTGGATGAGTCTCCCTTCACCAAATACTAGCCTTCTCTGAGGTTTGAGATTCTGTGCCAACAACCCAGGTTGTAATTTGGCCAACAGGACATAGTTATCATCCCTACTTTTGTTTTAAGTACCATTGGATCTTTAATGACTCCAGTGATCAAAGCCTCTCTTCTAATCCATCAGAAAGATGTAATTTCTATCTGTATAATATCCCTGCACCATTCTGGTAGACTGCTTCAGTATTAAGAGGAAAGAATGTTCCGATTAAACCAGTAACACTACTTCCTTATACAGCTGGGACTTAATTTGAGAGGTCCCATGTTACTGATTTTATTGCCCTGTATTTATAACTGAAATTGTCTGCACAATGTACTGGAACTCTTACTTCTCACATGCTTAACTATTGTTAAAAGAAACTGCAGATTGGTTGGTTTTGGAAACTAGTGGTGGTGGGGTTCATAAAGAGTATGAACATATATGCATATATGAAAAGTTATTTCACTTAGTGTGTCTACACATTAAGGGAAAATCTGCATTCAGTTCAGGAGGATTTTTTTTTTTTGAAGCTCTGTGCTGAAGTTCAGAATGCAGATCCATCATCCCTTACGTTATGTTATGAAGTTAACAGGTTTGTTCCCCTAGATTTTGTCAGTCTCAAAATAAATTACTGTGTGGTTATTGCAGTAAGATGCCACAGTGACAGCATTGTTCTCACTCGATATTTGTCAGCCTTTGAAGAAAGTACTCTGAAGAGGCAGATCCCATGGATAAGTCAGCTAAGGGATTGAGGTCAGGGAGACACCAAGCTGTAAGCACACGCGCACACACAATCCTCTTTCCACCTTACCAAGCTTAGTTGTTTGTTTGATTAAAATCAATTTTCCCCCCCTCCCTTTTGGGTGCATTAGGTTTGACTGGTCAAGAGAAAGTTTCTGGGAAATGTTTGAGTATTTGGAATTGGAAAATAAAGCCATTATGTAAATGTATACCATGAATAAGAATTCTATTTCTTTTCTCCAGGTAACCATTGATTGTCCATGGTCAATTTACTCCACCATTATTGCATTAACGTTCAGTGTACCTTTTAATGCCAAGCATTCCTTACTAACAGCTGGCAAACGGTAATGTAGTCTTTAAATATTTATAGTCTCTTTCCTCTTAGAAAATGTTTGTAGAAGTTGATGTTCTGTATGTAATCTTTCAACATAAGCTTTTATTTTTTGTGAGTGGGTGGTGAGTTTTGCCACTTACGGAAATGCTCATTCTTGGATTCGCCCATTCTCCTTTTCACATTCCCCCAGCAGAGTAACAAATACATTGGTGGTATATTTTAATCACATAGTCATAGGCTCATTTCCTCCGTCTTTTGGTCTCCATATTAGTAACTCAGTAAAAGCAAAACTACATATCAAAAATAATTGTACCATAGACCTACTTCTGGAGACTCTCTGATTAGTAATTAAGCAGAGGAAAAGAAATAATATGCCTGTCATTTTTAATGTTCTTGCCTGAGTGTCACAATTAGAGAAACTCTGTAGCGAGGATGAAACGTTATTATATACAATGTATATTATTGTATGTTCAATATGCTTAATTTTCAGGAAATATGTACAGGTTTGTGTACAGAATTTGTCAAAACTCTGTTTCCAGCTGTCAGACAATAACCTAAAAAATTTTGGTAACTGCATAGATCTACAGCTGGTACCTCTGAAGCCAGAATCTCAACAGGTAAAGATTCTCCTTGGTGGTTCATTACCTTTTAGGTATGCGGAATAAGATGAGTGCACTTGTGCCTTGGTACACTTATCTTAAAATTGAAAAAATTGACACTTGTATTGCTGAAATGCTTATTATCTGAGTGAATGGCTTTCATAAGAGATAATATAACATGACTGACACACCCAAATGCAAATATTCAGATCTTTGCAATCTCTGAAAAGCAGATCAGGATGACCTTCCACTCATGGGTATTTTGGGATCTAGGTCACTCACTGCAATAGACTTAACCTGGGTCACAAATTATTAGTTTTTTCTTTGAATGATGTCTCTATAGGTGCTCCACTGTAGGTGCAGCAACACCCCAGGCACCTGGGATCGGAGATCTTCATTAGCAGTGCCTCTTGAACTGCACACGCACACCTCCCCATCTCATACCATGAGCAGCATGTGTATATATAGCACTTTGCGGTCCAACCACCCCTGAGTTCTTTCTTTGCCACCTTTGGCCTGGGATGGAATCTGCAGAGGCGCCTGCCTGTCCTTTGAACTATTAAATTAGTGCCTTGCCTGTTAGTTCTTCCCTTTCTTGTCCTCTCCCTTAAAAAGATAAATTCCTTCCTTTTATCCTCCCTGTTAGTTCATAGCTTAGGACATAGTTTTCCTGCTCCCTGTTCTTCTCAACTGGGAAGCGTTCTCCCTCACCCTTACACCTGGATCTCTCTGGTTTAAGAGATGAGTTTCCTGTGGGACAACTTTCCAGTAACCATGGTTATCCACAGTGCTGCCGCTGCCTGGGAGAGGGACATGTCCCGCATAAGTATATCCATTGCCATAACCTGACTGCCAGGGCCAGAAAAGACGGGGATGTTTGGCTGCAACTTCTCACAGCGAGGTTATTACGTCCAGCATCAGACCCTGGCCTTGACTCTTCCCCCGCGCGGGTCTCATGCTCCGCTAGGTCGTTCACCGACCCTCATTCTCCATGTCCTAAGAGAAAATCTTCCATTTCTCATGCTGATGGGAAGGAACGGGCTCCTCTATCACCCTTTGAGACACCGCCGCCTCCATCCCCTGATAGGTCAGTAGCCTTGACATCTTTGGGGATGAGACATAGCTTTAGGGCCATCAGAGTACCTCCAGTACCACAGCTAAACAGAGATCTAACGACTCTAAATGGGCAGACCTTCAGATGTTGGGCACTGTCTCGGCACTGGAGACTGCAATACGAGACCATCAAAAATGGTGCCAACTGCCCCGACCAGATCAACTTTGGGCACCACAACATCAGTTAAACCATCTGCATTGGTGATGTCCATTTTGGCACCAGCCAAGCTCTTGGTACCGACTACACCTTCAGCTTTGAGCAAACCGTTGGCACCAAGCAAGAACTCTGCTGGTTGCTCAAGAGGGTGAACCTCTTCCTCAGCACCAGTATGTTAAACACAGCAACCAGCAGGATGCGGCATTACACACCCTTGGATGTCAGATAAGCATTAGCCTTTGACCTGGACAGAACTAAACCTTACAGACAATCGCCACACTTATTCCTATCTACGGCCAAAAGATGGAAAGGCATGAACATGTCTAAGCAACACTTTTCCAACTCGATCTTGCAGTGTATACACCTGTCCTACTAACTCTACAATTGATGACTTCCTCCTGGAAGTCAAGCACATTCCACCCTCCTCCTCTCCAGCTCGATTACCTTTCTCAACAGTGTCTCGATTGCTGACATTTGCAAAGCGGCCACATGGGCGTCCTCTATTATTCATGACTCAGCATCTGATACTGTAGTAAGACACGCTGTCCTATCATCTGCACTAAATGCCACTCCAAAGCCCCAGCCTTCCACCTAGGGGCACTACTTTATAATCCCTACAGTGGAGACATCCATAGGGACATCACTGGAAGAAGACGAGATGGTTAATCGCCCTGTGCAGTAACTGAAGTTCTTCGAGATAAGTGTCACTTTGGGTGCTCTACTACCCACCCTCCCCTCTGCTTTAGAGCTGAAAGATAAGTTCTGCGGTAGAGAAGGAACTGAGTGGTGACTGAATAGCACAGCACTACATATACATGCTGCTCATGGTGTGAGACAGGGAGGTGCACGTGTGCAGTCCAATGGGCACTGCTAATGAAGATCTCCGATCCCAGGCGCATGGAGTGCTGCCGCACCTACTGTGGAGCACCTAAAGAACCCCAGTTCTCGAAGAACCACAGTTACTGCACAGGATGAACAACCTTCTCGTTGGTCTCCTAATCTATTCTTGTTCTCGTGAAAAAGCTACCACATAGTTTGGTGGCTTTTGCCATTCTGTGATCAAGAATGGCCAAAAAGTAGAGTAGCTCAGGAGCTGAAAACTAGGGTTGAGATGCAATGACAAAACAGTCCTCTGTAATAGGCATCAGTCTGCTTTGAGCCTGGTTTTAAGACAGTCACATTTTGTGTATTTTCCTGAGCAGCAAACTTTTTACACTTTTTTTTCTGAAGAGTAAATATATCAAGCCTGAAATACTGATTCTGGCAGTGAAACTTTTCCCTCCTCATTGTAACAATCTGAGCCAGTACATGTCTGGGGATTTTAGATTGAGAACTGTTAAATGGTTATAGTTTCATGGTTTGATGCATGTATAAATAATATAATATAATAAAAGTTCTGGAGGTAGTGTATAGAACAAGACTATGGTAAGATTTCCCCTTCATTAAACTAGCAGTATAGAAAGCTCCTGATATTAAGACATGAGATCATACTATGAATGAATAATTTTCTTTCAGCACATATACAGTAAGCAGTCAGTATTCTTTGTATGGGAATTGAAGTGGACAAAAGAACTTCCTCCATCTCTGCAGTGCCAGTTTTCAGTTAGTTTTTGTCCAGATACCTCTGAAGAGCAGTCATCCTCCTTGAAGCCGTATACTTACGAATTCCAAGTGGAAAATTATTTTGTAAGTATTTTTATCTACATATAGTGTATCTTAGACTTAAAGGGGGAAGGAAGAATCTGTTTGGGTGATGGGAAGTCCAGGGATAGGTCTCTGTTAACTGTAATTTCTTTGTGTGATTGCACATGTCCATTCCACTTCAGGAGTGTGTGTGCCCAGTGCACTGAAGCTGGAGAATTTTACCCACACTGGTAGGTGCATGCAACCTCCACATACTACTAGCTGATGGCATAAAGGACAGAGATGCTCCTACCATTCCCTCAGTTCCTTTTCACTACCCATAGTCGTTAGCTAGTATGAGTCTCATCATGCAACTTTTCCTTTTCTCGCAAAAAACTTTTCTGAACTTTTTGTAAATAGTTTGTATAGTTAGTTAATGGTACTTGTTTTCTTCTTGCTGTTTAGGACTTAGGCATGCCCTGGTCCTGAGGCAAAGCAAAAGTCCTTGGGATTTAACCACTGCTTTGGCTGTAATAAATCTGACTAGTATGGGGCGGTATGGCTAAATTTTTGTTTACAGACTTATTTTCACTTGGCCTAGTCAGGATCAGGCAATGATTACTGAATCTGGTAGCGAGAACCTCACTTCAGGTGGCCTTGGCTGGTGCAGATTCTGTGACAAGATTGATGGCATTCACAATGACAGTGCATCACTTTTCCTAGCTGCAGTCATCTGGGATATCAACAGAAGTCCAGTAGACGACGGAGGATCTTCCTTTTGAGGGTTGTAAATTGTTTTCTGGAAAGACGTATAAAATGCTGTGTTCCCTAAAAGACATTAGGGCTGTACCCTTAAGTTTCTGATGACTTTTATCGCAGATCCTAAGAGGAAGCTGTTTGACTTAGCACAGACCTTTTTTTCTATCCAACAAGGCAGCCTGAGCAAATGAACACGCCATAAGTTCCAAAGAAGAAGATGATCTCCTTTTGCTTCAACTTCGTTGAGACAACCTGAGATATCTAAACAGCCTTATTTGACTCTAAAGTCAAGGCAAAGTACCACCTTGTCAGTGTCTACTATCGCCTGTCCTCCCTTTCACAGCAGACTATCTGACTTCCTAGCTGCTTGGTTGCTAGCTGGTAACCGATAACTGGTTGCTAAGCACCATAGAACTGGGATATGTCTGCAGTTTCTCTCTGTCCTCCTGGTCCTCCTCCCTCATCTCTCTTCAGGGACCACACAGGGATCGCACAAGACTGTTCTCATTCAAAAAATGTAATAAGTTTTACAGCCAGCGGCCCTAGAAGTACCACTCTTCCTCAACATCAGGGGAAGAGATTCTATTCCCAATACTCTGTTATCCCAAAATCCAAGGGAGGCCACAGACCTAATCTAGTTTTGCAGAACCTAAACAAATACATAATAATGAAAGTTTTGCATGGTTACTAGCCTGTTTTATCCCGTACCTAGATCCCAACGATTGATGGGTTTCCCATGATTTAGGGCTTGTTTATACTAATGTTTGCATGTCAGCAGAATCCACATAATTAGTCTGCAGCATGCTAATGCCCACATCCCAGCTTACCGCAAATTCATCCTTTGTGTAGACAAACCCTTAAAGGACACTTACTTTCATGTGGCCATTCACCAAAGCCACAAGAGGTTTTTAGGGGTTTGTAGTGGTAAAAGTATCAATTCTGTCATCCCCTTTGGTCTGTCTTCACCCTCTCAAGTCTTCATGACATATAGGGAAGTTGTGGTGACACATTTCAGGAGGGCAGGTGGCCAAGTGTTTCCATACCTGGAGGCTTGGTTGGTTCAGGAAAGATCCAGACAAACAGGTAGAGGTTAGCATCAAGAAGATCCAGTCCTTTAATTGCTTAGGCCTGTTGATCAACGAAGGCAAGTCAGTGTTGTTCTCTGAGTAGAACAAAGATAGGCAAACTTTTTGGCCCGAGGGCCACATCTGAGTGGGGAAATTGCATGCAGGGCCATGAATGTAGGGCTGGGGCAGGCGTTGGATTGTGAGAAGGAGTGTGGGGTGTGGGAGGGGGTGCGGTGTGCAGAAAGGGGCTCAGGGCAAGGGGTTGGGGCAGAGGGGGTGCAGGGTGCACGAGGGGGCTCAGGGAAGGGGGATTGGGGTGCAGAAGGGGGTGCACGGTGTGGGAGGGGTGCAGAGTGAGGGAGAGAGCTCCGGCTCAGTGCTGCTTACCTGGAGCAGCTCTGGGATGGCAGTGGTGCATGCCAGGGCAGGCTGCCTGCCTGCCTGCCCTGTCCCCGGCCCTGTGCCGCTCCACGAAGCGGCCAGCACCGTGTTCCTGTGGCCCCTGGGAGAAGGGAGTGAGAGGGCTGAGTGCGCTGCCCTTGGCTGTGGGTACCTCCCCCAAAGCTCCCATTGGCTGCGGTTCCCTGTTCCTGGCCAATAGGAGCTTCAGGAGAGGTTCCCACAGGCAAGAACAGTGCATGGAGCCCTCTGCCTTCCCTCCACCAGTCGCTGCAGGGACGTGGTACCAGCCACTTCCTGGAGCGGAGTGGGGCCCACGGTGCCACAGGGATGGCAATCCTGCGTACCAGATCCAAAGCCCTGAGGGGCCAGATCAGGCCTGTGGGCCGTAGTCCCCTAGTGTAGAGGATCAAGTTTATAGGAGCAAGTCTTGACTTCAAGTCACCAAGCCAGAGTTCAGGCAATACTGGACCTGTGCAAGGACCTCAAGATCCATCCTTGTACAACAGTAAAGAATTGATGGGACTTGTAGGGCATGTGGCAGCAGGCAGGTACGTGACTCAGCATGCCATACTTAGCTCAGAAACATGTTGGGGTGTTTGAAGTCTGTATACCATCAGTCTCATCCCTTGCTGGATATATTGACTCGGATACAAATGGATGGACCCTGCCAATGTATGCAAAGGTATCTCTTTTCCCCTGACTCCACTCTCCAGGGCTATGGTCATGGATGCCTTATCCCTCCTTTGGGGAACTTTCAGACTCAGGGGATTTGGTCAGATCAGGAATTCTCTCAACACATAAACGTGTGAGAAATGCAGGCAATTCACCTGGTGTGTTTTTCCTTCTACAAATCAAAGGATGCACTGTGCAAGCTCATGGAAAATGCTGCTGCTATGTTCTACTTGACTAGGCAACAGGTGCCAAGTCAGATTGCCTTTGCCAAGAGCTGTAGATATCTGGGATCTTTGCATCAAAAATGTTAGCATACTCAATGCCTCACACTTCCAAGGTGTTCAGAACCAGGAATTACAAATGATATCTCAGAACACGCGTTGCAAAATCCATTTTTCAAGCTTGGGGAAAAGTCAGAAAGATTTGTTCACTATGTAACTGAAGAGGAAGGTTTACCTGTTACGTTCTAGAGCACGTCACAGCCCAGGCTCTATCTCAAGCTATGTCTACAGTACAAAGTAGGGGTGTGATTCCCCTGCTTGTGTACACAGTCATGCTAGCACTCATTGAACTAGTTTGACTATAAATAGCAGTGAAAATGCAGCTAAATCTTGTCTCGACTGCCACTATCTTTGCTACCATGGCTACATCGCTGTTTAACTGATAGCAATGCTAGCTGTCATCAAGCTATGTGTACCTGAGCAGGGGACTCTCACCTCTAGCTTGTTGTGTAGATGAAGCCCTCTGCTTTCTTTTTGTTGTGGAAGGACATGCTGCTGTTTACGTCTTCCCTATTCCTCTGATTCCAAAGGCGGTATTCAAGCTCAGACAAGATCAGACTACTCAATTCCTGATAGCTTCAGCCTGGCCTTGACAGCATTGTTTCTCAACCTACTGAGTCTTTACAGCTGGGATCCCATTACTCTCCCTCAAGACATGAACATTTTACAGGACCACAGCCGGATGCTGCTTCCCAATCTTCAGTCTTCATATGACCGGTTGAATGCTCAGTAGCTAACACTTGAGGAAACTGCATGTTCCCTAGAGGTTCTCTCTAAACAGAGAGAGGGGGAGGGATAGCTCAGTGGTTTGAGCATTGGCCTGCTAAACTCAGGGTTGTGAGTTCAATCCTTGAGGGGGCCACTTAGGGATCTGGGGCAAAAATCAGTACTTGGTCCTGCTAGTGAAGGCAGGGGGCTGGACTCAACCTTTCAAGGTCCCTTCCAGTTTTAGGAGATTGGTATATCTCCAATTTTTTTTTTTTTTTTAAACAGCAGAAAGCCATCTTCCAGATACACTTACATGATGAAACGGAGATTTTTCTCTCTGTGGTCCCAGCAGCAGGGTGGTCCTCCTACGAAGTCCTCTCCTCAGCTTATTCTGAAATACTTACTTACTTTACCTAAAGGAAAAATGGCTCTTCCATCAGCTCCCTGAGAGTTCTCTTGGTGGCATTCCATCCTCCTATAGAGGATTAAATCTGTGTTTTTTAACTCAATAACTTTAATTTTTTAAAAGAAAAAAAATTTGGACAGACATGAGACCCCATGCCCCCATAAGATCTAAATGTAGTTTAGTCAGCATTAATGGGTCCACCTTTTGAACCTAGGGCTGCTCGTTCATTTTTTTTACATCTCCTATCCGCTTTTTTTCTGAAGCCTTAGTCTCATAAGGATGAAGAAAAAGCTCCATGCTTTGGACTGCCACAGCGTGTTCGCCTGTTACCTGGATAGGACTAAAGCAGTAATGTCCCCTCAGCTGTTCATTTCCTTTGCTGATACAATGAAGGGGCAGCCTTTCTCTATGAAGAGAATATTTTCTGGATCTCATCTTGCATCCTGCTATAACATTACCAAGGTTTCTCCACCTGGGAGAGTTTCAGCTCCAAGAGCACAAGCAGCATTAGCTTAGCTGCATTCCTTTGTCAGATGCCCATCAGTGACACTTGCAGGGATTCAACCTGGTCATTGGTACATACTTTAACTGAGCTTTAGGCTGTCTCCCAAGCCTCAAGAGATCATGATAGAGTTGGGAAAGTTTTATGCTGCAATCCTTGTTCAGTTAGACTCCGAAACCCTTCTCCATTCTGAACTGCTTCTGTCTCCTGAAAAGGAATGGACACATGCAATCACTTGAAGAAAAAACTATTACTAACTTGTTCTGTAACTGTTTGAGATGTGTTGCATATTTCCATTCCACGACTCACCCTTCTTCCCCTCTACACTGGAGTCTAAACATTCTGGATTCTGGTGTGAAGGAACTTGAGGGATGGTCAGAGTGGCTCTGCCCTTTATACCATTGGCTGTCAGCACAGGCATGCAGTGGGTTGTGTGCTGCCCCAATGGGTAGCACTGTGGGGGAAAGAATTTCTGGCTTTAATGCACTGGTTGTGCACACACCTGAAATGGAAGGATGTCTGCAACATATCTCAAAGGACAACAGTTACAGAACAGGTAAGGAACCATTTTTTTTCCTGTTAACTTCTTTTTAAAAGACACACAAATGATGTCAGCATCCATTTCACAGCTCAAGAAGACTAGAGATGATGAGCCACAAAGATGAAAAATGAGATCATTTAGCTATCAGTAACATCCTTTCTGAAGAATTTGACTTTTTTGTTTCTCCTTCCCTCCTGCCCTGCGCAGTGGCTTCATGTCACCAAGGGTATTAGACTGAGAAGACTGTACTGAGCTGCTTTCTTCCTGCTAGCTTGATGAGGCCTTCATCAATCAAAATGCCACTGTTAAAAATTATTTTTGGCTTGCTGTTTAAAGGAAGATGTTGGAAAAATCTCACCCTGTTCTTGTGACTTAGTTTGTGAGCTCTTCTGAGGGAATTGTTTGGGTTTCTGTTGGCCTTTATCTTAAATGCTTCGGCTTTCTCTTCACAGTACAAATTCATTGCCTTCTTCATCAATTAGAAAGCTTGACTGGCTGTAACTCAAAATTAAATAGTATTGGCAGCAGTCTATGTGTTGGCCTCTCCTTGCCCAGTGAGCAAAGTTGACACAAAGTCCTCCATTTGAACCTTTCTTGGGTTTTAACCAGTGAAGTAGGCATTGCTGACTGTGTCTGAACGTTACGTTAGATCTTTATCTGCTTCTGTAAACTGGCTTTAAGCAAAACTTTAGGGGAGTGTGTGTTGCCTACCCACTTTCAGATGTAACTCTGCTTGACTGGTCTCTTGGATCAGGCCAACCCTCTTCTGTTACCTTTTGTTCCCTAAAAATTAGTAGTGACCATAACAGTATATTTCCATTAAACTTTTTGGCACAATTAGTTTTGTAGTAGTTAATTTATTTGCCTCTTTGAATATGTTTAGACTATTAGAAGATCTTAACAGCAAGAATGGTGAAATTCCTTTTTTCTTCATAGATTGTGTCTAAAATTAGTAGCATAACAAATGATCACTACTTGTAATTGAGGCCAGGTTTACAGTACGGGCCCATATCGGTATAACTACGTTGCTCAGAGGTGTGAAAAATCCTGAAGCTGAACACCCCTGAGTGACCAGTTTATACCAATCAACCCCTCCTTCCCCCAGACCCTCCCATTCCCAGGTAGACAGTGCTATGTCAACAGGAGAGCTTCTCATACAGACATAACTACCGCCTCCTGGGGAGGTGGATTAACTACATCAACAACAGAAGCTCTCCTGTTCCCGTAGTAATGTATTCATGAAAGCACTACAGCAGCTGCTGTAGGGTTATATGTGAAGACAACCCCTCAGTCTTGTAATATGGGTTGTAATATGGCATGGAAGTTAAATATGAGCTTGTAACTTATATAGTATATGGTCAGTTTGAAAAAAAAATTATATATAAAATAAAAGTTGTATAATTGATTCAGTACTTACAGATCATTGTTTTTTCCTCTTGCCAGACATTGTATAATGTGAAAGCTCAGATTTTTCCACCACTGGGGACCGAGTATTGTAAAACAGGGTCACTCTGCTCTTTGGAGGTGTCAATCACCCGACTCTCTGACCTCTTAGATGTGGATAAAGATGAAGCATTAACAGAATCAGATGGGTACTGCACAACAAAACTTATGTATGAAGGTAGGGATAATGACTTTTTTCTCCTGTAATTTTTGAGAAATTAATGTAATTCTCATTATTGGTTTTGCTTCTGTCTTGATACTAATATCTGCCAAACTTTCTAATGATCATAATGCAGTCTTGTAGACAAGGTTGGATATTAAAAAATTGTCATTTGTCTATCCTAAAATAAAGACTAACATAAAAACAGGTTAGAACATAATTTTTCAAAAGGTTAGAATTTTTTTCAAAAATTGTTTCAGTATGGGCAGATATTTGCTTGAGCCTTCAGTAGGCAACAACCTAGGGAACAGATAGATATTTAAAGCTCCCTAGTGCAGTCTCCTCACTTCAGTCTCACTCCATCTGTCTCCATGCACTTCTGCTTTTCCTTCCGTCCCTGACCTGCAGTGAAGATTTTTGTCACTGAGATCACAGATTCTGTGACTTTTAGAGACTTCTGGGACATTATCCTTTTCAGCTTCAGCCCTGGGGTAGTGCAGCCCTCTCTTCCCCACAGTTCTCAGGCACTGCTGGGAGTGGGACCTGCAGCTCTCAGCTGCTGAGGGGGGCTGGGCACAGCTCTCAGCCACCACAGGGGGGCCTGCAGCTCTCTATCCAGCATGTAGGTCAATGAGTCTCGAGGCCTTCCAGCGTAGAGATGGCTCTGCCACATCTGCCTTCTCTGCAGGGCCACTCCTTAGTTTCTGCTTGGCCCAGGGAGTCTAACCAGGGCTCTGAGTAACATTGAATTTGACACAAAAGCCTCTCACCTCCTAAAGAAAGGGGTTACAGCACTTTGTTCATTTTTTTTGTTTGCTGCTGTTCTCTTAATTTTGCCACTTTATTTGAAGTAATAGTAAGTGCTGAGCAAAGCAGAACCCTAAAGCCTTCCATGAAAATGGAGGAAAGATGTTTTGTACATCATGTGATGTACCTGTTGATTTTGAGAGAGTAGCTGTGATAAGCATTGTGAAAGTACAACTTGTCAGCACAAATAAGGCACTAAAAATGGATGAAGATAGAAATTTTTAAAAAGCAGAAAACTGTTACACTACTCTTGAATACTAAGAGTGAGAAGTGTCTTTATGGGAGAAATTAAATGTTCAGATTAACAGAAGACTTATCTGCTGCAAATATCTCTCTGCATGCACTTGACAATCAAAAACTGATAGTTTTTAGAGAGCAAAGTAGGTGTTATGCCAAGTGCAGATTAACTTAGAAAGTTTTACCTACCCAAAATGTTTGTCACATTGAAAAATTAAAGGAAAAGTTGCACACCTGTAAAAGAATTGTCATTGAGCAGATAAAACTACTGATGCTAAAGACAGGTATGTATTTAACATTCTTGCTGTCCCCATCCCAACAAGCAGTGAAAATGCAGGCACTTCAGATGCAGGATATATTTTTCTTGGTGTGAAGTTTTGGAAGCAGTCAGTTTTAAAAGTCAGCAGTGCAATATGGGAAACTGAAAATTTTGCAATACCATTTGATCGCATCACTGTGTTTGTAACTGATAATGCCACATATATGGGGAAAGCTTGGGTTTGAGGTTTGAAGCCTTTGTTTTTAAATGCTATACACCTTGTGTGTATGGCACGTTTGCTTGACTTTGTGGGTGATCTATGGAGGAAGGTATTTTTGAAAGTAAATTATTTAGTTGTGGCTATAAAATATGGTTTCTCTGCTTGCCCTGCCAGAAAAGCCTGGTTCCATATGTCTAATGGAAATGGGGAAAAGTCTTTCCATCCCACCAACCTCGGTAATAAACAGATGGAACAGCTGGTTCAATGCAGCTGTTTATCACATGGAACACACTGAGGATTAAGTTTCATTTTTTACTGAGGAGAATGGTTGTAGCAGTAGTTGAAGTGTTAGAGATTGTGGATCTTTGCCTATCCACAGCACTTATTGAAGAACTCCAGGCTGTAAAAGAGTTTGCACCCCAAATCATGAACACGCTTACAGCTGTGAAGAGCCCACAGTTCATGCTCATCAAGTCACAAATGACTTGGGATCTTGTGATGTGGGCAGAGAGCTGTTCTGAAACTTGCTAACAACCGACAGCAAAATCAGCACTCTTGGAAGGCTCAAAAGGTCATAACTGGACACTGACTCAACCTCCAACTTTTGACAGTCTGCTGCCACTTTCTTCAGTACATGCCATGTATCTGAGCCAAATCAAACAAAACATGTTGAAATTTGTGAGCCCACAATATTTGAAAATATACCATTGTTTGATGAGAGCATTCCAGCACAGATAGAATACTGGGTTTACTGTGGAGCAGTTCAAGAATTGAGGAATGAGGATGTTTTCCAGTCCAGGAGAAGCACGATGGCCAGATTTCCTGCGATGCTTAGCAATACCAGTCAACAGCATAGATCCCCAAGATGCCGTCTCATCTTGTAAAAATGTGCTTGGGGACAATAGACGCTGCATAACAAGTTATACATAGACATGGTTATTTTTTATATTCACATTGCAACAGTGTGAAGTAGGGTCTTCAAAAAGAATCAGTTATTTTTGTTGTATAGTTTTTTGTTGTTTTTGTTTGAAAAATGATTTCACAATATGCATATATAATCTTAAAATAGTTTAATTTTGTCAAGCAAGTGAAAGCTATTGCATCAGTGTTGCTTGTCTCATGTAAATGTTACACTGTAATACTTTATTATTAAATATTACACATTTTTGTTATGACCATACCATGGTTCTGTTCATTTTTGCCATGACAGAATTGCCATGACTGTTTCATGAATTTTGCCTGATTTCACCATGACAAAATCTTATCCATACCTATAATACATTTAATGTAAATAAAAATTAAGTAAACCAAGCAAAATCTCCTCCCTGTTTAGGGAGGAATTTGGTGGGGGAAAGGAACCTGAAACAAAAGCAAAAATCATAGAACTAATATGACTCTGGTGAATAATCACTCTGCTTTTATAAGATATCCCTTTCCCCTACCTTGTGTCTGTCTGGTCTATTTAAATTGCAAGCTGTTTGGACAGGACCATCTTACTCAGTTTGGTCACTGGCACAATACGGCCATGGGATCTCTTGGCACTGCTGCAAAACAAAAAATACACCGCTACCTCAATATAACGCCACCCAATATAATGCAGTAAAACAGTGCTCCAGTGGGGTGGGACTGCACACTCCAGTGGCTCAAAGCAAATTCAATATAACATGGTTTCACCTATAACATGGTAAGATTTTTTTGACTCCCAAGGACAGCATTATATCAAGGTAGAAGTGTACTTTAAATGTATGAAAAAGCATAGCTGTTTTATTTTCAGAAATGTTTTCATTTCATTGCATTTTCTCTACTCTTTTTCAGTTGTTGACAACAGTAGTAACTGGGCAGTCTGTGGAAAAAGCTCAGGGGTAATATCTATGCCTGTAGCAGCTCAAGCAACTCACAAAGTGCACATGGAAGTGATGCCACTTTTTGCTGGATATCTCCCCTTTCCTGATGTCAAACTATTTAAATACCTCCCTCATCATTCTGCTCACTCCATGCAACTTGATGCTGGTAAGGTTGTCTTAAATATGTGACCACACAGAAAACCTGGTTTATAGAAATGGTACTCTGTCTTTGGCTTTCCTGTTTTTAAAGAAAAACAAAGCTCAGAGTAATTAAATCCATTCTTGTTGTTGTAATTCTGTTCCAGATTCATTGTTTGTTTTTGTTACTTTTCATTGACAGCTGTTTGTAATTTTCAAAACAGGGCACTGCTTTCATGAGAATGAAATCTCTTAATTTTAAATTTGAAATTCTGAGTCTAGCTTTAGTCTGTAACAGGAACACTAACCAGAAAAGACCACTTTTTTAATTATTAATAATAATAAGGTTGCATAAAATTAAAATATTTATTAAGATTGTTCAACATTTTAGGCGTTAACTATCATGGAGTTAAAAATTAACAAACTCAGAGTTAGTAGGTAAGATCCCATGGAAAGCAAGTCTAAGGAGAAAAACAGTTCAAGAAAGTTGGCAGTTTCTCAGACACATTATTAAGGGCACAAGAACAAACTATCCCACTGTGTAGGAAAGATGGGTAGAAATCACTGGCTTAACCAGGAGATCTTTAATCTGAAATTCAAAAAAGAGTCCTACAAAAAGTGGAAACTAGATCAAATTACAAAGGATGAATATAAACAAATAACGCAAGTATGTATGGAAAAAATTAGAAAGGCCAAAATGCACAAAATGAGATGAAACCAGCTAGAGACATAAAGGATAACAAGAAAACATTCCTCAAAAACATTAGAAGCAAGAGGAAGACCAAAGACAGGCTAGGCCTGTTATTCAATGCAGGGTGGGGGAATAACAGAAAATGTGGAAATGGCAGAAGTGCTGAATGACTTTTTTTTTTTTTTTGTTCGGTTTTCACCAAAAAGGTTGGTTAGTGATTGGACATCCCTAACCTCTGTTTCCCAGAAGCTGGGAATGGGCAATGTGATGGATCTCTTGATGATTACCTGTTCTGTTCATTCCCTCTGAAGCACCTGACATTGGCCGCTTTCGGACACAGGGCTAAATGGACATTTGGTCTGACCCAGTATGGCTGTTCTTATGTCTAACATAGTGAATGCCACTGAAATGATCAGAGCCTAAAATAGGGAAAGAATAAGTTTAAGAATTATTTAGATAAGTTAAATGTCTTCAGGTCACCAGGACCTGATTAAATACATTCTAGAATACTCAAGGAGCTGACTGAGGAGGTATCTGAGCCATTAGCAATCATCTTTGAAAAGTCATGGAAGACCGGAGAGATTTCAGAGGACTGGAAAAGGGCAAATACAGTGCCCATCTATAAAAGGGGTAATAACGACAACCTGGGAATTACAGACGAGTCATCTTAACTTCAATCCCCAGGAAAATAATGGAACAAAGAACTTTAAGCAATCAATTTGCAAATACCTAGAAGATAAGGTGATAAGTAACAGCATGGATTTGTTAGGAACAAAATGTGTCAAACCAATCTAATAGCTTTTTTTGACAGGGTAACAAGCCTTGTGGAAAGGAGGGGAAGCAGTAGACATGGTATATCTTGACTTTACTAAGGTGTTAGTAAGGATCAGTTCTGGGTCCGATTCTGTTCAATATCTTCATCAGTGATTTAGATAATGGAATAGAGTGTACGCTTATAAAGTTTGTGGACAGTACCAAGCTAGGAGGGGTTACAAGTGCTTTGCAGGATAGGATTAAATTCAAAATGATCACACCATTTCTCCAGAAGTTGGGCTGTCAAGCTATTGAAAGAAAATAATCACAATTAATCCTGCTTTTAAACAATAATAGAATACCATTTAAAGATTTTTGGATGTTTTCTGGTTTTTCAAGCATGATTTCAATTACAACACAGAATACAAAGTGTACAGTGCTCACTTTGTTTTTTATTACAAATATTTGCACTGTAAAAAACAAAAGAAATAGTATTTTTCAGTTCACCTAATACAAGTACTTATCTCTTTGTCATGAAAGATTAACTGTCAAATATAGAATTATGTACAAAAAACCCTGCATTCAAAAATAAAACAATATAAAATTTTAGAGTCTGCAAGTCCACTCAGTCCTATTTCTTGTTCAGCCAATCACTCAGACAAACAAGTTTGTTTACATTTTACCAGAGAGAATGCTGCCCGCTTGTTGTTTACGTCACCTGAAAGTGAGAACAGGTGTTCTCATGGCACATTTCTAGCTGGTTTCGCAAGATATTTACGTTCTAGATGCGCTAAAGATTCATGTGTCCCTTCATACTTCAGCCACCATTCCAGAGGACATGCATCCATGCTGATCACAAGTTATGCTTGATAACAATCTAAAGCAGTGTGGACCAACGCATTTTCATTTTCATCATCTGAGTCAGATGCCACCAGCAGAATGTTGATTTTCCTTTTTGGTGGTTCAGGTTCTGTAGTTTCCGCATTGGAGTGCTGCTCTTTTAAGACTTCTGAAAGCATGCTCCACACCTCATCAATCTCAGATTTTGGAAGGCACTTCCGATCTTTAAACCTTGGGTCGAGTGCTGTAGCTATCTTTAGAAATCTCACATTGGTACCTTCTTTGCATTTTGTCAGATCTTCAATGGAAGTGTTATTAAAATGAACAACATGTGCCGGGTCATTGTCCGACACTGCTATAACATGAAATATATGGCAGAATGCGGGTAAAACCACACAGCAGGAGTTCAGTCACAAATTTAATTAACACTTTTTTTTTTTTTAATGAGCATCATCAGGAGGAAAGCATGTCCCCTGAAATGGTGGCCGAAGGGGCATACAAATGTTTAGCATATCTGGCATGTAACTATCTTGCAGTGGCAGCTACAAAAGTGCCATGCAAATACCTGTGTTTACTTTCAGTTGATATTGTAAATAAGAAGCAGGCAGCATTATCTCCGGTAAATGTGAACAAACTTGTTTGTCTTAGTGATTGGCTGAACAAGTAGTACTGAGTGGACTTGTAGTCTCAAAAGTTATTATAGGCTCTAAAGTTTTACATTGTTTTGTTTTTGAGTGCAGTTATGTAACAAAAAAAATCTACATTTGTAAATCGCACTTTCACAACAAAGAGGTTGCACTTCAGTACTTGTATGAGGTGAACTGAAAAATACTATTGTTTTTACAGTGCAAATATTTGTAATACAAATAAGTGAGCACAGTACACTTTGTATTCTGTTGTAATTGAAATCAATATAATTGATAATATAGAAAAACATCCAAGATATTTAATACATTTCAATTGGTATTCTGTTTAACAGTGTGATTAAAACTGTGATTAATTTTTAAATCACGATTCATTTTTTTAGTTAATCATGAGTTAACTGTGAATAATCGACAGTCCTAGTCTGAAGTAAATAGGATGAAATTCACTAAGGACAAATGCAAAGTACTCCACTTAGGAAGGAACAATCAGTTGCACACATACAAAATGGTAAATGACTCCCTAGGATGTAGTACTGCAGAAAGAGATATATGGGTCATAGTGGATCACAGGCTAAATGAGTCAACAGTGTAACACTACACCTCTACCCTGATATAACGCGGTCCTCAGGAGACAAAAAATCTCACCTCGTTATAGGTCAGACCGTGTTTATATCAAACTTGATTTGCCTCCCCCACTCCCGTTTCTTGTTCCCTGACTGCTCTGTCCCCTATCCACACCCCCTGCCCCCTGACAGGCACTCACCGGCAGTGGCAGGAAGTGGAACAGCCCAGCACCTGCCCGCTCCACTTCCCGCTGCTGGTGAGTGCGGGGAGGTTGGGGAAAGGATGCCCCCCCACACACACACTCACCTGCGACGGGAAGTGGAGCAACATGGCCCCAGCCCACTCCACTTTCCTGGGCCCAGCCCCAGCCATGTCGCTGGGGGGTGGCTGGGGAAAGGTCCTGCACTCACCTGCGGCAGGAAGTGGAGCACCATGGCTGGGAGCTGGCAGAGTGGTGCTGGCTGGGGCTGGGCTGCTTCGCTTCCCGCCGCTGGTGAGTGTGAGGAGGTTGGAGAAAGGCCACTGTCCGCACTCCCCTGCATGGGAAGCGGAGCAAGGCGACCCCAGCCCGTTCCACTCTGCCACCTCCCAGCTGCAGCACTCCGCTTCCCAATGCAGGTAAGTGCGGAGAGGTTGGGGAAGAGATGCCCCCCGTACTCACCTGCGGCGGGAAGTGGAGCACTACGGCTGGGAGCTGGTGGAGTGGAGCAGGCTGGGGCTGGGCTGCTCTGCTTCCGCCGCTGCTGGTGAGTGCAGGGGGGGATTTCTTCCCCAAGCCCACTTCCTCGAGCGACATGGCTGGGGCCGGGGCAAGGGAAGCAGAGCAGGCTGCTCCAGGCCCCCTGCTAATCCGCTGGGCCACCCTGGGACTGCGGGGCTCCCAAAAGTGCCCTCCCACAGCTCCTGCCCCCCAGACCCTGGGGGGTGGGGAGCCCCTGACCAGCCCCAAGACCCTCTGCCCCTTATCAAACCCCTTTACCCCGGCCTGGCCCAGCACCCTTAACATGCTGCTCAGAGCAGCGTGTTAGAGCTGTACCGCCTTGTATGTGAACACGCTGTATATCAGGTCGCGTTATATCGGGGTAGAGGTGTATTGCAAAACAAGCAAACATCGTTCTGGGATATATTAGCAGGAGTGTTTGTAAGCAAAACATGAGAAGTAATTCTGCTCTACTCCATGCTGATTAGGTCTCAACTGGAGTATTGTGTCCAGTTCTGGGAACCACATTTCAGGAAAAATGTGGACAGATTGGAGAAAGTCCAAAGGAGAGCAACAAAAATGATAGAAGGTCTAGAAAACATGACCTATTAGGGAAGATTGAGAATATTAGGTTTGTTTAGTCTGGAGAAGAGAAGACTGAGAGGGGACATGATGATAGTTTTCAAATTCATAAAAGGTTATTACAAGGAGGAAGGTGAAAAATTGTTCCCCTTAACCTCTGAGGATATGACAAGAAGCAATGGGCTTAAATTGCAGCAAGGGCAGTTTAGGTTGGACATGAGGGAAAACTTCTGAACTGTCAGGGCGCACTGGAGTAAATTGCCCAGCAAGGTTGCTTGATCTCAATCATTGGAGATTTTTAAGAGCAGGTTAGACCAACACCTGTCAGGGTATTATCTGTCTAGATAATACTTAGTCCTGCCATGAGTGCAGGGGACTGGACTAGATGACTTATCAAGGTCCCTTCTAGTCCTATGATTCTATAATAGTACTTGAATGTTGAAATCTTTGTGTTGGCTTGCAAGCAGGCTACAGGCACATGGAAAACACATTCACACTGTCTTATCTAATATAGCCTTTTTACAAAAATTCTCCCAGTGGGCAAAGTATTAGAGTATACAAGTTACTGGCAGTCCCTGGCACATAGACCAGCTCTGAGCAGGTGTAGAACTTTCTAGTTAAAATACTAGAGCCTTCTGTAATCTAGCACTTCCACCATTTTTTTCACAATAGTGAAGCTGCACCCATGATGGCAATAGTGGAAAACTTAAAATAAAATGTATATAGCCTGTATGGCCAGAGAGGGTGACAAATAGTCATGATTGTTGCTAGGATGGCGAAGTCTTTATTTTGTCCTCACCAATGAGTAGTGCAGTGAAACTACAACATTTTAATTTAAAGCTATTTTATTAATTAATTTCATAGAATGATTGTGTGTGGTTTTTTTAACAGACAGTTGGATTGAAAATGATAATCTATCTGTGGACAAGAATATGGATGATCAGGCTGACAACAGTAGCATAAAGAGTAGAGGCAGTTTACATTCGGCAGCCAGCGGGGAACATAAAGGTCTGCCAATGCCCCGTCTACAATCCTTTTCACCTGGTCAGGTCTTCAACTCGAGCACGAGCATGCAAATCCTTGTCATTCCCAGCAAGGATGACCATGTTCTGGAAGTCAATATCACATGATAACTAAATATAAATAAACAAGAAAAACAAAAACCATTAGAGACTTGATATGAATGCACTTTAATAGATCATAACCTGATTATTCTCCATTGTAACATTCTGATTTAAACCAGACCTATGGCAACTCAACACTGACTGGCCATGGAAGCATCAGTCAATTTTATCAATTTAAATGTACAGTGAAGGTTGTGTCAACTAGTTTATATTGCTACTTTAGTATGTTTTGTGTAAAATGATTTTCTGTTTTTCCCTTTAGTCACATCCTGCTGGTAAAGTCAAGATACTTGCTGCAGTTGGTCTGTTTGTGTTACTGGAGCACACTCCAGATCTGCTGTTTTCTTTTAAAATAGTCAGATTTCTGTTCACACAAATGTTTCAGATTGACCTACAGTAAGCCTTGCAATGTGGCTGTTAATGACTCAAATGTGTGCCTTTCTAGTCACACGACTGTCCGGTTTCCTGGACCAGGGTAGCTTTCTAGATTTCTAAAGAACAGGGTGAGTGATTCTGAATCCCACAGCATCTAGAAGAGGTTAAAAAATATATATATATTTTTCCTGAAGACTTGCTTAACCTCTTCTGTGCCTTGGGACATATGAATTATTTACCCATATAAGCCCTTTTGAATCATACCAAGACATTCATTTAAGTCAGACCTTTTAAAAGGCATGGCCCTTGATATGAACAATAGCATGGCATGTAAGTGGTTAAGTTAGGAATAAATGTTCGTGGGATCATTTTTCCCCAGAGAGATTTAAGTAACGAGAAGCAAGTAGCATCAGATCAGATAGGTAACTTTTTTATTAAATACTAGCTCATTTTTTAAAAACCAAAGTCTGTTCCTTCTGACTCCCTGGCCCTAATTAATGTTTACTGTTATGGACTCTGGAGCTATATATATATTTTTGCACCTTAATCCTAGTTTTCCGAAAGTAAATGTCACTTAAAAATTACTTTACTCTTTCCATTCTCATTAAGGGGAAGGATTAAGGTCCTATAATTGAACCTCTTCTGGTCCAGCAAACTGCAGTCATACCATACCAACTGATTATTTTTCAGTTGTAAATTTTATTGTATATATGGTTGATTATTTAAAAAAAGAATCCAAACTGACTGATATGTCTGTGTATAAGTTGCACCAAAAATCAAGGAAAAAATAAATGTGTGTTTTTATTGGTGTGAAAGTCACAGCTTGTAAATAAGTGTAGTGTTTTAAACCTTTTCCAGTTCTCAAAAGCTCTGTATTTTTGTATATATGTATTTCACTGAAATTCACTGGTAAAGTCTTTGGGAGGGAAAAAAAATCAGTGTGAACTGATACATGATTCCAGCAGATATGTGGCCTCTTAATGAAAAACCTGTAAAATGTGAATCTTCAAGGAATAAGAATCCTCCACAGTTGTTTCAGTACTTAGAAGTATTAAGAACCTATAGAGGAACAAGGAACACAGAAAAATCCAAATATTTAAACTATCTTCAGTCTGATTTTTTTTATCTTGCAGTATTCAGGGTTTTTACTTGTTCATGACTCCTTTTCTTATGCTTTGAAATTCACTCAGACTTAAATGATGCAATTATCAGTTTATTTTTTTGTTTGTTTTTTAGCTAGGAAAAGGTAAGTAACTAAAGGTTTTCCATAAATCTGCCAAAAATTTGATCTACAGTGTACTGAATTTAAAATTAATAACTCATTCAGTTTGCTACCTGAACTATAACCTTAAAGTGGTAGTTGCTCTGCTGATTTTTCCTTTCTTTAGCATCATGAACTTTTCATAGTTTTCTGAGTAGCTACAGTCTAGTGCATATTTAAGAATCAAGAACACATGAAAGAGGGACCGACAAAAACAACCTGAGTGAACAGTCAGCTGTGCTAATTTTTGCTCCTCACTGAGGGACAATAAGTTATACAGTCTGTATACACCGGGATCTCCCCTACACTACAAAATCACCTAAGTTCTGAGTTGCCATCCTGCACTGATCTTTACTGAAGCAAGAGTGACTGTTGGAGTTAAAAAATGCATTCAGATAATGTAAACGACTTGGTTTCTAATTCAGTTCCCAGATAAAAAAAAACTTTATTTGCATTTAAGTGGTTTGTATTTTCTCTGCCCTAGTTTTAAAACGGGAAAATGTTTCAGTATAAATGTGACATCTAAACAATCAACTTTCATCACAAAAACTACCACAAAGGCTTAGTCTAATTATTACCACTTAGAGGCAAGACTTCTGCATATAGGATGGATGAAGTAGGTTGGTTTTCTATTTAGGAAAATTTGCAGATGTAGAATAATTGTGAAGCAAAGTTAAAGTGTGTGTAACTGAAGATAAAGAATTTAGCTATATATACTTATCTGTCAAACACTGTAAATACTGTCAGATGTAAAAAAAAAAAAAGAGGTGTAATTTTTGTGAATGTCACAGTTTTGTGTGTGACTGGAAAGATTATAACTCTCCTTGTTGTTTTCTCCTGCTAATATGGAAATTGTTGCACTTAACGTGAGATTGTGACTTTCTACCTGCAGTTGTATAAAGTCCCATTGTCAAGGCACTGTACACAGGAAAATATCCCATACTGAATTTTTGTCAATAAAAATAAACATATAAAAGAGAAATTATGAGGAAAGGATCTCCTGATAAACTATTCCTCATTTTTTCTTTTGTTTTTAAACTCAGGTTATGTGAAAGTAAATAAAGAAATAAAACCATCCTCTTTGAAAAGGAATGGAAAAGAAATTGGAGAATGAGTAAACATCTTGTATTAATCTAAATATTTTACTTAAACCAAGACCAAAATATAATTAGATGTGCTAGTACAAAGCCTTATCTTTATTCTATCTTCTTTCTGTGAAGGAATGCCCTTTCTTTGTGGAATTTATACTTAGATGATTTTAATCCAGATAAAACCCAAAGCATCATTTAGTATGGATGGCTGCTGGGATTCTTTGACTGGAAAAGGTGACAAGTTAGTGACTTTGACACTGCGGGCATTATGATTAATTCCATTTTCTTGGTTTACTATTAAATCATTTTTCACATTGTTCTGTAATATATATATTGTTAGACTAAACACAAATTGTATTAAGATTGTTTAATGAAAATGTAAGCATTATAATTCTAAAAATATACATGTTTTAAAAAGAAATCCAGATTCTCTATTGTGATTTCTCACACTTTTTTTGCACTTTAAATTACAAAGTAAATATAAATCAATTTATTACTATTTCTATTCAAAATGTATACTTTCTTTCCTCTGATTGGGTTGAAGTAGATTAATATTTTTCCTTTAAGGAGGTCTTAGTTAAATTTAAATGGGAGGTATTTGAAGCATAACTGTTACAGAAACACAGCACCGGAGAATAGGCTTCTCCATACACGATGAGACTCCAGTCAATTACTGCTTTTGCAAGGAGGCAACCCAAGTCTGGAATTTGGGCTGCTGCTCCTCACTGTTGCAGGTAACTCCGCTGCTAGTACTGAATTGCTAGTCTTTGGTGCTCAGTTAGAGCCCCTTTTACTGCAATGTATAGTCACTGCAGAACAGGTCTGATGCCATCTGCCCCATGGGACCTTCATCATCACCTAAAGAAAGGGAGAAGACTAAAAGATGCAGCCTCACTCCGTAACTGGCCAGTGGCCAGCTAACCTGTCCTCTGTGGGAGAGGCAGATAAGGTACACACTCAGAGGAGAGAGCACAGTGATGTAGAAGGGAACAGGTAATCTCCATATTGCTTTAATCCTGTGTTAGGAATACTTGTAGATCTCCTGAGCCAGCAGTTTTTTCAAATGGTGAGATAGGTCCATCTCTGTTTTGCCTGGAGGTACTATGGTCAGTCAACAGAAAGGGATCTCACCTTTAGTATGGTGAAAGTCTCTACCATAATTTTGAACGTGCTAATTTTTTTACTTCAAATCACTTTAAACCGGGGGGTGGGGGAGGAGAATGCAGTCTCTTGCCATTAGTGCCACAAGGTTCTGAAAAGCTCAGCTGGGATGCGAGAGTACTGAGAGCCAGTGTGTTGGCTGAGGTGGACTTCATTTCTACTAAGGTGCTGGTGTTCTGTCATTGATTTGGGCAGATGGGCTTTGGAGAACAAGATCATCTCCATGCCAAGGCCATTCATGTCAAGGGATAATCCCCACACTGGGTTTCCTTAGCATGAATATAGTGAGTAGATTGTCAGAGAAATTTTTACTCTTTTCCTTGGTGATTTGACATACATTGTCTTTTATGTTGCATAGTTTGAACTCTGGTGGTAGCACTGCCTTAGTTTTGTCATTTCCTAGTCTAGATATGATAAATGTGTTAACATACTTTTAAAGTTGACCTATTCTCCTAGTATAGATTTGGCCTTGCGGCATGTTGAGCAAACCCCTCTCATGGGAACAGAGAGGGGAATTGACATGTGTCCACCACCGAAGACTAATCTGTGCCACTGATGGAGCATAACTGCACATAGAAATCTTCTAGCCCAGTAACGGTGCTAAAAGAAGTTAGGATACGTTGACATGATTTAAAATGTTCTTGATCTATCAGAGTTGGCTACTCCTCATAGCCCTGTTAACTTCTAGGTGTTAAAGTGACGATTTGTTGCAGTATTTTTCCAGCTATTAGTTGCCCAGATCCTCTTTCTTCCTTTTTTAAAGCAGGTTGTGTGCCCTTCCCCAGCCCCGAGACCTCCCCTGTCCCCCCCGGCGGTCTCCTAGATAATGCTAAGGGTGCAGAGCAGCGCCGCGTCCCTGCGGAGCAACACTCAGCTCACGCCCCCGGGTTAGCGCCTTAACAAGAAACGCGCAGGCGCCTCCCCGTCCCTAGGAGGCTGAATTCTGAGGGGAGCAGAGACCAGCAACGCGCATGCGTAGGGCGGCTCCCCGGAGCTGTGGTGCCTTTTCCCTCCCGGACGCCAGGGGGCGCTTGTGCGGCCGGCCGCCTCCTTGTGTGACCCGGAAGTGAGGGAGCCCGCGGCGCGAGGAGACGAGGGGGCCGCACGCGCTTTCCATGTGCAGGGAGACGCGGCCCAGCAGGCGCCAGTGCGAGCCCCGCCGCGGCGATGAAGTTCGCTTACAGGGTAAGGGGGTGGCGCGCGTGCCACCGGCACAGCCCGAGCCCCGCCGCCCTGGGCGTTCTGCTCTGTGCCCCGCCCCCCGCCCCTGAGCCGCCCCTGCAGCGCCCCCCGGGCCCTGCCCTGAGTCCCTGGGAACCCGCCTCCCGCTGAGCCCCAAGGACCCCCCACACACACCCTGAGTCCCTGGGATCCCCCGTTCGCTTCCCCCTACACATCCCGCCCTGTGCCCCTTGCAGAGCCCCAAAGACACCCCCCACACACACACACACCCTGAGTCCCTGTGATTCCCCCATTCACTGCCCCCTTACACATCCCGCCCTGTGCCCCCTGCAGCACCTCCCGGCACCCTGCCCTAGAGTCCTCCCCTCACATCCTGCCCTGAGTCCCTGGGAACTCCCTGTGGATCCTCTGCCCTGCTCCCCCCTCCACGCATCCCACTCTGTGGTCCGCCCCCCCCCCGCATCTCACTCTGTGCCTCCTTCAGAGCCCCAAGGACCCCCATACACACACCCTGAGTCCCTGGGATCCCCCATTCACTTCCCTCTCAGCCTGTGCCCCCTGCAGAGACCCAAGGACCCCCCTCCCCACACACACATCCTGAGTCCCTGGGATCCTCCATTCACTGGCCCCCATACACATCCCACCCTGTGCTCCCTGTAGAGCCATAAGACTGCCCCCTCAGACACCCTGAATCCATGAATTCTCCCCATATTGCCCCCGATACACCACCTACCCTGTGTTCCCTACAGAGTCCCCCCACATCATGCTCATGGAGTTCCTGCAAACAACGCATCCCTTCTTGCATGGATCTCTCTACACTGTGCCGCCCCCCACACACACATTCTACCCTGTGTCCCCTGGACTGCCCCAAGGCTCCTCACACTCCCTGCTCTGAGCACTTAATAACCGTTCCCTCTTTACCTCTCTGAATCCTTGCTTGCCGCTCCAGCACATTGAGCTCCCCCCTTGGGGATTGTCACCACCCCATCCTGACCCTTCAGCATCCCTTTCCTGGGATGCTCCTTCCTGTTAAGGCCCCAGTAAGAGCACCCTCTCCTTTCTTTCCCAAGTTCTCTAACTTGTTGGGCACAGTTTATCGGCGTGGGAACCTGCATTTCACCCCAGATGGTAACTCCGTCATCAGCCCCATCGGGAACAGAGTCACTGTCTTTGATCTGAAAAAGTAAGTGACCTGGGCTTGCATGGTGCCTCTCCTGCCAGCTGGTGCGATAGTCCATTTGGGCTATGTATAAACTACATATCTTCATTTTAGCTCCTGAAAGGCTGGCACTTAACTGGGGCTGGAGATGCTGGGTAGTAAAGTCTTTGGATACAACTATAGTGATGGTTATGGGATAAATGGTAGGAAAGCTGTTCTAGTCTAGTGGTCAGGGTAGGGTACTGTACAAAGATTTGGGGACCTAGGTTCCATTCTTGCCTCAATCACTGACCTTCTTTGAGCAAGTCACTCAGTCAGGGATAGGCAACCTATGGCACGCGTATGGGGCGAGCTGATTTTCAGTGGCACTCTCGCTGCCGGGGTCCTGGCCACTGGTCTGGGGAGCTCTGCATTTTAATTTAATTTTAAATGAAGCTTCTTTTAAAACATTCTAAAAACCTTTTTTACTTTACATACAACAATAGTTCAGTTATATGTTATAGACTAGGGGTCGGCAACCTACGGTACGCTTGCCAAAGGTGGTATGCAAGCCGATTTTGCCTGGCACACAGCTGCCAGCTGGGATTCCGGCCCCGCTCAGAATCCTGCCGGCCTGGCGTTCCGTTCACTCAGCCGGCAGGAGGCTGAGCGGGGCTGGCAGCCGGGACCTCAGACTAGCAGCAGGTGCACCCCCCTGGATCTCCCCTCACTGTGCTCGGGTTCTGCAGCTCCCAGGAGTGTGAGCCGCCGGGGTGCGGGGCCCTGAGCCAGCTGCAGGAGGGGTGGCGGCGACGCACGCTCCCGGGAGCAGCAGAGCCTGAGCACAGTGAGGGGGAAGCCATGAAGCACACGGGTATCGCTGTACAGCAAAATAGAGACAATGGATTTCAGGAAGGCGGATTTTGGTAAGCTCAGAGAGCTGATGGGTAGGGTCCCATGGGAATCAAGACGGGAAAAACAACTGAGGAGAGTTGGCAGTTTTTCAAAGGGACACTATTAAGGGCCCGAAAGCAAGCTATTCCAATGGGTAGGAAAGATAGAAAATGTGGCCAAAGACCACCTTGGCTTAACCACGAGATCTTGCATGACCTACAAAATAAAAAGCAGTCATATAAAAAATGGAAACTAGGTCAGATTACAAAGGATGAATATAGGCAAACAACACAGGAAAGCAGGAGCAAGATTAGAAAAGCAAAGGCACAAAATGAGCTCAAACTAGCTATGGGAATAAAGGGAAACAAGAAGACTTTTTGTCAATACATTAAAAGCAAGAGGAAGACCAAGGACAGGGTAGGCCCACTGCTCAGTGAGGAGGGAGAAACAGTAACAGGAAACTTGGAAATGGCAGAGATGTTTAATCACTTCTTTGTTTGTCTTCACTGAGAAGTCTGAAGGAATGTCTAACATAGTGAATGCTTATGGGAAGGGGGTAGGTTTAGAAGATAAAATAAGAGCAAGTTAAAAATCACTTAGAAAAGTTAGGTGCTGCAAGTCATCAAGGCCTGATGAAATGCATCCTAGAATACGCAAGGAGGTAATAGAGGAGGTATCTGAGCCTCTAGCTATTATCTTTGGAAAGTCATGGGAGACGGGAGAGATTCCAGAAGACTGGAAAAGGGCAAATATAGTGCCCATCTATAAAAAGGGAAATAAAAACAACCCAGGAAACTACAGACCAGTTAGTTTAACTTCTGTGCCAGGAAAGATAATGGAGCAAGTAATTAAAGAAATCATCTGCAAACACCTGGAAGGTGGTAAGGTGATAGGGAATAGCCAGCATGGATTTGTAAAGAACAAATCGTGTCAAACCAATCTGATAGCTTTCTTTGATACGATAACGAGTCTTGTGGATAAGAGAGAAGCGGTGGATGTGGTATACCTAGACTTTAGTAAGGCATTTGATACGGTCTCACATGATATCCTTATCGATAAACTAGGCAAATACAATTTAGATGGGGCTACTGGTGCATAACTGGCTGGATAACCGTACTCAGAGAGTAGTTATTAATGGGTCCCAATCCTGCTGGAAGGGTATAACAAGTGGGATTCTGCAGGGGTCTGTTTTGGTACCGGCTCTGTTCAATATCTTCATCAACGACTTAGATGTTGGCATAGAAAGTACGCTTATTAAGTTTGCAGACGATACTAAACTGGGAGGGATTGCAACTGCTCTGGAGGACAGGGTCAAAATTCAAAAAAGTCTGGACAAATTGGAGAAATGGTCTGAAGTAAACCAGATGAAGTTCAATAAAGACAAATGCAAAGTGCTCCACTTAGGAAGGAACAGTCAGTTTCACACATACAGAATGGGAAGAGACTGTCTAGGAAGGAGTATGGCAGAAAGAGATCTCGGGGTCATAGTGGACCACAAGCTAAATATGAGTCAACGGTGTGATACTGTTGCAAAAAAAGCAAACGTGATTCTGGGCTGCATGAACAGCTGTGTTGGAAACAAGACACGAGAAGTCATTCTTCCGCTCTACTCTGCGCTGATTAGGCCTCAACTGGAGTATTGTGTCCAGTTCTGGGCACCGCATTTCAAGAAAGATGTGGAGAAATTGGAGAGGGTCCAGAGAAGAGCAACAAGAATGATTAAAGGTCTTGAGAACATGACCTATGAAGGAAGGCTGAAGGAATTGGGTTTGTTTAGTTTGGAAAAGAGAAGACTGAGAGGGGACATGATAGCAGTTTTCAGGTATCTAAAAGGGTGTCATTAGGAGGAGGGAGAAAACTTGTTCACCTTAGCCTCTAATGATAGAACAAGAAGCAATGGGCTTAAACTGCAGCAAGGGAGATTTAGGTTGGCCATTAGGAAAAAGTTCCTAACTGTCAGGGTAGTTAAACACTGGAATAAATTGCCTAGGGAGGTTGTAGAATCTCCATCTCTGGAGATATTTAAGAGTAGGTTAGATAAATGTCTATCAGGGATGGTCTAGACAGTATTTGGTCCTGCCATGAGGGCAGGGGACTGGACTCGATGACCTCTCGAGGTCCCTTCCAGTCCTAGAGTCTATGAATCCGCTGCAGGGTGGGCGGTCACCGGGCCGCAGCCCGGGCAGGCGCGCCCACTCACTGCACTTGGTTCTGCGGCTCCCAGATGTGTGAGCTGCCGCTGCCTCCGCCCCACTGCCTCAGCACTCCATGTGGAGTCAGCATCTGACCGGCATGGGCATGGTAAGGGGAGCCCCGGGAGGCAGTCAGGGAGCAGAGGGAGGATTGGAGGGGTCGGGAGTTCTGGGGTTTCTGTAAGGGGGCGGGGAGTGGTTGGATGGGGTGTGGAAGTCCCAGGGGTTGGTCTGGGGGCAAGGATGTGGATAAGGTTTGGGGCAGTCGGGACAAGGAGCAGGGAAGCATAGGTAGGGGGTGGTGTTCTGGTGGAAATTAGGTGTAGGAGTCCCAGGAAGGGGTAGTCAGGGAACAAGGAGCAGGCGGTGTTGGGGGCTCTGACAGGGGCAGTCGGGGTGGGAAATGGGAGGGAGTGGATGGGAGCAGGGCTTAGGGCAGGGCAGGGCTCTCCTCTCTTTTTGATTATTGAAATATAGTAACCCTAGGCGAGGGGGAAGATGGAGAGGGGGTGCATGGGGACTGGCGCCAGCATAAATCCACTGCAGTCTGCAGGAGCCCCCTGGGGGCACCAGGCCACAGCCTGAGCCGGGGGCGGGGCACGGCTGCTCCCCGCTAGTGCCACCGCCACCTTTGCAGGACTGCTGCCCCCCTCCATGGCTGGGGCTCGCTGCTGCCACAAGAGGGACACTCTGGCTCTCAATTGCCTTCAGAAGGCAGCTGCTCCCTGCTGACCTGCTGCAGCGGCCCGATCCCGGCAAAGCCAGTGAGTGGACTCGGAGCGGGGTCCGGTGGGGTGTGGTTGGGAGGGCTTGCAGGGGAGCTGTGCACCCTCCAGGGGAGTTCATGGGGTGGGGAGTGGGGAACCTGGTCTAGGGAGCAGCCCCATGGCACAGCTGGCCCTTGGGGTCTATAAAGGCTTGTTGGGCTTTGCCCCTCAATGAACTGATGTGTGGGGGGGGGGGCGGGTGGTGCAAGGTGGAAGTTTTGCCTAGGTTACAAAATATCCTTGCACTGGTCCTGCCTTGGGGGGTGCACCCCAGGTTAAGAACCACTGCACTAAACTGGTAAGATCTGCATTTTAATTTAATTTTAAATGAAGCTGCTTAAACATTTTTTAAAAGTGTTTACTTTACATACAGCAATAGTTTATAGACTTATAGAGAGAGACCTTCTAAAAACATTAAAATGTATTACTGGCAGGCAAAACCTTAAATCAGAGTGAGTAAATGAAGACTTGGCACAGCACTTCTGAAAGATTGCTGACTGCTTCACTAAATCAATCTGTGCCTCTTTAAAATAGGAGTTTTCCCTATTTCCTTGTGGTGTTTTAAAATCCATTAAAGGCTGGGAGGCCCAAGATGAGGGCTGTATAAAGAGCTCAATAGATGATAGTATGAAAACTGAATAGAACAGAATTAGTGTGTGGCAAGTTAATCACTGACAAGGAGGCAAAAGATTTTGCCTAGTGTACAGACTCTTCAGGCATCCAAAATAAGTGTGTATAGTACTTTTCATTTGAGAAGAGTATCTAGGTGAGAGGGAAGGAAACAATCTGCCTGATACAGAGGTGTCTGGAATAAAAAATAACTAGTATTTTCAAACACCACCACACTCTTACAATAGTTTAAATTTAAAAAAAAAAAAAGTGAAGCCTATATAATAGGTTGACAGGAGATATCAGAGAATACATATTTCATGTGTAAAGCTCTACACAGGGATACAAAATTTGTATCTGCATCCAATCCACAAACATGATCTGTGGATATAAAGCGGATATCTGCAGATTTGCAGGGCTCTATTTTAAAATTTGGATCCACGTCCATTTGCAGTTTGCAAACATGGTCCACGGATGCGGATATTTGCAGGGCTCTATTCATATGCATGGATCAATGAGAAGAGTAGTTGTACAAATGAAAGTATTTTAAAACAATGAGTAAAGATCAATAGTATCAGTATGCATTTGATATAGTATGGTACCCCGTGCAGTTCTGTTGGTTTTTTTTGTTTGTTTTACTCTGTAGGAAGTGGGAGTCTTGGTGTCCCTGATCTACTTTTAACCTTCCTATCTTTAAAGGTCTGCATTGTGGCCATCATGCTGCTGAGTACTAGGCAGTGTTCCATTTAGCACCACCTCTTATTCATCTACAGGGCAGATGTTGAGCATCATGAAGTAATCTCAGAGTTTATGCACCCTATTTCCACACCACTCCTAGTCTATGCTGACCCTGCACTAGAAATCAAGCCCTAGTCTTCTGAAAATGAAAAGCATCATCAGTACCTTACAAAGTCATTAGACCACTCTTACACCACTGTGGTTAATGTTGTTTTATTGGTTTTCTTTTCCTCCAGCAATAAGTCAGAAACATTGCCATTGGCAACACGGCACAATATCACATGTGTGGGACTCTCTCCAGATGGAAGTCTTGCCATATTAGTTGATGAAGGTATTTGGGGTTTTTTTGTTCCTAAAGGTGTGTCAGAGAACTGCAGTTTGCAGAACACAATCCATTTTATTAAATATGATATTTACCCATAACTAGCCACATTTGACTAAACCTAAATTCTGAAAACATGTATTTCTTTCTCAGAATTTTCAAAGTTGTTGTTGAACCAGAATGTGGCTTCTTTAATTTTGTTCAGATTTACTATGTTAATATTTTTAAATGGTGTTACATTGAAAAGCCCCACCCCTTGCCCCCAAAAAGATGTGTGGCTTAAAAAAAAAAATCTATGTACCTGTAGTTTCTTCAGAGTGTCAAACTGTTTCAGTGATCCTTTTCCTTCCTTACAGAGGGAGCTGCCTTGCTTGTCAGTTTGATTGGTAAATCTGTGATACATCAGTTCCATTTTCAGAAGCCAGTGCACTGTGTCTGCTTTTCCCCAGATGGCAGGTAAACAGGAACTTAAAAAATAACAACTTTTAAGAGTAAGTTATGAATTGATTAAAAACAGGCCAGTCAAGGAATACAGTTTCTTAATCCATGAAGTTGGAAGGGGTTGGGGAAGTAATCAATGAATATTTGAACAGGATCAATTTCTGTAGACTGGAGTGTGGCGGTGGGGTGGAGGGGGAGGGAGGGAGGGAGTTAGTCAAGCTTCCCACCCTTCCCCTTTTCCAGGATATTCATTCCCTGTGGTAGGAGACTATTTTAGAAACTTTACTCTGACTTCATAATGTACTTCCCCATTGGAAAACAAGTTCAGTGGTGCACAAGTGTCTAAGAGATGCACATGTTGATGCTGTGGAGATTGAAGTCAAGGTTTTGCATTGTCGGATCTTGAGTGATGTTGGAGGTATATGGGACTTACTCTGCCCCTCCATAAATATGTCCATGAAAGTGGTCAAAAGGTGGGGGTTAAGGTTTGTTGGAAAAGGATATCTTGACTATGGACATTTCCTTACTTTTAAGAGTTTGTTTTCCTTGAGAAATCTTAATTGATTTTAATGAAAACTTTTTTCTTTCTGTGAGTAACACACAAAGTGTATTTATACATATACACACATTTGCTGGAGTGGAGGGTACTGTATACGCAGGTGATGTATTTTACATGCCAGGACTTTGTTTTGTTGTATTACTCTTGTTTCTGGCATGGGAGGACTGGTTGCTCCTGCAGTTTTGTGTATAATTTTGCTCTCCATTTTCTGGGTGATAGGAAATTTGTGATCACAAAGGACAATGTTGCTCTTATGTACCATGCACCTGGGAAGAAACGAGAATTTAATGCCTTTGTTCTGGACAAAACTTATTATGGTCCATACGATGAAACAACATGCATTGACTGGACTGATGATTCCAAGTAAGTAGTTACAAAAAACAATGGGACTTGTGCTCCTTGCTCCCTTGCAAATCCCACTTTATTGCTCTTTATTGCAAGATGCTCTTGCAAATCCCACTTTATTGTTCATTTGGTGTTCATTATTACTATTAGGATAGTGTATCTGTTGGATCCTGAAATTTTGCTCCAATAAAAATTTCATTTGTGTATGTATACTGTAGTCCAGTCTCCAAATTCTCAAGTCTTCCGTTGGCTTTGAAAGCTCCCTTTGATTTCTCAGTCTATGTTCTTAAATTTATGCACAATTAATGTTTCTTTTTTTTTTTTAAAAGCTGCCTGTGTGTGTATCCATAGAATATAGCGCATCTGGGGCAGCAATAGGATACAACCATTCCTTAAAATGTGTGTCCATCTCCCATGGAGGGAATGACTCTTATGGAGTGAGTGTAGTTGGCTCCCTCTGCCTGTTCAGTCCTTGGCATCCCTGCTGAGACTACCAGTTGTAGTGTGAACATCTGTCCAGTATGACTCACATGTTGAATGTCTGTACCTCTCTGTTAAAATGGGGTCCACACAGTGGAAAAGTTTGTGAACCCATGCTCTGATTTGACTTTCCCTTTATTTTCTTTTGTAGGTGTTTTGCAGTCGGTAGCAAGGACATGTCAACTTGGGTGTTCGGAGCTGAGCGATGGGTTAACCTGATCTATTACTCTCTGGGAGGGCATAAAGATGCAATTGTAGCCTGCTTTTTTGAAGAGAATAGTCTCGATGTATGTAAACAAGCACACTGCTTATTTGAATGTTCATATTAAAATTTGCCCAGCATTTTTCCATCTGTAGATAACCATACTGAATTTCTATTGCACTGGTATTCCAATGAAGCGTTCATCGAAATCACCAATGGAAAATACCTGTTGTTATTTAATGTCCTGTAATTCAAAGACGATTTGCCAAATTGTCTTTAGACTTTTCTGAAACGTTTTTCTCTGTCTTCAGAGTAAATCTTATCATTTTCATGATAAATGAATTTTCTAAGCCAAATTTATAGAGTCACTAAAATAATTCTTTATAGTGGAAGCTGGTTACAATCTTAATTATCGAGTAAATATTGCCACTCCCTAATCCATTTTTTTTGGTGGGTTGATATGCTGTTTAATTTGGCAGATTATGGAACCCTAGGGCTGTCTGATATTCATAATAGATGTATGTGTGTTTATACTCCAGCTGTACACAATTAGCCAGGATGGCGCCCTGTGTGTGTGGCAGTGTGATACAGACTTGGATGGTCTGAAGCCCAGGCCTCCCAAAGACAGAGGAGAAGATAAGAATGAATCAGTAGAAAACCTGGGTGAAGAGTTTATTGAAGAGCCCAAGGGTGAGGAGATTCATGGAAAAGCAACTACAAATGAAAAAGAAAGGAGAGATAAAGTGAAATATTCACGTGCTGCAAAGTAGGTGATCTTCCAATGATAACAGGAACATATAGATAGATGTAACAGACATAGCTGGGATTCATATAACAGACGTAGCTGGGCTCTGTTCACTTTACATTAATATACTCTGTTTTACTTGAAACTAGTGGACATTCCCACACAGCTTTCAGTCATTAAACCCTATTATAATTGCCTTCAATAAAACCCATTTCTGTCATACCCTGAGCATGTGAATAGTGATTTATGCAATTGGTGAGTAAATAGAAGATTTTCCTTCATCTGCCAAGGATTAAATTGATGTTTTATGATGTTTATGTTCTTGTTTTAGGATAGCACAAAAGATTACCTTCAAAATTAATAGTTTAAAGTTAAACACATAGGAAATGTAATGAGGTCCAGTGTACGCCATCTTGCAGCGACACTGATGTTTAGTTTTTGCTACTATGGAGCTATATTTCTGTGAGGAAAGATGGGTTGACGTCAAAATACTGAATTTTGGCTCAGTGACATTAGTCTCTGTAGAAAATAGGTATCTTTAAGATGACATCAGCAGTTTGGGTTACCTTTCTGAAGGAGTGCCACATTTTCAAATGAGACTAATTTTGTAGTGTGAAACACAATCTGGAGTACATAGTCCTAGAGTATAAAGAAACTTTAAATGGAATATGCAGTTGTTAGATAACATTCAAACATACATTTATTTGACCCTGAGAATGCCATCAAATACAATACCATAATAGCTAAAGCTACAAAAATATAAACCTCAGTATAAAGAGTACACTATTTATAATTCCAGTGCTTTAATTACTCATATAGAATCACCTTAAAGAATACAGGGCTAACCACTTAATTTATGAAAACCACAGATGTTGGCGTTATGTGACCAAAGGAAAATTCACAGTTTATTTCCTTTGAGGTTAACCTTAAGTGTCTTTCATTGTGTATAGTCGTATGCAACTTCTGTTAAATGATGTTAGTATAACAGCTATAAAGTAGTGTCCATGGTAGGAGGAGTGGTTCAGCTAGAGGAATAAGGCAAAATGTAGATCATAAGCAGCTTGGAGAACTGCTGGGTTTTAGTTTGTTTGTTGTGGTACCACCTCCAAAATACTTGCCTTATGTTGAATGGTGATTGCAAAAGCATACCTGTCACTCATCTTCACATTGCTTTTTTGGTGTATTTTCTTTGGCATATAGGTACTTTTTCAACAAAGAAGGAGATTTTAATAACCTGACATCTGCAGCTTATCACAGGAAAACGCACCTTCTAGTCACTGGTTTTGCTTCTGGAATTTTTCACCTACATGAGCTTCCAGAGTTCAACCTCATCCATTCCTTAAGGTTAGTTTAATTGTACAAGCCCTAGAGTGGGTCATTGTGTCTAATACTGAAGGATGAATGTCATGGCGTGAAAGTCTTGAACAGTTCACTAGGTATTGGCTTTTCAGTCATGAGTTGGAATTCTGAAGCACAGTGATTTGAATAGGAGCATTAATCTCTGACAGATTAAATAAAACCATTTAATTCCACTTCATTGCTTTATTAAAGAGGGGCATGATTTGAACCAGGAACTCCTGAGTTCTAATTCCAGCCTTGCAGACCTTTTTTATGGCTTTGAGCAAGTCACTGAAGTGCTGTGTCAATTTCTGTTTGTATAAAATGAGAATACTACTTAAATACTTACCCCACAAGGGTATTAATAAATAGCATTTGTAAAGTGCTTTCAAGACCAAAAAAAAAAAAAAAAGCTATACCAGATGAATATTATTATTATATTTTGATGGTTGCTATGTACGGTGGTGTGTTAAACAGGGAATGTGTAAAGAATGAATTCACAATTTCCATTTACAACAAAGTAGATCTCTCTAGAATATGGCAGATTTTAATCTTGTCCCGCTAAGTAGCTCCTTGCTCGAGTTCATAGGTCCTTTTTTAAAAATACATATTTATACTCTTTACCATGGACTATATTTTACTTCCTTCTATCCCATAAGAAGTCTGAAAAGTATCTGAAGAAATTACAGCTTCCCACAGCTAGCTCGGGGCTATCTATCCTTTGATTAATTGAAGTTTCTTGAATTGAAATGGTGGAAATTTGTAGAACTGATCAGCACTTAAGCACTGTGGCAATGTGTTTTGTCTGTGCTGAAATATATTTAACACCTTTTAAAAACCACATACAAAATTTCTGTACAAATTACTTCAAATCCACACTCATTTAAAAAAATAAAATTGGCTGGGGTAGGGAGAGTGTATTGATTCAATTACAGGTCATTTTGTATTAAAATACATTTATACTCCTAGGCTTGAAATAATGCTTAACACTTGTACAGCATTTTGCATCTTCAGAATGTTGTGCAGACATTAAATGAGAAAGAGTTGACTAGTGAGAGTAATGGTCACAAATATTGGGAAGGAAGAAATGCTGTATGTTCCTGCTAGCCCAGTCCCTGGATTTGTATTACTAGGACTACGATACCTATGGCTCTCTGATACCACTCAATTACCACAGTGATGGGCATGTACTGGGACATAGTTGGCTGTGTCCTGTATATTGAGTGGGGTCAGAGAACACTTTTAGCTACTGCTGCTTCTTCGAGTGATTGCTCACATCCATTCCAGTTAGGTGTGCGCGCCGCGCGTGCACGTTCGTCGGAAACTTTTTACCCTAGCAACTCCAGTGGGCCGGCAGGTCGCCCCCTGGAGTGGCGCCGCCATGGCGCCCAATATATATCCCTGCCGGCCCGCCCGCTCCTCAGTTCCTTCTTACCGCCGTGTCGGTCGTTGGAACTGTGGAGCGCGGCATAGCTGTCCTCCACGTCCCTAGCTCTCCTAGTTTCTATCGCTTGTTTATCGCTTATCTCTAGTTCTATATAGTTGTTAATTAGTATTGTTAAGTAGATAGTTTAGTAAATAGCTGTTAAGTAGTTTCTTGCCGGGGGCTTAGCCCTTCCCGGCACCGGGCGCCAGGCTCATGCCTGTTTCGCCAGGCTTCAAGCAGTGTGCGGCCTGCAAGAAGCCCATGCCTACCAGCGATCCCCACGAAGCGTGCCTGAAGTGCCTCGGGGAATCGCACAGATCTGACAAGTGCCGCATCTGTAAGGCTTTTAAGCCGAGGACAAAAAAGGAGAGGGATCAGAGGCTCCGAACTCTCCTAATGGAGGCGGCACTTGACCCGTCGACTTCGCAGACCGTGGTTTCGGCACCGGCACCGGATCGCTCCGGCACCGAGAAGACTCCTCGGCACCGACCTTCTCCGGCACCGGAATCAGAGCCTAGGCCGTCGAAGTCTAATACTCCGGCCAGGCAGACCCGGCTTGAACGCCCGGCCTCGACATCGGCCGCGGCGCCGCCGGCACCGTCAGCCACCGTTGACTCCGGGCCCGGCGGGTCTGTTGAGTCCGGTGCCGCCGAGCTCCCCCATGAGATCTGGGGTTGAGATAATGGTCCCATCCACACCGGAGACCTTCGCCTCGGCTCGGGACCTTATTGCCCTGACGGAGCCTACTCGGCTGCCACCCCCGGTTCCTCCGGTGCGGGTCACGTCCAGAGGCAAGCCTATGATGTCGGCACCGCCCACGGACAGTCGTTCGCCATCCAGGCCCCGACGTCTTGGGCGCTCCAGATCCCGACGCCGCTCGCAGTCCCGGCACCGCTCCCTCAGCCGGTACCGGTCGCACTCGCGGCACCGGTCTGGCATCGAGACGGTCGCGGTCAGGCTCCAGTCGACACCCGGCACCGCGACTCCAGGAGCAGGTCCCGACGCTACTCGCCGCCACCGGTCGACCTCCCGGCACCGAGCTGGTGGCAGGTCCCGGTCCCGATCTCGCTCGACCTCCCGGCACCGAGCTGGTGGCAGGTCCCGGTCCCGGTCGATCTCCCGGCACCGAGCTGGTAGTAGGTCCCGGCACCGAAGCGGCGCCCGGCACCGTGACAGATCCCGGTCCCGAAGCAGCGCCCGGCACCGTGACAGATCCCGGTCCCGAAGCAGCGCCCGGCACCGTGACAGATCCCGGTCCCGGTCCCGATCCCGGCACCGTTATGACTCCCGGCACCGGTCCCCGGCACCGAGACGATCCTCCGTGCTGGCCCGCGCAGACCCGTACCATCCAGGGTCGGCCCCGCCGTGGCCCTCCAGGCAGCCGTCCGTGTCCTCCCAGACGGACAGCGGCTATGCGCTGGGCACCGACCGGCAGGCGGCGCTGTTTGCTGATCCGCCGCTGCAGGACCAAGGCCCCCCACAGTGGGGATTCTGGACACCCTGGGCGTACCATCAGGCCCAGGGCCCCCAGCAGCTCCCTGCTAGGCCGGCGACTGCGGAGCGTAGGGCCCCTGAAGCCTCTTTGTCTCGCCCCCCTCCCTCCCCGGAAGGGGACGAAGGGTCCAAACAGCAGGACTCCGCTGCGGCTCCGGAGACAGAGGCGAGGGCTGAGGAAGACCCTCAGTTTGGACACTATTGTGCCTGGGGTCTCATCATCCTCCTCCCCGGATGAGGCGGTGGCGGGTACCTCCTCCAACAGTCCCCCCCCGCTGGATCTCAGGGCGCACCAGGACCTCCTCAGGCGATTGGCTCAAAACCTGAGTCTGCAGGCAGAGGAGGTCTCGGAGATAGAGGACCCAATTGTCACCATCCTCTCTTCCGATGCTCCCACCAGGGTCGCCCTGCCGTTTATACGGACCATTCAGGCCAATGCCAATACTATCTGGCAGTCCCCGGCCTCCATCCCTCCGACAGCGAAAGGAGTCGAGAGGAAGTACATGGCCCCTTCTAAGGGGTACGAATATTTACATGTTCACCCGACTCCCTTGTTCACTGGTAGTGCAATCGGTGAACGATAGGGAGCGTCACGGCCAGGAGGCTCCGGCCCCCAAATCCAGAGAAGCCAGGCGGATGGACCTCCTTGGCCGTAAGGTGTATTCGGCTGGGGCGCTGCAGCTCAGGGTCTCTAACCAACAGGCCCTGCTGAGCAGATACGCCTTTAACTCCTGGGTGGCAGTGGACAAATTTAAGGAGCTGCTGCCACAGGATGCTCGCCAAGAGTTTGCGGCCATCCTGGACGAAGGCAAGAAGGTCGCGCGCACGGCCTTACAAGCCTCCTTGGACGCTGCGGACTCGGCTGCCCGTACCCTCGCGTCAGGAGTTACGATGCGTCGCATCTCCTGGCTGCAGGTTTCCGGCCTTCCGCCAGAGCTCCAGCACACGATACAGGACCTTCCTTTCGAAGGCCAGGGCCTGTTTTCCGATAAGACAGACCCCCTGACTTAAGAGTTTAAAGGACAACTGGGTCATTGCGCGGTCCCTCGGGATGCACACCCCGTGACACAGCGTAGACCCTTTAGGCCGCAACAACAGCAGCACCGTCGGCCGTTTTTCCCCAGTTCCGCCAGCGGCAGGACCCTTACAGGCGCCGCGGCAGGAACGGGAGGCGCAGGCAGTCGGGGAACCAAGGGGGGCAGAAACCAAGGCTCCTCAAAACCCCCGCCTGGTCCTAAGCCTTCATTTTGAAGGTGCGCTCGAGGGCGCAGTAACAGTTTCCCCTACGGATCCTTCCCCTCCGTTTTCCAACCGCCTTTCGTTTTTCCTCCCGGCGTGGTCCCAAATAACATCGGACCGCTGGGTCTTGAGCGTGGTGCAGACGGGGTACCGCCTGCAGTTTGTTTCGTTCCCTCCTTCCCGCCCTCCTTCCTCGTCCCTCTTCAGGGACCCCTCTCACGAGCAATTCCTTCGGCAGGAGGTGCAGACGCTCCTCCGCAAAGGAGCTATAGAGGCGGTTCCCGAAAACGAGAAAGGCAAGGGGTTTTATTCCCGCTATTTTCTGATCCCCAGGGCCAAGGGGGGCCTCAGGCCTATCCTCGACCTGCGAGAACTCAACAAATACCTCGTGAAGTTGAAGTTCCGCATGGTATCCCTGGGGACCATTATTCCATCCCTGGATCCGGGAGACTGGTACGCCGCCCTCGACATGCAGGACGCGTATTTCCACGTTGCCATTTGGCCACGCCACAGACGCTTCCTCCGCTTCGTTGTGGGGGCTCGTCATTATCAATTTGCGGTCCTCCCGTTTGGCCTGTCCACGGCCCCGAGGGTGTTTACAAAATGCATGGCAGTTGTCGTGGCGCATCTTCGGCGCAACCGTGTCCACGTGTTCCCTTATCTGGACGATTGGTTGATTCGGGGCACGTCGGAACAGCAGGTGTACAGCCATGTCCGCGTGATCACCGGCATGTTTGCGAGTCTGGGCCTCTTGATAAACACAGACAAGTCCACCCTGAGGCCCACTCAGAAGGTGGAATTTATCGGGGCGTCCTGGACGCCACTGTGGGCAGGGCCTCGCTGCCTCGGCAGCGGTTCCAGACCATGGCGGCGATCGTTCAACGCTTGCGGTCAGCCCCGTTGACGTCAGTGAGGACATGTCTAACCCTGTTAGGCCACATGGCGGCGTGCACTTTTGTGACCGACTACGCTCGGCTCCGCATGAGGCCTCTCCAGCTGTGGCTTATCAGTCATTACAGACCAAGGCAACCGCTAGACATGTTAATCACAGTCCCCCAGAAGGTCTTAGATTCCCTCGGCTGGTGGGTGGACCAGTCCGTATTGTGTGCGGGTCTTCCCTTTCACACCGTCTCAGCCCTCGGTATCCCTGACAACGGATGCCTCAGATCTAGGCTGGGGGGCCCACCTAGGGACCCTGCGGACGCAGGGCCTATGGTCCCAGGAGGAGGTGGGGCTACATATCAACATGAGGGAGTTGAGAGCGGTCCGCCTTGCTTGCCAAACGTTTGTCATCAGCTTCAGGGTCGTTGTGTAGCCGTGTTCACGGACAACACGACGACCATGTATTATATCAACAAGCAGGGCGGCACCAGGTCCTCCTCCCTGTGCCTCGAGGCGATACGACTCTGGGACTTTTGCGTAGCCCATTCCATTCACCTCAGGGCTTCCTTCCTTCCCGGAGTACGGAACACGCTGGCGGATCGATTGAGCAGATCCTTCCTGTCACACGAGTGGTCCCTTCGACCGGACGTCGCTCTCTCCATTTCCGGAGGTGGGGTTATCCCCGGGTGGACCTCTTTGCGTCCAAGGGGAACAGGAAGTGCCAAGCGTTCTGCTCCTTTCAGGGCAGGGAGCCGGGGTCGATAGCGGATGCCTTCCTCATCCAGTGGTCGACCCACCTGTACTATGCGTTTCCTCCGTTCCCTCTGGTTCACAAGGTCCTCCTGAAGGTGCGCAGAGACAGGGCTCGTGTAATCATGGTGGCCCCGGCATGGCCCAGACAGCACTGGTACACCATGCTGCTAGACTTGGCCGTAGCCGACCCAGTTCCCCTGCCCCTTCATCCGGACCTGATTACCCAGGACCACGGGTCCCTCTGTCACCCAGACCTGCAGTCGCTGCACCTAGCGGCGTGGCTCCTGCGTGGCTAACTGGTTCCGAGCTGCGCTGCTCCACGCCTGTCAGAGAGGTGCTCTTGAGCAGCAGGAAACCATCCACAAGAGCCACATATTCGGCAAAATGGAAACGCTTCTCCTGTTGGTGCGTAGAGAGAAATCTCCGCCCTATGGAAGTTTCGGTATCCGAAATCTTAGATTATGTTTGGTCCCTCAAAGAACATGGTCTGGCCTTATCGTCGTTGCGAAGGTCCATCTGGCAGCTATCTCCACCTTTCACTCCGGGTGCGGACGGTCGCTCCGTTTGTTCTCACCCGACGGTGTCGAGATTCCTTAAGGGGCTGGAACGGTTATTCCCTAACGTCCGTCCCCCTGCTCCAACCTGGGATCTTAACCTGGTGTTGTCCCCGGCCATGGGCCCCCCTTTGAGCCGTTAGCTACTTGCTCCCTGCTTTACCTCTCTGGAAGGCTGCCTTTCTAGTAGCTATCACCTCAGCTAGACGGGTGTCGGAACTCCGAGCCCTTGTGGTGGACCCCCCATACACGGTCTTCCACAAAGACAAGGTGCAGCTTAGACCCACACCCTGCTTTCTACCCAAGGTGGTCTCAGCCTTCCACGTCAACCAAGAGATTTTCCTCCCGGTTTTTTTTCCCAAAACCTCACTCCTCAGGCAGGGAGCAGCAGCTCCACTCGCTGGATGTCCGTAGAGCTCTCGCGTTCTACATAGAGAGGACCAAACCCTTCCGCAAATCCCCCAGCTTTTCGTGGCGGTAGCGGACCGTATGAAAGGGCTTCCTATCTCCTCCCAGAGGTTATCCTCGTGGGTTACGTCCTGTATCAGGACCTGTTATGACTTGGCCCATGTCCCTACGGGCCGTTGACTGCGCATTCTACCAGGGCGCAGGCGTCGTCGCTGGCTTTCCTGGCCCGTGTGCCCATCCAGGAAATCTGTCGGGCAGCGACCTGGTCATCGGTCCACACCTTTGCTTCCACTACGCCCTGGTACAGCAGTCGAGAGAGGATGCGGCCTTCGGAACTGCAGTGCTCCATGCCGCGACTTCTCAACTCCGACCCCACCGCCTAGGTATGGCTTGGGAGTCACCTAACTGGAATGGATGTGAGCAATCACTCGAAGAAGAAAGACGGTTACTCACCTTTGTAACTGTTGTTCTTCGAGATGTGTTGCTCACATCCATTCCACACCCGCCCTCCTTCCCCACTGTCGGAGTAGCCGGCAAGAAGGAACTGAGGAGCGGCGGGCCGGCAGGATATATATTGGGCGCCATGGCGGCGCCACTCCAGGGGGCGACCTGCCGGCCCACTGAGTTGCTAGGGTAAAAAAGTTTCCGACGAACGTGCACGCGCGGCGCGCACACCTAACTGGAATGGATGTGAGCAACACATCTCGAAGAACAACAGTTACAAAGGTGAGTAACCGTCTTTTCCTTGACTCTTAGGATCAAATTTGCCACTAGTATAAGCGGACCCAACTCCAGTGACTATAGTGGAATTTGTCCTCTTGTGGTAATGGGGACGTTGGCTCTCGTGATCAAAATACATGAAGCATTTTCAGTTTAACATAGAATTAAATATGAAACTCTCATTGCGCCTTTTGCATTGCTGTGAAAGTGGCTCCATATTTCCTTGATCCAAAACCCTGGGCTGGCCTAACTTATACCAGTTCTGTCTAGGCAGTGTATTTTTGCTGGTTTCCTTTACGTTTATTAGAGGATATAATCTGTTCATTATTTCCGATTTCGTAGGAATGTGAAAATCAAAGAACTTGTTTGAATAGAGGAAATCAAAACCCCGTTTCTCAAATTACATTGTGCCTTTATTCTATATCCTCAACTTATGTATTTCTTGACATTTTTCACTTAGTATTTCAGACCAGAGGATTGCGACTATTTCTATCAACTCCACTGGTGACTGGATTGCTTTTGGATGTTCAGGTTTGTAGTTCAAGGGGTACCTTTCTAAGGCAATATGTTGCAGTTCTGCAGGTGTGAGTTCTTTGTCCTGCCTGACCCCTACATTTTTAAGTTTTATTTATTGTTTTATAGGCCCATGATTTTGTCCTTATAAATCTCTGATATAGTTGAAATAATATTTCACAGATGAGGAAAACTAAAGTATGTAGATTAAGTGGTTTGCCCGAAGTCATGAAATGTGTGGCAAATCTTGGAATAGAAACCTAAATCTCTTGATTCCCAGTCCAGTTCCTGACTGATAAGACCATCCTCCTTCTGAAGGGAGTACACTGTGGCACGAGCCTGAACATAGGTTATAGTTCTGGGTTACCTTTCTTCCTGCATGCATCTCTCTTCACCAATATAAATGTCTTCCTTTGCTGTAAGTTATGGCTGGATGGATGCACCAGCTAATCTCCTCCAACTCTGAGCTGCAAGACTAGTCCATAACCAACCGCCCTGCAAGCTGAACCCTTCCTCTCTCTAAACAGATGTATCTCTTTTAGAACCCTTCTCGAGCCCATGGGATTGAGTGAAAGCTATTTGATATTCCATGCAGTAACCCCTTGGCCGGACCAGTAGGAACATTAGATTGGCTGCTTTTGGTAGACATTAGATCTCCTGTGTTTCATTAATGTTGAGATATAGTTTGGATTCATTTAAAAAAGGCAAGATTAAAAGAAAATTTCACATAAAAGACCAATTTCAAGCTTGTATGTGTTTTATTTTTATTTTATTTTTTTCTCTTTCTAGTGATTTTTTTAAATGGTTTTCCTCCATCTTTTTTTGGCTGCTCATCAAGACACATCTGTCTTTTGCCAATGACAGCAGCAGTAGTATTGGCTTAGCATAGCAATAAGAATGTTAAGTCAAGTAACAACTGCTGATGTTTGTACAAAGTCTGTTGCCTTGACCTTGAAATAATCAGACCCCTTGCATTCTGTTATGGTGGATGTATACATAACACAGGTTATCTGTATGCACATGATTTTTTTATAAATGGGAAGGATGTTGTATGCAAGTATTGTATGTAGCCTGTATACGTCACTGAATCGGAATTACATATGTATCCTTTCCCTCCATTTACATTACAGGTCTGGGACAGCTGCTGGTGTGGGAATGGCAAAGTGAGTCTTATGTGCTGAAGCAGCAGGGCCATTTCAACAGTATGGTCTCATTGGCATATTCTCCAGATGGGCAATACTTAGTTACTGGAGGGGATGATGGGAAAGTAAGTCAGTCAGTTATTTAAAACTCTTGGCTCGCAAAAGTGTAGTGAGCGGTACAAGTCTGAATACACTATAGAAAGCACTGTTACTGTAACTGACAAATCATGTTTTCATCATTTTAAAAATCTTGCTTTTGGCCGCAATGCCTGTTTTGGAAGCTAGGAAGCAGTTTACTTTCCCACTGCCTCTACATTCTGGTTTGTTATTGTAGAGATGTTCTTATGGGCTCTGCTGTTTGCATTACTTATCGTTTCTAGCAGTTAAGAATTTGATTTGAAACAGTTGCAGATACAATGTAGCATAAAGAAAAAGGCTGGCCAAATTGTGGACTTGACAGTAATGTCCCTAATACCTATCCACATTAACACGCAAGCACAGATGGTGGATTAATGATGTACCAGTATAGACGACTCTGTTATCCAAAATTCTGAAACACCCACCAAGCCATTCTAACAGTTGGGGTTTACCAGTCTCAGAATAAATCAAAAATAAGTTTTTATAAAAAGATGTGATTCCTAAACAAAATTTTCTCAAACGTACCATTGCAGATAGTTGCTGTTTAAAAGAAAAATGGAAGTGTCTCTTAGTTGAGATTTGTATTGAAGCTGTAGATTAGAGAGAGCGCCAGGCTTTGGATTTTGAAATGGGCCATTCGTCTTTTCTAATTATGATCTTGAGACTTGACAATTTATATATTGAAATAGATACATTTTCTCTCACTCTGAAATTTGGGGCTAGGAAAGAAAAATAGCCCCACTGCTGCCAATCAAATTTAGAGCTGACTGGAAATGGGAATTCATGTTCTGTGGGAAATTACGAAACTTGAAAAATGAGAAAATTAATTCTGAAACATAACAAAAAATCAAATTTCCCACAGAATGGGAGTTCTGAAATTTTGTTTAGAAAAAGTCAAAACGACAATATGATTTGATCTTTTCAAGAAGTTTCTTTTGCTGCCTGCAGGCTGGGTTTCCCTGGCCTAGGAGCCCCAGGGTAACTCTCACCCTGTTGGAGAACAGGGAAGCCATGGAGCTGTGAACAATTTTGCAACAGAATTGAAATTTTCCTGCAAAATTGAAATCTGGAAAAAATAGTTTTTGTGTAAAGTGAATTCTGTGTCCAAAAATCATTCCAATGGAAAGTTCTCAACCAGCTTTAGTCAGACTTTCACCTTGCATGTGTTTCACTGAGATTTTACAAATAAAAGGGCTGATCCTGCATTCCTCACTCCCAAGCTGAACTCCCACTGGCTGAATTAGGAGTGCTGTCTGAGTGAGTAAGGCACACAGAATTGTGCTTTCAGTTATAAGAAATAAGCTGTGCTGGAGTGTTGGGATTTGAGTTTATGATACAAGAGTTCTTAGAGGGCTTTTCTTACTTCTTTTGCAGGTGAAAGTTTGGAACACCAGTAGCAGCTTCTGCTTTGTCACTTTTACGGAGCATACCAGCAGCATCTCTGCTGTAACTTTTACCTCCACCGGTTATGTCATTCTGAGTGCTTCCCTGGATGGAACAGTGCGAGCCTTTGATCTTCACAGGTAAATCCTCTTTAAGCCTCAGTGCATCACCCAGTTTTGTCTGAAGTTTTATCAGGATCTTGTGTTTTCATTCCTAGTCTCTAAATACAATATACTGCCAACCACAGTCCCCAGCAGTCAAAACCTTCTCACTCTTCAAATCTTAGTGCTGTTTTATAGGTTTAAAGTGAGTTTATCAGATTTTGGCTAATAACTGAAAACAGGTATTGTGAAGCAGTAGGGTAGGGAGTCTGAATTGACTAGCCAGCTTGCCTGGTTGTTGATGGAGAGAAGAAATATTGAATTGTTTTAGATCCTCATTCTGCATCTGGAATGGATCATTTCTGGTGTTTTTTAAAGCTTGATTCGTCTGTATTTTTTTGCATTGTCAAGCATCTTTAGATACAAAGAAAACAATTATTTCCATAGGTTATGTCAACACTACACAATTATGGGCTGTTGTTCCTCTATCTTTGTGCCTCAAAGCTGCCTTCTGTGCATAAGAGACTCTGTCCGAGACTGGATCTAGGTGCAGTGATTTGGTCACCACAATTGTTACCTAGAGGCTGACAGTTCAGTTAGAGAAGCCGTGACTCTGGCTTCAAAAGTCAGTTAACTGATAAAGGCATGTGTCTAAAGGAGCATCTCCACTAGCTCACTCAGTAAAGGAAACTAATAGAACATATGGGCATAGCTGTTGCCGATCATTCAGCAGAGGGTGTGTATAGGGGCACATGCGAGCTACTCCATCATTCACATAATAGACATAAGTATATTTAAAAAAAGAATAAGCATCTTCAAAGATGAACATTAATATTTTTTGGAGATCAAAAAATAGCATCTTCATAAATTGTCCAGCTTCTGCTGGACAGGAGTCCCTGAGTCAGTCTTGAACTCATTCATATTGAGCAAGTCATACATAACTCCACTGGCTGAGCAAAAATGTCTTTTTTTGGATGTCTATTTTAATTTCTGTATGTAGTAGCTTTGCAAAGTGTACTCCATATTTAAATTCTTACACTTCTTTGTTTAAAATATTATTTTTAAATATATATAAAATATTAAAATGTGAAATACTTTAATTTTTGTAACATATTCTTAATACTTTTTAATTGTTTAGACATATCCAAATATATATATTTTTAAATCATGTTTGCATATTGTTTATAACAGATATCGCAATTTCCGCACCTTCACTTCTCCACGACCAGCCCAGTTCTCTTGCTTAGCAGTGGACTCCAGTGGTGAGATTATTTCAGCTGGTTCCCAGGACTCATTTGACATATTTGTCTGGTCAATGCAGAGTGGCAGACTGTTAGATGTAAGGATTGTTCTAGAACGTTCACTATTAAAATAAAAAACACTGTGGTTATGTTAAGTGTCTTTTAGGTTAGTTAACCCTGTCTGAGGGTTATCTGTTGTGGAGGAGATGGTGGGCATGGAGAGGAGCGGGTTTCTCAACTGCTAGTGATGTGTTCAGTCTAACCCTCTGCAAGTTGAGAAACCCGCTTCTCTCCATGCCCACCAGCACCTCTTGGGACAGGAACTGAGCCTGTGTTGTCCACTTCATTATGACCTAGAAGTTGTAGGAAGAATCTCAAGACTAGAATACAGCCTGAGGACGTTCTTGCTACAGTGCGGAGCTGGACCATACTCTGCTCATGGCAGACTGGAAGCAATAGAATTGAAGAGCTTATGGTTTTAATGAAGAAGTTTGGAGTTAAATTCCCCACTATGGCTTAAAAATTCTGGATTCTTCTCAGAGGCTTGTTACTTAAGGAAAGACGTGACTGTGAAGTGGCATGTTCACCACCTCCATGGCTTCCACTTGCATACTGGACAGGGGTATGGCCACGCCTTAGACATCCGCATTAATGTGAAAGCAAACTAGGTGAAAAAAACCAGTTGACTGACCATGGAGTAGCTTAGTGAGCGCAGGCAGTCAGTAAGGATAGCAGATGAATAGCAAGGAGAAATGTGTGGAAGTCCTGTACTCCAGTATTGCCTTTTTTCAAATACCTGTTTCTGCAGTTGGGGGTTTGAAAAAAGAAGATTACATGAATTTCCTTTCCTTATTGGAATGTACGTAAATGTGAAACCACAGATGTGCTTGTAGAGTATTTTTTTATATTTTTATTGCTTACTGTTTAATCAGAATTGCAACAGGGACTTTGATTCAGAAAACAGCAAATTGTGAAATGGTTTCCGCAGTAGGCCAGCCTTAATCTCTGGAGAAATGATCTACTTATCAATTCCTCTGGCTAGTTAGTTATACATTTTAAAAAAATCCATTATATTCCTGAATTCTAAGTTGATCATCTTTCACCAAAGTTACTTAGTTTCTATTTCCTGTTCTTTTAAGATCGAAAGGAAGTCTTTTCCCATCTCTGTACACAGGAATGTATCTGCATAACATCTCTTGTATTGAAAAAATAATATGCTCCTAAACATATGTAGTAAGAGTGTCCATAGCCTGTGTACATAATCACGATTTTTGCCACATGATTATATGCTGAACTCAGCTTCACTTAATTATTCCATATTATTTTTTTCTTACTCCATTAGGTCTTATCAGGCCATGAAGGTCCCATCAGTAGTCTGTGTTTTAACCCAATGAAGAGTATCTTAGCTAGTGCCTCTTGGGATAAAACGGTCAGACTTTGGGATATGTTTGATAGCTGGAGAACCAAGGAGACACTAACACTGAACTCAGATGGTAAATTTCATTTCATTCTATCTAATGTGTCACATAGAGGCAGTTGTGTGTGATCTGTGTTATTCCATCAAAAATATATTGAGAATATCTGTAGTTGGTGAGGTCAGTCGGTCAACATTTATTCCTGGGGAAATTCTGTGCCACCGCACGCATGCAGAATTTGTGTCCCGTGCAGATTTCTTTGCTTCCCTGCAGAAAAATGACTTTCTGATGGGGGAAGCAAAGGGAAGATGCAAGATCAGCCACGCACTCCTCTCCAGCAGCCAGTGCGTTGTTTTGGGCACCTGGAGCAGCCAGCAGAGAGGTAAATCACTGCAGGGGGTGGGGGCTGGAGACACCTCGGTGAGTGCCAGGTCAGTCCACCCCCCATCCATCCAATCCCCCTGCATCCGGATGCCTCCAGGTCCAGATCCCGCCGAACCGATCCTCGTCCCCTGCACCCAGAGCACCCTGCTGAGCCCTGGCACCCGGACGATGGCTTCTACCCTAAGCTGGGCTCAGCTCCTACTCCTGGCTAGGGTGAAGGAGAGGCACACTTCCCTTGCACAGAGCGGCTGGGTCAGACACCCCAAGAAACCTCCGGTTCTGCACACCCTGCCCCCCGCTTCATGCCCCCATCGCTCCTCAGCTGTGTGGGGAGGGGTCACTGTATGGGGAGCTACTCCCACGTCCAGCCCACCCACGTGCATCTGTACCCCCATAGCCAGACCCCTCTGCCAAGCCTGACCTCTGCATCCAGACCGCCCCCAGTCGAGCCCCACCACCCTGCACCCAGACTTCCCCATGCACTCGAACCCCCATGCTGACGAGCCCCAGTCAGCTGTACTGAAAGTCCCTTTCCCCTAGCAACCGGACACCCCTGCTGAGGCCTAGCTAATTTCACCTGGACCTTCCTGCAGAGTCCTATTGTCCCTGTACCCAGAACCCCCCAAGGAGTCCCTATGCATCTGGATCCCCCACACCCAGATTTCCCCCTACACTAAGCCCGTCCACACTTTGGATCCTGCTGGATTGAGTCTGCCTGCCCATGCCTGGTGCGGAGTTGCTCGCCCTGGTGAGTTGCTTCACCTGCTACTCCTGAGGAAATTCTGCACCAAAAAATTAAAAATTCAGCTCACAATGTTTTAAAATTTATTTGTCAATAAATAAATGTGGAGATTCCAGTGTGGCAGTGGGGAGCACAGGCCACTGGCTACGCAAAGGTGGACGATCACCCTGCAGCCCAGCCCCTCCCCCACCGGATGCAGATATCTGGGGCAGGCCTGGCCCTTGCGCTCTGTCAGGGTCAGGTGCAGCCTCACCGTGGAGTCTGTGTCCTGGGAGGGGAGAGGCTGCAAGGTGATCTCCCACCTTTGTGCAGCCAGTGGCCTGCGCTCCCCACTGCCACGTTGGAGCCTCCACATTTATTTATTGACAAATAAAATTTTCAGCATTTTAAAATATTGTGAGCAGATTTTTTAAAAAAAATTTTTGGTGCAGAATTCCCTCAGGAGTAAGCATTTTATTTGCCAGTCTCAGCCTGTAGTTTTCATTGCTGCTGTTTCATATTATTTGGAAACAGTCAATAGCTCAAAAAACCTTTGGTGCTAGCTACCTGTGTTTTTAGTCAGCTTAGCATTGTGTTTTGTTATAAAAATGTGAATGTGTACTCTCTTATTTTAAATCTTGCTTAGTAGAGTCCAGAAAAAATGTGTTAAGTCGGAAGTACATTTTTATTCATCAACCAAATTTTCTGCAGTTCTTGTTGTTGCTTTCCGCCCTGATGGCAATGAACTTGCAGTTGCTGCCCTGGATGGACAGATAACTTTCTGGAATCATGAAAATGCAGTGCAGACTGGATCAATTGAAGGAAGACACGACCTTCAGATGGGAAGAAAAGAGCTGGACAAAATAACAGCCAAACAATCAGCTAAGGCAAAGTATGTAAAATATTATATAATAATAATAATAATATATGGAGATGTGCCTATCTCATAGAACTGGAAGGGACCTTGAAAGGTCACTGAGTCCAGTCCCCTGCCCTCACTAATAGGACCAAGTACTGTCCCTCACAGTCTTCCTCCCCCCCCATCTCCTTAAATGGCCTCCTTAAGGATTGAACTCACAACTCTGGGTTTAGCAGGCCAGTGCTCCCCCCCATAACAATGACAAGAAATTGACACTGCTTAATATGCTTACTTCTTACCTTTATGTGAGGGGTTCAGAGTTTCACTGACATCTGAATATCTTGATTCTGTGATTCAGTTTTAATAACTTGAATATCTTCTGACTCAGTGTGCTGTCCATTCATTCTAGACCTTTTTTTTTCCTGGTACCTTCATCATAGGTCAGAGTCACTCATACATTAAATCCTGAGCATGTGTTCTTTCTCCTAAACTTGATTCATTTATATCATATTAAATCTTTCTTGTCATGCTGTGCATCATTTAGAAGTGACAGCAAAAGACCTACACAGTTATAGTTTTGTGATTAGCTGGTATGTAGGTGATTCATTTCAGAAGATGTAATCTGAGATATCCTGGCGGTTTATTATTTGGGCAGTGTACATTTTTTTCAATGCATTAATAACAATCAACTTTAAAACAAAATCTCACAGACAATGAGCACGCCTGTTATTTGAATGCCTGTGATAAGAACTCTTTCCTCTCATCCCTTCACCCCTCAAAAATGAGGCAATAACTCTTTGAAAAATATATAACTTTCAGTTGTGAACACCAGTCAGCTGCTGTCTTTGAAATAGAGCTCATCATTTAATAGTAATTTTTTTTCTGGCTCTTGTGAATCATTTTAATTGCTGATAAGACAGGTATGAAGACCTTGAGGAAGAAAGTAAATCTTTTGTAGTGAATATTTGTCTCATACATGGCTTACTGCTCACTTATGTTGATGCACATCCATTCCGTAAGCCTAACTGCAGGAGTATATGGTACTGATGAGGTGTTAGAGGCTGGTTTGTCTTCCCTCTAAGGGACGTTCAAGCCCAGAGGGATTGCAGAATTGCATGACTGAGAGGAAAGAAAAGTGTGGTTGATTGAAAAGCCCGGAAGAATTGTTTTGCTGTCGACGTGACATGGCTATATTACAAGTGGAGTAGTACAAACGTTAAATAATCCTCACAACATCCTGTGAGGTAGGGAAGTACACCAACAAATCTGTTGAAATCTGCATTGTGATAATTCACAATAAAGAATTTGAGAAGTATTCAGTCATGGCAAAACAATTCTTTACATTAAACATATTAAATTAATGACTGTGGAAGATTAAACTAGGAAAGGTTTTCTTTTATTCAATAGCAATTTTGGTTCATTGTCTTTCCATTGTATTGATGTTGGATGTTTGCTCAAAGCTCAGAAGTAGGGGTGAAATTATGCATTGTATATTTTTTCAGATCTTTCACTACTCTTTGTTATTCAGCTGATGGCCAGTCTATTCTGGCAGGAGGATTATCAAAGTTCGTCTGTATTTATCATGTGAAGGAACAGATTCTTATGAAGAAATTTGAGATCTCATGTAATCTTTCCTTAGATGCCATGGAGGTAAGTGACTATATCAGTTTTTGTTTATTTTTTTTAAGACTGTGTTTGTTTTGGGTATAGTGTCTGATAAATGAAGTTTGCTTTAGGAATATTTTATTACTTAAGTGGGAGTTCTTTTTGTTTGTACTGGGTAGGAGACAGTCACAGGTGAAAACACCAAAAGAGAGAATAAAATTGCATAACTACTGGACTAGAAGAAACCCAAAAGCAGCCAAAGTGCTTGGTCTTGAAAGTGCAGTTTTCTTGGAAATGAATGACAGTGAAGTCAATTTGCAATTACATTGCATTTCAAGAGTGTGAGATTTTTAAATTAATGACAATCTTGTACTGAATAATTTTCTTTGTGAACAACATATTTGTGCCAAAGAATGGAGGGGGAGGGAGGGCACAAAAGTTAGAATTATGAACGTAATCTGACAGTATTGTCAAATGCAAACGTTTTTAGTTAATTTAAAAGTAACTACAGTATTGCAATATCTTCCATCACTCTTCCCTTCTTGCTAGGAGCTCTTAGATCTCCACTTGTCATTCTCCTTACCTTGAATTGTCATGGCCACTCTCTGAGGAGGGCTGACCTGGGCTTTCTTTGAAACTCATTAATGAACACTCCTAAATCAAGCAGAGGTTATTGTAAGGTAAACTGAGGGGCACTCCCTCCCTCACCAATGGCTGAGCATTGACTCCACAGTACTGCAGGCTTCAGTTTCTTCCAGGAGTTGGAGAAGACTCTTGGATGAAAGTACAAAGCAATAACCATTAGGTGACTGGGCTAGCCCATTAAATGTTTGTGAATTACTCAGTTAATCCTGTTCAGAACTCTCTCTATATCAGAGGTCTCCAAACTTTTTACATCGCGCTTCCCCTCCTTACCTATTTTCCTCCTTCCGCCCGAGCCAAGGCCTGCCCGTGTCCCCCGAACATTCCTCTGCGCCCTCCCTAGGGGGGAACGCCTCACAGTTTGGGGACCTCTGCTATACATGTATTCTTGAGATACAGGGAAACGTGTTATGTTGGAGAGGAGAAGTATTTTAGCAAATGGAATATGAATATTTTTCAGGAATACTTGGATCGTAGGAAAATGACTGAATTTGGCAGCATGGCGCTGATTGATGATGGGGCTGGGGATGAGGATGGTGTTGCCATTGCTCTTCCAGGTGTAAAGAGAGGTAAATTCAGTTCTTAATCCCAATGTTAGTAACACTGCTTTTTGCCCTTGGCTCCATGGGATAAAAAAAACAACTCTGGGTCAGTGTGGGATGGACAAGGGATGCTATTAGACATGTCCACCACGCCGCCAAAATTGTTAAAGCTAGTTTGAAAACATTGTGCAGATGTAATAATCGGTGACCTGTTGTTGAATACTTTCTCACAGAGGTAATAGGAAACACATGCACTGTGGCCTAATGAGTGGAGTCTCAGGCTGGCACGCAGACTGGAGTTCAGTGCCTGGCTCTGCCAGTGACCTGCTTTAAGACTTCGGGCAAGTCATTTTCTTCCCTGTTTCTCCTACGCTTTCTGTCTTATGACTGGAAGCTCTTCGAGGCAGCGACTGTCTCTGTGTGTGGAGCATCTAGCACAACGGGGCCCCGTTTTCAGTTGAGGCCTCTGGAGGCTAATGTAATAGAAGATGACTGATTACATTTGAGTGTGTGATGAACATTGTGTCCAAAGTAGTACATGGCATGTTGGTATTGCTCATGTTTGAGATCAGAATAACAGGATGATAAGGAAAATAGCAAAATAACCAATGAGCCGAAAGGAAATATGATACCTCAGGATCTTTTTAAGTGATCTGTTGGTATCTGTTACCTTACCAATATCTATCATGCTTGCCATACCAGCAGTTCTGAACCTGTCACACAATGATTCAGCATTCCTTTGTCAGACGTATTTCTGCTGATTCGGCAACAGTAACTCCAGGGTAAGAGTTCGTATCCCCAGTGTGAATATTTAGTTGGATGTGTTGAAGACTTGCTTCTCATTTCTTGTTTCAGGTGACATGAGCTCTCGGCACTTTAAACCAGAGATAAGAGTGACATGCCTCCGTTTCTCTCCTACTGGTGGGTGTTAACAGTAAATGTAGTTTATCAGTCATGTTGAGTCTCCCGCCCCCCACTGCCTCCCTCACTGAACTGATAGGTGTGAGTCTCTAATTTCTGAGTTATTAGTTCAGATTCACCCCAGGTTTAGGGTGATATAAAGACATTGTCATGTCTCTGGTGGCTCTCCAGAGGCTATGTGAAATGAGTTGGTGGCCTCAGTCCAGTCACAGAAAACACTTGCAGAAACCACTGTTGCTAATATTGTCACTTATTGGCATTCTCTGCAGAGGCGCTGATTTCTTGTCCGTAGCGGTGATCCCTCCAGAACATGTTACAGTGTTGTGTATTGGGCATATTGTTGCCTGCGTTGTTCCTATGTCCTGGATAACCAGAAGATTTAAGTTCATAGTGCTGTCAAGCTGGCACCTTTCACAGACAGTGTTTGATCAATAAAACCATCTATAGTATTGAGAGACCACCTCTTCCCAAATCACTTTAAGCAAGCATGGGAAACAGTCTTCATTGTTCATCACTGCTCCCCAGAAAAAAACAAGTGTGTTGTGTTTAAATATCAACTGCCACTTCTCTTTTAGGACGAAGCTGGGCAGCAACCACCACAGAAGGCCTTCTCATCTACTCACTAGACTCCGGACTAATCTTTGATCCATTTGAATTGGACATTGACATCACACCTAGCAGTGTGCACAAAGTGCTGAATCAGAAGGAGTACACCATGGCCATCGTCATGGCCTTCCGACTGAATGAGAAGAAATTAATTCAAGAGGTCATAGAGACTGTACCGTGTAATGAAGGTAAGCAGGGCTCCCCTAAAGTTTAATTAAGCTAATTTGAGATCCAGATGTGTAACCCCACTTTGAGCTGAAGTCTGAGGGCAGAGTGTAGCCCTAAAACTTCCTTTTATTACCAAACATTTTATATTACAGCAAACCTACTGCATGTTTATGGAATGTTGTATTAATTCAGGACACTAGTCCTTTCTACCTCAGTACTGATATGTCTAAAGAGGAAGGGGGAGAGAGTCTTGCAGCTGAAAATAAGACTGAAAGTCAAGAAATCTAATTTCTATTTCCTCTCTGCCACTCTCCTTTTTGACTTTGCACAAGTCACTTAACCTCCTCTCTGTTCCTCAGGTTTATATCTGTAAAATGGGGATAATGTTCACCTCACAGGGCTCTTATGTCTGGCTTAATTCCTGAATCACAGAGTACTTTCAGATGTTTGAATAGAAATGGCTCTAGAAGTCATTGTTCTTATTGTATATAATAAAAAAAGGCATATTTTACTATTCTACATTACAGTGCATACATGCTGCTAAATTAATCACTTATTTGGGGACATAATTTTCCTGAACCAAAGAACTTCACAAACATAGGAACAGGAGACTGAACGTGTTCAAATAAAAATGTCATAAAGTAAATAAATCTTATGCGCTGATATTTTTATGTGGCAAGGAAGGAAGGAAGGAAGAATATAGAGTGCAGAAGTCAATGGTCGGAAGATGCAGGTTGTTTTTGTTGGTGTAGGATAGTGGATGCTTGGCACACCGGGAAAGTGATACTGTTCCGGGTGTGGGGAGCAGCATAGAAAAAGGCATAAAGGCAAGAAGGGGAGGAAGCGACAAGAGTGAGCAGGGTGTGGGGTTGGGATGGGTAGTGATCAGAAATGAAGGCAGGAGGCAAAGCCTTAGGACTGAGGATGAGGAGTCGGAATTTCAGACAGAAAGATACATGGGATAGGAAAGGAATTCAGGAAGCAGGTACACCTCTACTCCGATATAACGCGGTCCTCGGGAGACACAAAACCTCACCGCGTTATAAGTGAGACCATGTTATATCAAACTTGTTTCGGCCCTTCTTGGTTCCTTGTTCCCTGACTGCCCCCTCCAGAGACCCCCATCCCTAATCACCCCCAGGACCTCACCCCCTACTCAACCCCCCTGTCCCCTGACTGCTCTGACCCCTATCCATCCCCCCTTCCCCCTGACAGGCACTCTCCGGCAGCAGCAGGAAGCGGAGCGACGCTGCCCCAGCCCACTCCGCTTTCCTTGCCCCGGCCCCAGGTGTATTGCTGTGGGGCGGCTGAGGAAAGGTCCTGCTCTCACCTGCCCAGCGGGAAGTGGAGCGCCACAGCTGGGAGCTGACGGAGTGGAGCTGGCTGCGGCCACGTCTCTGCACTCCCCACCGCTTGTGAGTGCGGAGGGCAGCCTTTCCCCAACCTCCCCACACTCACCGTTGGCAGAAAGCAGAGCAGCTCAGCCCCAGCCAGCTCCACTCCGCCAGCTCCCAGCTGTGGCGCTCCACTTCCCACCGGGCAGGTAAGTGCAGGACCTTTCCCCAGCTGCCCCCCAGCGACCTGGCTGGGGCCGGGGCAAGGAAAGCCTAGTGGGCTAGGGCCATGTCGCTCTGCTTGCCGCTGCAGGTAAGTGCGGAGAGGTTGGGGAAAGGACACCTCCTGTACTCACCTGCAGCGGGAAGCGTAGCACTGCGGCTGGGAGCTGGCGGAGTGGAGCAGGCTGTGGCCTGGCTGCTCCGCTTCCGCCGCTGCTGGTGAGTGCGGGGGGGATCCCTTACCCCAAGCCCCCTCCCCCAAGCAACACGGCTGGGGCGAGGGAAACAGAGCGGGCTGCTCCCAGCCCCCTGCTAATCCCTCGGGCCACTCTGGGACTGTGGGGCCCCCAAAAGTGCCCTCCCACTGCTCCTGCCCCCCAGACCCTGGAGGGGGGGGTGCTGATTGCCCCTGGGACCCTCTGCCCCTTATCGAACACCCTGGCCCGGCCCGGCACCCTTAACACGCTGCTCAGGGCAGCATGTCAGAGCTTTACCGCCTTGTACGTGAACCCGCCTTATATTGGGTCGCGTTATATCGGGCTTGAGGTGTAGTAGGGGAGGAATGTGGTGGTGCTAGAAGAGGAAGGCTATTTGAACTGTTTTATGTTGGGTTGAGGGGAGAGTCAGGAAGGCTGGGGAGTATCCAATGTAGGTTGGGGAGAGCCATGCCATGAACCTGGGTTTTAGCAGTAGGGCAATGGTGGCCAAGCTGAGCCTGAGAAGGAGCCAGAATTTACCAATGTACGTTGCCAAAGACCCAAAGAAATACGTCAACAGCCCCGCTCCCAGCGCCTCCCGCCCACCGGCAGCCCCGCCAAGCTGCACCTCCCACTCCCTTCCCATAGCTCCTGACCAGCTGTTTCGTGGTATGCAGGAGGTTCTGGAGGGGAGAGGGGGAGGAGCGAGGGTATGGCAAGCTCAGGAGAGGGGGTGGGAAGGGGTGGAGTGGGGGCAAGGCCTGTGGTAGACCCAGGGGTTGAGCACGGAGCCCCTCCCCCCGCACATTAGAAAGTTGGTGCCTGTAGCTCTAGCCCTGGAGTCGGTGCCTATCTAAGGAGCTGCATATTAACTTCTGAGGAGCTGCTTTTGGCTCCGGAACCACAAGTTGGTCACCCCTGCAATAGGGACTGAGAGGAATGGGAGGATTTTAGAATTGTTATACTTAAGCCATGGAACTCATTGCAGTGACGTATCAGAGAGTTTAAGGGCTTGTGGGGATTCAAAAAGGGGATTATCCATTTACAAGGATGATGAGAAAATTCAGAGTTACATTGGATTGGACCTTTATTTGGAAGGGTTATAAATAAGGCTACGATTTTGGCATGGGTCTTTTTATTAAAGCCATGGACAGGACGCCGGAAATAAACAATGAATCACGGAAATGGACACACAGTAATCCAGTAACAAAGCCTGAGCCTTGCTGCCCAGGGCTGAAGCCGAAGAACTCTGGCATCTCTTAAAATCATGGAAGCCAAGACCTCCATAACAGAAGCATAGCCTTAGTTGTAAATTCTCATGCTTCAGGGCATTGTCATCTACTAACAAATAGAGGTTAGGAAGAAACTTCTTTTGTGGGCAGGTTATTTTAATGCCTTCCTCTGAAGCATCCTATACTGGCCAGTGTTGGGAACAGAAACACTGAATGAGATGGAGCACTGGTCTGATCTGCTGTGGCAGTTCCTATAAAGTGAGAAGCAGCAAGATTTTGCCAGAGCCTGGATGTGCAGAGAGAGGGAAAGGGTGGAGTGAAGGATGATGGCGAAAAGGTGAAGGTAGTGGAAGTTTTAATAGAAAATAAATATTATGGCAGACCCTGTTTTAGGGACAGATAGGAAGATTTTGGTTTTAAGTGCTGTGGAGGTTGGAAAATTCAGAGAGGAGTAATTTATATTCTGAAGGGCTGGCAAGTGATGTTCACAATACTGGCAGGTTACCTCCTGTCAGGTGATGCGGAATAATAGAACTGGGATAGTCTCTGAAAGGGCATCTCCTCAATTTTCCTTCCCTTTCCTCCCACCCCATTGTTCCAGTTGAAAGCTTGATGGGTTGGGGTTTTTTTGTTTTTTAAACAGTTGAAGTTGTCTGCTCATCGCTCCCAGAGCTGTATGTGGAGAAGGTGCTGGAGTTTATAGCTTCTGCCTTTGAGACATCTCATCACTTGGAATTCTATCTTACTTGGGCTCAGCGGTTACTGATGCTACATGGACAGAAATTAAAAACAAGGTGAGTGGACTTGAAAATCAAAACACAGAAAACTGGACATTTTAAGCTAAAGTTTAAAATATTTGTGAGACAGTTAAGAGGCTTCCAGCAACTATCTTTCAGATTCTGTATCGAAAAATACAGCCAAATACTTCATTATTATGACTTCCATTGACCAGTATAGGTTGAAATGTGAGTATTTGGGAGACATAACATGATTCCTGCAGTAAAGTTGCAGAGGAGGCTCTCCTAGATTGTAGGTAGAACTTCATTTGAACTTCTAGCTTTAGGTAATAAATGCATAAAGCTATAAAGAGCTGTAAGAAGACTTGTAGGAACACTATTCTTAAACAATTATTTACATTTGATGCAATTGACATCCAGTTGGGCAGTGCTTCATACCTAAGCATGCTGACTTTGTAGACTTTGCTTATGTTTTTTGTAGTCTGTCAATCACAGTTAACGCCTATGATTAACTGAAAACAAAATTAACACATTAATTGCATACCTCTGGGTGGGGAGGGAGGCATCGGGGGCGGGGAAGGCCTGAAGCCCTGAGCTGAACTGAAACCCTGCATCCCGAGAGGGGCTGAAGCCCAAAGCCCCTAGCCCAGTGGTTCTCAAACTTTTGTACTGGTGACCCCTTTCACATGGCAAGTCTCTGAGTGTGACCCCCCCCCCCTATAAATTAAAAACACTTTTTTATATATTTAACACCATTAGAAATGCTGGAGGCAAAGCGGGGTTTGGGATGTAGGCTGACAGCTCGCGACCCCCCCACCCCCATGTAATAACCTCAGAACCCTGAGGCAGGGGTCGGCAACCTTTCAGAAGTGGTGTGCCGAGTCTTCATTTTTCACTCTAATTAAGGTTCCGCGTGCCAGTAATACATGTTAACATTCTTAGAAGGTCTCTTTCTATAAGTCTATAATATATAACTAAACTATTGTTGTATGTAAAGTAAATAAGGTTTTTAAAATTTTTAAGAAGCTTCATTTAAAATTAATTTAAATTGCGGAGCCCCCTGGACCGGTGGCCAGGACCTGGGCAGTGTGAGTGCCGCTGAAAACCAGCTCACTTACCGCCTTCAGCACGCGTGCCATAGGTTGCCTACCCCTGCCCTGAGGGGTCCCAACCCCCTGCCATAGCCTATATTTGAAAATATAGAAAACCTACAAAAATATTTAAATAAATGGTGGTCTATTGTTGTTTAATTGTGCAATTAAATCTGCAACTAATGGAGTTAATTTTTTTTAATCTTGCACTTAATAGGGATTAATATTTTTAATCACTTGACAGCCCTAGTTTTTTGGAAACAGTGTAATAAATTTCTGTATTCTGCATTCCTGCCTAGTTCCTTTCAGGCAATTAGACAAGATATGAGTGTTACATTCAGCCCAACTTTCTTTTAGAGTGTTTGGGCAATTGGAATGAGGCTACTGAGTAAATTAAAAATCTGACAGCTCTTCCTAACTACTGTTTGGGAGTCACCATAGACCTGAGGAAGAAACAATTTTGTATTCCTTTCCTTGCTGCTGTGGGGTGAAGAATGAGTAGTTATTCACGCATCGTGCCATCATTTAATGAATCCAAAATGGCAATGATTCTTTCTTTTGTTTTGTTACAAAGTAGCAGTGAATCGTTTGTAAAATCCAAATTCCTGCCTTGCTTTTCTGGAATTTATACCTTGAGTCAACGTCATCATCATGATAGCAAAGAGAATTAACTTGGAAAAGTTGTCATTTGACCTCAAAATGGAATGGTTTCTGGGGCTGACTTTTACATTGGTGTTGGGGAGGGAGAAGCATTTGACTAGTTCAGCCGAAGCAACATGAGTGATAAATTGCGCGCACACGTTGTACAGGTCTCTCGGAACTTACGCACATTTAACATGCGCGATTTCAACTTTACGCGTACGGCCAGAGTCGGAGGGCATGGCCTCAGGCGGGGGGGGGGTGTGGCCTCAAGATTTAAAGGTCCTGGGGTACCAGCTGTAGCTGGGAGTTCCAGGGCCTTTAAATCACGCAGGGGGCTCCCAGCTGCAGAGGTGGCTGGTAGCCCCTGTGGCGAACTACAGGGCCTGAGGCTCCAGCCACCGTGGAGCTCCGGGCCCTTTAAGTGCCAGTCCCAGCCCAGCTGCCAAAGCTGCGGGCAGGATTTAAAGGGCTCTGCCGGGCTCCCCATTGTGGCGGGAAACCAGGCAGAGTCCTTTAAATCCTGCCTGCAGCTCCGGGGGGGGGGGGGGGGGGGCATTTAAAGGGCTCCAGCAGGCTCCCCGCCGCGGCAGGAAGCCCAGCGGAGCCCTTTAAATCTCGCCCGCAGCTCCAGCAGCGGGGTGGGGGGCCAGCATTTAAAGGGCAGCAGGGAGCCCAGTAGAGCCCTTTAAATCCCCCCCCCCCCCCGGCCCGGCCCGGCCACCGGAGCTGTGGGCAGGGTTTAAAGTGCTTGGGGATATAATTTTGACTAGATGCGGTTTTCGCTTTATGCGATAACCACGGAACGGAACCCCCCGCCTAAGATAAGACTTGCCTGTACTGAGCTAAAATTGTACACCGGTTTATTGGTGGACACAGCACAAAGTTACAAGTTTACTTGCTTTTATTCAGTGATATTTTAGATTTAGAACGTAGATATGTAAAAATGAGCTAACAATATATAACAGGCTTTTTTTAATTTTGAAGAATAATGTTGAAAAGGGATTCTAGAAATCCATGTGTAAATACAGGCTACACAGTTAATTGCTTGCTTTCTCCTTTAAAGGTCAGGGAAGCTGCTGCCCATGATTCAGTTCCTTCAGAAGAGCATCCAACGTCACTTTGAAGATGTTTCTAAACTGTACGTATTGCTGTCCTTTAAATCTTTTTAAAACTTAAACCATAGTCTTGTACAAAAGCTTAAGGCTATTGAATGTTAAGAGGGAAAATTTGTGTGATGTACTTAGATGAAGCACAACCTACCATTTAATATTTTTTTCTTCTGGTGACTTGTTTTTACAGCTGTGAATGGAATCGCTATAATATTAAATATGCTTTGGCCATTTCCCAACAACGGGGCATGAAACGTCCCGCAGAAACATCAGTGAGTGAAGAGGAGTTGGAGGATTCTAACAGCGATTATCTTATGGAAGAAGCAAGCGCACTTTCATAGGACAAATGATTTTTCCCTTAATTTTCCTATTTCTTTTTGTTTTTTGGGGACCTACAGAAGCAATCACTTGCGCCAGTGGTATTCCCTGAGATTAAGTGGCCCTCATACTGGCTTATTTTGTATATGTTGTGATATAGATTTGGAGTAATCTGAAAAGATACAGAAGCTGGTTTGATTTAGGATAGCTAAAGTGTAGTCCATACAGTCCCTAAAACATGGTTTACGGCCTCCCTCTTCCCGTAACTGAGGGAGCGAGGACGAACCTGATCAGCTAGATTTGTATCTGAACTCAAACAAGAGGATACTTGTGTTCATCTGTCAATAAAGATAAAAGCACAAGTAAAATTGTTTGGTGCGTTTATTTTTGATAAAATGTATATACATATACAGGCATTTTAGGCATTGCAAGTCACTCTCTGAAGTCTTTGCTGTCACAATATTTCTGTGCCCTGGATTAAACTCTTTTTTAGTCATTTGTGTGTGTCATTTTTCATTAAATATTTGGAGGGTTGCATATTGACCTCAACTCATTTTGAAATGTTATCCTAGTTGCATTTAATAAAATAATAATTTTATAAATTCTAAAATTATCCAAATTTTAAGCTGAATATTCCCCCCCCCAAAAGGAAAAATATTTGAGATAAATGTCATACCATAGTGTGAACAAATATCTGAGCAACGATTGTGCAGTACAGCGTCTGCAAGGAATTTAATTGGTTAATGATCAAGGGTATTGCAGTAAAGATTAATGTCCAGAAATTTCCAGCCTGTTGAATGCAACTTATACCACTATGTAATCAGAACAGTAAATATCTGAATGTTTGTTTCCCTTTTCCTTTTTTTCGTTTTAACATGACAGCTCTTCTGTTTTTTTTAACAATACAACCAGGGTTCATTAGGATGTCAGTGCAGGTTTGGGTCTGTCGGTTGCTTTAAATGTAAGTCAGCATGAGCACCAGTTAATTACTTTTTTGAGATTCTGGATATGGAAAAAACATGCACGTCTCCTATGCAATATATTAAAAGATCTCTATTGGTGAACAATATCTCACAGATTATGGATGAGGATCAGTCACAAGTGATCTTCTATTGAATTGAGTTTTGGTGAGTTTGCTTTCCTCTCTCTCTCTCTTTCTCTCAGCACTTGTGTCATAAACAGATAGCTAAGGGTTAATGTCTCTTTCACCTGAAAAAAACAGTAACCTGAAACACCTGACCAGAGGACCAATCAGGAAACAGGATTTTTTCAACTCTGGGTGGAGGGAAGTTTGTGTCTGCGTTCTTTGTCTTCTGCCTGTATGCTCTCTCGGATGAGAAGTGATTTCTGTTTCCTGCTTTCTAATCTTCTGTTTCCCAGTTGTAAGTACCAAAGATCAGATAGGGATTTATATGTTCTTTTGTATTTACATGTCTATAGTTGCTGGAGTGCTTTAAATTGTATTCTTTTTGAATAAGGCTGTTTATTCATATTTCTTTTAAGCAATTGACCCTGTATTTGTCACCTTAATACAGAGAGACCATTTTTATGTATTTTTCTTTCTTTTTTATATAAAGCTTTCTTTTAAGACCTGTTGAAGTTTTTCTTTAGTGAGGAACTCCAGGGAATTGAGTCTGCAGCTCACCAGGGAATTGGTGGGAGGAAGAAGTCAGGGGAGACCTGTGTGTGTTAGATGTACTAGCCTGACTTTGCATTCCCTCTGAGTGAAGAGGGAAGTGCTTTTGTTTCCAGGACTGGAATTAGAGAGGGTGGACTCCCTCTGCTTAGATTCACGGAGGTTGCTTCTGTGTATCTCTACAGGAGCACCTGGGGGGGGGGGGGGGGGAGGGAAAAGGTTTATTTCCCTTTGTTGTGAGACTCAAGGGATTTGGGTCTTGGGGTCCCCAGGGAAGGTTTTTGGGGGGACCAGAGTGCCCCAAAACACTCTAATTTTTTGGGTGGTGGCAGCAGTACCAGGCCCAAGCTGGTAACTAAGCTTGGAGGTTTTCATGCTAACCCCCATATTTTGGACGCTAAGGTCCAAATCTGGGACTAGGTTATTGACAACTTGGCAAAAAGGTTACTGAAAACTGTTACAGAGAAAATGTGCATAAAAATGTTTAGATATAGAAAAAATCAGTTTGCATGACTCAACTGTATAAAATAAATATTATTATATACTCTGGTGATCGAAGTAAATAAAAATACCAGTGTAAAACTGTTTTTCCATGCTTATTCTTGCGAATGACTGCTTCCTTCCACTATTATCCAGGACACACATAATTTCTATTCACTTCACTGGCCATGTTGGGTAGTATTTTACATTCTTCCTACCTGATTGCTTATCATTATTTATCATCAAAAAATCTTTTACCATTGCTGTTTTTTGGTAGTCTTCATGTCTTGCCTGTGTTGCAACATGTCAAAAAAAGATAAAAGGTATTAAAAGAGTGAAAAAGCTGGGGACACACATCAGTGATGGCACGCTGAATTGTTTCTCATTTTTAAAAAAAACCTCTTATTTTCTCAAGTGCAAACACTGGTTTTACTGGCCTCTCCCCTGGTGTTAGGGTGACCAGACAGCAAATGTGAAAAATCGAGACAGAAGGTGGGGGGTAATAGGAACCTATATAAGAAATAGACCCAAAAATTGGGACTGTCCCTATAAAATCGGGACATCTGGTCACCCTACTGGTGTTGAGAAAAGGCTGCTTAGAAGGGAGAAATCAAATAAACGAGGAAAAGTAAATGTTAAGAGAGCTAAAAGGATTATAGGTGGACAGGGATTGTTAAAATCATGAAATCTTACATGATTGAGAATAAAGTTCTACATCGGGGAGGCCAACCTGTGGAGCTGGAGCCACATGCAGCTCTTCAGAAGTTAATATGTGCCTTCTTGTATAGGTGCTGACTCCAGGGCTGGAGCTACAGGCGCCAACTTTCGAATGTGCTGGGGGGTGCTCATTACTCAACCCCTGGCTCTGCCACAGGCCCTACCCCCACTCCACCCCTTCCTGCCCCCTCCCCTGAACCTACTGTGCCCTTGCTCCGCCCCCTCCCCTGATCCTCCTGCATGCCACAAAACAGCTGATCAGAAGGTGTGGGGAGGGAGAGGGAGGCGCTGGTCAGCAGGGCTGCTGGTGGGTGGAAGCCACTGGAAGCAGAGATGGGTGGAATTGGATGGGGGGCTGCTGATGTATTACTGTGGCTCTTTGGCAATGTGCATAGGTAAATTCTAGCTCTTTCTCAGGCTCAGGTTGGTCACTCCTGTTCTACATGGTAGCAGTATCAGCATATGTTTACATAGGCTGACATTACCCCATAATTGCTGCCCCATTGCTTACAGTTTCTTGTGTGTCTTGTCTCTAGATGGTGTGCTCTTCAAGACAGGAACTGTCTTACTATGGTTTGCACAGCACCTATTAGAAATGGATCTTAGCACTGGAAGGCCACCTCAGTTATCTCAATAGTATCTAATAAATGTGTGTATGTAATATAAGCCACAATTGTATATAATATTAGCCACATTGTTACTAAGCTAGCCTTGATCTTGCACCTAAATTTGTGTGCCTGCAGTTCTTGGAAGCTAGTTTTGAAAGTTTGGCCCATAAAGGTAATACAAAGGATTACATCTGTGGAGGGAGAGCTATGCTTTTGTATTACCCACCTCAGAAACATTTACATTTATAAATGCAGTATTTTTGTGAAACTATACAGTGCAGACAGCACAATGAAACCAGATTTCTCTGTGGAAGTGCCGGGAGAACTTTCATCAGGCGTAAAGCCAGCTCCTGCACCAGCCACTCCCTGCATAGAAGGTGGTGCAGCCACCTACTCCCTTATTCCTCAGTTGAGCTAAGACAGAGCTATCAAAATAAACTTTTGTCTCACCCAAGTTGTCCAGTAACATTTTGTGACATGCTCATATAACATGGTGATGAGTGATACTGAAACCTGAACAGAATGAGTCTGGTAAGCCCAATATTAGGCCTAATATTTCTTCTGGTTTAGCCCAGTTTATGTAATTTTGAATGTGGGCAGTCAACTATAAAGCAGTGGCTCTCAAACTAGGGCCGCCGCTTGTTCAGGGACAGCCCCAGTGGGCCAGGCCGGTTTGTTTACCTGCTGTGTCCACAGGTTTGGCTGATCACGGCTCCCACGCTGCGGTTCGCTACTCCAGGCCAATGGGGGCTGTGGGAAGCGGTGCGGGCGAGGGATGCAGGCTGCCACTTCCCGCAGCCCCCATTGACCTGGAGTGGTAAACCACGGCCAATGGGAGCCACAATCCGCCAAACCTGCAGATGTAGCAGGTAAACAAACCAGCCCAGCCCACTTGACTACATTTTGCAGGGTCAGACCTTACCTACACACACTTGCACCAATTTAAAAGTGTGTTTTTAAGCCCATTTAATTAGATCCATGCACATTTCTTTGTAGATGTTCTTCTTTAATTTTGAGTGTATATTTTATCTTAATCCTGTAAAAAACAGATTTAAGCTAAACCCATTTATGCTTAAACTGAAACAAAACGTTTAAACTAATTTACGTGTCTAAAATAGCTTTAAACTGGTGCAAGTTTGTTTTTTCTTCCCATTTTCCTCTCCTGATCTGGTATTTAAAGTGCTTTGAAACTCCTGATGAGAAGTGTTATGGAAAAGTATTATTTTTAAGCCAGTAGGTTGGACTTCAAGGAGCAGGAATTGAGAAAAAGAGCTGCAGGGGTTTTGGCAGCATCCCAGTGGAGTTTCCTCTCTTTGCATAAGAAACAAAATATTTTTAAGGGACTTTCCCAAAAATGTACAGACATTCTCGTGGTTTCAGAGGTGAAAAAGAATGTTTCATACAAGAGGTCCTGAGCCTCTGCATGAGGGGCTGAGAGGAGGAGGCTGTTGAACATATTTGGCCCAACATCTCTGGTCTGTGCGATCTTTGCCTCTTGCTGCACATCATGTACCACATTTACCCTACCAGCCAGCTTGCAATACCTGGGTTTATTTTACCTGTAATAATGAACTAACAATTTTACCAAACCCTGAGTGTACAAAAATTGTGAGATTTAAAAAAGAATCTATCTTAGGGGTTTTATTTGTCTTCTAATCTTTGAACAATGTGGGAACATTCAGCTAATGTTTTCAAGCTTTTCTCTGCAACCAAGAGGGCAAGAAACCTGTTTTAAGAAACCAAACAAAAAGCTGAGGTTCTGTAAGTACATGATTTCAGGAGCCGGGGCTTTAAGGAAAACAGCAACTATGAAACCTGGCAACACCAATTTGAGCTTAATAATAAAACCCATGAAACTGCCTTGGTTGTGGGCACTTTTTAAGGGACTAGTGGTTAGCACCAAGTTTCAATGTGAATAATTATTAAAACTCACTAAATTAATAACAGCACTTTTTGCAAAGGCAGGTCTGGACAGTGAATGGTCTCTGGGGTCTGATCCTGCAAACTCAGTGCCTGTGGCACACGCTGCTCCCCGCCCGGGGTGAGCCGGCAGTACTGGAGTTGGTAGGAAGGCTGCCGGCTGGGCCCCAGCGCAGACACCAAGCGCGGGGCCGGCTGAGGAGAGGACGGTGGCGGGCGAGGGAGGAGGGGCTGTGGGGGCCCCCGGCTGGCCCAGGGGGCTGCGCGGCGCCCACCACGGAGCAGGCGGAGGCCGAAGCCCGGCAGCCGGTACCGCAGCAGCGGGCAGGGACCTCCCGCCTCTAGCCGGCGCTGTGGGGCTGCAAGGCCCGGCCTGGGGCTCGCTGCTGCAGCGGTCAGGCGCCCGGGCCCCTGCCGCGAGTCCAGCCCGCGCCTCCCCGGAGCCCGGCCATGCTGGCGGCGCGTCTGCTGCGGGCGGCCCCCAGCGGGCTCGCCTCCCTCCACGGCTCCGCCCGCCGCCTGCGCGGGGCCCGGGTGGCCGTGGTGAGTAAGGCCCGGCCGGGGGGTCAGCCCCGTAGCAGGGCTCAGCGCCGGTTGCAAACAGGCAGCCCTGGGCTGCGGGCTGGGGAGCGCAGCCCATGCTGGGGGAGGCGTTTTCCACGTGGGGAGCTCCAGGGAGCTGCGCAGACCCCCTCCCCCCGCGCCCCGGGCGGGTTACAGCCCCAAGGTGAAAGTCTCTGCCTGCTTCTGTACCTGTGTCCCCTGCCTGGCCTGGGCTGTGGCGGGTTTAGTTGCCTCCTTTGATCTTGCTCTGCAGCTGGTGACCCAGCTGGAATCTTTGAGATTAGCAGAGATTATTTGATGTTTAAGGCAGCGGAAAGGGCATTGCTAGTTGAAGGAAACTGGCCATCCACCAAGCACAGTCCTGGGGCTGAAGTGTTCTGCCTCTCCCCTGTTAGGATACCCACTCCAGGTACTGCTGTATTAACAGGGGGAATAATGCTTAAGAATGTAATAATGGCCATACTGGGGCAGACCAGTGGTCCATCTAGCCCAGCAACCTGTCTTCTGGCCTGGGCTAATGCCAGGTGGGTCAGAGGGAATGAACAGAACTGGGCAATTTTAAGTGCTCCATCCCATCATCCAGTCCCAGCTTCTGGTAGTTGGAAGTTTAGGGGCCTCAAGAGCATGGGGTTGCGTCCCTGACCATGTTGGCTAGTAGCCGTTGATGGACCTATCCTCCACGAATAGATCTAATTCTTTTTTTAATTCAGTTATACTTTTAGCCTTCACAGCATCCTGGGCAATGTTTGTTGTGTTAAAAAGAGCTTCCTTGTGTTTGTTTTTAAACCTGCTTCCTATAAATTTAATTGGGTCCCTAGTTCTTGTATTATGGGAAGGAGTAAGTAATACTTTTCTATTCACTTTTTCCACACCATTCATTTTATAGGCCTCTATCATCTCTCTCATTAGTCATCTCTTTTCTAAAATGAACAATTCCACTCTTTTTAATCTCTCCTCATATGGAAGGTGTTGCATACCCGTAGTCATCTTTGTTGCCCTTCTCTGCACCTTCTCCAATTCTAATACATCTCTTTTGAGATTGTGTTACCATAATTGCATGCAGTATTCAGGGTGTGAGCCTACCATGGATTTACATAGTGGCTATATGATATTTTCTGTTTTTATCTACCCCTTTCCTAGTGATATCTAACATTGTTAGCTTATTTAACTGCCGCTGCACATTGAGTGAAAATTTTAAGAGAACTAGCTATGATGAATCTAAGATCTCTTTCTTGAGTGGTAACAGCTAGTTTAAATCCCATTGTTCTGTACCTATAGTTGTGATTATTTTCCCCAGTATGTGTTACATTGCACTTTTCAACACTGAATTTCATCTGCCATTTTGTTGCCTGTTTGCCCAGTTTTGCCAGATCCTTTGCAATCTTTGCAGTCAGCTTTGAATTTACCCAAGAATCTTGGGCCAAAATAGGTCATTTTGTATCATCGCCACATTTTGCCACTGCACTGTTCACTGCCCTTTTCTTAGATCATTTATGAATATATCAAACTGCACTGGTCACAGAACAGATTCTGGGAGTCCCTTCTAGTTCCCTCTCCATTGTGAAAACCAACCATTTATTTCTACGCTTTGTTTTCTATCTTTTAGCCATGAGATGGCCTTCCCTCTTATCCCATGACTGCTTATTTGCTTAAGAGCCGTTGGTGATGACCTTGTCAAAGGCTTTCTGAAAGTTTACTCACCATATTGATTGGATCTCTTTTGTCCATGTGCTTGTTGACACCCTCAAAGAATTCTAAGAGATTTGTAAAAAGAAGTCATGCATCACCAAAGACGCTTCCCCAGCATATTGTGTTTATCCATGTGTCTGATAATTCTGTTCTTTATTGTAGTTTCAAGCAATTTGCCTGGTACTGAAGTTAGGTTTATCAGCCTCTAATTGTCAGGATGACCTCTGAAGCCTTTTTAAAAAATGAGCATTACATTAGCTACTTCCAATCATCTTTTACAGATTGAAGCTATAGATTACATACCGCAGTTAGTAGTTGTGCAATTTCATATCTGAGTTTCTACAGAACTCTTGGTTGACTACCATCTGCTCCCAGTGACTTATTACTGTTTGTTTAATCAATTTGTTCCAAAATCTCCTGTATTGACATCTCAGTTTGGGCAACTTTCTGAGATTTATCACCTGAAAAGAATGGATGGGTTTGGAGATCCCCCACATCTTCTGCAGTGAAGACGGATGCAGAGAATTAATTTAGCTTCTCTGCAACAGCCTTGTATTCCTAGAGTGCTCCTTTAGCACCTCGATTGTCCAGTGGCCCTACTAACTTTTGTCAGGCTTCCTGTGTCTGATGTACAGCAAAAAATGTTGGCTGTTTGTTTTTGTGTCTTTAGCTGGTTGTTCTTCAAAGTCTTTCCTGGCCTGCCTAATTATACTTTTGCACTTGACTTGACAGAGTTTAGAGACAAGTAGAAGAGAGTCTCCTGAGAGAGGATGTGTGGGTGTTAAACTGATATCAACAGTTAGTTTGTTTATATATATATATATATATATATATATATATATATATATATATATATATATATATATATATATATATATATATGTATATATATATGTATATATATATATATATATGTATATGTATGTATGTATGTCACTTTACAGTACTCGCTGCCTGAGCTGAAACTTTATTTTATTTAATCTGGTCTATGACATAGTTTGACTTTTTGTACACACACTTCAGACCAAACTGTACATTGGGTTCACTCCTGCAGTCTAATTTGCATAGGGCCTAAGGAAAGATAAATTAGTGGAGGTGGTAAAGACTCTAATGAAGTGAATAATGTCAAAAGCTATTTGGTACTTAATAGTTGCAAGGAATCCATGATAAATAAGGTTAAAATTGGAGAACATCTAGGAGCTAGCTACCTAAATATTAACAGGGTTGAAATGATGTCTGTAGCAGAAATAATAATCAGAAAAGCAGAGTACGAAGGAACTGGGAATTAAAATAGGCTGGAATTCAGTCCCAAATGGGAAAATCAACAGTAGTAAGTATTTAAGGTACAGTTGGGAAAGTTATGGGCAAAATGCATTCCAATAATACCTTAAATGCTAAGCGAGCAACCAAAAGCAGTGTGCTGGTGTGGGGAAATACAGAACCGCATAAAAGGGAACCAGAGGGCATTAAAATTACAAAAGAAACTGGGAAAGAGGAAACTGGACAGGTTGTAAAAATAAAATCTAAAGAAGTAAATTGTACAGAGCATCTTAAATAACAAGCAGTTTTAAATATATATATAAAATATGCATGCAGTGGATAACTGATAAAGCACCCACTAAGCTGATTAAAAATGAGGGGAGAGCTTGGGTTAAGAAAGTTGAGTTCTTAAAGGGACACTGCCAATTGGAAACCTAGTCACTGTTTAAAGCATGAATTTAAAATAGTTTCAGGAACTACAAAGGCTCTTGGAATTTTTTGTGTCTTTACAGTCACAATTGCCCTATTTTAAAAATCTCTCTCTCTTTTTTTGTTGCTGTCTGAAAGACCCACACAAACAGGGAAAACTGACTATATACCCAGTGTGTCAAATGCACAAAGTAAGCAAACTGCAGAAATTGGGGAACATTATTTTCTCTAATCTCCTTCAGTTCCATTGTTCTTCAGTAATAGCTAGGATAGATTCAGACATGGGAGGACACACTTAGCTAACATGGCTAATAAGGGAAATTCAGTTGAGCTATTTAGTATACTTAGATTTTAAAAAATGACTTAGCCATTAATCTCTGATATGGATCCTAAGAATAAGAGTCATGTAACAGGTAAAATAGAGTGTCATAAATTCTGACTTTTGAGGCGCGCCTTTTAACTCCCTTCTGTTTTAATGAAAAGTTTACGTATGCATCAAGGTCTGAATATAGTCCATTATATGTAAGATCACCCTCCTTACATATCTTAGGAGCATGAGAGCTCATAATATTATTTTTAGCCACTTTTGTGACTACCATCACATTTTAAAACTGTGTCAGTTTTTCAAGTCTGAGAAAAATGCAAAATACTTTTTTGCTTTTCAACTCAGTAGTAACTGCTGAGCCATTTGCCTGAATCAGAACAAGCTACTATAAATAGGACATCCCAGTTCTCGTGTAACCCATCAGTACTGAGACCACTATCGGTTTTGTTTGATAAGATTGCAGCTGCAATTGCTTTATCCCCAAATGCTTGTGCAAGACCCCTAAAATACATATTTTGTCTGAAATATTGTGCTGATTTTCTCTTTGCAGGTCTTGTCTGGATGTGGTGTGTTTGATGGTACGGAAATCCATGAGGCCTCAGCGTAAGCAGCTTTGCCTTATTGCAGAGTCCAGAAATGTATTCTTCACATGATTAGAGCATTTTATTCTAATTAATTAATTTCCAGTTTCCCAGGGTTGTCGGTACTCCCCTGGAAGAGCCTTGATGGTGTGTGGTTTTCTTCCAGAGTTCGTTCTTTCCATACACCATGAAAATCTACCACTTTGTCTCAGCTTTATGGTTCTCCTTAAGTTCTCATATTGCATGCTTCCCGATGAGAAGTGGGCAGACTCCATCACCACCACATGCTATGCCAGAGCAATGAGCTATTGGTAGACAATCCTCTCCCAAGAGCAAGCTGCTGCTCTAGCATTTCCAGCTCAGGAAACATGACCACAGACTTCACTTATTTCCTAATCACCTTTCTGGGCCAAGTTCTAGTGCCAGGATTGTTAATGTTCAGACTGAATTTGACCTATCATACTGTACACCAGATAATGGGACATTGATCTTAATGTACTTTTGTGAGACTTTTGGACTCTTCTTACAGTTCTGAAGGAAGACTGTACTGGTTTCTCTAACAAGAGTAAATAACGCAGCAATCAAAGGGGTTTAAGTACCATCTGCAGCTCATCTAGTTTTCCACTTCACTTCCCCCCTTGACAGGATATAATAAATGCCCTATAGAGTGCTGCCCAAGCTTTTCCTGTCTTGCCCCTCCCCTTACCAGTAATGGAATCTGTCTGTACCTCTCTCCTCCCCACTGCACCCCCCCCCCCATTACTGCACAGTTGGCTCAGCAGAGGAACACGTGTGCTGAAGGCGGAGCTGGGGGCAGAACTGGGAATGGTAGAGGAGCTGGGCTAGATAGTGCTCCTTCCCACTCCCCGTGGGCATTGGCCCAGGCCCTGCTGCATGCACCCCCCTGAATGATGTTCTGCACCCCCTTAGGGAGGCGCACCCCACAGTTTGGGGACCATTATCCTATACAGTCTCTAAAAACTGACACTTTGCGGTCATTTTGTATGCTACTTTGTCAGTGCTGTTTTCCAAAACGTAATCTATTTCTGGTAGGACTCAGAACCAGATAAAAACCTGCTCTAATTGGCTCCTTAAGATTCCCTCTCTTCTAAGGCTTTCATCATATTTGTACCTATTTTATAGCATTTTGGTTCACCTGAGTCGTGGGGGAGCTGAAGTTCAGATGTATGCCCCAGATATTCCTCAGATGCACGTTATTGACCACAGCAAAGGGCAACCAGCTGAGGCTGAATCAAGGTAAGAGCTACAGTTAATTTGCAGAAGATGACTGCTGCTTCTTGAGCTTGTGCCACAGGGATGTGCTGCAGAAGTTATGCCCTATGCTAAATATTTACTAGTAGCAATTTTCCCAAAGTGTTTAACATTATGCCAACTAATATTTTGTATGTGAGAAAAACTTAGATTCTTTGTCTTTTGGCTGCCACCTAAAACCTTATCCCACTTCTTGCTCATGGGTACTGTATATTCCAGTTCTATTTCAGAAGCAGCTGTAGCTCTAGTTATTCAGGGTCATTATTTTCGGCTCTTCAAAAATAACACTCTTCTCTTACATAGTTTTACCACACTTGTGCATGCACTGGCTTCATTACTCTTATTGCTTTATTTGTTGTTCTTCAAGAAATGTTTTAGTGGAATCATCAAGGATTGCTCGTGGTAAAATCACAGACCTGGCTAAACTTAGTACAAAGGACTATGATGCTGTGATATTCCCTGGTGGATTCGGAGCTGCTAAAAACCTGTGAGTGCCAAACTAAGTAAAGTGATACAGAAATCCTTTATGCATAATTCAGACAGTAATAATAGGAAACAGTGGCCTTTTTACAAAATATGTTAGTTTACATAGTCTACCTCAATGCTTCTCAGCCAGGGGCATACAGAGGTCTTCCAGGGGCACATCAACTAATCTAGAAATTTGCCTAGTTTTACAGCAGGCTACATAAAAAGCACTAGCGAAGTTGGTACAAACTAAAATTTCATACAGACAATGACTTATTTATACTGCACTATATACTGTACACTGAAATGAAAGTACAATGTTTATATTCCAGTTGATTTATGTTATAATTAGTGCTGTCGATTAATTGCAGATAACTCACGCGATTAATTTTTTTGAGTTAATCTCAATTAAAAAAAATTAATCGCGATTAATCGCGGTTTTAATCACACTGTTAAATAGAATACCAATTGAAATGTATTAAATATTTTGGATGTTTATCTACATTTTCATATATATTGTATTCTGTGTCATCATTGAAATCAAATTATATATTATTTTTATTACAAATATTTACACTGTGAAAATGATAAACAAAAGAAATAATATTTTTCAGTTCACCTCATACAAGTACTGTAGTGCTATCTCTTTGTTGTGAAAGTGCAATTTACAAATGTAGATTTTTTTTGTTACATAACTGCACTCAAAAACAAAACAATGTAAAACTTTAGAGCCTACAACTCCACTCAGTCCTCCTACTTGTTCAGCCAGATGCTAAGACAAATAAGTTTCTTTACATTTACAGGAGATAATTCTGCCCTCTCCTGATTTACAATGTCACCAGAAAGTGAGAACAGGCATTTGCATGGCACTTTTGTAGCTGCCATTGCAAGGTATTTATGTGACAGATATGCTAAACATTCTTATACCCCTTCATGCTTTGGCCACCTTTCCAGAGGACATTCTTCCATGCTAATGAAGCTTGTTAAAAAAATAATGCATTAATTACATTTGTAACTGAACTCCTTGGGAGAAAATTGTCCCCTGCTCTGTTTTACCCACATTCTGCCATATATTTCATGTTATAGCAGTCTCAGATGATGACTCAGCACATGTTGTTCACGTTAAGGACACTTTCAATGCAGATTTTACAGAACACAAAGAAGATACCAATGTGAGATTTCTAAAGATAGCTATAGCACTTGACCCAAGGTTTAAGAATCTGAAGTGCCTTCCAAGATCTGAGAGGGACGAGGTGTGGAACATGCTTTCAGAAGTCTTAAAAGAGAAACACTCCGATGCGGAAACTACAGAACCCAAACCACCAAAGAAGAAAATCAATCTTCTGCTGATGGCATCTGACTCAGATAATGAAAATGAACATGCATCGGTCCGCACTGCTTTGGATTGTTATCGAGCAGAAATCATCATCAGCATGGACACACATCCTCTGGAATGGTGGTTGAAGCACGAAGGGATTTATGAATCTTTAGCACATCTGGCATGTAAATATCTTGTGACGCCAGCTACAACAGTGCCATGTGAATGCCTGTCCTCACTTGCAGGTGATGTAAACAAGAAGCCGGCAGCATTATCTCCTGCAAATTTAAACAAACTTATTTGTCTGAATGATTGGCTGAACAGGAAGTAGGACTGAGTGGACTTGCAGGGTCTAAAATTTTACATTGTTTTATTTTTGAATGCAAGGGCTTTTGTACATAATTCTACATTTGTAAGTTCAACTTTCATGATAAAGAGCTTGAACTACAGTACAGGTATTAGTTGAATTGTTAATATTTTATTTGTACAGTGCAAATATTTGTAATTAAAAATACTCATATAAAGTGAGCACTGTACACTTTGTACTCTGTGTTGTAACTGAAATCAATATATTTGAAAATGTAGAAAACTTCCAAAAATATTTAAATAAATAGTATTCTATTGTTAACAGTGCGATTAATCCCAATTAATTTTTAATCACTTGACAGCCCTAGTTATAATTATATGTTAAAAAGGAGAAAGTAAGCAATTTTTCAGTAGTAGTGTGCTGTGACATTTTTGTATTTTTATGACTGATTTTGTAAGCAAGTAGTTTTTAAGTGAGGAGAAACTTGAGGGTACACAAGACAAATTGGACTCCTGAAAGAGGTACAGTAGTTGGAAAAGGTTGAGAGCCACTGGAGCTAAGGAAGACTTCTTTCAAATTGTTTGGGGATTCCCATAGGATAACATTTTCAGTGCTGCACATGGATGGGTGGGCGGGGGTTTCCCTACGTGATTATTCTTATTGTTAGACTGGCATTTTGTAATCTGCAAATTCCACACTGAAAAATTTCCCTCCCAAACTAAACAGCAGTTCTAGTGCTTAAACACCACATTTAAAAAAAAACAAAAAAACAACCTTTCCTTTCTCTGTGGTGGTGGTTTTTGGGGCATGATGGAGGGACGTGAAGATTATAAAACTTTTAATTTTAGATCATCTCCAGTATCTTTCTCTTTCTGCCTGAGTCTATAGAAAGTATTGGGATAATATTAAACTAATCACTAATTAATTTCCCTTCAAAAAGTTCATGGATTAGCCTAGTGAAACCCCCATGTGTCTTGTGACCAATTAGTCGTCTTGTCCTCTGATTCTTTTGAGAAATTTGAGTGTATTTTTTTTAACCATCTGTCCTGGATGGTTTAGCCGCAACAAATCCTGCATCTTGGCAGAGGGTTAGACTAGATGACCCTTGTGGTCCCTTCTAACCCTGTGGTTCTGTGATTCTATGAAATGGCTTCTTCTAGGATGTTCCTTGATATGTTGTCATAAGAAATTATTTTTCTGTTCTGGTAATGATCTGAAAATCTGTTAGCTTTGCTGTACTGTTTCTGCAAAATGTTAGAAGGCTGATTTGGTAACACTTAGTACTTAGTTAAAACGAAGATTTGTGGTTTATAATTTGTTACTTGATGCAGTGAAGAGTTCATGTCCACTTTCCATTTTTGACGTCCATTGAGAGCTGCTCTTAGTGTGTACATATAAAGTCATAGCATTATACTGAGGTGTTAATGAAAGCCTCTTGTTGTGGCAGTTCCACCTTTGCTGTGGATGGGAAGGATTGCAAAGTGAATGGAGAGGTTGAACGTGTCCTGAAGGAGTTCCACAAAGCTGGAAAACCCATTGGGTATGTACATTCTAGGTGCATTGGGTATGGTACATTTAGAGGAGCAATTAAAAGTACTGTTGTGTAGTTGATAATTTATATGAAAGCAGAGATAAAGCAAATTCTAGATAAGTTGGAGGATGTTAGTCTTTGAGCTAGAAAAAATGTATTCAGCCTTGCATTTATTACTGGTTAATTTAAAAAAAAAAATTCTTCTTTCAAGATGGTAAGAAGAAAGAGAAGTCCAGCTAAGAAAATGTTTACTTTCCTTGCCAGGAAAAGCCTGATAATGTTTGAAAGAAATTACCTTTTCATGTTTTACATTATGATCTTTAAATACATATGCATTTGAATCTTCATAATTATAATTAATCCTTTTAATTAGTAATCTCATTGGAGCAACGTTTTCTATTTTTCTTGTAGCCTGTGCTGCATTTCACCAGTGTTGGCTGCAAAAGTACTCTCTGGTGCTGAAGTTACTGTGGGACATGAAGAAGAGGAAGGTGGGAAATGGCCTTATGCCGGAACTGCAGGAGCCATTAAAGCACTGGGAGGAAAACACTATGTAAAAGAAGTAACTATATCCTTTCCAATTAATAATCAGTGACCACATGTTGAGGGACACTGCTATTCTTAATGTATAAATCAGCACAGTTGCAAAAATATACAGAGTCGATGCTTAACTGTTGATAGTCTGGTAGGACTGTACTGTAGTATGATACATGTGGACTAGGCAACATTATTCTCATTGATTTATCAGATTAATAGTGTGACTGAATCCTTACACATGGCGCTCAGTTGTTGCCTGAAAATTCCTCTAGCACAGCCAGTACCGCAGTTAAGTCAGAAGTGCTATACATAATGGCCTACAAGTACAATCTATCCATGGGAAAGGACCTCATAACTAGTCAGTTTTGTTTGAAATTCATTTCTTCCTTTTTCCAAAAGTCTAAAGCAGTGACCAAGACATCTTTACCCTGAAGCATTAACGTCTAAGCAAGGAGTTTCCTATCTTTTCATGTAATCTTTAGTGCTCTTTTCCCCATTGATGCAGTACTGGTATTTCTGACAAAATAAGTAGAACATCTCCATTCCGAGGCTACAACGATGACCACTTTTACATTCCTTGGGGGTTGGGGAAGATATTTTTTGAAGATGTAGGTGGTGGTGGTTCATTCTACAGACAGCATCTTCTAATACTAGGTTGGCTGTGGTTTCCTTAACTCTCTTCCACGAAGCTCATGTAGACGTGAACAACAAGATGGTTACTACCCCAGCGTTTATGTGTGAAACGGAATTACATCACATCTTCGATGGTATTGGGGCCATGGTAAAGGGTGTACTGAAATTAACAGGCAAATGAAGTGACTATCTGTAATAATAGTAGTAAGTTTTAGGAAGTTAAGAGTATAATACCAGAAATATGCATCAGTGGAAACGTATTTCCCCTGCTTGCCCCTTTAGCACTTTTATAAACCCAGACATAAAGTTGACAGTCTGATTCCCAGCTCTGTTCAGATATTGCAAAAATGTTTGCTATATAAATGCATTGATTTCCAAGCACATCCTCACAAAAGGGGCTGCTGACTGGCTCTTTGAGTAAAGGTAATGCATCCTGTAACCTTAATAATTCTTTGGACTTGGACAATTGGTGAGGGTTGTGTGAGAATGTTCTGAGACCAGCCAGCATACTATTCCACCAGAAAAAAACCTCCATTCCTTCGAAAAATACTTGGGACACACATAAAAACTGAATGACGTGAATACTGTGGAGTCAGACTATTTGGAGCAGCAGCTTGGTGCAGTGAAACTGAGCATAGGGCTGGATTGCTTTGTAGATTTCACAGTTCTGTTTTCAGAGGCTGCATGGTGTGGTTGAAATGCACTAGTTTACATTGCTGTTGCAAGGAGTAGATACAGCTGCTATAGGATTGACTGCCATTCAGAGATGGGGAGTGAAGTGACTGCTGTTCTTTCTGAGGAAAGCTATGTTAAAATGTGTCCCTGGCTAGTCTAGCTGCCTTCCATTTAAACAGCTATTGTATTTGTTTCTCTGTGTGTGTCAGTCTGAACTTTTGGCATTGAGAGAGTGCTGGGATTTGGAGACAGAGAAATTTAAGAGGACTGAACCATAGAGACACACTTACCCGTGTGTTTCAAGCAAGGCGGCAATAGTTTGCTGCGAATGCAGTCATTTCTTATGTCCATGAGGTAAAAATCATCATCAGCTTTGATGTAGCCTAATGGAAACAGTCATTTCTATGCCTCATGGTTAACTCAACATTAATTAAAACATTGTGTTGCACAGCCCTCCTTTCCATATTCTTTTCATGTTTTTTTTTTTTCTGTTTTAAAAGGTGTAGTTTTCCAAATACGAATAAATCTGTGTGTCAACGGCAGGACACACCTTACTATAAATGACCTAGCATTTTGAAGACTCTCTCTCCTAATTTAACTGCGCAATAGACCTTTTATATCTAAAAGAGGGCTTGACACAAAGAAAAAGTATCAGCGACAGTGCCTTCTACATTTTAAAGATATCTTCCACGTGAACGTAGTTACTTGTCTAGCAATGGGCAGCAGGCTGACTCCAGTGCTATTACCACCTTCCCCTTTCCAGACTAACAGCGCTCCTTCCATTAAAAATACAATCAAATGTAAGAAGAATAAGGTATAAATCACTTAAATGTTGTCCAGCTATTTTCTTTTCCATTTTCCCGCATATCTCTTTTAATCATAGAATATTTGCATTTAAAGGAGCCTTTAGTGATTCATAGAGTCCAACAATCTTCAGCATTTCCATCTCTTTCCTAATTTTTGTTTATTTGCTTATTTTTATTTCTCTTCCTGCCTCATTAACTTTTTTCTTTATAGGCCAGCATAGCATTCTGTTTCTTGTATTCTCTTTGAGCTCCAAGTTGTCTGTCTTTCTCTCTATTCACAGAAAAATAATGTCAACATAATAGAACTTTTGTGCTCCATGGGCACCAGCTTTTCACATAGAAGTACCATGTTCCAAATACATTTGCCCTGTGTTTTTTAATCAACAGGAATTTTAAGACATGTACACAGTTGTTTTTCAAGAGTCTCAGTTCTTTTGCTCCTATTATGACGATGATCTTAAAAGGTTACAACATGGATTTTGAGGATGTTTTTGCCAGCACATAGTCTGCTAATTTGTTTACTCTGTGATGTAATGATATCAATATGCATTGTTCTGCTTATTGGTGCTTTTCTTATCCAGACTTCAGGCCTGCTGTCCCTGTTAAGAAAACTAAACTAGTTTTGATGTGGCTACAGAATTTTTGTGTGTGTGGTTTTAGTACTACAGTAAAACACTGTACATAAAGTTAACAAAAATGTCATGTATGAGATGTTCCAGGGAATATATATATCATAGTGAGTGTTTCAGTTAAAGGTGTTTCTTGTAAATTTAAACTAATGAGCTTCATTTAGATTCTGATGTGGTCCAATTGTGTGATAGCGCATTGTGGTATAAATACTATCTATGCCCTTGACTGGAAAGCGGTGGGGATTTAAGAAGTTGCTTTTCCTTTGTAAAAAAAGATGGTTCTGTTTGAAAAACTGTGTTCTTAACCTTGTTTAATCAATGCTCCTGTAAAAAAAGAAAAATACTCTTATGGAAGAGATTTTTTCTCTATTAGAGCATTTTTTTTAAAATACAAAACATTTTTGTTTGGTACAAGTCCAGCGTGAGCTGAGGTTTTGAAATTGCACCACAAGCATATGCACTATTTCCGTTGATCACCTTAATAGTTAAAACTGTGAGCTTCAATGGTATCCTCTCTTGTAGAGGTTCTCAGGAAGCTAAAAACAAGAGCTGCATACAAATTATATTAAGTGTGTTTGGGTGGAGGTTAGTAAACTTCATATTGCTCATGATTTGTTACAATGCTGGGTTTGTGTGTGCAGAAATTGTAAGCTATCAAAGGAGCAAGAATAGAAGTGTAAGACATTGTTTTCATGTAGCTGACTACAAATAAAGGCTGCTTCCATATGTTTCTCTTGTAAATTTATTTATGAATCAGCTTCTCTTTTTCAGATATAAGGTTATCTTAGTGGGGAGAAGGCAGGGTTTGAACCTTATTGAGGGTATGAAATGTTCTAACTTTCTTTAAAAGTTGAGTCAGTGGGAAAGCTCTAGAAGAAGGGGCTGTATAAAAGGAATTTTGTAAGCACCATTCTTAAACATGTGCCTTCCTTACATGTGCAGGAATTAAAAAAGAGTAGTATATAAACAGCACTGCAAAACGTACAGTACTTTGCCTGTCGATGGTAGTGAACTCCTAGGATTAGTGAGAACTCCTACACTCTGTGATAGCTGTTCTATCTTCTACAGGGCTGTGTGTGTACCTCTTCTAGGCACTACATCTCCCAGGGTCTAGGGGGAGGTTTCTCTTTAGATTCTCATCTTACCACAATAAATCTGTTGCATGTTAAGATTTTTCATACCTGCAATTCCCAGTGAGTGCAGCTCCATTAGAGGTAGCTGTAGTGCAGATTCAGGAATCTTTCCTTTCTGCTAGAATAAAGCTTCCCTTTCTCTGGGCTAGACAGAGGTGATCTTTTTGAGAAGGGGAGACATTTTGAAGAAATAGCTCGCCCTGTATCACCACCAGTCATTGCAGAATTAGGCCACAGATCAAGACAATGCACAGCTCTTCAATGCTGGTTAATTCACTGAATGTAGCTACCCAAATAAGAGTGACTTCCAGAAATACTTTCTTTCAACCGTGCCCTCTTTGGACATTTGCAATCCTGGTCATGGTTATCTATGGCTTTGTGACCTCCAGGTTGGATTGCTGCAATGCCCTGTGCGTGGGAATAAACATACAAGACTCCAACTAGCATAGACTCCAACAGTGCACCTAGTAAGCAGCAGTGATGGAAGAGAACACATCACCCTGGAGTTCTGGTTTCTGTACTGCAGCCCATTTAATAATGGATCAAGGTCACGGTCTTAATTTCCCAAGTTTTCATGAGCTTGGGACTCTTACTTGGAACCCAGCCATCAGTCAAGAAGACCTTTTAAGACAGCTGTGCCCCTTATGAATAAGGAAGCCACCCACAAAAAGAGGGAGTCACGAGTGCTGGGGACAGCTTTTTTCAGGACTGGCACACAGTTGTGGAAGTGCATTCAATGGGGAAATCAGGAGGAACGTGAGCTTCACTGCTTTCACATAGACGAGACTTGGCACTTTGCCTGCCCTCAGCAAGCAATGCATTTTAAAACATCTCTTCAGCACCAAGGAGAGGTAAGGGAGAAAGAACCAAACACAAAAGAATGAGGCCTGGTCTACACTATGCGTTTAAACCGATTTTAGCAGCGTTAAACCGATTTAATGCCACACCCATCCACACTACAAGGCCCTTTATATCGGTTTCTGTACTCCTTCCCAACGAGAGGAGTACTGCTAAAATTGGTATTACCATATCGGATTAGGGCTAGTGTGGCCACAAATCGACGGAATTGGCCTCCGGGCGGTATCCCACAGTGCACCACTGTGACTGCTCTGGACAGCAATCTGAACTCCAATGCCTTGGCCAGGTAGACAGGAAAAGCCCCGCGAACTTTTGAATTACATTTCCTGTTTGCCCAGCGTGGAGCTCTGATCAGCACGGGTGGCGATGCAGTCCCAAATCCAAAAAGAGCTCCAGCATGGACCATACAGGAATACGATGTAAGGGGAGACAAATCTGTTCTATCAGAGCTCCGTTACAGAAGACGAAATGCCAAAGTGTTTGAAAAAAATCTCCAGGCTACACAGTGCTGCGTGACAAGCGTAACGGAAAGCCAAAGAATCAAATGGACGCTCATGGAGGGAGGGAGGAGGTACTGAGGACTCCAGCTATCCCACAGTCCACAGCAGTCTCCGAAAACTATTTGTATTCTTGGCTGAGCTCCCAGTGCCTGTAGGTTCAAGCACATTGTCCAGCGTGGTTCAGAGTATAGCTCGTCAATTTACTCCCTCCCCCCACCACGTGAAAGAAGAGAGAGAGAAATCGTTTCTCGACTTTTTTCAGTGTCACCCTATGTCTACTGAATGCTGCTGGTAGACGCGATGCTGCAGCAGTGAAGAGCAGTATCTGCTCCTCTCCCGTCCCTGGTGGCAGACAGTACAATATGACTGCTATCCGTTGTCACCATCAGCCCGTGAGTGCTCCTGGCTGGCCTCAGGTGAGGCTGGCCGGGGGCGCCTGGGTAAAAATAGGAATGATTCCTGGTCATTCCCAGTAGATGGGACAGAACGGCTGGTAATCGTCCTCATCATAGCAACTGGGGGCTGAGCTCTATCAGCCCCCTCCCTTTCCTGTGTAAAGAAAAGATTCTGTACTGCCTGGACTATCATAGCAGCGGGATGCTGGGCTCCTCTCCTCCTCACCGCTTAATGTCCTGCCTGGATTGTCATAGCACCGGGAGGCTGCCTCCCCCTCATTTTATCTCACTAACAAGTCACTGTTTCTTATTCCTGCATTCTTTATAACTTCATGACACAAATGGGGGGACACTGCCACGGTAGCCCAGGAAGGTTGGGGGAGGAGGGAAGCAACGGGTGGGGTTGTTGCAGGGGCACACCCCCCCCGTGAATGGCATGTAGCTCATCATTTCTGCAGGATTTGACACAGAGCAGCTGTGCTCTCTGATACACTGGTTCTCTAGGACACTTGCAACCATATTCTAGGCAGGACCGACTCTATTTTTAGAAACCATAAAGGAGGGATTGACTCGGAGTCATTCCCAGTTTTGCCTTTGCGCCCCCGGCCGACCTCAGCCAGGGGCACCCATGATAGCAGCAGACAGTACAGAACGACATATAACCGTCATCTTACTACCAATTTACAATGGCAGCAGATGGTACAGAATGACTGATAACCGTCTCTGCTATCATGCAAAAGCAAATGAATGCTGCTATGTAGTGCTGCAGTAACACCTTTGTTAGCGACATCCAGTACACATACGGTGACAGTGGAAAAAAAAGCTGAACGGGCTCCATGGTTGCCGTACTATCGCGTCTGCCAGGGCAATCCAGGGAAAAAGGGTGCGAAATGATTGTCTGTCGTTGTTTTCCCGGAGGAAGGAATGAGTGATGACATTTACCCAGAACCACCCGCGACAATGATTTTTGCCCCATCAGGCACTGGGATCTCAACCCAGAATTCCAAGGGGTGGGGGAGACTGCGGGAACTATGGGATAGCTACAGAATAGCTACCCACAGTGCAATGCTCCGGAAATCGATGCTAGCCTCGGACCATGGACGTACACCGCCAAATTAATATGCTTAGTGTGGCCGCGTGCACTCGACTTTATACAATCTGTTTTACAAAACCGGTTTATGTAAAATCGGAATAATCCCGTAGTGTAGACGTACCCTTAGTCTTTCATTTATCTGTGAGGCACTCAGATCACATAGTGATGAGTACAGTACAAAATCCTTTCTGGTTCTTGTGAGGTGAGGTTTTAAACCTGCTGCTATTGCAGGACTTTAATATTACCCAACCTGGCTTTTACCCAAGTGTAATTTTGGAGGGAAAGTCCATGTGTTGTGGGTGGGGGATTAATAGGAAGAAGGAAACACCTCTCTGGCAGCATTGGTTTTTTCTCCGTCTCTCTGCGAAATGGTGGCTGTTTGATGATGCCTAGAAGCTTTGTATTTCTGTTGGGGGGGGAGGGGACAACAGTGCAGCTGAGGTGGTCAAAGGTGCATGGTAAGTACAATTGAGCATGTGACTATCATCAGAACTCAGAGGTGTGTTCATATGTTCAGTCTTCTCCCTTCTCTCCCCTCCTCTCCCGGCAGGCACACATTTGCACACAAAATAATTTGTCCGCAGACAAGGTTGTTTTTAGTCTGCAGCCAAAATGTTTTGAGAGCTGATTTATATCACTGAACAGTTTAGTCCAATGTTAGCATTGCTTTTCCAGCAGCTCACATATCTAAATATGTTTGGTGAATATGGAATATGGTTAACTGATCCTCTTGCCACACGCTTCTGTTACACTTTTTGGGAGAGTGGGCTGGGGGCGAATGTGCTACATTATTCACTGTTACGCAGGTACGTGCAAGGCCTGGGTTGCAAAGTGTTCCATGGGAACATGTATTATGTTCTCTTGTTTAAAAAAATCCACTGTGGTCTGAGCTTGTGATACCAATTTCTCTGCAGTTTGAAGCTTTGGCCTGTCTCACTCCCAACAGCTGGAAACTGTGCTTATTTCTAAGAATGAAATTATGGATAAGGCCGGAAGCTTTGTCTCATTGCTTTCCTGCTAATTTTTATGAAGTATAAAAACAATCTTCAAACATGTTAGCTGCCAGCAGGGGGCACCTTCTGAACAGTCCTACAGGACAGGTTTCCTTCAACTGAAAAGCTGCTGTAGTCTAGCTGTTGCTTTCCCTTGTAATGCTTTTATTTGTATATTGACATTTGGGGCACTGAAACAACAAGATAAAATAATAAACGTTGCTTAGTTAAAAAAAAACAACAAATTAAGCCCGATTCCTTCTTAAAGAATGCATTTGCAGCCTAGTTGTAGGGCAGTGATACACAGACCCCCAGTGGTTCAGGAGCCAATTAGCAATCCACATTACCCAAAAGAGCCACAGTAGTGTGAATGCATTGTTTCATTTACTATAGTACTATATATTCATATTTAAACAGTATGATGGGAAATATTTAATTTTTGACTGACCAAGTATTTTATCAACTACAATTGATTAATAACATACTGAAATCATCCTGATTGGTTAATAACTTAGCTTGGTTAATAATTAAATCAGATATTGTTTAAATATCATGCGCTGTAAAGAGTGGCAGGAGATGCATTCAAGAACCACTTGCAGCTCTCGAGTGTCAGCCTGAGTATCGCTGTTCTAGGGTTTTGTTTTTAATGAGGTTGGACAGGCGTCTTTCATTTGATTCCTCACCTCTCTCCCTTTCCCTCTTCCCAGACTTGTAGCAACAGAGAAAAAGGTCTTGTCTTTTGTAGGTCTATATCAATTCTCTGAAGAACTAAGGAAGTTACATGTAGTCCTCTTTTTCTAGAAGGGTGTGGTCTGTTAGAAGAACCTCTGAGTGGAGGAGGTGTGAAGTAGGAAGAAATGGAGATAGCCTTAGGACACCCCACAAACAAAAGCAAATGGAATGAGGGTAGATTTAAAGAATATGCCCTGCTGCACATTGCTTCTTGAATTTGTTTAAAAAATCTTGTTTGTCCATTTTTAGTAGTTGTCCACTTGCTTGGTTTGCATGGTACTGAAAAAGGGGGAACACTGTCTATGATCTGGATCTCTGATACTGGTGAAATTCCCACATATTGCTGTATAATGACATCTCTTTGGTGCTGGTGGCAAGTGTCACTCTTCACATATCAAGATAAGACTATATGAACTCTTTGAAAGCATGTAATCAGATAATTACAAGAGGGAAGTCTTTAAACTTTAATAATATACAAGTAGAAAAAATGAACAATTTGTTCCGATAAAACTGCTGCTCTGTTTACTTGTATCCTACTACAACTAAAATTAATAAGCAGGAAGCATAAAAACTGCACTTCTGCCTCCATGCAACTACTTATAAGAGAAATTCACAGATTTACTTAATCTGACAGGTTAATTTATCTGAGCATGGTCTCTCAGTATCAGATGAGGGTACGTGCCACTGGTGAACTTCAAGTAAGCAAAATTAAAATATTGAGATTTTAAATGGATAAATTGTTTCAGTCCATTTTAGAGTTTTGAAAGCACTTTCTCTCTTCTTGCCGAAGGCTTGAGGCACAGAATGGCCTGTTCTCTGTTATTACACATGTTCTGAGAGTACAAGTAGCTCACCATGGGACAAGATGATGAGGGATGGTGCTCTACTCAGTTTCTACCTATATATATTCCCTAACTTCTCCAACAAAACAGCTGTCTGTTAATGGCATATTACCATTAGATACACAATTAACAGTGTTGACATTTTGGGGAAAGCTGAATAAAGAAAAGGGCCCATTTAAGCATCCAAAATGCTCTTGCAATTTATGCCTGCTTTTGCTTGTGAAGCTACTGTGATTGCATGCGAGTTTTTATAAGTAAACATCTATTTTGGTCTGCTCATTTGCTTGCTTAAATAACTCATGTATATGTAAAATCACGCTACTTGCACTTGGAAATATATATATTTTTGCATATAAAGACTGCTTTTTAAAAAAATTGGCCTTTTAATTGTCATGGGATTTAAGAATTAACACTCCGTTATGATGAAAGAACGCTGCTCTCCTCTCAGAGCGATGGCTAGTGTAGCTAACCAGACTTGTGAAGATATTCCTGTGTTAGTTCCATTTTTTGAAGTTTTTGTTCACAGCCAGAAACTTTTCAAAAAGCTTAACTTCTGCAGAAGGTGATGGAGTCAGCAGAGAAGTGTTGGTATGGCATGTGATTGAGTGATAGTTTTTGTATTTCAGCCTTTCCTACAGTGTGCAAGGCTTTGTTTTGAAGAGTTTACAATCTTAGATGTCAAGTAACATAAGACTGGAATAGAAGCAGGCAATCAAAATACATACACTTAGATAACGAATACTTTTTGTTGTTAAATAAATACATATATCAGCTATAGCTATCTGCTTTTCAATCAGTCCGGTATAAATACTGGCTCAACCCAACCTTAGGAGTGACTCAGAATGCCTGGAGTTTCATCTGCTTTTCCCTACAACAGAGGTCTGACCTTTCACCTACTGAAGTCAGTGGCTTCATTCCTTTCAGTGGATGCAGGATTGAGCTCCAGGCTTCCTATTTTATTCCATTTCCTTCCCAGCAAATACAACCAGTTGGGTGCCTGTTTATGAAGAACAGGAGTACTTGTGGCACCTTAGAGACTAACAAATTTATTTGAGCATAAGCTTTTGTGGGCTTCAGTTCACTTCATCATATAGAATGGAACACATAGTAAGGAGATATATATACACATACAGAGAACATTACATACATGTACATTGGCCAAACCGGACAGTCTCTACGCAAAAGAATAAATGGACACAAATCTGACACCAGGAATCATCAACATTTAAAAATCAGTAGGAGAATTCTTAGGCCTCTCTGGTCACTCAGTAACAGACTTAAAGGTGGCAATCTTGCAACAGAAAAGCTTCAAAAACAAACTCCACCAAGAAACTGCTGAACTTGAATTAATATGCAAACTAGATACCATCAATTTAGGCTTGAATAGAGACTGGGAATGGCTGAGCCATTACACACATTAAATCTATTTCCCCATGTTAAGTATCCTCACACCTTGTCAACCTATCTGAAATGGGCCATCTTGATTATCACTACAAAAGTTTTTTTTTCTCCTGCTGATAATTGCTCATCTTAATTAATTAACTTCTTAGAGTTGGTTGAGCAACTCCCACCTTTTCATGTTCTGTATGTGTATATATATATTACCTTACTATAAGTTCCATTCTATGCATCCGACGAAGTGGGCTGTAGCCCACAAAAGCTTATGCTCAGATAAATTTGTTAGTCTCTAAGATGCCACAAGTACTCCTGCTCTTTTTGTGGATACAGACTAACACAGCTACTACTCTGAAACCTTATTTATGAAGGAGAGTGGAGTGACTTCAGCTGTAGCAAAAAATACTTGTGTATACTTAAAAAGTGCTGCCACTTATAAGCCACTTCCCCCTACTTCACAGCAGTTCTGTACCTTTCAGTTGGCTGCATCTAACTTTCTTTGGGGAAGGGTATAAGAAAAACTAACAAAGTCTTTGGCTTATCTGTAGTATGCAGCACTCTTCCTCTGGAATTGTTCGCTTTTTTTTTTAACATTCTCTGCCAACAACTTCTCCTTTGGCTGATGAAAGGATTTCTTTGTACTGATGATGTAGTTGATGCATCAGAGTAAAAGGAGACACAGCCATAGTTCACAGCCTCAAGTTTCCTGTCACAATGTTTTCACCCTTGATTTTCGCAAAGGCAGCCACCCCCACAACTTCCAGTTTTTCTCTGACGTATAAGACGACTACGCTTTCTCCTTCTTTTACTTCCCCTTTTTGTAAAGCTCATGCAATCTTATGTGAAAGATCACATGAAGGACAATTATAATAACACTGTGAACCTCAGTTGGATTCAAAATTGTCATCAAAAAACGCACACAAAAATTTTAGGGCTAGAATTTTCAAACGTGGAAGCCTAAAGCTAGGCTCTTGCAGATGGATGAAAAATCAGGCTCATTACCTGTGACTGAAGTCACTTGGACCTGCAGATGGCCAGTGCCTATGAAAAATAACATTGCTTGTTTGAGCACCAAACTATGGTTATAGGTGCTTAATATAAGGCCAGTTTTCACATGGTGATGCCTTGTTGTTTGTGGCTTCTGGAACAGTAGTTGTGCAACCCTTACAGATGGGTGGTGTGCTGCAAGAGTCACTTGTCAGGACAAGTTTGCAGACAAAAGCCCTGATTTCACAGTTACAAGATCCAAATCACCAACACCATCAGGAAGTGAGACCAGAGTACAAGAATATCCAGAGCGTTTGCATCCCCAGGACCATTTGGTAAATGCTGATTTTGCCCTGAAAGAGCAGAAAAATCTGTAAACAATTAGCAATCGCCTACCTACATCACCTTCCCAATGTTGCCCATTACAGGTATTTCCTATCTTTTCCCTTCCGTTTTCTGCATCTCATATTTCTGTATCACCTCAGAAATGAACTGAAGTCAACTACACTTTCCTATTCCTACCCAGCTTCTGGCAGTCTACTAGTTATGGCTTTGGTCATTCTAGACAGAGCAAGTCTTTTTGAAAATGAAGGGTAGCTTCTCCCCTAAAACGTAAACAAATGTTAATAACACCTTTGTTGAACCGTGGCAGTGAATGAACTTCAACTTTCCATTGAGCTGTACAACTATGTTGGATATCAGTGTATTACAGGATTTATTTTTAAATCACTTACACTCTTATCTTCTGCATTTTGAATTATTTGAAACATTTCTTGCAGGTTTCTGAGTTAACCCCAGTAAAGAGATAATGTAGGGGATTGTAACAAATTTGAAGTATTTCCCTTCACAAGACACACACTGGACACCAAACAACAAATAATGAGATACTCTCTACTGCTGTGGTGAGGATATTGTTTAGACCCTTGGCAAAACCACAATAACAAAAGAATATACACCAGGGACCTCCTAGGGTCCCAGGCCAGGATCTTCTATTTACACTCCTTAAACTTCAGTAATTATTAAACAGTTCAGCCTGTGGAGACATTTCCCCAACCACTATTTGGGCCGGAGTCCTCCTCTGTGAAGACCAGGTTCTATTTTATCGTTCTTGGTGTAGGTTCTACTGCCCTAATCACTGTAATAGCTGGCTGCTTTCCAGCAGTGTATTAAGCAACATGACTAACAGCTGTCCCCATGTGGTTTGTTCTTTCTCTCATCCTCTTCCACCGAAGGAGAATTGTGTTCTATCACGTAAACAACTGTTTAACCTCTGGTGGTCCTCAATAAATCTTTGAGGTAGAAGAAGATATAAGGGTTTTCTGTCCAGGGACCAGCTTGAGGTTTACTGCTGTTGGTCCTGAAGAGTTCTCCCTTTGAGCCCCAATATGCTAGTACAACCACCCCTAGGATAAAGAGAATCTCTGAGTTTTATAAAAAGAAAAAGTGAAAAAAGTATTTGTCTATATACAAAACAGAAAATAGCTGCTGAAATGGTTTAATAGCTAAACCAAAAGGTAGACATTTAACTGAGCTTGTGCTAGCTCTCTCAGCTCTTATCTGAGTGCATTCCAAAAAGAGAACTAATAGAAGATAATGTTCAACAAAATGACTGTTCCTCCCTCTTCCTTGGTTGGTTGCTGGAGATATAACTATTAGAGTCATTGAAGAAATAGTTTCCCCACGAAAGTTTTTTTACAAAAGCAAATATTTTTCATTTGTCTATTTTTTCTTTGAAATTTCAGGTTTGTTGCAACCGAAAGGTGAGTATTTTATGAAAACCTACACAATTTTTACATTTGAATTTTTTTAATCAAAATTTGTTCAGTTGAAAAAACATTTTAATTTTAAAAAGTTGTCAGAAACTTGAGTAATATATTATTACTTCAAATGAAGGTGACTGAGGGTGAACGCAAACTCTTCCCTCCCCTCTCCTATTTTCTGTAATCTTAGGCATTGTCTACTTATTCTACACAGTTTTGTCAGCAAAAAGCAGCTTTTGTTGACAAAACAGTGATGTACCCACTGCATTGCTACTTTTGGTGGCAAAGCTCTCCTATTTTGTCAACAAAATAAAACCACCTAGACAAGAGTCATAAAGCTTTTTGTGGGAAAGTTAGAGTGACAAAGCGTCCAGGGAGAACACAGTGTCTACACTGAATGGTACGATTGAGAAACCTGCCTCATGTGATGCTGTACCTGCCCCATAAGACATTGCAAACCCTGCCCAAAGCACCCTGCAGCCAGTTGAACAGTGGGACAGTGCACTGCTCTCTGCGTTGATGCAAGAACTGCTAGTATGGATGCACTCTGCCGACCCAAGGATCTAGTGTGGACATGCAACCGCAGTTTTAATTGAAGTGGGGCTGTATGTTGGCATAACTTGCGTTGATAAAATCTGTAGCGTAGACAAGGCCTTGCTGTTGACATGAAAACTCTGCCTCCCAGTTTTCACAGGGTTGATGCCGGATCATTTGATCATTCCTTTGGAATGTAACTGGCAAGAGAAGTCTTGTCTGTCTTAGGTCTTTTTGGGGGGTGACTTAGTTCATTTTCATGAATGGCCTTAAAGATGAAAACTACTGTTTTGAACCTAATCCAGTGTTCTTTGAAAGGCCTGTGTGTCGGGCTGGAGTTGCTGAGGAGGCAGGCTGCTGCATTTTGCGCCAGTTGGAACTTTTTAAAGTAGGTGGGGGAGATTTCCTGTAATTCTAAAGCTCTTTCTTACAACTAATGTACAATGCTGAGAACATCTACTGCTAAAAAGAAAAAACATCTACTGCATACTCCATAACTTAAATTCACAAAATATTTTTCTTTCCTTGTGGTTATTTGAGAGCGTTTAATGCTGCCTCTTTTTCAAACCCTACAGAAAAGTCGTGTTGTGGGGGAGTTAATTTGTTCAGGGTTAATTATTCTGGAATCAACCAAGTCTTTGATCTAAAGTATGTAAAATGAGTCATTAGGAATGTTTTACAGCATACGCAAAGTGTAGGCTTTGATAATGCAAATTAGAGCTCTGGAAAGCTAATTTAGGCTATCATCAGGACTGGAAATAGAGAACTAACCAATGAGGGGCAAATAATCAGATTGGCATGATATTTAGGTAATAGTCACACATCTGAATCCAAATAATTTATTATACTATATTATTTACCCCACAACCTCTCCCTAACTCCAGAGCCTGAGACCCTTCCTTAGCTTTGAGGTTTTAGGAAGTGGTCCTTGGAGGGAGAGAGAGAGAGACGCAAAGGGGTCAAAGGGTTATCCTCTTGTAACAACAATTTCTCTGCATAGCTCACATTCATTGCTCATAATTCACTGAGCCCAGAAGTCTCTACAAGTGACCTTGGTGGGTTTAATTATATGATGTGAATATGTTTAGAATTCAACAGCTGCATTTTACTTGCAGAACTGCACTGGGGCAAGAACCATTTGAATCTTCTTTGTAAGGGTTTATGCAAATCCATCTACCTTATGTATTTCTAGGTCACCTATTACTGTGTTATCCAAGTGCCTTCTCAGATCTTTTGATCTGACTATTCATCTATACCAAGATAACTTACAGAAGAAACTCTTGTTAATCCTAAAAGCATCATGGCTAATGCTATGATTATGTCATGGAATCTGTGACTTACAGAGACCTCCGTGACATTTTCTGCTTCGGCCATAGGGCTGCAAGGCTGGAGCTGTCAACCAGCAGGGGCCAGAAAGCTCTCAGCTCCCACAGGTGGTGGGATCCCCTGCCATTCCCAGGCCTGGAGCTCCGAGCTGTGGCAGGGATCCCTGCAGTTCCCAGCCACCCTGAGCATGGGGGACCCTGCAACTCTCAGCTGCTGCAGGCAGCAGCCCCCTCCCACAGCTCCTAGCTGCTGGCCTGAGCTCCCAGCCCCACAGGTGGTGGGGGACCCCCGCAGCTCCCAGCCACTGGGGGGATGGACCCAGGAGCTGCAACAACAGGGGGTGCTGGACTCCCTTACTCCCTATTTTGTAAGTTCTTTTTAGTAAAAGTCAGGGACAGGTTACGGGCAATAAACAAAAAATCACAGAAGCCTGTGACCTGTCCCTGACTTTTACTAAAATAACCATGACAAAATCTTAGCCTTACTTATGGCTTCCAATTTGATTGATTTTTTTGCAGGGTGCCAATATTGGTAAAACATTAACCACTGCTAAGGGCCAGAGAGACTGCTGGCATTGTAGCTCTTAACTGTGAGATAAGAACAAATCTACCTCTAAAACAGTCCTATCAAGGATTTAAGTGGGAGTCCTTTCTGGCACTGAGTGTACATACTCTTTTCTTCTGTAGTTTACAGGGACCAGTAAGGAGAGTTGCCAGTGAGAGTTTCCCAGTGCTTATACTGAGTCATACCAATTAGAGAATAAAACAAACTAGCCCTGCTAATGATCTAGCCTAATTCAAGGCACATTCAGGATTGTTCGCTTACCAGTAGGGGAAACATTTATTTCCATCAATTGATTATCTGGAGCTGGAAAAAAGAAAAAACAAAATAAAAAATTATTTATATTTAAAAAGGAAAAAAATGTACTATTGGATAGTTAAAAATCTTGTGCAGACTAAGCAGTCACCATTATTCAGTCATTTGTTATGGTATCACATAGAAGGGGGAAAAAAAGAGACTTTTATTACATATCCTAGTCCCTGCATCCAATGAGTTGCAGGGTAAGTCAGACCTCATTCAGCTCTTTGTACAACAGATTTTCTCTTTGCATCCCAGCACTCAAGGACAAGTCACAGGTACAAAGGTAGTTAATTTTGTGTCTTTGCTCTGACAGGTTATAGAGCCTGCTCCAGAGCCTATTAAAATTACTGGAAGTCTTTCCTTTGACTTCCTTGGGCTTTGGAATGAACTCGTCTGGGTTAAGCTATTGATGTATGGGGTAATGGACTGGAGTCTCCCATGCTTTCTGTTAGTGTAAGTATAGGGAAAGGATGCACCCAGCAGAATATGTAAACATAAATGACCAAATGCTTAAAAACATGTGAGGCACTCGCCCTAAGATGTGTTTCATTTAAAGAGGGGAATGTCAGAGGGGTTTGACTTCTCAGGTCTTGGATCTTCTGCTGATATTCGAGTCTTGAGGCTTCCTAAAGATTCTCATTCCTCCCCTTCACTCATCTCCTTATTCTCCTTAAATGAGGAAGTGGAGAGGTGAAAATCAGTGGAACTTTACCATTTTTAAAATTTATCGTGCCTAGTGTTAGCAATGTGAGTGAGTCTCCACCAGGCTCAGTGGAGGATCCCCCACCTGAACTCCTTCCCCTTGAAATCAACTTCTAAAGGTCTTACATGAGACGTTGAGTTTAACTTCACGTGTGTCCATAGTTTTGCTCACTTTGTTTCTAAAGATGCAGGTATACACATCTTCATCAGCAGGCTCAACTCCAGAGAGCATTAGAGAAAAGTTACCATGCTCCAGCTGATCCAAAAAGAGCCTGGTTCTGTTGTGGTATCTTCTGGACTGCTCTGTCAACAAGTCCTTCCCATTGTAAAACAAATGCACTACCACTGACGTATGTATCTGCCAGTATATATAATAATTGGAAATGTTCAGCTTTTCAGAAGTCTTAATGGCACAGGGCAAAATAACGGTGTCTCCGCTGACTGCATGGCACAAAGTTGTGTGGGGAACAGCTGTAAAATAAAAAAATGCTGAGTGTGAAAAGATAAATTTATATTGTTAATGAATTGTACTGAGCACCTGCAACTCCCATTGGTCAGCACCTCTCAGAATTTGTCAATAACTGTAATGGAGAGACAAATGTACCAACACCTATACACATCTTGAAGACAGCAGCTATTAATAGCCACCAGCATTGGTGGATCTCTTGTAAATCTGTTAATCTATGGCACTTATATGGTCCACATTACCAACAGTATCTGAAAGCTTCAATCTTTAATGCATTTATCCTCACAACACCCCTGTGAGTTAGGAAAACGTTATACCCATTTCCTAGTTGGAAAGTCAGGCATCGAGAGACTAAGGCCCAGATCCACAAAGACATTTAGGCTCTTAACTTCTATTTAAATCAATGGAAGTTTAGGAGCCTACATACCGTTGTGGATCTGGGCCCAGCTCACTTCTCAAGGTCAGATAGGAAATATGTGGCAAAACAGAAAGTTGGACCTAGCTGTCCCAAACTAGTGCCTAAATCACAGCAAAAGTTTATCTCTGGATACATTTTGTGTTTATGACTTATATAGAACTTGTCATAAATGTCTTTCGGCATTGTAAACTGGAATAATTTGTTACTAGCTGGAATCCTGTGAAGAATATTCTTAAATGAAAGAAGATGTTTGTGTTTCACTGTACATGCTTGTGACTAACTATATTTCCCATATCATTTCCTCTTTGAGCAGAACCTTGCTAACTCTCTAACAACTAGGAGACCCATGCTGTATTAACAAATTTTGCAAATTAGTGAATAAGCAAACAAACATTTCAAAAATAATCAAAGAACTTGTCCCAAAATGTACTTTATTTATTTTGACAAACTTACTACTAATTTGTTTAACTACTTCATAATATAGTGGAAAACACACTACAATGTAGCTTATAAAAAGTAATGAAGTTTTAGAAATAAGACTTAACAAACAAACCTCAATGCTTTCAAAGAGAGACTGTCAGGGAATTTAGGCTCAAATTATGGGTTATATCAACATTTTGGAAAAAATCTAGTCGGAGACAGGCAGAGATGTTATAGTAGGCAGCTGGGGAGAGGGTTCCAGAACAGTGAAGCAAATGACTATCCCTTTCTGGTTCAATAGGTTCTGAGATGGTATATGTCTATAACTAACCCTTGGTACTGTTAAACAAATATGCCTGCAGCAAAGGACTAAGCAGAAATCCACTCCTCTATTAGAAATAGTGCAATAATGAAGTTCTTCCCTTATCGATCTGGGCACTTATAAAGATTAAGCTGAAAACTGTGATGCTGTGGCTTAATAACCTCATACTTCCCTACCAACACGTGTTAATCTTAAATACCAAAGAGGATATTTGGCAGAGCTGTCCCAGTGGCACATTCAGAAGGATTGAATGTGTACTTCCCCATTCTAAAAAGAAAGGTGAGCCAAAGATTTCATTAATCATGGAAGTGTCTTAAAGGTTAACAAGTTTGACAACACATTCTTCCATTGAACTAATACCCATTTGGATGGCAAGAATCTTATTTTCTTCTTGCTACATGGAGAGTCATATATGTAAATTCCACTAAATATGAGAATGGTGCTTTTAGCAATGGAGCCAAAGATTTAGCCATAAGCTGTAGTCCTATCCTGCTCTTCTGTTACAGAGCCTTTGAAAGTAATGGAGCAAACTTCTAGAAGGTCTGACCGGAAGTGGGCAAAGATTTGGCACTCAAGGTCTTTAACAGAAAACTCCCAGGACTCATTATTTTACCTTAATCATAATATATAGTTTCCCTAGTGTAACCTCTTTGGTGTCATACCCCTTGCATGTGTAATGCCGGCTTTCTGAACAGCTTAATGCCAAGAACCAAGCACTCCTCAGCACCCAACCCAGACTAACATGGCAGGGCATGTGCAATGAAGGAGAACAATTTCAATAAGCAAACAGCTGTAGACTGAGTGATTATAAAGAATACATTATGAGTCTCCATCTTTTGGTTATTAGATTGTTACACTAATCTGCAGTTTGATGAACACATACAAGTCTCTCCACTGACTGTAGTATACTTACCACCAGGGAAAAAGCACAGCAGTGAGTAGGAGAGTATCCAGAAGACATATTCCCTAGAGAGTAAGAACAACAGAGAAAAGTAGAATTATTATATGGGAACAATCTTGGCTTTGATACTCCAGGATTGTTGCTTAGTTCGCATAGCAAACATTACATTTTTGTTATGACCCATAAATCATCCCATGCCATAATGTTTTTATCCAGATTCAAATTGATACCCAGGTTAGACTCTCAGTTGGATTCATCTTTTAGTGATGGGTGTCAGCCGTGACTTTTGGCTTCAGATCTGAGGTGATTTTGGATCTGGTGTTCCTATTCGGGCCCATCTGGTGTAAATTCATCGAAGGAAGTTAGCCAATGTGTGCATAGACATAGTCTGGTCTTGACATTATTCTCTGCTCCTGTAGCAGTCCGTGCACCACCTGATGAGCTGCACTGCAGTAAAGTTTACCTGTTCATTTTTGCAGTGTCCCAGTCACTGTGAATCTTTCACTCCATTAATACCACCATGCACTCCATTAGCTGGGGTGGTTTCCCCTGTACAGAGAACAAAGACAGAGGAAATGGTGAATGATTTCTGTTGTCCAGGAGGATGTTTATCCAAAGCAGGATGAAAGGAATAAGTTTCCTATTCCATCCACTCACTATTGCTGTGGTTCAATCTATTCTAGCTGTTTGTTAGTACACGATATTAAACATACGTAAAATGAAGGATTTCATTTTCAGCAGGGTGTGGAGTGGATGAAATTCCACAAACTCCCTTCAGGACCAGCCTTGGATCTAGGGTTTCCAACTTTCTAATTGTACAAAACCGAGCATTCTTGCCCTGCCCCTTCTGAGGCCCCACCACTGCCCTGCCCCTTCTGAGGCCCTGCCCCCCACTCACTCCAGCCCCCCTCCCTTCATCACTCATTCTCCTGCACCCTCACTCACTTTCACTGCACTGGAGCATTGGGTTGGGTGCAGGAGGAGGTGAGGGCTCCAGTTGGGGTTGTGGGCTCTGGGATGGGATTGGAGATGAGTCTCCTCCAACACCTGAAACCCCTCAGGGCTGGGGCAGGTGGTTGGAGTGCAGGAGGGGGTGTGGGCTCTGGGAGGGAGTTTGGGTGTGGAAGGGGGTTCCGACCTGGGGCAGGGGGTTGATGTGCAGGAGGGGGCTTGGGGTGTGGGCTCTTGCTGGGCGAGATTTACCTCGGGCGGTGGCGCAGGGAGCTAAGGCAGGCTCCCTCTGGCTCCCTGAAGCATCCGGCATGTCCAGCCTGGTTCCTAGGTGCAGAGGTGGCCAGGCAGCTCCCCACCTGCAGGCACCTCCCTCACAGCACCCACTGGCCGCGGTTCGCGGCAAATGGAGCTGCAGAGCTCGTACTCCGGGAAGCATGTGGAATTTCCCTGATCATTCCTACGCCTAGGGGAATGACCTGGCGGCCGCTTCTGGGGAGCTGCACAGAGCCAGGGCAGGCAGGGAGCCTGCCTTAGCCCTGCTGTGCCGTCGACCAGACTTCTAACAGCCCTGTCAGCGGTGCTGACTGGAGCTGCCAGGGTCCCTTTTTGACAGGGCATTCCGGTTGAAAACTGGACATCTGGCAACCCTATTTGGATCTTTTAGTTCCCGAGTGAGGCTAGTATTATAAACACTATCACCGGCTTGCTGGCCTTTTAAGAGTAGTCAGGCTCAGCCTTCCTTGTGAGCTAGCAGTTAGTCCCTAGCTGATTCTGCAGTGAGTGGCTTAATTAATATTCATGCCCTCAGCTGTGAAAGAACCAGGGTGCACTACAGAGAGAGGAGAGCTCATTCAGGAGATGACAACTCAGCAGATAGGAGCACTCCAGGGGGAGGAAATAGGGCCTGGTGAAGTTAGGCTGGTGAGAACTGCAGAGAGCAGGTGAAGCTCCTGGGGGTGACCCTGAGGTGAAAGCTGTGTGAAGCTGGGAGATCCTTGGCAGAAGCTATCAGTGCCTATGGAGGGAAGATAATGCAGAAAGCTGCTAGGAAGGGCTCTGGGGAAAAGCCCTGGGATGCAGAGCTCAGCCAAAAGAGCAAAGGTGGAATGCTGCAGTGCCTGGGAGCAGCGGTGCAGAGCAGGGAACTTCAGCATGGCCTGAGGGTCATTCGTTTTGCTGTTTGTTCAAGTTTGTTAGTTGGCCTCTCCTTACATGGGAAGAGGACTGAACTTAAATGTGACCTGGCTGCAGGGCTAGGCCCCTGAAGACATAGAGGGAGAGGCCACTGTGTGGCCTCAGAAGTGGTCACTATGAGGTGCTAGCCATATGGATCCCTGCAATACCATGACCTAATGCTAAGAGATGCTACAGTGGTGAGTGGAACCACTTGCAGATGCCCACCTAGGGTCAGAGATCAAGGTGACACCTGTGAGTATTTGCTGCTGCTGTACATTTCATGTACTCCTAAAACTGCTCCACAGGTCTTCCCAAGCAGTAAGCTAGCTGCACAGCCACAGAAACCATCTGGTTCCCATCAGACAAAAAAGGCTTGAACCAGAGTAGGGTTTAAAGGAGGCTTTTATTACTGGGCCTTTGTGGAAGGAGTTAGATTAGACATGTTCCTTTTGCTTAACATTATCACAACCCCAACAAAGGAAACAATACTCTTTCTTCCTCCCTAAGCCCTTATGAATATCTGTGGTGGCAAAAATGAGACACATGGTTCTTCACCAAAGCAACTCCACTGGTGGTAGCAACGGTGGAAGTGGTAGTGTAGACAGGGCTCTGAAACTTTTACCACCATGTCAGTGATATGATAGGACTCAGGAGTTTTTACTATCTACCCTCTGATGCCTGGTGAATTGTCTCCCCCACCAGTTTAGACACAGCCTTAAAGTAAACCTCTCAAGAACTAGCGGGGGGGGGGGGGGCGAGATTAGTGGTCTCATACTTACACCTTGATGGTGAGCTGTAGGGGTAGACTTATTTTACTTATCTCTCTTCTCCTCAGTCCCACCCACACCTACAGTTCATTTCTTTAAAGTTACCCTTCCTTCTTCCCCTGTCCTCCATACCAGTGGCTCTCAACCTTTCCAGACTAATGTACCCCTTTCAGGAGGCTGATTTGTCTTATTTACCTCATTTAAAAACTACTTGCTTACAAAATCAGACCTAAAAAATACAGAAGTGGCACTGTACACTAGTACTGACAAACTGCTTACTTTCTTATTTTTACCATATCATTATAAAATACATCAATTGGAATATAAATATTGTACATGTATTTCAGTGCAGTACTTGTGCCTGTTTTTCACTTGTGAGCCTTGTCTGAAGTCAGAGCCTGAGCTGGTGGGGCTGAAGTATGTAGCTTAGCTGCATGGGGCCTCAGGAAATTACTCTGCTTGCAACCCCTAATGCCAGCCTTGCACTTGTGACCTGTCCTGTGACCCTCCCGGGGTCACAACCCCCAGCTTGAGAAACACTGATCTAGATGAGTTGATGTACCCCTGGGGTATGCATACCCCGGTTGAGGACCAGGGTTGTATGTCAAAGGCTGAAAGAGGGGATTGTTAGTCTCTCCTCACCTTTCTTCAGCTGGCAGACAGTTTAAGCATTGAGGTGCCCTGGTCTTGTGCTAATTCCGCTTTGCTCCTAGCCAGAGCCTCCTGTTGCTTCTCAGAGTGAGCTGACTAAGGCAGGAGTCGTCAGCAGCAGGGGAAGAAACGATTTTCAGCCTGGAAGCCGTAGGGTTGAACTTGCTCCATCCAGGAGTCTTGACTCAGCTGCTTCTATTCTCGTCCTAGATTGTACTCACTTCCTAGTATAGAATCTCCTGCAGACCATCCTGAATGGCAGGGGACTGACCATTCTTTGCTGCAGAACATCTCAAGAGGAACCAGTATATTAAGGGTTAAAGCTGGGTGATGATGGCCTGATTACTCATCTGAGGGCCCTTCCTTCATGCTGAAGATCTCAGAAAACATCTACAGGGTGGGGCAGTTTTGTCACTCTTCTTCTCAAGATGTTGGTGTGTTTTCTCTTTGTTGCCTTATGAGGAGGGTAAGTGGCTTGTGGGTGTGGCTGAGAGTTTTCTGAATTAATTCCTTCCCTGCCTCTCTCCTGTTGTTTTAGCTATGTACTTGGCACACGGCTTGTCTCAAAGACTCAGTCTTCTTAGCAGTATGCACCACATGTTAATAATGAGGTTGTCTTTGTGGCTGCCTCCTCTCCCGTTAGTGATCCAGTTGCAATGGAAAACTCCCCACTGACTTCAGTGGGTTTTGGAACAGACCCTTAGTGGCCTTTCAAATGTCATTTCCTTGAGTAACATAGGTGCAACTAAAGAACCCAAGACATGGGGAGGCTTTTACTTAAACCAAGCCTGCTCATTCTTCTGAGTTGTTGCAGCTCTAGTTGATTTGTTTCCACTTAAAAACCCCATAGGACTTCTTTCTCATAGATACGAATATAAAAAGCTAGAAAACAAGGAACCTGGTAATGCAAGCCACCTCTATCTTAAGCATGTGTAAATCATCCATCACTTGAATATCTAGCCTAATTTCACTGTGCTCCTGTTAGTTTCTTCTGAAACTCAAACTTTGGGTAAAAGAGAAGCAAGGTCTTGACCGCCTTGTCTATATGAGAAAGTTTCACTGGTTTAACTGTAGGACTGATTTTTTTTAAAGCCAGTTTAGTTAAAACAGTTTAAACGTTCTTAAACCAACGTAAATGTCCACACAGGGGTTTGCAACTTCTTCACTTATTTGGTTTAAAATAATACCGTTAGTTAAACCAATGTGATCTTGTTTAGATTAGGCCTAAGAGAGCATTTCCGATAGGGAACTTCTTAGGCCTTGGCTACACTCACACTTTACAGCGCTGCAACTGGGGTGTGAAAAAACACCCCCCTGAGCGCTGCAAGATACAACGCTGTAAAGTGTCAGTGTAATCAGGGCAGCAGCACTGGGAGCACGGCTCCCAGCGGTGCATGCTACACCCGTAAGGGATGTGGTTTACATGCAGCGCTGGGAGAGCTCTCTCCCAGCGCTGCCACTCTGACTACACTCACACTTCAAAGCGCTGCAGGGGCAGCGCTTTGAAATTCCAAATGTAGCCATACCCTCAGAGTGTAAACCTCTAGGGGCAGGGACTGGCTTTTTGCTCTCTTTGTATGGTGCCCAGCACAATGCGGCCCTGGTCCATGACCCGGGTTCCCAGGCGCTATGGATACATGTAATAAAGCAGGATTTACAATGAATGATTTCCAGTTACTCTATCACATCTAGGGATTCTAAAATACCACTTCACATGACACTAACTAGCTTATGGTATTAAGCCCCTTACTCCCCCCTTCTTCTTGATGTTTTTTAACAGTGCAAGATGGAGCAACACTTCCTTCATTTCAGTCTTATAAAGTGGTTTGTTTTTTTTAACCTGTATTTGAAAAACAACCAAAATGTGCTGAGGTGTTCAGTGAAGAGTAATTCCCAAATCAGTTATAAAGGCCAGTCAGGTCTTGTTACCACCTTAAACTGTGGAAGAAAAACTATTTATTTTGATTTAAAATATGGAAAAGTACTTTCCAGCAGCCCTAGGCAACTTTCACAGCAATTAAAATATTGCACCATATAAAAATTGCAGTTCTAGATGCTAATCAAATTAGCCCAACCCTGCAATAAAACTGAATCGGACAACTTGACAATTAAACATGCGAACAAATACCCACAGCTTTCCCAAATGCCTGAAAAAACATGTGAGCGTTGTCTCCCGGCATGGAGATCCATAAATTCAGATTTTTTGTGTGTGTGTGTGTGTGTGTGTGTGTGTGTGTGTGTGTGTGTGTGTGTGTCTCGGGGGGGGGAGTTAAATTCCAAAGCTGTGGGCTCTTCATACCCCATGTTGACCATAGGAAAATAATATCTTTTAAAGCATACAATCTATTTTCCTAATCTGATGTAGATATAAGAACAGCCTGTCAGCAACCTTCCCTTCAGCTAACCCAGGGGAACTCCACCTGAGAACTTACTCTGACAGTTCTAACCAGAAAAACAGGAAGAAAAATAATTATTTAGGTAGATATGTTCCAGGCCATGTTTGACCCAGAAATCAATAAGCAGCCATTGGATGGTGGGTCAGCAGATCACGCAGAGCTAGTATAGTGTGCTCCTAGTGTGATGTATCAGTTTTGGTCATACTTTGAGACCTTATCATCTGAAACAGTGGGTTTTCACCCAGAACCCAAAATCTAGCTGTGGCTTTTTGCAGCAGTACACTGAAATGCTTTGGCTGCAGAAGGCTGGAGGTGGGGTTAGAGTCTGGGTGAGAAATGAGAGTTGGCTTGGGGGTACTGGGTGGGTTTGGTTGGTGGGGCTTGTTGCATACTGGTAGGGTGCTGGGGTGGGGTGGACCTGGGAAGGGTGGCCCTATCATGAGCCATCTTTGTGTTTTGCCTCCCTGGTTACAAAGTCCTGATCTACAGTCAGCTGTGGATCTAATAGAACCTCTAAACTGAACTCAAGTAATGTACAGTGGGCACACCCTCCCCTGAAGAGGGCTGATATCTTTGCCAACTCTTCCTCTTGGCTCCCCAAGTCTACCACACGGCCGAGCAATGTGAGCAATGTTGGTTTACAGTGAGATTCTTCAATGCAGTGTGGTGGTGAAACTGAACACACTTTTACTCTATAAGACACTGACACTTTCAAAAGGATTAACCAGAAACCCTGGTAGTTGGACTAAGAGAAACAAAAAGGGAATTGCCAGGCATCATTTAGTGCAATTATTTGTGGATTATTAATTAGTCCCTTCAGGATTTTCTTGAGTTATTTGGCTTTTAAGAGAAAGTAGAGTTGTCTGGTCCTTGTTGCTCGAACTTAAAAAAACTCTTTTGCTTAGTGACCTACTCCTGTAAACCATGACACTAACATTAGGAGAGACATGCCAGACTTCTACTATCCCATTAAAAGAAGCTGCAAAAATTATTGTTTTTTCATGGCGAACACCCTTTGCCTGTGTAACGCCGACAGACCTGGGTCCTTGGTATTGAACTTGCAATCTCAGGAGTTTAGTGCATGAGTCTCTACTGCATGAGCTAAAGGCCAACTGACTGTTAGCTAAGGCTGCAGTGTAGGCTCATTAATCTTTCTCTCTAAGTGGTCTCAGGGCCACTAGATGGGGCAGAACACCACTCCCAGAAGGTGGGTTACACCTGTCTCAACCAACGCAATCTTCTTACCTTAGTATCTGGCTTTCAGGGCACTCACAGGTGAACGTGCAAATAGAACTCCAGATCTGGCTTCTTTGAGATAGCTCTGATAATTCAGCAGTCCATACTGAAACTTGGCACTATCCCCAGCCTGCTCTTAAGCATGGGAAACCTGTAAATAGAATGAAAGGTCATTCACTGCAGCTCATTCAATGAGATTTTTCCCAGATGTGTCTCTCAAGTCGACAAAGACACTGGCCAAAATCCATAAAGATATAACTCTTCCTGATCTTAAATCACTTTGTCGGTTTTTGTTTTTTCAAGTTACAGGAGCATATGAAGTTAACTCTAATCTGAAGGTAAATTTCTGGGAATTTCCAGGCTTTGGACAGGGCTTTGGCAGCTACTGCTTATTCATTTTATCTATTGCATAGTTCAGCTTCTCAGCAAATGAGAGCCTTGTAGGATTAGCTGCTGTATTTTCCTTGATGCTTCGAAAGTGAAGCACGGCTATTTCTCATGCCACATGCTGTCAAACATGACTAGGTCACCCAAAGTGAAAAGCCAGCCACAGACTGTGGGTTCAGTCTTCACATACACTGTAGCAGAGCTCGAGCCATCTGTGGGATGGAGGAGTGAAGGTGATATATGCCACCTTTCTGCCCTCCCGTCAATCCTGGAGGCTGTTTGGCCTCTGACATAATCTACAACAATCTTGGGGCTGTTCAGAATTGCTGTGGTTTATGATAGCCTTGCAGAGGGTTGTCATGCCAGCTGGATATCCCCAGAATATAGCATATGCTGTGCATGCTCGCTCCTTTCCTCAGCACACCCTTAGTGTGCCCCTATACTGGGAAGGAAGGGAGTTGATGGTGTTGGCCCTATGCTTGCTGAGGTTTCTCCATGCTGTAGGAATCCCCACTTGCCCATTTAGGGCAGCTTTAAATCCTCTTTGCACAGACTGCAATCTAGCTCTGAAAGGTCACTGTAACGGAGAATATTTCAGACATCAGTCTGCTGTTTGAGACTGACAAAGGGATCCCTTTAAAAGGATACAGGAATGAGGTGAAATCACAAATTCTAGCCGCAAGTTAGCAGAAGTTCCAAAGCCCTTAGCTGCTTTGTTCTACACACGAGTGACTCTGATAGGATTGTGCAGAACTCACATTTGCTGCCCTCAACAAAAAAAAAAGGCCTTCCCAATCAGTATACATTTTCCCCTTCCCCACAACCTGTATTCCACCTCTCCACACACAGCTCCTAAAAAGCTAGGTAAAATAGATGAACCTTGCAATTTGCCCTCAAAGTAACACAGTCTGACAAAGGAGAGGAGGAAGCAAATTCACAGGGACTCTCCTGGCCTTGCTCTTTGATTTCTGAATAAGGTTTCATCATATTAATAGATGTAACATATTGTTTCTGGCCAGATATGAAAAATGGGGAGGGTCTAGATGGCTGAGGGAACTGAAAAGGATGTTACTTCTCACTGCTACACAAATGGTTAGAAGCCAGCCCTGGTCTGTAGTGACCAAAAACTGTTACAATCTTATGGCTGGTTAGTAGTCTTTATGATATGGTTGGTCTGAGTCCAGTTTTCAGTGGGCCATGAAATCCACTTCAAGTGCCACCAGTGTGGCTGATCTCAGGTCAGAGAGAAATGCATGAATGGGAATGGAGACTGAACTACTTTCTTCTCCTGTGAAGGTCCATCTAGGAAAGGTTTGAGGCATGCTGGTATGAGAGTACATGAAGAAGCTTGCACTGCGGCTGCCTGTGGTGAACCTCTTCTGGACTTCAGTCTCCAGTCCAGGACAATCAATCCCATGCCTCTCACAAGCCCTCCATTCTACAGAATGTTTACATCCCATATTTTAAAAATGGGATCTGTTCATAGCACATGTGCACCAGAGGTAGCAGTGACACTTCAGTAAATAATTCCCTGCTTCTCCAATCTGTTGCAGAAAGAAGACAAGCAGGGGCCACCTTCTCTTCAGACCTGCAGGGTGAAACTGCTTGTGACTTGATGACTGCCTTTGTGTGACAAGTTAGTGTGTCATTAAACATGACTGGTGTATTTCTCCTGATGTCCGTTATTCTGGATTTCTGAAAGCCCAGAGTCCTCAATATCCCATGGAGAGTCCTGAAAACCCATCCTACAAACAGAATCCCAAAAAGCATGTTCTATCCATGCATTGCTTAGTGCTTGTAGGACTAGACTTATTTCCAGAGGCTAGTGATATGTGATGGTCTCTTGCCCTTTTGTGAAACTTTAAAGGAAGTCTGAAAAAGATTTTGTTCCTCATTGTGGTCTCTCTCTGACAGCCAGAAAGGAACTTTGTTTTTCTTCTGATTCCCTTTTCTTCCCCTGAAAGTTTCTGCCACCCCTGCCTTGTCATTTTCAAACTCCTTTGTGTGCTGGAAGAATGAAATGAGTAGCAGGGAAGATCATTGAAAGGGTTTTGATTTTTTTTTTATCTCAAAAGCATATGGCTCAAAAAACTGAACCGGAAATCTCCAAGGACTAGACTGCGAGTTGTATTAGTGTGAGCAGGGATAAATGCTGATTACTGGTATCGGTGTGACTGACTGGTTTCAAAAGCAGCTGCAGCTTAAAATATATTTACTGGGTTCTAACAAGTTCTCTAAAACAATGCAGAGAGCTGCTGGTCAGTCTCTAGGAGTTAGCAGCAAGATGTAGTAACCAGTGTAGGGGGCTTTAGTGTGGAATTAAGGGCTATCTCATGTTCTGGATAGGTTGTTTTTGTTTTAGGAAGACACTTCTGTCTAAATCAGTATGGAATTTCTTTGAAAAAATATCAGTTACATAATATAGACTTATCCATGTACTTAACTTAATGGATGTTAGGAGCCCCATGGAGTTCAATAGGAATACTTAATTTTATATTTGTAAGCACATACATGTATATTTGTGGGATCAAGGCCTTAGAGATTTAACCCGTCGGCCAAGATTTTCAAATTTGGGTGACTAAAGTTAATAATTGGGTTGATTTCTAAGAGGTGCTAGACTCTCACAATTCTGATCAATGTCAATGGGAACTGAGAGCCGAACACCTATGATAATCAGGCATCTTTTTGGATGCCTATAATTAGGCATATTTGAGAAGCGTGACCTTCCCCTTTTAAAGTGTGTGTGCTTGCAGCATTTCTTTTCCCTGTCATGAGTTTCCTGCTGTAAGGAATGGGTAACCACAGTAGGCCATATGGGAGTAGGGAGGGAGTTATCAGCTCAGCTTCAAATCCATTTGATATCTTTTTCATTTGCAAGTACCTGACCACTAGCATTTCTGTGTTAAAGACATAGACAGAGTGGTCGTCCAAAGGCATTTCAAAAAAGCCTCTCTTGGTTTTGACCTATTTTTAATTGTCTAAAATGAGTGACAAGTAACATGACTAACAGTAGCTGGCTCTTCAGGCTGGCACAGATGAAAACTGATTCAGGATGCCTGAACTGGAGGTTCTTAGCTCTATCCATGTCTGTTTTCACATGCTTAGCTGTAATCTTGACTGTCTCCTAGGACACTCAGTTTTTTCCAGTAACTATCGTTTGTCCTAGTGATATTTCAGTCACCTAGGTTGGCTATTCCTGTGTGCAATAATTTAATTCAGTCGCACATGTAAGGTGGGGGAGGTGCATGAGAGTAAGAGTTGGGTCTCCAAAAAGCTTATATGTTGGCTCAGCTCCCTATAACAAGAGGCCAGCTGTCAGTTTTAGAGCTGGATCTCAGAGCTCATGAGTGTTTTGTTCTTGGGTTTAGTTAAGTGCTGTACCACTACATTACTGAAGACCCAGATTCTATAAACATTTCAGCACATATCTTATACTTTACTGACCTGTATATCTCCATTGAAGTGACTAGAACTACTCGCACGAGTCCAGTTACACACCAGCTTAAGTGCTTACATAATAAGAGCTGTACTTTGTACATCTGAAGGTGACAAGCACACAGCTGAGGTGTCTTTTTTTTTTTTAATTCTCTTTTGCTCACATTTGATGACAGCTTCTTAAAACTTTATGAATTAGACTATTTTTTCCTCACTCCTGTATTTTTAGCTCGTGTGCGCAATGATTTGCTATTGTAAAGTTGAGCTATATTGACACTAATATTAGTGTGTGTTGCATAGAGAAATTAACTGAAGAAAAATAAACTATTTTTGGTGGATGGGGGTAGGGGCGTTCTGGTGAAGTAACCACATCCTGCCAAGGGAATTAATTACACTGATACTGCAAAACCTTGTCGAGAAATCAAGTAGAGTAGTCAAATTTTGTGCCCATATCGTATTCCTTTTAAACCTTTTATTCACTTAGGAATAAATCTCTACAGTCACAGCAGTGTAAGTCTGGAGTAGCTGCACTGAAGTCAATTTAATTACTCCAGAGTTACGTGAGTGTGACAGAGCAGAATCAACCCCCAAGCAAGTGCAACAGCTGCCTCTAGACACAATACCTGTATAACCAATTAATCCCAATTTTAAGCATTTCTACTCAACTTCAGCTTTTTAAAAATGTCAAATTGTCAGTTTCTAATTATTGTAACTAGTTTGCAGATTTCTTGAGGTGCCATGATTGGAGACTGGCTCTTTAGATTTTCTGTTAATTAATAAATACTGTTCGTTTAATTTATTCATTCAAATGTAAGTTTTCAGTCAGGCTTTATGCTAAAATTAGCTGCTGGACTACAAAATCCCCTCAACTAATGTCACCAGTGGAGGCACAAAAAGAGGGAAAAAAACCCCACCCTTGTACTCTGAAATCCATATCTTATTTTTTTTTCTTTTTTTTTTAATGGTCAAAGGGAAATTCTCTGGGAATTTCCCAGGAAGTGGAAGGGAAACTTTGTTTATCAAACTCATGACAGACTGCTTTCAAGCTGACCAAAGTCTAGGCAATGGAATATTTTGTTAGCTCTTTTTTGATATGAAACTGAATGGATAATGGCTGGGAGGAAGTGTGCCATGCTCCTCTGGAGATTTTCACTCCCTTGAACTGCAATCCAGTTCCAGTCCTGGGCTTCCTTCCACAAAAACAAAGCAGTGACAAATTATTGTTGCTCCTTTTGCCAAGTGGGTAGCCAATTTGGGGGCTTTGCAGTGGGCTAGCTTCCTTTTTGAGGAGCAATTAGTCACACAAATTCCCCATGTCCTCTCCTAGCCTAGTTTTAGTCACAGAATGTACACAAAGTTCTGTTACCCTGGACGCAGAAAAGGAATAATAGCTAAATTGTACACATGCAATTTAACTTGGAGAAACTCTAGTAAGACCCTGCTATATTCAGCCCTCTAGCAAGAAAACCACTTCCTTTCTGACCCATTGCTTTGCCTACAGGTGGGCAGCACCAGTGGAAGGGCAGCCAGCACATCCCTCGGCACGTGCCCTTTCCCGCAGGCCCCATTGGCCTGGAGCGGTGAACCGCAGCCAGTGGGTGCCATGATCGGCCAAACCTAGGGACGCGGCAAGTAAACAAACCAGCCTGGCCTGCCAGGGGCTTTCCCTGAACAAGCAGTGGACCGGCTTTGAGAACCACTGATCTAGACCATCTCTGAGAGGTGTTTGTCCAACCTGCTCTTAAGAATCTCCAATGATGGAGATTCCACGACCTCCCTAGGTAATTTATTCCAGTGCTTAACCACCCTGACAGTTAGGAAGTTTTTTCTTATGTCCAATCTAAACTGCCGTTGCTTCTTGTCCTATCCTCAGAGGTTAAGGAGAACAATTTTTCACCCTCCTCCTTGTAGCATCCTTTTTATGTACTTGAAACCTGTTATTATGTCCCCTCTCAGTCTTCTCTTTTCCAGACTAAACAAACCTAATTTTTTCAATCTTCCCTTATAGGTCATATTTTCTAGACCTTTAAACATTTGTGTCGCTCTTCTCTGGACTGTCTCCAATTTGTCCACATCTTTCCTGAAATGTGGCACCCAGAACTGGACACAATACTCCAGTTGAGGCCTAATTAATGAAGGGTAGAGAGGAAGAATGACTTCTCATGTCTTGCTTACAACACTCCTGCTAATGCATCCCAGACAGATGTTTGCTTTTTTTGCAACAGTGTTACACTGTTGACTCATATTTAGCTTGTGATCCACTGTGACCCTCAGATCCCACTCTGCAGTGCTCCTTCCCAGGCAATCATTTCCCATTTTGTACATATGTTCCTTTTAGTCAGAGATTGGAAGTCAAAAGCAAACTCTCCTGCTTTTTCAACTCCCAATTTAGTTTTAAACTTTGAATTAACTAATCACTGAACTGAAATGAAGGAAATAATCTCTCTCTATCTGCAGAAGAGTGACTACTGTTAAAAGCTGATTTAGCACTTTAACAAACTCTGGTTCCAGGAGCTTAGCAAGTGACTTACACCAGTTTAGTGGTTTGACTTTGGGTATGGCTACACTGGAAGTTTCATAGTAAGTACCCGTATGTCATTCGTAACCTGCATTTCAGTACTACCCTGTAGTTTGCACAGTGTATTAGTTTAATCTTGTAAAGCAATTTGGGATACTTTCAGATGACAAATGCTATGTAAGTGTACATGCTAAAATCACGCTGGATAACGGATAGTTGCAAATGGTCAGTTGGTGTTGAGTCCATGAAAATTATCCCTGTTTGCTTGTTTTGTCACTCTTCTACTATAGTAGCATCTAACTTAATGACTGCACTCCATTGTGAACTAAAAGGCAAATAAACTAAGAGGTGGTATGGAGTAGGGACTTCAAGAATGGCTTTACCAAATCTATGTCACCGAGGATTAATCTCAAAGAATCATTGCAGTATTTAGCACTGTTAGTAGCCTCTATCTGAGAGAATCTCACACACTATTCTAATACTAGGCTCAACTTGCATTAGTAGAAGTATTCAGGGGATGCCTGGACCACATCGGGATGACAGTTTCATAATCACTAGAATTCAACAAATCTATCCTCATTATTAAAAATAGCATTGCAAAGAAATTAAATTGAATTTTAAAACCACCATATCTAATGTGAAAAAGAGCAGTGACTCTCACAGAGAAATAGGAGAAGCACAAAAGTGCCTGATACAGTTTCATAGTATAATATAAGTGAAACCACAAAAAAACCACAGAAATGTCAATTTGGCCTACGTGTATGTTCTAGGAAACTCCCCTGAAAGTAGATCTAAATCGAGTTTAATTTTCCTTTTCATACCAGTTTTGCATTGTATTTCCAACCAGCACAAACTCTAAGGGTTAGGCAAGTGAAATATCCCAGAATTAAACAATAATTCCAGAGAAGATTGGCAACTGACACCGTGTGTAGCATCACTTTGAAGAGGAGGAATTTGGTCTCTGGCCCTAATCTTGCATGAAAAGATCATTAATTGGTGCTAGCTTTGTGGCCTTGTGCTGGGGTTCTGGTTTGATTTCTCTCTCTCTTTCTCCCTGCACTAGGTGAACGGTAACTTCAAAGAGCTGAATTGGTCTAAAGGGAAAACCTCCATAGTTTTACAGGGATTTATAGGGCTGCAAGGTGAGGAACTGGTTATGAAGGCCTCAAACCTGCAAGTGCTTATGTAAGAGTTATAACTTTAAGAATGAGCAGAGTTCCACTGAAGTCAATGGGACACTGACTGTGGTGGTAACCCCAGCACCATTCCTCCCACTCTGAGCAGCTCTTATGTGGGGTCCCCATTCTGATTGTATCTCCCCAACTCCTTCCTCCCCTTGACTGGCTCCCTCTGAAGTACCTCCTGGCTCAGTGGTGGCAGCTCTCGCAGCAGCTTCTTTCTTGGATGCCTGGTCCAGTATGTCCCTCTGTAGTGGCAGGTCAAGAGGCGCTGGTGACAGTAGCAGCACCTGAGTCAGTGAGGATAGGGTGGAGGAGTAGGCTGATTTTTTTTTTCTTTTTTCTTTCTTTATTTTTTAAATGCAGAAATGCTCTAGTTTCAACTCCAGCTTGGTGCTTTTAGGGATCTTGGTTGAAACCATGCACAAGGAGCTGAGGCCCTCGCATTACATAGCTGCCCATCTTTCCGCGAGCCACCATTTGGGAGTCTGAGAGCCAGAGTATTACGGTGGATTCCTCGATTAGAGCAGAGCATCTACCCCATACCATCTCTTAGTTTATTTGCCTGTTAGTTCACAATGGAGTGAAGTCATTAAGTTAGATGCTACTATAGTAGAAGAGCGACAAAACAAGCAAACAGGGATAATTTTCATGGACTCAATACCAACTGACCATTTGCAACTATCCGTTATCCAGCTTGATTTTAGTATGTACACTTACATAGCATTTGTCATCTGAAAGTATCCCAAATTGCTTTGCAAGATTAAACTAATACACTGTGCAAACTACAGGGTAGTACTGAAATACTTTATACTCTGAGGCTTGCACATCCAAGTTCTCAAACTCTGCAAGGTAACACATGGCCCATCAAATGGCCTGGAAATACAAAAAACAGGTTGAACTCATACTGTAATGTTCGGATAGCCTAAAGCATAAGAGAAAACTTGCTTCATCAGCCCCCCCTCTGGTGTTCTGTTCTATACAGGTTCTTATATTGTGCTCATCACCAGAGATCTGAGCAATTTCCAGTACTGCATTAAGCAACATGACTAACATTTGTCATGAGGGGTTTATTTTCTTCTGCTCTCCCCAAAGGGGGAAGTGTGAGCTGTGGGGTGTTTGATTTTGGAATTTTTTTATAATGTGTTTATATACACTTGTTGCTCTGTGTGTGTTTGGGGAAGGCAAGCTCAAAGAAATGTGCCTTGCACTTGTAGTGGAAGGAGGTGAGGTGTATGATGGTCCTATGTTCCTGAGGGCGTTTCTTTCACAGTCAAGGGGCAGACACCAAGAAAGTTCTGTCTCCTGCACAGACGAGTTTTACCCTTAATCTAGAAAATTCCATTACGCCTGAGGAGCTGAGCTATCAATCACATCCTTGTTGCAGTGCTTTAGTCAATCTTGTAGATATCCTGGCTGCCTCATGTATTTTCCTAGGGGCTGCAGCAGCCAAACACATCCAGGAGCCCAACAAAAGGGAGCATGCAGTTCTGAGTGCACAGATTTACAGGATGACTTTGAAAATATGGCCCTTGTACAGGCCAATGTACACTAGGGCTAAGATTTTAACCAATAACTAGTGACTTTTGGATGCCCAGCCTGGGACACCTGAAAGAAGCATGATGACCAGAAAATGATGAGCACCAAATAGGGCCCCTTTTCAGATGTCTCAGTTGTAAATCTAAATTCACTAGTCATTTAAAAAAAAATAAAAAATCTTGTCTCATCCCTCATCACCATGATGTCTGAGTGCCTTGAGCCATTCATGGAACTCCCACTGAAGGGTAGCTGCTGGCTAAGAGCCACTGCAAGATGCATAAAATACTAGTAGAAGTAAGTGCTGATAAGTGAGTACCTGCTGCTGCTGCTGCTGCTGCTGCTGCCCTTTTATGTCCACTGTAATGTTTTCCATAAAGACTAACTTCCTTTCTTGCTCTCTCTCTTGCTTTCAGTTGGGAACAGAGGGCCAAATCCTGTGAAGTGCTGATTGCCTTCTGCAAGATGCTGAGCACCGGGAGTAGAAGGTGGCAAGAACCTTGCAGAGGATGCTCAGTATCTCTCAGGTTAGATCCTGTGGATGCTTTGAGAGGTGGATTGACAGGTGTTTAGTTTATTGCAACATCTGGAAGTACTTCTGCATCCTCTGCTGAAATATTGTGTGTAACTTCTTACAGCACTAAAAGGTGTGATGTCCAGTCATGCCTGCAGCAGCAGTGTACCAGGAAAGCAGTTGTTTTTGTCTTGCTCTATGCTTTTAGGGATAGAGGGCTTCTGGCAGGACAAAAGAATCACTGTAACCAGAAGGGGTGACTGATCAATGTGACCATGTCATCCCAGGCTACAAAGTTGGCAGATCTCCTCAGTGAAGTCTTGTTGGTGATTGGAGAGGTCTCCACAGGGCATGGGTTGGGGCAGAGATGAAGTGGTGAAACAACACCCCCCCCATCTCCCCCTACATGAACCCAGGGTGGTGATGGCATTGGGAGTCGTATTTGTCTCTGATTCAAAACTACAGCCGGATGCTAGTAGGCTGCTGCTGAAACTAAGCTTTTTTGGATAGGGTGAAAATCCGAAGTCTTGACTATTGTGGTAATTAAGGCTAAGCCAAGAGTTTGGCTGAATCAAGGCCTAATAGAGCTGACTGAACATTACCAAAATTAGAAACTTTAATGAAAAATTGTGACTGAAAAAACTTCATGACAATTTTTGGGAAATTGTTTCTTTGGTTTATGACTTGCTCCAGTAGTTAAAAGCACTGTTGTGTTTCATAAGAGCTAGAATGCCTAGCCCCAGGATCTTGACCAAAATTTTATAGGGTAAGTAGATTCTGCCTACTTAAAACTTGCTTTGTAGTTTCACTTGGGGAATCGGAAGAGATGGGGGAAATCTTCTTTGTGGTCATGAATAGGTCACTTAATTTTTCTGTCCCTCGGTTTCCCTACCTATACAATGAGGATATGCCTACATAACTGACAGAGGTGGAAGTTTGAAAAGCACTTTATTCCTATGAAATGTCGCCAATCCAAGGATCTCAAGGTACTCATATTAAGTCGATAAGATTCTTCACTTTCCATCCTTGACAGAGCACAAGTCTACATGAGAATTAACTGGCTGCCACCTTTCATTTTGGTGCAGCCTGCATCACCTCTGGGTAAAGTGAGTGGTCTGTCTAGTTGTTAGAGCACTTAGCATCTTTCTAACAAAGATTTCAATAGATATTCCAAGTGACCATGAGTAGTAATAACCCACGTGAAAACTACCTCCTTTAAAGTATTTCATAACTGACATCACAGGGAAATATATATAGATCTGAGGATCACAATAAAACAGTTTCCACCCCAAGATAACAAAATTCAGAGGTTTAACATAATTAGCAGGTTTCCCCAATAATGCAGAAGACACTTTGCCCACACCCATTGCAGATCGCTAATTACTTGTGCTGTGATTCCTGCAGTGTCCTGGGTACTGGTTGACAGGTCACCTATATGAAGTGCAATATAACAAGATTTATAGAAAACAGTCAGAAAAATACAGCTATAGAATCTGAAGGAAACAGTTGACTGGTACAGACTCTTAACATAACCAGCTACCCTCCTCATTGTGTAAGTCTCCTCCACAAGCAAAACTCTTGTGCTGCTCTCACATATACAGTTCAAACTGGGATTCCTCTCCCCAGTATCATGCATGGTTGCTGCTGCTGAGGTCCTTAGATCCTTTCCTACTACGTTGTTATACTGGGATATAAGGCAACTTCACAAGGGGCCTTGGATCTTGCATGAAACTTAGAAGATCAGACCTAATGCTACTGCATACTGATCTTTCTTTCACCTCTTCCAAGCTGTGTTTAAATAAAAAATAAAATAAAATCTGTTCAAGGGAGAATGATGGAGGCAGATGAAAGATGAGACAAAATGAGCCGTTAAAGACAGCGCTGAAGTGGGAACCTGAGTTGAAAGATACGGACCACAGTTCTGAACTATAGCTTGGGGTGGGAGCAAATGTTTCTGTATCATCTCTGGGGCCTCCTAGATTCTGGAGCCAGCCAGGGATTGGACTGATCACTGGTATAAACTAGAGCAGCCCCCAGGATGCTCTAACTTACACCTGGCTGCTAAAAGCCAAGAATAGTTGGTGTGGCTCGACACTCCAGGCATGCCCCCTTTTTCAGCCAGCCACTCCCCAGCATGCTTCCTATATCCCAGACTACACATGTGAGTAAGGTGTGGAGCTGATGTAGTAGTTCTGCTAGCCACTCCCCAACATGCTTCCTTTATCTCAGGCTACAAAATGAGGGGTGGAGCTGATACAGTGGTTTTATACCAGTCAGGGACTGCCCCTCCACAGTGGGAATTCCTGGGTAGCAGGTTAAACTGGCTTTATTCCTGCTGTGAGTTACCACAAAGTCATGAAGCAGAAATAATTGGAACAAATAATTTTTTTTTCCAAATCTAGATTACTTCTATTTCAGATTAAGACAAAGAAAGAACAATCGAATGTATCCAAGTCAGGTCCTCATCTGGTGTCCATTGGTTACACTTCACTGACCTCTTCCAATGGAGAGAACTACACTGATTTATATAGGCTGAGGGTCTGGCCCTCCATGCGTATGCGAGTGAGCGAGAGAACACTGACTCTCTCGCTAATATTCCACATCTGAAATGAAACACAGAAAACGGCAGCTGCCCTTCATGAGTCAGAAAGGCCCTGTTTAAAGGAGCAGGATGCAGAAGACAGAATAACAGAGCCTCCTTTCCCTTACATAGCCGTCATCACCACAAAACCCACAAAGATTTTAAACTAACCACAGGGTAACATGAAACAAATGGTAGCCAAATGGCTGAACTAAAGAGAATATAAATCCACCGCTTTCAAGCAACTGCAATTTGCTAGCAGTAGTTTTCTGATAGATGTGTTTATTAAAACACGCCTTTGTTTTACTTTTATTTTGTTTTATAATATGGAGGCCTCATTCAAGCCCTGATGCAGCAGTCCATGCCCGTTCAGCAAAGCGCTTTAACTTGCACTTCGCTTTAAGCATATGTTGTCCCATTGAAGTTAGTGTGACTCGAGCATGTGTTTAACATTAAACAAGGGTTTAAAAGCTTTGATGAATAGAGATGGTCTTAAATGTTTTGCTGAATTTGGACCCCAGTGGATAATTCCTGAGAGGATGAAAAAATCTCTTCTGTAATGAATGTAAATGTTACCTCTTGTTCTGGATTTTCTTCTGTTAGGATTAGTAGAAATAATCATATCGTGTTAGTAATCCCAGTGTTTTAGTTTCATGTTGGCAGTATGGACAAAATGCCTTGGTTGGTTTGCCGGCTCTGACCTTTGGGCTTGCTTTATCCTGCCACAACAAATTCTCAAAGCGGTTTGTAAATGACTTTTCCACAGAAACCCTCTTCTTTATGTGAGCTATTCATTTTTTCTTAAAATGAGCAGAGGCGTGTTGTGATAACGGGGTCTACAAAAGTACTCTACTTGTGAGCTCAAGTGTAAAAAGTGAGTGTCAGTTCATAGATTGTGATATCTTATCATAATAAATGTTGATGGGAAAGTTGCGAAAGGGAGATGGACTGAATTAGCTAAAACAAAAAGGCCTATTGATATGCTTCAAGGACTGTTAAAATTATGACTGGTAAACAAGGGGAGTGGAAATCAACGAATAGGGCCTACCAAATTCATAGCCATGAAAAACATATCATGAACTGTGAAATCTGGTCTTCCCCCATGAAATCTGGTCTTATGTGCTTTTGCTCTATACTATACAGATTTCTGGGGGGAGACCAGCATTTCTCAAATTGGGGGTCCTGTCCCAAAAGGGAGTTGCAGGGGTGGTTGCAAGGTTTGTTTGTTTGTTTTTTTTGTTGTTTTTTTGTGGTGGGGGTGTCACTGTCTCGCTAACCTTACTTCTGTGCTGCCTTCAGAGCTGAAAGGCTGGAGAGCGGCGGTTACTGACTGAGGGCCCAGCTCTGCAGCCAGCAGCGCAGAAGTAAGGGTGGCAATATAGTATGCCATGCCATGCCATGCCATACTGTGCCATCCCTACTTCTGCACTGCTGGTGGTGGTGGCTCTGTCTTCAGCGTTGGGCTCCTGGCCAGCAGCTGCTGTTCTCCAGCTGCCCAGCTCTGAAGGCAGCACTGCCACCAGTTCAGAAGTAAGGGTAGTAGTACCACAACCACCCTACTACAATAACCTTGTGACAACCCCCCACAAAGAGCAGTGCATTGTGATAGCTATCCCAGTGTGCACGTGGCTGCAACGTGCTTTTCAAATGGGGGGGTTTGGAGTGTGACAGGGAGTGTGTTGTGTGTATGTGGAGAGAGAGACAGTGTGTTTTGTGGGGCAGAGAGTGTGTCAGCATGCTGTCTTGTAAATTCAGACAGCAGCAGACACCCCCGCACCCCGCCTCTCTCTCTCACACACACACACTATCAGCAGCAGCATTCCACAGTAATGGTTGCTTTGTCCCGGGGCAGATAAGCATACTAGCTGGCTGAAACAGAGCTTTGAAAGGGGATATCCACATGCCTGCAGTTGAGTTCAAAACAATGCCAAGAGTGGCCACTTGACTTCAGGGGATTATGAGTATGGGTAACCTGGGATGCAGCAAGCTTTATGCTTCTCATTGAGGTGAATTACCAGGAGCACTCCAGCTGCAGAGTCCAGGAGCTCTAAGGGCTTGTCTACATCACAAAGTTGCAGCGCTGGTGAGAGGGTTACAGCGCTGCAACTTAGGAGGTGTACACATCTGCAGGGCATCACCAGCGCTGCAACTCCCTGTTTGCAGCGCTGGCCGTACTCCCGTTTTGTCTCAGGTGTAGAGGATCCAGCGCTGGTGATCCAGCTCTGGTAATCAAGTGTAGACACTTACCAGCGCTTTTCTTGACCTCCGTGGAATAAGCAGGTATCCCAGCATACCTGAGGATACCTCTCTGGTAATCAAGCAGGTCTCCTTCCCCGCGGTTTGCTCCGGTGTTCTCCGAATCCCCCCCCAAGCGGGTCTCCTTCCCCGCGGTTTGCAGGGGGGTTCGGGGAACGCGAGAGCAAACCGCGGGGAAGCAGGTCTCCTTCCCGCGGTTTGCTCTCGCGTTCCCCGAACCCCCGTGCAAGTAGGTCTCCTTCCCCGCACCCCCGTGCAAGCAGATCTCCTTCCCCGCGGTTTTACTCTCACGTTCCCCGAACCCCCCTGCAAGCAGGTCTCCTTCCCCGCGGTGTGCTCTCACGTTCCCCGAACCCCCGTGCAAGCAGGTCTCCTTCCCCGCGGTTTGCTCTCGCGTTCCCCGAACCCCCTCCCCGCAAGCAGGTCTCCTTCCCCGCGGTGTGCTCTCGCGTTCCCCGAACCCCCGTGCAAGCAGGTCTCCTTCCCCGCGGTTTGCAGGGGGGTTCGGGGAACGCGAGAGCAAACCGCGGGGAAGGAGATCTGCTTGCAGAGGGGTTCGGGGAACACTGGAGCAACCCGGGGAAGGAGACCTGCTTCCCCGCGGTTTGCTCTCGCGTTCCCCGAACCCCCCTTGAAGCCGCCCAACAGCGCTGCAGTGTGGCCACATCTAACACCACTTGCAGCGCTGGTTGCTGTAAGTGTGGCCACTCTGCAGCGCTGGCCCTATACAGCTGTACTAATACAGCTGTAACAACCAGCGCTGCAAAATTGTAGATGTAGACATACCCTGAGTGCCTTGCCAATGTGGACACCTCAGGGATAAGGGCACCCAGGGCTGATTTAATGCGCTCTAACTTGCAAGTGTAGCCAAGCCCTTAGTGACTAAAGCACAGGACCTGTGCTACCATTAAGGCAAACTAGGCGGTTGCCTAGGGTGCCAAGATTTGGGGGCACCAAAAAGTGGTGCCCTCCAATTTTTTTTTACAGTGGTTCCTCCCTGAGCGCACGGTCGCTGCTCCACTTCTCCCTCCTCCCAGGCTTGCAGCACCAATCAGCTGTTTGGCACTGCAAGCCTGGGAGGGGAGGAGAATTAGAGTGGGGGCGGCGTGCTTGGGGAGGATGCGGAGCAGAGAAGAGCTGGGGTGGGGAGGTGCTGCATGGCTCCCCGCAAGGGGGAACTCCTATGGAGGGGTGCCTCAGGGCGGAGGGGGGGATGGGGAGCTGCCACGTGGCTGGGAGAGGGCGCAAGGTGGAAGTTTCACCTAGGGCACGAAACTTCCTTGCACCGGCCCTGCTAAAGCAGATATGGGGCTGGGAATCAAATAGGGAGGGGGCAGATGGTGGTGGAGCAAAAGAGGAAAGAAAATATTTAGGAGGAAAAAAACAAGCACAGAAGCAATGTTACCTCTGGTGAGAGTTTGTGCAGGTTATTAGGGCAGACTTACATTGTGTATGATTTTTGCAATGAAAGAGGGAAGAGGAACCGGAGCAGAATGTTATGCAGTGAGGTTACTTTTTGAAAATATTCTTTGGTTTCCTGAGGAGGATCAGCTGTAACTGTCCCTGCATTTTTGTGTTGCATACACTATATTAGTTAAAGCTTATCTACACTTACTGCGCTGCAGTGGTGCAGCTGCATCATCTGTAGCACATAGTGAAGACACTACCTACGCCAACGGGAGAGCTTCTCCCATCGATGTAGGTACTCCACCTTCCCAAGAGGCAGTAGGTGTGTCAGTGGGAGAAGTCCTCCCAGCAACATAGCACTGTCTACCCAGGGAATTCAGTCAGTCTAACTCTGTCGCTGAGAGGTGTGGATTTTCCGGCACCCCAGAGCGACATAGTTATACCAACATAAATTTGTAGTGTAGACTGGGGCTAAGAGGAAGGTTGCAAATTGCAGCAGACCTTTGGGTTTCAGACTGATTGTGATGTATATTTTCTATATTACCGGCTGGATTGACCACCAGGGCGAGAGGCGCAGGTGGAGTCGATGATGGAGCATCAGCCATCTACTTACTGCAGTGAAGATACCGCAGTAAGTAGATTTAAATACATCAACTTCAGCTACGGTATTCATGTAGGTGAAGTTGCATAACTTAGATCGATTCCCCTCCACCCCCAGTGTAGACCAGACCTAAATGTGGTTTCACTGTACTTTCAGAATTGACAACTTTGTTTAAATGATCGAGGAATTCAAGTCCTCCATCATTTAAGTTATCTCAAGTCAATTTTTCAGAAGCTCATAAGTGACTTAGAAGCCAAAGTCCTATAGACTTTCAATGAGACTTGGGAGCCTCAATCACATTTGAAAATGGGACTTAGGAACCTCTCAGCTTTTGGATAATTAACTTTTTGGTGGAAAAGCTTCCTCTAGCTTTGGTCTGATTATGGTCATGGTTTAAGCTCACCTCTGAGGAATAGTGGGGGCAGTTTAGCTCAAATCTGACAGTTCATTGTTTACAGTTTTGGACATGATTGGTAACTATTTATATTTACATTTTAGAAACATAGAAGATTAGGGTTGGAAGGGACCTCAGAAGGTCATCTAGTCCAACCCCCTGCTCAAAGCAGGACCAATCCACAGACAGATTTTTACCCCAATTCCCTAAATGGCCCCTTCAAGGATTGAATTCACAACCCTGGGTTTAGCAGGCCAATGCTCAAACCACTGAGCTATCCCTCCCCACCTTTAAAAACATTCTGCTCTCTTAATGTCGTGCCAGTTCACTTATACGTTTGCTTCAGGTTTCTCCATTACCTATAATTGGTATATACCACCTCTGTGAGTAGCACTAAGTGAGTAATTTGTAGCAAATGCCATACTGAATACAGTAACTCCTCACTTAACATCCTCCCATTTAATGTTGTTTCAAAGTTATATCGCTACTCAGTTAGGGGACATACTCATTTAAAGTTGTGCAATGCTCCCTTATAATGTAATCTGGCTGCCTGCTTTGTCCACTTGTAAGATTCTATGGAAGAGCAGTGACTTTAAAAGGGAGCATTGCACAAGTTCCTCTTCTCTGCCTCCTCCTCCTCCCTCCCAGTGCTCCCCCCACTGCCACACAGCTGTTTGGCGGCACTTAGGACTTTGTGGGGTGAGGGGAAGAAGAAGAGGGGATGCAGCGTGCTCTGGAGAGGAGGTGGAGTGGGGGTGAGAAGAGGTGGGCCTGGAGCATCCCCGGCAAAGTTGGTGCCTGTTCTCTGAGGAAGCTGCCGCTGCTGCTGCGAAGGTGCTTCCTAGCGTCCTTGGCTGCAGCTGGCTATGCCTGTGTAGGATAAGCCAGAGGCACTTCCTAACAACAGTACTGTACAGTATATAATGCCTTTTGTCTGCCCCTCAAAAATTTCATTGGAACCTAACCCCCCGCATTTATATTAAATCTTATGGGAAAATTGGATTCATTTAACATCGTTTCACTTAAAGTTGCATTTTTCAGGAACATAACTACAGCATTAAGCGAGGAGTTACTGTACAAACTCCCATGAAAATTCACAATGTCAACAACTTATCATCTTACATACCTCCTAAGGCCTACCTTTGTCCTGATGTGTACAAATCACTCCCACTAGCTAAGATGACAAACACCTGTGACTACTTTGATCTCTGTGACTTACACAGTTTATGCAACTGCACCTGAGCTATTTTAGGCACAGGCCGTCCTTGTTCCTTGCTTAGTATAAGGGGCCCCTAACCTCTCACTGGGGTCCTTAAATGCTATTGCAATAATAAATACTAACTCAGTAAGTCAGTTGTCTGTCAGCAGCTTGAGATTCTCTTGAATTGATGTGTTTTTCAATATTTGCTGAATAATTTCAACAGTTGACTCTTGCTCTGTGACTTGGTCACAAACAGATCATTAGGAACACTCTGCAGCTGAAACTTTAAAGTGTGTTTAGTGATGTGACTACTAGGTTGGTTTGTTATAGTTTCTCTTCCCAGACTGGGTAAATAACTTTCAGCATCAAGTGTTGAGTGTGAGTACGGTATTTATGTTTGAGTTCAGCAGTCACTTTCTGCAAGCTAAATCTAAGCTTCATATTTGCAGCAAAGTTGATGCCAAAATTTCATTCAATACAGTGACCAAGGAAAGCCAGTACAAAGTGCCTGCCATTTCCTTAATTGAGCAAATAGTGTAGATAACATTTAGCTTCAGGTGAGAGCTCCCTTTGTTCTCGCCGGCATGCTTTTAGTGGCTTGATTTGTTTTTCTCTTCTACAATTAGTTTTTAAGCAGTCACTTTTCACACTCTCCCCTCCCAACCCCAAATCAAAATTGAAGCAAATGGCATTTATGAGAAATTGGAGATTGACATGTTGTTGCTTTTTAATCTCCCCCAGCACATTCCCACGTACAGCAGAAACTTTCACTTCTCACTCCCTGTTTTCTAGACACACACTGCTCCTGAAGCCGGTGTAAAAAGATCAATATAAGCTCATGTCTCAGATGCAGCACCAATAGTTTTCCCTCCCTGCCCCAATATTGAAAAGAATCAACTTACGTGTCTGGATTTTCTTGATACTTTGCTTAAGAGGGCTGGAAATCGAATGCAGTACTGGAACCAACTCCCTGCATTAAATGAGGAAGTGCTGATACAAGGTAGGATGTTTGAGGGACTGACTCACATGTGTAGCATAGTGGGTCTTGACTACCAGTGGAATGAAAGGAATAACCACACTAACTACAGCTTGCTCCGCTGAAGTTAGTGGTGATTGTGAAGTACCATCTAATAATAAATGCTCAGCAACATTTGATCTTCCATCTTTCTCACCTCCCTGTTTGGCCACACATTATGCTGTAAATGTCACAGAGCATTATGTATTGATCCAAAATCTTACCGTGATTTACGTGAACGTATTTAGGGGATTTTTAAAACATGGGTTAGCTATAAACTGCAAAGGCTAGTTATTGCACTGGCCTTTCTTGATCTTTTAGCATATATTATCTTTTAAATATGGGAGTTGGAGTGAGAAAATGGAATAAAGTGAATGGGTAAGACTGGGACAAACTATTACTGGGGGTATTTAATAATGTGTTCCAATGACTTTTTCTTAAGCTGCCAATTGCCATGTAATGTTCAGGTATTATAGTCCTTTTCAGAATTAGAATTCAGTAGAACCTCAGAGTTACGAATACCTCGGGAATGGAAGTTGTTTGTAACTCTGAACAAAATGTTATAGCTGTTCTTTCAAAGGTTTACAACTGAACATTGACTTCATACAGCTTTGCAACTTTACTATGCAGAGGAAAATGCTGCTTTTAACCACCTTAATTTAAATGAAACAAGCACAGAAACAGTTTCTTTGCCTGGTCAAATCTTTGGGGTTTTTTTAATTTTTAATTTTTTTAGCATTCCCTTTATATTTTAGTAGTTTGTTTAACACAGTACTCTGCACTGTGTTTGCCTTTTATTTTTGCTCTCTGCTACTGCCTGATTGTGTACTTCTGGTTCCAAATGAGGTGTGTGATTGACCGGTCAGTTCGTAGCTCTGGTGTTCATAACTCTGAGATTCTGTTGTACCCATGCTCTCTTACAATAAAATCAGACCTCATTTTGTTAAATCTACCATCTGACTAAGAGGAAGCACTTTTCCCCATGAAAACACTGCATGACAACATTTATGAACTACTTTTAACATTTCTGAAAGAATAACTTTACTTGAACTAATATACAGGACCTTGTCTGTGGTATCTGTTTGAAGGAGAAATTGATGCTGAAGGTATTTCTCTGGGGCAGTTCTATTTATTTACAAAGCTCATATGATGTCTTGTTTCTTTAAAAACATATAAGAGGCCATTTCCTTGTCATAATTTCCAAGCCTGCCTTTCTGGCCAGTACTCTGCCCAAAAGAAGCTCTCTTGGCTTCCTCTCAAAGCCACATTCACACACACACACTCTCTCCCTCTCTCTCATATTGTGTGCTTGCTTTCTGGTTCCTTTCTGCTTCTAACACATGCAGCTCTACCAATCAATGCCCCAGTAATTCCCAGGGAAAAACCTTTTTTTATCCCTGAGTTTGTGCTTTCTTAGACCTTCCCATGTGGCTCAGTGCCTTGGGTGGTGGCTTCCATTGTCTCCAGCTATCTTATACTAAAAAGGACTTTAATTGCTCCTTCCATTTAGTCTGATTTAAAGGTGACTAGCATGCCTATCAGCTTCAGTGAGATCTGTGATTGCGCACAGATCAATGGCATGCTTCCTGTGAGCCACCAATACCCTCCAGCACACTTACATAAGTGGTAGCAGGCATTCTTGACATCTACTTGACACTGAGACACTCAGTGTCTCAATCTATTAGATCAGAATTTGCCCTTCACTCACTCTATATATGGAATGACCCTGGTTGATGCTGTGTCCCAATCCCTGCCCATAATCTTCTCCAGACTCTCATTTCCTGGCTACCTGTTCCCAGCTCACCTAAATTAACTTTGCTCTCTTTGATTCCCCCCTCTTCTTGCACAACAAACTATAGCTGTGAATTTATCCACTATTTATTATTCTATGTATTTGTATATCATTTGTTTAGAAATAGCGTAAGCCTCGGCACATTTATGCAATAAAAACACGATTAAAAAAAGCGTGGCTCTTGTAGACAACAAGCAGCACTAAAGACAATCAATTTTCATTCATTTCAACTTCTCCATAAAACTCTGAAACACTTCCTTCATATCCAGCTTATCCATGAGCAAATTCTTGGGCTGACAGATGAGTATTGCAAATGCAGGCTCACACTAACCAATACCATTTCAGAGTTCAGGATTAGAGCATCTTGGAAAATAGGGCAAGGGAAGGTCAGTGAAAAATATTGACTCTTTGTTGGGAAAAAAAAAAGTTGGCTTTTGGCTGACCACTTCAGGGTAGGTAGGGGAGTGTGCGTGTATACACATGTTTTTACAAAAGGTAGAAATTTTCCATGTGGAGAATAATGCCTTTTTTTCTGACCAACTTCAATCATGAGCACCTTTTCCACACTGGGTCCCCGCTGGGGCTCCCCTCCCCTCTACCTGAGATCTAGCCAAGACAATGCCCCTCCCCCTGCCATCTCACACTTATTAATATGGAAAGGGCAGTGCTGTTGTGACCCCTTGACATCTGTTTGTGACGCCTAGGCTGAGAACCCCTGAAGCAGCTCATCCTGTTCAATGACTGTTCAATGAGAAACTGTCACCTTGGTTTCTGAGCAAGCAGCCCATACTCAGCAGGTTGCTCACCACTCTGAACAGCTTCACAAATCTAGATTTGTGTAGATCAGGGGTCGGCAACCTTTCAGAAGTGCTGTGCCAAGTCTTCATTTACTCACTCTAATTTAAGGTTTTGCGTGCCAGTAATACATTTTAACGTCTTTAAGTCTCTTTCTATAAGTCTATAATTATAACTAAATTATTGTTGCATGTAAAGTAAATAAGGTTTTTAAAATGTTTAAGAAGCTTCATTTAAAATTAAATTAAAATGCAGAGCCCCCTGGACCGGTGGCCAGGACCCAGGCAGTGTGAGTGCCACTGAAAATCAGCTCATGTGCCGCCTTCGGCACATGTGCCATAGGTTGCCTACCCTTGGTGTAGATCTTGTAGTACAGGGAAAGAAATTTAGTGTCCATCACAGCTGCAGCATAGGACTGCAACTATGCTTCTCTCCCCATCAGGCACTTAGTCTCCTACTAGTGTTCTATCCTCTTTGATAGTCATTTTGCCTGGCCAGTGCCAGCTCATCTGTATATCAATGTAACCTGTGGGGATGGAGATCCTTGTTTTGGAGGGGAATGGCATATGACAAGGGTCAAGAATCAGAGTAGATTTTTTCTAAATCTGCACAAGAAAGCTTATTTGACTAAATAAAACAGAATTATCCCTACAATTTTCTCTGTCTCTGAGCTTCACTGTAGACTTCTGCCTCAAAATCTCCCCCATCTCCCTTCCACTTGGCTTCCTGCCACACTTTTAAAGAAATGATATTTACATCATTGTAGAAGGTATTTAGGAAACTGAGTCCTGACATTCAGCTGTTTGCCTCCATCATCCTGCAAATGGCCATGCGGACTGGTTACTCTTTCTTAGCCCACGTCCAGACTAACCCGCGGCATTGGCGGGTTAAAATCAATTGCTCGGGGATCGATATATCGCGTCTAGTCTGGACGCGATGTATCGATCCCCGAGCACGCTTACATCGATTCCGGAACTCCATCAACCCGAACGGAGTTCCGGAATCGACATGGAGAGCAGCGGACATCGATGCTGTACCGTCCAGATGGGTGAGTACCTCGATTTTAGAAATTTGACTTCAGCTACGTTATTCACGTAGCTGAAGTTGCGTATCTAAAATCGATTTTAATACCCTAGTCTGGACGTGGCCTTGGAGAAGCCACGCAAGGCTGCTCAGAAAGGAGGCTCTGCTATAATTTTGCTGCTTTCTTTAGTTAGAACTCCAAAGGCTTGGCTTGGTCCCCCAAAATTGTTTACATCTTTTAAATCCTTCTGCTTATGACTTCTTCTATGTTTTTAATGTGCTTTACAAGTTCATATTGGCCTCTTTCCCAGTTTACACTGAAGTCATAAGAATATAAATTATAATCTCTCCAGATGTTTCTTAAGTGCCTTGATTCCAGAAATTAAAAAACACTTGGAGACCCATACAAAGCTACTCCAAATAATGGAATCGTACTATTTTCTAAAGATAACACAAGCCTCTGTTTGGCCAGGGGAGGGTGGGACGATGATCTAGGTAATCAAGTTGCCCTATTAGTATAATAATGTATTTTTAAAAAATGGATGTGACTGAATATTGCTTCAAAGAGTTTGTCTACACTGGAGCTGAAAGGTATAAATTCTAGCTCGAGGAGACATATCTGCACATACGTATGGGGTTGAACTTGGTGCAGCCCCTCATGTCACTGTGGCTAAGCTTCTATTTTTAGTGCACTAGTGCTATCAGAGCTAGCATAGGTATGTCTCCTTGAGCTGGAATTTACCAGCTGCCGGCTCCAGTGTAAAGATATACTCTTAGGGTGGATAGAAATCCAGTATGATTCCCCGCTTTCAGCAGTGATACCCGATAGTTGTATGTCTGACTTTCTAACTAGAAAGAAGAACACATCAAGATTGTACCCTTTCTCCTCCCCTCTGTGCCCTATTCATGGAATCCCACCAATGATGCCGAGACATATCTGACCAAGGACACATCTCTTCTATCAGGCAGACAGAATTTAAGAGCACTTTAGCTGCAGCTGGTATTCTCCTCCTCCTCCTCTCTAATCCATCAAAATTTGTTCTGTGCTGGACATAATGGGTCCCTTTGACATCCCAGCAGGATCCTGCATCAAAGTGAATCACATGCGAGGCCAGATCCTGCAATCTAGGTGAAATTCTTCCTCAGCCAGAGGGGGAATTCTTCCCCAGCACAAGCTTAAGCTCATTAAATTCTGAGGATGTAAGTGAGCTTGAAGTGGTGCTTAGATCTGTGAGGACCTTCTGCACTGGGTGAATTCTGCCCCCCCCCCTTCCCAGCTCACACTTCCTTTGGAGTTAATGGGGGTGATGGGATTGTAGAAGACCCAGTCCTTAAATGATATAGTCCAAAGACCAGAGTGACCTCAGAATCAGTGTGTTCCTTTTCATATACGTTGGGAAACTCACTCTATCAAATGTGTGGGCAGAGCTTTCCAGCTGGACTCATTAAAATTTCGATTACACACTATGACCAATAAAGATCTAGAAATATGACTGTACCTTTGTGACTGCTGAGTAGGGTGAAAATTGCTAAAAGGAATTATTATAATTGCACCTCTTTCTCCCCCTCCCTTTTGAGACTTACAGATAAGTGAACCAAACAATCAAATTCTTTATATGGGGAAAGAAACAATCCTACTTCATAAGGCTGTGTGAAGGAATGGCCTTACCAAATCTATAGGTCTACCACTTGGTTTGCCATATTTAACTTCTCTGAAGTGATTTGCTTTTGGTAAAGCTAGTTACGCCTCAGTCTGGATAAGGATAGAAAGGTTATTTATCTCAACATGTTGACCACTATGTGCGCTTCTCTCCTTAATATAGCTGCCAACTTATCTGCATCAGAACCCAGCTTTCATCACAGCCTTAGGTAGCTCTAGCATATTGGGACTATGACCAATTGCAATTCATTCCTTTCACTTCCAGTTCCGTGATGGCACATGTTGCACTTTCCATTGAGCTAGAAGAAGAATAAGCAGGGGGAAAGGTTCAGAGCATGTAAAACAACAAGAAGATGGTAAGCAACAAACACCTGTATACTAACAAAGTCCATTGTTATGCAGGTCAATGCATAGGCAGTCAGGGCAACCTTCTTCACACAACACAAACAGGGAGGCAATGGTCAACAGCAACATTTTCCTCAATAGAAAATTACTGCTAAAAATTGGTAATGGGAGTTGATTGGCAGGGAGCCCCCATCCACATGGCTAAGGTCTAATGACCTAAAGATGTAAGGGAAAATAGCAACAAAAACTCAAGTAGTATTTCAGCTAATACATGGGAAAGAAATTGGCAAAACAAGCAGGGATCATTCTAGCTCCATAAGGCCCAAACTTTCAAAAGGGACCTAATTTGGGACGTTTCAGCTTTCAGTTGCCCAGCTTTTGACACCTAGAGGCCTGGTGTTCAGAGATACTGAGCACTGGGAAGTTGATGGGACCTGTGAGTGCCCAGTAACCCATAAATGAGGACCTCAAATGTCTTAAATTGGATATGCAAAATCAGAGACCACTTTTGAAAACATGGTCCTGACTGTATAGATTGCGGTGCTGCCAGGGATGCTCAGAAAAGGGAGGGGAGGAAAGTCTTGCTTTTATAAAGGCATAGTGTGTGGTTCCCAGCCATGTACCCCCCTGCTGGTGTACAGGCTTCACTATAGACTGACTGATGATAAATCCTAGGCCAGGGCTTAATGAAATTGTACCTGGCTGTGCTGCCATGGCCTCTGCGAGCTACACTATTGCAATTGAAAGGAATGGAGCAGCTACATATCATTTGTCAATATTTTATAATTTAGTACAGTACGCAAGCAACTTTATGGCCAATGCTTTTTTTTTTTTTAAAGTATTACTAATGCTGTTTTTCCCTTGCTTGTGTTAGAGCTTTTCACCATTCCTGGCTTTGCTTTCATTTATTCCTTCTCTTTTCTCTTGAATAGAACATTGTGCCTCTCTTCCTGTTTGTGTCTTCAGTGTCTGTTTCCTCTCTTTTTTCAGCCTTTTTGGCTTCCTGTCCCTCTATATGTGTCTTCTATGCTTTCTTTCACTCCTTTAATTTATATTCCCAGTATTACACAGCACACTACTTCTCTTTTCTAAAGTCTCCCATCAATCCCTCTTGTGATCTCTCCTGTCTGAGGCCATGTCTACATCTAAAACTTTACAGCGCTGGTTGTTATAGCTGTATTAGTACAGCTGTATAGGGCCAGCGCTGCAGAGTGGCCACACCTACTGCTAGCAGCGCTGCAAGTGCTGTTAGATGTGGCCACACTGCAGCGCTGTTGGGAGTGATGCATTGTGGGCGGCTATCCCACAGGGCACCTCGTCCCAAAGCGGCGCTGGGGCTTGTGGGAAGGGGAAGGAAGTGTGATTGTCCTTCTGCTTCCTGTTCCTGTTCCTGTTCCAACGGCCAGCGTTGCTTTGGTACACATGCGGAGCACTGTGGCAGCATTGTGACTCTAAAGCGGTTTTTCTGCATTATCTTTCAAGAATGGATCCTCAGGTACTGAATACCGTACTAATGACTATTGCCAGCACATCTCGCCTTACTGTTGATCTAATCCTTAGGCTGCTAAATGTGCGTGTGACTGACATTGAGGAGTGGGACAATGGTACTGAATCGCATCAATATGCAGACAGTACAGTGCTAGTGGCAATAACAGACATGCTCTGCTCCGTGGAGCGGCGCGTTTGGGCTCGGGAAACCAGCACTGAGTGGTGGGATCACATCGTCCTGCAGTCATGGGATGACGAGCAGTGGCTGCAGAACTTTCGTATGAGGAAAGCCACTTTCATGGCACTTTGTGATGATCTCGCCCCCAACCTGCGGCGCATGAACACGAGATTTAGAGATGCCCTTTCTGTGGAGAAGCGGGTGGCTATTGCAATCTGGAAGCTGGCAACTCCAGACTGTTTCCGATCGGTGGCGAACCAGTTCGGAGTGGGAAAGTCCACCGTTGGAATGGTGCTGATGCAAGTTTGCAGGGCCATTAATCGAACACTGACAAGAAAAACCGTGACTCTTGGGAACGTGCAGGACATTTTAGATGGCTTTGCAGAAATGGGCTTCCCTAACTGTGGAGGGGCAGTAGATGGGACGCATATTCCTATTATCTCTCCACCCCACCTGGCATCGGAGTACATTAATCGCAAGGGGTACTTCTCTGTGGTTCTGCAAGCGCTTGTGGATCACCGTGGGCATTTCACTGACATTTACTCTGGATGGCCTGGAAAGGTGCACGATGCACGCATATTTAGGAACAGTGCCCTGTTCAGGAGGCTTAGGGCCGGGACCTTTTTCCCAGATCACAAGATAACAGTAGGGGAAGTGGAAATGCCCATTGTGATTCTGGGAGACCCCGCTTACCCATTAATGCCATGGCTCATGAACCATACACGGGGAAGCTTGACAGGAGCAAGGAACGGTTCAACTACAGGTTGAGCCGCTGTAGAATGACTGTGGAGCGTGCTTTTGGCCGTTTGAAAGCCCGCTGGCGCAGTCTTTTCGGGAAGCTAGATTTGATGGAAAGCAGCATTACCGCTGTTATATGCGCGTGCTGCACCCTCCATAATATTTGTGAAGGGAAGGGTGAAAGGTTCAGTGAGGAATGGACCTCCGAGGTTAGACGTTTGGAGAATGAGTTTGCTCAGCCAGAGAGCAGGGCTAACAGGGAGGCCCAGGAAAGGGCTTCAAGGATTAGGGATGCTATAAGGGAGCAATTTGATGCTGAGAGCCAGCAGTAATGATTGGTGCATGTGTTGTGCTTTGCTTTACATTGCTGTGTATAATTAACCATTTCTATCACCAATAAAACATAGGGAAAGAAATACAAACCAAATCCTTTTATTTGTCATACAGTAAAAAACAGGAAAGGGGGTATGGGTAGTTCACCGTACATTCAGATGTTTTAATATTTCCTATTTTACTCAATTGAAACCGCCTGATGCAAGTCACCGTTGCTTTGCTGCAGGACGATTGGGGTGGAGTGCACTGGGTAAGAATTAAACATATCTTGGTTACTAGGTGACCTAATAGGTGTTGAGGGCAGCTGATGATAATAAGGAACTGGGTGCTGCATAAAGCTATTTTGAGGATACACAGGGGGACAAGTAACAGTGCTTTGGGAAGGCTGTGGGATATCACGGTTTATATTTGTCTGCATGGCTACAAGAGACTCAAAAGACTTGGTTTGCCGAGACAGGAGTCTCATCATCTGCCTGGCTATTCTTTTGGCAGACAATTCCTGTCTCCTGCTTTCAGTCAGCCTCCATTCCTGTAAACTCTGCCTCCATTCCTGTTCACTTTTTCTCCACTCCTCAGTCTTCCTACTTTCCCTGTTGTAGTGGTTCAGAACGGTCTTGATCAGCTCCTCTTTTGATTTCCTAGGATTGCGCCTCAAATTCTGCAATCTACGTGAGGCTGGTGACACAGCTGCATTACTCGAGTTGCCTAGAAAAAGTAGAGACAGAGACATGTAAAACACAGGGCATCATTGTTTATTATCAACTTTTGAAGGACACTGTAAACTGTAGGTAGCATCCCTCTCACATACCTCACATAACACTGTAGACTTCAAGAAAGCTGACATGTCTAGCAGTGGGGTGAGTACTTTTGCTTAAAATTCTCCCATGTTAGTGGGATGTCTTGGTTCCTGCTTGGAAGGGGGGCCGGGTGAGTAAAAAGCACCCCGCAGGGCAGGTTTCCCGCTTGGAAGGGGGGGTGGTGGACGGACAGAGCACACAGCAGGGCAGGTTTCCAGCTTGGAAGGGGGGATAGGCGAGGAAGAAGCACCCCGCAGGACACGTTTCCCGCTTGGAAGGGGGGGTGGTGGACGGACAGAGCACCCCGCAGGACACGTTCCCGCTTGGAAGGGGGGGTGGTGGACGGACAGAGCACACAGCAGGGCAGGTTTCCAGCTTGGAAGGGGGGATAGGCGAGGAAGAAGCACCCCGCAGGACACGTTTCCCGCTTGGAAGGGGGGGTGGTGGACGGACAGAGCACACAGCAGGGCAGGTTTCCAGCTTGGAAGGGGGGGATAGGGCGAGGAAGAAGCACCCCGCAGGACACGTTTCCCGCTTGGAAGGGGGGGGGTGGACGGGACAGAGCACCCCGCAGGACACGTTTCCCGCGTGGAAGGGGGGGTGGTGGACGGACAGAGCACACAGCAGGGCAGGTTTCCAGCTTGGAAGGGGGGATAGGCGAGGAAGAAGCACCCCGCAGGACACGTTTCCCGCTTGGAAGGGGGGGTGGTGGACGGACAGAGCACCCCGCAGGACACGTTTCCCGCTTGGAAGGGGGGGTGGTGGACGGACAGAGCACACAGCAGGGCAGGTTTCCAGCTTGGAAGGGGGGATAGGCGAGGAAGAAGCACCCCGCAGGACACGTTTCCCGCTTGGAAGGGGGGGAAGAAGCACTCCGTCTGGATGCCTACGTGCTGGGAAGGGCGGGGGGGGGGGTTTGGTGGATTGGGGCAGAGGAAACAGAGCGCCTTGCGCTGGGGAGCCGTGCTTCTAGGTACCTGCCCTCAATTATCCCTAAACTATCCACAGGCTTTCATAATGCCAGACATATCACTGCTGCGTGTTACCAAGGAAGAGCGGGAGGGTCTTCTACAGGAATGCGGATACCGCCCTGGCCCCTATGCAGCTCGCCTGTGTGCGGCCATGGTCCCCCCACCCCTCGCTGCACAGTGGATCGGACGAGTTAGCATGAACGGGACAGGGACCACGGTGGCTCTACCTATAAATTTGTTAAAGCACATTGCACAAGATCTAGCTGCAACTTTTCAAGAGATTACTCAGGCAGATTACACAGATGTCATAGATCAAATCAATAGGCTATTCCTCGTTTAGGCATGCATGCAGTCAGCCATAACGAGAATCCTGCTAGCACAAAGCATTGCAATCTACTTACCACGAGCACGATCCTCAGCTTCCTCATCAACGTCCGCTTCCAGCTGCTGGGACTGGCTAGTCTCCTCAGGGCTAGAGAAGAGCTCCTGGCTGCCTGTGTCCTGAGACTCCGGGGTGTCCCCCTCAACGCCAGTAGTATCACTGTATTCATCCTCTACACCATCCCCCACGTCTCCCTGCTCTGAACTCTCCATCGTGCTTCTAGGATTCACGGTGGGGTCACACCCAAGAATGGCATCCAGCTCCTTGTAAAACCTGCAGGTTGTGGGGGCTGCTCCTGAGCGTCGGTTTCCCTCACGGGCTTTGCAGTATGCACTCCTCAACTCCTTAATTTTTACTCTGCATTGCAAGGCGTCCCGTTCGTAGCCCCTTCTCATCATGGACTGCGATATCTGACCATAGGTATCGTAGTTTCTCCTTCTAGAGCGCAGCTGTGTTTGAACAGCCTCATCTCCCCACACACTAATTAGATCCTGCAGCTCTGCATTGGTCCATGCTGGGGCTCGTTTGTTGCGTGGAGGCATGGTCGCTGAATGATTGATTGATTAATTGCTCTCCACGCCTGACTGAGCAAACAGGAAGGTGATTTTTGAAATTTCCCGGGGCATTTAAAGGAGGGGTCAGGTGAGCACAGGGCAGAGGAGTTTTCTTGATTACCAGAGAGGTATCCTCAGGTATGCTGGGATACCTGCTTATTCCACGGAGGTCAAGAAAAGCGCTGGTGAGTGTCTACATTGCATTACCAGCGCTGGATCACCAGCGCTGGATCCTCTACACCCGAGACAAAACGGGAGTACGGCCAGCGCTGCAAACAGGGAGTTGCAGCGCTGGTGATGCCCTGCAGATGTGGACACTCTCAAAGTTGCAGCGCTGTAACTCCCTCACCAGCGCTGCAACTTTCTGATGTAGACAAGCCCTGAGTCCCCTCATACATCCATACACACCCCTTCCTTACACTCCCTCGGCTGCCCCGTCTCATAAATGGGAAGTGAACACTGGCCTGTCCCTCTTGGGACAGAGGTGATTGCTGGTACTCTTAACAGGGTGCTGTTTCTGAATACTGAGACAGAGACTCAGCAGCAAATAGTCACAGTTCCATAGACTCAGATGGAATTATGACAGTTTACATCAGCTGAGGATTTGCCCCTCTGTCTTCCCACTGTGACGAAATGGGAATGTTCTTAATGTTTTCTCTGAATGCTGTGTGGGTGCCCCAGTTTCCCCTATGCCTTTTTTAAGTATTTAGGTGGTGGGATAAGGGTGTGTGATTGTTGCAGAGCCCTAAAGAGCAGGTGTGATGCCTTCTGCACAGAGAATGGCCGACATCCTGTCTCCTGGCAACCGATGGCCTGGGCCTAGAGCCAGATTAAGACCTTTAGAGGCCCTCAGCACTGAAAAGATTATGGTGGCCCCCCTCCATATGCAATTCAAAATAAAAACAATACTATACTGTAAAATAAAATTTTATTTTTCGAAATGACACAAAACTTACATATAAGCTGAAATTAAAATAGCTTCTTTCTAGATTTTCTGATTGCAAAATTCTGGATAAGTTCATCGAAGCTGACTCGATGAAGCATGTCTGCTTCCATACGCAATAGGGAAAGTGAATCAAATCTGTCCTGACACATTGTTGTTCTCCGAGGGTTTTTATTCTTTCATTTGAGAAAAAGAGCGTTCTGCTGAGCAATTAGTAATCATCAATGTTAGAAAAATACATAGTGTGATCTCTACATTTGGAAATACACATTGTATTCCATCTTTTAATATTGTGTCATGAAGATCAATGGGACTGAATTTCATTTTTCTTGTTTCATTAAACTTTGTGCGCATATAACAGTGGAACTGCCATACTTCACCACAGAGGTTCGTGTTCAAGTCAACAGGGTATGAGTCAACTAGCTTTTGGGAACCTTGTGAATATTGTTCATCGGATAAGTCCATATCATTTAGAAAAGAAAATCTACTTGATACTTCTTTGTACGCTTCACCTCTCCTCTTCATATGAGCTTCAAGCGTATCAATTATATCAATTTAAAAAAAAAACACTTTTTTTTTTTTGGTGTCCCCTGCTTTGCTGGTGCCCTAAGCATGTGCTTAGTCTGCCTGTTGGGTAATCCAGCCCTGCCTGGGCCCCTCCTCCTTTGCAAGGTGCTAACTGAAGGTGTTGGAGAACAAAGAGATCAGGTGGCATCCTGGCCCGGGAAAGAGACAAAGGCCAGAGGAAGGGCTGGAGGGAGTTTCAGTTTAGAGCTGGCTGGGGAAATGGAGGAAGGCGTAGAACTTGGTTCTGGGCTCCCTAACCCCCCCCCCGCATGATGGACCTGACTGAGGGGTCCTGTTCTCTGTACCTACAAACCCTGTTTTAGACTGTGTTCCTGTCGTCTAATAAACCTTCTGTTTTACTGGCTGGCTGAGAGTCACATCTGACTATGGAGTTGGAGTGCAGGGCCCTCTGGCTTCCCCAGGAGCACCACCTGTGCAGACTCACTGTGGGAAGCACACAGTGTGAAAAGGGGACACTGAATGCTCCGAGATCAGGCCCAGGAAGGTTGAAGCTGTGTAAGCTTCTGGCCCTGGAGACAATATGTTTACAGAGAGGAGACATGCTCCCCCAGAGTCTTTACTGGCTTCATATGGAGTAGTTCCAGAGCCTCACCTGGTGACTCCATGACACCTCCACTTGGAACCTTCTCTGATTCGGGAGAAGTCACATTGTCTCACTGTGTTCTTCCTACTCCAGAGATGCCTGGCTGGTCTGAGGATAGGGGCTGGGGATTTCAGTACTGTATCCCTCCCTCAGCCTCCTGGATGCTGAGATTGAGAAGGTCTTTACTACTCTATCCTCCCCCCTCCACCCACCCTCCTGTTTGCATTTTTTGAATCCTTTCCTCTTCTGTAATGAGCTCTGGTACATGTCTTTGAAGCAGTGAGAGCAGACCAAACTCCTTCACTATGTGATAGCTTGGCAAAGCTCAGAGAATCAGCGGAGGCACTGAAGCTCTTTCTGTGTAGCCTAAGGAGGGGACAGCACTGCACCTGTTTAAACTCGGTCTCTATCTGGGTTTGTTAGCAGCCATAAATAAAAGTTTAGATTCTGCAAAAGTTGGTGGCACTCATTCAAGACAATGCTTTATTTGTAGGAGGTGCGTGGACTTCACCTAAGCGAGAAACAGGGCCAACACTGGGAAACTAGAAACTGAGCCTGGAAAACCCCAAAGGACCAATTTCAGTACACTTACATAAGAAAACACAATCTTGCTTCTGTAAAAGTTCAGACCCCAAATACTGTCTCCAGCTGCATTGTTGTATGTTTCTGGTATTCCACCCACATGCACACACTTGGCATCTCAGAAGAAAAGGGCAAATATGCATTTCCTTGAGAGTAAACTACAAACTATTCTGTTGATGTGTCCAGTTCTTTATGGTGGAGGAGGGAGCCAAACAAAATGCTATTCTCAGAAAAAAAAGAAGGTCTGTAAATGAAATAGGAAGGATTGTTTGCGTAGAGGTCACTGACAGTTTTACCATTCAAGCAGAAACAGACTCAAAATGTTTTAAAATCAAAACCCAATCCCAGGATTTGAGGAACTAGAGCTCTAAGAAAAACACCAGATTGAAGACCAGTCAGTGGAAAAGATGAGCCTGGAACTCAGGACTTTCTGACCTTGTTTCGTAGACTGGAGTTGAATTATGTGAACTTTGAATTCTATGGAATTGTTGAAAATAACAATATCTTTGTCTTTTCTTGAGTTTCTGAGAAAATGTAGCAGTCAGTTCAGACATGCTTTGGAGCAATTCTCATGAAGTGGAACTGGTAGAGTGGGCTTGTCTCATTGAGGCCTAAGTACGATTTGTCGACAATTGTAAAAACTGCTAGCAGTGTGCACCACATCCTACTGTACATAAAAAAGGTTTGCTGTTCAAAGATGGGTAATTCAAGACAGACATTCACTGGGAAATAAAAAAGTACTCCTCTTCCCTAAGGGCTTCTTTTCATGCCAAATTCACTTTCAAACACCCAGCAATAGAGTGCTACACAGACACAGTGCTAGAGCTGCTCAGAATAAACTCTGCAAGCCCTCTTTTTCATGATGGGGAAAAGTGTTTGTTTTTAATCTCCCCATGTCCATTATTCTTGGCTGCTAATCCCAAACTTTACAAACAAATATTGTCCTCAGGGGAAAGTTAAGCATGCAGAATTTCATCCTGAAAGGTGAAAGTTTCTGAAAGCTAAGAAGAATTAAAAATAGATAGGGGGTTTCTAATGGAAATGCTCATACAACGTTAAGTGCCGTTACTCCTCCAGCTGTAATTCTTTGCTCAATCTGAGCTGGTACTGTTGGTTGAAAAAGAATTGAAGATGACTAGGAAGAAAAATAAGTTAAATCTGTGTCAGTGCTCTTACTTGGTTCATGACCTTAATAACAAAGAGTGCAAACATAGCTATAGATTGGTGAATAAAGAAACGTTGATACAGTTGGGAAGTTTGTTTGCCAGCAGTGTGAAGCTGGTCAAAAATGTTCTGACAGAAGTTTTTCCATCTGAAAATGCTCATTCAACAGAACCAAAACATTCTGTGGGAACATACTGATGTCATTGATTCCACTTTCAACATTAACTGGGCAGGTTTGTGGCCAGCTCGCTTGCCAGATGGATTATTCATGGGCTCTCAGGGTTCCTGGTATCCCCGAGTAGCTCTTTCCCTGGGCTGGCCAGCTTCTCTGTTTAATTGGTTCTTTGCCTACCTGCCAGGTCAGGGAACCAGGCAGCCCACCTGCACACCAGGCAGGAGAAGACAAGTTTCAGTTCTCCTGACATGGATTTACTTTCTTTAAAAAAAAAAAAAAAAAAAAAAAAAAACGCGGGGGAGGGGTTTAGACTTTTCACACCAAATCAGGATACTTCTTGTCCTTCCCCCCCCCCCCCATAAAACAAAAACCTCCATTTTTCACAGGAAAGAAATTCTGTTTTCTGCCCAGCTGTGTTTGGTGGGTTAGCAGCAATAACCAAAATTGAAGTTGTGAGGGAAAAACTATGGGGGCACACTGGCATATATTGCCATCTTCAATGACTTGCCATGATTATGACAAGTTATAGGGAAACTTCTGTCTACTGCAGACATTAAAGATAAAAAACACAAAATAAGTTATTTTGAAAGACAGCATTAATAATTCATGTCATGTGTACTTTCACCACCGAATGACCTAAAATTCACTGGCATTTTATCAAAACAGCCTGAGAAGCCGGTTTACAATGAGATTTCTGATAAGAAGGTTCCAGCTGCCTTGTGGTTGGTCTAACATTTTGTAGTTATTGTAAAGATTTTGGAAGAGTACATATATTTACACTGTGATCTCCTGGCCTGATGTCTTCCTTTTTTTGACTATAATTTTAAAAAGTGGCATATTTTGACATGTTTTGGAATCAGGACAAAATAATGAAAATGCTGATAGAGGATTTAATTGATAAAGAATTAAAAGATAGGAATATAACTAATGCCAGTCAACAGGATTTTATGAAAGTAGGTCTTGTCATGCAAAGCTGATTTCATTCTTTGGTGAAATTACAAGTTTGGTTGATAAAAATAACTGCATAGATATAATATGCTTTAGACTTTTGTAAGGTTATTTGATTTAGTACTGCACAACATTCCAGTGAAAGAAATGACACGATACAACATCAGTGAAACATACCTTAAATGGATTAAATGGAATTGGCTAATTGACAGATCCCAAAAAATAGTTGTCAATGGGGAGTTATCATTGAATGGAGGGTTCTGCGGGGATTGGTACTAGGCCAACACAGTGAAGAATTTTCATCAATGATCTGGAAGTAACTGTAAAATCACTTCTGATAAAATTTGTAGACGACAAAGATCGGCGGAGTGGTAAATGATGTTGACAGACAGTCATACAGAGCAATCCAGATTGCTTGATAAACTGGGCCCAATCAAACAAAATGACTTATAACACAACCAAATGCAAAGTTATACATCTGGGAACAAGGAATTCAGGTCATACCTTAGAATAGGGGACTGCAGCCTGGAAAACAGGACTGACAGGGGTTTGGGGCCATAGCACACAACCAACTGAACATGAGCTCAGTGTCGTGGCAAAAAAGCAAATATGATCTTTGGATGTATAAACAGAGGAGTTGTGAGTACAAGGAGGGAGATGATTTAATCTCTATGGTGCTGGTGATGCCAATACTGAAATATTGCATACAGTTCTGGTGTCCACATTTTAAAAAGATAGTAGAAACATTGGACAGCCACAAAAATTATTTGAGGGCTGGAGAAGAAGCCTTTTAGTAAGGGACATAAAGAGCTTAGTTTGTTTGGCTTATCAGAAAGATCAAGAGGAACTTGATTACAGTGTACAAGTGCCTTCATGGGAAGAGAATATGGAGTTCTCACGGACTCTTTAATCTAGCAGACAAAGGCAGAACAAGAACCGATGTCTGGAAGCTGAAGCCAGAAAAATTAAAAATGAGAAATTAAGCACAAATTTTTAAGTGTAACGGTGATCAACAGTTGGAACAAACTATCAAGGGAAATGGTGGATTCTCCATGTTTGGATGTCTTCAGGTCCAGACTAGATGCCTTTCTGGAAGGTATGCTTTAGCCAAACACAAGTGACTGGGCTCAGTACAGAGGTAACTAGATAATGACATGAAGTGTTGATATACAGAAGATCAGCCTGCATGATCTCATGGTCCTTGCTGGCCTTAAACTCTGAATATGACTGTAAGACTGAGAAAAACGTGCACTACAGTTAAACCACTGACTGAATCTTCTTTTACCAATGTTTAGTACAACACAAAGATGGCAGCATAGTTCTGTTGGCAGCCTGTAACAAAATGCATGTTTTTAAAAAAATATATTGGCTAGCTTGGCAATCCTGTGTTGACTTGTGGTTTCTGGTGAGTGAAGAAAACACTAGAAATAGAAGACTCGCCGATCTAGATGGAGTGGAAGGATGGGCCAGTGGTTAGGGCACTAGCTTTTTGTCTTTGGAGATCTGGGTTTAACACTCTGCTCTGCCACAGACTTCTTTCGTGACTACTGAGCAACTCATGTAGTCTCTCTGGCCGAGATCCACAAAGGTATTTAGGGTCCTAATTTGAAATCAGTGGACTTTAGGAGCCTAATTATCTCAGTGTGCCTCAGTTTTCCATCTGTAAAATGGGGGTAATAGCACAGTAGGCAGATTAAATATATGTGCCATCATAAGCTCTGTAGTGTAGCCATAGCTTAAGATACCAATGGAGTTCTGTGATGTTACTGACATAAACTGTGACCATATAGATCATTGTTGCAACCAAGGTCCTACAGTTGCACCAAATCTTATACAAAGGAGGTCCAGTAAGGTGTCTATGGTAAGGTTATGATTTGCTGGTTGTGATTATGCTATATGTATGTAAGCAGAGTCAGAATGAGCTCTACCCTGACATCTGGTGGTGAATTATGGCGACTGTGGAAAAGAATTTCAGGGGCTGATCTTGATTGCATAGGCACACCCACCCCGCCTAGCATAGTCCACAGTAGCCTAAAATGGTCACTTTGATAGCTGTGAGAGCCTCAATTTCTCTGTTATTGGGGCAGGAGGAATAAAGTGTTGTTAGTCCCTCATTCACATAATCAGAGTATGAACCTGTTTTATGACAGAGGATCTCACCATCAACTAAGTAGCACTCGCTAGACAAGGGACATGGGTTCCAAAACCTAGTGAACTGAGAGAGATTAGGGATTGGTGTGTGTACCTGATAGTATGGGTCCCTTTTGAGGGCCTGGAACATCAATTGTATCTCCTCCTTGCTCCACTGTTGAAGAGTAGAGCTAATTTTGATTCCCTTAGGAATCCATCTAGAGACTGCTGAGCTGAGTTCACTTTGGGCCAATGGTGCACTAGCACTGGGGCTCCCCTGCTACAAGCTGAAATCACTAAAAGAGCTAAACTTACTGAGCTGAGTGCTGTATTAACTAGTGGGGGAGCCTGAAGATCTATTGCTAAGCAGCTAGCAGAGCAGTTTGCAGCATCATTAGAGCAGCCCACGAAACAGTGAGCGGAGCAGAGCGGAGCTGAGCTGAGCAAATTGTGGGACCGTTGGAGCGGCCTACGGAACAGCGAGTGAGCAAAGTGGAGCGGTTTGTGGGGACGGGTGGAGCGGCTCACGGGTCGGCTGTAGAAGCGGCGCAGCTGGTGGAGTGAAGCCAGTTGTGGTGAAGGCTACAGCAGAACTCCACGAAGAGATGGTGTAGTCTGCCCCGACCCACGTAAGGTGCCCCTTAACACCCTGTGCCCCCCCCATTTCCACCCAGGCTCGGGGGGTAAAACTCTGCAGATAAACTTTTTGAACCCACGGACGGAGACTTTGAGGTCGTTGGACTTTGGGGTGATCGGACTTAAGACCCTAAGGGGAAAAGGACACTGTCAAAACTTACTTGGTGGGTCTTCTGCTCATGGCTTATGTTATGAATCTTGTTTGTGGTGTTCCCCAATATGATGCCACATTGCTTCCTTCCTTTATTAAAAGGATGTTGCTACACTCAGACTCTGTGCTTGCAAGAGGAGAAGTATTGCCTCCTAGAGGCGCCTGGGGGGGGTGGTATGTAATTGTCCCAGATCACTGGGTGGGGGCTCAAGCCGGTTTTGCATTGCATTATTGAAAAGGAACTCCTGGATACTGAACCTGGCCCTTGTTGCTGCCAACTCAGAGGGGCAGAAGGGTTACATGTATGTGTGTATCATTTTTGTAGTTAAAGTTGTGAATATTGGCTATGTACTTGTACCTCAATGTGTTCTGAGTCTAAGAAGCCTCAGTGAAGCATTTGGTCAGCTTCATTACGTGCCCAATCAAGAAACACTTAACTGACAATGGACTTTGGGAGACATCAATCCACATCTGAGCTTTCCTGGGAACGTTCAAACTAGCATGTAAACAATGGCATTGGCCTGTAAAGAACTGAGTCATGCATGGACATGTGACTTGCCCATGTGACTCCAAACTCCATCTTGCTGCTGTGATCTTCCACTGGGCAGAGGATATAAAAGACCCTGAAAACTCCTCTATTTTGTCTTCAATCCTGCTTCTTACTTCTGGAGGAACCTTTCTACAAACTGAAGCTCTGAACAAGGAACTGAATGACCCATCCCAGCTGGGGATGTACTCCAGAGACTTGATTTGAACCTGCAGTTTATTCCATCACTGCTACAAGCCTGAACCAAGAACTTTGCCATTGTTGTATGTAATTGATAACTTTCACCACTTTTAGCTCTCATTTATATTTTCTTCTTTTTATGAATAAACCTTTAGATTTTATATTCTAAAGGATTGACAACAGCGTGATTTGTGGGTAAGATCTGATTTGTATATTGATCTTTGTCTCGGGCTTGGTCCTTTGGGATTGGGAGAACTTTTTTTCTTTTACTGGGGTACTGGTTTTCATAACCATCTGCCCCCATAATGAGCGGCACTGGTGGTGATACTGGGAAACTGGAGTATCTAAGGGAATTGCTTGTATGACTTATGGTTAGCCAGTGGGGTAAAACCGAAGTCTTTTTTGTTTGGCTAGTTTGGTTGCCTTGGTGTGCAAAGGAACCCCAGCCTTGGGCTGCAACTGCCCTGAACTAAGTAATTTGTCCTGAATTGATACTCTCAATTGGGTCCCACCAAAGCCAGCAGCATTACAAGTTTAATGGGGCTTTGTGCAGACACGAGGGTCTGTTTCTGCAGAAGTAGGTGCTGGTCTGCAGCCTAAATCAGGAGAACTAAGGGCATGTCTACACAGCCCCGCAGTGCAGACTGAAGTGCTATGCTGTAACTCTCCTGTGTGGAGACTGAAGGTGTGAATGTAAAGGTCCCAAGTTTGCACTAACGTGCTCTTCAAAGAGGACTACATTAGTGTGAATTAAGGCCCTTTAAGTTTGCACCTGCAGCATCCTCATGGGGAGTTCCAGCACAGCACTTTGGTGTGCACTGCTACTCACTCCTCCATAGTCTGAACTCTACAGTAGTGTAGACGTAGCCTTAGGCTCTGCTGCAGCATTGTTTATGGTAAGTTTCAAAACACGATATAAGGCATAGAAGCATTTGAAGAGGTGTTCTATAGAAGGGTCACGTGGAAGTTTAATGATAAAGAAGCTAATAGCTTGTGGCTGTTATTTAAATTCCCTCTGTTGCTGGACAAACGGTAGATATGATGTTCAACTTCACACATGTAGTTATAGGTTATTTATTACGCAAATTAGGAGAACATTAAACTCTTAGAATCCTGGTAAAGTGCTTTTGAGGGCCTCTGATGGAAGATGGTGTATCAGAGTTTGATTGTGCACCCAGCGAAATTAGTGCTAACGCTCCCAATGGCTTAAATGGCACAAGATCAGCCACCACGTGAATAAAGCATGATGACTATTAATAATGGAAAATCAAGTTCTAATAAAATCCCTTTGACACAGTGCAAATGGCCATTGAAATGAGAGAGCATTGGGAGTCTTAGTTATTGGAGTGGGAAGAGGGAAAGTATTTTGAGATAGAAAGGAATAAATGTCATAGGTAAACATTTAATAGTATTTGACTAGGAGGAGGATGGATTTGGATCACTTAGTAACAATGTATTCTGCCTTGGGGCTTTCAAACTGGTTTTACTAGTCATGCCATGCACCCCTTTCACTCTCCTGTGAACATGAGTGTATTTCTTAGAATCTGCCTTAAGAGCTACATTGATGGGGATTTGTATGTCTCTCTCTTCCATCTAGCCAAACAATTTCAGCATCAGACATATGCCAGATCAGAACATGGAATTAAAATAATCTTTTTAATGAAGGAAGAAGCAGCTTGCCTTGAAGACAATTTAGAACAGGCTTTATCTGAGGCTGCATTGCCTTGATCCCTCCGTCCGACTTTCTAGAGCAGCATTACAGTGCTTCATGAAGGGGTTTGAAATGAGAAGTAGGTGAGACTTTCCCTTCGGTAACAGGGATCCATGCCTGAGACAGATATATTTGACTAAACGTGACAAACAAAATCAGGGCTTGTTTTATTGGAAACATAAATATGGTAACTAATAAGGACAAAAAAACTGAATAAACAACTCAGTCTTGTATCCTTCTGATGGTAACAAAATAGTAACCTAAGATTTGCAGCCAGAAAGAGAAGACATAACCCAAACAAATATATCAAACTAGCAAAAGCAAGCTGTCACCATTCAGTACTCGCTACACACTGTACAGTAATCTAATCAAATAAAATAATTAACTTAACAAGACTATTAAGAAGAATTGCTACATCTCCAGATAATAGGTGTGGCCTTTTCTAAAGGAAGGTGCTTTTAGAAAAGGTACATATGTGTAAGGCATAATAGTGGCATAGGGGCTGGTAAAGCCAACATATCTGATCTGACAGATAATAACAAAACAACTGCAGGACGCTGTACTGGACCATTCAGAAATGGACATATTTACAACTTTTGTTCACATTTGTAGGGTATCTAGTTCAACATTATAGCTTTTGATCAATATAGCTCCAGATGTCAGTAAAAACAAAATACAGACAGACTTTGGACTGCTGAGAAGATCCAATGTCTAGGTCAGGAAGAAAAAGAAAAAGGCTATTGGAAGTAGTTTATGGCGCCCTTCTAATCTTGTCTGCAAAATATTGTGTAACTCCTCAAGCTTGCAGCTGGGGAACAGCTCCGGTTAAAGACATCATTGTGCAATGTGTTCAGGCTGAAGCTAGACTAACCAAAACCCGCAAAGAACAGAGTTCAGTATAACTCAGAATTTCTTCCAGAGACCTTAAGAGACCAAGCATTGCATATTTTGTCCATCAAATCCTCTTGTTTCATAACCAAAACCAACCAACAAAATCTCAACCTATATAACACTTTCTTGTGCCATCTGTTGCCTCCACATGTCGTCTTTTACACTGTTATCACAGACAACAGGCAGGCAACACAGTGGCAACATGAAATTCATATTCTTTAAACTACAGTGGAACCTCAGCGTTATGAACACCTCAGGAATGGAGGTTGTTCATAACTCTGAACAAAACATTACGGTTGTTCTTTCAGAAGTTTACAACTGAACATTGACTTCATACAGCTTTGAAGATTTACTATGCAGAGAAGAAAAATGCTACTTTCCCTTTATTTTTTTTAGTAGTTTGTTTAACGCAGTACTGTGCTTTTTTTTGTTTTTGTTTTTTTTTGGTCTCTACTGCTGCCTGACTGCATACTTCTGGTTCCAAATGAGGTGTGTGTTGAGTGGTCAGTTCATAACTATGGTGTCAGAACTCTGAGGTTCTATTGTAGTCATAAATACACCAGGCTTCTCTCTTGCTCACATTGAGCACACATCTATCACTCTCTTTTTAAAGCTCATGGACAAATCAATTTAAAAATTAAAGTATTTAAATGTCTCTCTTCTTCCCATATGCTTACAGCACGGTGTGCTTGCTAAAGGATCCCCATCCTGTTAAAATCTGAGAGCAAATCTAGTTTGCCTTAAAGTGAGTGCTAATTGGGGCTTGTGCTAGACCCAGAGCAGACTGAGTCGGTGCAATCTTCCTACAAAAAAGTGGGTCGGTGTTGTAATCTGTTGGTAGAATAACAGAAGTGTAGGGCTGGAAGGGACCTCAAGAGGAGATCTATTCCATCCCCCAGTGTTGAGGCACAAGTTCTGACGGGTTCATCTAACTTGTTCTTACTGCATTGTTAGCCTAGTCATGACTATTGCTTCAGCATGATCCTACCCAGATCAGATCATCAGTTGGTTTTGTAATAGGCACAATGATGGAATGTGGCCACCAAATTTATTTTAATTTAACTAGGATTTGAAGATGAAAAGCCAGGGCACTAACCCACCTTTGCCACCTGGTGCAATATCCCCAGCATAGTTTGGAAAAGCAGGGTTATGATTCTTTCATTCAAATGGCATAAAGGTGGTACAATTCAGAATGGTGATGGATATAGAGGGAGTAAAATGCCCAAAGCAAACAAATTAATCCTCCTTCAAAACCCTACATGTTGGGAAAAATTAGTTGCTTTGATTTTTACATATTTCACTCGCAGGACCCCTGGCCATGGCATCTGTTTATTTCACCCAGTGCCGTCCTTAGGCATATGTTTCAAGGCATAGGGCACCTGAAAATTTGGGGCACCCTGGGTCTTCGTGTCCACCCTCCCGCCTCTTCCTATCCCTGTTCTTATCTGACCCTTCCTGCAGCTCCCACCACAGCTGGCTGCTGCAGCCTGGTGACTCTTCCTCTAGAGGGGGTCCAGTACTTAAACGTGAAAAAGCCTTTCAGCCTGCCAGACCTATTAGCACAACATTGAAACTGTCAAAGAGCCATTCAAGTGGTAATGAAGGCATTTGCCAACCCCCAGGTATCTACTGTCAGTTTCTGAATTTACTGCCAAAAACAGTTGTGCATGACTAAAATTTACTCAGAACATGTTAGTCTACACAACAGGACCTTAGTTTAAAAATTGCTTTAAAAATATTTCATTAGTGTGTTGCTGAAGATTATAAAATCACATCTCTAAAAAATCCCTACCTGGTTTTTAGATGCACAGTCTGAGTATTCATCTTTAGCCTTAAATGTTTGGATCTTCAGACATTTTTTTTTAAATAAATCCTTCAAAAGACCCCCCTTATCTAAAATACACATGTGAGCCCAGGCTGCCGTCAGGCATAGGGGCACCGGTTTAATAATACTGCATGGAGCCCCATAAATCCTAAGGATGGCCCTGATTTCGCCACACATTTACTTTGTCTGTTAATGATGTTCTTGCTGTATCAAGGGCAAATGTGACTGTGTATGCTACACACCTGTTTTTACGGGTGGGGGAGGGGAAGGGAGTGCAGGAAGATTGTATTTCAAATCTCCAGTATCCTAGAACGCAACAGGGAGCGGTTGACGCTTGTCATGCCAAAATGAGGATAACACTATGTTTTTTTTTTGTCCAGTCTCTAAAGTATATGCACACAGGCAACTGCTGATCTGAATTCAGCACAGACAATGCTAAGGTAGTGCTATGCAATTCCTAGGAATCCTGGTAATCTCTGTGCTCTGTCAACTGATGGACACTCCCTTTTTGATCGAGTACTCTGTAAAATGTAGAATGCACACTTAAACTGAAATAAAAGAAGGCTTCCTAATGTTCATACTCAAAAGTTTTGTTCAGCTATAGGCACCGGTACCTCTGCATGTCTAAGTTGGAAGCTTCAGGATATTTTTCTGTTGCCACTGAGGCTGCCCAGAAACAGTGAAAGGATGCATGGAGGAAGGGGAAGAAGTAAAACAGGCAACAAAGTTTGCTCTACGCAGTCTTGCAGTTTTCACTTGCCTAGCTGCCATTTTTCATGTTCAGTAATCGTTATGAAAAGTCTCAAAGGCAGAGAGAATTGTCAGCACTGCTGAAACACAGTTGCTTATCTCCTAGTAGGGAATTCTTAGATTGATAAAATAACAGTTGGCAGTCTTTCATTCCTGAAGCAATGCTTCAGCATCTGGGAACAACTGTACCTTTCACTCACACAGGTATTTTGAAACCAGCACAAGGGCTGTTTAGAAGTGGCAGACCAAAGCAGGTGGATTTTGCTCTCTCCTCTGTCAGAGAAGGTTTTTGCCATTTGACCTGGCCCATGCTCTGGAAACACTATGTCATTCATATTGCAGATAATGCTGCCGTCCTTGGCTTCAACATAGCATCCATAGCTTCAGCATTCTCTTGGTATATCACCAGCTGCCCAAATTCTCTGAGAATTTCCCATTTAAACGGGTGCTGTAAAGACAAAATAATAATTAGTATTATAGACAAAAAATACTAATGTGCTTAACTGACAATCAATAAACAGAGAAAGATAGGAAAGGCCCATTAGACTAGGAACTACAATTGAATCGTCATGGGTTGATCCCTGCACCTGCACAGAGCACCATGATTTTAATGGGACTCTAGTCAGGCCCTGGAGTCCACCAGTGCAGATCTAGTTGTAGGGTCTAGGCCTTAATCTTCAGGTGCAGCTCACCCTGCAAATGCAAGAAATACCTCCTCTCCCTCAAACAGAGGCCTATTTTAACATTGCTTAGTTTCAGCTGCCACTAGAATAAAGAGGCATTAACTTTAAATATTTCTGTATTGTAGCAATATAACCAAGCCTCAGTTGACCCTCTTATTTTCATATCAGTGAGGATTTCCCAATAAATGATCTGTCTTCTGTAAGTTGAAAATTAAATTGCTAAAGCAGAAGAATTTTTTGCTTTAATACTAAAAAGTGGAATGGCCACTTCAATCTGCCCAGGGTGTTGTTTCACATGGGGCTAAGTGCATCCTGCACCACTAGACTGAAAAGCTAAAATGACGTAGGGCCAGATCCTCTGGTGCATTAGAGAAGCTTTGCACTGCTCCCTTAGCACAAAATGGATCAGTCTAGTATAGGGGACCCATCCCTGCAGTGAGTCCTGAACCACCTCCCCTTTCCATGGCTGGTACTGGGCTGTGCCTGGGGTAAAAGGAGAGCGGGCCTGGCTTACTCCTACATTCTGTTGTTAGCCAAAGCAAACCAGATTAGTCTTTAGGGGTCCGACCCTGAACTGAGAGAACCCCAACCTGCAGGGGAGGGGTTGTCTTTTTTTAATGTGTCCGTACAGTGCCCAGCACCATGGGGCTGCACCATAAAACAGATATTTACTACTACCAATATTAATGTGCACAAGTAGTTTTTCACTTAACTATATGTTTATGGGCCAGTTCCTGGGGTCTGGCCAAGAAGCACTCAATATAAGTCAAGAGGAGACGTTAAATAAACTGTTTGTACCATGTAAACAGACTTCTGTTGTCTAGAGAAGAAAAGCCATTCTTTATAAAAGGTCATTAAGCAGGAAATGGTTTATCGCCTGTTGATTTTAAAATGGAAACAACTATGTTGAATCAGCCCAGAGTGGCCTGGGGAGTGTGTAAAACAATTGTTCATTAAGTCAGTTTACATATCAAACGAAAAGCTCAGCATTTTTTGATGTGAAGGATGCTTGCTTGCATTCGATATTTTAAGTCGTATTTGTGCAGTGCAGTTTGTTATAGAACTGGTTATATGCTTTTAAGCAGTGTATTTTCTGGACTTTTATAAGTAATTCCACACAGTTCTACTGTATAGCTAATTTTGCAGATGCAGCACAGGATATGGTTAACGCTTGTCACAATAAATAATATCAAGTAGTCATCCAGACAATCCTTTCTCTGTCTGCTTTCACTAGATCTGAGTTTGTTTTTAAATCATGCCTTGTTTTCTTTTATTACGAATGGGTACTGCCCTTCTAAACTGGCTTGCCACATTAAATCTTGTACTCTTGGCCATTAAAATATTAACAGATTGTAGGTTTAGACTGTATTTCTTTGTTAAGGAAAGGAGAGTACACAACACATGTTCTAAAGATATGGGCCAAATTCTAAGGTGGTGTAAACAGGCATAGCTCCACTGAAGTAAATGGAACTACCTGGATTTGAACATGGGGAGGATTTGTCCCCCTAAGAGGTGGTACATAGAAAGGAAGAAAGCAGCACTTTTGAGGCATATACTGAATTTGTATGAAGTCAGAAATGGTTAATATTGGGCAGTTTAAAAACAAATCAAATATTTTGTAGAGAGTTGTAGCACTGGAACCCTGAAGTTATGTAGCTCCTAAGACACTTATGGTAAGTGTGTGTCTGATCTTTCACTACTTACTATTGTGATGTGCTCCATCTTCATTTTGTTGAACATCTGTTAAAAGAAATGCAGCATTTTAAATGTGAGGTGATTATTATCTCTTCTTTGCAGTAGCCCCAAGGAGCATCAATAAAGAATCAAAGCTCCATTGTGCTAGGCATTATGCAAACAGTAGAAAAACAGTCCCTGACTCCAACAGCTTACAGTGTAGTTATGATAAGAGGCAACAGGTGGATGAAATCCACAAATGGAGGAAGAGGATGAGGCAACAGGAAAGCAGGCAAATCATTGTACAGTTAGCAAATATCTTTGCTCACCACCTCTCTAGCGTTATAAGGGATTAGGGTTTTTGACTTCTCGAGGGCTAATTTTAAAGAGTTAAGGAAATTAGTTAGGGAAGTGGATTGGACTGAGGATTAGTGGATTTAATGTGGAGGAGGCCTGGAATTACTTTAAGTCACAGCTGCGGAGACTGTCGGAAGCCTGCATCCCGAGAGAGGGGAAAAAAAACATGGGCAGGAGTTGTAGGCCAAACTGGATGAGCAAGCAACTCAGAGAGGGGATTAGACAAAAGCAGAAAGCTTACAGGGAGTGGAAGAAAGGCGGGATCAGTAAGGAAAGCTACCTTGGTGAGGTCAGAACATGTAGGGATAAAGCGAGGAAGGCTAAAAGCCGCATTGAACTGGACCTTGCAAAGGGAATCAAAACCAATAGTAAAAGGTTCTACAGCCACATAAATAAGAAGAAAACAAAGAAAGAAGAAGTGGGGCCGCTATACACTGAGGATGGAATGGAGGTTAAGAATAACCTAGGCATGGCCCAACATCTAAACAAGTACTTTGCTTCAGTTTTTAATAAGACTAGTGAGGAACCTTGCGATGATGGACGGATGATAAACGGGAATGTGGATATGGAAGTGGATATTACCGCAACTGAGGTAGAGGCCGTTCTTGAACAGCTCGATGGGACGAAGTCGGAGGGCCCGGACAATCTCCATCCGAGGATATTAAAGGAACTGGCGTGTGAAATTGCGAGCCCGTTAGCGAGAATTTTTAAGCAATCAATAAACTCGGGGGTTGTGCCGTAAGACTGGAGGATTGCTAATGTAGTTCCTATTTTTAAGAAAGGGAATAAAAGTGATCCGGGTAATTATAGGCCTGTTAGCTTGACGTCTGTAGTATGCAAGGTCTTGGAAAAAATTTTAAGGGAGAAAGTAGTTAAGGACATAGAGGTCAATGGTAATTGGGACGAATTGCAACACGGATTTAGTAAAGGTAGATCGTGTCAAACCAATCTGATCTCCTTCTTTGAGAAGGTGACGGATTACTTAGATAAAGGAAATGCGGTGGATATAATTTACCTAGATTTCAGTAAGGCGTTCGACACGGTTCCGCACGGGGAACTGTTAGTCAAATTGGAAAAGATGGGAATGAATATGAAAGTTGTAAGGTGCATAAGGAACTGGTTAAAGGGGAGACTCCAGAGGGTCGTATTGAAAGGTGAATTGTCAGGCTGGAAGGAGGTCACTAGTGGAGTCCCTCAAGGATTGGTTTTGGGACCGATCTTATTTAACCTTTTTATTACTGACCTTGGCACAAAGAGCGGGATTGTGCTAATAAAGTTTGCAGATGACACGAAGCTGGGGGGTATTGCTAACACGGAGAAGGACAGGGATACTATTCAGGAAGATCTGAACCACCTTGTAAACTGGAGTAATAGAAATAGGATGAAATACAATAGTGAAAAGTGCAAGGTTATGCACTTAGGAATTAATAATAAGAATTTTGGATATACGTTGGGGGCACATCAGTTAGAAGCGACGGAGGAGGAGAAGGACCTTGGGGTACTGGTTGATAGCAGGATGACTATGAGTCGCCAATGTGATACGGCTGTTAAAAAAGCAAATGCGATTTTGGGATGCATCAGGCGGGGTATTTCCTGCAAGGATAAGGAGGTGTTAGTACCGTTATACAAGGCGTTGGTGAGACCACATCTGGAATACTGTGTGCAGTTCTGGTGTCCCATGTTCAAGAAGGATGAATTCAAACTGGAACAGGTTCAGAGACGGGCTACAAGGATGATCCGAGGAATGGAAAAACTGCCTTATGAAAGGAGACTCAAAGAGCTTGGCTTGTTTAGCCTGGCCAAAAGAAGGCTGCGGGGGAATATGCTTGCTCTATATAAATATATCAGGGGGGTTAACGTTAGGGAGGGAGAGGAATTATTTAAGTTTAGTACTAATGTAGGCACGAGGACGAATGGGTATAAACTGGATATTAGGAAGTTTAGACTTGAAATTAGACGAAGGTTTCTAACCATTAGAGGAGTGAAGTTCTGGAACAGCCTTCCGAGGGAAGTAGTGGGGGTAAAAGACTTTTCTGGCTTTAAGACAAAGCTTGATAAGTATATGGAGGGGATGTTATGATAGGATCGTTAATTTGGGCAATTGATCTTGGATTACCACCAGATAGGTCTGCTCAATGGTCTGTGGGGAGATGTTGGATGGAATGGGAACTGAGTTACTGCAGAGAATTCCTTCTTGGGTGCTGGCTGGTGACTCTTGCCCACATGCTTAGGGTTTAGCTGATCGCCATATTTGGGGTCGGGAAGGAATTTTCCTCCAGGGTGGATTGGCTGGGACCCTAGAGGTTTTTCGCCTTCCCCTGCAGCGTGGGGCACGGGTCGCTTGCTGGTGATTTCTCTGCAGCTTGAGGTCTTCAAACCAATTTTGAGGATTTCAATAACTCGGTCCTGGGATAGGGGTTGTTATAAAATTGGATGGGTGGGGTTCTGTGGCCTGCCTTGTGCAGGAGGTCAGACTAGATGATCAGATTGGTCCCTTCTGATCTATGAGTCTATGAGTCTATGAGTCTATAAAACATTAGAACAGTCTAAAGATACAAATTAAAGTTTTGTAAATTTCCAGGCATTTATGAATAATTCCAGCTTGGCTCTACAGAACATTAATCTTCATGAGAAAAAGTTACAAGCCTCAAGTTTGTTGGGCCAAGTGACCTTCTTGTCTAGCAATTCATCTTACACTTAATTATGTTATCCTGAGTCTGACATGGTTACAACTATACTGCATAACTTAGTTACCTTGATATTAGGTAATAGATAGATAATAGAGTTTGGATGCTGAGACTATGGCTTTAAATCACAGCCCTGCACTGGGTTGGAGTGGCTTTGCATCTCCCTGTGGCACTCCGGAGAGGTATTGTGCCTCAGGGAAGCGCAAAGCCCCAAGTGAGCACAGCTGATGCAGAAGGGGGCAGGTCCCTGCTTTCTCACCACCCCTTTGGGAGTGCCTCGTGCTGCTAGCCAGTAGCAACCCTTGAATGTGGCTAGCCCCTGCATGGGGACAAAGAGGGAAAGCTCTTTGTGTTCTCCCCATCTTACATGCTCTCCCTGGCATCTCTGCAATTTGTCCCACAATGAGAGCGCACATACATGGGTAAATATTGGAGCTGGCTGGGAATTTTCTGATGAAACATTTTTTTCCCCTCCTGGAAAATGCTGCTTTGTTAAAACTGACACTTCCCATGGGAAAGGCTTGGTTTGGTCGAAACGTTAGTTTGGAGAGTTTCTCAGGTTCAGGTTGGAATATTTTTTGAGGGGGTGGGGAGGAAGGATCAGAGAAAGACCCATCTCCGAATAGTCAATAGTCCAGTGATCAGGGCACTCATTTAGGAGGTGGGAGACCCCAGGTTCAAACCCCTGCCCAGGGCTCCCACATCCCAGGTGGGTGCCTTAACCACTAGGATATTGGTTATTCTGGGGTGATTCTGTCTTTTTTTGCAAAAATATTCATCAGATGTCTGTTTCATTACAATGCGGAATGGAACTTTTTTTTTTTCTTCAAAATCTCTAATTTTCACGAGGCAGCAGTTCCCCCACCCCATCCCCTCAGCTCTAGTATATCTTCAGTCTTGTTCTTGAGACATCTATTGGTGCTCTCTTTTGTTTTATCTTGTTTTATCTATATTTCTGTGTGAGCAGCTGCAGAAATGCAAGCAATCACATTTGTAAATGGGGATTTGTTTGCTTGTTTGTTACATGGAATTATAGTAAGAGAGATTTGTTTCTCACTTGGGAAATTGTAGAAAACTGGTAGAGAAGGGAATTTGTAATAGGATCTGGAGCCTTTCATCCAAGGGCTAGACTTGGTGACCTCTCAAGGTCCCTTCCAGCCCTAAACTTCTATGATTCTGTAAATCATTGATTCTAATCTTCTCAAGACAGGTGATAATCCCAAGTGATTATCATCCGGTTTTGGTTTGGTCTATATGAACTGTGTGTGTGATCTCAGTCCAGTTCTTAATGGAAAGCTCTCCATATTGCACAAACCCCTCCTTATCATTACACTCCTTTTGTGGATAGTCTCGGCAGAGAAGCCAAAGACCGAATAGATGTGGAGCCCGAACTACGAATTGTATTCAAAGGAATGGTTCCTCAGGTGTGAGGTACGTTGGGATAACATCATGAAAAAGTTTATACTGCTACTTCTCATGATGTACCAGTTTTGTGGCTAATTAGGAGTATGGCCCCCACTGTTGTCAATTCAGCACTTGTCACGTGCTCTAGTTTCAGTTATAATGTAGAGAATTCACAACTACGTATGACAAATTGTAGAATAAGAAATATTTTGGAAAAATGAGAAGAACTAGTACGTATATCTCTCTCTCTCTCTCTCTGACCAACAAGTGTAAATGGTTTAATTACCTGCATATGATTTCTGGTGAGGGGATTTCCTTTTCCACAGCCAGCAGGTTAAAACAGCTAGACCAGCTAACACAATGGCAATGGCAAGGACACTTCCAGCCTGAGCTCCCGGTTCATTTAGATATAACCGATCGCTGCTGGTCGGGTTAGGGTTTGTGACGTCTTTCGAGACTGAAGAGGAATAGAGAAAAGGAGATCTATGCTCTCAAACGTAATTCCAGATGAGTGTTCAACTGCATTTTATAGACATGAGATTCACACAAGTCTATAGGCTTCTGTAGCCCTCCTATACAAATAACTTTCATCCCACCACCAGCAATATTTTCTGAACAAGGCCAAAGTTCTACCTACAGGGTTTTTAATTATTAATCATTATTACACACACTTTTTAGGCATACATTTTCCTCCTGTGGAAGGATTTAGTAACACAACTTCTCTTAAAAATGACAGCACTACGTGTGTTCAATTGACAAAGTCCTGCCCAATCCAAAGCTGGCTGTCATTTTGGATATGCTCTTCTGAGAAAGGAATCTACTGAACAGCTTTCGAAGATTAGTTTTTGAGTGATTTGTGTATTCAAAAGTAGACTTGTTTTCAAACAAGAATGAGGGCCAGATCCTTAGCTGGTGTAAGGTGTAACCAGGGCTGGCTTTATTAACTGCAGACCCCGATTCGAATACCTGGTGGTGGTCCGGGGCTTTGGCGGCACTTTGGCAGCACCTAAGGACCTCCCAGAATGGACCCCCTGCAGCTGAAATGCCACCGAAGACCCTGGAGCGGATTGCTGCTGGGTGAGTAAAAAAAAAAAATTAAAAAGGCACCTAAGGCACAGGGCCCTGGTGCGGGGCCCTCTTAGGCATGGGGCCCGATTCCAGGGAATTGGGCGAATTGGCCTAAAGCTGGCCCTGGTTGTAACTCCATGGATATCTGCTCCCAAAGCTTTCAAAGCCTCACCAATGACCATGAGGATTCCCTAAGGAGACAACCCAAAATGGCAGCCATGTTTTGGCAATTGCCATGAGACCCTGCAGTTCATCTTGCAGGTCACAACACTACACAAGTGACAGCACTAGGGAGTACATATTGTTGTGCCTGTATATTTACTTATATATTATCAACCCACAGATACACAATGATATTACTTTAAAACTGTTGCTGCCTCCCGGGACCAAGTACAGGATTTGACTCAGCAGCCATCGTGACATTGTTCCTTTAGTGGAGAAAATCCCCTACAGTCATTTTAAAACTTTGTTTCCTACTCCAAAAACCTACTGCAACTAGATTTCTATGAAAATGTGGCTTCTAATAAGTATTCTGCTGTATGTGGGCAAAAATCTCTGGCAGAATAATTGTTCACATGTGCCATAAGAATAGGGTTGCCAACCCTCCAAGATTGGCCTGGAGTCTCCAGGAAATAAAGTTGGGCAATTTTTCCCCGGGCCCTGGATGGTCCCCCACGAGAATATAGTATTGCAACTTTTTTTTATGGAAGGGGTCCCCAAAATTGCTTTGCCTCAGACTCCCTGAATCCTCTGGGCATTCCTGAATCATAGTGATTCCAAAACTGTTGCAGGAGAGTGGGAGAGAACTTCTGTGATCAGGATGGTGCTTCTTACTTCCACACAGAGGAACGGTGATTTGTGTGCAGATCTAGGAGGCTTAAGAGGGTGTTTAGCTTCATTTGAAAAAAAGTCACATTTAAATATAAATACTGTGGCCTAAATTTATATAGGCTTTAAAAATTAAACTCATTTCAGTAGGTCACTGGACTATCATGCTGTTAATTAGGCTGCTACTCATCAGAGATATACATGTAGACACACACACACACCTGTTATTTGCCAAATATTAAGCAACTTACAGAGGACAGTTAGATTTTGCTGTAGTAGTTCATTTTCTATGATACATCCTACTTTTATATCAGAATTTGGTTCAATCTTCAGTGTGCTGAAAACACTGTACGTGCCATCATTGTCTTGGATGATCTTTAATGATGATGGATGGAGGGAGCTATTGTCTGTTCTATTTATCCAGTAAATGTTTGGCTCTGGGTATCCTTGGCTATAGTTGCAACTTAATGTCACCTTTTCTCCAATATCTGGGCAGTTTCCTGTAGGTTCACTTAGTACTGGCAAGCTGTTATTGGCTGGAAAAGGAAAAAATCATTAGCATTTTATAATCTTTTCAAAAGATTAAGGAATGACTCAGATTATAGAGTACAGGTTCTGGGGTTTATAAACTCATAGCTCAGACTTAAATATCAGCCTGCATGGACATTAGGCCAGTTACTTCAGAGATTTACTGAAGGAGGCAGGCCAAACCAAAGGGAAAAGGGTCTTAAACTCACTTCAATAGCATTTTGCAAGAAGGTTCTGAACTAACTCAGACAAGGCCCCACCATGGAAGAGGTTGGAGGAGACGTATCGGAGAGTAGAGCTCTCTCAACTGTTCTCCTTGTAGAGATCCCCCATAATGCTCATCAGGGTAGATGGGGATACACACACAGTTGCACAGAGGAAGCCCTGCCTCCAAGCCTGGCAGAACTGCATGAGGCTAGGGCCATCCACATGGAGATCCTATGTCCTCTGCACTGGCTTTAGCAGCTTCTTTCTCTGGCAACACGTTTCCATTACGCCAGGGGTCGGCAACCTATGGCACACGAGCCGATTTTGATTGGCATGCAGCTGCCTGCTGCGATCCCGGCCCCCAGCCTAACTCAGGCCCACTGCTCTCCCCTGCGGGGGCAGGACACAGAAGCTTGGTCCTGCGGCAGCCAAGCTTCCCCCTCCCCTGCTTCTTACTCCACCATGGTGCTTTCCTGCCCTGCCCCCTCTCCTTCCCTGCGCCAATCAGCTGATGGCCCTAGCAAGGGAGAGGGGGAAGAGTGGCAGCATGTACACAGCTCCACAGAGGAGACAGAGAGAGGTAGGGATGAGGCCTTGGGGAAGGGGGTGGAACAGAGCATATCCCTTCCAGCCCTCTGCTTAAGCTGCTTAGGGCAGGGGGCTGGGAGCACCCTTACGAGCCGAGCACCCCAGTCCTCTGCCCTAACCCCCCCCCACACACTCAGCCTTCTACCCTGCAACCCCATACCTCCAGCCCTCACCCCCCCACATCCAGCCTTTTGCCCTGCACCCCCCACATCCCCCAGCCCTGAACCCCCCTACCCCAACACACACCCAGCCTTCTGCCCTGCATCCCCACAGTCCCATCCCTCTGCCCTGCATTACCCCACACACCCAGCCCTCTGCCCTGCTCCCTTGAACCCCCACACACCCCCAGCCTTCTTCCCTGCACCCCCCAGCCCTCTGCCCTGAACCCCCACACCCCAACATACACCCAGCCTTCTGCCGTGAACCCCCACAGTCCCAGCCCTCTGCCCTGCACCCCCACAGCCCTATTCCTCTGTCCTGACCCCGCACACACTCAACCTTCTGCCCTGCACGCCCCCACACACACACTCAGCCTTCTGCCCTGACCCTTGAACACCCTCCCCACATCCAGTCTTCTGCCCTGCACGCCCCCACACTCAGCCTTCTGCCCTGACCCTTGAATGCCCCCACACACCTCCAGCCCTCTGCCCTGGCCCTTGAACCCTCCTACACCCTGCCTTCTGCCCTGCACCCCCCACACACCCAGCCCTCTGCCCTGCACCCCCACAGCCCCATCCCTCTGCCCTGACCCCACACACACAGTCAACCTTCTACCCTGACCCTTGAACCCCCCCCACCCTCAGCCCTCTGCCCTGACCCTTCAACCCCCCACACACCCAGCCTTCTGCCCCACACCCCAGCCCTCTGTCCTGATCCCTGTATCCCCCCCCACACCCCAGCCCTCTGCCCTGAACCCCCTCCCCCAGCCCTCTGCCCTGACCCCAGACCCCCCCCCCATCTGGGGTCCCAGCCGCAGGCCCCGCTCCGCCTGCTGCCGGCCTAGGTGAACAGAACCCCAGGCTGGCAATGAGCTGAGCAGGTTGGCGGAGTAAGATCAGCGTTTTAATTTAATTTTAAATGACGCTTCTTAAAGATTTTGAAAACCTTGTTTACTTTACATTCAATAGTTTAGTTATATAATATAGACTTATAGAAAGAGACCTTCTAAAAATGTTAACATGTATTACTGGCACGCGAAACCTTAAATTAGAGTGAATAAATGAAGACTCAGCATACCACTTCTGAAAGGTTGCTGACCCCTGCATTACACAAATAAGGAACCCTGGATCACACACAGAGACTTCTGCAGGTGACAGGAGTGGGTGTATGGTTGTAAGGAATTGGCTGAGCTCCCTATTTCCACACGGAGGAATGCGATCCATGCATGGATCTAAGAGGCACAATCCAGGCCTTCCTTTGCACACAGTACTATTTTAAAGCTATTCGGGGCTAACTGACTTTGTCTCAGTCAGTCTTCCAAAATATCACAAAGCAACAAAGAGTGGTATACGAGGCAGATCAGATTAACAAATGACGTACTGCTTTACACCACAAACAACTTACAACATAAATTCTCAGCTTGCTTACAAAATATTGTTTTCATTATATAATTTTCCATCTGGATAAATAAACTTCCAGAGGACATGGATGCTTTTCACAAGGGACAGGGCTTTAATTCTGAGAGTGGCAGGAAGCCCAAAAGAGGATCTATTCTTATTTTCAGTTTACTGCCTAAGGGTGTGATCCTACAGTCAGATTCACCCCAACACTTTCAATAGGGTGTTGCCCAGATGTAGGCATTGGCTCGTGATCATCAGATGGAAGGATTAGGGACTAACTTTTTTTTAAGATCAGATTCTGGTCAAAGTGAGGCTAATGCCTTCCTCACATCTGTGACCGTGGGAACTGCACAGTAACATTTGCTCTAAGCTGAACTGTTTATGACAGCCAGAAATGAAGAGTCAGTTAAGCAGAGTTAGAATTACTATCCACAGCTTCAGAGTCACTGTCTTGGATTTTATTAGAATGGGGATGGTGTGAATAAACGCAATAAGGCAGAGTAGCTCAGAGGTTATGAAACCTATACTGGTGAAAATAAAATAGATCTCTTCATCCTTCCAAGCAAAAAGAAATGAGGGAGGGGAGACAGGGGAAGGGGAATGGGGACCAGAACATCTGCTGGAAGAGAGCCAAAAATTAAGAGTGTACCAAATATCTAATCATCACTTTTATTATTTGTATTATATAGTGTTTAAGATCCCCATTCACAGAACTGGACCCTGTTGTGCTAGCGCTATACAAATGGGACAAAAGTTAGTTCCTGTCCTAAATAGTCCTTGGTTCAGCCAGGCACATAAGCACATCCATAACGTTAACATGTTTAAGTGTGTTGCTGATGCTGAGCTAATCTGACTAGCTGGAATTGTTATATGGGTGAAGCCAAATAGCTATTTAGTTACTGAATAATGAAGTATAAATATATTAAAGTGGATCATTACAGCTGAATGTTTGTAATGAGAATCAACACCAACCCGTAAATCAGCCTCTCAAAATATGGCACAATATATATTACTCTTTCTATTGCATTTGGTTACTAACCTATTGCCTTACAAAATATATTGATAACACTGCACTGCAAATGGAACATTACTTGTGGTTCCATTATGCGCACGTTGGGATTTCTCTAACCCTTTGTCCTAATTAAAGCTTGTTTTCCAAAATACACTTTGGCACCTGAGTCTGAAAAAAAAATTACTTTTACTCTCTACCCCCAACCTGAGTTGGGTTCATATCACATCTGGCTCTCAGGAGAGGGGTAGGGGAAGCAGCAGAGCCAGCTATGCCACAGATATCACTGGGCTTTGGAAGGTCATTAAAGAAAATAGTCATCTGAAGACAAATAGCAAAACTATCACTGGGATTTGGCCAAGTATCTGTCTGAGTCAGAATTTGGGTACAGTCCTGCCTGAAATTGCCTTGTTTAACTACCCTCTTAGTAAACATAAGTGTTCCCTCGCCCCTTGCCCCTGTCCCTCCCTGAACAGCTGAGGGAAGGGTAAGCCAAACAGTTTGTGCTTCAAAAGTTGGAGAACTAGATGGTTTTGAATTCTTTATTGTGATATTGTCCTTGACCGAGTTAAAACCTTGGATTGTGTAAGGGAAGCAAATTAGTGTGATGGCACCACCACCATTTGGGGCATGGGGAAATCCTCCTCCCTTAGCCTATTATGTGACAAATGCCCCTTCTGCAGCATCCACAGAGATCTAGGGTGGCAAACTGCTGTTTAGTATTGGTTTTATATGGAATAGAAGAGCTTACCTGCTACCTTGAGGGTCACATCTGCATTGTGAATAACCCTGAAAACTACGTCCTTCTTCTGTACTATGCACCGGTACGTGTGTTCATCTCTTAGGCTGACGTTTAGCAGCAGCAGAGAAAAAATGCCATTTTCCAGCTTATCCTGAAATAATCGAGTCCTGTTTCTGAAGTCTGCACACTGCTCACTTTGGTTCTCGTGACCAGAATTAAAGGTGTGTACCACTGAACACAGTTTTGAACCATCTGCTATTTGCCAAAAGACGCGTAGCTTATTTAAAATGAATTTTTTCTCTTGAGGATAAATGCAGGTCAGTTCAGCAGTGCTGCCTATTGTGCTGATAACTTTCTTATCTTCCTCTGCAATAACTACAAAGATAAAAAGGGGAACAAAGAGAAAATCAGTCTGAAGAAAAGCAGTTTAATATACTTGTCACAATCCTATTTACCAGCTGGTTTGAAAAGGAGTACTTATATTTTCAGAATAAGAATATCAATATTCACTTGTTTGTAAAGAAAAATAATTGCTTAGGGCCAAGTTCTGATCTCATTGCCACCAAAGAAGGGAGAAAGTATGATCCAGTGATAAGGACACAGGTTCAAAGTTCTCTTCTCCGCCACCAACGTTGTGTGTGACCTTGAGCAAGCCACTTAATCTCTCTGCTTCTCAATTCTCTATCTATAAAATGGGGATTAAAATGGAGACAATAGCACTTCCCCACCTCACCAGTGTGTTGTGAGAACAAATACATTAAAGATTGTGAGGTGCTCAAGTAAAGAGGTGAGAGGCATACAAATACCTACAATAGAAACAAAGTAACTGTGACTCTACTTGACGTACTCCTTGCTTGCACTGCTATTACTGATCCTTAAAGATCACATGTAGCATTATGTATCCATTTGTAACAATTTACCAAGGGTTGTGATGGATTCTCCATCTCTGACAATCTTTAAATCAAGATTGGATTTTTTTTCTAAAAGATGTGCGTTAGGAACTCTTTTGGGGAAGGTCTATGGCCTGTGTTATACAGGTGATCAGACAAGATGATTACAATGGTCTTTTCTGGCCTTGGAATCTCTAAACAAATGTTATATGGTCCCCATGTTAAACAGACAACAAATAGCAAAACAGAAGTAAAGAACAGCAACTCCTTAAAACACAAAGAAATAAAATATTGGTTTTGAGAAGATATTTTCCATGGGCAAAATTCAGACACTCAGGCAGGCTGACTGGAACCTGTGTACATGGGTGGACCTGTTTAAATCAATGGGACTAGACCCACGGCCGGCCCTAGATCAAACATTACCCCACATGGGGAGCATCTTTGGCGCCCCCCCCATTTGTTAAACTTTTGAGTACCTTACAGCACCCCAAACCCATTGCCCCTCAAGCCCAGAGCCCCAGGCGGTCACCTGGGTCGCCTTCCCCTAAAGCTGTCCCTAACTACACCCATGAGGAAGTAATATACACTGTGAGGAAGGCTGACAGATTATGGCACTATATGGAGAAGTTTTTCCTGAAATGCTGTTAAGTTTTAAGTGAATAAATAACTTTTACTGTACTAATGATGAGTGCAAATGAAAGTAACTCTTGGACTGCCAGGCAATGATCCTAGGAGGAGCCGTGTGTGCAACTGATCCATGCGCTCACACAAAACACCACTCAGCACATTGCCCTTGCAGGATTGAAACTTAAAAGATTCCAATCCATTAATATAAAATAAATCTTCTTAAACTGTGACCATCTCTCTCCCAGGGATTCTTCAGGTTTCCCTTCCCTACATTTTCATTTCTTCCATGCCCTCGGGTATCTCATATCCATGACAGCCATCCTCTCTGGAGGGAGGGCTGGATAATCTTTCAGTTGTCTAGAGATGGTAGCTAGACATCAGTGTGAGATGGTACCTGTACCAAAGGCCAGCAGAGGAGCTGCGCTCAGCCCAGGGAATGAATTGTGGAAGGGTTAAAAAGACTGCTATTTATTCTACTTCACCATTCAGTCCTTTTCATTTTGGCAAACTGTGTTTGTGTTCCAAAGGGTTTATTAGGACCTCATGAAACCCTCTTAGTTACGTCCTCATTTGTGCATCAGCATCATCACTGTTAACAGGGAAGCCCAGGAATCATGTTTTAGGCTCTGTGTCTGTGACTACTCACGCACACGTTTAACTTTATGTACATGAGTAATCCCACGAAAGTGCAATGCAACTAGTAATGTGCGTAATGCAATTACGCCAATCCCAAGCATACAAAAAACATGAGTCAGGCCTCACAATATCATGGGATTAATTTAAAAATCACAAGATTTTTTTTTAAAATGGATTCTATTCCTTTGGCTTCTAGTTTCTCGACACATTTATGTTACTTCAAGTTTTTCTCCACAATTATGGGGCTAGAAACCTACTTTAATCCCCTCTTCAAATAAACGCTAGATTCTCACAAAATGACAGGACTCAAAGGGTCTGAGCCAAAGCCAACTGAAGTCAATGGGAGCCTTTCCATTGACTTCCATATGCTTTGCATTAGGACCTGGGGTTGGAGGGAGGACACCAAATATTGTAAGAATCATGATAAAATCTCAAGTTTTGGCAACACATTAAACATATAAGAGTATGCCTGCATTGCAGCTAGAAGGTGCGATTCCCAGCCTGAGGAGACAGACTTGCACTAGCTTTGCTTGAGCTAGCATGCTAAAACTAGCAGCTTGGATGTTGTGGCACTGGCAATGTCTTCAGCTAGCCACCCCAGGCTCTGACCCAGAAGGTTGGGCAGGCTTGGATTAGCGTAGCTAGCCCGAGCTGCTGTCAGTGCCACAACATCTATGCCACACTGCTATTTTTAGTACACAAGCTCAAGCAGAGCTAGCGCGAGTCTGTCTACCCATGCTGGGAATCACACCTCCCAGCTGCAGTGCAGACATAGCCTAAGGGTATGTCTACACATCAGTTAAACAGCCCCAGCTGGCCTGGGTCAGTTGACTCGGACTTGCAGGGCTCTGGGTGTGGGGCTGCAAAGCTGCTGTGTAGACATTTGGGCTCGAGCTGGAGCCCAAGCTATGGGACCCTGCGATGGGGGGGGGGGGGAGGAGAGAGGACAGGGTCCAAGCCCAAGCCTAAATGTCTACATAGCAATTTTCAGTCTTGCAGGCTGAGCCCAGGAGCTCAAGTCAGTTTGATCCAGGCTATCCGCAGTCATGCTGTGGAGCTTTAATTCCAGTCTAGAGGTACCCTAAGAGGCCTCAGTCCTGTGAACAAAGGTACTACTTGCTATGAATAAGAGTGGCAGATTGTGGTCCTAAATGGAAAGGTCATGGTATCCTGCAATACATTTACTGCTGATGTGCTAGGATCACATTCTCAACAAACACCCTTCCCCATGCCAAGGTAGAGTGTGCCATGACTAGGCATGTACGGATTTAACAAACACTAAATGTGACTCAGCCACCAGTAGATGATTCTGTGTCTAAGAAGAATGGGGCAACTCTTAATTCATCTATGAAACAGCAAAAATATTTTAAATCTCATTAGATAGTCTCTCTATTCCTATACCCACACTTCATTTGGGGGTAAATTAGGGAGTTTTTAATAATCAAGAGTGTGAGAAATGTTTGGGGCTTACCAGTTATGTATGGTGCTAGTTGTATTCCTTGTATCTGCTTTGTCATGGCATCTCAGTCTCGATCTGTACAAGTCTTAATGTTCTATTTGAGAAGCCTCCTCTTGGCAAATGTGTTGATTATGCCGTGATCACTAGGTTCTGTGCAGGAAGGGGTTTCAAAACTGTGCTGCAAATGTTAATCTCTCTCTCCAAAGGTTAAGGCTAGTGCATTTGCACACAGCACTGTCTAGCTCCTTTATCATGTTAACTCACTCAGAGCTAGATTCTGATAACTCATTCTGCATAGCATTGTATTTCATGAATATTTTCATTGACTTCAGTGGGAGTACTCTGGCAGTAAGGTATTATTCAGTCGAAAAAAGGTACCCAGGTAGTCCCAGTGTCCTTAATAAAATCACAAGGACATTTGACATTCTTTAGGCAAATTACAGAAAGTCTCATATTAAAGAATCTTTATGATTCCTGTTCAAAAGTACTGTTTAGATTTCTGATTTATGTTGTGCACATACATATTCTGCATATTCAAACAAATGCTTGTATTAAAAGTGATTATAATGCAGATAACTTTCTCTTAACTTACCGCATCCTAGAGCACAAAGAAACAGTAACCAAAGTCCAGAGCTAAAAAGAAACAAAGATAAAAGCTCAGTGATGATAATGCCATCATAAGTGCATACGTACTGTTCACAGTTTTAAATACAATAGTAGTAGCATAGCTTAGCAACAACATATGGGTAGTAGTATCTATAAGAGACACTCAGAATAAGTACCCTCATTTTTGACAGCTACAAAATGTCACTTTAAAATTATCACTCTGTGGGAAAAGGCAATACATTGAAAGATAATATACTATACTGGGCTTGAAACCAATGCTATCTATCTTTTCTGATTAACAGTTGACTGGATCCGTCTGTGGCATGTCAATGAAACATGTTGATGTGACTACTGAAAAAATAGCTGACTATGCAGATCACCTTCTTGGGTGTATGGGAATATATACATAGATAAAAATGTATATAGGGAATGAGTCATGGTGTTGAGTGGTATAAAGGCCTCACTGGCATGACTATGGGATGGCTGCATCATTCCCAAGTGGCAAAGCCACAAGTGGGTTATGCAGATCATTCCAGTCATCTCAAATAAGTATTTTGTATATGTCATATGTTACAGGAAAAAAACTATTTTATGAATGTTTTAGAAAGTTTCAATATTTTTTTAAAGCTATGTTTGTAGAATATAAGAATGGCCATACTGGGTCAGACCAAAAGTCCATTCAGCCCAGTATCCTGTCTTCCAACAGTGGCCAATGCCAGGTGTCCCAGAGGGAGTGAACCTAACAGGTAATCATCTAGTGATCTCTCTCCTGCTGTCCATCACCACCCTTTGACAAACAGAGGCTAGGGACACCATTCCTTACCTATCCTGGCTAATAGCCATTAATGGACTTAACCTCCATGCATTTATCCAGTTCTCTTTTAAACTCTGTTACAGTCCTAGCCTTCACAACCTCATCAGGCAAGGAGTTCCACAGGTTGACTATGCTCTGTGTGAAGAAGAATTTTATTTTATTTGTTTTAAACCTGCTGCTCATTAATTTTATTTGGTGGCCCCTATTTCTTATTTTATGGGAACAAGTAAATAACTTTTCCTTATTCACTTTCTCCACAGCGCTCATGATTTTATATACCTCTATCATATCCCCCCATATGAAACCCTCCACCCATAAAGTCCAGGTGCCTTCACTGTTGTCTCATTGTTCAGAACTTTCCAAAACAACACACACTTTCCAAAACAGTCTGAAAATAGAATCTCTATACATAACAATGCCACAACTCTGACGTTTGGATTAATTGCCCTTTCCCATTGGTATAAAACCCCAACTCTTCAAAAATGTAAGAAATCAGACTTAAAAGCCGTAACACTTTTATGTCTAGCAAAGCTCTTTTGGCTGAGATTGAATCTTGCCCATCTTGGGCCTCAGATAGGGTTAATTTTTTTGTGGGGGGGGGAGGAGGGGATGGTCACATTATTCTGGCTGTTTGATTAAAAACAAATGTAGCTGTGTGAAGCTGCTCAGGGTTTGGAATGATAAATAAGTCTCAGTGGGCTGATGATGCAGCTTAAAATAAATTCATTTCTTTATTACTGGGAAGCTTTTCAAGGACCAAATGGGAATTGTGCACTGCGTAACTTATTACCTCTTCATACTTGTATATTATAAACACAAAAACTGTGTTAAAAGTTATTACATTATTAAGGTAGAAAAGTCAAGCATTCAAAAGTTAGAGAATGTCAGAATTAAGGTGGCTTGTACAATCATATTTTACCCCCCTTGTGTGTATGCATTATGACATAATCTTAATTGCAGATCACATACTATTTTTTTCACCGGACGGCTGCTTCATTCTGTGCACAGACTGGATGGTGCTCACTGAATGAGTTGCTATTTAATATTATATTTTCTACTCATTCAATGAGTGGCCCATGTCTTCTTTGTGGCACACTTTGCTCTGAAGACAGAATTATTAATTTCCTCATGTACTTTTTTATGGAGCTCATTGCTATAGTATTTGAATGCTTCACAAACTGTAATTTATTCTTACAGCCCCCTTGTTTGACTTTGCAACCTTACTAATATTCTTTTAAAGTAGTTTTTTGTGTGTGTGTGTAATTCCCTATGCTTTTAAAAAAGCAAACTGAAAAAAGAAATTGCCTCACATAGGATCATGTGGACAACTGCTTGAGTCATCAGCAGGACTGGAACTTTCAGATCCACTGCAGAGACCTCTACCACTTGAGTAATGGAGTAACTGATAAGAATAGTAGGTTGTTATCCTGTATGGACCAGCACTAGATGGAGATGAGACACACATTATGAAACCCATTGAAAGATGTATGGTGACAGCAAGGAATGGTGAGACTCAGGAATCTTGGGTTCTATTCCAGGCTCTGGAGGGGAATTTGCTGCAATGAGCACGGAGTCTTTTACCTGTTCCCCAAGCTTGAACCTTTCTGCCCCATCGCCTACAACTTGTTCCTGTGCCCGTGCTGCCTCTTTCCCGCCCTGACTCTTGTCTCTCCTTGCCTACTTAATCCCAGTCTCCATTCCTTGAGTTCTTCATTCTAGTCCCCTGCTCTTTGCCCAGCCAGTCCTAGGATTCCCCTCTGGACTTGCTGTCTGAGTCCCTAACTCACCCTGCCTGCACCTAGCCAGTGACAATTCCTGGGCTTCTCATCCAATCCCAGTGTAAACCACCCACATTTTAGCTCCTTGCCTCAATCTCCCTTCTACCTTGGCTCCTTGTCCCAGTCCCTTTGCCCAGCCAGTCCCAGTTCTCCCTCTGCACCCTAACCCTACATTTGATCTCAGTGTTCCCCCCAACCAGCTGGCTCCTAGTCATCTCCTGAATTTCCCTGACCAGTCCCAGTCTCACCAGATTCTGTCTCCCAACCTACTCCATTCCTTCTCCCTAGTCCAGTTTTGTCCCCTCTGCATTCAAATCAAACTGCTTCCTCCTCCACACATTCTGGGTGCCAGCAGGGGGGCGTTGAGAGGACAGGAGATTCGGGCTCTCTGCACTCAGTTCCAGTGCCTGGGCCTATCCTAGCTCAAAGCAGCTGGGAGCTATCACTACAGCAAAAATTCAGCTCCCCTCCTGTAGCTCTGGGCTGGAGGCAGCATGCTCAGTCACTGTGTGGAGATGATGAATGTGCAGTCTAGTTAGCGCTAGGAGCTGTGAGGGGATGGTGAATGATCCATGTATGCATGTACATGTATGTGTGTGTTTCTATATAACATATGGCTCTAGAATACCTTCCTTTAAAAAATCACCTTGGTACTATTTTTAAATCCTGTGGTTTTGTTTGTGTTTCTTCTTAAACAATGGATCTAATCAGGGGTGGATTAGGGTTTGTGGGGCCCCTGGGCCACAGCAAATGGCGGCCCCCCTCCACCCCTTCTGCCCAGAGTCCCCCTGCCTCCAGCCAGGAAGCGGGCTCAGGGTGTGGGGGTTGCCCCACTCTGCCCTCCTGGCGATCCTGCCGGGGAAATGGGGTCGGAGCATGCCTTACTCTGCTCCCCCCCCCCCGGTGCTCCAACTGGGGAGCAAGGTCAGGGTGCGGAGGTGCTCATTTTTCCAGGCCCCACCACTTGGCTGTGGCAGCTGGACATGGGCCCCACTGGCCCAGTGGCTAATCCGCCACTGGGTCTAGTTTCCTATTGAACCAAAGAGACAGCAATGTTTGTCTTTCATTGGACCTTTCAGGGAATTCCCCTTAAGAGGTATTGCTGGTGCCAATGAGAAAGTAACAAGTGTAAGTGGGGCTGTCTGTGCTATGTAGCCAAAATGCATAACTGGGGTCAATATAAAGCTGTTATTGGATTAGGATCTTAATATTTCAGTCCAGAGTATAGACAAGACAGATCCCGGGGCTGACCATCCTCCCTCCTAAGTGGATGTTAATGCTGCTGTAGTCCACAGTGCTTGCAGAGCAGCTCGGTTACCGAGCACCAACCAGAGCAGGTGAGAGGATTCCTTCTTTCCTTGAAACCAGAGGAATTCCTCTGTGTTGTGCCTGTTTGGGATTAATTCCTGCACCAGCTGGAGTAGGAATGATTTCCACTGACTTAAATGGAAACTGGATCAGTCCCTTAGTCTCTTTTTAAATGGTTTGTTTTTCTCCATTTATTCCTCCCCCCCGCCCCTATTTTTAAACTTTCGGTGAGACAGGAGAAAGTTTCACTTCCTCATTCTCACAGTGGCCCAGTGAGATCATAATTCCAACTCTCATCTGCATATTTACACATACAATTTACCTTCTTCTCATGAGAACTGATTTGATGCAGTTGAGAATTGCAATGTATTTTTGGTGTGTTTTTGCTTTTCTGAGCACATCAAAAAATATGATGATGTTCATGGTGCAATAACTGGCTGTTTTGTTTCACATTTAAATCAAATATAAACCTTGACTATGTCCTAAACTGTATCAAGAACAGCTCTTTGTGCCTCATCAATGTCATACTTCTCTTAGCTGAGTTATGCAGAATTCAGTTGCCCTAAATCTTTATCTGTTTCATGGCATTTTTCCATAACTATAGTTTTCCAGATAATATAAAACGTGTTTGTTTAGATCTTTCTATTGTTCACACTTTAACCAAAAGGAAGATTGTCTGCAGTGACATTTTCTCTACTTCTCTTTTTAAAGAGATTCTCATAGTGCCTCACAAATAAACATCAGTAACCACCTACATGAAACAGCTGAGTGCACTGCTGTGGTTTTCAGCACAGAATCAGTCATGCAGAGCCCAGTGTTGGGGTTGATCACAAAACCCACAGTGCGAGTAATTTTACTGACTTTAATTGTCTTTGTATCCTTAATCCTGAGCTCCCACAACTCCTACTGTACTCAAGGGGAGAGGATGGGACTCAGGTGGGAATGATAAAGAGAAGTCCTACTTGTTCAGTATGACACACTGACGCCACACTGATTGTGTCATTGGAGGCATAACAAACAAATGTAGTCCATCTCCTTTGCTGTAGTGTACGGTAAAAATGTGTTGTTGGGGAATATCCCCCATTTAAAGGAACAAGATAAGCAATTGGCCTTGGGGATTAATCAACTTGTAAATGCAAGCAAGAAAAGTTTAGCCTTAGGCTGCGCTGCGAGTACAGATGAAGCATTTACACAAGGGCTTGTCTTCCCTAGGAAAAGGGATTTGTATCTCTATCACATGGTAATGAGAGCTAGGCAGAGAAATGTTTTGTGGAGGATTTTGCTATTTCCAAAACTGATTTTGTTCCGATTCAGAATGAAAACCAAAAATTTCAAATTCTCCATGCAAAGGGATGGAGCCCCAGCTCTGGGGCAGTCTACCTCTTGTGCTGTCTCAGGGTCTGAGGTCTTCAGCAGCTTGCCAGGTGGGTTGCCGAGGAGCCAGGAAACCAGGTTGGTTTCATTAGAAGAACCCTGTCTGGTTTCTGGAGGAACTTTGTCAAAATCAAACCGTCTCTGCAGAATGTTTTGATTTCAATGAATCAGCAAATGTCAACCAAAAAGGTTTTGTCTGAATTTTTCAGACCACCTGTATTAAGAACTATCATAAGGTAAAATCCTAGTGAGACAAGGCACTTGTAGTTTTCATACAAATTAGGAGTTTGAGGTAAACCCTATGCTCCTGCTAGAGTCTGAGTGAGTCTTAATTAGAGTTATAGGGGGAAAAAACTGTACATCTAATTCAGTGGGTGTTGAAGTCTCTGCAGAGTTTGGGCAGAATTTGGCTCCGGTAGTGCAGGATCTAAGTGCTAATTCTTAATCTGAGGATAAAGAAAGCACCTTTATATTAAGCTACTTAGAACCACAAAGGCCAGTTTTCAGATTTACTCTGATGTGTGTGGGGGAGGGGGGGCTGTAAAACTTGCCCCTTGTGTTTTTAGTTCAATAATAAAGTACCACTACTATTCAACATCAAAGTAGCCTTCCCCTGCCATAACAATCCGAATAGCATTTTCTGCCTTTCCCTCTATGAATTCCAGTCACTGTCAAGGGGAGATTTAGCTGAGGTTGCCCTCTAACACAAGCAGCAGAAACTACTGACTTCTTGGGAGCAGGAGCAGGCCCCTGGTTTGCCCCTAGTGCCCTGTCTTGATAAAAGAAGATTAAATTATGAGCGGCCTCAGCCTTACCCTGACAGCCACAACACACACACCAAATAGATTGGGGGTGGGAATGAAACAACCTACAGGTATCAGTAGCAGCCGTGTTAGTCTGTATCAGCAAAAAGAGCAGGAGTACTTGTGGCACCTTAGAGACTAACACATTTATTTGAGCATATGCTTTTGTGGGCTACAGCCCACTTCATCGGATGCATAGAATGGAACACACACCAGTCAGTGGGAAGAGTTGGCAGGAAAAGCTTGACCTTCCTGGAGCCTGGTCATTTTTGTAGCCAGGCCCCCTCCCCACCCACCAATGGTACCAACAAAATTGAGAGCAAGTTTAGCTGTTCCTAGTGCACCAAAACCCTTCCTGCAGCACAAGCACCCAAGACCTCACCTGGATCCAGAGAGCATCACCCAGTTTTTGATGTCAACCCCCCAATGTCTAACATCTGAAAAGAGAGCAAATGTAGATGCTCCTGTTGCAGCAAGAAAATCAGGACCATGCTCCCCCTCAGCATAGCATTGATTGACACCCCCAATTCCCTTTTGCGGCTTGGCTCCCGGGGAGTAGGAGCAGGGTCAGTGGTTGTCCATTGCCAAGGAAATGAGCTGACGGGGCCGGCTGCCGCTGGGCTGGCAGCCCTGTTGAGTGTTTGTCTTTTGGGCGTGCTCGGAGCAGAGCGACACAGTTCTCTAGTGCGATGGTCCAGTCGGGGGCGGGGGTGCTCCGACCCGGAGCCCCCGCAGTTACCCAGCGCCAGCAGGCACCTGGGGGGCGCGGGGAGGTGGTCGGGGTAGGACGGAGACCAGGCGTGAGAGCCAAGGGCGAGTCTCTGGCTGCCCTTCCCGCCGCACTCACCTTCTCGGCTCCATCGCGGCGCGGCGCGGGGCGCTGCTCAGCCGGACTCGGCGGGAGGCGCAGGCACTGTCCCTCGGCGAGTGGCGGGAGGAGAAGCAGTGAAAGAGCCGCTGGGCAGTGCCCGGGCTGAGCCAGCTCCTCCCTCCTGTCCTACGTCGCGCAGGCCGGGGATTTCCGCCGCTGGTCCCTTCTCCCGTCCCTGGCGGCTGGGGGCAGGAGAGTGACCGCGGGCGGGCGGGCCCCTTCCTCTGCTGCCCCCTGCAGCTCCCCGGCCGAGGCGACGAGCAGAGCCCAGCCCGGGCGCGCCCGGGCTTGCCGCTCAGCCAGCGAGCTCCCGGCCCGAGCGCTCGGCTCTGACTGCAGCCCGGGCAAAGGGGTGTCCCGCCAGTGCCCTGAAATGAGTCGCTAGAACGCCCCGCCTCTAGGTAATGCACCGGCCCTACCATCTCCTGGGGGTTGGTAACCCAGTAGGGCCCTGTACTACAAACTCGCCACACTTCTGTCCCGGGGAGCTTCTCCCAGGCTTCCAGCACCATTCAATTCCCTGCCCCCAGACTGCTGGGCGCAGGACTCAGCTACAAGCCAGGCGCTGAATAATAAGAGTTTATGAATGGAAACTACTCACATGCTCCCTGGTAAGTTTCAGCTACACCACACAAGCGAGTCTTCTCCTTTTTACAAGGCGAACCTGTTTATTACACAATAGCGAACAGTCACCCTGGTGCTGAGTCTGGAACTATAGGGCAGTGATTGTCTAATTCTTCTGGGGGCCCAGCTGAAGAAAATTGTTGATGCCTGCGACCCAGTGGAGCTGGGGATGAGGGGTTTGGGGTGTGGGAGGGGCTCAGGACTGGGGCAGGGGGTTGGGGTGCAGGGTGGGGCAAGGAATGAGGGGTTCAGTGTGGGAGGGGGCTCTGGGCTGGGTTAGGGGTGCGGAAGGGGCTCAGGCTCTAGAATGGGGCCAGGGATGAGGGGTGCAGGAAGGGGCTATAGGTCGGGGATTGGGGCATGGACTTACCTCAGGCAGCTCGCAGTCAGAGGCGCAGCAGGGATGCTAAGGCAGGCTTCCTGCCTGCCCTGGCACCACGGACCGCCCTGCGCCCCAGAAGCAGCCAGCAGCAGGTCTGGCTCTGCATGACTCTCACCTGCAGGTACTGCCCCTCCCCCAGCTCCCATTGGCCAGTTCCTGATGAACCGGAGTGCTGAGCCGGTGCTTGGGGCAAGGGCAGTGCACGGAGCCCTCTGGGCCGCCTGCCCAGGAGCTGGACCTGCTGCTGGCCACTTCCAGGGTGCAGCACGGTGTTGGAACAGGTTGAGACTAGCCTGCCTTAGCTGAGCAGCACCGCCAATGGGACTTTTAATGGCCCAGTCGGCAGTGCTGACCAGAGCCAACACAACCCAGTACCTTACGTTCCCGACCCAGTACTGGGTCATGACTTACAGTCTGAAAACCACTGCTATAGAGGGAGGCATGAGTAGTTAATCCTTAGCGCGTAAACTTTCCATCAGCAGATATCAACATGCTTCGCAATCTTTAATGCATCAGCTTCACAACACCCCGCCTATGCTGTAGGGAAGTATTATCATCTCCACTTTACAGATGGGGAAATGAGGCTAAGTGGCTTGCCCAGTGTTACACAGAAAGTCTGTAGCACAGCAGGGAATTGAGCCTCTATTTCCCAAGTCCTAGACTACTACCCTAACCTGAGGACCATAAGGGTGATGCATCCTAAAATAACACCTAAGATGCATTATCTTTTGAGAAATATCAGTATAATCCCTCTTTCTCACATAGGTCTTGTCTGCATGGCTCTGTAGTGCAAACTAGAGAGATGAGATTTCTAGAGCACTCTTATGGGCTGTGCTCTAACTGCCCTGTGCAGACCCTGTTGGCACAAACTAACAGGTACCTAGTTCATGTTGATGCAGGCTCTTTTCAAAAAGGACTACATTCATGTGCTTTAGTGACTTTTTAGTTCATGCCAGCAGAATCTGCAAGGGACAGTTAGAGCAGAACACAGGAGTGCTCTACAATTCACACCCCTCTAGTTTGATTTGCGAAGCCATGTAAACAAGGCCTTAGATACAGACAGAAGCCCCATTGGCTGCAGATTGCTGTGATTGAAAAGTCCTAGATCAGTTACTTTGGTTTCTCAAAATTTCTTAATTTTTTTTAACTCAACTATAAATTGCTCACTGAATAGATTAGGTGACGTTGTTACTTATATAGAGCAACAACTATTGAATGGGTGGAATGAAATATCTGCCCCATCTTTGAGATGTCAGTCTCATCTAGGGTTAACACTACAGGGAAAGGAGTTGCACTAATAGAGATCGTATCCTTTGGATAGATGTTAAACTAACTTGTATTTGGCAAGTCAATAGTCATAAGAACGGCCATATTAGGTCAGACCAATGGTCCATCCAGCCCAGTATCCTGTCTTCCAACAGTGGCCAATACCAGGTATCCCAGAGGGAATGAACAGAACAGGTAATCATCAAGTTATCTATACATCCATAATCACCATCAAAGTGTTTAAAGTTAGGCACCTAAATCCCTAGTTACTCCTTCAGAAATGGCCTGATTTTCAGAGATGCTGAGCAACAACAATTCCCATTGACTTTGAGTGCTCAGCATCATAGAAAATCAGTTCACTTTTATTTATGTGCCCTGATATGGATTTAGGGGCCTAATTTTAGGCACTTGTTTGAAAAATTGATCATAGCACCAAGGGTGCTGGAACAATTTGTATAGTGGGAGCCATTGAACCAAACTTTGTAAACCCTGTATATAATGGAATCCACTTCAAACCCGGGGATGCAGGAGCACACACACACACACCCCTAGTTCCAGCACCTATGCACAGCACAGAAAGTACAATACAAAGTACATGCATGATGCAGAACTATCAAATAGGACCTTAGCATTTCCTCCCTTTTAAAAAGATATAACAAAACATCTTTCTGTTCATATGCTGTGATATTTTTCTGGGAGTAGGAGAATAGTCTGTAGTCTTAATGGAACATAGATTCATGCACTGAAATATGATCCTGTATCTTGATTTGGTATTTCCTAGAACATAAGAAATATGTTTAATTGAGAACAAAGTTGAAATAGATATAAATTGGTGTGACCGGGGTTCCAGTGCGGGCCAGCTGAGGTCACTCAATTAGGGTGAACTGCAAAGAATGGGGCAAACAAACCCCAAAGCTGGTGAATAATTCAATACTTAGATTAACCAGGACAGCATAAAACAGCATCATTACCTCACTGGTTGCTCAGAAACCAACAATACAGTTCCCTCAAAGCAACCCAGCCTCAGGCCTCCATCCAGGTACCCAAGTCAAATATGATGAAGATTTCTGAAAATCTTATTTAATCATGTAAAAGAAAAGGTTCTACCAATCCCAAAGGATTGGACACATGACCTCCCAGGTTATTGAATATTCCAGATCTTACCTGAATAACTGTATACTGCACAGCCAATTCTTATTAACTAAACTAAAATGTATTAAAAAAGAAAAAAAGAGAATATAGGTTAAAAGATCAATATACATGCAGATATGAGTTCAATTCTTGAGGTTCAAGTACATAGCAGAGATGGTGAACTTCGTAATTGCAAAGAGTTCTTTTAAAATTTAGTTAATAGGTTATAGTCTAATGTCCAATATCATATTCAGGGAGGACCTGTAAACACTGGGATCCCAATCTTGTAGCTTAAGCTTCCCCTGCATTTGAAGCACCAAGCTGATCTGAGATAAACAGGATCAGGACCCAAGGATCTTTTTATACAGTATTCTAGCATTCACTTAACCATACAGTTCTGGGTAAACAATACACTTTTGATGTAAACTTCTGTTTTCTGACTACCACCAGTAATTAGTTACACAAATTAACATAGGGCAATTTATTCATTCGGCAGTCTATTACAGACTTCAAAGGGACATATAGACAGTGACATTATTTCACCCAAGCTTCATCTAAATGTTAATATTCCCTTTTGATCTCTGAATTAGTATCTCTAGTGACAGACAGGAACTGTCTGTTTACATGGGTAGCATCTAAGATACACAGAATTCCTATCACTTCTAACTTCTAACAATATAGATTTGCATTTCAGAGTTCTAGTCTATTTAGCATGAATGACCCTAATTACCATTTCTAACATGTCTTTAAAGGTCGGCTTTGGGTTAGTTAGCCTGCGAGCTGTTTAACCCTTTCCGGCCATGAGTCAAATTTTGTATAAGATTTGCTGCAATTATACATCAGTGGTAGCAATAATGATTTGCCTGGTTATATTTTAATTAGACAGTGTCACAACTGGCCATAAGACTGAGCTTGATTATGAAGGGGATGCTATGATGAGACTGCCTACAATGGCATGTGTCCAGTTTGCGACAGCAACCAGCAAATATCTCCAGTGACTGGAGACCGGACACTAGATGGGGAGGGCTCTGAGTTACAACAGATAATTCTTTCCAAGATGTCTGGGTGGAGGGTCTTGCCCACATGCTCAGGGTCCAACTGATCTTCATATTTGGGATTGGGAAGGAATTTTCCTCCAGCTCAGATTGGCAGAGACCCTAAGAGTATTTTGCCTTCTTCTGCAACATGGGGCATGGGTCACTTGCAGGTCTAAGCTAGAGTAAATGGAGGATTCCCTGTAACTTGACGTCTTTGAACCATGATTTGAGGATTTCAGTAACTCAGCCAGAGGTTAGGAGTCTATTACAGGAGGGATGGGTGAGGTTCTCTGGCCTGCGATGTGCCGGAGGTCAGACTAGAAGATCATGATGGTCCCTTCTGCCCTTAAAGTCTATGAGTCTGAGTCTAGATGCATGTTTTAAAAATGCACTTGAAATAAAGCTAATTATGATAATGATGACTATTACCTGTTACTCTCATAAAAATGCCCATAAAAATGACAGACGATAAAACTGTTCCAAACAGCTATCAACTATTTGATACTATAATTGCAAATATTTATATGCTCTTACATTTATTTACATCTGTGTTTAAATCTCCACTTTCCTCCATATTACAAAACCATATTGACCTGGCATAACTGATAGTTTGTAGGAACAAGTTCCAAGACGGTGGCCTACAGAGAGCTGGGTGGTCACATGGTATTAGATACTCTTGTTTCTGGCTCCTACCGTGCATTAAAAGAAAATTTAGATTGTATTTGAGATACTTCACTCCAAAGAAAATTTTACAGCACAAATGTTCCCAGGCTATTAAATCTGCATAGTACTTCTTCATGTTAATTAATAACAGGTCATCCAATGAGCTTCTGTTGTTTGTATTCCATTTATTTTAAAATAAATAATTGTTTATATGCTGCGATTTTACTGCCCTGTTTTCAGTCAGAAATTAACTTTGATGATATACAGTTTTATAAATATTTTTTAAAATGATGTGTGTGTATGTGTGTCAGAATGATAACCACAATATTTAAGGTTTTGTATTCTTAAATGGGAAAATATCTTTTATAAAATTAGCTGTGTGCCAATGCAGTGCCTATCTGCTAACTTGAGGAAGTGAAAAAAGGACTAATTCTAATGCTTCCATTTAATGAACATCAGAAAGAAGCAGAATATTGTAATCCATTAAGTTTTCAAACATAAATGTTTGAAATACATTAATAAAAACTAAATAAATTCTTATTCACAAAACTTCCAGTACAAGTTAAGGATAGACATAGAAAGAACTTATATTAAAACAACATGGTTTGAATGTTGTTATAAGGATGTTTGAGTGCATGAAAATTCACGTTTAACCTAAAAAGCAAACATTTACAAGTCATAGTTCAAGATCCTCAAGCAACTTTAATTCTGAACCTATGTCAATGGCCATCATCTAGCTCTCAATCAACAATCTCTTTGTCCCAAATACAACTCCTCTGATCACATCCATGTTTCTGATATGGATTGCAAGACTTTGGTCACCACAGTATAAATAAAGACAAAAAACTACAGTTAATAAGATTACCTCAGTAATAGAGTTACAGTATTTTGGCTCCAATTCATCTAGGAAATATCAATAATTTACCATGCTACATTTATATAATAACTCCCATCGACATTATAAAAGGGCCACCAGTCTAAACACTATTTGCATTGCAGATTGATAGCAAGAAACAGAAACATTTGACTCTTCTGTATACACTCAGGAACCAGCGTCATCTCATAGCAACCATTCCACTATAAATGAAAGAGCCCAATTTATATCTTGCACCAAAATACCTATTGATTTGAACAACCTGTGTCTTTGTAATCTCCTGATATGTTTCAGATACTGTATCATAAAAGAGGTAGATGGTGGGAAGGGATACTGTACAGGGCCAGGATTAAGGCTATGTGTAGCGAGGGGAGTTTCCTGACTTGAAAGTGTTTAGTATTGAACCTTAAACATGAATTTTTAGACTTTAATTCATTTATTTTTAAATGTCAGTGTTCTACTTTTTTAATCTATCTGACATCTCTTTACAAACACATCCGTGATGTAGTAGTGGTACTCAGTCTGCAGGGTCTCTTCCTAGGAGAAACTGCCCTGGTTCCTACTAGCCTTTATCCTGGGGATGACTGGGGACTGGTTCTGGCATGACCACAGCTTCAGGACCACTGTAATTTGCACCTTTCTGCACTGGCCCTGAGGGGGCATTCTGCCAATTGAGAACTGTTGTAGTGCAAGGACACACTGGCTGTTCCCCCAATCCTATGTCACCTATTCACTAACCGAGGCTGAGGTAACAATCCCTAAGAAGTCGTCTTTTTGGCCCCTTTGCACTGTCGGAGCATTATACGAGGTACTCACTCAGATACGTTCAAGTCCCACTGGAGCACTCCTACGCACATTTACACACACCTGCATACAACCACAGAAGGAGAAGTAGCTACAACCACAGCTCACTGTGCCTGACATAGTTTTCTTGATAAACAGTGACTAGAACGATGTTGTACATTACTGGGGAGATTACTATGTAGATATAGATCAAGGTTAAAAAATGGATGACTATAGTTAAGCTTTTACAGTCATATTTTGGTCATATTTGAAGACATGGGAGCTTCCTGGGAGGTCTTTTGAAAATCAGGCTATTTATCTAAATATGGTTTTAGGAATTTAGCTTTAAACACATTTTAAAAAATATCATGGCCACAATTGTTAGTTGTTAAGTTATTGTACTATTCTAACTGAATAGTATTGAATGCCAAGATTCCCTTCTGGTCATTGGTTAGGGATATAGTAAATATTTTTGACCTAGTAATTCTGCCTTTGCTTTCAGTGGTACAGTTTTAGTAATGCAGAGGTCTGCATTTCAATTTTCTTCTTTCCTTCCTTAGTTGTATAACCCATAGGCTACGCAAAGAATGATAATTTCAAATAAAATCAATGATATAAAACCATGGCTATTTCCTCAGGCTCCTTTTTCCTTTTTATTATGCTTTAATTTCAGAAACTGAATGTAGGAAAAAGTGGTTAAGGGATAACAATGTATTGACATTTGATAAATATGGAAGAATTAATTGGAATGTGACTGCTTTTAGCTGATGTTGATTTGCCTGGAACAGTCTTGGGATAATAATGACTTTGGTGGAGCTGGAAGAGCAGGGTCATTAAGCTGTACTGTGCCTTGCTCTCTTGCTGTTAAGGTCTGGCACCTTGCTAGTAAGGGACCTCAAACAACTGTCCTGATTGATGATTGGTAGCAATATGAAAGGCACTGAGATTTCTGGGCCGCTTTCATGGTTACCAGTTGGCAGCATGCACAGGATTCACAATATACTTTGGCCTGCTAGTGTATTCTTCACTGAAGAGATGATGGCAACAACAAACCAACTCGTTTTCACTGTCAATGTCCTATCTTATGTAGGACACGTGCCAGATGAACTAATTATCTGTTGAGTGTGCAACAGACAAACAATTGTCACCTTACTAGGCCATCCAAACTTTTCTGCTAACCTGATAAGAAATATCCTTCTGTAGTGAAAAGTGGGTTTACTGGTTTACCTATTTTATATTAACCTTCACCACAATAGCCAAACTGGCTTTGTACATCAAGGGGAAAACATGGGAAGTCCTTCTGGGGTTGCTTCTAGGGCCACAGGCTCAGGGCTCCTTAGTTGACACTGAAAGCTTATTTATGTCCCTATTTATTTTTTTATGGGGCTCCAGGATAGGTGGAGAGGTGGCTTCCCTGTTACCATTCTCTTTGGCTAGTCAGTATTCCTCTCAGCACTTGGGTTTCAAATTTTAGGTCACTGTAAACCAGAATCAAGAAATCCTTCCCCAAAGTTTTGGTCTGCCACCTCCTCTAACTCATAGCACTGGGAGAAAGTGGATTCCAGTGATCGTCTTGCTTTTAATAAACTACTGGACCAAGCCTGTGCTCAGCCCAGCACAGACATGGATACTAAATTCACTGCTATAAAGGCAGCCACTCCTGTGTATTGGATTTTGGCCATGTTGTAGAGTTTAGTATCTCATAGGTACATAAGCTCTCAACATTGTTCTGGGACTGCCACAATTACTAAGCCTCTCTGCACTAGAGTAACATTTTTTCACTGCAGCCACTCCATGAAGATTATGGGGCTTTGGGCTTCCTGATTCCCTCTGCAGTTTAAACACAAAAATAATCAGTATTCATATGGCTGTCCCCTTGCAAAATGATCCAATTTCCCGTGGAAGGAGAAACACAATAGAGCCAAAACTTTAACTGACAGGCTCTTGTCCATATGTATAGAAATGCTTCTGGGGGTCCTTTTACTCCTTCTCAATGATTCTTTATGTTTACTGTTGGCAGGGATAACATGAAATGAGTGGTTCCTTCCTAGTCTCTAGTGGTTTTCCATTCTGATACCCTTTTCTAGTTGATTTCTTAACAATTTGCCAGCTGTATATTTATTAATAGAGGCATATGACTTGATGCTCTGGTGAAGAGGATCATTCCAAACTTTTATGTAACACTGTTATTGTCCGATGGCAAGGAGTGGAATTCTAGATTGGAATCCTTAGTTCTAGAACTACCAAGTCTCTACCAAGAATGCTGTTCTTCATTTGGGTATAATCTTTCACATGATGGCAAGTTTTAATGGCCTATGTGCAACTTGATCTTCCATGGTCAGGTTGGGACTCCATCTTTCAGATGTTGCAAAGAAGGCTTTATTTCTGACTATTCCCACTCCTTGCAAGAATTGTCTCTGTTATTTCTGTTGCTCTTTGAGCTGCTTTATCCATCTTCATTTCGGATAACCCATGTAAGTCTTGCTCTGTCAAGCAAGTGGCAAAACCCCGCTCTCTAACACCCTATGTGCTAGATCAAGTGAAATGTAGCACATGGGAGACCAGTTCCTCCTGGCTTAGAAAATGAAATGCCTGTTGGAACCATACATTCTATTGATCATACATTAACAACAATAAAAAAAAATGTGTAACCCTTCTGCCCCTCTGAGTTGGCAGCAACAAGGGCCAGGTTCAGTATCCAGGGGTTCCGTTTCAGTAACACAATGCATAACCGGCTCGAGCCCCCACCCAGTGACCTGGGACACTCACATACCACACCCCCCTGGGTGCCTCTAGGAGGCAATACTTCCCCTCTCGCAAGCATGGAGTCTGAGTGTAGCAAAATCTTTTTAAAAAAGGAAGGAATCAATGCGGCATCCCATTGGAGAAACACCACAAAAGGTTATAACACAAACCATAAACAAAACCCCACCTCCAAGTACGTTTGGCACTGTCCTTTTTCCCCTTAGGGTTTTAAGTCCAATCACCCCAAAGTCCAACAATCCAAAAGTCTCTGGTCAATGCCACCCCAGAGTTCGAGAGTTTATCTGTAGAGGTCCCTCCCCCCAGCCTGGGTAGAAAGGGGCATCTTACATGGTCCGGGGCCAACTGCCCTGCCTCTCCGTGGGTTCTGCTTCCGCCTTCTCCACGAACTGCTCCGCTTTACCAGCCGCTACACTCTGCTCCTCCAGCCGTCCTCACAAACTGCTCCACTCCACCAGCTGCTCTGCTCCATGAGCTGCTCCAGTTCTCCCTGCAAACTGCTCGGCTCCACTCGCTCTGTGGGCCTCTCCACCCATCCCACAGCTACTCCGCTCTGCCAGTCGCTCCACTCCACCAACTGTCCCGTGATCCGCTCCAGCCATCCCCACAAACTGCTCCACTCCGCCAGCTGCTCTGTTCCGCAGTATAGCTTCAGGCTCCCCCACTAGTTACCACAGTACTCAGTGCTCTCAGCTCAGTAATTTCAGCTCTTTAGTGATTTCAGCTCTTAGTGATCTCAGCTCATAGTAGGGGAGCCCCAGTGCTAGTGCACCATTAGCCCAAAGTGAGTTCAGCTCAGTCACCTGTATCTAGATTCTTAAGGGAATAAAAAAATCAACTCTGACATTCCACAGTAGAGAGAGGAGAGGGTGGAACTGGTGCCTCTGGCTCCACAAGGAGACTGCACCACCAGGCACAGATACCTGTCCCCAGCCTCTCTCAATTCACTGGGTTTTGGAACCCATGTCCCTTGTCTAGCAAGTACCACCCAACTGAGGTTGAGTCATTTTTGTCACAAAGCAGTCCCACAGCTCGGCAGCCTGGGATGGGGTAGGCGTGCCTATGCAAATACACTCTCTGAAATTCTTTCCACCAGATGTCAGGGTAGAGCTCATCCTGACTCTGCTTACAAGTGTTTTTCACAGTCTGAGAGGGTTTGCACAACTGAAGATCAAACTTAAAATAAATCAGGCCTGGGAACTTCCATCCAAGGAACAGAAAGAATGACTCTGTCCAGCTGAAAGTTCCAAATGAAAGAGGTCTTTTCATCCAATCACAGCTTCTGCTTTCCCAAATAAAGGGTCTGACTTCTAAGGCAGACTACATCATAATGCCAGGTTCCCCACAACACATGTGTTTTAAATACCTTTGGGGAATAAGAGAATGCTCTACAAGTGGGCCCAGACACTTTCCCTTATGGATGGGATCCCAGGCAATCCCTCCACAAGAAGCATGCAGATGTGATGTTTTCATTGTTCAAAAATCGTCCAACTGTTTTCTTAACAGCTGCTGGTTGGAGTGTATAGAACCCATCACATTTGAGTCCAGATCTGAACTTCCCCAAAATTCAATGGGGTTTTGACCTGGTGTTGCAGTTAAAGTCCATCTCAGTTTTTAACATTCTTGAAATACCAACTAGAGGGACAATCAGTTGCATGTTTGGAGCAGAGCAGAGCAAAGACCTTGAGAACCACACTAGTAACAGATGATATATTAAGATTATATCTAAATACAAATAAATGGCTGTGTAGGCTTATGGTAAAAATTATTAATGTACAGGAACATTGCTGTGAACGGAATATGTTGCTTATGTAGAAGATTCTCTTTTGAACTTAGTGGACATCTGCAAGAATTTTAAAGTGAGATTAAAAGAAAATGCCATTGTTGGAATACTTAAGGGTCTAATTGTAACTTATGAATTTGGTTATCTTGGGTGAATTGGTTCTGGGATGAGCCTAATAAAATAGATTAAATAATGTTTTGGAAATTGACATTACTAATGACCCAAAAATCAGTTATCTGGAGTTTTTAGGGGAACTGGCAGTCTAAATGGACTGCATACAAAATTCTTTTTAAGATCAAGAGCAGCAGAAAAGATCATGATACTATAATAATAGAAACTAACATACAGCTGGAATGTTGTAAACATCTGCACTGGGCTAAGGGAACTGGCAAATTTTTCCTGGTTATAGGACTAAATGCGTTTCCAGTCTATGAAAACAATACTATTCACACATCAGAAAAACAAAAGGTAGATTAACATTTTGATGTAATCATTGAATGAAAAGCGCAGCGAAATAGGAAATCATGTAATACAACATGATGTCAGACGTGGGCCAAGATCTGAGAAGCAGGAACTGAACTCTATGCATCTTGGGATGTTCAATAAAATTATTTGGTTCTAATTTTTGCTACTGGAAGAGTAATTTCAACAAGAAGTAATTTTTTGATTATAAGGGGCCACGTGCACCCTTGAGCCATTCACACAATTCTCATGGATATCAATGACACTGTGATGTGTAAATCAATTTATGATGTGGCCCATAATCTCTTTAGAAATATGATATTTATAAAACACATTCCTAGTTCTGTTGAATTCCCCTAAAAGTCCATTGTCTTGGGAGCTACACTAGCTACCGTATTAAAATAGCTGATTTGTGTGACAGCTACAGGTGTAGTACAATGAAAAATATTATTAGTCATGTAGCATTAGCCAGTAATTTTACAAAGAATAAACAGGAACCATATTGAATCGCAATATCGGTTGACTGATCAGCTCTGTAATGTCTTTCAGATCTATCTGCTGAAAGTGCTTTCATTTTTATGTCTATATACATGTTGGGGTTTTGCAACACTTTAATTCCTGAAGATATTACTAATGGCAATGGAAAAATTACCAGCTCTATTTCCTGCTGTATAGTTTTGAGAGTGTTGGCCTTTTGACTTGTCTGGTTCTTTATTTTAGACACTTCCCTCTAATAGATGTTTCAATACAGCCCCCTCAAATATGCTCCCTCTTTTCCATCATGGAATCTGGTGTGGCAGACTGTGTACAAGCTTCTGTGTATCAATGTACAAAATCTTCCCAACTTGTGACATCTTTAGCATTGTACATTGTTCCTACCTATGACTAGTGAGGAAATAATTGACTGACATTTTTTTTTTAAAGAAAACATGTGTGGCTTCTCCTCTGTATGTCCCCACCTTATCTCCCCCTCCCCCCGCCACTTCCTCCTACTGTCTTGGAGTCAAATGTTCAAAGCTGGATACAATGGGCATGCCTGCAAAAGTTCACAGATCTGATGCATCAGCAAGTACAAGCCTTTGTACACAAATCAGCATTTGTGTTTGCTAGAATTGTGATCAGAAATTGCCCTTTCTGTGTACAGCAACCATGTGCTTTTATTGGTTTTGTGAATTCAACAGGTCAGCTTTGGAAACTTGGACTTCACTGGCCTGCCACTGTCCCTTGACACAGACTTTCCCTTATGTCATTTAGGCTATGTCTACACTACGGGATTATTCCGATTTTACAGAAACCGGTATTTGGAAACAGATTGTATAAAGTCAAGTGCACGCGGCCACATTAAGCACATTAATTCGACGGTGTGTGTCCATGTACCGAGGCTAGTGTCAATTTCTAGAGCGTTGCACTGTGAGTAGCTATCCCATAGCTATCCCATAGTTTCCACAGTCTCCCCCTCCCATTGGAATTCTGGGTTGAGATCCCAATGCATGATGGGGCAAAAACAGTGTCGCTGGTGATTCTGGGTAAATGTTGTCAGTCAATCCTCCCTCCATGAAAGCAACGGCAGACAATCATCTCACGCCCTTTTCCCTGGATTGCCCCGGACAGACGCCATAGCACAGCAACCATGGAGCCTGTTCAGACTTTTTTCATTCTCACCGTATGTGTGCTGGATGCTGCTGATAGACGCAGTACTGCAGTGCTACACAGCAGCATTCACTTGCCTTTGCAAGGTAGCAGAGATGGTTATCAGCCCTATTGCACCGTTTGCTGCTTTGGAAATTGGCAATGATGGTTACCAGTCCTATTGTACCGTCTGCTGCTTTCATGGGTGCTCCTCACTGGCCTCACTGAGGTCTGCCGGGGGCACATGGACAAAAGTGGAAATGACTCCCCAGGTCATTCCCTTCTTTACGTTTTGTCTAAAGGTAGAGTCAGTCCTGCCTAGAATATGGGGCAAGCCTACTAAAGAACCAGAGAGGACAGCCTCTCCAGGTCAGAGCCCCAGACATCCCGCAGAAATGATGAGCTGCATGCCATTCTAGGTGGTGCCCCTGCAACAACCCCACCTATTGCTTCCCTCCTCCTCCACCCCTCCTGTGCTACCGTGGCAGTTATCCTCCCATTTGTGTGGTGAAGTAATAAAGAATGCAGGAATAAGAAACACTGACTTTATTGAGATAAATTGAGGGGGAGGCAGTATCCAGCTGCTATGATATTCCAGGCAGGACTGAATCTCCAGGAGACAAAGCTTAAAGAAGGGAGTGACCAGGAGTCATTCCCATTTTTGCCCAGGCACCCCCGACCGACCTCACTGAGGCCAGCCAGGAGCACTCATGGGATGATGACGATGGTTATCAGTCCTATTGGACCATCTGCCATCAAGGAGGGGAGAGGAGGGGATGCTGCTATTTAGCGCTGCAGCACCATGTCTACCAGCAGCATCCAGTAGACATACGGTGACATTGAAAAAAGGCAAGAAACAATTTTTTCCCTTTTCTTTCATGGGGGGTTGGGGGGTGGGGCTGATGACATATACCCTGAACCACCCGCGACAATATTTTTGACCCTTCAGGCTTTGGGAGCTCAGCCAAGGATGCAAATGATTTTTGGAGAGTGCGAGAACTGTGGGATAGCCAGAGTCCTCAGTTCCTGCTCCCTCCCTCCCTCTGTGAGTGTCCATTTGATTCTTTGGCTTTCTGTTACGCTTGTCTCAGCTCCCTAAGTTTCACGCAGCACTGTGTTGAGTCCCGTTGTGGCCTCTCGCTATCATAGCCTTTGAGATTTTTTCAAATGCTTTGGCATTTTGTCTATTGGAATGGAGTTCTGATAGAACAGATTCATCTCCCCATACAGAGATCAGCTTCAATGTCTCCCGTATGGTCCATGCTGGAGCTCTTTTTTCATTCTGGGACTGCATGGTCACATGTGCTAATCGGCGCTCCACGCTGGGCAAACAGGAAATGAAATTCAAAAGTTCGCGGGGCTTTTCCTGTCTACCTGGCCAGTGCATCCGAGTTCAGATTGCTGTCTAGAGCGGTCACAATGGTGCACTGTGGGATAGCGCCTGGAGGCCAGTACCGTCGAATTGCGGCCACACTAACCTTAATCAGACATGGCAATACTGATTTCAGTGCGACTCCCCTCATTGGGGAGGATTGCAGATACCAGTATTAAGAGCCCTTTATATCTATATAAAGGGCTTTGTTGTATGGATGGGTGCAGGGTTAATTCGGTTTAATGCTGCTAAATTTGGTATAAACTCGTAGTGTAGACCAGGCCTTAGACTCGAATCTCTTCATTAATTCTTTCTCCTCCTATCTATTAAATTAATCATTGAACTTACAGTTGGAACAGACCAGTTATGTTACACATAACAAAAGCTAGGTCAACATTTTCTTAATTTCTATTTTTCAACTAATTTTCTGTTAAAAATTAATTTTGATAGGAAAAAACTGGGGCAAGCTTTAGAGCTGGTTGACATTTTTCAATATGCTAAAAAAATTGAAAAAAAATACATTTTTCCCTAGGTTTTTTTTTTTTTGAGTAGCCCTTATTATTTACTTTTTAAACTTATTTTGCTACTTATTTTATTTATTTCTAATTTCATAAAGCTAACCTTTTTGGCACCGAAGGCTACATAATAGGGTAGTAATCAGGAAAGAAAGAAAGGTGAACAAGAAAAACTCGAGCAGAAGAAACATATGCGTCTGGGAAGAGAGTAGGTATATCTTCCTCCTCGTAAGGTGAAATCCATAGGTAAGATATATTTATAAAAGACCTTATGAATAAAAATATCATCAGGTTGTTGTTTCTGAAGAGGAAATCTCAGGGTATGTCTACACTTACAGTTTTGCAGCGCTGGTAGTTACAGCTGTGTTAGTACAGCTGTATAGGGCCAGCGCTGCAGAGTGGCCACACTTACAGCAACCAGCGCTGCAGTGTGGCCACATTTACAGCACTTGCAGCGCTGTTGGGAGTGGTGCATTGTGGGCAGCTATCCCACAGAGCACCTCGTCCCATTTCGGCGCTGTGGCTTGTGGGAAGGGGAAGGAAGTGTGATTGTCTTTCCGCTTCCTGTTCCAACGCCCCGTGGTGCTTTGCTACACATTCCGAGCAGTTTGGCCGCATTGTGATTCTACAGTGCTTTTTCTGCGATTTTTGTTATAAATGGATCCTGAGCAGCTGACGACCTTATTGATGAATGTTGCCAGCACATCGCGCACGGCAGTGGAGCTATTCCTTCAGCTGCAAAGTGAGAGTGACAGTGACAGTGACAGTGAGGAGTCAGACGATGATATTGAATCGCCTCACTGTGAAGACAGTAAATTGCTTGTGGCAGTAACAGACGTGCTCAGCTCCGTGGACCGGCGCGTTTGGGCTCGGGAAACCAGCACTCAGTGGTGGGATCAAATCGTCCTGCAATCCTGGGATGACGAGCAGTGGCTGCAGAACTTTCGGATGAGAAAAGCCACTTTCATGGCACTTTGTGCTGAGCTCGCCCCTACCCTGCGGCGCAGGGACACGAGATTGAGAGCTGCCCTGCCAATGGAGAAGCGGGTGGCTATTGCAATCTGGAAGCTGGCAACTCCAGACTGCTTCAGATCGGTGGCGAACCAGTTTGGAGTGGGAAAGTCTACCGTTGGAATGGTGCTGATGCAAGTTTGCACAGCCATTAATCGCACCCTGCTAAGAAGAACCGTGACTCTTGGGAACGTGCAGGACATTGTGGATGGCTTTGCAGAAATGGGGTTCCCTAACTGTGGAGGAGCAATAGATGGGACGCATATTCCTATTCTGTCACCACTCCACCTGGCATCAGAGTACGTTAATCGCAAGGGGTATTTCTCCGTGGTTCTGCAAGCGCTTGTGGATCACCGTGGGCGTTTCACTGACATTTACTCAGGATGGCCTGGAAAGGTGCACGATGCACGCATCTTTAGGAACAGTTCCCTGTTCAAGAGGCTGAGGGCCGGGACTTTTTTCCCAGACCGCAAGATCACAGTAGGGGACGTCGAAATGCCCACTGTGATCCTTGGAGACCCCGCTTACCCCTTAATGCCCTGGCTCATGAAACCATATACAGGGAAGCTTGACAGGAGCAAGGACCGGTTCAACTACAGGCTGAGCCGGTGTAGAATGACTGTGGAGTGTGCTTCTGGCCGTTTGAAAGCCCGCTGGCGCTGTCTTTATGGGAAGCTAGATTTGGGGGAAAGCAGCATCTCCGCTGTTATATCTGCGTGCTGTACCCTCCATAATATTTGTGAAGGGAAGGGTGAAAGATTCAGTGAGGAATGGACCTCCGAGGTTCGACGCCTAGAGGATGAGTTTGCTCAGCCAGAGAGCAGGGCTAATAGGGAGGCCCAGGAAAGGGCTTCAAGGATTGGGGATGCTTTAAGGGAGCAATTTGATGCTGAGAGCCAACAGTAATATTTGATGCATTTGATGTGCTTTGCTTTACCTTGGTGTATAATATTTACCACTTCCAGCAATAATATAACGTAGTGAAAAAGAAAAAATACCTTTATTCAACATACAGTACATAACAGGCAAGGGGGTTGGGGTGGTGGACTGTACATTCACAGGTTTGAATATGCCGTATTTTGATCACTATTCAATGTCTGCTGCACTTCAGGATTACTATGCTGCAGAATAATGGGGGTGGAGTGAACAGGGTAAGAATTATAGTTATCAGGGCTGGTAGGTGATCGTACAGGTGTTGGGGGCAGCTGGGGATAATAAGGAACTGGCTGCTGGAGAAAGTTGTTTTGTGGAAATACGGGGGAACAAGGAAGAGGGCTTTGGGAGGGCTGTGGGTTACCACGGTACATATTTGTCTGCATGGCTACAAGAGACTCGAAAGACTCAGTTTGGCGAGCCAGGAGGCTTATCATCTGCTTTGTGGTTTTTTTGGCAGACAATTCCTTTATCCTTCTTTCTGTTTGCCTCCATTCATGTACACTCTTTCTCCATTCATGTACACTCTCTCTCCATTCATACGTCTTCTCTCTCCATTCCTGTGTCTTCCTACTTTCTCTGTTGTAGTGGCTCATAACAGATTTGATCAATTCCTCTTTTGATTTTCTAGGATTCCGTCTCAAGTTCTGCAACCTACGTGAGGCCGGTGATCCGGCTGCAGTAGTCAAGGTCACTAGAAATAAGAGAGATAGAACCATGTAATACACAGAGGCTACATTGTTTATTATCACACGTTGAAGGACTTTTTAGACTTTTGGTAGCATCCTTCTCACATACCTCACATAACACAGAGAGGGCAGGCAAGCTAAGTCATGGCGAGCAATGGGGTGAGTGGTTTTGCCCCTATTTCCCCTTGGGAGTGGGAATTGACCAATGGGTCACTAGGGTTCATCAGCAATGGGTACAGGAGGTAGCTGGTGTCCTGAAGAGGGGACAGTAGTGAACAAGAAGGTGTTGAGCTGCTTGGGGGGGTGTTCTTTGGTCCGCGTTCACGCCGTCCTGCTGGTGAGGGGAGGGGAAGCACCGCGGTGCTGGATGCCTGCTTGGAGGGGGGTGCATAACACCGGAGCACACCGCGGTGCTGGATGCCTGCTTGGAGTGGGGGTGGGGAACACAGGAGCACACCGCGGAGCTGGATGCCTGCTTGGAGAGGGAGTGGGGAACACGGGAGCACACTGCGGTGCTGGATGCCTGCTTGGAGGGGGGTGCATAACACCGGAGCACACCGCGTGGATGCTTACGTGCTGGGAGGGGGGGTGGGGAACACAGGAGCACACCGCGGTGCTGGATGCCTGCTTGGAGGGGGGGTGGGGAACACAGGAGCACACTGCGGAGCTGGATGCCTGCTTGGAGGGGGGGTGGGGAACATCGGAGCACACCGCGGTGCTGGATGCCTGCTTGGAGGGGAGGGTTAACAACAGAGCGCCATGGGCTGGGGAAACGCGAACCTGGCACCCTGCACTCAAGTATCCCTAAACTCTCAACAGGGTTTCCTACTGCCAGACATATCACTGCTGCGTGTTACCTGGGAAGAGAGGGAGGGTCTTCTACAGGAATGTGGATACTGCCCTGGCCCCTATGCAGCTTGCCTGTGTGCAGCCATGGTCCCCCCACCCCTCACTGCACAGTGGATCGGACGAGTTAGCCTGACCGGGACAGGGACCATGGTGGCTCTCCCGATCAACTTGAGAAAGCAAATTGCAAACGCTCTTGCTGAAACTTTTCAAGAGATTACCGAGGCAGATTACAGAGACGTGATAGAGCAAATCAATGGGCTATTCCACGTTTAGGCATGCATGCAGGCAGCCATAACCAAAACCCTCCTCTCCCAAAACATAAAAATCTACTTACCCCGAGGACGATCCTCAGCTTCTTCCTCACCATCAACTTCCAGCTGCTGCGACTGGCTAGCCTCCTCCTGGCTTGAGAAGAGCTCCTGGCTGCATGTGTACTGGGACTCCGGGGTGTCTCCCTCCACGCCAGTAGCCTCACTGTCGCCGTCCTCTACAACCTCCCCACTTCTCCCTGCTCTGAACTCTCCATCGTGCTCCTAGGATTGGCAGTGGGGTCACACCCAAGTATGGCATCCAGCTCCTGGTAAAAACGGCAGGTTGTGGGGGCAGCTCCTGAGCGGCGATTTCCTCACGAGCTTTGCAGTAAGCACTCCTCAGGTCTTTAATTTTGACCCTGCATTGCAACGCGTCCCGTTCATGGCCCCTTCTCATCAAGGACTGCGATATCTGCCCATAGGTATCATAATTTCTCCTTCTGCAGTGCAGCTGTGCTTGCACAGCCTCCTCTCCCCAAACACTTATGAGGTCCTGCAGCTCTGCATTGGTCCATGCTGGGGCTCGTTTGGTGCGTGGAGGCATGGTCGCTGAGTGATTGATTGATTAATTGCACTCCACACCTGGCTGAGCAAACAGGAAGAGGATTTTTAAAATTCCCGGGGCATTTAAAGGAGGGGTCAGGTGAGCCCAGGGCAGTGGAGTTTGCATGATTACTAGAGAGGCTTCTAAGGTATGCTGGGATACCTGCTTATGCCACGGAGGTCAACAAAAACGCTGGTGGGTGTCTACACTTGCTGACCAGCACTGGATCACCAGCGCTGGATCCTCTACACCCGAGGCTCAACCGGGTGTACAATCAGCGCTGCAAACAGGGAGTTGCAGCGCTGGCCGTGCTGTGCAAGCGTGTAGACATCCTAAGTTGCAGCGCTGTAACCCCCTCACCAGCGCTGCAACTCTGTAGTGTAGACAAGGCCTCAATGAGTACTGAGAAGAGGTCCTGCTTCGCTTTGCTAAAGGAAGTAAGCCATGATCTTTCCAGCAGTGCAGGCAGGCTATTTTATAAAAAGTGTGATTACTGTTAAAACTGGATTTCTAAGGGATCACCCGGGTGCCAGGATGCTCCCATATGCCACATGCTCTATGCTGCTTGTGAGCCTGGAAGAACATGTTCTAGTGCTGCTGCACCATCTGTAGTTCATCCAAGGATTCCTGGAGCCAGGGAGAAACCCCCAGGGCCTAGTCTGGCAGCCTTGTGCTTGCGGACCCCTTATCTCTAAAATTACTATTTGAATTATAGGAGTTTCCATGGCCCCAACTGAGATTGGGGCCCCATTGTGCTAGGCAATGTAAGAACAGAGACACTGTGCTTTCCAAAGAGCTGATATTCTGAATATGTACTTTATGCACACAGATACCTGGTTAATTATCAAATACAACTGGCAGCTCAAAACAAGTATTTTACCCTGACTTTATAACAAAATATTTCTTTTAGGAATATGTCTGACAATATCCAAGGATATCCCGTGCAGCTAAATTCTGACCATTCGTCTTCACTTTATGACTGGCCTTCAGTTCCTTGGGTTTAGTAATCCTCAGCATTTCCGAAACCACAGCTGCTAGAGTAATCTCTTTTGGCCACAAGAGTCTCTCTGCTTTGAGAACAGAAACCGAAAGTGAGCTTTGTGAATGCATTGTATGCTGCCTCCACCTTTCCCTTCATAGAGCGTAAGGTTAGAAGGGACCCTGAGATCTTGTACTCTGACCTCCTGTATAGCACAGACCATTAAGTTGCACTCAGCTGCCCCTGTGTTGAGCCCAGTAACTTTTGTCTGACAAATGCATAACTTCCAAAAGACATCCAGTCTTGATTCGAAGACATCCAGACATGGATAATTCCCTTAGCAGTTTATTCCAATCGATAATCATCCTCAGTGTTGAAAAAATTGTTTCTAATTTCTAATTTGAATGTCTGGCCTCAGTTTCCCACCACTGGTTCTTCTTCTGCCTTTCTCTGCTAGATTAAAGAGCCCTTTAATACACAGTATTTTCTCCCCATAAAGATACTTCTACACCAGGGGTGGGCAAAGTATGGGCCACATCTGGCCCACCAGCTGTTTTAATCTAGCCATCGAGCTTCCAGTGGGGAGTGGGGTCTGGGGCTTGCTCTGCTCCAGTGCTCCAGCTGGGGAGCAGGATTGGGGGCTGCTCCACGCGGCTCCCAGAAGCAGCGGCATGTCTCCTCTCTGGCTCCTACACATAGGAGCAACCAGGGGGTTTGCTCCGCATGCTGCCCCCGCCCCAAGCTTGAATTCATTATTTTGGTTTATACCATGTTTTTTATTTAAATGATTGTCTCTACAATAACAAAAAGATGGTAATCTCTACTCCTAGAAGTTTATTCTGAGGTAGATTTCTGTTAACAAGGAGTCTGATACTGATGACCATACATATAGTGATATATAGAGATATTCTATATATGCAGTACTATGAAATAATTCTGTTGGAAATTATTTGAATATTGATATATATATATTTGACAGCCACTTGGGTATTTTTTCTTTCTTTTGTGGTGGTTCTTGTACTACACTAATCTGTTTTCTATTACAAATTTGATCAATAAAAAATTATTTTTTATAAAAATGTAAAGAATGAGCCATATGAGACTATCAAACTACATATCATCCTTTCTCCAAAAACTGCATTTGTGCTTTGCAATATGTCCCTAATGATTGGGGGAGAAGGGAGGTGGGTGAAATAAGTGTGCAACAATCTTAAAATACCAGCTCTTAGACTAGATGGATTCAAATAAATGGAATTCCTTGCTCTTTGCTCATAAGAACCGACACGTTAAAAAGAGATGAGAGAAGGTTTAAAGTTCACACCAGGCTCAAATTATGTGTATGTTTGTGTTATGACTGCAATGATCTCAATGTCCTTCTGTATTTCCTGCTTCTGTGTTTTGTCATTATAGAATGTTAAACTGTTGCCATCATGGCAATAATTGATGAGAGTAGAAGTGCCTTAAATAAGTAGGTTCTGGTTAATCTGGGGCTATATTTTTTTCTGTGACAGTTCATTAAGGTTAAGTCTAAATAAAAACAAGGAAATGTTTCTGTACCGTCAACCCAGAAACTGAGTAGGCACCGAGCCAAAACATTTGCCTGGACTTTCATTGCTGCAGTTCCTAACAGACACAAGCTGCATCTAAAGTATTTGATTTTCCCTAGAGAAAATCCCAACCTTACTATTTAAGAGACTCAGTCCTAGTTTTTTACTCCTATTGTAAATAGACTTGTTCATTGTGAATGGAAGAGTTATGATCCCATTTAGTAAACCCTCATAAAAGATGGCTTTTTTCTATTTCTCCTCTACAGTTGTATTCTATCGATTTGCCAAAGGCTTTTATTCTATAAGGGTTACACTAAGTAGGGTTAAGAAGAGACTCCTCCTACACAGAGCTGTGGCCAGGCCGCTCTGCTGCATGCAGCCTGTCCACAGGTGCCACTCCTGCAGCTCCCATTGACCATGGTTCCTGGCCAATGGGAGCTGTGGGGGCAGTGCTTGGGGCAGGGGCAGCATGCAGAGCAGAGCCCCCTGGCTGCCCCTACGTGTAGGAGCCAGAGAGGGGACATGCCGCTGCTTCCAGGAGCCGCGCCAAGTGGCCCTTGATCCTGCTTCCCGGCTGGAGCTCTGGAGCAGGGCAAGCCGCAGACCCCGCTCCCCAGTGGGAGCTCAAGGGCTGGTTTAAAACAGTTGGTGGCCTGGATGCGGCTGGCCGGCTGTAGTTTGCCCACCCCTGCACTAAACTAAAGAGAGGGTTGGGATTATTTTCATGGTTCTAATGGACTTCCTTTTCTGGGTACTGGTAAATCATCCTTGCCAGGAATGCAAGTTCTCTTTAGGGCTCACAAAACTACTCTGGAGAACAATTATTTTTTTGCCTTTAGAATGCACCAGATTGCACCAAATGACAAATATTGTTAAATTTCCCAAGGGAACAAATTTCCTCCCACCCCCTAGTCTCCTTCAAGATATTAACATGCATATACTACAGAGCAAAGTTCACAGATTGGCCTCTGTGCTGTGCTGTCCATACTTCCAGTATATTATTGAGAGAAAATGTGTACATACGCCCAGCAAGTATACATAACATCCATGAATGAATCTATTCCTTAGTCCTTCTCTCTGCAAACACTCACACCCCTGGAACACAGGGGGTTGGCAGAGAAGCAGAGAGAGGAAACAGCAGAAACCTACTGGCAGCACATCACTGTAGCAGTGCCAAATTCAAGAGCCTTTTTTCTCTTGCTTTATTCTCTGCATGTGCTATGAAATTCTCAGCCAGACCCTAGTTTAGTGTCTGAGAAGTCTGAGAAAGTACACAGTAAGATTGTCTGCTTGCTCTATTATTGTTTATCAGTCGAACATCTGTCCCTGCAACTTTGGGACCATGGAAGATTTTCCTGGAAACACACTCGGGAAGGTCTCACTGGAGCATGCTTCCATACTCACTTCCTCTGCATGCTTGCGCGCTCTCTCTCTCTGTCTCATACACTTTCCTTTTACTTACTCATGTGCATCATCCATGACTACCCACCCACACAACCACAAAAGCAGAAGCAGCTGCAACAGACTTACACGCATAAATTGCAATAGAGTAGCAGTGACTTGTATACCAGAATGGAAATTATTAGGCAAATACAATATGTCAACTATTAAGAAGTTACAAAATAGTGGTGTTAGAACCACTGGGTACAAGTATCTGCTGAATCTCCAAAATGTACATCTGATTCGTTCAGACTGGAACAGGTGAGGAGAAGACCTACTATGGTGATCTGAGGAATGGAAAACTTACCTTACTAGAGGAGACTCAAATAACTTGGCTTGTTTAGCTAAACCAAATGAAGGCTAGGGGGAGATATGATCATTCTCCATAAATACATCAGAGGGATAAATACCAGGGAGGAAGAGGAATTATTTAAGTTAAGCGCCAATGTGGACACAAAAACAAATGGATATAAACTGGCCATCAACAAATGTAGGCTCAAAATTAAGCAAAGGTTTCTAACCATCAGAGGGGTGAAGTTCTGGAACAGCCTTCCAAGGGGTGCAGTGGGAGCAAAAAGCCTAACTGGCTTCAAGACTGAGCCTGATAAGTTTATGGAGGGGATAGTATCGGGAGACTGCCTATAATGGCATGAGGCCCATATGTGGCTGCTAGTAGCAAATATCTCCAATGGCTGGTGATGGGACACTAGATGGGAAAGGCTTTGAGTTACTACAGAGAATTCTTTCCCGGGGGTCTGGCTGGTGGGTCTTGCCTACATGCTCAGGGTCCAAGAGATTACCATATTTGGGGGCAGGAAGGAATTTTCACTGGAGTCAGATCTTCAGAGACTCTGAGGGTTTTTTTTGCCTTCTTCTGCAGCATGGGGCATGGGTAACTTGCAGGTTTAAACTAGTGTAAATGGAGAATTATCTCTAACTTACAGACTTTGAACCATGATTTAAGGAGTTCATAAACTCAGAGTCTGGGGTGTCTATTACAGGAGTGGGTGGGTGAGGTTCTGTGGCTTGAAATGTGAAGGAGGTCAGACTAGATTAGATGATCACCAGGGACGGCTTTAGGAAGTGCAGGGCCCAATTCGAACATTTTCAGCGGGACCCCGGCAGGGATGACTGAAAAAAAAAAAGTTAAAAAAAAGCCTTTCATTTCTTAGCAACCGGTTCCCTGTAAAAAGTTCTTATTTAAGGGATGTGCCGCAGTATGTATTTTTTGTACCAATAGGGTTACCATACGTCTGTATTTTTAAAAATTCCTCCCAGATGATGATTTAAGAACCAAAAAGCTGGACATGTCCAAGAAAATAAGTATGTATGTTAACCCTATCTAAGGTTATTTTTTAAAAAGATGGGCCTGAACTCGAAAGGAGCTTGTTTCACATGTGTGGGTCCCCGCCATTCCCTGGGGGTGTGCTAGGGTGACCAGATGTCCCGATTTTAGAGGGACAGTCCCAATTTTTGGGTCTTTTTCTTATATAGGATCCTATTACCCACCACCCTGTGTTCCAATTTTTCACACTTGCTGTCTGGTCACCCTAGGATGTGCACATGTGTGGGTCCCAGCTGCTCCCTGCCCCCCTCATTGAAGCAGGTGTGCAGGGTTACTGCCCTGGGAACTGCAGGGCACCAGTGGACATGGGGCTGGCTGGAGGCAGGGTCTGGCTGCAGGCAGGGCAAGGGGTGCGGGGCTGGCTGGAGATAGGGGGCTGTGGGGTGGGCTTGCTGGCTTCAGGCAGGGCCACAGGGGAGTGCGGCATGGGTTGGCAGGCTGGAGACAGAGAAGTGCGGGACTGGCCAGCTTCAGGCAGGGTGTGTGTGGCAGGAGTTGGCTGGAGACAGGGCAGGGGGTGGGGGGCAGGTGCGGGCAGGGCAGCAGGTGCAGGGCTGGCTGGAGACGGGCTGGTACGGGCAGGGCACGGGGTGCGGGGCTGGTATGGGCAAGGGGTGCAGGTACAGGGGGCACAGCCTACCCTGTACGGTAAGTGCCCCTTCCTCCTCCCTCCCACACTGGGGTAGCAGCAGCAGCCTGGGGCTCGAAGGCTATTTAAAGGGCCCGGGGCTCCCCTGCTTTTACTGCCCTGGCCCTTTAAATAGCTGCAGGAGCCCTGGGGAAGCGGCAGGGCTCCGGAGGCTATTTAAAGGACTGGGGCGGCAGAGGCAGCTGGAGCCCCCCTGCTACACCAGGGCTCTGGGGGTTATTTAAAGGGCCTGAGGCTCCCCTGTTTCTATCGCCCCGGTCCTTTAAATAGCTGAGGGAGCCCTGGGGAAGCAGTGGGGCTCCAGCGGCTATTTAAAGGGCTGGGATGGTAGAAGCAAGGGGAGCTCTGGACTTTTTAAATAGCCCCAGAGCCCCGCAGCCCTACCCCAAGGCTCCAGCAGTGGGGCTCTGGTGGCAATTTAAAGGGCCTGGGGCTCCAGTCCCTGCTGGGAGCCCCTGGCCCTTTAAATTGCCCCCTGGGGAAGCCGGGGCCACCGTAGTACAGTGTTCCGGCGGGGCTTGGGCACAGGGGCCTCTAAGGCACAGGGCCCGATTCAGGGGAATTGGTTGAATTGGCCTAAAGCCGGCCTTGATGATCACGATGGTCCCTTCTGACCTTAAAGTAGTTCTGCCTTTACTTTTAGTGGCAAAGAAGGTCATTATTCAGTGTTCTTTGTGATTTCATAGTCTCCCTGAAAATTATGCTATTAGGCTGCAATTTTCTGCAAACACTTACTTACTCATGTGCCTAACTTTACTACTCATTGGGATAAGTCATGGTTGTAAAGCTAAGCATGCGTGTAACCATTTACACGGTCAGGGGCTAGATGGAGAATATTGTTCATTTTGTTTCTAAACCTGAAGTTCCAGAATCTTCCATTATCTCTATCAGTAACAACTTAGCAGGTCTGCCTATGAACTTCAGTAAGTTGGACAGGCGGTATATCTTCCTGTTCTGAGAGTCTTTGGTCCCCAGGTTAATTTTGTAAGTGAGATAGGATACCTTTTCCCATGTGATCACATGACAGTGTAGCTAACATGCTATTGACTGTGTCAGATTCAGTTTTCCTTTTGTTCATTTGGAGCCCAATTCTGCAATGCAAGGTGATGTGCGCTTTCTGGGAGATTCTGAGCATCCTGAACTCCCAGTGAAGCTAAGGTGAGTTGAGTTCACTCATCACGTAACAGTATTGTGCTCGGCGCTCTTTATTATATTTGCTTTATTTTCTATTTCTTGTAAACCCTGAACTGGATTGATTTTTCCGATTCTTATTTGTATCCCATATTTACTGAAATGTTAATAAAACAATGTTTATTTTAAATATACATCTGTTAAAACAAGATAAAGCATTATCAAGTATGCTTACAATATGCTGAATCTTTTTTTTTTTTGCTTCATTCCATTCAGACACAAAATAATGTGCTACAGTTTTAGATTAAGGAGTTTTGCTCATCTCTCACATTCATTATGTTGTTCAGACTTCTTTTCAGTTTAAACACACAAATCAGTTTTTAATTATAAATAGATAGCATTCAGGTAAAAGAGTGCAAAAATAAAATATTCAAAGATTTGCTCTTACATTATTATTATAGTATTTAGGTAAAAGATATATTAAAACATTTCCTGCTAGTTCTAGTATTATTGTAAAAAGTATATAGCATTAGGTGTCTTTAAATAAAATTCTACCTTAAATCTTGATCCTCCAAATGATTCAGTATATTAGTAACTTTCTGCAAATGAGTCATCTCAGTGAATTCAATGAGATTACTCAAATGAGTAAAGTTACTCACGTCTCCAAGTGTTTGTATGATCAAGGCCTCAATCAAGCTGTTAAATATCAAATCAAAGACAGCATGTACATACTGGCTCTGTGTAGCCTAAAGTAACATCTATAAGAGAGTGTGGCAACCCATCCAATAGCAAGAGGAAAGCAAATAACATGCTTGGGCAAAACAAGAGAGCTAGTTATACAACATCAAGAAATAGAATATGAAAGACTGATCCCACAGCGTGGGCTTCATCCAAAGACTATTGAAGTCAACGGAAAGAATCCCACTGATTTTAATGGGCTTTGGATCAGGCCTTATGTGACAGAATTTCTTTTCAGTATTCTGGGATAATCCAGATCATTGCTCTGGAGTGGGAAGAACTTCTTATGAAAAACATTTAAAATATTCTCTCAAGGGAAGAAAAAACTTCCTCACTAGAGTGGCTGGTCGTTGAGAGAACAGTCTTGTTTTGAGGATGTCCTTTGCCAGGAGGTCTAAATCCAGATCCAAGTCTGAGGGAGAATACTTACTGCAAAAACAAACAAACAAACAAAAAGTAAGAGCTCACGAAGTTCCTTCCATAAATTGTGCTTAAGAATATCTCTTCTGTATGGGCTTAGTCCTGCTAAGTGCTGAGCACTCTAGCCCTGATCCCGTAAAGCACCCAAGTACATGCTTAACTTTAAGCATGTTAGGAGTCCCCATGGTTTCAGTGACCCTTCCACCCTGCTTAATGTTGAGCATGTGCTCCAACATTTTGCTGAATCAGGGCCGGCGTTATTAGTACCTTGCAGGGTCAGGCACTACCTGCAGATTGCTCTTTATCAGTGGTTCTCAAACTTTTGTACTGATGACCCCTTTCAAATAGCAAGCCTTTCAGTGTGACCCCCACCCATAAATTAAAAATACTTTTTATATATTTAACACCATTATAAATGCTGGATGTAAAGCGGAGTTTGGGGTGTAGGCTGACAGCTCGTGACCCTCCATGTAATAACCTCGTGACCCCCCCGAGGGGCCCTGACCCTCAGTTTGAGAACCACTGGCCTTTATGAAGAAGGCAGTCACTGAGTCTTTCATTTTCCCCAGCAAGGGAACTACCCAGCAAATATTACTCACTCGAGTAGTCCCATCAGTGTCAATGAGATTATTTATGTGAGTCAGGACTACTTATCCATGAAAGAGTTTGCAGAACTGGGCTCTAAATTTCAAACATACTAGTAGATAGCTTTATCAATAGGAGATTACTCCGTTTAATGGTGTGAAAAAAGTGTATTTTGAGACGTTGTAAAAAGTGTAAGGACATTCTACAGCAGTGGATTCTTTGTAGATGTTGTAATAACTGGCACTATAACTCAGAGCTTTCTCTGATTGAACTAGTGCCATATGCCTATAATTCAGTTGCAAAAAATTTAGCCTTAAGCTCATGTCTTTCAGTAAAGGGTTGTTTTTTTTTAAATTATGTCTTGTTCACAGAGCTCAGAGTTTAAAATTGTCTAACAGAAATTTCTCGGTGTGCAAAACTAGCGGTTGTGACGACACTGCCTGTGAGTATCTGCATCATGGAATGCATTCATTGTATGATAAATTCTTGGAAGCCAATTTAGCAGACAAATGTTATGGGAAACCAGAAAGTGAAGCAAGTCTTGTCCAGAGGTTGTGAGAAATCTATGTTCCTCCTGTAAGCATTTTCTAGTGTATGCATAGCTGATTTTCAGCATCTTACACATGAATGGATATAACTGAGGTTCCTTTGGTGTATCCATCATAAAGCCCATGATGAGAAGTTTCATACCTGGGCTGTGAAAAACCCTAAAGCCCCAAACCTGTACTCTATGGTTACTCAGTGCATTTCAGGATTGGATCTTAATGCAAGACTGAAACATGGCATACAAGTTCTCAACCCCGATGGTAATGTACGTTGTTCTTAAAGGGTGCGGCCGAGAGGATAATAGAAACCAGGAGATGAACTGGAGTGTAAGAGATGGAATTCTGCAGGCTTCTTTTGCCACCTCCACATTCCCATTCAGGAGTGCCTGTCTTAAAGGATGGCTTCTAATCAGGCTATTTAAGTGTGAATGGAACCTATTTTAACTTCTCCCAGCAGGTTCCAAACTCAGAATGCAAGTTTGGCCCGTCAAGTTGAGACCACTTGAGTATGTGAGAACTACAGAAACAGAGTAAAAGGACCAGAGGTAGCTGAGGGACACAGAAACATTGTAGCGTCCGAGGACACTGAACTTCAGAATCCGCTTTGCTGACAAAACTAGTTTTCAACTTCTTTGGATCAGAGGCAGGCCATTACTTAGAATTAACACTGAAAGTAAACTGTTGTATCACCTCTTAACAGATGGTATGTTGCTCCATAAGATCACAGCATTCTGGACAGTTTCTGCATGTTCCCTGTGGATAGTCACTGCCTCTGTCTTTTAAAAGGGAAAAATATGCAAGTGTCTTAGTAGCCAGACAACTTCTGCCAACTGTTGTAAATTTTTATTTAATGCTTGAAATGAAATATACACAGGTTGAGAGGGAAGGTACTGTACATCTGGGGTCAGGCTTGGGTTATGGGGGATTACAGATACCTGCTATATTGTATGGGGTCACCAAGAACATTTAAGAACAGCGTCTACTGATTCATGACATGCTTAGCTAGTTTTCTCTTATGATTGTAGCCCTCCTTTGGGGTAAATTGGGCAAGCCTCCCTCATGTTTGAGAGCATAATAGCTGATCAGATTTTTCTAGATTTTGAAATTTAAACATAATTTCAAATTTTGAAAATTCAAAAAGAAAAAATGGATTTTTTTGCTAAATCTTTTGTAAAAAATGTTCCCTATTTTTATGAACAGGTCAACACTTGCTTCCATATTTCTAATGCTATAGAGCAGATCAACTCCTTTTGAATTATAAAAGAGGGTTTTTTTGTTGTAAATTTACATTTTTTCTAACCTGCTTTAGTGAGCACTTACTTCTACGAGCAGCCCCATTGACTTCAACAGGTAAGTGTTGCACAAACAATTGCTTACTGTATGAAGAGCATTACTAGTATCTCTAGATCAGGCGTTGGCAACCTTTCAGAAGTTCTGTACCAAGTCTTCATTTTTTCACTTTAATTTACGGTTTCGTATTCCAGTAATACATTTTAACGTTTTTAGAAGGTCTCTTTCTCTAAGTCTATAATATATAACTAAACTATTGTTGTATGTAAAGTAAATAAGGTTTTTAAAATGTTTACAAAGCTTCATTTAAAATTGAATTAAAATGCAGAGCCCCCTGGACCAGTGTCCAGGACCCGGGCAATGTGAGTGCCACTGAAAATCAGCACATGTGCCACCTTTGCCTACCCCTGCTCTAGATGGAAACCAACTGATCTAAATATTGGTCATTACAGCACAGAGAAAAGGGACAGAATTGTGTATCTTCAAGAATGCATACTTTAAAGGATTAATTCCTCAAAATGTATGGTGTGAAATCAGTTGGAAGCTGCTAGATGTTTAATGTTGATCTAGCAATTCATACTAATGGTAGGTTCCTTCAAGATTAATCTTTCAGTTCTCTCCAGAAAATACACCTATTGCACGAACCCTTTGATGTATCATTTTATTGGGCATTGCTGCTACTTTGGACTTGCACCTTTCCCATGTGTGACAGGTGTACTGTATGTTCTGCTTCCTGGTTTTTGAGAGGACCTGAGCACCTGCAACTTCCACTGAAGTCAATGGGAACTCAGGGCATTCATCCACTCAGCAAATCAAGACCTAAACTCATTGGGGATGGGACAATGCCTTACTATTAGGTACATATTATGTTAAATACATTATTGCTAGTCAGTAAATAATATTGTAATAGTAGGTGCATCTCTCATCAGACATTGGTCAGGCTTCTTATATTGGACAGGTGGCAGTGCTACTTCTTTCTGGCATATGCGCAATGTGCCTCAGGTGGCATGTGACCAGGAGTCATCACCGAATTTGGTCCGCTGGTTGGGTTATTAGCTTCTCCGTTTTGGGCCGGGTACTGACGGGGAGCATGACATGAACACTGATCCATGCCCCCTTAATACCAGATGTTAGAGCTGTTACTAGTTTTCAAGGACTGTTGTCAGGCTCAGTTATTGTTTGTAAAAGCTCTGAGATCCTTGGATGACAAGTGTTGTATCCTGACAAGTATAAAGCATTTTGATTAACATCTGACTAATGGCTATACGGGTGATTTCCCAGTCCACATGTGAGTTATAATGCAGCAAAACCAGAGAGAATGACTGAATTTTGTGGCATGCACAAATACTGTGTGTATACTCGCTTGGAAGTTAATTGGCACTGGTCCTTAACAGAGAACTCCACATAAAACTTCCTGCAAACTTTTGGGAAGTTCAGCTCTGGATCCAAATTGAATGATGTGGGATTAATCTCTAGAGATGGCTCTAAATCAGAACCCAGGTCTTCATTCCCTTCCCATCTCTCTTCCCCCACCTCAAACTTTGAGGAGATTCAGATCCAGATCCAAACATTATGATGTGTCTTCATTATTCCTTAATCAAAAGGAGTGAGGTTCATTTTGACCAGAGGAACTCTGCTTCCTCCACAAGCTGCCCCTGTTGTACACCAACAGCTCAGGAAGCGAGAGGTTAAAGAACCAGGAATCAGTTCTGGTTCTGTTGTATGGCACTGCAGAGAACACCATTCCCAAAAGACACAAAAACCATCACTATAAAAGGACCCAGTCACTAAACACTAAGGAGACATGATGTGAAGAATAAACAATCTGGGGAGGGACTGGATTTTATGCGTACCTTAAAGAATCGTGAAGCTGTCTCTCTGTCTTCTTTTTCCAGCACCAGATTATCTACAAACATCCAGAAGAATGGCCTCTGACTGCTCTCTAGGGGTATCCCGTATTGTAGGATGCGGTGATACTGATAGAAGTACCAAGCTAGGGGTGAAAGGGATGAGGAGAAAGTAAAGGGAAAAGTGACATCAAAAATGAAAGAACCAAATAGCAGAGACATGGCTCTCATCCTGTTCTGCTTTGACTGTGGGACAATGCAGCTTTCAAAAAGAGAGGCTAAGAGCCTCTCTATCACTACAGCAAAAAGAGCAGTGGAGGAAATTTGAAATGAGACCAGAGAGGTTACTTTTTAACATGGATAACGTTTTCCATAACTTCAGTTTGAGGAGTCACTATTTCTCATCTCCATAATGTGCAGCATGTAAGCAGAGGGACAGATAACAACACTAGAGGTCCGCTTCAGACCAGGTGCAACTCCATTGGCTTGAATAAGCACTTGCTTCTCCTAGGTCTGAATTGGTCTGAATGGTGTCTCTAGACTCTGTTTGTCAGAGGGTGGAGATGGATGGCAACAGAGAGATCACTTGATCATTACCTGTTAGGTTCATTCCCTCTGAGGCACCTGGCATTGGCCAATGTTTGTAGACAGGATTCTGGGCTAGATGGACCTTTGGTCTGACACAGTACAGCCGTTCTTATGACCCCAGATCTTCATGGGTCAGAGGCAAATTTGAGTTGGAAATGAGTGATATGCCTTGTAGTCACCAAGAGCCAGGCTTGCACATTGCATGGAGGCCCTAGTAAGGGGCAGTGTGGAGCTGCCCAGCCTGAGAGGGAGCACTGCGGGGCATTTTGCCCCAGGAAAAGAGAATGCCTCTGAAGCTCCATGGTGTGCAGGGCGAGTGTGGACACTAATGCACCTCCTTCATGGGGTGCTACATAATGATAGACTCAAGGTCAGAAGGGACCATTGTGATAATCTAATTCCCTTCCTATGAAGCCAGTAACCACAACTGGACAATGTGTAGGGGGACAGAGCTGCTCCTCGCTCTGTTTGGAGCACCAGGAGCTCTCTAGGGGGGTAGAAATGGCCCAGCCCTGTGCTTTCTGGAATTTCTGCCCAGCCCTTGTGTGGGCTGTATGGGCCCTTACAGAGGGGGAGGCTCCACACTGCACCCTCTACCACTACATGCCTGCATAAGGACCAGATCGAATGTGACCTCTACAATTGAGATTGTATGGTCACAGGAGGGCAGTCTCCAAGGAAACGTCTCTCCTTTCATAGGTGATGAGATACAGCAGATTTAATACAGTTTAATGAAACTCTCAAATGTCGCTTCAAATGTCGGGAGAGTTCTATGGCCTGTGTTATCTCAGAGATCAAACTAGATGATCACAATGATCCTTTCTACTGTAGCAGAACAAAGAGGCTATAATCTCCAGTTGACAGATAGCCTGCAAAGTTCACTTTAACCTTCCCCTCCCAAGGCCTGCTGGATAGGGCAGTGTCAGAGGATGGAGGGCTGAGGTCAGATTGCACAGTGTTGGTGAAATTCCATACTGCCATAGTAGTGGCTTGATGGCTGATACAAGCCTGTGTAATTCAGAGCAATCTTGAGATTGCTGTAAATTACACAGCGTGCCAAACTGGATCTCAGCATTCCTGGGAATCAGGAGAATAGACAAATGTTTTACAGCCACCTTTTGCCTCGTCCCGTCTCCTCAGTACAACGAGGAGCTCTAGTACAGGTAAAGATCTAACTTTGTCAGACAGTTAATTTATGTATCATTTTATACTTCACTGCACCTCTTACCAGGAGGGTGTTCGTAGGAATTTCCAACCGGAGGAGTGGAACCAAATATGAAATCAAAAGGACCCCATCCTTTTACCTAATAAGATGTACAAGTTTCAGAACTTCTTGTTTCTTTTAGAAACATTTATTAATATTCTTATTATGATGGCTATTAAAATGTAAGCATTTGTCTACAGGCACTCAGACACTATGGTGATGGGTGTTGTATAAGAACCTGAATAGAACAGGACCTGAGGTGACCTGTGGCTCCATCTGAAGAGTTCTTTCCCACCTAGATCGCCCAAGGCAGGCCTCTCAGAGGACATCATAAGGAGTCACTCCCAATCAGGGCCGGTGCAACCATTTAGGTGACCTAGGTGGTCGCCTAGGGCACTGGCATTTGGGGGGCGCCATTTTCTTTGGCAGTGACCGCGGCAGTCGGATCTTCGGCCGTTGGTCGCCGCCGGCATGTAGGCGGAGGGAGCTGTGGCAGGGGAATGCAGGGAGGGCCACCTGCAGCAAGTAAGGGGAGGGGCAGCATGCAAGGGAACTCCCCACACAAGCTCATCCCTGCCCCACCATGGCATGCTCAGGGAGGAGGCGGGGGCGAGCTGCTTCACTTCTCCCGCCTCCCAGGCTTGCGGCGCCAATCAGCTTAGGTGCCGCAAGCCTGGCAGGTGGGAAAAGTGAAGCAGCCAAGGCGTGCTCGGGGTGCTCGTGCATGGAGCAGGGGTGAGCTGGAGCAGGGGGATGCCTCAGGGTGGAGGGTGGAGAGTGGGGAGCTGCTGCAAGGGTGGCGCCTCAGGGCGGAGGGGAGCAACTGCCATGGAGGGGGTGCCTCAGGGTGGGGGCGCAAGGTGGAAGTTTCGCCTAGGGCGTGAAACATCCTTGCACCGGCCCTGCTCCCAATCACAGAGAATTTAGCGTTGTTCTCTTATTAAGGCCTGGAGAGCTTGTATTTAATGCTTAAGTTAGCATTTAGTCATTACATAACTCGAACACAACAGAAAACTGGAACTTGGTGTTGAGTGCAGCCTGCAGTCCAGAACCCCAACTTCCAAGATGGAGTTTGACCTTTGGTCTCGGCGGCCACACCCATTACTCTTACATAACAATAGCAGTTTTTCCACACAGATTCATCCTTGTACTAAAGATGGAAAAAAGAATTATAATTGATCATTACCAACCAGTCAGGAATGCTGTGAAACCTGATTATGGAAGCCAAATTTTCGAAATGTAACCTGTATTTGTGCACATTAAATTTTGCACTCACGTCACTTGCATGTGGAGTTATCTTTTGTGCATGCAGCTAATAGAAAATACATGCCCATGGTTCCAAAGACAATATGTCAATGGACACAGTGGTGAGGAAATTGCATATACAAAGGATGAATGTCATCAGCTGCATAAAAATCTCCACCCTTCTTTTAAAGTGGGCATGGAGTTGGCAGAATCTGTCAAAGATTGGCAAGGGAGAACAAATTGTGCAGCCCACCAGACTTTGCAATACAAGACCACAATATGAAAAAAAAAACGAAAACAAAAAAGGGGAACTAGGAGTTTAGAAAAGCAGCTGGTAGTGCAATGGGTGGTCAGGTTTTGAAATATTAAATATGGTTTGGGTTATGCTATTTATCCATTACTGATATTCAGGGCCAGCTCCAGCTTTTTTGCCACCCAAGCGGTGAAGCGGAAAAAAAAGCTAAAGCTGATCGGCGGCAGCTTAATCGCTCCGCTTCCTTATTTGGTAGTAATTTGGCAGAGAGTCCCTCGCTCCCTCTCTTCCTCTTCGGCAGCACTTTGGTGGCAGCTCAAAGAGGAAGAGAGGGACTGAGGGACCTGTCGCCGAATTGCTGCCAAAGACCCGGACGTGCCGCCCCTTTCCATTGGCCACTCCAAGCACCTGCTTCCTTCGCTGGTGCCTGGAGCCGGTGCTGCTAAAATTGCATAATGGCAGTGAGCTTTCAGTGGGCAAATTAGGATGGTTTGAATAGAATTAATTACAGAGTGGCTTGGATTTCTGTAAGATTTCATTCGGAAAGTCAGTTGTTGCAAAAGAAAATATTGCTACAATCTCAGGTGGCATATCTCAATTTTTGGAGCAAGGGAGATTTTCTGTCAGTTTACTGAATCCTTGTAGCATGTAGTTGATTAAACCATGTATATACTTGGAGACTCTGCTATTCCATTGCCAAGCTTTTTTCACATTATACAAAGTTTGGCAAACAGAGCCAAATTTCCATTTCTCTCCCCCCGCCCTCCCCTCGACTGAGTAAGAAGATTTTCCACTGGGGACATACGTAGGGCCCTACCAAATTAGCAGTCCATTTTGGTCAATTTCAAGGTCATAGGATTTTAAAAATCACAAATGTAATGATTTCAGCTATTTATATCTGACATTTTACAGTGTTGGAATTGTAGGGGTCCTGACCCAAAAAGGAGTTGGAGGGGGTCACAAGGTTATTGTCGGGGTGGTTACAGTACTGCTACACTTACTTCTGTGCTGCTGCTAGTGGTGGCGCTGCCTTCAGAGCTGGGCTGCCGGAGAGCAGCGGCTGCTGGCCAGAAGCCCAACTCTGAAGGCAGAGTATGGTATGGTATTGCCATCCTTACTTCTGCGCTGCTGCCTGCAGAGCTGGGCCCTCAGTCAGTAGTTGCCGCTCTGCGGTCACCCAGCTCTGAAGGCAGCAGCGCAGAAGTAAGGATGGCATGGTATGGTATGGTATTGCCACCCTTACTTCTGTGCTGCTGCCTGCAGAGCTAGGCATCAGTCAGCAGCCACCACTGTCCAGCCACCCAGCTCTGAAGCAGTGCAGAAGTAAGGGTGGCATGGAATAGTATTGCCACCCTCACTTCTGTGCTGCTGCTGGTGGGGCGCTGCCTTCAGAACTGAGCGCCTGGGCAACAGCTCCCACTCTCTGGCCACCCTGTTCTGAAGGCAGCACAGAGGTAAGAGTTAAATACCTTGACACCCCCCCCTTAAAATAACCCTGTGACCCCCCTGAAAGTCCTTTTTGGGTCAAGACCCCCAATTTGAGAAATGCTGGTCTCCCCTGTGAAATCTGTATAGTATAGAGTAAAAGCACACAAAAGACCAGATTTCACGGTGGGAGACCAGATTTCACGATCTGTGATGCATTTTTCATGGCCGTGAATTTGGTAGGGCCCTAGACATATGCTTCTATCGGGGTAATAGAATTATTATTTATTCTCTGCATTGTGGTACTGCCCACAGGAACCAATCAGGCCCAAGTCCAGGCTAGACCTCAGTGTGCTAGGTGCTGTACATACAAGTACATACGAAGATATGATACCCACTTGAAGGAACTTACAGTTGAAGAGCCTGATTCGATGCCCATTGAAGTCAGTGTAAAAACACCCATTGTTTTTAGTGGGCATTAGATCAGACCCTAAGAAAAAAGTCTATAATCTAAGAATCCTCCACTCACACTCCCCAACCTGGATCCGGAGCAGCTCTGCCATCACCCCTGAGGCCTGTGGTAGTGCCTAACGACCATTATGTTCTCCCTTCGAGACTCTGCTTTTGGCAACTGGATCCTCTTTGTTTGTAGACACACTGTCCACATCCCAGCTTCTCTCCTGCCCTGCTGTGAGCCCCCTCCTGTAGAAGCACTGGTGTAATGAGAACTGCTGTTCAGCACAGTCCCAGCTGAGAAGAGAGGGATCCCCGGCTCAGCATCACTTTGACCTGCCTGACTCCTTCCCCTGGAATGATGAAGATTCTGCTTCAGTTTAGGTCTTGTGTGGCTGCCTCTGGGGTGGCAGCATTCCCGTAGAATTGTCACAGCATATTCAGAGCTGTGCACAGTTAATTCAGTGACATTTTCTATGTTGTACTTACATCTGTCCTCAGAACATTGGTGACATCATCTAAGTATATCAGCCTGCCATCCCCCAAGCTGCTGCCCAAAAATCCAAGATTTTTCATCTCTGAAGAGCGGACATTAGAAATACAAACAGTGTTAGTAGTAAGAACTAGTTCCCTCATACAGCACCTTACTTCAGCACATCCCTAGGTTTAAGCATGTGACTGGTGGGACCAGTGTTTCAAGTTTAGCACATACTTAAGTACCTTGCTCAGTCAGGGTCCCAGTGAGCAGTGTAGTAACTGACATGTAATCAGGCAGCCCTTTGAGTATAGAACGGTGTTGGATATTTACAGCTTCATAAACTGACAACGTTGGAGATGTCTCAAAATCAGGACTGTAAACATGAAATCAAGCTATGTAATCCTGCACTGAATGTCCCAACATGGGCTGCAAATAGCAACATTTTAGGTACACAACACGGGTATTAGATTGTTCTGAAAATGACACTATTTCTTTTAATGACAAATGTGAACATTCAACTTTTTTTTTCTGCTTTACAGGTGTCAAAATGGATTTTTTTTCCTAAAAGTTTTCATGACATTTTCATATACAAATATATATCAAAAACTATTGGTAAAGACTTTTGCTTATGAAAAGGATTTGGTAAACAAAGTGATCAAAATGGTTATTGAAATACGATTTTTTTATAATGTTTTGGATAAAAAAATTTTTTAGCAAAGCATTAATAGTTTCTTTTGCTCAATGGTAATTTTTTTTTTAAAAAGCTATTTTTTTTTTAAAAAGAGCTCTGCATTAAACAAATTTTGACCAGCTCTGTCAAATAGGATGATGATACCTTTGTGTGGGTCATAATGAATCATGATGGGTAAAATTTATCCCAAGTGTGGGCTTCATTTGTCTCACTGGACAATGGAGTCACATCAGGGATGAACTTAGCCTGATATATTAATAGATTTTTAATATATTTGTTTGCACTCCTAAGCCATCTATGTACACTTACCTGTGGTAATATTATCAAAAAGGGAGAGAACATTGATTGGCTTTCGTTCCCATGGGGATAAAGGCTGATAAATCTCAAGATGGTTCTGTCATAAATAAAAAAGACCCTTGTTTGCACAACCCATTCATTTGTGTGAATATTCAAAGCTGTCCATTAATAATAATAAAGCACAGACGCTGGCCTGTTTAGGGAGTCTGGCTTATTGGGACTATCACAGTGTAGGCAGGGTACTGTGCAGCCTGGAAAACCCCCAGTCAGGAGGGAGATGGATGGGGATCTTTGCATAAGAGAGTTGACATTTGAGGAGCCCAGAGCCTAGAGTGGGAACCATTGGTGGGCCACGGAGGGGGAATACAGATGCAATTGCCCTGAACTGTGACACTGTCCCTTTTTTAATTAAATGACCCACCCAGCACTGTCAGCAAACACTCCTCTCTTCAATATCCAGTCAGGATCCCAAAGTCCACAGAAGGGCATAAGGCAACTAATTGCAATTAAAAGCATTTCAGAACCTTGGAGACTCCTGGATTCTGATTAGCACATTAGGAAGTAGTGATTTATACATTGCATATAAGTATCCCTTCACAGTATAGTGTAATTATTCTGTTACATAAAATGGGTTCCACTTAATTTTCTAACACCATCCAAATTGTCTGGTACTGAATCATTTGCTGGAGAATTTAAAGCAGGATGCGATCTGAAGTATGTTGTGATAACTTGCCTTGTGGCAGGTAAAATTTAAAGGGGCAGTACCCAATACACCCAGTACAAATTTCTTATCAAACCCTAAACTGATGTGCAGTGTAGAAAAATATGAGTATAGTCTAAGACAGTGGTTCTCAAACTTTTTTTTCTGCAGACCACTTGAAAATTGCTGAGGGTCTCGGTGGACCACTTAATGATTTTTCCAAATGCTGTTTGTACCAGTAGCTAACTATTGTGAAGTGCTTTGGATAAGAGAATAAAAAACCCTTAATAATAATTAACATTTTTTGTTCTACAATAAAAGCACACAACTCATATTTTAATATCAGTAGCCTTACCTTTCTAACGCAATGGATGTGCCCTCTCTCCCCCGCCGCAGCAGCTCCTGAGCTGGGGCTGGGAAGGAGGAGGGTCTCTCCCTGGCAGCCACAGCTCTGAGCTGGGGAAAGTTGCCTTTCTCTTGCCACCACAACCCTGCACATCCCAAATTTTCCCCACCCCCTCTTCTCACCCCACTGCACCCTCCCGCCTAACCCATATTCCCCTCAGGGCCACCACCTCACCTTACATGTGTGTCTTCTCCAGGGTCCAGGCATCTAATTACTAGAGCCACGCCTGCGTGGCTCCATTAATTAGGTGGGTGGCCCTTTATTTTCTTGTGTGCGGACGCTGAGGCATGCACCTTAGAGGGAACTATCCGTGGACCACCTGAATGGAGCTCACGGACCACTGTTTGAGAACCTCTGATCTAAGATGTCTGTGATGATTGCTGACTGCTGCAGAACTCAGTTCTTTCGGTATTTAAGGTGGTAATTAGATAACAGGGTGATCGACACCTTATTAAAACCTATGGTAGGAAGATTTCAGATTTTCATCAGTATTTGTCCCCAAATATTTTTATTTTTGCAAATGACAGCCTCGCATTCCTTCTAACAGTACAGCTGATGGGGCTCTGCTTCCACCTGCTGGAGGCAGAACATATCTGACGGGTATGCTGACTGTTTCCTCTTGCAAAGGTGATAGATATCTACGGTCATTTTTTTGTGTCTACAACTGGCTGCAAGAAGAGAATTCCAGCCACCACTCTCAACTGGCATGGAAGAATAAATGATACACTTAAAAAATTCCAAAGCTGTTAAATTCTAATCTGTATTTTGGTTATGACAGGAGCCTGATGCAGTTAATATATTTTATTTGTCTTAGTAGTACAAAGAAAAAGAGTCCAGCTATCATACTTGAACCTAGCTCTGAATACTTCGCATGAATTCTATATCAGAAATCTAATTTATCTTTGATGGTTTTATCTGAACTAAAATGATCATTCTTTTGGCCTATTTTGATAGCACCTGTGTCCTGAAAAAAAAAAAAGCCACATACATTTAATGATCAAGAAGGAAAATGTATATGATGGATCACTATGAACATATCTTATTTTTTCCTCTGTAACTTTTAAAAAGAAAAAACAAACAAACAAAAAAGGATTGTCAAGGTATTTTACATAATTTTTCTCCATAACCTTTTTGGAAGCTGCTTCCTTACGAAAGTGTTTCTTCATCAGTCCCACATACACACTAAGGCTCAGATCCTGCAAACATGTAGCAATCTGGGTAATTTTGCTGATGTATGTAAAGTCACACACATATACATATTTGCAGAATCAGAGTCCAATGTTAATTTAAAATGCAGGGCTGCTGGGTATTGATTTACTTTTTTATAAGAAACAGGATTTGAACATTTGTTCTGAAAACATATGCACATGTTGGAGCTCATTATTAAGAGACACTGGAAGAAAGATAGGTCAATGATTGAGTCTGTTTCAGCCTTGACTCCTCCATCCCTTTAATTTTATATTAAAAGTTAATGGAGATGCTCCTTACAGATTCCTGATCGTAGAAGCACTTCAGTTTTGCACGCCATCTCTTCTTCCTCTTCAGCAAACCATTTGAACTCAAGGGGACGCACATGAAACACAGCCATGTATTCATTGCTTTAATTTTCTCTGCAGTACCAGGACTTACAAGGACATCCAGACACTCCAGGCAATAGCATCTATACAAATTAAATAATAAGGCAATTCAGTGTTTAAACAGGTCTTTCCACACATTCTATGCTAGCCACAGGCTCCGTTTAACTGGTTTGGTTCTTTTCTGATGTTTAAAATCATATTCAAGATAATTATCTTTTTCCTCAGAAATGTTTAACTGAAGATGCTGGTACACTGTCAGTTATATGACAAAGCACTTTAGCAGTGTAATATCCATGAATGATCCCCTTCTGTGTTCCTGGCCACACCTTTAAAACAGTCAAAGTTGAGGTAGATTCAAAGGAACAATCCCGTTTTTATGCAAAGCTTAGGGTATGGTGAGACTAGAAGCACTGGGAATTTACTGTAGTTTGTTTTCAATCAAATGACCAGCCATGCTACATATGTTCAGTAAAAACCCACATGCTTTTTATTTTTATACCAAGTCTAAAGAACAAATCAAGCTCCCATTGAACTCAGTAGAAAGACAACACCCCCATTCACCCCTGCCCTGACCAATATGGGGATTAGCTGGAGCCTGAATGCATTACAAGGAAGCTCCTGTTTATGTGGGGCACAACAACTAGGACATAAGATTTAGGAATGAGATAAGGGGTGTTTTTGCAGGGCGGGGAAAAAGGGAACATCCAAGCTAGGACAACCTTGAAGATTAAAGTAACCTCAAAATGGGGCAGCTGTCAGTTAGTGAGAAGGGCAAGTATTTGGCTATTTCCCCTGCTAGCTGTGCACAGAGCACTGAGCTGTTCTTCATCCTGCTGAATCATCACTCGTAGAAATATAACCTCCATCTTCGGGTGGCGATGGACATGCCAAAGGGTAACTTTAACTTTGGGTGCTGATGAGCTTGGCAAAAAATGTTATAGGGTGAAATCTTAGCCCGAGGGAAGTCAGTGGGAGTTTTGCCACTGACTTCACCGGGTGCATTTAGAGTGCAAAACCCCCCCTGCGGCAGCAAGTCTCAGAGCTCTGGTCTACAGACTCAGGCTTGAGCTATGGTGCTAAAAACAGTGCCCCCCTTTGCTGAGTCTCAGAGCCCAAACTCCAGCCCGAGCAGGAATGTCTATGTTGCTATTTTTAGTGTCATAGCGTGAGCCTGAGACTGTAGACCTGGGTTCTGTGAGTCACTTTTTTTCCTTTTTCCAGTGTAGAGGTACCCACTGTGGGCAGGATTCACCCACGGGCATAGCTGGTGATTTGCAAGGTGCCACGCTTCTCCCTCCCTTCCCCAGTTAGCCATGTTCAAATAAGTTGTTTTCTTACACAACTGGAATGGAATACATACATGGACAGACAAATATTATGACAAGGTGTCTTGAATAATCTTGTTTCCTTGACATGTTCGTTTGTAGAATTCCATTTCTTTATTCACATTTATAACTCAGGGTTTTAAATGATGAGTTTTTCTTTAATCCCCAGGGCCACCCAGAGGATTCGGGGGCCTGGGGTCTTCGGCGGCGGGGAGGCCCCCGCTTTGGTGGTAATTCGGCAGCGGGGGGTCCTTCCGCTCTGGTACCCACCATCAAAGTGCCCCGAAGACCCGCCACAGGGGCCCCCGCCACTGAATTACCGCAGAAGACCCGGCACTGTGGCGGTGGGCCCCGCTTGGTCGGTAATTCGGCGGTGGGCGGTCCTTCCGCCCCGGGGAGGAAGAACCGCCGGCCGCTGAAGACTCGGAGTGGAAGAAGGTCCGGGGGCCCGGGCCCCGCGAGAGTTTCCCGGGGCCCCTGGAGCGAGTGAAGGACCCCGCTCCACGGGCCCCGAAAAACTCTCATGGGGGCCCCTGGGGGGCCCGGAGCAAATTGCCCCACTTGCCCCCCACTCTGGGCGGCGTTGTTAATCCCTACCCTGCTGCTATCCAGTGGATAATTTGGGCATGTCAAAACCTGCACAACCCAAACAATATAAGGTAAAACAATGATAGGAGGTGAACACAGTGCAGGTCCTGATCTAAAAATCTGACATCCCAGCACCCCGAGCTTATCGGAACTTTGTAGCTAGCTCCAACCTCAATGAATTGAACCAGACCCCTGCATGCAAACCTGCCCCTTCAAACTTTGCGGAAGTTTGGAACTGGATTTGATCCTTGTGGCTTAGGGTAGGTCTATGCTGCAGTCACTGGGTGTAACCATACTAAGCTAGCTTTAAATTATCTAGCTGAGGCCCCAGAGCAGCGAAGCTGTGACAGCACACACTTCAGCATGGGCCAGTCCCACAAGTAATTACTCAGGGTTCAGGGCCAGTTTTTACTGCCTACACTGACATGTGCAGCTGCACCATTCTGGTGCCCAAGTTAGCTAGATTAAAGCTAGCTGCAGTCTGTCCGCTCGAGCTGCAATCACATGCAACCATTGCAGTCTAACCAGCCCCTCAGGCCTATCTGTAGTCTTTACCTATTACAAGTTGGATCATCGCACATTAGCAGAGTCTTCCCTGAGCAGCAGATGGTACAAAAGGCTGGGAAGCCATCCTCATCATACAGGAAAAATGTTTCCAGAAAGTTCTCCTTATAAAACAGCAAACTGTAGTTAGTTGCAAAAATAGTTTTATTTGATAAACTGTAACAATCATCTGGAGCTGTGTTTGCTTTGCATGTGAGCTTCCCTCTTTTGCTATTTTTTTTATGTAGCACCATTAACGTGCATGGCGCTTTGCAAACAGATCATAAGTTTCCTGCCCGAAGAAGCAGAATGTACAATTGAATGTAGACTAAATACTGACAAAGGGGGTGAAGAATAGGATGAAATATAAAAGCAACCTGATATATTATATAACTTTAGCCATATAATTATAATATGTAAGTCTTACCTGGTGCTCCTCATCAGTAGATCTCAAAGGGAGGCAAGTATCATTATCCTCATTTTACAGATGGGGAAACTGAGGCACAGAAAGGGAAGCAACTTTCCCAAGGTCACCCAATGGCCCAATAGACAACACAATACTATATCAATACTAATTTTTATAAAGTATTATTATTATTCATGAGTGTAAACTCTAATAGGGGCTAAATTAAAGGACACTGAGTTGAGGCATGTGTGTTGCTGGTTAGTGATACTTCCTTATATATTTAGGCCAGAATGGGACCATTCTGATCCCCTAGGATTTAGAACCTCACCCAATCATTTCTGCATCAAGCCCATAGCTTCTGTGTGAGCAACAGAATATCTTTTTAAAAGTTGTGCCATCTAGATTTAAAGCCTTCACATGATGGAGAACCCACCACATTCTTAGGTAAGTTGTTCCAATGGTTAATTACCTTCACTGTTCAAAATGTCCACCATATTTCTAGTTTGAATTTGTCTAGCTTCAGCTTCCAACCATTGCATGAGTGCTGGAACTAGGGGTGTTAAGGCTGGGGTGCATGTGGTGGTACTGCAGCACCCCTTGGCTTGAAGTGGTTTCCATTATATACAGGGTTTACAGTTTGGTTCAATGTCTCTCAGCACCCCCACTATACAAATTGTTCTAGCACCTCTGAACCATTGGATGTCATTATCCCTTTTTCTGCTAGGTTAAAGAATTATTTACAATCAGAAATCTTTTGCCATGTAGGTACTTACAGACTATGATCAAGTCACCTCTGACCGTCTCTTGGATAAACTAAATAGATGATGTTTCTGAAGTGTTTCATTGACTTCAGGGGATCCACTTTCAGCTGAGATAAAAGGCGGGGGGGCTGCCTTATTGAGCCATATGAACTACTAACCGTACATGGAGTACAAATTCCTCCGTGAAACAAGGGATGCTGGGTATGAATCTGGAAACTGCCACAACAGATGCAGATTTCTATAAAACACAAAGAATGTCCTCTCTCAAAATCTAGTATTGTTTAATTTCAGCCTCTCTCACTTATTTCTTCTGGACAAGATGCAGAATTCTCTAGACATTGCTCCGAAACCTGAGAGGCTAGGTGTTCCTAGATTAGTAACTCCTCTTATTACATGTTCAGCACACCAGTTAGAAATGACAAACAGTGACAAAAATATTCTTTAATGTGTTCTAAAGAACAGTTTTAGAACTATGGTCCTCATCTGCACAGCAGAAAGGATAGGAAAAGAATTAGTAGTATGTTACTAATAAAGCCAAAGGGACATTGTGTTTTTAATACAGACTATTTAAAATGCTGTCAATGCAAGGATCCACTTCCAGCTGAGATAATTTTCACACCACTCCTGTGGACATTGCCTGTGAGCCATTTCTTTCAAGGTTGCCTGCCAGAGACCTGCCAGCACTTCCAAATCACAGGATTTGTTCTTAAGGGCTAGATTTTCAATGAGGCTCTCTGATCTAAAGACAAACACGTGCATCTCTTTTAGCCAGACAATTTCGTCTTGCTTCCAATCTATTTAGGGTGACCAGATGTCCCAATTTTATAGAGACAGTCCTGATTTCTGGGTCTTTTTCTTATATAGGCTCCTATTACCCCCAACCCCAGTCCTGATTTTTCCCATTTACTGTCTGGTCACCCTAAATCTATTCAGCATCATGCCAGCCTCTGTTCTATCTAAGGTCTGGCTTAACACACCCACAAATGATTCTTGAAGGGCCACCACTAGCAGCGACAAGGCAGTGCAATCTCTGTGCCCTTTCAGCTTTCATTTTCTTTTTCAAAACTGCCAGTTCATGTCAATTTTGCTGATAGTTCTTGTGATGAGTCCATTGTGTAAGTCCACCAAATTATTTCCTATAGGCCAGCAAACCACCAAATGTTAATATCTTTCAGGAACTACCAATCTGGAGCAGATTTAAATTAGTGAACCAGAAGTGAGGATGGTTGTAATCCCAATCCTTTAGGGCAGCCATTGTATGCCAAATTCTTCTTAATGTATTTTTGTTTATGTTTGATTACCCCATATTTTTGGATATTGCTTTTAAGTTGGACACTTGATTTTTTTTGTCATATTGATTAAGATGCAGTGTGACATGGAAATTTAGCCACCTGGCTAAATGGCCTATTGGTTTTAGGTCATTTAATTTGATTACTCACCTTCAATACTTCTTTGGTTTTCATTTACTTCATGTGCAATAAGATCTGGGGAAAAACAAAATGTAATTCTAATTGTTTATTTCTTCAAAAACTTGAAGAGCAACAATCCTTAAGAGTTGGCAAACCCTGAATTTTCTGCTAGGCAAACAAAAGAGTTCCCTGAGAAATTTATGAGCCAATCCTTCAAGCCCTCCCCATGAAGAACTCCCGTTCGAGTCCATGTGAGTTCTGCATACAGCTGGCGTTGAGGATCAGTCCTAAAGTTTTGCTCCAGTGTTTCCTTTTTGTAGATCAAATAACTTCACTGACTCATGTGCACACAAGTATAAAATTGTATGCTGCTTTAGTAGCATTCTGCAGGTCAAGTTGCTGCAAAGTTTTAAAGAAAGTCTAGAGTAAAAGTGTCAACATATTGTGAATTCCTTCGGAAAACACTGATACCTCTGTTGGGGCTTGAGGGTGTATCAGGCATTATTTCTTCAAGAGAGTCAAGAGATATCACATCAGAAGAAGTGCTTTCTTTGTCTTGCAGCTCTATCGCTTGAGGGGGAAAAAATCAAGCAATAGTCAGTTTCTTGGACAGTAACTCCACTTTTAGCAGTACTGAGATTTTCTAAGCAAGAAACACCATTATAGCTGGGTTACGCCACTGAACTTTTGCGATTTCTATTTCCATACTTTTGGAAACACCAGTCTAGCCCACCCACATTCACTGGATTCTTCAAACAGCTGAGAAGACATGTATTTATATAGCTGATCCATGCACAGTTAGTTGAAGTGTGTGTGGGGGGATCGTTTATTATTCCAATGTGCAGAGTGGCCCAACCCTCCCTCCTATGGATTGAGGTGTCTGTTGCAACCCATGGCAGAAACTCACGTTCCCCAGGGCTGAACTAACTTTGAATCAGAGACATTCTCTCCTATGCCCGCAGTCTGGTACTGAGCGTCCCTTCCAATTTTCCCAAGAGGGGAGGAAGTTTAAAGTTCATCGTTTAACTCTCCAGAGGTCCGTCTCCCAGAAGTCATGAGAGCATCAGGCATTCAGGGACTGGGCAGCCCCGCTGCTTCCAGCCCCTACCATCACCTGGACCGTGTCATTGACAACCCCTCCGATTACAAAGGCATTGCAGCCCCAGGCTGGCTGCAGTCATTTCCCTTGCTCACTTATTCCAGAGAAGCTGGGCTCCACCTCCTCCAGGTCCTCTGCGCTGTCTGTGTCGGACAGGACCAGCACCGGTTCTCCCTGGGCCATGCTGCGTCTATATGGACCATACGCAGGACCACCCGGCAGCAGTAATCGCACATGGGTGTGCCGCCCGCCCCGGCGAAGGGCAAGCTTGTCGGGCGCTACCAGGCGGTGTGCTGGGCGGGGCTCGCCGCACAGGGGGCGTGGTGAATGTGTCTCTTGCAGGGGTCTCTGATGGATTCTCCAGGGAGACGTTTTGGGCAGCGGGGGAAGCTTTTTTTATAATAATCCGCCAAGGAAATTCCAGCCCTGAGAGATCGTAGAGGTTATATGAACTCTCCAGCACCTAAGGGGTGTGTGTGTTTGTTTTGCAATGCTGGCTGCATCAAGCCCCGTTTTAGAGTTAAGTTCATGCCAGACGAGCAGCAACGTTCTTTAGTTTTCCAACCTGTTGTCAATTTCATTTACAGACTGAAAAACCAAAAAAGCAGCTTTTAAAAGAAATGTCTGTATTATAATTATCCTGTACTGTATCATATGTGCTGTGCATAGGTTTCGGTCTATCATATCTTGCTTTATGTGCACACAGTGCTATAGCTGGGTGCACGCTACTGTCTGCATGCATATATATATAACACAGAAGTATATATCCAGTGTTGTGTTTGTATAGCTCATGTATGTATCTATCAGTGTTACAAGCCTGTTATAAAATTAGATAATTGATTTTCAAAACTCCACCAAAAAGGTCTTTTCAAAAAAGTTCAATATATATAGTTTATAAAATACTGACAACCAAATGAACTTTGCTATTAGTCTGATATTATGATTATTCTACATAAATAAAATATATTGGGAGATTTTTGCTTTTGGAGGCACATAATTTTTTTTAAAGATAAGAGTACAAGGGCCTTAGCTGGTGAAAAGAAACTTTGTTCCATTTGTGTACACAACAATACCCTTTTTCTAATTGAATTACTTTATTACTAAGTGAGTTTTTTCGATGAAAGGTTTTAGTGTAAGTCTTGCCTTAGTAAGTAGTGATACTGGATACTGAATGTCCTTTCTTCACAGAACTAGAAAAAAGATAAAGATCAAAACTTTCAGTAGAAAGGGCAGATACATCCCTGCTATAAATAAAAACTAAGGATTGTGCATGAGGATAAAGCATATGCTGGGACACTAAGGCTGCAAATAGATGCATCTAAAATCGACATCACCAATCTTTACTCAGCAGCTTTGATGTCTAAATTAATTGCCAGCTAACTGATTTAACTGATGCTGGAATAGTGAATGTTCTGGTTTTGTTATTGTTAGTTTTTCTTTTCATTAGCCTCTATCATAATAGAAAAATGTGAAGCTGCTGAATGATGGGGATGGTAGAAATGGTTCGACATGTTTAATTTATTAATGTAGGAGGATTCTGTATTTTCTTGAGGCAAAAAGTTTAAGGACAAATTAGACAGATATGTGATACAGACAAGAAGCACAGAACACTCTATTGAAGACATACAAAACCTGTATTTTATTGTTTTTAATTGATCAAAGCTCCCGCTGATGTCAGAGGGAGTCTTGCTTGACGATGGCAGAACTTGGCCCAATCTGTAAGTAAGGTCTCTCTTTTGGTGTGGTGGTTGACTTTAAATATTAAAATAACACCTTTGTTTTATTTGAACTGCCACACACTTAAAATAAATGAGATCTTACTTTTATTTTCATTTAAAATATCTCAGCCTCCTCTCCCACTTTCCCATCCAAATTAGGCACTGGAAGAATCAAAAACATTAATTTGTATGGAACTATCAAAATGTATTATTTTACTGTTAGTGTGAATTAATTTATATTCTTGTTGGTTCAGTTGAAATACAATATCATTAAGCTTTAGTTATCAATGGGCTTGAGTTTTGTTGCATTGGTTTACTTTACGTAATTTCAATTGTAAAACAATAAAGAGAAAAATATCTGCTAGTTTAATGCCCCCAGGAACTAAATAATTTGCGGGAAGAATCTGAAGCAGAAGCGGTATCTTTCTCCACCCGCCAAAGAGATGTGACATTCAGAGATGGCCCTGACCTAAAAAGTTCAGGTCTGGATCGAAACTTTCTCAAAGTGTGGGGATATTTGGGTCTGTGGCGACTTGGTTCAGCTCTTCATAGAGATGGACAAGTCACAAAGTTCAGCTCCAGATTAAAATTTCAACAGAGATTTGGGATCTAAGGCTTTAGAAGTCCCATCTCTAATTAGAAGATTTAGCCAATCAAGTATTTTGATTCACTACGAAATTAGGTCGATTTTATAGAAGTCGATTTTTAGAAATCGATTTGATACACTCAATTGTGTATATCCCCACTAAGCTCATTAAGTCGGTGGAGTGCGTCCTCACTACCATGGCTAGCATCGACTTATGGAGCAGAGCACTATGAGTAGCTATCCCACAGTTCCCGCAGTCTCCACTGCTCATTGGAATTCTGGGTTAAGCTCTCAATGCCTGATGGGGCAAACACATTATCGCGATTGGTTTTGGGTACATGTCATCAGTTGCCCCTCCCTCTGAAAGCAATTCCAGACAATCATTTCGTGCCTTTTTTTCCTGGGTTACCTGTGCAGATGCCATACGACAGCAAGCATGGAGCCCGCTCAGCTCACCGTGACCACTGCTGTTGTGGGCAGGTCTACTATGGGGACTGCTGTGATCCAAGTAGCCAATGCAATCATTGACATTCTGTTATCAAGGATAGTGACTCTGGGAAATGTGTGGACCTTTTTAGATTTTAGGTTCATCATATTCCTGTCCTTTGTCACTGGTGAAGAAGTCTTGCATCCCTACATTCCAGTCTGGTTGGCGCTGTAAGACCTCATAGCACTTCTGTGGTTGACACATGTAACAGCTCCAGGGCTCTTGCGCGTTTGCCTTGGCTGAGGTACCTTGCCCTACCCTGACCTCCATGCATTCGACACAGAAGCACCTACAGCAGCTGGCATTGCTACACAGCTGCAGCTCCTTTCCTTCGCAGCAGACGGTGCAGTAGGACTGCTAACCATCATCATCCACTGCAACTCTGCTCTCCTGCTCCCCAGGGATGAGCTCAGGGGATCTGTACCGGTCCTCCTGGGTGCTGCTGGCAGCAGACTATAGGCATGCACAGCACATTCCGTTAGGGTTTGCACCCAGGGAATTTAATTTTTTTTAAAGGCAAACATCATAAAAGTTGGGGTGTGGGAGGAAGTGCAGGGTGTGGGAGGGCGTGCGGTATTCAGGAAGGGGCTCAGGGCAAGGGATTGGGGTAGAGGAGGGGTGTGGGGTGTATGGAGGGCTCAGGGCACGGAGTTGGAGTGCAGGAGGGGTGCGGGGTGTGGTAGGGGGCTCAGAGCAGGGAGTTGGGCTGCAAGGTGCAGGCAGGGGGCTTAAGGCAGGGGGATGGGATACAGAAGGGGTGTGGGGTGTGATGGGGGCTCAGGGCAGGGAGTTGAGGTGCAAGGTGCAGGCACAGGGCTTAGGGCAGGGAGTTGGGGTGCATGGGGGTTCAGGGTGAAGCAGGGGGCTCAGGGCAGGGGGTTGGGGTGCGAGGTGCAGGCAGGATTAGGGCAGGGCGTTGGGGTGCAGGGGGAGGCAGGGTGCAGGCAGGGGGCTCACGGCAGGGGGTTGGGGTGCAGAAGGGGTGAGGGGTGTGGCAGGGCTCAGGGCAGGAAGTTGGGGGTGGGATGCAGGAGGGGGATTGGGGCAAGAGGTTGGAGTTCAGGATGGGTGTGTGGTGCAGGCAGGGGCTGGGGTGCAGGAGAGATGTGGGGTGCAGCAGGGGGCTCAGGGCATGGAGTTGGGGGGCAGGGTGCAGGAGGGGGCTCAGGGCAGGGGGTTGGGGAGTGAGGTGCAGGCAGGGGGCTCAGGGCTGGAAGTTGGGGGGCAGGGTGCAGGAAAGGTTTGGGCTCCAGTCCGGCGCCTCTTACCTGCAGCGGTGCGCTCCCTGCCTGCCTGCCCTGGGCCCGGCCCCACACCGTGCCACTCACTACATCCCTCCACGGCCCCTGGGGGGGGCACTGGGCTCCATGTGCTGCCCTTGCCACACCTCCAGGTACCTCTCCTGAAGCTCCCACTGGCCATGGTTCCCGGTTCCCTGCGGCACCACAGCACCATGGGGGGCAAATCCTGCAGGCTGGATCCAAAGCCCTGAGGGGCCGGATCCAGCCTGCAGGCATAAGGGTGTGCCTGGGCACACCTGGCACACCCCGCGCACACACCTATTCAGCAGACATTGCAGTAGGACTGCTAACCATTGTCATCCATTCAGGGGTGAAAGTAACTTGCAGGCCTTACCGGAGTGTGAGGGGGGCATGGCCTCAACCGGAAGAGGTGATGCCTCTCAAGATTTACAGGCCCTGGGGCACTGGCTGTGGCTGGGAGCCCCAGGGCCTTTAAATCAACCCGGGGCTCCCAGCTGCAGAGGTGGCTGGGAGCCCCTGGGGCTCAGGGGAAAATTAAAGAGCCTGAGGCTCCGGCTGCCGTGGAGCTCTGGACCCTTTAAATCCCCACCGCAGCTCTGGAGCTGCGGGCAGCATTTAAATGGTTCTGGGCTGCCCACAGCCCCGGCACCCCAGAGCCCTTTAAATCCATCCCCAGCCCGGCTGTCAGAGCCGTGGAGGGGTAGTGGGGGGTTAAAGGACCCTGGGCTGACCACAGCCGTGCAACCCAGAGCCCTTTAAATCTGACCCCAGCCCAGCTACCGGAGCCACGGGCGGGGGTTTAAAGGGCCCTGGGCTGACCGCAGCTGTGGCACCCCAGAGCCCTTTATATCCGGCCCCAGCCCGGCTGCCGGAGCCGCGGGTCATGGGTTTAAAGGGCTTTGGGCTGCCAGCTGTGGCGGGGAGCCCAGAGCCCTTTAAATCCCCGCAGCAGAAGCCAGGCTGGGTCGGCACGGCATACTGGCTTTTGCCAATACACCGTACTGGCCTGTACTGGCTTACTTTCACCTCTGCATCCACTGCTTCTGCTGCAGCTCTGCTCTCCTACTCCCCAGCAATATGCTCAGGGGCTCCGTTCTGGTCCTCCTGAGTGCTGCTGGCAGCAGATAGTGCAATAGAACTGTTAACCGTTCTTGCTGGACGTGTAGCTTGGCTGGGGGTTCTGGGAACGTCTTCTCTGCTTGGCTCCTAGCAACCTCCAGGGCATGGTGTATGGCTCCATCACTTCCCTTGCAGCTCTGCTCTCCTGCTCCACAGCAATGAGCTTGGGGGATCTGTTCCTGAAGCCTGGACAGTACTAAGGAGCAGTTCAACTATAGGCTGAGAAAGTGCAGAATGGTGGTAGAATGTGCCTTTGGACATTTCAAAGCTTGCTGGTGCTGTTGGTCTGACCTCAGCTCAACCAAGATTCCCATTGTTATTGCTGCTTGCTGTGTGCACCATAATATCTGTGAGAGTAAGGGGGAGACATTTATGGCAGGTGGGAGGTTGAGGCAAATTGCCTAGTGTCCGATTTTGAGCAGCCAGACACCAGGAAGATTAGAAGACGACAGCAAGGCATGCTGCACATCAGAGAGGCTTTGAAAACCAGTTTCATGACTGGCCACACTAAAAATCCAACTTTTTGAATGATGGCCTTCGGTTGCTTGGGCCATCTTCTGGAGTGGATTGGCTGGGTGCCCAGATCCCCCCCCCCACATTCTTGGGCATCTGGGTGCAGAGGCTATGCAGCATGAGGAGGAGGATAAGAGGTTATACAGTGGATGTAGCAGGCATCTGAGCTTTTGTTGGCTTTCCTGCAGCTCCAACAGACGCTTCATCATGTTCGTTTGCTCTCCCATTAGCCTCAGCATCACATCCTGCTTCCGCTCTTCATGCTCACTTAATTCTTTCCTGGCCTCTGCCACTGAATGCCTCCAGGCATTAAGCTGTGCCCCATCAGTGTGAGAGGACTGCATGAGCTTAGAAAACATGTCATCACAAGTGCGTTTTTTTTTTTGCTTTCTAATCTCTGATAACTTTAGGGACGGGGATGATAGGGAGAGCATAGAAACAATCTATGCTCTACGATTCTGGGGGAACTGCATGGTCAGCTGTGCTGCTGAGTTCACCATGCTGACCAAACAGGAAATGAAATTCAAAAGTTCCTGGGGCTTTTCCTGTGTATCTGGCTAGTGCATCGGAGTTCAAAGTGCTGTCCAAAGCAGTCACAATGGAGCACTCTGGGATAGCTCCTGGAGGCCAATACCGTCTATTTGCATCTGCACTACCCATTATTTGACCCAGCAAGGTCGATTTTAGCGCTACTCCCTTCGCCAGGGAGGAGTACAGAAGTTGATTTTAAGAGCGCTTTAGGTAGACAGAAGGAGGTTGGTTGTGTGGACGCATTCATTTTTAAATCGACCTAAAGTGGCTAAATTCGACCTAACCCCGTAGCGTAGACCAGGCATGATTCTTAAGTTTCAGAGTGGTAGCCGTGTTAGTCTGTATCAGCAAAAACAACAAAGAGTCCTTCTGGCACCTTAGAGACTAACAAATTTATTTGGGCATAAGCTTTTGTGGGCTAAAACCCACTCCACCAGATGCATGGAGTGAAAAATGCAGGAGTAGGTATAAATACGTTAGGTCGATTTAAAAATGAATGCGTCCACACCACATACCTCCATTACCCAAACGGCTCACAGTCCAAAACAACAAACAACACCTGAAAGGTGGGGGAAAGGAACACAATCAAAATACATGATCCTTTATTATTTGTATTACTGTAGCACCTAGGAGCCAATCATAGGTCAGGACTCAACTGTGCTAGTTGTTGTACAAACACAGAACAAAAAGATTGTCCCTGCCACAAAGTGTTGCATCTTTTTGACCCAGGCAGCTAGTCAGAGTTCAGGGCCCTGGGCGTGTTCCGGTTGAAAACTGGTGTTCTCTTTGTTGCCATTTTGTTTATTTACAAGGAATGTACAAAGCCCTGCTTCTCTGAATGCACAAGTAACCAGGAACAAAAGGAGCAGTTTCTTAGCATACAGCCCCCAAACCTCTTTAGCAACACCAGTCCCAAAAGCCCTCTAGCTTTTTCCAGGGTCACACTCTGCTTACAGGCTCCTATTTGGCTTTCTTGCCTCTTTTGCTCTCTCTGTTCTTGGTTTCTATATGTTCTCTCTTCCTCCCCACCTCCGATGCACACTTCCCTCTTCCCAAAATGAAACTCAGCCTGGGTTCCCACCCACGTTTTGTCTTAGGCGGGGGCTTATGCTTACAGTTATATTTATTGAAGGGCGAGTTCACACCTCTCAATCAGATATTAACTCAACCCAGAGCATGATTTCACCCAGCTCAGAATATGTATGGTTCTTATTTATTATTTGTATTACTGTAGCATCAGTTATGGGCCCAGACCCTTCTGTGCACATTATAAAACACAGAACAGAAAGACAGGCCCTACATCAAGGGGCTCACAAGCTTCAATTTTCACATAAAACACTGTCTTTTATTTATTTCTTTTTATTACACTACTATGTTCATTCAGCTTCTTCAGCCTGACCAAATTTCAATGACAGCATTTACAGGGATTAGAGCATCAGGGGTTTGCCCTTCCACAGCTCCACACGTTGCTTTCACACCTGCACACGCACTGTACTTAGTTGGCTAGGAGCGTCCTTGGGGACAAGAGTTCATTTCAAACACAATTTTTCTCTTGTCCGCATTCTCTTCCCACTTCATATCACCATACACTCATTACAACCACCAGCAAAAGTGGTGTGTTCCCCCTCCCATTCTGTTCTACTTCAGCCACTGCATGTGAATACCAGGGGCCATCTCCTGCCATCAGCCTTTTAAAATGCCCCCATTGACTTCAAAGAGGAGTCCTGCTTAAAACCGGATGGCATGATAGGACCCTGTGTATTTAATATCATTAAAAGTTGTTTGTCTAAGCTGAGTTCTATTACAGTAAATATAAAAGGGAATGTAAGAAAATATCTAATAATAAGCAGAGGGAAAGCTTTGGATAATTTCCTGCCTGGAAGTTTTTTAGAAATGACATAAAAAGAGCCAACCATGCTTAACATGTGTGACTCGAATACACTGTGAGTAGATGTTTATGGCACCATCATCTGAATAAAGTTTCTAATATATTTGTCATGCATGAATCACTGTAACGCACCAGAATTACATCAAAATAATGACCGTGCTGGGAGACCAGGATCTCAGCCTATTTAGAGTTGAGTATCCACGTGTTAGCTTTATTATATATTGGGACTTCTGACAAAGAGCAGTGGGGTAAATAATTCAGCGTCCTTGTCAGATCAGTAAACACAGAGTGTGTGCAGAGCTGTCAGCTCTTTACTCCCTATCTGTTGGTTTTATATTTTAATCATCTGGAGATCAGGGAGGGGCCTTATGCAGCTGTAACACACGTAATAAATATAGTATTCAAGGTTGTTACTTTACTTTAGTTGCCTGATGGTCTAGTATTAGCTTCCTGATGGTGGTTCAAAGAGTTGAGGATGGGTCCAGATTAATGTAATTTGAGGTTATAAGATTTAGAGATACCATGACACAGCCTCCCCTTCTGTTTGAATTAGCAGGGGTCCTCCTCCTTTTTTCGGCTCTGTCTACATTTGAGCTGGGACATGTGATTCCCACCTGATGTAGACACACCAGTGCTAGTTCTGCTTGAGCTACTGTGCTCAAAAGGGAAGTGTAGAGGTGGTAGCAGGGGCCGTGGCTTGGGCTAGGTACCGGAGTACATACCTGCCTGGACCCCTGAGGTACTCTGTCAGCTAGCCCAAGCTGCTGCCCATGTTACCCTGGCTACCCTGTTATTTGTAGCTAGTGCAGGGCATCTGTGTGAGCTCGGAATCACTCCTACCTAGAAGCTACCCAGATAATATAAGAAAGCTCTAGGACAACATTTCTCAAACTGGGCCTGTGGACCCTGGGGGTCTCTGAGGGAGCTCCAGGGGGTCCACATACGCCGCTGATCAACTCCTTCCCCCTGGGCAATGCTAGGAAGGGGCAGGAATAGTCACATGAGCCTCCCCAGACACCCTGGAGGGGGCACATTCCAGAGAGGAGGGGGAAAGCTGTTCCTGTTCTGTCCCACCCACCCAGGTATCTGCTGAGGAGAGGAGCTCGCTGGAGTCACTCTGCTTGCCGCTGCCTGCCCAGTGAGCAAAAAGGGGCACATTTCTTGCAGTTACAGGGCAAAATGGGAGGGCTCAGGGGAGGGAGGAAGGAAGGGAGCCGGGAGGAAGTGGGGCCACCAGGGACACCAGGGATGAACATCATGGGGATCATGGGGGGAGGCAGCATAGGCGAGGGCTGAGAGTCTGTTTGGAGGGGTGTCTGCAGCAAGAAAGAGAAAAGCCACGTGGCCTGGATGGGCATCTAGGGAGGAAGCGGGGGGGTGGGGAGGGGAGCAGCAGAGGTAGGGGCTGGTGATGGTGTGGGTGTTTGAGAGAGAAATCAACCTACAGGGAATGTGGGATTTCTGCAGGAGACTGGGGAAGGCAGCATCAAGGCAGGGGGGTGAGGATTTCCAAGCCCTTCAGTGCTGTACACGATTTAGCCTTTAGGTCAGTCAGTCTGGCACTTCTCTGCACTGAATTCACGTTTTTTTAAAAATGTAAACAAAGAGAAGCACTGAGCACCTCTCTGACTTGTAGGAGAAGAGTGGGCTAGAGTCTGTGTATGTAGTGGTAGCCCAGGGGTGAATGCTTGCTCACTCCATTGCCCTCCCATCCAGAATCCCAGGTTGGAATTAAAATATCCTGGATTTCTTCCCTCACATGATGAACCCCTTAGGGTTGATTATGGTAGGACCACAATTGCCAGGGATTTTCTGTTCATGCCATTTTCTGTTCATATGTCTGCAGACAAATGAACTTTACCTTGCTAATGCCCCTACTATTAGGGTTGACAAGAGCAGTTCAAGGCCAGCTGAGTTCTCTGGGCTGGGGTGGATCTGCTTGAGCTCTCTGGCTAGATGCCTATGTGGTTTGAATTGGGACTTCCTAACATTCCCAGTGCCTCTTGTTTCCTTGCCCCTCTTCTGAATGGGTAGCATACAACAGTGAGATGTCTGCTAAAAATTAGGAGAAATCTGATTTTTTTTTATGGCAGTGAGTAAAGTGTGGATTAATGAGAGTGTACTGTAGTTACCAAAAGCTGGGCTGCTAATAGTGGAGAGAGGCAATAGATCTGCTCTGCTCCCAAAGCCAAAGAGAAAGGAGCAGGTCAGTGGTAACAGGAGATAAATCTGGTCTAAGATGATCACACCAGTATCCATCCCTGGTATTATAGACTTAAGGGACAGCTCTCTGCAGCACAGAGTGAACTTGAAACACTCAAAGGAATCTCCTCAGTGGCAATGATGGTTCTGCTGCCTTCTGCATCTGCCATCTACTGTGCTGGAACTCACTGTGTGGCATAAGGGAAAGCAAAGGCTTCCCGGAGGCAAGGAGGAGACAGAGCATGTGAGGGAAGGGGAGGAGGCAGAGCTAGTTTCCGATATACCGAGTTCTCAACTGGCTTAAGGACCTTGGAGGATCTTTCTGCTTGGGCACAGTGGAGAATTAAGCCCAAATCTCTGAAATAGACCAGAGCACTGGATCATTGAAATGAGGGTCTTCGCCTGGTATCCCCATTTATATAGCTGTGGTTACAGGAGAACAGTCTCTGACATTTTTAGCCCATGACTGGTCTTTTCAAATAAGTTACACAGACGTAAAGATGGATCAGCAATCTCATTGGTTTGATGGGAATATAGCAGCTCAAGGGCATAAAATTCTTATTCACTTTAGCAGGGTTCAAAGCCAGCTAGACAGCAAATCAATAACACATTTTTGTGCACTATCTGAGCAAGACCTTGTTAATTTGCTTCTAAGTCCCCATTCTATTTTGTAGCTTAGGGGTCCCTGAAAATTTTTAAATCAAAATGGGGGTCCTGGGGTTGCTAAAGTTGGAAAACCGCTGCTCTAGGAAATGTATAATAGCCAGAGAATGACTTTGATATCTGAACGTGCAGGGAAAATCCATTCACATAAATTCATTCATGCTCCACAAAATTGGCCAAATATGTGTTATAAAATGGACAGGAAAAGAACGCTCCATTTGATTACACAGAAGAGAAAAATCACACACACAAGGTGTTTTTGGACAATCTAGCGCTGATTAAATATGCTGGATGGGCAAACTGAGAGACTGAAATAATGTACTTAAGCATGGGCTCTGATGGTCTTATACATCTTTGAGCTCTGTACCAACTGGGGTAATGGATATTGTGCTGTGGACGCGACGAACTGGACTGAGATCAGTAACTTGATTCACATGATCCGCAGACAGACATCTGATGATAAAATATTTTAGTTAAAATTAGGGCTGTCAATTAATCACAATTAACTTAAGTGATTAACTCAAAATAAATTAACGCAATTAAAAAATTAATCGTGATTAATTGCAGTTTAGGATGTTTTTCTACATTTTCAAGTATATTGATTTCAGTTACAACATAGACTACAAAGTGTACAGTGCTCACTTCATATTGTTTTTTATTACAAATATTTGCACTGTAAAAAGGTAAACAAAAGAAATAGTATTTTTTAATTCACCTCATTCAAATACTGTAGTGCAATATCTTTATCATGAAAGTGCAATTTACAAACATAATTTTTTTTTACATGACTGCACTTAAAAACAAAACAATGTGAAACTTAAGAGCCTACAAGTTCACTCAGTCCTACTTCTTGTGCAGCCAAATGCTAAGACAAATCAGTTTGTTTACTTTTTTGGGAGAGAATGTTACCCGTTTCTTATTTACAATGTCACCTAAAAGTGAGAACAGGCATTCTCATGGCAGTGTTGTAGTCAGTGTTGCAAGGTGTGTGTCAGATGCGCTAAACATTCGAATGCCCCTTCATGCTTTGACTTGTAGATTGCACTACCTTTTGTTTATCTTTTTTTACAGTGCTAATATTTATAGTAAAAAATAATATAAAGTAGCACTTTACAGTTTGTATTCTGCATTGTAATTGGAATCAATATGTTTGAAAATGTAGAAAAACATCCAAAAATATTTATAATAAATTTAAATTGGTATTCTATTATTGTTTAACAGTGCGATTAAAACTGCAATTAATCCTGATTAACTTTTTAAATCTCACAATTAATCGTGATTAATTCTTTTAATTATTTGACATCCTTAGTTAAAGTTGATCTTGAATTCAAACCAATGACCTAGAAGTGGAGTGCTCCATATTCCATATATTAAATAATTAAACAATAAACGATACGTTTTAGTTTATGTAGTGTAGATTAGCTGATATTTTCTGCATCAAAGTGAGAATTAACAATAGTAATACCTAGCTCTTAGCTAGCATTTTTCATCAACAGATCTCAAAGTGCTTCACAATCTTTACTGTATTTAATATCACAAGCACCCTGTTTTGTTTTTGTTTTTAATTTTAGACATTTTTACTACATAAGTTAGGAACAGACAGGACATGACAGGGCAAAGAAGCAAACACAAATGCTTATTATTGACCAGGTCCAAGGTTCTGCCTTTCACTTTGAAAGAGATGTGTTTGGAATTAAGGAACCTACTTTTAGGTGCAGAAGCACCTTTGTAACAGACATGATCACTGAGAAACTGTTGGAGGTAAAGAACCTACACCATATTAGCTTCTTAAACATTTAAAAAACCTTACTTTACATACAACAAGAGTTTAGTTATATATTATAGACTTATAGAAAGAGACCTAAGAATGTTAAAATGTATTACTGACACGTGAAACCTTAAATCAGAGTGAATAAATGAAGACGCTGCACACCACTTCTGAAAGGTTGTTGACCCCTGTACTAATATATCGCCAGTTATTCCCCATTTTATAGTTGTGCATTTGATTGTTCCTTCCTAAGTGAAGTACTTTGCACTTATCTTTGATGAATTTCATCTTGTGGAATTCAGACCAGTTCTCCAATTTATCAAGGCCATTTTGAATTCTAATCCTGTCCTCCAAAGTGCTTGCAACTCTTCACAGTTTGGTGTCATCTGCAACTTTTATAAGTATATTCTCCACTTTAGTACCCAAGTAATTAATAAAAATATTGACCCCCATGTATCCCCATTGGATACATTCTCCAAGTTTGACACTGAACCATTGATGACTACTCTTTGACTATGGTCTTTCAAGCAGTTGGGCACCCACCTTATAGTAATTTCATATAGACTGCATTTCCTTAGTTAGTTTATGAGAATGTCCTGTGGGGCTGTGTCAAAAGCCTTACTAAAATCAAGATAGAGGATGTCTAATGCTCCCCCTTATCCACTAGACCAGGAACCCAGTCAGAGAAGGAAATTAGGCTGAATTGGCATGTTTTGTCTTTGATAATTCCATGTTGGCAATTCCTTATATTATCATCTACGTACATACAAATTGATTGTTTAATAATTTGTTCCAGTATCTTTTCAGGTATTGAAATTTTCTGACTGGTCTATAATTCCCTGAGTCTTTTTGGTTCCCCTTAAAAATGGGTACTATGTTTGCCCTTCTCCAATCATCTGGGACTTCAGCCATCCTAAAGATAATTGCTAACAGTTCTAAGATTGCTTCAGCTAGGTCCATAAGTACCCTAGAATAAATTTAATCAGGCCTTGCTGACTTGTGTACACCTAACTTATCTAAATATTCATTAACCTGTTCTTTCCCTGTTTTGGCTTGTGTTCCTCCCGCCCATTAACCATTTCAGTGAAGACTGAAGCAAAATAAGCATTAAACACCTCAGCCTTCTTAATGTCTTCTGTTATTAGCTTTCCTTCCTTGCTAAGGGAAGAGGACCTGAACTTTCCTTAATCTTTCTCTTGCTCCTAATGTATATACAGAACCTCTTCTTATTGGTTTATGTCATTTGCTAGGTGGAACTCATTTTGTGCCTTACCCTTTCTGATTTTGTCCCTACATGCTTGTGCTATTCTTTTGCACTCCTCCCTAGCAATTCACCCATTTTCTACTTTTGTAGTATTCCTTTTTGATTTTCAGGTCATTAAAAAGTTCCTGATGGAGATATATTGACCTCTTACTGTTCATACTATCTTTCTTTCACATCAGAGTGGTTTGCAGTTGTACCTTTAATACTGTCTTCTGGAGATATGAGAGCTCTCCTGAACTATGGTGGAGTTAGATGTGCATGTGGACGTTTGAGTTTGATCAGTTTGAATCTCCCCATGTGTCTGTCCTATTTCTATGCCCCAACCACCATCTCTCCTAAAGGGAGCACACTCTGCCTCCACAAGAAGCCTTGCTCTCTCACTGGATGTATGAAGACATTTAAAGTAGGGCTGTCGATTAATCACAGTTAACTCACGTGAGTAACTCAAAAAAATTAATTGTGATTAATGGCAGTTTTAATCTCACTGTTAAACAATAGAATACCAATTGAAATTTATTATATATTTTGTATTTTGTGTTGTAATTGAAATCAAACTGTATATTATTTTTTGTTATAAATATTTGAACTGTAAAAATGATAAACAAAAGAAATAGTATTTTTCAATTCACCTCACACTAGTACTATAGTGAAATCTCTTAACGGTGAAAGTGCAACTTACAAATGTAGAATTATGTACAAAAAATTGCTTTAAAAATAAAACAATGTAAAATTTTAGAGCCTACAAGTCCACTCAGGCCTACTTCTTATTCAGCCAATTGCTAAGAAGAACAAGTTTGTTTACATTTACAGGAGATAATGCTGCCCTCTTCTTATTTATAGTGTCACCAGAAAGTGAGAACAGGCATTTGCATGGCACTTCTGTAGCCGGCATTGCAAGGTATTTACGTGCCAGATATGCTAAACATTCATATGCCCCTTCATGCTTTGGCCACCATTCCAGAGGACATGATTCCACGCTGATGATACTCATTAAAAAAATAATACATTAATTACATTTGTGACTGAACTCCTTGGGGAAAATTGTATGTCCCCTGCTCTGTTTTACCCACATTCTGCCATATATTTCATGTTATAGCTGTCTTGGATGATGACCCATTTTAAGAACACTTTCACTGCAGATTTGACAAAATGCAAATTAGGTACCAATGCAAGATTTCTAAAAATATCTACAGCACTCAACCAAGGTTTAAGAATTTGAAGTGCCTTCCAAAATTTGAGAGGGATGAGCTTTGGAGCATGCTTTCAGATGTCTTAAAAGAGCAACACTCCAATGCAGAAACTACAGAACTCGTTTCCCCCCCAAAAAATCAGCCTTCTGCTAGTGACATCTGATTCAGATGATGAAAATGAACATGTGTCAGTCCGCACTGTTTTGGCTTGTTATTGAGCAGAACCTGTCATCAGCATGGATGCATGTTCTCAGGAATGGTGGTTGAAGCATGAAGGGACATCTGACTCTTTTGTGCATCTGGCACGTAAATATCTTGCAACGCTGTCTACAACAATGCCATGTGAATGCCTGTTCTCACTTCCAGGTGACATTGTAAACAAGAAGCAGGCATCATTATCTCCTGCAAATGTAAACAAATTTGTTTGTCTGAGCAATTGGCTGAACAAGAAGTAGGACTGAGTGGACTTGCAGGCTCTAAAATTTTACATTGTTTTATTTTTGAAAGCAATTTTTTATGCATAATTCTACATTTAGACATTCAACTTTCATGATAAAGAGATTGCATTACAGTACTTGTATTAGGTGAATTGAAAAATACCATTTTGGTTATTTTCTTACAGTGCAAATACTTGTAATCAAAAATAAATATTAAGTGAGCATCGTGCACGTTGTATTCTGTGTTGTAACTGAAATAAATATATTTTAAAATGTAGAAAACATCCAAAAATATTTAAATAAATGGCATTCTATTATTGTTTAACAGCATGATTAATCCTGATTAATTTTTTTAATCACTTGACATCCCTAATCAAAAGTAAGAAAGAAGGAGAGTGTTCTGTGTTGAAATGAGGAAGCTGTGGGGGAAGAGGTGCTTTACAGAAGGTCAGTTCATTTATATCTGGTATGTATATGACCTCCATTAGCAAAGTATCTGAACACCTCACAATTTTAATGTATTCATTTAGCCTCATGAGACCTCTATGAGGTAGGGTAGTGCTATTATCCCTATTTTAGAGATTGAGAACTGAGGCACAGAGAGACTAAGTGACTTGTCCAAGGTCACACAGGCAGTTGGTAGCAGAGCAGGGAATTGAACTCACTTTTCCTAACTCCCAGGGTGCAGCCCGAATCACTAGCACATCATTCTTCTCTTTAGGGTGGAAAGCTTGGGCTGCCTCCCCAGCTGGATGAATAAGCTCAGCCCATATTTGCTGAGCTTTTGTGAACAAAAGCTGGGGTTTGTGAGTACATTAAGGTCAGATTTTCTAAAAGAGATTAACTCCTGTTTCGACACCAAAACAAGCGGTCAAATGGGAGCTGCATGCTTTTGAAAATCTGGCTCTAAACCTCAAAACCCAGAGTAAGTTTAGAGCTTTGATGCAAATCAGCTTAGATGCAAATCAGATCCCTATAATACACTCTTAAATTGTGTGTGTGGGAAACTTAATCAGTACGTGCCAACCACATTCGTGGCCTAAGAGAGACCTATTAGTCCAATGCTTGATTTACAGAGCCAATCCTGAGCACTGAAGCTGCAGTGCTGCTTATGCTAAATTTGTTTCCGGCACTATATCAAGAGGCATGGAAGTTTAAGGCTCAACAAAGTACACGGCATTAAAGTGAAAGATTTGACTCCTGAGGATTTCAAATAAACTAGTGCCTCGACACAGCAGAATTGCACCTAAGAGCACTGAGCACATCAGCTACCCCACTGCAAAATTAAATGTTAAAATGCACAGTAAAGCAGTCGTAATAATGGAAGCGTGCCTCATATATAAAGAGAGTAATATGAAGAATTAAATTCACTTTTCAGAATACATTTTCAAACATGGGCACTGAGGTTGTGCCTATACTTTATGTGTACATACCCATTGTGTGCATGTCACATGTAATTGCCCTGGCGTTCCTATTTGCGTGTGGCCGCTCATTTTAGCCTTCAATGGATGCATGCACACACATGTTTTGCGGTGCAACTTATATGCTCCTATTTGACATCGTGGCCCTTTGTATATCTAAAAAAATAATAAAGACTCATATCTGACAATTGCGCTTATTCATGTGCTAAAGCATTTACTTAGTCTTTCAATACCATATCAAAAGTCAATTATAATCCTAGTAAATTATTTCCATGGGTTCCATTTGTCAGTTATTTTGCTACTTGTCTGAACAGCTATTGAGTCTATTGAGGCTAAGGCTCAGCCACTACCTGAGTCACTTTGCAGTAGGAAATGATTGCTGATTGGATGAGGACGAGGCATATCTTTTTTCTGATGCTTTTTTCCCCACACCCGATATTCCAGCTGTAATAAACGAATAGTTAAGAGTTAATGGAACAGAAGTACTTCATATCTCTTTTGCCTGTAAAGGGTTGACAAGATCAGTGAGCCAGGTTGTCACCTGACCAGAGGACCAATCAGGGGACAGGATACTTTCAAATCTTGAGGGAGGGAAATTGGTGTGTGTGCTGTTAGTTTTTGGTTGTTGTTCACTTGGGGCTCAGAGGGACCATACCTGCAACCAGGTTTCTCTCCACTCTCCCTGATACAGGTTCTTATAGATTCAAAATAGTAAGTACTAGGTGATACGGCGAGTTAGGCTTATGTTTGTTTTCTTTATTTGCAAATGTGTATTTGGCTGGAAGGAGTTCAAATTTGTATTTTGCTAAAAGGATTTTAATTTGTACTTGTATACTTAGGTTGGTAGGGTATTCCCAGTGTCTATAGCTGAAAGACCCTGTAACATATTCCATCTTAAATTTACAAAGATAATTTTTACTGTTTTTTCTTTCTTTAATTAAAAACTTTTCTTGTTTAAGAACCTGATTTTTTTTTATTCTAGTGAGACCCCAGGGGACTGGGTCTGGATCCACCAGGGAATTGGTGGGGAGAAAGGAGGGAAGAGGGAGAGGGAGGCTAATTTCTGTCTGTGTTAGGATTACTGTCTCTCTCAGGGAGAGTCTGGGAGGGGGAGAGAGAAGGAGGGGGGAAGGTGCATTTTCTTCTCTGTTTAAGATTCAAGGAGTTTGAATCACAGTGATCTTCCAGGTAACCCAGGGAGGGGAAGTCTGGGAGAGGCAATGGTGAGGGAAAGGGTTTACTTTTCTTGTGGTAAGATTCAGAGGGTCTGGGTCTTGGGGTTCCCCAGGCAAGGTCTTGGGGGGACCAGAGTGTACCAGGCACTGGAATTCCTGGTTGGTGGCAGCGCTACAGGTACTAAGCTGGTAATTGAGCTTAGAGGAATTCATGCTGGTACCCCATCTTTTGGACACTAAGGTTCAGAGTGGGGAATTATACCATGACATCAGCAGATTGCCTCTACGCTTGAGTTAGAATGCAGATGTCATGCTGGGAAATAATAATTCTCACCATGTCATAATGAAGTCTGGTGGAAGCCTGTATGACATTTAATGTTGTATGGTCAAGACTATGATGTCACACCTTTGTCATTACTTGTTTTGATGGAGAAAAACACAATGCTTCTGCTCTGGAGACCATTAATCATAATATTGTACTGTGCAGTTAGACTCTTAAACCAAAAGCCCAATTCTGCAAAGACTTTTGTGCCTACATAACTTTAGACATGCGAGTAAGTCAAGTACATGCCTGAGTATTTGAAGGATCCAGGCCCAACTTTGTAAAAATGGCTTGTGAGAGTAGCAAATGCTTATTTTTGTCATTCAAAGCAGGTGGACATGATGTGGAGTATATGGTGTACAGAAAGCAGATTTGTTGAGTAAGAAGGTGCCAGTTTTACATAGTCACTTCTCTGGTTATGAGAACCAAAGAGCAAAATGATGTACTGCCTGAAGGTGACAGTTTTCAGTTATTCTTCTGTGTGTGTGTATGTGTGTATGTGTGTGTGCGAGAGAGCAGGCTGATGAGAAGGTGGGGAAGTTGGTACAAATTACTGGGGCCTGGCGGACCGAAAGGGGGCTCGGGGCCCGGCTTCCCCAGCTTCGTTGGCCCTGCTTAGCCAGTCTGCCCTTGCTGGGGGCCCCCAAATTTTTTTTTCACCGGGGCCCAAACCCACTCTCGAGGGCCCCGTGAGTGAGAGAGCGAGCAAGTGTGTTGGAGATGAGGAAGAAAATCTAGGAGATTTCAGGCTTCATTAGAGGTTGTGTTCTTAACATGGCTTTTTGACACACTGTGATTATTTTTAACTGTAAGAAAAAGCTGTGTTCTGCAGCAAGTGCAATTACACTAGTTAGCAGCATGTTCAGGCTGAGATAATTGACTGAACAAGTCTTTTAATATCTTACCCCTTTCACACCTGTTGCTTGGATACCACTTTCTGTGAACTATTATGTACCATATTGGAAAGAAGAATGCTTTTATCATCCTGCTCTTTGCTTTGTTATCTCCTTAAACTCCATATTTAAAAATAATTTCAGAAATGGAGTCAAAGGATTATGACTGTCTGGCAGTACTAAACTGAAAGGCACAGCTGGAAAATCCAGCTCATGTGGACACTGAATTCAAACCTTTGTTTTCTAGTTGTTGGTACTGAGTTATATTTTTCTTGCATACAAGCATTTCCTTCTGTTTCCCTGGAGAGGATGACTTTAAGAGATGTGGCCAACAACAGCATGTAGAAATAGAAGCATCTCTAAATATCCGGATAGCCTAGTCCAGGAAAATTTGCCACTAGGAGAAGGAGTTCATCATCCTCACAGTTTTTCATAGGCTTTAAAAATATAAACTAAGATTTTGCACCATTATGTGCAGTGTTTGTTATCAGATGGTATGGTACGGTGAGTAAATTTTCCAGTTTCCATCTAACTGCAACAGGTTGTGCTGAGTTATATTATGCTAGGTACTGAATGATGTGATGCAACATGTGCTGTGATTTATTTTAATCCAAGAGCTGTTTCCTTGTCAATACACAAAAATGCCTCAGAAAGGTGTATGCTCCCATGGCAGAAGGTCTCAGACACTACAGTGCTGGGGGATTGAAGGGAGAGGCATGAGTCAGTGGTTGACTCACCCGTTTAGTAGATTTTGGAACCCTGCAGAGAGCTGCAGGCTACTTGTGCCTGATTTTCTGGGGCAGGTGTGGCTCACGAGCCTCCACCCTGAATAAGGAGGAGTGGAAGGTAGGGTCTGGGATACCCATGTTGGTTGCTTCTGAGGGAGGTTAACCCCAGGAACAGCACGGCCCAGGGCGCTGGTTAGAGTAGGATTTATGTTGTGTTACTTTGGATTTGCCTTTTAGTTGCTAAAACCTAGGAGGGGTGAATTTTCGACTCTCCAATCACCTTGGCGCTGGGTAAGATCCTAACTGTTTATATGGCATATGTAAATATGGGTAGGTAGAAGGCAGCAGCTCCTGCCCGGCCATTTTGTATTTTAAAAATTGGATTATGCAAGAACAAGTATTTACTAGTGTTTTGTGAAAGTAAGGATTATTCTGGGGAGGGTACCAGGGGTTGTATGTGGGAAAATTCAATTCTGTTTCAGGTGAGGCTTATGCCTTTTGGAATTCGGCCAATCTATGAAATTGAGACTGCCTGTTCTTCACATTGAGTAACAGAAAATGAGTGAAAAGCCAGGGCATCACTACACTATTATTTTGTTAGGAGGGTGGAGAGAGAGAGAGTGAAGAAAAACGTATTTATACAGGCACACACATCTCTTGTGAAGGAGGAGTAGGAGCCCAACACTGCAAATCCTTACTCATGCAAGTCGTTCTGATGACTTCAGTGTGACTGTATGAATGATTGCTTGTGTAAGGCTGCAGGAACCGGCCCAGTGGGACTATTAAATAAAATCGTATTGGACTGGGAAGGGTTGTGGCCACCATTCCAGATCCCAGCTGTCTGACCATGAGCTGGTGAAATGAATTTCATTTTCCACCTCTCATGCTTAGTTTCTTCAGTAAATTGGGTTTTATGTGAGGTGAACTTTTTCCTAATTGCATGTCCCCTTTCATTTTGTTAGTGGAAACAGTTTCTTTTTACCTTTTTATATCTATATAACGTGTTACAAGCTAAAATTCTATTTTAAACTTGGAGAGGGGGAAAAAGCCCTCCTGGGCTGAGCTGTTATGTCTGTTTTTAGCATCAGAATTCACTCAAGGTCAAATTATAAAGCCTTGTAAAAGGGGGCAGCGTTGTGTACAGTGGAACTGTGGCTAACAAAAGTTCTCTACTCTGACACTAGTGGAGGTAGTGCAGCTTTGCTAAATGGCATGAGCCCTTTTGGAAAGTAGCAACTGAACTCAGTAACATAGGTGAAAACTCAGAACTAATTCCATAGGGCCCCTTCAATAGGTCTAGGACCAAACCTACAAAAATAGGCAACCAGCTTGATTATTATCATGATAGGAAAGAGAGAGGAGCATATGCTGAAAAACTTGGATCTGGATCCAGATTTGGACTTCAAACAGCCTCTGAACTCAGTGTTGTCTGGCTTTGCGGTTCGCCCATAATCTCTAATACAAAGGCAATGTTTTGTCAGACTTGTCGGTAATGTTGTAAAAGTGACTCACAAGGTCCTGAAATAGTGAGTCACTACACTCTGCCTTTGAGGAGTTGACCCTAATCCTCCTTTCCTGCTGCTGGTGCTTGTTGGAACCACAAAATTAACGTTTAAAGGCACCACTACTTAGTCTCTTTCTCATCTATGTCCAAGACTGGTTTTTCATAACTGAGAGGCGGAATACTTATGTTGACTGACTAGATGCGTCACACTTCTCACACCCAGGCACCAAAGGATGAGAAGACTTTGTCATTTGTTTTACCCTTTAGAACTGGGTGTCAAACTAATTTAAGTCAGGAGTCTTTGGCCTGGAATGAATGGCTTTCCTTCCAGATGACATCTGCTGAATGATTCTGCATGGTATCTTCTCTAGTCTTGCCTTCCTGGTCAGACTGTGTTTTAAAAGAGACTCAAAGGATGCTTTTTTTTTTTTTTTTTTTTTTTAATGCTTTCAAGATTTTCTCTGAGTCACTTGAATCGATAGATCAAAGGCAGGATATGATGCTTCCAACAGGGTTCATCCATTGCAGTACCAGACAAGCAGTCTAGGAAAAGGCCTTTATGGTTACTAGTGGATATGGGGAGCCAAAGCCTAGTTAACTGACCGGGTAGCTTGGTAAACCAGACGCAAGTACTTGTGTGGGGTATTTCCTAGTTTAATGTTTGACATTTCTATTTTAATACAGAAATTGTTACCGCTCCATAGCTAGATTTGGCAGTGTGGTGAGACGGCTGCCCTACCCCCATGAGATAGAGGACTAGATTAGGCCAGAGCAGCTGTGCAGACTGGCAGCCAATTAGAGAAGGGACTACTGAGAACCAATCAGGGCTGTGATTAAAGCCAGCCAATCAGGGCTAGGCTAGGCTAGGCCCTATATAAAGGCGGCCTAGAAGAGAAGCAGTCAGTCTGTCCCAGACCTTCATGGGGGAAGGTCTGTCTCTGGAGCAGGAGACCAGCACCTTGGACAGAGCAGTGCTGGGGAAGAGCAGAAGGAGCTGGGGAGCTCCAACCAAGGAAAGCCCCAGGCTGTGGGCCTTGCTACAAAGGGCCAAGCGGGTGCACAGGGCCAGAAGAGGCCCAGGGACAAAGTCTGACAAGGGGAGAGAAGGCGGTCAGGGAGGCTGTTGCTAGAGGGTCCCTGGGTTGGGACCCAGAATAGTGGGTGGGCCTGAATCCCCCCCTTCCCTCTTGTACTACACCTGGCTGAGGAGAAGCATGGCCTGACACAGGCTGTGGCTGGCCCCTGTAACAAAAGGGCTAGACTTTTAGGCTGCAGCCGGCCGCTAGAACAGGTCCAGACAGAGGAGTACTGATAACACCAGACCCCTGGAAGGGGGTGAACTAGAGCAGTGAGCACTGCTGGAGGGCAGCGTCCTGAAGAGGATGCCACCGAATGGGGAGCAATGGAGGTCTGGACACCAGCAGGGGAGCAGACAATAGACAGGACATCACTGGCAGAGGGTGCTCTGCCAAGGGCAGAGCTAATTCTGAGACGTGTCAGCAGGAGGTGCTGTGGTGGTGAGTCCCAAACCTGTCACAGGCAGAATTCAATTTTTGAAAATAATTTCAATGGATAATATTGGTTTATTTTAAAACAGTTTTTTAGATTTTTATCTATTTACATTTTCACAGTTGCACAAAATTATGGGTTTTAAGCATTTTTTCCAGTTCTTATCGATTTAAATTTTCACAGTTGTGGGAAACTTGTAGGGGAATCAGACATTTATTTAATGACAGTAGGTGTTGAGATTCAAAAAGTTTACATTTGGAAAACTGCTAAAACACAAATTGTCGACATCTTATGTCCAAATATACAAAGTAAATAGCCTTAATTCAACAACTCAGACTTGTTTTTACTATTCATTCACTTGTCCATTTGTAATATGCCTAGTTCAAAAGTCTAAATCAGTGGATTTTGACTCTAAGAAGTTATCAAGCAGCATTTTTCTTACTTTGCCTATCTATAAATTTCTATTATAATCAAAGTATTTTTTCATTGGTTTGTGTGTGTATGGTGAAATTGATGTTTAATGACATTCACTGATAAACATCTAATCTGCAGCTGAGTGTAGCAGGGTAGATCTGAGGAAAAGACAATTCCATGCAGAGAATTAAGAGTCAAGCTTTTATCTGAAAGGGGAATTACTCTCAGGGCAGAGCCTACATGCGATAGCTACAAATTCAGAGATGAGCCTGCAGGTCCTAATGGAAGATGTTTTTGTTTTAAAACCTCTCTCTAATAAATTGCTACAACTAAATACACTGTGGCTACCATCTTGGAATTGCTTCTTGTGAGAAAGAGTGTCTATGACTTTTAAATATGTTGGGAATTAAAAAGTTAAAATTAGAGTTTATGCTCAGATATATGTTCTCTCTCCTTATCACCCTTCCATCCTCCCCCGACAATCAACCAAAGAAACCCTATCTCCAAAACAAAAAACGCCTTGGAATTTCTTTTATATTTGTTTCTATATGTGGCACTTTCCTCTGATGGCCATATCCTGCACCTGAAGCTCCCTGTGTGGAGAGGCAATGTGATCTAGTGAGTAGGACACTAGACTGGGACTAAGGAAATGTGGATTTTATTCCTGATGGTTCATAACTATTGTAACTTTTAAAAATGTTAAAGTTGTATAGACACTAGTTTTACAGTCTCTGCCACAGGGCTCCTCTTCACCTCCCCTAATGTCAGAGTTACAAATAAAGTGATTTCCTTACAAATGTATTAGCTGTCAACCGGAGGCTCTGCAATGTTGTTTTCAAAAGCAGCCTTTACACATTTTGAAAGGTTGTCTCTTGCCACGTGAATTCTGAGTGCACTGTTTGAAACAAAACTGTTGTAGCTGTGTTCCACAGACCTCTACTAGACTGTGTCTGCAGTGGTGTAGGCTGCACTGCTCAGTTTGTAGTAGCAATGAGTTTGCCACCGCTGTTCCTACATGCGAATTGTGCCCATTAACTTACATTGTTGCCTTTATTTAAACTTTTAAGGCCTTAATTTTTTTTCAGTGGTTTGCACACGCCTCTCTTGCTTCCCACATAGATTCCAACAATATGACCAGATGTCTAGTTCAGTTCTCTTGACATACTTTACAGCCCTAATCTCAAATGTTAACACCAGCCACAAAAGAATCAGATGTTTGTTGCGTAAATTATTACAACTAAAATAGCCAAAACATTATCTCATACAGGCCTAGTCATTACAATGCTTAATATTAAATTCTTCTACATGCTTCAGGAAGTACTGCCTTAGGATACTGGCCAGAGCTGTCTGTCCTTTCTGACTGTAGTTTGAAAAGGGCAAGGCCAAACTTCTTTGTATAAAGTGTATGTGAGCAGTCTAGACAGATAGTGGGATCTGAGCCAGTTATTGAATACCCACTAAAACTCATAATACTAATGGAAACCAAGTGAACCAAATGGAACCTGTGGCAATACAAACTCTCTCCAATACACCATAAGGGAGATCTACTGTCAGAACCTAAGCTTATTGGGACCATGATTATTTCATTGCTGTAAAGCCCAGTTAAAATAAGACCTACTTCACAAATAGTCAACCCACCACATAAGAGTTTTCAAGGAGGAGGGTTTCATATAGACCACTTTAGAAGGGAGCAGGTGATACCAGATGAATACTAATATTGGGCTTGATAAGCAAGCTCCCCAGACATAAAATTCCCACTGATTTCAGTGAGTCTTTCACCTGTTGATGTTCCAGGCAGGAGAATCCAGAAGACAGGATCAGCTGCTGGCTACAAAGACCAGCAAAAAAATTGTACATCCAGAAGTTGAATCCAAAACTGTCCTCAGTGCGGCCTAGTTGAACAAGTACTGGGTTGGGACTCAGGAGACCAGAGTTCTTTTCCCAGCTTTGCCATTGGCCTGATGGGCAACCTCTGTGCCTCAGTTTCCCCATATGTAAGAAGAAAGATAATGATATTGACCTCCATTGTAAAACATTTTGAGCTCTACTGATGAAAGGTGTTAGATAACAGGTAAGTATTATTATTTTATTCATCATTTTCATGGTGATGTTTCGAGCACAGTTTGCTGCTGCTGCTTCTTCGCTAATCACTTCAAAATGTAAACAGATTTTGCTGCTAGGTACACTCCAGGGATGGTCTCTTGGAGCATAGATTCCAGTTTGTTGAAACAAATTTTCAGTATGTGGGTTATTTTTTTGAAAATGTTAACCTGGCTGGTTTGGATTGCCACCAGAACTCTTCAACCAGCTGTAAGGGGTGGCATTAAGTAAGAATATCACTCATACATTGACTGATTATACTTATCAGTCTATGTAAGCACATCCTTGGGGTGCTGTGGAAGCAGTTGATAGCTGTATGTAAATACACACACATAATATATAAAATATATATATAGGAATATCATTATAATGCATTTCTAGGGCAATCATCTCTATAGTGTCTAGGCACCAGTATATAAATTAAAAGGATCTCCACAATCTACCTAGAGAATGAACCTCCTCCGTAGTTCAACCTTCTTACTTGCTGGGAGTTGGGTCACTAAGGTAGCCTCTTGCTGAGCCATTCTCCTCCTGGGCTGTTAGAGGAATTCTTGTTGAAATATTATTTATATTATAGTAGTGGCTTGAGACATCAGCTGAAATCAGAGCCCCATTGTGCTGGGCACTCTATCGATGCATAAAAAAGTCCCTTTATGAATATTCTGAGACAAAAAAGTTGATCTGTCATATTGTGTCCAGTCAAACAACTAAGCAGAGAGGCAAACCTTTTCAAAAATATAAACTGGCTTCTGGAATTTAATACCTACTGTGGAACAGGATCTTTCAGTTTCTTGAATGCAAGCAGCCTGATCTCTTCTTTTCCTTACTTTCCTTCTTGGGCAATACTGAGTAGTTTGAATGGCTACACTTAAGTTATTCTCAAAGCTTTAAAATTTGGATAACTTATACTTAGAATACCAATGGACCAGAACTGCAAATTCTTAATCCAGATCTGAAGACCCTGAAATTTACGGGATGTTCAGGATCTGGCCAATATACCACTATTTGCACCACTAGTCATACATAAAGAGTCATAGAATTTGTGGTGATCACAAGCAGTCAACCAAGTTCAGGATTTATTTGAGCTGTATCCTTCCCATACTGTTGTACGACTGTGAAACATGGACACTACGCTGCTCAGACTGGACAAAATGTCAACATCTTATATTGGGCATAAAGTGGAATGACTTCCTGAGTTTACGGACTACTCTTGAGTTTACGGACTACTGGGGCCATTGTCCGCAGGCGGCACCTTACACTTCTTGGACATGTTGCAAGGATGCCATAAGAGATTCCAGCGAATGCTGTTCTCCGAGTGGGCTTGTAACATCTGGGATAAAATTCCACCAACTGATGGGTGGAGGTGGCCAGGAGGGAGACCCCCTATTACATGGGTTCATCAAGTCTGTTCCGATGTTGGACTCTCAGGACGTCAAGCCTTTGCGGTTGTGCAGGAATGGACCAAATGGCAAATGATCGCTACAGCCGACTGTCTGGCTAAGCATTGAAGAAAAAAAGACAAGCAGTTGGGACCATGGTTTCATACCTCATATGGAAGGTAGCACCTTCACCAGCAGAGTTCCATTACACCATACTGGGGCAGTGATTCAGTGTTGATGAAGAGGGAAGTGTGCCACCTGCTGAATCACTGCTACCCTTTCATCAGCATCCTACATTTTCCTTGGAGTCTCCCATCAAAATTCAGGCCAGATTGGCAGGTCTCTGTAGCCTGATAGATCAGAGGAGATCACAGCCATAGGTGGTAAAGTCCCCAGCTAATCATATTACAAGACATATTTGAAAAGAGGAAAGTGTTGATCTATTCTGGGAACAGAGATTGTTTACACAGTACGTGAAAGGGCCTATTATGTAAAGTACTGGCTTCTGAGCTCCTGGTGTTCACCCTTTCAAATGCTGGGCTTTGTGTCCCAGAGGAAAACCTTTTGTTTGTTCTTACTCCAGAAGAAAGAACACACAGGTAAACTTTGCTTCTTTTCTTGAATACTGCTCTGGGATTACTTTGCCTGGCTTACTCTGAGTTTTATCTGTGGTATGAGCCCCCATACAGAAGTTAATTCCATAGTGTTCGGCTGCATCTTTTATTATACTGTCTAGGACTGGCTCTAGGCACCAACAAAGCAAAGCATGTGCTTGGGGCGGCATAATTCCAGGGGTGGCATGCCACCTTTTTTTTTTTCTTTTTTTTTTGCTTGTGCAGTTGCACTCTCAGAGCTTGGGGCGGCAAAACACCTACAGCCAACCCTGATGCTGTCCCCACCCTCGCTCTCTTTTTTTGGTTTGCTCCCTATAAGATGCAGTCCTATTAGAGGGAATAATGAGAGGTATTTAAGAGTTTAACACAATATGAAGTTAAGAGTCCAGACACTACATCTTCTCTCTGATTTGGTTTTTGAACCTAACACGAATATTTCAGACTTGGTGATAACAGTTGTTCTGTTATGGGATGTGTACAATGGGAAAATATTGATTTCATAATGTGATGAAATTATGAAACAGAAAACTTAAGGTGAATATCAGGAAAAACTTGTTGGCAGATAGATTAATTGGGTTGTAAAGCAGCCTCTCAAGAGAAGAGATGGAAGATGTTGAATGTTTAAAACTTGATTGGATAATGCATTCATAAATTTACACAAGGGAACATTCTTGCAGTAGCACGGGGAGTGTTTAGGCTACCTAACAGATCTCTTTCATCACTCACACCTATGATCCGTACAAACCAAAATGTAACATTTCCTTCCGTTTGTAACAGTGGTGCTATATTTGCAAAGAGAAGTTGCTGCCAACCCCATCAACTATTTTTCAATACTGGGCTGCCACATAGTGGTCTCCTTCATAAACCTGGTGAAACACAGGAAAAAGTTCCACCTTACTGACTCCTGCTATTAAAATCTTGCTTCATTACTCTGTTTACAGTACCAGTTAATTCATCACTGGGTCTACATTTAATTATGTATAATGCAAAGCAATCCTAGGTAGCATGAATTTATGTTCTGCATTCCAGCTAGGTATTTTAAATAGTTCTTGAAAAAGTGTCTGAACACCACTAGCCATTTCCATACATATAGCCAACCTCTTCTTGCTTCCACCCAGCTTCCTCATGCACTCTCCCCCACATATCACGACTAGGCACACAACATTGTATTTTCTCCCCTGCATGCAGCCCCTTCAATCTAGATGCCCCAGGCACCCCTTTACTGAGCCCACCATCCTAATCCCTCACTTTAGCTCCCTGGCACCCCCTTATTCAGGCCATCACAGTAACCTCTCACTCAGATGTTCCTGGCACTCCTTCAGCCAGCTAGTGGCTCTTGGCACTTCTCATCATGAACCTGGCATAAATGTCTACACAAGGTGCAAGGCAATGGAGAGTTAGGCCCATTGACTTAGAGACCCCTGCAGTAAAGATGACCAGTTCTGTTATGATACACAAACTGAAAACAAGAAGCCATATAATTTAATCATCTGCAGAGATGTTTATTTTTCTCCATCCACAACCCTCTTCTCTTAACTTTTCATTGTGCGCAGGAGCATTGCAATACTCTCTTTTGAAAGGTAAGAACATAGCATGCTCGACCCAGTAGGTGGTGCTGCTGAGCTGCACAGTATCTTTACTCATCCTTCCATTTTTTTCTTGAAAAGATTATGCCAAAGTAAAAACATGGTTATTAGAGAGAGATCCAAGGCACAAAGGGGCTGGATAAAGTTATTTTCAAGGTCTTCGCTGCTGTATAGTTTGAGAAAGTAGTCTGCAACATTGCATTTGTTTAATTAATTTGTAAAAGCGTTTGTGAATATAGGTTCTGAAAAGGTTTATTATTAATTACTATTATTATTATTATTATTATTATTATTTTTATTATTGTGTAAAATATCAGAGGAAGCTGGAACTAGAGGATTTTCCAGTTTCAAATGGACACTGACAAGGTCAGTACATTAGATCTACAATAAGATGCATAGCTTCTGCTGCCTGGGGGGTACAAATTGTCCATTCCCTCCGTTCATCCTGCCTGCCTGCTTCACTTTTACAAGATTTATTCTTCTGAGCTTCATTCTAGTGAAATCCATTTGAGTGGTATCATGGCTGTAGGGAGAACTGCAACTTAGACCCTGTCTGGTTCTTTTGACTGCGCTGCTTAAATGACAGGCCTGGCTTCCTGCATGTTACCTTGGGTCAGAGGTGAAAGTAAGCCGGTACGGTACGGCATACTGGCAAGAGCCGGTACACCGTACCAGACTGGACTGGCTTCTCTGGCAGTGATTTAAAGGGCCCAGGGCTCCAGCTGCTGCAGGGAGCCTCGGGCCCTTTAAAGCACCGCCGGGCCCTGCGTGATTTAAAGAGCCTGGAGCTCTGTGGCGGCCGGAGCCCCAGGTCCTTTAATTCTCCCCTGGACTACCAGCTGCTTCTGCAGCTGGTAGCTCCTGGGTGATTTAAAGGCCCTGAGGCTCCCAGCCACAGTCAGAGCCCCAGGGCCTTTAAATCTTGAAAGGCCCTGCTGCCTCTGGTTGAGGCCACACCCCGCTCAGGACTCTGGTGTAATGGTAAGTCCTTTAAGTTACTTTCGCTCCTGCCCTGGGTGGAACCACACAGTCTAACCAGCCTCAGAGAGGATCTCTGGGCTGCAGCCGAGGGCCCTGACTGCCAACTGAGTCCATGATGTAAGCCCAACATGGCTTTGGCACCTGTACTCATTTCATAGTTCATAGATTCTGAGGGACTACTGTGATCATCTAGTCTGACCTGCAGCATAAACACAGGCATAGAACTTTTCCAGTTAATGCATAGAGCAGATCTTTTAGAAGAACATCCAATCTTGACTGAAAAATTGCCAGAGATGGAGATTCCACCATGACCCTTGGTAAATTGTTCCAGTGGTTAATTACCCTGCCGGTTAAAAATTTTACACCTTATTTTGCAGTCTGAATTTGTCTAGCTTCAACTTCTAGCCATTGGATCATGTTATACCTTTCTCTGCTAGACTGAAGACCCCATTTTCAAATATTTGTTTCCCAATGTAAGTACTTAGAGACTGTAAACAAGCCCCCCCCACACTGTTAAGTGAAATAAGTTGAGCTCCTTGAGTCTATCATTATAAAGGTATGTTTTCTAATAATTCAATCATTCTTGTGGCTCTTCTTCCAACCCTTTCCAATTTACCATGTCTGTTTATCATGTCCATTTAGTTCTGCTCTTTACAGCCTGGTTTGTTGACCTATAGGGAGTACAGGTGCTTACATCAGAGAAAGAATTGTAGATAACTCTTTCTGCCCTGCCACCCCCACTAACATGATACAGTTCTGCGGCGATCTGGAAGCCTACTTCCACCGTCTCCGACTCAAAGAATACTTTCAGGACAGCACTGAACAGCGCACAGATACACAGGTACCCTCCCACCAACAGCACAAGAAGAAGAACTCCACATGGACTCCTCCTAAGGGTCGAAATGACAGTCTGGACCTCTACATCGAATGCTTCCACCGACGTGCACAGGCAGAAATTGTGGAAAAACAACATTGATTGCCTCATAACCTAAGTCGTGCAGAACGCAATGCCATACACAGCCTCAGAAACCACCCTGACATTATCATCAAAGAGGCTGATACAGGAGGTGCTGTTGTCATCATGAACAGGTCCGACTACCAAAAGGAGGGTGCCAGACAACTCTCCAACACCAAATTCTACAGGCCACTTCCCTCAGATCCCACTGAGGAATACACTAAGAAACTGCACCATCTACTCAGGACACTCCCTACACTAACACCGGAACAAATCAACATACCCTGAGAGCCCCGACCAGGGTTATTCTATCTACTACCCAAGATCCACAAACCTGGAAATCCTGGACGCCCCATCATCTTGGGCATTGGCACTCTCACTGAAGGACTGTCTGGATATGTGGACTCCCTACTCAGACCCTATGCCACCAGCACTCCCAGCTATCTCCGTGACACCACTGATTTCCTGAGGAAACTACTATGCAATGGTGACCTTCCAGAAAACACCATCCTAGCCACCATGGATGTAGAGGGTCTCTACACGAACATCCCACACACAGATGGAATACAAGCTGTCAGGAACAGTATCCCTGATGATGCTACAGCACAACTGGCTGCTGAGCTCTGTGCCTTTATCCTCACACACAACTATTTCAAATTTGATGACAATATATATCTCCAGATCAGTGGCACAGCTATGGGAACCCACATGGCCCCACATTATGCCAATATTTTTATGGCCGACCTGGAACAACGCTTCCTCAGCTCTCGTCCACTCACGCCCTTTTTCTACCTGAGCTACATTGATGACATCTTCATCATCTGGACCCATGGGAAGGAGACTCTGGAAAAATTCCACCACGATTTCAACAGCTTCCACCCCACCATCAACCTCAGCCTGGACCAATCTACATGGGAGGTTCACTTCCTAGACACCACGATGCAAATAAGTGATGGTCACATTACCACCACCCTATACCAAAAACCTACCGACCGCTATGCCTACCTTCATGCCTCCAGCTTCCACCCCAGCCACATCACACGATCCATTGTCTACAGCCAAGCACTGAGGTACAACCGCATCTGCTCTAACCCCTCAGACAGAGACCAACACCTACAAAATCTCCAACAAGCATTCTCAAAACTACAATACTTGCACGAGGAAATAAGGAAACAGATCAACAGAGCCAGACGTGTACCCAGAAGCCTCCTACTGCAAGACAAAGCCAAGAAAGAAACCAACAGGACTCCACTGGCCATCACATACAGTCCCCAGCTAAAACCTCTCCAAAGCATCATCAGGGACCTACAACCCATCCTGGACAATGATCCCACACTTTCACAGGCCTTGGTTGGCAGGCCAGTCCTTGCCCACAGGCAACCTGCCAACCTGAAACATATTCTCACCAGTAACTGCACATCGCACCATAGTAACTCTAGCTCAGGAACCAATCCATGCCACAAACTTCGATGCCAACTCTGCCCACATATCTACACCAGTGACACCATCACAGGACCTAACCAGATCAGCCACACCATCACCGGTTCATTCACCTGCACGTCCAACAATGTAATATACGCCATCATATGCCAGCAATGCCCCTCTGTTATGTACATCGGCCAAACTGGACAGTCTCTACGGAAAAGGATAAATGGACACAAATCAGATATTAGGAATGGCAATATACAAAAACCTGTAGGAGAACACTTCAACCTCCCTGACCACACTATAGCAGACCTTAAGGTGGAAATCCTGCAGCAAAAAAACTTCAGGACCAGACTTCAAAGAGAAACTGCTGAGCTTCAGTTCATCTGCAAATTTGACACCATCAGCTCAGGATTGAACAAAGACTGTGAATGGCTTGCCAATTACAGAACCAGTTTCTCCTCCCTTGGTTTTCACACCTCAACTGCTAGAACAGAGCTTCATCCTCCCTGATTGAACTAACCTCGTTATCTCTAGCTTGCCTGCATATATATACCTGCCCCTGGAAATTTCCACTACATGCATCTGACGAAGTGGGTATTCACCCACAAAAGCTCATGCTCCAAAATGTCTGTTAGTCTATAAGGTGCCACAGGACTCTTTGCTGTTTTTACAGATCCAGACTAACACGGCTACCCCTCTGATACTTGATAGTATTACAATTAGCATTGCTAGATTATGACAGTATAAGCTACAAAAAAGGAAACTTCCAATGGCATACTTAAGTATTGTACCACCAGGGCCAGTCTTAGGGAAAATGGTACCCTGGGCAAATTTGTATTTTTAGCCTCTCCCCATCACCCCTAGCCCACATGGGCTCTCCCCACCTAACTCCAGGCCCCGCTGCCTCCCTGCATTGCTTAGTTTGTTTTGAAAGAAGTGCCAAAACTCAGCACTGGCTCAAATTAAGCACTGATAGGGGCAGCTGCTGGCCGGGTGCCCAGTTCTGAGGGCAATGCCACTGTCAGCAGCAGTGCAGAAGCGCGGGTGGCATGGTATATGGTGTATTGCCACCTTTACTTCTGCTCTGCTGTGGTGGCTTGTGGCGCCTGGTGCTTGGCCTGCAGCTCAAGGTGGGCTTTGCACTGTTACACAGGGGCTGCATCTTGCCAGAAGCCCTCCTGCAGCCCTCTGGCCACACTTGGCTCATCAGGGGCTCTATTTCAGATTTTGGGAGGAGCAGGGCAACTTTAACTGTGATTCCAGGGGCTACTTAGGCAACTGAAAACTCTAGGGTTCTTTTGAAGATAATAACTTAGGAATTAGCTGACAGGAGCACTGTGTATATATTTTTTTCTTTCTTTCTGTAGGAATTAGATAAACTCCAACTAAAGTCATATTTTAAGTTTTTTATATGTAAATTTAGAATAACCAGGAGATAATACAGCAAGATAGTCTCAATCCCAAGCCTTGAGGTATCAGTTCTGGAGCTTTTACACAGCATATCAGAAACAAATGTTTGATACTCCTGAGGGCATTCTGTGCCAAAAAATTAAATTCTCTGCACAATATTTTAAAATTTTGCAAAAATCTGCAAGTTTCATTTGTCAATAAATAAATGCAGCAGCTCCAGCTTGGCAGCAGGGAGCACAGGCCACTGGAAGCACAAAGGTGGGAGATTACCCTGCAGCCTCCCCACCCTTGAGACACGGACTCAGCGTTGAGGCTGCACATGACCCTGACACAGCACAAAGCCTGGGTCTGCTCCAGAAATACCCTGGGGCCCTGCCTTTTTGTGCCCCGCACATCAGGTGTGGGGCAGGCAGGCTCAACCAGGCAGGATCTAAGTGTAGAGGGGCTCAGTGTGGGGGATCTTGGTGCGGGATGAGAGGATTCTGTGTGGATTAATCTGGGTGCAGGCACTCAGTGGGGGGTCTAGGTGTGGGGGGGATCTGGATGCACAGAGGCTTGTTGTTGGGGTTCCAGGTGCAGGAACAATGGGACTCTGCAGGGGTTTCCAGGTGAAAGTGGTTGGTGCTCAGTAGAGGGGTCTTGGTGTGAGAGTCTCAGTGGGGGGGTCTGGGTGCTGGGGGAGTGGAGCTTGGTGGGGTGGGGGTCTGGGTGCAGCTTGTTGGGGATCAATGGTGTGGGGGTCTTGATGTGGAGGCTCAGGGTGATGCACAGAGTGGGGCATCAGAGTGGGGGTTTGAGTGCAGGGAACTCAGTGTTGGGTGGTCTGGGTGCAGGGGTGGAGGTCTGGAAACAGGGGGTTCAGAGTGCAAGGGGCTCCAGATGCAGGGGTTGAGGTTCAGTAGGGTGGGGTTTGCGTATGGAGGGCTAGGGAGCTTCTGGATGTACTGGGTGAGACTTGGCAGGGGTGTCTGGGTATGGGAGGTCCAGATGCATGGAGGTTGTGTGAATGGGGGAGCAGCTGAGGAGCGATGGGAGTGGGAAGCAGGGGAGGATGCTGAGCTTCCTGCAACTGGGGGAGGTTTCTAGGGGTGGGTCTGACACAGCCCCAGCCACTTCTTGCAGGGACAGAGGAAGTCCCGCCCTCTCCTGCCACCAGCCCAGACGAGACTAGCATCTGATCCAGGCTCAGGTTAGGAGCAACTGGCTGGGGTGTCCCCAGCCCTTCAATGATCTACCTCTACCTGGCTGCTCTGGATGCCTGAAATGATGTACCTGCGCAATTAGGGAGTGGTGCATGACTGCTCTTGCAGTTTCCATTTGCTTCCCTGTCAAAGTCATTTTTATGCAGAGAAGCAAAGAAATCTGCAGGGGATATTAATTCTGCACTCATGTAGTAGTGCAGAATTCCCCCAGGAGTAGTATGATACTTTGTACAGTGTCTTTAGTACAGCTAAATAAAAAATAAAATCTGCTTATTTTCTCTAACAGACACACTCTGGGTTACTGCCATTATCTACTCTATTTTAGTCAATTGTTTTTCACTCCACTAAAAGCATATTTACTTAATTTTAACATATGTGATGAAAGTTTTTTTCTTTTATTAGGAAAGGGAATTTTTTTTTATTATTGTGGCATTTACCTTTACTGATCAGTCATGTATGTGTCTCGCTAACATTTTACTCCATCATTGCTATTAGTATCATACTTGAAATTATATTTATTTTCATATTAATTTTAAGTTAAGTTACAGATATAACTAAAAATACAGTTTGAAAATAAATGACATTCATCTGCACAGTGTCTAAAGTTATGTGTTTAGATAATTTTTTTTAAATTGTCACTGCTAAGGTTAGTACAAGCTAAATTTACATTCTAGAAGTATACTATTATTTGATTGTACCACTTTAAATAATGAATGACAAAACACAATGGGGTAATAAAAGTAATAATGATAATTACTTCAGCCAGGACAGATTAGGCATTTTAGAAGTCACCACTCAAATATTTAAATTTAAGCATAAGAGAGAAATAAAATTATGAAATGCACAGATCAGTTAAAAAAATAAAATAACAGCACTGTAACCCTTAAAATTTTTTTTGAAATAATACTATTACAGAGAATATATGTGCCTTGGCATTCCAGCAGGAAGTTCCAAGAAGTAATAACAGTAACACAAGTGTGTAGTGGGGGGTGAATATGTGTGCTAGGGAAGTGAGCGAGAGAGAGTATGTATTTATGTGTCTGCTGGAGAAGTGTGACAGATTGTGTGTGTGTGTGTGTGTATGTGTGTGTGTGTGTGAGAGAGTATGCATTGGGGGAGTGTGAGAGACAGGGTGTCTGTGTGTGCATGCTGGGGAAGTATGACTGTGTGTGTGTGTGAGACAGCGAAACAGAATGTGTGTTGGGGGAGTGTGAGAGACAGCGTATGTACACAGCTGCATGGACAGGACTCCTGTCCAGGAGTGTGCAAGCCACTTGCACACACTAGCGTGACCAGGGACAGCTGATGGTGAGCCTGGTGCCTGTCCCAGTGGGCTGGGCTGGGAGTGGTATAGCCATGCTACAAGAGCTGCCCAGGCTGGGTGCTGGCTCCTGTGAGCGATGGCCTGACATGCTGCTGCTTTTACAGCTGCAGTTCCTGGGCTGGTCGCTGGCCATGGCCCTACTGGTCTCAGTCATTGTTGCTAGATCCCTGTAACTCCACAGATATCCGTTTTATATCTGCAGATATCTGCATCTGCAGATACAAATTTTATATCAAAGCCAGGCTCTCCCCACTGACGGTGGTGCTGGAGGAAAAGATTCTTGGGTGGAGTACCAAGTCAAAACTGAGACCCAGAAGCTGAAAAGTTCCTAGAGAGCCAGGTCCAGGAAACATCAGTACCCCAGATTCAAGGAAGAAAGGAGCTGGCCACCAAAGAGTTAGAAAGAGAGGACATCAGAGAGGAGGCCTGGAAATTTGTAAGCACCAGAGGCAAGAGGTCAAAATGGTATTCTATATGCCTGGAGACAGATGATGATAGGCAGTTTGTGGCCACCAGAGAGAAGACCAAGAGGAATTCTACACATCAATAAGTTTCCAATCAATACCAGATCCTCAACATGTAAACTGTGGAAGATACAGCTCAATATCCAGCTAGTCCAAAGGAATGGAGAGATGCGTGGGACACACCAGTGGATGGCAACTGAGCCCAACCTTTTAAGACAATCAAGTTTGTCCACAAAGAGGTCTCCAGCCATCCCAGGAAGACAGACCATCCTTTTTGGGAATTCAACACTTAGAAGAATTGAAAAAACATTCTGCAAAGCAACAGGTGAAGAACGTGCTGCCTTCCTGAACCCAAGACACGAGATGTCACTCTAAGATTGGATAGGCTTCTGAAGTCAACAGGCAAGACTCCATCGGTGATGGTTCATATTGACACTAATGACACTGTGTTGTGGGATATCTCACAGATAATACATTACTTCGGGAACCTGGAAGCGTGCTGAAGAAGAATGTCCAAGCAATCTTCTCTGAGATCCTTCCTATACCACAAGTGAAGAAAGACAGAAGGCAGAAGATTCTGGAAGTGAACAGTTGGATACGTAAGTGGTTTAGGGTTTTGGTTTTATGGAACATTGGTCCACCTTTTAATGGGGAGTTGGGGCTGTATAGTTTGCATGACCTCCACCTCAAAAGAAGAAGAACCAATCTTCTTGGGGACAAGCTGGCTAGAGTAATCAGGAGGGCATTAAGCTAATAACAAAAAGAGATGGTAAAAAGAGGGAGGGTATGAGTATTCATTTAGCAAAAATCAGGATGTTGAGAACAAAATTAATCAAGGATCTGAAGTGCATAAAAAGAAGAAATTTTTGAATTGCCTATACACCAATGCTAGGAGCCTGGCTAACAAACAAGAATACATGGAATTGCTCATTTATGATCATAAATTTGATCTAACAGGTATGATTGGTGGGATGATTCACATGATTAGAATGTTAAAATAATGGTTGTAATGTATTTAGGAAGGATTGAGTAGGGGAAAAGAGGGAAGAGAGAGTGGCACTCTGTGTAAAAAATGGCATCACATGTTTCTGAATCACTTGAATGCTTATGGATCACTGTCCTAACAGATAAAGCACAAGATGGGGTATTAGTCGATGCCTGCTACAGACCACCTAAATGTACTAGGGAACAGGATGACTGGCTCCTAATGCACCTCTCTGTAATGTGCAGGGGAAAAAGTCGAGAGATCATGGGGGACTTCAATCAGAGTGATATATATTGGCGGTCTCAAGCTGCCAGTACTAAAACATCCTTGGAATTTCTAAGTATTATAGATGACAATTTTCTAACTTATAAAATATTGCATCTGTTGGGGACCCTGGTGCCCCAATAATGGCAAGGTTCGTTGTCTGACCGCGAGAGTGACAGGCAACACCAGCAAAGTCTGAACAAAAGCTCTTTATTGAAGAGTGCACACGACAACAAAGAGCAAGCTCGTCTTCCAAAAGGAACCAGCTTGCTTCTTTACAACTAGCATATAATTTTTATAGACAGTTCCGTCGTGTCACAAATTATTCATTTAGCAGTCCAATCCCCTTTTACTAATTACTAAAACCCAAACCTTTTATTATGTTTAAAACTAATTGATTAAGATAAATAATACGGCCTAAACAGTTACTACAAACAAGAATGAACAATCGCAGGTAAGTAAGCGGAAAGAAACAGAGAACAGAAACAGGGAGTTTTGCCATTGTTCCTAGCACAGTACATCTGGTATCATGCCAGGAATGCCGTTCCTTTTATCTTATGGATGCCTAACTCTGTGAGAGACAGGCAACTCCCGGGCATTTTCCAGTTATGAATTACCCAGAAGCCTCTGTTAGCCTGACTTTATTCAGGTTGGCATAACTGGCTTTGTCTGCAATATCTTTATTCAGGCCTAACAATCCCCCCTTTGTCCCTAGAGGACCATAATGGGACTCTTGGGACACATATCCATTTAACAATTGTACGGGAGAGGCTAGAAAACCATGACCCAAGGTCTGGGAGGAGGTCCTCAAAACTAAAAGTGTGATCAAGAAATACAGCATGGAAAACAACAGCAACATTCTTAATAGCTTGTAAATCCTTATTAATTAAGCCAGAGTGATTAACAGAAAAGCAACATTTTTCCCCGATGCAAGCACAAGCCCCTCCCTAATTCAGCATTCATGGCATTTAGCACACGTCTATTTTGCAAAGTCACTTCTACTACTTCATCAGTCTCTCGTTGCAACTTTTGGAAAGTGTCTATTAATACATTAGCTGTTTTTTCAAGCTCTGCAGAAATATTTACAACTGCTCTCTTGAGCTTAGCCACCCACAATCCAGGAATGAGTGCACATAAGAGTGGAATCCTGTTTATCTGACAACTAAGGGATTGGGGCACTGACTATAAATCAGTTAGGTATACCAAGTGGTCTAATTTCCCAGATGTTTCCGTGAATAATCCAGTCCCATGTGCATCCTCCCCATGGACCCGTCAGGATTCGGTATGTGGAAGCCCACACCCCCTGGTCCAAATGCTTGGAAGGAGCACTGTAAATGTTCACACTTCCACCCAGAAAGTCTTTAGTATATCTCCCTGACCACAGATCAGATGGTACTCCTGATGTGTCTGTAAGGGCAGTGGGCCAAGTCTGGTACTCAAGATCACTCCGAATGGCCATCAGCTGGTCATTCAGGAAATCCTGAATCTCCAAACATACTAGAGCCCACTGCAATGCCTTCCCAGCCTCAGTGATATTTAATACCATCTTTTCTTAGTGTAGTACTATATTACATCTATTATTTAACTGTTTTTCGGGTACTTTTAAAAGGCATTGACATTAATAGCATAGGAGGGGGTTACAGTATTAGTCACTGGAATGGTTTCAATACAGGTAAAATGTTCAGTGGCAGAACAAACTCTTCGGGTACTTGTTATTTAAAATCCAGTTAGAGAGAGCAATACATGCTGAAGGATTTATCCAGAACACAGGGCACAGCCTGTAGAATAAACCCCAAAATCCAATCAATATCACATTCCCAAGGATGGGTCCCACAAATTTTTTTCTGCCAGTGTACAATTCTTTGTTTTTTCACCAGGGTCAGTTCTTAATGTCCTTTCTAGTCAGGAATTCCTGGACTTTGGCACTTTCAGTGGAGTGAGTGTTCCTTCTTCTTTCCCAAAACAGTTGTGGTGCAGCATCCTTGTACTTTTTTCCTACTGTCCAGAAGGCACAGTGGAGCTAGAAGGAGAAACAGGCTAATCATTAGTAGGAGAATGAGAATAGTGGGTCTAAGCAGTCAATTTTTGGCACTTTACAGCGGTGTTGGTAGTCAGCAGGGCGTAATAACAGCCTTTCCAGCATGGAGCCAAAGCAGTCTTTCACTGGTGGACCTCTACATCACTCCGGATTCCTGGTTCCAAGTAGTGGCAGGGCTGCTAGGGTCTTTGGGTAGCGCTTCTTTACCTGTCAGAAAAGAAACCTAACATTTCATTAGTGCCTGGCAGTGTTTTGCAGATCTCATAGCTGTTTGGGCATATTCAAGCCCTCCTTTTCCTGGTTGTCAGCCAAGTCTTGACTGTGAATGGAGTCAGTGTCCTATCCATAGCCTGAACTTGCTATTTCTTTTTCCAGTTAACTTATTCTGTTCTTTGTTCTTCTTACTTTCTTGGCTTCTTTTACCCTACAAAGGAAACTTCCACTTTTTACTTATACACCTTTTTCCCAACCATGAACACATAAACATTGCCATTATACGGTACATTAGTCTTATTATTTAATGTATGCCACATGTAACCCTTCTGCCCCTCTGAGTTGGCAGCAACAAGGGCCAGGTTCAGTATCCAGGGGTTCCGTTTCAGTAACACAATGCATAACCGGCTCGAGCCCCCACCCAGTGACCTGGGACATTCACATACCACACTCCCCTGGGCGCCTCTAGGAGGCAATACTTCCCCTCTCGCAAGCACGGAGTCTGAGTGTAGCAAAATCTTTTTAATAAAGGGAGGAATCAATGCAGCATCCCATTGGAGAAACACCACAAACCGGGTTATAACAGAAACCATAAACAAAAGCCCACCTCCAAGTACGTTTGGCACTGTCCTTTTTCCCCTTAGGGTTTTAAGTCCAATCACCCCAAAGTCCAACAACCCAAAAGTCTCTGGTCAGTGCCACCCCAGAGTTCGAGAGTTTATCTGTAGAGGTCCCTCCCCCCAGCCTGGATAGAAAGGGGCACCTTACGTGGTCCGGTGCCAACTGCCCTGCCTCTCCGTGGGTTCTGCTTCTGCCTTCTCCACGAACTGCTCCGCTTTACCAGCTGCTCCATTCTGCTCCTCCAGTCATCCTCAGGAACTGCTCCGCTCCACCAGCTGCTCTGCTCCATGAGCTGCTCTGCAAACTGCTCGGCTCTGCTCTGCTCGCTCTGCCAGCCGCTCCACTCGTCCCACAGCTACTCCGCTCTGCCAGCCGCTCTGCTGCCACCAGCTGTCCCGTGATCCGCTCCAGCCGTCCCCGCAACTGCTCCACTCCACCAGCTGCTCTGTTCCACAGTATATCTTCAGGCTCCCCCACTAGTTAGCTCAGTACTCAGAGCTCAGTTATTTCAGCTCTTTAGTGATTTCAACTCTTAGTGATCTCAGCTCTTAGTGGGGGAGCCCCAGTGCTAGTGCACCATTAGCCCAAAGTGAATTCAGCTCAGTAACCTGTATTTAGATTCTTGAGGGAATAAAAATCAACTCTGACATTCCACAGTGGAGAGAGGAGGGGGTGGAACTGGTGCTTCTGGCTCCACAAGGAGACTGCACCACCAGGCACAGATACCTGTCCCCAGCCTCTCTCAGTTCACTGGGTTTTGGAACCCATGTCCCTTGTCTAGCAAGTACCACCCAACTGAGGGTGAGTCATTTGTCACCAAGCAGTCCCACAGCTCAGCAGTCTGGGATAGGGTAGGCGTGCCTATGCAAATACACTCTCTGAAATTCTTTCCACCAGATGTCAGGGTAGAGCTTATCCTGACTCTGCTTACACACATATACCCTTCCACTAAAATAACTTTATTACAGAACTTTGGAGCAACAGGCCAGGACAAGCACACCCACTTTGAGGAGTTCACTCAATACAACCTCTAGTCCAATAGCTTCCCACCATCCCCAGCCCTCTGGCTAGAAATCTGAGGTAGCCAGAAGGATCCCATGTACAATATGGGGAGTGGGTTAACTTTTCATGTCTTTGCTTTCAAAGACTGTTGGTATGCAAATTTTAACAACACTTTTCGCAATTAACAATTAACAATTTGGCCAATGAAGTTTCTTTTTCTTACTTAAGGAAATGTATTAGACTTTAGTATATTACATTTTCCTGGATTATTTAAACACTCGGTATTCCAAGTTGAACAAAACAAGTATCTGCATTTTAATTTAACCTTTTTGCCTGATTCCATACCAGACCATCCCATGAAAACACTAAACACAACAATTCCGGCCACAAGACAAACACCACAAGACAGAACATAGAACACAAAACATAATTCCTATTGTGCCAGTAAATGCATGGTACGTTGAATGCTGTTCAGCTGGCATCAGTTTTCTCTGATTATCTGAAAGACAAAAAAACAGAGGTCTACCCCTTCTGGGCAGTCAATCATTGCTTAAAATAGACAAATACCCTTGTTGATTTCAGGAAAAACAGAGGAATTACCCCATATTTTATGTGTTTTATTGGCAGCCTAGGTTTCAGTGGCTCCTACCTTATCAGTTAAATAATTTGCATTAATACAGATGCTTTCTGGTGTCAAAGTTAGAATCAAGACTCACAATTTGTCAGACCACTCTGTTTATTAGCGCAGCGCTCCGCCAATAACATTCAGAATATGTGAGCGGCCATGCAAGACCCAAACAGTCTTATTTATACAGATAAAAGAGCGGGAATTAGACAAAGGAACAAAGAAAGCAAAACAGGAAAATTCACCTGGGGCACAGCATGCATATCCTATTTCCTTACTAACTGTTATCGATCTAAGGCTAATGCTTCACCAATTGCCCTTAAACGGTGCAATTGTTCTATGTTAATGTCTGTATTCCTGACACCTGGTTGCAATATTCCAACATTTTTGCTTAAAGATACAGACAGCATTTCTTTAATCCTTTCTATTCTTAATATATAATTTATTTTACTTTCACAATCCCTCCTTTTGGTCAGGCGTACGCCATGACCAATCCTTACTGGGTTCCACAAATTAACCGTTCCTTATCTCTTAGTTCATCGGCGATATTCAAAATCATCATGTTAGCACTCTGTTTTGGGGTAGTCATCTGGGTGACACAATTGTGAATACAACAGGAGATTAACTGAAAGCATACAAAAATCACTAAGATTCCAAACAGGATAGTTAGGGCTCCCTGAAACAACCAGTTTCCTATGCCAGAGAAATTGAACAGGTTACTTAGCCACTTCCATAAAGAACTCAGCTCTTCATGAGGAAGATATGCGATTTGTTCTAAGTGGCTAGCGTGATCTATTACCTCATTGGTATTGTCAGGTATAAACACACAACATTCTTTTCCAATGAGAGCACAGGTTCCTCCTTTTGCAGCCAGCACTATGTCTAATGCTTGACGGTTTTGAAGGGCAACCTGTCTGATCACCCCTGTTTCTTTGGCCAGGGTTTTTAAACTTTCTCCGGTTTCATTTGCCATAATTTCAACCACTGCTTGTAACCTTAGGAGTCTTTTTGCGTGGTGTATTACTCCCCCAAGTGGGATAAAGGAAGTGCCAATGGCCTCTTCCCAAGTTAAGGGGCTTATGTTATGTATATACCATTGGGCATCTAGTAAGTCCCTTCTTTTTCGCCTGAAATTACGGAGGCGTTCTCGTGGGAGGGACTCTAGCACCCGGAATTGTGGGAAGAGTTGGGCGGGATAACAGATACCTGACCAGTTAGCTGGTAATACAGTATAAGCTTTGGTTCCACAAACCCAATGATGGCCTATTAAGGCCGGGAAAGGTCGATTGCATCCATTTGTTACATAGGTATCTGCAAATGAGGAGTAATATCCTCCAAAGGGCACAGGGTAATCCTCCTTACGAAGAGTGGTAGTATTTGTATGGCATTGGAAGATTGTATTATTTTTACTAAGATTACTGTAGAGGGAACATGAGATTGATTTTTCTGTTTGATCCCAGGTTGAGAAAAAATTCATATCCCCATACCCAGTCCGCCACTTCTTAGTTTTGTTTGAATAATCCCATACACCATTTGCCACAATATGCTGAAGGCAACGGCTTGTTCCCAGATCCAGCCCTGTCCCATTACACACCCAACACCAATGACCTTTCCCCTCCACCACACTTATCCATTTAGATACATTTATTCCCACTGCTTCCCAAGTGTCATTGCTGTTCCATGTTTTGTTAAATGGACGAGGTCCTCCAGTAAGGTCTGGGGAATTCAGTGGGATAGCCAGGACAGGAACACCAGCTTGAGAGTGGGCTGGGATGTGGCTGCAGACCCAGCATTTAGAAATATTAAGGGTCTGGGCTATCCACACTTGCTGCTGGATAAAAGAATTGTCATTGTGGGCACCCCAGACCTTAAGATACCAGCAGCCGAGGAACAGGCGCCACCAGAGCTGCATGTTGGAGGCAAGGCCCTTCTGGTTCTGACAACCTCAACTGAGGGAACTGCACTCACAGTTTTATGTCCACCAGACAGCAGGCGCTAGGCTCACTGCTGCTGCTTCTTGGGCCTTGCTTTAGATCGTCATCTGCTTCTGGCAACCCTTACGAGAGCGTAGATTGTAAGGTATTGCAGGCTGTTCCTCTGCGTCTTCTTCTGGAGTCAAAACGGACTCTGCGCAGTCCTGAGGTGTTGATTGGTTCGCCGGGGAGGGTGTCTTCTTACACTGTGAAGCATGTATCCATGCTGCAGTGCCAGATAGCTTAACAGCTGTCTGGGTAGTAAGCAGTACCTGATGAGGACCCTTCCAGCGAGGTTCCAAGGCGTGTTTTCGATGGTGATGCCGTACGTAGACCCAGTCACCTGGTTCGAGGTTGTGGCAGGCGTCAGAGGTGGGTTCCGTTGGCCAGGCGGCTCGAACCTGTGAATGGAAGTGACTTACAGCTTGCATTAATCCTTTGCAATATTGAAGGAGCGTACTGTGAGTCAAATTCAAGTCTGGGACTGGAGTAATGGTAGCCACAGTTCGCATAGGGCGTCCCATAACGATTTCAAAAGGACTCAGTTTATGCCTTTGGGATGGAGTGGATCGCATTTCCATAAGGGCTAGTGGTAAAGCTGCTGACCAGCTTAACCCTGTGGAGTCACAAATTTTAGCAAGTTTATTCTTAAGTACACCATTTCGCCTTTCCACAGCACCTGCACTTTGTGGGTGGTAGGGACAGTGCAGCAGGTGTGTGACATGTAATATACGATCCAGGTGTTGAACAATTTGTCCGGTAAAGTGTGTACCCCGGTCACTGGACAGAGTGGCAGGAATTCCCTTGGCAGGCATAATATGGTTTAACAAACATTTAGCAACGGACAGTGAGTCAGCCTTGCAACAAGGAAAGGCTTCAATCCAACCAGAAAATAAACATACCATAACCAAAATAAATTCAAATCGTTGACACTTAGGCATTTGTACAAAATCAAGTTGCCAGTGCAAGAAGGGTGCTTGGGGCAAGCCCCGGAATCCCTGAGCCACTTTTACAGGTTTACCAATATTGTGGCTTTGGCAAGTGGTGCAGGCGGCACAGTGGCGGGCTGCAAAAGAGCTGAAATGGGGAGCCCACCATCCCGCCTTAGTTAGAGCAGACACCATTCCCTCCTTTCCGACATGCGAAACACCGTGTAGCAGGGCGGCCAGCGATGGGTAGAATGAAAAGGGGGCTACGAAGGTACCAGTAGGCGAACGCCAAAGGGAATCAGGATGTAGAGAGCAACCCTGGGCAACCCAGGAATCTTTTTCAGTTTCTGGGGCAGAGTCCTGGAGCAGGGTGAGGTCAGTGAGGGAGGGTGGTGGTACAGAAACAGAGAGGGAACCTAGAAATGCATCTGGGGAAGGTTCTATAGCAGCAGCATGTTTAGCAGAGGCATCAGCAAACGCGTTACCCTTAGCAACATCAGTGTCTGCCATCGAGTGGCCAGGGCACTTAACAATAGCCAGGGCAGAGGGAAGTAAAACTGCATACAGGAGAGCAGCGATATAGGGGCCGTTCTTAATAGGGGTACCGGCAGATGTAAGGAAACCCCGAGCTTGCCAGAGGGTACCAAAGTCATGTACAACCCCAAAAGCATAGCGAGAGTCAGTGTAAATGGTGGCGGAGCGTCCCTCAGCCAAAAAGCAGGCACGGGTGAGGGCAACTAATTCAGCAACCTGTGCTGAGGTTACAGAAGGTAAAGGTGCAGCTTCTAGGGTTTCAGAGAGTGACACTACAGCGTACCCTGCAAGGAGACGACCTTGGTTGTCTCGAAAACAGGAACCATCAGTAAACAAAACAAGGTCAGAGTTAGGGAGAGGGACATCAGAAAGGTCAGAGCGCGGGACGGTGATAGCAGAGACAGTAGCAAGGCAGTCATGAGGATCACCGTCATTAGACAAAGGAAGGAGAGTGGCAGGATTTAACTGAGAACAGCGCTTTATAGTGATAAATGAGGCCGACAGCAGTAGAAGTTCATACCTGGTAAGGCGAGCGGAGGAGAGGTGGCTTGTATTGCGTTGTAACAGCAGAGTTTCTACAGAGTGAGGGACCATGAGAGTAAGGGGGGAGCGAAGGACAAGGGATTCAGACATTTCGACTAAGCGTGCTGCAGCAGCCACAGCACGCAGGCAGGGGGGCAGGCCTTGGGCCACGGGGTCCAAAGTGGCAGAGAAATAAGCTACTGGGCGATTCCTGCCTCCGTGCACCTGAGTGAGAACTCCAAGTGCACATCCAGATTGTTCATGGCAGAAAAGGGTAAAAGGCTTAGAATAGTCTGGCAGCCCTAAAGCGGGGGCCGAAGCCAAACCTTGTTTGAGGGAAACAAAGGCAGAGTCTGCTTCAGGTGACCATGGCATGGGATTAGGCACAGAGAGTCGAGTGAGTTCCTGTAGAGGTTTTGCAAGGGAGGCGTATTGGGGAATCCATTGCCTGCAAAATCCAGTCATGCCTAAAAATTTTCGGACCTGGCGTGGAGTGCAGGGTCGGGGAAAGCTAAGAATAGCCTGGACGCGGGTGGGAGAAAGTGTACGGGAACCCTGGGAGAGGAGAAAACCAAGGTATGTGACAGAGGTTTGACAAAGCTGTAGTTTAGAGCGAGAAGCCTTGTGACCTTTGTTTGCTAGGGCAGTAAGGAGCACTAAAGAATCAGTTTCTGAGGCAGATAACGAGGGGGAACAGAGGAGCAGATCATCTACATATTGGACTAGAGTGGACCCAGATGGGAAAACAAGGTCAGCTAGGTCTCGGGCTAATGCCTGGGAGAAATAAGATGGACTTTCCGTATACCCCTGAGGGAGTGTGGTCCATGTATATTGCTGTCCCCTGTAGGAAAAGGCAAAGAGGTATTGGGAATCAGGGTGAACCGGAACAGAAAAGAAAGCAGAACACAAATCAACAACAGTAAAATGAGTTGCAGCTGGTGGAATAGAAGCCAGGATTGTTGCTGGGTTTGGGACAACAGGAAAAACAGGTATGACAATACGATTAATGGCTCGAAGGTCCTGAACAAATCGCCATGATTTGCCATCAGCTTTTCGAACAGGGAGGATAGGAGTGTTACAGGGACTGGAACAGGGAACAATAATGCCTTGCTCCTGCAGGGCAGTTATGACCGGAGCAATGCCAGCCTCTGCCTCAGGGTTTAAAGGGTACTGAGATAGGCGAGGCAGGGGTTTGGAAGAGTCAACAGTAATGCAGACAGGATCAGTATTTAAGCGGCCCACCTCAGAGGGATGGGTTGGCCACAGAGAGGATGGGACCTGTGAAATTAGGTGCTCAAGGGACGGGACCAATGGGCAACAAGGGACCGGAGTAGAAAGGGACGTTTCAGACAGCAGGGAGGCTACAGAATCACTCAGGGAAGACTGGGGAATTTGTAAATAGACCCCATCCGGGGAACAGTATATGGTGCAGCCAAGCTTACATAACAGATCCCGACCCAAAAGGTTTACCGGAGTGGAATCAGAGAGAAGGAAGGCATGATCCGCAGAAAGGGGACCAACCTGGACTGGTAGAGGTTTTGAAAGGGGATAAGGGGTTGGGACTCCCGTAATGCCCACAGCGGACACGGTTTTTCCGGAGCGGGGAACCTCAGGCAGGTCGGTAGTACGAACTGCAGAGAGCGAAGCTCCCGTGTCAACAAGGAAAGGGAGAGAAAGATCATTGATAGTTAACACACACTCACCAGTGGGAGTGAGAGGTAGTAAAGGGGCTAAAATTTCCTGAGGTTCCCCGGTGTCCCGTCATTGTTGTGAGGCAAAGTAAGGCTGGGGGCTGACTGGCTGTGCTGGCAGGGGGGTTAACTGGTTGTTTACAGAGTTACCAGGCCGGCTTGGACACTCATTTTTCCAATGTCCCGGCTGTTTACAGTAATTACAAACATCCCCATAACCCGAAAATCCAGTTCCCTGTTCCCTCCCGCGACCACGTCCCCCCCGTCCTCGTCCCTGGTATTTTCCCCGTCCCCGGTACTGTTTGCCCTGCCCTGAATAATGCTGTATTTGCAAGGCCATTAACTGCTGAGCTGATTGCTCTTCCTTTCCTTTTAAAGTACGTTGGCAGTGCTCTGCCACTGTTTGCAATTTGTCCATGGTTTCGGTCTCCCATCCAACACTTATGCGTTTTAGCAGATTGCCAATAGCAGGCAGGAGGCCATTAACAAATGCACTAGCCAGGGCACCCTGTCCATTTGTATCTGGTTGCTGTATACCAGAATGTTGCAGAAAAATGTCAGTTAGCCGGGTGCGATAGTCACCAGGGTTTTCTCCCTGTCGTTGCTTACAGCTATTTATGGCAGTCCAGTTGGTTTTAGGAGTCCATACCCGAGGGATGGCTTCAAATAGATTTTTAGCTCGTTCCTTACACTTTTTTCGGTATTCAGCAGTAGGACCAGTGTCTGGCAAAGTAGAGTGGCGGTCAGCAGCGGGCCAATCTGCTGCTGTGAGCCACTTATCATGCTCACTAGGGGCTGTTACAAGTAGCTTGCACAGCTGCAGGAGGTCTGCCTCAGAGGGTTCATAGGTATCGCACACCAACAAAAATTCCTCTGCAAATTTGGTAGGATTTTCTCGGGGCTTTGGAAAGCCTTTTATAATTGAAAGGAGCTCAGTTCGAGTCCAGGGTTTATAGCTCCAAGTGGGACCCCCGTCCTGGCCCCCAGTATGCAGGATTCGGAGGGGAGCCTGGATATTTTTAAGGCCTAAGCGTGAACTTTTACGAGGCAGAATTAGTCCAGAGGAATGGGCCTCGGCATTACCAGATGGTCCAGACAGGTCCGAACTGGAGATCTCTGGGAATTGTTCCTGATCTGGGAGATCTGGTGACAGTTGTTCCTGAGCTGGGGGCGTGGGTGACCGTCTATTGATTCGACGCAAGGCTGCCAGGCCAATTAATGCGTCTTCTTCATCCTCATCCCCGGAATCTAGCAAGGGGTTTTCTTCGTCTTTTCCCACCCGGAGACAGGAGTATGAAGGGGGGTCTGCTTGGAGAACAGGGTAAAGGGGAGCGCTCGGTCTAGTGGTGGGAGAGGAGGTTTCCAATAAAGATTTTAACTTATCATTTGAATCTTTGAGAGAGGCGAGTTTCGATTCTGTCCATCTACGATTTGCCTCTTCCCACCATTGCATGAAACAATCGACCTCTCCTTTTGCCAATTTAGTTTTAGATTGGCCGAGCTTGTCTTTTAAGACGTCTACTCGATCCTTATCCCAAGATCCTAACAGTGGCCACTGAGTTTTGGGATCTCCCTGAGTTAGCCTAGACCATTTTTCCAGAAACTTACAGGAGTCTAGACCTTTCCTAAAATACATAAAATGAGCCGGAGTTCCTTTAGGGAACTGCCCCGGCTTAGACGTCTGGTTACCCATACAGGAGGACTTCACACACCAATCACACAAGAAGGAAATTAGCGTTCGTCAGAGCGATGCCCAGTGCAACACAGAAAAGGAGCCCACAGGCTACTGCCTCAATCGCCCTTGCTTTCACACTAAGGGTTTTACCCAAGGTGTGGTGCGGCTGCGATTGTGCAGATTTCACTCACTCAGACCGCAGGGACGGGAACCCCTTGGTCGGCCGATCCCCAGATAGAGACGGCACCCAGACTCAAACACTCCACAGGGAGGACGGATAGACACAGAGACAGGACAGTCCTCAGTCCGGACAAAACACAGAAATAATTACCTGACCAGAATCCTGATGTCAGATCCCGGGATCCCTACCAGAACAGAGTGGGAACCAACAGGTTCGATGGCGTAGACTTCACTGTGGTCGTGCGCCTTTCCGTTTTAGTGGAGGACCGCTTGGGCCAAGTGCCCAGGTGCCGGCTGCCACGGTCGTCCTACACAAACGGTCAGGAATCACACAGCCCCAGTGAAGACGGTTGCCATCTCGGTGGAACCTCCAAATTGTCAAAGTTAGAATCAAGACTCACAATTTGTCAGACCACTCTGTTTATTAGCGCAGCGCTCCGCCAATAACATTCAGAATATGTGAGCGGCCATGCAAGACCCAAACAGTCTTATTTATACAGATAAAAGAGCGGGAATTAGACAAAGGAACAAAGAAAGCAAAACAGGAAAATTCACCTGGGGCACAGCATGCATATCCTATTTCCTTACTAACTGTTATCGATCTAAGGCTAATGCTTCACCAATTGCCCTTAAACGGTGCAATTGTTCTATGTTAATGTCTGTATTCCTGACACCTGGTTGCAATATTCCAACATTTTTGCTTAAAGATACAGACAGCATTTCTTTAATCCTTTCTATTCTTAATATATAATTTATTTTACTTTCACACTGGCTTGCTCTTGGATCCAAAGCTATCCACAGCTTAAAGATTTTTTGTTAAAAGGGACATGATTAACTTTACCAGAATTTTGATGGCTTTTAACTCCTGCTTTCAACACTGAAAGAAAACATCACTATTTATAGTGCCCTTAGAGAATTTCAGTTACATAGCACTGTCTACATTCTTCAGCTATTCAAAAATTCTAAATGATTGCAATCCAATAATTTCTTTGCCTCAGTTTATTTACAAACATTTCAAAGACACCAAGAACTTTCCTCTTTAGCATTTTTACAAAGTTCAACTGCTGTTTCCTCCAGCAACTACAGAGTTAACTTCTCACTCTCCCTTAAATCACTTGCTTGTCTCTCAACAGCCACTTTTATCAACTCAAATCACCATTCCAAGTAAGTCCTGGGTATTTGAAATCTCCATGCTTACACTTACTGACTCCTTTCTTCCACTACACCCTTAAAGTTTTCCAACCTGTTTTCAAATCTCTCTATCTGTTGCCTGCCCACCTGGGCCCGATCCTGCTTTTCTCACTGAACCGTCCCTTTCATAGGCACCGGCTTGTTCCACTACCAGTTTAGCTAGGAGGGTGGGCTTCTTAACTAGCCCCCACCCTTCCTTGTGTCCTTTTTTTTCTTTTCCTCTCTGCCATTAAACATTCTAGTAGCAATGCTAACTACTTCAGACAAACTTTTCCCTTGCGTACCATCTGGATGCTCTCTAAATCTCTTTGCAATATCCTTTGCTCATTGTGACATGAAAACCATTTTAACCACCAACTTTCCATGATCAGTTTCAGGATTTAAATTCCCATGCTTTTTAACTTCACAAATCAGTCGAGTACAAAAGTCAGAGGGGTGCTTGTCTGGACGCTGAACACAAGCAGTCACCTTGCTCCAATTTGGAGTAGCCTCCCCTGCATCTCTAATACCATTCAAAACAGCTTTTAAAAATCCATCCAATTTTGTCTTTTGAGCTGGATTATTGGGATTCCAATTAGGGTCAGTAATTAGCCAAGGTGCATTCAAATGAGCTGCAGATTTTTCTTTTACTTTTTGTCTTTCATCTTCTGTCATGAGAGTATCTAATAACTGATTTACATTTGCCCAAGTGGGCACATGAGTGAAAAGGATTGTGCAGAAGGATTGTCTCATAAGTGAGGCATAGTGCGCTGCCAGTTAAGCAAATCTGAAGTTGCAAACAGGGTATGGGTAAAACCATCTCATGTTCCCCAGCAACCAGTAGAACCTGATAAATTCTCAGCGAGGCTTGTAATATCAGGGGTGTCAGAAATATTCTCCCTCATGGAGTTAAGTAACCTAGTGGGGGTCCACAAGGGCAAGGACGAGGGCTGCTGTAATATTGGGGGTGTTTGAAAAGCAGTCCCTGACCAAGTTTGCAAAAGGCTGGCTGGAGGCTGCACAGAGGGGGTGAGGCTGCCTGATTCCTCTGAAGATGAGGGAACATCACTCTGAGCTCCCCCTTGATTCTCCTCTGTCCCTGAACTGTCCCTAACCTGCTTTTGAATCCTTGCACTCCACCAGACGGGGAAGAACAGGAACAAAATTGTCCTCCTCCCGGTGCGGCTCTGGGGCATATGGCATATGGTAGGGGATTTTTTTTTTTTACAAGAGCTCTCCATACAAACAGCTTCAAAAGCTACCCATCCCTCCATGGGTTTATAATTATACCATACAAACAAGTAATCCATTTGTCTCGGCCTAAGATCAACCAAAATATCCCTTAAGGAGTTCATCCTATCTGTGGAAAAGGTTTCACCCTCTGGCCAGTCTCTAGTCGGGGACAAATGAAAGGTAAATGATGGCCATTGGATCCAATGCAGATTTCTCATCTTAAATTTAACTAGACCAGCGGTCTCAGAAATCTCTTTCCAATCTCTAAGTATCAGAGACAACGGAGCGTCCCCTGGGCATTTGCTGCCAAATTGTCCCATTTTTCTCACGTCAAGAAAGAAAAAGGACTCTAATCCCTCTTTCCCACGCTGAGCGCTCGCTTACCTCTCCAGGGACTCAAACACCTGGACTGGGACTCTAACCCAGACGATTCGGATCCTGCACAAACCTGCACCGGGACTCTAACCCAGGCAACCAAACCTGAACCCTACTCAACGGGTAGGTAGACATTGCTGGATTTTTGTACGAGCTGAAGCTGGTTCACAGAACTCGCCTTATCGCCAGTGCAGAGATCAGATCACCAGGCAAAGCTCCTCAAACCCAGAGGATGCGCGCTGCGTTGCCTCAGTGTCCGATATCCCACACCAGAGAGTCAGACGAGTGGGATAATGGCAAGGTTCGTTGTCTGACCGCAAGAGTGACAGGCAACACCAGCAAAGTCTGAACAAAAGCTCTTTATTGAAGAGTGCACACGACAACAAAGAGCAAGCTCATCTTCCAAAACGAACCAGCTTGCTTCTTTACAACTAGCATATAATTTTTATAGACAGCTCCGTCGTGTCACAAATTATTCATTTAGCAGTCCAATCCCCTTTTACTAATTACTAAAACCCAAACCTTTTATTATGTTTAAAACTAATTGATTAAGATAAATAATACGGCCTAAACAGTTACTACAAACAAGAATGAACAATCGCAGGTAAGTAAGCGGAAAGAAACAGAGAACAGAAACAGGGAGTTTTGCCATTGTTCCTAGCACAGTACATCTGGTATCATGCCAGGAATGCCGTTCCTTTTATCTTATGGATGCCTAACTCTGTGAGAGACAGGCAACTCCCGGGCATTTTCTAGTTATGAATTACCCAGAAGCCTCTGTTAGCCTGACTTTATTCAGGTTGGCATAACTGGCTTTGTCTGCAATATCTTTATTCAGGCCTAACACATCCAACATGGGGGAATTCTGCATTAGACCTCGTCTTGAGAAATAAAGAGGAATTGATCATAGAACTAAAAGTTAATGGTAGCTTTAGGTACAAGCAGAGGTGAAAGTAAGCCAGCATGCCCCGGTATGGCATACTGGCAAGAGCTGGTGCACTGTACCAAGGCAGATCGGCTTCCCCAGGCAGCAATTTAAAGGCTTATCCTAGCATTGGCTGGAGCCCCGGGCTCTTTAAATTGCCGCCAGAGCCCTGCTGCTGGAGCCCTGGGGAAGTGGTGGCAGGGCTCGGGCAGTGATTTAAAGGATCTGGGCCTGCGCAGCCGCTACTGCCCTGGCCCTTAAAATAGCCACCAGAGCCCCTTTGCCACCTCCCCAGGGCTTTGGCAGCAGGGCTCGGGGGACAATTTAAAGGGTCCGGGGCTCCGGTAGCCGCTACTGCCTCGGGCCCTTTAAATCACCCCAGAGCCTGCTGGAGCCCTCGGGTAGTGACGATGAGGCTCTGGCAGCGATTTAAAGGGCCAGGGGCTCTGCCACTGCTACCACTCTGGCCCTTAAGATAGCCATCAGCGCACTGCTGCTGCTACCCCAGGGCTCTGGGGATGATTTAAAGAGCCCAGGGTGGTAGCAGCAGCTGGGGCCTCAGGCCCTTTAAATCACTGCCCGAGCCCCTGGCTACTGCTGCTACCTCAGGGCTCCGGCATCGCAGCTTGGGTGGTGATTTAAAGGGCTCGGGGTTCCCACTGCCACTACCCTTCAGGGCCCTTTAAATCGCCACCTGAGCCTTGCTGTTGGAGCCCTAAGATAGCAGCCACGGGGCTCTGGTGGTGATTTAAAGGGCCAGGGGATCCCGGCTGCTGCTACTGCAGCAGAGCCCCGGGCCCTTTAAAGCTACGCCAGTGGCCGGGGCCCCCTCTTACAGTGATTTAAAGGGCCCAGGGCTCCACTGCGCTAGCTCCTGCCTCCAGCACAGTCCTCACAGCTCCCAAGGCACAACCAACATGATCTTCATGACACAACAGATTCAGGAGAAGTGCAGAGAACAACAGCAGCAATGTTCATGGCATTCATCGATCTAGCCAAGGCCTTTGACTCTATCAGTCGTGATGCCCTATGGAAGGTGCTGAATAGGTTTGGCTGTCTATGGAAATTCATTTCTATCATCAGACTACTCCATGATGGGATGATTGCCACCATTTTGTGCAACGGCTCAAAGACCGAACCATTCACCAATTGCACTGGTGTCAAGCAGGGCTGTGTCATTGCTCCAACATTCTTTTCCATTTACCTTGCTGTGATCCTGATTCTCATTCGTGAATGTCTTCCTGATGGAATCGGGTTTGAGTATTGTACGGATGGCCAACTCCTCAGCCTGCAATGTCTCCAAACAAAATCTAAGGTCATGAGAATTGGCATCACTGACCTTCAGTATACAGATGTCTGTGTCATTCTTGCACACCCAGAGTCAGACTTGCAAAGCACCCTAAATCTTTTTGCAGATGCCTATCACAGCATGGGTCTCTCTCACAACATTGGAAAAACTAAGGTACTCTACCAGCCCTCACCTGCACAAGCTACTCTTCATACATCACAAATCACCATCAGAGGAGAACCCCTGGAAAATGTGGACCATTTTCTGTACTTTGGCGGCCACCTGTTCCAAACAGCCAGCATTGACCAGAAATTGAATACAAGATCTGCTGTGCCAGCACATCTTTTGGAAAATTTCTCAAACGAGTTTTCAATTATAGGGATCTGCAAACAGGTACCAAGGTCTTCATTTACAAGACAGTTGTCATCCCCATCCTTCAGGTTTGAGACCTAGGTAACCTACAGACATCTCAAGTGGATAGAGTGGTTCCAGCAGTGCTGCCTCAGGAGGATTCTCCTGATCCGTTGGGAGGACAGAGGCACTAACATCAGCGTTCTCTCTGCAGCCAACATCAGCAATATAGAAGCCCAGGTCATGAAACACCAGCTCCACTGGCTGGTCACTGTGTATGTATGCCTGACACTCACCTCCCGAAGCAAGTGCTCTTCTCTCAGTTAAGTCAGGGAAGAAGGGCTTGCGAAGGGCAATGGAAATGTTTCAAAGACATACTGAAAATACATCTTAAAAAGGGAGGCATCAGCCCAACAAACTGGGAGGACTTGGCACAGAACAGAACACAGAGGTGCCATACCATATACCAAGCTACAGCTCATTTTGAGGAGAACAGACATGCTCATGAGACAGAGAAGCGACAAAGGAGGAAAGAAAGGGCACAACACTCCAGCCAATAGCTGTCTCCTCCAAGATTACACCTGTCACTTCTGTGGGAAAACCTGCAGGACAAGAATTGGGCTCCTCAGCCACTTAAAAACTCACCAGTGAAACCCCTTGGCAGACATCATCCTCGCATTGAGTGATAGCTGAAGAAGATAAGTATCTACATGAGGAACAAAAGATGATGGGACTTAGACTCTTAAGTCACTTGTGTGTTGAAAATTTTACCCTGCAACTTCAAAGGGAAATCAGAAAACCCTTGTGTTAGGATTTGGAACATCATCAGTTGGGTTGTATCTTGATTTGGGTTCAGAAAATTGAGTTGATCCTTTCTTCAGACTCAGACTAGAATTGTTAGTACTATATATGTGACTATGGGGAGAATTGAATGACACTTGCACAAGACCTGGTGTTTTCCAAAATGGGTCTTGGTTTGGAACTCTGTAACTTAAATTGCTGACATTCTGTTCTTTGATTTATTAAATTTTGAGTGCAGCATTATTATGGACAATTGTGGTAGTTTCTTTTAATAAAAGTATACGTGTGTGGTACTAGAAAATTCTAATCTTAGGAGAAATTGATTAAAAATGAGTGGCAATGATTTACAGTAGAACCAATGTTTTATTGTTGAAGAGCATCACTTTTGAATTATGTGCTGGAGTGGAATTCACTTCAGTTTCACTTCAGATGACACCAATGAAAATAATTGAAAAATGTGGTTTCCTGAAACCACTAGAATTAGTTTATCCCTCAGGATCTGATCTGCCAAAGAAAACTTATTTTAATCATGTAAGAGTGTGACTTGCTTCATTGACTATTTTTAACCTTTTCTTTTAATGAAGCTACAATAAAATGGTTACCCATATTCAAAGATTAAGCTATATTCCTTTTCCTCAAAAGTGAAATAAAACCATTACTGCAAACACAGAGTATAATATTTCCAGTAAATTATCAAATGTCTTGCTAGCAGTTACTTAAGTCTTATTAACACCCACCATACACAACTCATGTCAAGCAACAATGTGTTTTCCTTAAGATTGCATTGTTATACAGTTACTATAAAGTTACTACAGTTACTACTAAAAAGTAGCCATACTTGAAGAAAAAAACTTCAAAGAGAAATTGCAGAACTAAAATTCATTTGCAAATTTAAAACCATTAATTTGGGCTTGAATAGGGAGTGGGCGTGGCTGGCTCACTACAAAAGCAACTTTCTCTCTCCTGGCATTGACACCTCCTCATCAATTATTGGGAGTGGATTACATCCACCCTGAGTGAATTGGCCCTGTCAACACTGGTTCTCCACTTGTGAGGTAACTCCCTTCTCTTCATGTGTCATTGCATAATGCCTGCATCTGTAATTTTTCACTCCAGGCATCTAAAAAAGTGGGTTTTTTACCCATGAAAGCTTATGCCCAAATCTGTTAGTCTTTAAAGTGCCACCGGACTCCTCATTGTTTTTGTGGATACAGACTAACACAGCTACCCCGATACTATACAGTTACTGTGATTCACCTAAATTCACATCTGTGCTTGCATGTAAATTTAAGAGTAAATAATAACCTAAAATGATAGGAATTAATCACATGTTCTTACAATAAAGTTGTTCTACCATTTTGTCTGTATCTTTCATAACCTGGAACATCTCTTGCACTGCTCTGCTTATTTCCAGGAGTTTGTTAGTGGGTTCCTCTTCCCAGAATGCGAAGATTTTTTTTCTCTGTGTCTACTTTGCAGTTATAGGTTAGAGGACAGTTGTTCATTCTTGTTGCCCTGATTGCAATAAGCTCTTTCCTCTGGGCCTGAGTCTCTAGATTTGGATTAGAAAGCCATAACATTTGTGACTCAGACTAAACACAGAGTTAAATTTGGGTAACTAAAGGTGTGCTGTTAAAGTGCAACTTTGTGTGTGAACACTCTTAACATTGGTTTAGATCTGGCTTGTATAAGTTTAATTTGCTTCTGCAAATCAAAGGTTGCCACTTAATAGCCTCCTGGAGAGCTAAGTAAGTGGAGTTATATGGAAGCTCAGAGAATATCTTCTGCACCTTATGTAATTCAGTTTCACTCTGATTAAAATTAAGTTCTTATTTTTACAGCTGAACTCTTAGTGAATATTGCTTTGCCATTCTTCAGTACTGCTGGCCCTCAGATTTTGCCCCCAGGTTACATGTATGCAGTAACTGATGTGAGTTTCAGAAGGCAATGTAGTCAGACATTTATCTTTCTAAGTAACATTTTTGTACATTTTGTTGTACCTATAATTACTTTTTATTATCTCAAATTTCTCTAGACAACTGGAAACCACGTTATTCTAGATGCAATTTTGAAAAATACAAACTCTAAAACTTTAACTGACACAACAATTTGCTATGAATTTGATACCTCAGCATTTCGAGTGTCGCTGAATCCTCCTTTGGTGAATTTTGTTCGGCATAACTAATGCTTGTGTCACATACATAGTCCCCTCCCCATCAGTCATACTGATGTAATCAATTTGGAAAGCATGGGAGTGCTACAGAAAAAAGAAGTTTATGTCAAACCAAGCGTAAGAAAGCAAATTTTAAAATGGTGCTCAATCTAGAGGATTAAATCCATAAAGATTTCTGACATCATAGTTAATGGCTTTTTGAGATTACCCCAATGGAACGCTCATAAAGCAATGGATGTTGACTGGTGATTTTTAGTATGCCTGAGTTAAAAGAGCAGTGTCATATAGTTTATTTATGTTAATACATTGTTGGTGGGAAAATGTAAGCATTAACTAATGATCCTGGGTTATTTTGTTTATAAAAAAGCATTACATATTACACACTAAACAGATACTTATTATTGTAGGTATGTTATATACTGTATCAAACTGATATTGTTCACTGGGAATGCTATTGTTTTTTTTATTGTTCTCCATATCAGTACAAGGCATAAGACATGCCAAATGACCAGGTTCAGCTTCTAGAAATATTACATACAAGATACCTACCTCCAAAGAGGTTGTGGTGATTAATTACTTAATATTTTTAGCACACTATGCCTATATCACATGCTAGTGGGTGAGGGCTTTTGGAACTGAATATTTTAAGACTTAGGCATAGTATTTTAGGACTGTAATGTGGAGGTGGATCTTCATATTTTCTCTCAAAGCTTTGGTGGTTTTCCAGAGAGCACACTAATTAGACAAAGTAGAAGATCTAGTGATATACAAGTGAAACAAGTGAAAATGTTTCTCGTTATAATTGAAAGCTAATTACTATCCTTACTCAGCAGTTGGCCAGCAGGTAGTGTGAAGCTTATTAACAGAGAGCCTGAGACAGCAACAATGCTTTTTGGTTTGGAGTCTCAGAACTTGCCAGAGCTAGGGTGCTCTAACAATACTGCAAAGCCTGATTTATATTTTCTCTTAACCTAGGCCAAAGGGCTTGAATACAGAAAAATTCTAATTAAATACATGCATACACAGAAGAAAAAGGAGGGAGAAAATCCTATATGTTCAAAAACTAAACAGTGACTATATCAGTCAGTGACAGGGGTGGCAAGTTTGTATAATTGTTGGTGGTGCTCAGAACAGGGCCAAGCCCCCCCACCCCACTTGCCTAAGGCTCTTGGAGGGAGTTTGGGTGCAGGAGGGGTGTGGGCTCTGGGATGGAGTTTGGGTGTTGGGTGCAGGCTCTGGGCTGGGATAGGGGGTTGGGGTGCAGAAGGGAGTTTGCGTGCAGGCTCTGGGAGGGAGTTTGGATGCAGAAGGGGGTTTGGGTGCTGGCTGCGGGAGGGAGTTTGGGTGCTGTGTGTGTGCTCTGGGCTGGGACAGGGGGTTGGGGTAGCCAGCAGCAACCAGTGAGGGAGTGCAGTGTGGAGCTGCAGGGAGCAGCTAAGGATGCTCTGGGAAGGTGCATGTGGGCAACAGGTGGGGCTGGCGGAGAGACCCAGCTCCGAACATTGGTGCAGCGAGCCCCCCAGGCCCTAAATTTGCTGGAGCTTGGGCACCATGGGCCCATACAACTCGCCGCCCTGGTCAGTGAACATTTTTCAACTGCATCTTGGCACGTTAAAATACAGTGTTGCTGACTGTCATCAGACTCGTGACATTTCAGTGCTCTTCTTAAAGCCTCAGCTACTAGAATCATGTGATTGTGAGAATCTCTGCTTACTCTTTTTTTTTTTTTTGAATGAAAGTTTCTAGCTCTCCTAGCTGCAGAGTAAAGCTTGAACATGTGAACTCTAAAGGCACCAAATAAAAAGACCCCAAATGTCTTATTTTTTAAAAAATAACTATTTTAAAGCTAGTCTCATGATTTTGATGGGAGCACATGATTCATGATTTTTGCGCTTTGGGGGACTGGCAAACAAGGGAGTGATTTTCTTCTCAGACCAGTCTTACATTGAGGTAACACCTTTGGCTTCAGTGAGGTTACTTCTGCTATGCCCTGGTGTAAGTGAGAGAGGTGGCCTAAAAGTGGCTAATCAGCGTAGTGACACTCTATCTTCTACACTTAACCCTCTACTGCTGGACTGACTGGCAGGCCGGCTCTAGCAATTTCGCTGCCCCAAGCATGGCGGCACGCCGCGGTGGGTGCTCTGCCGCTCGCCGGTCCCGTGGCTCCGGTGGACCTCCCGCAGGCGTGCCTGCGGATGCTCCACCGGAGCCACGGGACCAGCGGACCCTCCGCAGGCACGCCTGCGGGAGGTCCACCAGAGCCGCCTGCCGCCCTCCCGGCAACCGGCAGAGCACCCCCTGCGGCCCTGCTGACTGGCTAATGTAATAGCATGCTGAAAAACTAAGGATCATAATACTTGTGAAGAGCTTCATGGAGTTTTGCTGCCAACAGACAGATACTTTTATGGGCTACTCAAGTATTTCAAAACTTAGAAGTAAAAATGAATAGTGAAGCTGATCCATGCTGTTAACAGGTCAGTTGTTTGTTTCTGACACAAACCAGAATGGCCATTAGAAAAGGGATCCAGCTATATATTTATAGAGAGGTTTTTAAGCTTATTGGTGAAGACTTTAAAAAGGGATTAGTGTTTGTTCTGTGCCCAAGTTGAGACGTCATCAAGGAGCCTGACTTAGAGTGTGGGTGCCCAGCATTTTCTGAAAATTGGCCGCTTCAGCTTGTCTCAATTTGGGCACTCAAAGTCACTAGTCTCTTCTGAAACTTCTGGCGGTACGTCTCACATTTATGTTGGCCTTTTACTGAGGTGGCATGACAAATAAATAATAAATTATGCACCATGTAGTTTATCTAGCTTTCTTATTGTAAGTGATTAAAATGCTACAGTTAATCCATGAGAAAGTAACATAAGTCTTACTGAGCAGCACTGTTTGAAACTATTTCAGTTTTCAGGATCTCTTTTTATCAGGCAACAGATATTCTCATCTGTTACAGGAAACTAATAAGGTACACTATTACCATAGGCAGTTTTCTTCCCAGGCATATGCGTGATTTATTAATACAGAGGAGAGATCCAAAAAAATTAGCTGTGGTGCAGTTTAGTCACCTACTGTGATCTAATATACCATCTTGCTGGATATTACATTTATCTGGGATGGGGTTAACAAATTAGATGTGGAAATAAGGCAATTAAACAAACAACCCCCTCTCCCCCACTTCACCCCCAAAACCCAACCAAACAGAAAAAAACCCCACATCAGACTGAGCAGACTCAACCCTATGGTAATAGCCACCACCCTCAACCCTATGGTAATAGCCACCACCCAAGAAATCTAAACTTGGTTTCCAAGCCCATCCTCTCAATCCCCAGGCTGACAGGTGTCAGAAAAGCCAGAGAGAGAGCACCTTCTCCTGTGTTTAAATAACTCCCTCTGGATGAAGCATGAAGTGGCACAGAAAGGTCCTAAAATGTGCCAAATCTCAACACTACAGTAATAGAGGTTTTTGATAAAAGAGGAGAAATGACGGATTTTGGGAGTCCCTTTTGTTGCTGACTTTAGCCCTTGCTTTGGGCTAAGCTGACTCATCGGTTCCAGTGCTTGACCCTTGATTTGTCTTGCAACATGGCTGGCAAATGTGGGCTTGTAACCATAGGAGAAAAAGTCTTCTTCAGTTCTGCTGATGACTGTGGGTATGCATGGTTCCTATATAAAGTGGCACACAGTAGCTTTATGTAGTAAGTATACACAAATATGCCTGTGCTTGGTAAGCTTTCCTGGTCATGGGTGGAGAAATGATGTGGGTTTCTGTTTAACTGAAGATAGTTAGGGTGACTCAGCTTTTTATTAAACATTTACATAACACTTAAACATTTCATGGTGTCTCTGTGCCAAAGCTAGCTTGTGCCCTCTTAGTTTTTCAGTTTCAGTAATGAGTCAATAACTACTGTGAAAGGGGTTATTGAACAGATCTATTTATTTGATTAAGATAACTAATTAAATTATTTCTCAGATGTGTCTTACATTGGCTCCCAGTATACATTACACTTAAATTCACAGTGTGATTTAAAATGCATGAAGTAAGTTGTCTAGACTCTAATTGCTGAGTTTCTGTGGGCTGACAACTAGCCCAGCTAGTCTCATCCTCATGTGCATGTGCTAGTTTGTTGGAGACATTTGGCTCATTGTGGTGTTTCACAGCTGATTTTTTACCAAAGTAGACCAGTCTTCCAAATTTTAAAATCTTAAAATCCACCAGCTCTGAAGTGGTTTAATAGAAAATTTGAGACAGATGCCACAGCAATGAATGGGTAATCTTTGGAACTTGCGCTGCAATACATTACTTGGAAAAATATTGGGACAAGTTTAATAAAATTAGACATTTATCAGGGAAAAATAGCATCAACATTTGTACCATAGTAGGTTGGGTAAAATTCCAAGGGTTTTCAATTCAGAGGCTTCAGGGTTTAAAGTGATCACCATTTAGGGTCAGAAGAAAATATTCTTCTCCTTCCTCTGCCTATCCTTTGGTATAGTTTTGAAAATTAGGTAAACTATAGTAGTGTTCTGCCTTCTTGGAAAATATCTGGTAGAGGCAAATGTCTGGGACAGGATACCAAATTACCATGGGCCATTGGTCTGTTTTGGTATGGCAAGACTTATTTCCTCTGTTCCCTCTTTTCTACTATTCTTGGTATCCAGGTCTCTACTAACCCCAAGATATTAAAAATGGCACACAGGAAAATAATACACGTCTTCTATCAAAAAGGAGAGATCTGAAATGAGGAATTTAGCCAAAATGAATATTGTAGATCCATTTGCTAAATCCTGGATGGGATGGAAGTGGAAGAAGACGACAACTAAATAAGTTTATGGGAACACTCAGTCTCCCAAGGTATTTGGGAACAATAAGAACAGTGGGAACAAAAGTGGTGTGACAGAGACTGAATTGCCTCCAGAAAATTAAAAAAAAAAAAAAAAGCTGTCCCTGAACATTCATTGATTCCTTGCAGCTAAACTTTTTTCTTCTATGCTGCTCTAGAGTGTGGTTGAAAATGTATGTAAAAGAAATTTAATCAAAGAGTATTTAATTATTCCAATCCTCTAATCTTGCTGAGGAGTTATGTTGGAGAAGTAAAATCAAGTCACTTCAAATCTCAAGCAAGATAGAACCATATACAAAAACTTCTTCCACTGTGGTTATTTTATGTGGATTATTTGATTTGCACTCATTAAGAATTCTGGATTCTTTTCTGGTGAGTCTAAATAGTAGGGGTTGGGTATGTGGTAACATCCTCTTCCAGCAGAGAATAATCACTCTTTGTAGAGATATACTAATATATTCATTTTCCTGTAGGAAAATGGTTTATCTTGATATTTTTTCATCAAGGCTAAATGGGAGGAAACAAATTGAGCCTGTCTCAGCTGATGTTCAGAACTCATTGAAGCCAGCATACCAGACTTCGGGAATTTATTAAATGCTATTTGTGTGGTATATGCTGTACATGTAGGTTTCCTGAATATCTACTGCCAAAAGCAGTTTAGGTTGGAGAACTTTATTTCAAAGACTTTTTCTCTCTAATTTTTAAAATGGATATGTATTCTATAGAGGTATTAGTTTGTGTTTAAAAGATTATACTAGTACTCATTCTGTTGGGAAAGCTTGTTTTGTCAGTGATTCCACTATAAACCCTTTCCCCCCAGAGGCTGTGAATTTAGTCTATGGTGAAACTCACTGGGCATGATTTCACAGGATGTGTTTCTTATTTTTTAAAATAAAAGTTATTGGTGTATGTTTGTCATTTAATTGGAACTGTAACACTGAATGGGCCTATTTTCCTAAGAAGCTGAAGAATCTCTAAGAAACTTTCTTTAAACTCAAAACACTAAAAAATCATCATGTATATGAACAAAAATGTCTAGGTGATTTTAAACATTATCAACTTTGGCTATTATTTTTTTAAAATTATACAGGTATTTCATTGTGCAAGTAATTGTAAATATTGCTATAACTATGTTGCTATAATTATCTCCATAGTCTTTCCTCAAATGGAAGATTCAATACTAGTTTATATTTGGTGAGATTTTTAGCATCAAGATATGATTCCTTGTGTGTAGGCCTCAACAGTATTTCCTCAATAAAACCTGGCACCTTGCCTTCAGAAAACTTTCACCAACCCAGGTCCCCTTACTGCATCTCTGGCCTTCCCCACCACAGAGAGTTCAATGCAGCATGGTTGTCACTCAGAAGCATCTCCAATTTTTCCAGAATTTTGTAGGTTGATGGATTTTTAGCACCAGAAGAGATCCTTAGAGCATCTAGTCTGACTTCCTGTGTAACGCAGGCCACAGAATTTCACCCAGTTATTCCTGAACTGATGCCATTAACTTGTTTTTGACAAGGCAAGACTGTTGGTTTTCAGGGAGCAACAATGGCCAAGACTCTGTCTGTCATCTTGATTTTGACTTCAGACTTAGATATGTAAAAGGTCCACAGTTAATATGAAAACGAAGCAGCATATAATAATTCTTTCTGAACTGATTATCTATTTTCCTACTAGGACCCTGCTAAAAGCATACTTTGGCAAAGAATGAAATAATTCTGTAATGAATTTGATTTCAGAAAATTACTTGGTGTGGTAGTAATAAAAAATGACTAATTTTCTTCCTGGGCAGTTTAATACAGTATAAAGAAGTTATCCCTGTTTACCAACCAATTTAATGTAGCATATATAACCCATAAATGCATGGACAAACTAAACCCCAGTATCGCAAAGGGTTACATATGTGCTTAACTTTACAAAGGTAAGTAGTCCCACTGCCGTTGAAATCTGTTTCCTATTCTAAAAGAACTATTCGATATAGCAGATAATCTCATAGAACCTACTTGTTTGTTTCCAGGGTGGTTTTCAGTTTTGCAATAGCTGTATTAGATGTGCTTGAGTACCTTTTTACAGCTGCTTGTAAGGATCCAATAATTCCAATGTTCCTGCCGAAACAGGTAAGAAGTTTTGAACTGGGATGGGAATGAGGGGAATGGAGGGGACTAACACTAAAAAACCAAAACTGCTAATGCAAAAACTGCAGTTAAGGGTAAATTCCGTCACTTACTGTAATACTATAATCCAGCCTATCTGCATTTGTGGAGTAGAAGGGAGAGACTGAAAACTATACCGGCTGAAAAGCTTAAATAGCCAATAAAATAGAGTAATTGGCAATGATATATTACAACTGTTCTAGCCAAAACTAAAAAGGATGAGGCAATTTGTATAATTAAAGTTCTCATGGAAATTGTCTGTGATGTTTTTACAATCCCACCAACACTTTGCAGTACTGGCTTAATAATTAAAAATTCCTTTGGCTTTCACTGTAATTATAATGATTTGGTTTTAGTGTGCATATCTTAAATAGGCCTGTATGATTCCGTTGGAATCAGCAAATTAACTAGACCATTTAATTGTTGCCACAATTACTGTAGCCATGTAAACACAGTTGTACAGACATTTTCAATGTTAGTTGGGGACCTATAAAAACAAGGGGCTCCCTGACATTTCCAAAAGTCAGAAGAATGAATGGTATGATTTATCACCTTTCATATCTTCAAATGGTAGTAAAGTTCAGAAAGACAGAGGACTAAAGAATAATAGAAGGTAAAGAATGTAGTATTGGGGGAATGGAGATGCCCAATTAAAGTGGGTTCTGTAGAGAAAATTTACTGAAGAAGAATGGTTGAAGCCTAGTCTAGATGTGGAACACAAAGGCTAAATGAGCTATTGTTCTGGGATGTCTCCCTTTTTGTCATACTTGCATGTCTAGTCATTGGTCAACCAATAATTTTGATGAATAACAGTATACGTGAGAACGACTTAGAGAATCAGCTCCTAAGGATACTAGGTGGAGACACAAAGAAAATTAATCCCACGATTATATGATCTGAAGGTAAAAGATGTTGTACTCATAGTTACGAAACATTGGAATTAACTGGCAGTAAAATAGGTGGTTTTGGCAACTACAAAAAATACTTAAATAATTACTCAGCACATCCTCCATTGAATTATCTTTCAAAGCTATCACCATTCTTTTCTTTTATATGAAAGAAGAACTTTTTATCCTCTGGCAACTCCTTTTTGAATGTTACATTTTCCACTGGTTTCCTGTTTAAAAGTTTTCAGATTCTTGTTCTACAAAATGTTTGTTTCTGGTTTCCTTCTTTAGCTTTTTATCTGTGATTTTGCTTCACTGCCATTATCTCCCTCACTTTCTCAATCACCACCTTAGCTTTTTTCCAGCCCAGCATTCACTATCATCTGCCTTTTGTGTAGCTAGGTATGGAATTGCTGTGCACGGTAGAGTAGATTTCGCTGTTTGGAAGGAAGCATTGTACCTAGTTTATTAGGTAGCTTATTTTCTCCCCTGCTAATTAATCAAACATTAACACCAACTTTTGTAATGAACATATATTAAGTAGATACATGTACTGTAGAGTGACTTCAAATACATCTGCCTGAGTATCAATTATTGGGCTGAGATTCACTCTGCCTGAGCAGCTACCAATGAGAAATCTGGGGCTTGGCAAAAATACCCTTAACAAGACCAAATATTTGACTTGCTTTTCCCATTTTCAGAGAATGACTGTGAGATCACCTACTCTAAATGGACTTTTAAAACAAAAGCACAAAGAAGTGAAGTGACTAGACCACAGTTGCAGAGTAGGAATTGGAACCAAGGTCTCCTGAGTCCCCGTCCAGTGTATTTCTAAGCTTTGGTGGTCTACTCAAAATATGGGAAGCAATAGGCATTTGTTTTTAAATTACTGCCACATAAATGAAATTTACACAAACAAGCAACAAATTATATTCATTATGTAGGAACCTGGAAACCAGTGAGCACGGCCAGACTTAGCATGATCTCCTTATTTTATGCTTAATTGGACCAAATTTGGAAACATCCCTATGACAACCTGTGATTTTGAGTAAAATCTCCCTACTGTGGTATGGACAACAAATACTGTGTGATATGTAAAAGAACAGATCTTCTTGTGATTTCATTCATATATGGTAAATGGCCACATACATTGGGTCAAATTCACCAAGGAGGAGAGACCTGGAGATTCTTTGTAACAACCAAATTACTTGATCTTTTTTTGATAAGATTGCAGATTTGGCTGATAAAGGTAATAGTGCTGATTTAATATACTTCAACTTCTGTAGGGCGTTTGATTTGGTACTGCACAACATTTTGATTAAAAAAACTAGAATGAAATAAAATTAACATGGCACATTAAATGGATGAATTGCTAGTTCTCAAAATGTAATTGTAAATTGGGAATCATCATCAAGTGGGTGAGTTTCTAGTGGGGTCCCACAGGGATCAGTTCTTGGCCCTATACTAATTAACATTTTTATCAATGGCCTAGAAGAAAACATAAAATCATCATGAATAAAGTTTGCAGATGACACAAAAAATTGGGGTAGTGGTAAATAAAGAAGAGGACAGGTCACTGATACAGAGTGATCTGGATCAATTGATAAACTATGTGAAAGCAAACAATATGCATTTTAATATGACTAAATGTAAACATCTAGGGACTAAGAATGTAGGCCATATTTACAGAAGGGGAGACTCTATCCTGAGATGCAGTGACTCTGGAAAAGATTTGTGGGTGGGGGTGAATAATCAGCTGACCATGAGTTCCCAGTGTGACGCTGTGGCCAAAAAGGCTAATACGATTCTTGGATGCAGAACCAAGGGAATCTCGAGTAGCAGTAGAGAGGTTATTTCACCTTTGTATTTAGCACTGGTGTAACCACTGCTGGAATACTGTGTCCAGTTCTGGTGCTCACAATTCAAGAAGGATGATCATAAATTGGAGAGGGTTCAGAGAAGATCCACAAGAATGATTAAAAGTTGAGAAACCGTGCTTTCAGTGGTAAACTCAGGGAGGTCAGTCTATTTAGCGTAACACAGAGAAGATTTAAGGGATGACTTGATTACACTCTTTAAGTACCTACATGGGAAGAAATATTTAACAATGAGTTATTCAATCTAGCAGAGAAAGGTATGACATGATCCAACGGCTGGAAGTCGAAGCTAGACAAATTCAGACTGGAAATAAGGTGTAAATTTGTAATAGTGAAGGTATTAACCACTGGAACAGTTTTCCAAGAGTTGTGGTGTATTCTCCATTTCTGGGCATTTTTAAATTAAGATTGCATATGTTTTTTCTAAAAGATGTGATTTAGGAATTATTTTGGCAGTTCTATGACCTGTGGTCTACGGGAGGTCAGGTTAGATGATGACAGTGGTCCCTTCTGGTCTTGGAATCTATAAATCTACTGAAGGTGCAATTCCTTATGCCAGCCATGAAATTGGTCCATTGTCTTAAATGATGTTTAGAACAAATTACTGTCTCATTTACCTAGTAGCACAGGCTTAGAACACAAACACTGGAAATTATGTGTGCACTTAATTTTGATACAGACATTTCATATGTCTTCCAGTTAAACTTTTTTTTTAATGTTTGTTTCCTGACCTACCTTGTTGTTTTCCATGTTGGTATTTTGAAAGGCTATTGTACAGTATTATGGAGGAAGTGTCCACTAGGGTGAAGTGGGTTGAAAATGGGACTTGGGCTACTAAGAGGCTGATCTTGTTCCCACTAAAATCAATGACAAAGCTCCAACTGATTTCAGTGGTGCAGGATCAGACCGTTTTTAAAAATTTACCCATTAGTCTATCTTGAGGCACTCAAAGTGCCTGATTTTCAAATGTGTGGCACCCTCAGCAGCTCCCATTCTTTTCAATGGGAACTTCTGGGTTCCCCATTCACACTTGTGGGAATCTGGCGATTAGTAACTCAAATTGACAACTCTCCAGAAATACACAGCCAAAACAGAGTTGGGGGATTTTGTTACATTAATGGAAGATATTATCTAGTGACAAAATTATAGACAAACCCACTGCCCACCCAAAGCATTGTCATTTAATACTAATGAAAACAAACACACTTTTAATAAGATATGGTTTGTATAGCTTGAGTTCGTTATACACGTCAATGAAAACAAAACAGCCTGACCATAACATATTGGACCTAATCTATTTATCACAGGGACTAGCAACCTTTGGCATGTGGCCCGCCAAGGTAAGCCCCCTGGTGGACCAGGTTAGTTTGTTTACCTGCCGCATCCGCAGGTTCTGCCGATTGCAGCTCCCACTAGCCATGGTTTGCCACTCCAGGCCAATGGGGGTGGCGGGAAGCGGCAGCCAGCACATCCCTCAGCCCATGCCACTTCCTGCAGCCCTCATTGGCCTGGTGTGGCAAACTGTGGCCAGTGGGAGCCATGATCGGCCAAACCTGTGGACATGGCAGGTAAACAAACCAGCTTGGCCCACTAGGGGGCTTACCCTGGTGGGCCAAGGGCCAAAGGTTGCTGAACCCTGATTTATCAAATCCCTAATAACCATCTTTGAATTATGTAATTTACAGTAATACTATCGTATTCTCCCTTACAGATATTGTTCAACCAATTCTTTATCTATTTTAGAATTATAATCTTTCTCTGGTAAAGAGAACTGTCTACATTTTGTGTTTGTACTTTAGCATAAGGCCCCTAGATGTAGCCATGCATGCATTCTTAAGTGCATAAATGAATTATCATTATTTTTATACTACAGCAGAATCTAAAAGCCTCAGCTGAGATCAGCACCCCATTGTAAGAGACCATCACTGCCCTAAGGAGCTTGCAGCCCCAAATAGAAAGACTGGCAAAGGGTGAGTGGGGAAAAAGAGCTATGGAGAGGTGAAGCAACTTGCCCAAAGTTATACAGTAGGTCAGTGGCAGAGCAAGGCAGAGAACTCAGGTCCCTTTAGTCCTGGTCCAGTGCCCTACCCCGGGGACCATGCTATGGTCCATACTCAAACAAATACATATGGTTAAACAGTTAAATGAAGATTTCAACTACAAAATAGAACTAAATGTTAATAATAAGCTTCCAGCTTGTACAATGTAACTCAAGCTCAGAATGAGCAATACATCGTATTGGTTTCACTGCTCAGTATTAATGTATTACAAAACCAATCTACAAAGTAGCACAGACAATGTATCCTTAGCTAAGGAGACAACATATTTAAGATCTCTAGCTGAAGCATCAGAGGCTACATGAGGAACCTCAGGCACAGTCTCCATCAAGAAAACGAAAATACTTAAGCACGTAAACTCCTGTCTCATCTGCAACAAATATCTAGTAATAGCTCACAGCACGAGCCACCATGACAACTGCAGCCAGTTACATTAAATATTCAAAATTCTTAATGAAATATGGAAAACTTCAATGATTATATTAATAGTCAGTGTTTCATGCTTTATGTGCTGGGTAATAACATGAGAAGTCTCCATGTGCGTACAGACGGGCTTCCTGGTGCCTTCTTCAAACTCTTCCATCCTGAAACCTGTGTGCCTACCACCAAGTTCCATGCAGGTTGCTGTAGTTAATATAACAAGTGGAATTAGGGGGACCAGAAGGCTTAGGCTACTAGATTCCTGTGTAAAAGAACAACAATAGCCCTCTCCCACCTCAGAAGAAGTCAGAGACCAAAAGAAAACAGGACACAACAAATTACAAGAGAGGAAAAATGAGAAAGGAACTGGTGTGAGGTTATAAGTATAAAACAAGAGAACCAGAATGGGACACCAAGTAGAGAACCCCAGATAACATTCACTGTGATGAGAAGATTATCCAGGGAATCTGCCAAACTCTGTCTGGATGTGTGACTGCTCATTCTCAGGGGAAAAGGCTCCACAGTCCTAGAACACCCTCATCTGGCTTCTCCTTATGGACTGATAGATGGCCAGTTTGGCTAGCACCAGGAGCTAGTCAAGAAGAAGGCTTTTATTGACAATTGGATACAAGACCTTTCACTTCCAGGTCAAATCTGACCATGCAAGTGATTGAGGATCTCAGTCCAGTTTCTAGAGGACTATTATCTCCACCCCAGATGGACTTCCTTCCATGCACTTACAGAAAATCCAGAGTGGCACCCTGGTACATACTTTTTGCAGATGATATACTGCTCATAGGGGGAGAGCAAAGAGGAAAAGGAAGAAGATTTAGAGAGATGAAGATGTGTTTTTGAAATAAATGGTGTGAAATTCAGCAGAAATAAAACAGAGTACCTCATATGCAGATTCTATGATCCTTGCACAGACAATGAGCTTGTAAATCTGGGTGGCCAGTCACTACCAAACATACAGAAATTCAAATACCTAGGTACAACAGTACAGGTGAACTCCACAACAAACTTATAAACAGAACAGGAAAGGCCTGGGCTAAAGGAAGAGAAGTGATTGGAGTGATCTGTGATAAGAAAAACTTTTCAATTCAATAGACAAAGATCTACAAGTTGGTAATTAGGCCTGCACTTTTGCATGTCTTCGAATGCTGGGCACTAGGGAAGAGACAGTAGCAGTTCTTGAATACAAGTGGAAATATAATGATGAGTGCTTGGAGTTAGAAGGATGGAACATATTCAGAACAAATGAATTAGGGGACCGTGACGGTGGTATAGTAACTCCTCACTTAACATCCTCCCACTTAACCTGGTTTCAAAGTTACATCACTGCTCCATCACATGCTCGTTTAAAGTTGTGCAGTGCTCCCTTATAACGTTGTTTGGCTGCCTGCTCTGTCCACTGCTTGTAAGATTCTGTGGAACAGCAGTGACTTTACAAGGGCGCGTTGCACAAGTTCCTCTTCTCTGCCTCCTCCCAGTACTTCCACTGCTTCCAAACAGCTGTTTGGCCATGCTTAGGATTTTCAGGGAGGGAAGGAGTGGGGATGCAGCGTGCTTCGGAGAGGAGGCAGATTGGAGATGGGAAGAGGTGACTCTGGAGTGGAGTGGGGATGGAAAGAGGTGGGCCTGGAGCATCCCCCAGCAAAGCTGGCACCAGTTTTTCTGGGGGGAAGCTGCTGCTCCTGCTGCACAAGGTGCTTTCTAGCGTCCTTGCCTGCAGTGGGCCGTGCCTGTGTGGGGTAAGCCAGGGGCACCTCCCAACTACAGTACAGTACTGTACAATATATAATGGCTTTTGTCTACCCCTCCAAAAAAATTTCCTTGGAACTTAACCCCTTGGCATTTACGTTAAATTTTATGCGAAAATTGGATTCGTTTAACATTATTTCACTTAAAGTTGCATTTTTCAGGAAAATAACGACAACATTAAATGAGGAGTTACTGTATCAATGATAGAAAAGCTGAGGGAATCCAGACTTAGAGGGTTTGGGAACGTGAAAGGAAGAATATATAGGAAACAGGTGGTAGACTTAGAGTGGAGGGCCAGAGAGGAGTTGAAAGATCCAAAACCAAATTAATGGATGTCATACAAAAGGATCTGATTTGCTGAGACATTTCTGAGGAAATGCTTCAAGCCAAACTGGAATGGCGAATAAGGACTTGAAGAGCCAATCCATATGAGACCAAAGCTGACAGCTGTAGAAGAATTGCCTCCATTACCGAAACCCATTGGTATAATCTGCGGTGGCTTGTACCCTCATTAGTTTATTCAAGAAAGTATTTACTCCCTGCCATTTAAAAATCTTGTTTCATTTTCCATCATCTGAGCCTTCACAAGTGTTTAGTGATTAGAGATGATGGTGGCTGAATACCAGCAAATAATTCCATGTAGATCCAGGTTTGAATAAAAAATAGTCAAAAATATATATATGACAAGAAATAAAATGGGAATTTGATGGTCGTTGGAGTTACTGAGATTATTATTATTATTATTATTATTATTATTATTATTATTATTATTATTATTATTTTTAGTTACCTTTCTGTCAGCATTTCTCTGCGTGTGTGTTGACCAGCCACCCTTCAGTACCTATCTATCTTTCACTGAGTGTACGACTTCTAAAGCATCTCTGTTAAAACTGCAAGCAACTAAAACAGAACAAAAACATTTGCAACCATTTCCTCCCTCTACCTAATGAATTTGTTATGTCAGATTATGCTGTACTGTGGTGTAGCTTACTCCTTTAGCACTAGCAATACACAATGCAAATGCAGAAGACTTATTTACAAAAGCCATCCCTAGATGGAATCTGTCATGTTTTCAGCTCAGGAAATTAGCATAGTTCGACCTCTCTATTGAATGTTTGGTTGTTTTTTCACTCTCAACCATTGGTTCTCAAATGGCACATGGCTGTTGCACTTCACATTTACAAAAAAAATGTACTGTTATAATAAAGGTGGAGATATTTTGCTTGAGAAACAGCCAAAATTGGTTGAAAATCTTTGGAAAATACTTATCCAGAAAAAAAATTGACATTTATGTAATCCTTAACACTTGAGATAACACGATAATATTTTGGAGTCAACACTAACAGGACATTTAAATCAATATAATTAGAATATTCTGAGGACTGAGCAAAATGATCAATATTGCAATATGGCTTATTTATAGTAAACCATATTTGACTCCTATGGTAGAATTATAGATTCTGATATGTATATTAGAGAGACATAGAAACAGATCCATAGTGAGATCTAAGACTATTATTTCACATTGATACATGGAAGGATATATGGGAATTATTCTTGTTAAACAAGGATGAGAACTGTACAAAGCTTGTTCTTCTCTCTGTTGTTTTGTCCTGTTCCTGTCCCTACATTTGTTTGGTTTTGTCTATGTGTTGCATATCCTCATAACCAAGATTACAGGGTCCTTGGGGCTCTGTTTTTTTATTTCATATTGTACAGTGCCCCCAACAAAGGATACCTACTGTGGCCTCTAAGTATTGCTGTAATACAAATAATGTAAATAATTCTAGGGTTCACAGGATGGCGGTTTCCATGTTTTTCAATGTAAGATACATTGATTACATGGGATAAATCAAACAAACTGTAATGGACAGACCTCTTAAGTGATCTGTAGACAGCAGATGTTGTGTGTTCAGAACAAGAGATGTAGTAGAACAAAAGCTGTAGTTAAGGTCTTAGTTTTAATTACTGCAGAGGATTGAGTTATACGGGGTTAATGTTTAGATAGACATTTTAGTAGGTTTTCAATTATGTTCTACTTAGAATTACAGCTCTTCATGCTAATTGTCAGCTCACTTAGGGTCTGACCCAGTTCCCATTGAAGTCAATGGGAACTGGATCACCTCCTAAATCCGCAAATACAGCTATACACCTCTTTGAAGTAACAGGACACTCCATCCTCCCTGGCATTTTTTACCTATCACCAGTGACGTAACGAGATCTCCTTTGACCGTGTGGCACCTTAAAAGGTCTGAGAGCAGCTATTCCCTTCCCATTACCATTAAAAATGGACGCTTTGAGCAGGAGCTAATTCTCAGGCCCTCTTGCTTAGTTTAGTCTGAATCACACAAAGCCACAAAAGAATAAATCAGCACTATTCATTTTTCAGAGTCCACATAATTGCGTGTGTCTGGGTGAGAGAGCGAGCAGCCTTCTTTTCTATAGTGCAGTGAAGCAAATTTGGAGAATGTCCAAAGTTAGGGTTAACAAAGAATTTAGTATTTAATTTAAAAAATGTGTTTCCTGAATGGAAATTGAATTCTAGGGTTCCAAGCTTCCAATTTTTTTCCTAAAAACATCCATGTTTCTTCTTCTAAAATGACTGAGCAGCATTATGAATATTGATGGCAACAGGAAAAAGGGAGGCCACATGAGGGCAGCAAATACTCAGACTATCTAATCCAGAATGTGGAAAGACAGAGTATATTGATCTCCCATTCCTGTATCTCATGGTTTCTGGCTGTCTTGCATAGAGCTCTGTTACAAAATTATCACCAGCTGTAAAGGAGGTGGAACATCATTTCTATGGGTCTGCAAAAGATCACACATTTTTTGTTCTTGCCTGGGTCTCTTTTGAAAAAATGTAAAGGATTGTGTGGATTTTCTGTAGGAGAGGAGGTTGAACTGTGGAGTTTCCAAATGGGAAAATCATTTTCACATGGCACTTTTCCACAACTGTGTTTCACAGGTTCTGCATAAAAGCCTTAGGAAAATATATACAGTAGGATAACAATAACATCTGGTTTGCCAGCATAAATTTAGTATGTGAGCATGTAACAATCAGATATGTACAAGATAAAGACTATTATAATGCATAAGCACAAGAGGGTCAAACAAAGGTTGCAGAGGAAACCTTAATTCTGGCATTTCCTAATGTTTAAGTGCTTGACTTCGCAAGTATAATGTTCTTTTAATATAGCAATTATCTAGTTTTTTTAAAAAAACAAGCTGTAAAAAGAGAAATTGCATCATGTGGAACTATATTTATTCCCACATGGCTCATTAGCAAGGTTAAAACCTTTTAGATCTACTGAACAGACCTCTGCCACTCAAGCTAACAGGGTAGCAATGGTAAGTTGTCATCCTCTGTGTGGGACATCCACTGGCGGGAAATGACGCACCTGGTGATTATCCTTTGTAACTACTAGAGGTTCCTTTGTAGAATTTAGCTTCCAAACTCAAGCAAGTCTCTACAGAGCATGTGTGATCTGTGATTTTCAGAGGTCATAACTTGGTTAAATATGGCTGAATTTTCAAGTGGATGGCAAAAGGCACACCCCAATACCAGAGTGACACCACCTCTGCCAAATTTTCAGTCCCTGTTTCAAAGTTCTCAAAGAAATGGTTGTAAGAATTTTTTTAACATGGACAAAATAATATATTTTCCCCTAAACTTGTTCTGAGATATAACTGAACTGTCTTGGCTGAAATTCATACATATATATCAGCCTGAGGCAGACATCCAGCATGGAAAACTTTAGCCAAATGGTTTAAGTTTGACAAAGTTGTAAGCAACTGAAAATAGGATCTTATAATGAGAGATGTTGAGTAACCTTTACTATAGGCATTCCTACCTGCACCACCTATACTTTCTATGTCTAAAGAACCTTAGCTCTGTGGTCAGAAAATGTTTTACAAAGATCAATAATTTAAGTCCCTAGATACCCCTGCAAGATAGGTACATATTATTCCTATTTTGCAGATGGGAAAACTGAGACTCTTATATTATTGGCCAACAGTTTCCAGAATTGCCATCGATTTTGTGTGTGTGTGTGTGTGTGTTTTAATATTGTGTGCCCTGCTTGAGACAATGAAAGCCTGATTTGCAGAACTGCTCTACACTCACATCTCCAGCTCAAATAAAGGGAGCTGCAGGTCCACAGCTCCTCTGAAGATCAGGTCCTGTGTTAGGCACACAAAATCAGTGGTCATTTCTGAAATGTTGGCTATAAATGACTCGCCCCATATCTCACAAGAAGTTTGTGGTAGAGCCAGAAATATAATTCATGTCTCATGATTCCTAGCCCTGTGCTTCAGCCATGAGACCATCTGCCATTTAGACTTCCTGCCTTGAATGAGATAATACATTTGAATAGTTTTGATTTTCAAGAATTAATTCATTTCCCTTTTCCTCTGTTTGTGTTTGCCTGCATTCATACACCCTGAATTCACTGAGGTTCAGGTTTGAGCGGACCCTCAAAATCAATAGCACAACTCAGCTCATTTCCAAAGGTTATCAGTGTAAAGTCACAGACCCCTTTAGGTTATGTTAAAGGGCTTGAAAACAGTCTTGGGTTCAGCTTCAGGTTTGTGATGAAGCCTGGAAACCGGTAAGTTCCCTGTGCTTCAGGTTTCATACTGAAGGTTTTGCACTGCTCTAAATTGTAAGCCCTGTATATATGTGTGTGTGTGTGTGTGTGTGTGTGTGTGTGTGTGTGTGTGTGTGTGTGTGTGTGTGTGTGTGTGTGTGTGTTGGGGCGTGGGGGAGCACTATGTTTTCCTGGACTGTGCCTACATTTAAACTGCATCTGTATATGCACCAACTTGGCTCTAATGCATTAGGTCAAATACTCTCTCTCCTAACTCTATTCTCTCAAATCTCCTAGGCCAATACTCTGCCCCCCAAGTCCATTTAAATTCTTTATGAATTATCTATTAACTCAAACAGTTGGTGTCTCTTCGGAAGAACTCTTCCATCATTGTTTCACGAGGGGAGAAGAATATGCTGGACATGATCACAGTGTGGATTGCCTATTGACATATGTGGTGTTTTAGTGTAAACCACTAATAATGCACCAGATTCTATCATCAGCATGGCTTTAATTTTCAAGACTCCATTTAAGGAAAATCTGGTGCAGCTCCCTTCCCCAGAAAAAAAATCCCACCCATAAATGCCAGCTCTATAAAGACAGCTAATTCTAAGCTTCAGTAATACAGTATAGGGCATATCACCACTGCAGAAATGCTATATTTTAATAAGATTTTGGGGATTAATAACCAGTTGGGACTAGTTCAGCTTATTGTTTGTTTTATCTACATCAGTTCTTCTGTCCCTATTTTTGCAATTAATAACAATTAAAAATACAGGAGAACTGAAATCTGTCTCTAGGATACCATCTGCACCACTTCCTGTTCTTGATTCACTTTAACTTCCACCTTTTAACTCTGTTGTTTTCTCTTCTGTGCATCAGTTGTGAAGAATGCATTTCATAACTCTTATCACCAAAGGGTTAATGAGTAGCAGAAAAGCACAAGGCCTTGGAGATTTGTGTGTGTGGCTTTATTTTCATTGCCCCCTCCCCCCTCCCCACCAAGAAAGGTGTATTTTTTTACAGTGGGATAACTAACATGCGTTAGCCATCCTGCTGTAAAATCCCAGTGGAGATAAAGCACCATCGTTTTTATTGCAAGGTAGCTAAACAAGGTTGACATGACACCTCTGCCCATGTTTGACTTCACCTAGCTACCTCCTGGTAAAACTACAAGTTCTTTTTCTTCATTAGGATTTTATAATGGGGTAGTTAACCTGTGTGTCCTCATAACAAAGAATGACTTCTCCACAGTGGCATTTGAGCCTGGATTTCCTGGAAAGCAACCTTGATGTGCTTGTAGTCGTGTGACTCTGTGAAAGTATCTTCAAAAAGGATTTCACAAATGACATGACCTCTCTGTTCAGGGTTGGCTCCAGCGTTTTTGCTGCCCCAAGCGAGAGGGACCGAGGGACCTGCTGCCAAATTGCCACCGAAGAGCTGGACATGCCACCCTTCTCCATTGGCCGCCCCAAGCACCTGCTTGCTGCGCTGGTGCCTGGCGCTGGCCCTGTCTCTGTTGCCCCTCATACTTTTTCTGACTACTGTACTGTCCTTGTTTTCCAGCGTATGTAAAGGGACAGAATGAGATAGACACTGTTGCTATTGCAGAGTTCTTGTTTGAGGATTAGTTTGATGCCCTTTTGGGCTTTTCGGGGGTAACTCATCTGGAAAACATCTTTAAATTCTGTTGTCACATGTTGATGTGGAAAGAAAGAAATGTTTTTAGTACCTTGGTCCACTGTAAGCTGTTGGAACAGGAATAGGATATTCACATGACAAACAATTAACAGAAAATTATTGCCACTACATAAACAGCCAATTTACAGCTTTCTGGAGTCCCAGCTATAGGAATTGGCTTCATGTTGTTGGCAAACTTCCATTCTGTATGTCAAGATCTTACATCATGACCTGTATTTGTGATGTCTGAGTGTACAGGTCAGTGAGAAATAGGATGTCTGAGGAAAATGGGGTAAAATATTTCCAAAAGCATATCAAACCTGTAGTTCAAAAAACGATATGCAACAGAAGGAACTGTTGTCTAGGAGTCAAACCCCTTAATGGCATTTTGCGCTTGGATAACATGATCATTTTGAGATTTAAAAAAATATATATATAATCCCTATGGGCAATTTACTGTATGAAATCCAGTTGTTCTTGCTGCCTTTTGTTAATTATTTATTCTTGGTTGTGGGCTTCGCATCTAGATTTTCTAGACTGGAATGGCACTTGCTTATATCAAATTTCTTGGAGGAGTGCATTTGATTTGCTAGGGTCAGAGGTTTGTGAACTCTCTTATCTCTTTTCTATACATATAAATCTCTGTATAAGTGATGGGAAATAGAGTTGCAAATCTAACTGCTGTTTATAACCATATTGTATTGTGAATACCTAGCACATGCACTGCAAACTTTGGGCAGATCATTATAAGTGGATAATGAAAGGGAGGTTTTTCTCAGCTAATTCAGGCAAAGCAGGTACCTACATTCAACATAGGTTCATGTTTGGGATGGTCACATAAAATAGTTCCCATAGTTATTCCGAGAAGTTAATTAGCTGTGACCTTGGGAAAGTGACAACCTCATGATTCTTAGATGTTTATAACGAGGCTGTCACTTGCAAGATTTGTCAGGTCACATAAGACAAGGGTTCTCAACATTTTTCTTTCTGAGCTCTCCTCCCCAACATGCTATAAAAACTCCATTGCCCAAGTGTGCCACAACAACTGTTTTTCTGCATATCCAGTGGCTTAAAAGCTGTATTAAATTAATAGTTATATAGTTAAACACACCCATATATTATCCTTTTCTTTTTTATATTATAGGCAAAACAATAAAAACCGGAATATTATGTACAAATACTAATATGCCCAACCCCCACTATGTGGTGCTGAAGCCAAAGCCTGAGGCCCTCCACATAGGGTTCCTCCTTTGTTTCACCAGTTCCTACCCCCACCAAGGGACTCTAATAAGGAATACGGACCATATTATACCTGAGTCTTTGAACCAGGATTGGGACCTCGTGAATGAATGGCAAAGCTCAAACTGTAATTTTCTCCCATTATTTCTTAATAATTTATTTGATATAATTGAAGGTGTACAGTCCATTTATTTATTTTTTGAGAACACAGAGCTAAAATATAGTTAGTAAGATAAATCAGGATTAACAACAAAATTTAGCATCTGTAGATCTCAGAATGCTTTATAAACAGGGCTAAGCATTGTTGTCCCCAGTTTACAATGGAAATAAAAATCAAGACTTACAGGGGGAGAGGCCAGACTGTTAGGGCCCAAGGGATGATGTCATCTGAGAGCACAGTCAGAGTCTAACAATGACACATTTATTCTTTTCTGATCTTAAAGGGTTCCTCCTTGAGTCTTTGTTTTCATACCTTGGAAAATGAAACAGAGTCTAATGTAATGGTGCCTTCTTGTTTACTGTCTGTCTGTTTATCCATAATCCTGTGTCCCACACCCTCCAGTACCACATCTTAAAGTCTGAGTCTGATTTAGCTTTAAGTGTGTAGGCCAGTTGATCCCTGTAGATATAAAAACCTCCAGAAGGTGGCATATCTCCATTACATTTTACAATCTTAAAATATTATCAGGTCTACCAAGTGAATGTCCCTAAGAGTGGCTGGCAGTGAAGCTGAAGGCTTAGTTGAAGTGAATCTCCACAGCAGATTCAAGCTGAGTGTTATGCTTGGGTCGGGTGGGAACCCTTCTGGTATGGTCTCTTGGAGATATAGTTTTTCCAGTACAACCTCATTCTTCCTGCTATTCTGTATCTTCAAAATCCTACCTTTGCAGTGCAGATAGAACAAATATGATCCTTCCATTAAATGATTATTTGAGACATCAGTTAAGGAAGAGTTCCAGGGGCTATCAAATGTCTCCTAGTTAAGGCATGCATAAAATATTCGAATACGCTAATAAATAACCAGGCTCCTCTTCACTTATTTGAAAATAATGGGGGGGGGGGTTCTTTAACTGATAGGAAAGGGTTACTCTTTCACACTTAGTTTGCTCTAAGCACTGTGGGAAAATGAAATTAGTACTGTTTAGTTTAAGGGAGGTAGTCACGCAAAACCTGTGGTGCATTTGTGGAGGGAAGCTGGAGGGTTTGAAGAAATAACGAAAGGTGTGAATCATCAAAATTCCTCTTTTGTCTAATTAAAAGATTTTCTTATCTCTCACAGTAATATAAGGCCTCCGATCACTATTTTTTTTATAAACTGTGTAATAAAATCTGCAATAAATCATTGAAAAAGAATCTCAGATTATCAGCAGGCTCTTCCTTTGATATTAGTGTTTTCAAGTAGTCTTCTTTCAGGGTTTTTACTTGTTAGTTTATTTTTAGGGGAGATGCAAGCTAATTAGTTCATTTTTCCTCTTAATAGTCTGTTTCTGGCATGCTTAGAGAATACTTGAGCTCACATTGTTCAGTTTTAATGGTGCCCCTTGGAAATGCTGAATTTAAAGATGTCTTTTTCAGGTTGTGATTTCCATTTTGTAAAAAGAATTTGTTTTTAAAAAGTATGGCCAGATCCTGCTCTTATTAAAATGGCAAAACTCCCATTGACTTTAAAGGGAGCAGGAGTACTGATATTTTTTTTTTAAAGAAGGCATTTAAAAACAAAACAAAGTCTATAGATTAACGATATATCTCTCTATATCTCAAATAGCCCTCAAATGCTTCAGTTTCAAACACATAAATGTCCTCAATGTTTCCAGTATTTGGATGAGTCCTGTGTGGATATTAAAGCTCTTGTGATCCTTTTTGTAAGGCATGGGGTTCTCCCCACGGTCCTTAGCCAAGATTTCTCTTCTGTATTGTTGTGCAGAATGCTGTGGACCTGTGGTCTATTCTATAGCTGGCTGTGTTTCAGTGATGTGTCAAAGTTAGACTCAGGACTCAGTCTGTCAGACCACTCTGTTTTATTAGCACAGCGCTTGGCTAATAACACTCAGATAATGTGAGCACCATGCAAGACACAAACTATCGTATTTATACAAATAAAAGGGCGAGAACTTAACAAGATAACAAAGGAAGCAGAATAAGTTTACCTGGGCTAGGCATGCATATCTTATTTCCTTACTATTACCGATCTTCTGTTAATGTTTCGCCATTAGCACCATTGTTTATACCTAATGTTTCTTTTCCTGGCACCTGTATTTCAACATTTCTTATTTCTGTTTAAAGGTACATACAACATTTCTTTAATCCATTCTTATTTTTACAATATAATTCATTCTACTTTCAGAGTGGTGATGTATGTACAGTGTCACTCCGTGCCAGACACTACATTTTTCCTGCTTGTGGAAATTCCAGCCAATAGTTCTATCAGGATTGAAGGGGATGGAATGGGATTTGTGTCCCCATTCAATGATGCTACACTACTGAACCTGCCAAGTGGACTAGGATGATTGGTATATCCTCATGAGGGCTTTGCCTTTAGCCAGTGCTGTGCACAATCCAGACACTAAAAGCAGGGTTGTGAAGCTGCTTCTCTTACTGGGTAGTGGTTTCCCCGACCTGAACTCAGTGGAACTTCTGTGAGTCAGTGCCCACCAAAGTGACTCAGGTGCATTTATTTTAAAAAGGTCCCCAACCTCCCTAGTTCAAGGAAATGTTGTTCAAGACAATTTCAGCAAAACTCCATATTCCCTGGAGAAAAACAGATGCTTCTCTTTTTGCTTCTTTATCAACATGCATCTTCACTTGGCAGCATTTTTTACATCTTTTCACATGCTGAAGGTTGACATCTTTCCGCACAGGAAAGAAAAGAGCTTAGGATGTTTTGCAAGTTCATTTCTAAGGGCTTCAGTGGTCTTTCCAGCAAAGTTATAGGTTTTATTTATGCAAGACTCACAACACTGTAGAATGTCAAGAGGGCGAAGACCTTGTTGCAGTTCAGTCTTGCAGAATCTTCTGTGATCAGCAAAGGAGTAAAATAATGGAAGCAGTTGATATTGCAAGCCTGAGAACCTAGCTGTGATGGAATGACTCTCACAACCGTTCGCAACTAGACGTTGACTTTAACATTATTTATCCTACACATGAGCATATAAATAAAAATTGGATTATGTTGGCTACAATGGAAACTGAACACTAATCTACAGATGCAATTCTTTTACCATCCATAGCTAAAGGTATCTCTGGGTATCTATGGGTATGTCTACACTGCGGGTCGACAGACTTGGGCTGTGTAGACAGCATTTTGAAGTTGAGGCTTGGGCTGAGGCTCAGGCTCTGAAGCCCAGGGAGGGCTTCAGAGCCTAAGCCCCAGTCCCAGCCTGAGTCACATATCAACACTGTCTACACAGATGGGGGCTAATTTAGTTACAACTAATCAGGAAAGAGATCTTGGATTCATCGTGGATAGCTAGCTCTCTGTAGACGTCCACGCAGTGTGCAGAGGCAGTTAAAAAAGCAAACAGGATGTTAGGAATCATTAAAAGAGGGATAAAGAATAAGATGGAGAATATTTTATTGCCCTTATATAAATCCATGGTACACCTACATACAGATGTGGTCTCCTCATCTAAAAGAAGGTATACTGGCATTAGACATAACTGCATGTAAAAATGTGAAAATCCATTTTAGTAGAAATGTTGAATATGGGACATTTGGCTCGGAAACTGTGCATACCATATTAATAATAATAATATAATAATAATGCAAGACTGGAAGGGACCTTGTTAGGTCATCTAGTCCAGTCTCCTGCACTGAGGCAGGACTAAGTGTTATCTAGCCCATCCCTGAAAGGTATTTGTCCAACTCTTTCTTCAAAACCACTAGTGACCGGAGATTCCACAACCTCCCTAGGTAATTTCTTCCACTGCTTAATTACCCTGACATTTAGGATTCTAATGGCTAACTGAAATCCACCTTGCTGCAATTTAAGCCCATTGCTTCTTGCCATGTCCTCAATGGATAAGGAGGACAATGTATCACTCTCCTCTTTATAATAATCATTGCAAACATTGTTTTCTCCTCCTCCGAGTCTTCTCTTTTCCAGACTAAACAAACCCATTTTTTTTTAATCGTCCTTCCTAGGTCATGGTTCCTAGAGATTTAATAATTTTTGTTGCTCTCTTCTGGACTTGCTCCAATTTGTCCACATCTTTCTCAAAGCGTGGTGCCCAGAACTGGTCACAATACTCCAGCTGACACCTTATCAGTGCCGAGTAGAGCAGCATAATTACTTCTTGCGCCTTGCTTACAACACTGCTGCCAGTACATCCCAGAATGATGTGCACTTTTTTTTGCAACAGTGTTACACTGTTGATTCATAGTTAGTTTTGCGATCCACTGTGATCCTCAAATCCTTTTCTGTAGTACTTTTTCCTAGACAGACAAGGTGGGTGAGATAATATCTGGGATCAACTTCTGCCAGAGAGACAGACAAGTTTTTGAGCTACACAGAGCTCTTTTTCAGGTCTGGGAACTGTACTGAGAGTGTCCCAGCTAAATACAAATCAAAAAGCTATTTTAGCATAAGTAGTTAGCACATAATCAAAGGTCATTTCCCATTTTGTATTTGCACAATTGGTTAGTCCTTCCTAAGTATAGTACTTTGCATTTGTCTGTAATCAATTTCATCCTATTTATATCAGACATTTCTCCAGTTTGTCAAGAACATTTTGAATTCTAATCCTATCCCCCAAAGAGCTTAAAACAACTTTTAGCTTGGTATCATCTACAAACTTTAAGTGTACTCTCTATACCATTATCCAAATAATTTGTTAAGACATTGACTAGAACTGGACCTAGGACCCCACTCAAGACACCCTTCCAGTTTTACTGTGAACCATTGATAGTTACTCTCTTATAGTAGGTTAGCCTAGGCTTAGTATATTTTCCCTAATCTAACTACAGTTCCTATGTTGTCTGGGAGGTGAATTTTTGTTTAAATAAACCTCCACAAGCCAACAAATGGTCATGCCAATAAAAGGAGAGACACATTTATTTCCATTTCTCCCACTTTAGTGTTTTGCTTCACACTGTCCTTTACATTTGGAGCAGTCTTTCCATGCACCAATTTTTTTTCTTCTGCTTCAACTCTATCTTTCATTTGTATTCCATATGTGATCGTCTATAGCCGTCTCCTAGCTCCAGATTCATGCCTCATCCTTTGTATTGTTCCAGTCTAGATTAGATTGTGAGCTCCACAAGCCAGGATCCATGTATTGATGCTAAGGCCCTTTGCATCTGTGTTGTTACGGAAATACCAAATACAAAGAATGGTTTGTATGAGACCTATAATGGACTTTAAATATGTTCAGTTATATTCTAATAGAGAATTTCAGGGTAGGTGGATGTGAACTGCTCAATTTCCCCTAAGTTTTCCTTAGATATGAGACAATCATGCACCAATTGGGAGTTAACCTAGTGTGAAAAACATATGAAATACTTCTTTGTTTTTCCCTTGTTTTCTTCTCGTTATGAGCGAGCATTAATCTTTACAGTGGTGTTATGGGACAATTGGAGAAGAGGACTTCCTGTCAAAGGGAACTCCTTTGTGTCTAGCACTATGGGATCATGTGCTATGAAGGGACTAAGGAGGAACTGAAAACTATTCTGTGTTATAATTGAAATCAGTATATTTGAAAATGTAGAAAACATCCAAAAATATTTAAATAAATGGTATTCTATTATTGTTTAGCAGTGTGATTAAAACTACGATTAATTTCAATTTTGTTTTAATTGTTTGACAACCTTAATTCTTGGGGAAGTTCACTCCACAGTCTTAGACTACCCTCAGAGAAAGCTTTACTCTTATTGTAGAAAGATACATTGTGCCAGAGCAGTGCTGTTGTTGACCAGCTTTTACATATGGGAACACAAAATGCAGGCCATACTTACAGAATGGTGGACTCTATTCTGGGAAAGCAGTTACACTGAAAAAGCTTTGGGGCTCATAGAAGTGCCATAGCTAGGACAGGAAAACTAGGTGAGTCCTGACTTTCGGGTGGGTGGGCAATGACGAGGGGCAGGAAGAATGAGGGGCCCACCCAGGGCCGTCCTTAGGATTTATGGGGCCCTACGCAGTATTATTAAACTGGTTCCCCTATGCCGGATGGCAGCCCAAGCTCACAGCCTGGTGGGGGAGGGGGAGGAAGGACTTGACAGCAAAGGATAATAAGATGCCCGGCCTGTCTCATGGTGGCGGAGAGTCACAGTTCCCGCAGAGACTTCCATGCCCTCTCCCTCATGCAGAATGGACATGAAGAAAGTACCTAATTAAAAGCACTAAAATTTGGGAATAAAAATGTCAGTCACAGGTGTTTTGATATGCCCTAAAGTTTGTCAGAGATTTATTTGCAAAAACTTCATAGTAAGGATGAGTCAGCTGTCCTGCTGAATACAACATTACATATAATGGAATACATGATGCAGCTCTTCTCTATTTTACATTTTCTTAATCAGTATTTCTAAGCTGAATTTATATTTTAAACGTACTCAAATCTTAAACCAGCATTCCAGATTACTACATATTTAACTCACTGAAATGAAGACATTCTTTTAAATTAATCAGAGAGGTTTGGTGTGTTCATAACAATGTTCATTGCTTTTAGAAAAAGGGAACAGTAATTTACTTTGTGTGATCTCCATAACAAGAGACATGGTTATGAAATTTCACCAACTTTAAAAAAATATGTTTCCAAAGATTTTAGGTATAACAAGGATTTTGTCTTACTAAGGTACTGATTTTGCTGGAGGGTTCTTTTAAAACTAGTTCGTGGGATAGTCAGAAGTAAAGAAAGGGAAACTCTTTGTCCAGCTATCTGGAAGGGAAGGACCCTTTTCAGTGGGGAGTGGGGGGAGAGGTGGTGAAGGGATGGACCGAAAGGACACAGGAAGACTTGGAAGCACTTTTTGAGGGTATGGCTACATTTGGAATTTCAAAGCGCTGCCGCGGGAGCGCTGCCACAGCAGCACTTTGAAGTGTGAGTGTAGTCAGAGCGGCAGCGCTGGGAGAGAGCTCTCCCAGGGCTGCACGTAAACCACAACCCTTACGGGTGTAGCGTGCAGCGCTGGGAGCCCCGCTCCCAGCGCTGCCGTCCTGATTACACTGACGCTTTACAGCGCTGTATCTTGCAGTGCTCAGAGGGGTGTTTTTTCACACCCCTGAGTGCGAAAGTTGCAGCGCTGTAATTGTGAGTGTAGCCATCAGAGTGGTAGTCCTGTTAGTCTGTATCAGCAAAAACAAGGACGAGTCCTTGTGTCACCTCAAAGACTAACAAATTATTTGGGTATAAGCTTTTGTGGACTAGAACCCATTTCATCAGATGTCCACAAAAGCTTATGCCCAAATAAATTTTTATACTATCAGTTTCTGACTTTACTGACAAAAACAGTTGTGCATTAATGTAATATTTACACAGAACATGTCAGTCTACAGGACCTTAGTTTAAAGTTTGCTTTAAAAATATTTCATTAGTGAGCTGGTGAAGATTATAAAATCACATTTCTAAAAAATGCTTGCATAGAGTTTTAGATGCACAATCATCTTTAGCCTTAAATGCATGGATCTTCAGACATACAGTTTTTTAAATAAATCCTTCAAAAGACCTCCCTTATCTAAAATACACATTTTAATTACTATAGTTAAACCTGTCAGTATATACCTTGGGGTTGGCAAATGCCTGTTAAATGGCTTTATTACCCCTTGAATGTCTCTTTAACAGTTTCAATGTTGTGCTAATAGGTCTGGCAGGCTGGAGGTTTTTTCACTTTTAACTACTAGATTCCCTCCCAAGGAAGACTCACCAGGCTAGAGCAGCCATCTGTGGGAGCCTGCAAGAAGGGTCAGAACAGGGATAGGAAAACAAGAGGGTGGACACTAAGACCCAGTGGTGCCCCAAATTTTCAAGTGCCCTACGCAGCTGCCTATGTTGCCTATGCCTAAGGACGGCCCTGGGCCCACCTCCCTCCAACCCCTCCACCCAGCCCTTACCATTCAGCAGGCACCTGAAGATGAGGCTGCCTGAGGCATGCAGGCTGAGGGGTGGCCCCCACTGGGGCTTGAGCTCCGCCTGCCCTCTCAACCTCTGTCTGTAAGTACCTATATGGAGAATAGAAATTTGATAATAGAGATCTCTTAAGTGTAGCAGACAAAGGTATAACAAGATCCCGACTGGAATAAGAAGCTAGACTAATTCAGACTGGAAATAAAAGACAGATTTTTAATGGGAAGGGTAATTAACCATTGGAATAACTTAACCAGTGGTTATAGTGGATGTCCATCAATGGAAATGTTTAAATGAAGATGGGATGTTTTTCTAAAGGATATGCTCTAGTTCAAACAGGAATTAATTCAGGGAAGTCCTATGGCTTGTGTTATGCAGGGGGTCGGACAAGATGACACATTTTGGCTTTATAATTTATGAATCTATAACAAAGTTGAACTGCAATCCTGCAAAGACTAATGCAGGTGCTTAACTTTGCCCCCTGTGAGCAATCCCATGGAGTTTAGTGAGATAATTCATGCACATAAAGATAAGCATATGTGTTTGCAGCACTGGAGCTTTGAAGCATCCCTATTTCTATCTCAAATCTTGGCAGGTATGCTGGTGTCAAGAATGTTATTGGGCTGGAGCAGCTGGAAGTGTCATTCAGGTTCTCTTTCTTGAGAGGGCAGGTGGCTCATAATTAAAGAAAAAGCTCCCTAGTTGATCAGTTCTGCTCACCCACTGCAATTAGTGTTTTGTATCTGCAGCTTGCACTGCCTTCCAAGCGTAGACCTTCCAGACCATTTTTAATAGCTGCAATGAAGGAAAATGGTTAAAGGAAATGTTAACCAAATTGCAGCTCTAGCAGGAGCTGAACTAGGTGCACCTTGCACATGAGGGATGAAATCCTGGACCCCGGAGTGGATAGGTCTGTCCAACAATATAAATAAAGTCCTAGAATTTTGTGTAAGTCAGGTGGGTACTCCAGAGTCTGCATCAACCTCACTGTTATGTCCATAATGATGGTCAGAGCTATTGTTCTCATTTGTTTTCAAGTCACTGTTGTGATTTTCAATAGCTGAAGTAGCTTTTCAGTGATTTCAAACATCAATGCTTAGCCAAATATTCTCAGTTCTGGCTTAGTGCAGTCAATGATTAAGCAATCACACACTGTAGCACACCCATTGATGGACTCTAATTATGGCAAGGATTTTCATGCTGTGTGGGTAGCGAAAGGACAGTGGAGAAAGACCTGAAGAAGAGGTGTGTGTAAGCTGGTAAGCTTGTCTATCTCACCAACAGAAGTTGGGCCAAGAAAAGGTATTACCTCACTCACCTTGTCTCTCTAGGGAAAGGATAAATGATTCTGATAAAGTATTATTATGCTGCACCCAAACTAATTCTAGGTGTTTTACTGGGAGATGTAAAAAACAGTCCCTTCCCTGCAAAGATTACATGTAGTGCCTGTAGTATAGACATAGCCTAGGTATAGCTGTAATCAGATGAGTAAAGGCAACAGAAATGATGGAGTAGGGATGGACAATGATGTTTTATATATATATACACGGACAAAGAAAAAATGTGGTTGCTTCAATTAATAATATACATCTCTTTGTGGTTTTATTTGGATTTTTTAAGTATTTTAGGGGCTGGTGAACTTGTAAAAATGCAGATAATAGGATGGAAGTGTAGGAAGAGGCAGGGTTTGGTGAGAGCAAACAGAGGAGAAAGGATGAGAGAGGGAGGACATGAAGGAAGGAATGGAGTTGCTATAGGTGTGAAGGAGGATGACAAACATTGCTAAACCCAGGGTTATGAATTCAATCCTTGAGGGGGGCCACTTAGGGATCTGGGGCAAAAATCTGTCAGGGATGGTACTTGGTCCTGCTGTGAAGGCAGGGGGCTGGACTCAACTCAATGACCTTTTTAAGGTCCCTTCCAATTCTATGAGATATGTATTATTAATACCATAACAATAATTTAAAAGCATAGTGGGTTGAGCTTGGGTAGCAGACAGGAAAGAGGAATGACTGGGTGTGAGGAAGCAGTACTGTACAATACAATGTAGGAGTGAAATAGTAAACTTACAAAAGTCAAAGATGAGGAAAGTTATGGGCTGTCTCCAGATGGGCTCTTGAGGCTGGGAATGTTGTCTCCCCTGGCTTCTGCTCCTGCTGGTCACTAGAGAATGTTGGTGGCTCCAGAGGGCAGGAACCTTTGATGAGCCACCCTCAGAGGGTGCTGAGCTGGGTTGCTGCCCTATTTGGAGAAGAGAGAGGAGGTTTTGGGATCCAGTAACCTTGAGAGATTGCTGGGAAGCCCATTGTGGGGATGAGTGGGCTTCAGGAACAACTCTTTCTGTTGTTACTCCAGCTTCTGTTGGTGGCTGGTGTGTAAAATCTTCCCATAACTTGAACTGAATCAAATTAACTCAAACTTTTTTGAGATTTGAAAATATTCAGGTTCATTGTTTTTACAAAAAAAATTCATGTGCCTTTTCATTTCTTGGTTATTATTAGTAACAACAGCAAAAATCCTGAAATTCTGTAAGTCAAACTATTCCACCGCTATGTAGAACCTAAGAAAAACCAGGAAGTGCTTTGGAGATTTGTTGTATTCCATGACCTTGACCAAAGGCTAAGTTCCAAAAAAGCTATAATAGGGTTTCAGGTGTTTATCTAGGCCTACCTATATCCTTTTATCTCCCCACAAAGACTTGAGACTGAGAAGGGTGGGGCAGAGATTTAGGAGCATGTATGTCTATCGTATCCCACAATAAAGACATTTGGACAAAGTTAAACTCTTGGCCAAGGAGGACTCTACAACAAAAAGTTCCTTAGCGAAGGCTACATGGCTGCCATGTGTATGTTTTGTCATTAAAGTCACTACAATGTATTTAAGCTTTTTAAAACATAATTTTTATTCTTGTTTGTGTCTGTGTGGAGATATTATTTAAGTTTTGAGTGCAAATTTTCTCAATTTTATTTCTTTTTTCTATAACTGCAAAATGTCTATCACAGGCCAAATTCTGCTGTATTTCCTCAGCCCTTACTAAGGAAAGCTCCCATTCAAGTCAATGATAGATAGAGGGTAACAGGAGATGAGATTTGAAAACTCTAGATTCATTCTCATTCATATCTGAATTAAATCTAGTTAGTAGATTCATTATGTCCCTACCCTGAACTGAATGACCAAACTTTTTGAACTTTTCCCATTGCTCTGTTATTTCAGTCTTTGCTGTACTAGTGAAGGAAGAAATTCCTGTTGCCTACAATTAGGGTGACCATACGTCCCATTTTGGCCAGGACAGTCCCCTTTTCAAGCCCTGTTCCAGCTGTCCTGACTTTTTTTCCCAAAGGAGGCATTTGTCCCATTTACTTTTGCTGGCTTGATCAGTTGGCAAGAGCAAATGGGACAAATGCCCACTTTTGTCAAAAAAGTCAGGTGCGGTGTAGAGGTGAAGTAGGGCTGGGGAGGTGGGAAATAGCGTTCCAGCAGGTAGGCTGCCTCCCCCCCCCAGGTTTCCAGGGATGGGCAACAGCCTCCTGAGGGGGCCCCTGCAGGGTTCCAGTGACAGGCAACAGCCTCGTGTGTGTGTGTGTGTGTGTGTGTGTGTGTGCGCGCACGCGCGTGCGGGGTTCCAATGACAGGCAACAGCATGTGTGTATGTTGGAGGGGCGGGCGAGGCAGGGTTCGGGCAAGTGGCTGGCAGTGTCCCATTTTATCTCTGAGAAATATGGTCACCCTAACTACAATACCTTTCTTTTCTACTCCCTCGTAACCACAGTTATTTTTTGTATGTACAAGTGAAAACTGTGTTTTTGTTGCTTACCTGTATGCATCTTCATAATTAAGCAATAGCTTTAGCAGCAAGCTATCTAAGTGATATACTCAACAACCAATTGTACCTACAATTTATCTGCCCACACACATCCTCTTCTACATTACACCCAGTTCTTGTCGCATTTGCTCAGAACAAATGTCTGTCTTATCTGGAAATGTCCATGTACTTGTAGGTTATAAACAGAAGGCAGATACTCAGACCTCCTGAAACTAAAGTAATCCATGAAGTTTGATTATCTAGTGTCATAAACCAGGAGCTGCTGACAACAACCCGCCTTTGAAGTTACTGTATAGGTTAACTGTAAAGTGTTATTTCCCTCTTAAGATAAGATCTGATAAACTGGACTTTCCATGCAGCTGCAGCTAAGTACACCTGCCAATGTGTTTTGACTTTTACCTGACTTTTCTTTTCTCTTTCTCTCTCATATTCACATATACACTTGAACAAGATATGGGCTAACAGTTCTCAGCAGAAAACAAGTGCAAATGATTAAACAGTCTGGTAAAGTAAAATAATTATCAGTAGTCTTGGACAGGGCCGGCTCTAGCAATTTTGCCACCCCAAGCACGGCGGCACACCGTGGGGGGCGCTCTGCCGCTCGCCGGTCCCGCGGCTCCACTGGAGCTGCCTGCCGCCCTCCCGGCAACCGGCAGAGCCCTCTCCGCGGCATGCCGCCCCAAGCATGCGCTTAGGGGGCTGTGGCCTGGAGCCGGCCCTGGTCTTGGATGCCACAGACTTCTAAAAGCTCTGGAATTCACTCCTCCTCACAGCGTGCAAGTGCCCATATCTGCCCATTATTGGGATGCCATGCAAAACATCTATTTAATCTGGTTTATTTGGGTCAATATTTGGGAGGATTTTTATATTTAGTGGGCAGCAGGTGGTAAGGGTAGGAGGGATTGGTTTATGTTGTAGCCAGTTGGTTGAAAATGTTTATATTTTTCAGAGGCTACTGATTGTAATTATTATAAATTAGAAATGGTCAGGAAATAGGGGGAGGAAGGTGTTTTTTGTGCAGAAATGTTGCCCTTTTGTTGCAAAACTGAACACCCAAAATTGAATTTTTGTTTTGTTTTAGCCATATATTTTTTTAGTTTTTGAGCATTTTTTTTAATGAAAAATCATTGTTTTTAAATAAAAACAGACACTTTTGAAAAAAACCTTCATTTAATTGAAAACTCAAGTTTCCATAGAAAAAAATTGGATGGAAAAATTTTGACCAGCCCTGTTATAAACAAAGTCCAGCCATTTTAATGGTGGGTGCAATATATATTAATGAAGTAAATCTTCGCCTGTTTTCCCTGGAAAGATTCTTATTTATCCAGATTACTAAAGTTGGGGTCTGGTTTTTCTGGAAAGTTGACTATTCATTGTTTAGTTCCTTTGTATACCAAAGGCTTTCCAGATATCCAGAATATGAGTGTGACGTACATACATCCTGATTATTGATTTGAAATCAAATATTGTAGGTTTAAATATGTTCAAAATGTTCTCTGCCTGTATAGTTTTTGCTAATTTTCTGAATGTTGACTGGAAACTCCCATATATGGCTGGAACTTCAGAAGCCACAGTTGTGAATCACTCCATGAATTTTCTATTTTTTGTTTTGTGAATGCTTTTTTTCATGGCCTTCTACCTGTTTCTCAGCTGCTTTTACATCATAGTGAGGCCATTTGATTTCCTCTATTATCTGATATTTTAAAGAACTTAATTATAGTTCTAGCACCTTATTGAAGTAGTTTGTGCATAACTTTAAACTCAATAAAAATGTTTCTATGACTTCCCTGTAATTATGTTCACTGATTGTTCCTGGAAACTATCTTTGGCACTGTACCATTACACATGTCTGGGCCTGGCATTTTGGAAGAATTCTCCAAATAATTCTAGATACATTGTAAGCACTTTTTCTGTTATCTGGAATAGGCATATACTACTCTTATACCAATATCACTTATATTTCCCCAAATCCAAGATTAAGATCTACTGAAATGTTCTATTCTGATTAAATGTGCTGGATACTCTAGAGCCAAAACACTAATCAACATATTAAATACATTCAGATAAACTAATTGATTACCGGATACCTGGAAATAACCTACTACTACATAGTAATAATAATTAGAAGTGCATTAAGAATTTTTAATGAATAATTTATTCAAATAATTTTGCCTTTTGAATTTATTTGGCAATTATTCTTGGAGTTCACATTGTTTGCAAACATTACACTAAAAGAGTTGACAGTCCCAAATTTTTACTGTGTATCTAAATCACACAGAATTATTTCTATTCTCGGATTGAAGACTTGTGTAACTAGCCCAAACGGTGCAAACTGTGAATTTTACAATTCAATATACTGGGGTAGACAACCTATGGCACATGTGCCAAAGGCGGCACGCAAGCTGATTTTCAGCGGCACTCACATTGCCCGGGTCGCGGCCACTGGTCCGGGGGGCTCTGCATTCTAATTTAATTTTAAATGAAGCTTCTTAAACATTTTAAAAACCTTATTTACTTGTCATACAACAATAGTTTAGTTATATATTATAGACTTATAGAAAGAGACCTTCTAAAAACATTAAAATGTATTACTGGTACCTGAAACCTTAAATTAGAGTGAATAAATGAAGACTCGGCACACCACTTCTCAAAGGTTGCCGACCCCTGTAATATACCATTCAAAATTCACTCTTGTCAAATTCTCAGCCTTAAAATTCACTTTCTCCTAATAAAGTTTGAGTGCTTGAATGATCAAACTGAAATTCACTTTCAGATTCAAATGAATATTTGGAAACACTCCCCCCTCCCCGCCATTTATTCCAGTGAGAGTGAAGAAAAGAAGTTGGTATACATATTATGTCACAGCTGTGGCTTCAGCAGTTCCACCCATATATGAAATGCTACCCAATATGTCTTTGGGATGTGATGTCCTGTTTGTTCCATTTTTTCCTCTTCTTTTGTTTGCAAATGTTTCTGCTGAATGCATATTACTTTGTTCCTTTGTTATTGCAACATTTAGTAAGGAGGAAAAATCACCCTTTGTGTGGCGGGCTGACACAGGGCCTTCTAATGCGCTACTTAACCAGAGGGTGAGGCTTGGTGGTAAGCATGAGAGTAGCCATGCATAGTCTCTGTGTTTTATGTGTGCTGTGGAGGCTGTTCCCCAGGCCAGGCCCGTGTGAAAGGGAGAAGCCTGAGGCTACGTCTTCACTACCCGCCGTATCGGCGGGTAGCAATCGATTTCTCGGGGCTCGATGTATCACGTCTCATCTAGAAGTGATATATCGATCCCTGAACGTGCTCCTGTTGACTCCAGAACTCCACTGGCGCGAGCAGCGGTAGCGGAATTGACAGGGGGAGCCGCGGACGTCGATCCCACGCCGTGAGGACTGTAGGTAATTCGGTAGGTAATTCGATCTAAGATACTTCAGCTACGTTATTCACGTATCTTATTCACGAAGTTGTGTATCTTAGATTGATCCCCTCCCCTAGTGTAGACCAGCCCTGAGAAGGAGTTACAAGTTCTCTGATTAGGTAAACCTAGTGGCCCAAGTGCAAATGGATGGGAATATGTCTTCTGCTCCTGTCCATTGGCTGTAATTTCAGCCTCTGGTGAACTGCAGTGCAATCCTGCAGTCTGATTATTTTCAGTGGTGGATTGCATCTTTCCCCATATCCCCCCTTTGTACTCTAATGCATGCTAGCATTTATGCAGAATGAGTGAATTTTATGAATACAGTAGGTTGATAGTATTTTAATAACCTGAACACTCACTTCCAGACTACAGTACTTGTGAAAGACTTATGGGACATTATATTTTATATTATTTCACACTATACACAGTCTGAAGAACCTTGAGAAAGTCCAGCTTTCAGTATTACAGCCATCTGATGCACATTACAGTAATTTAAAGTCACTTAATGTGATTTCAATGTTGTTGAAGGACTCCATTATTTTCCCAAAAGTTTCTTCAGTTAGGATGTGGGTTAGTGCCTCCACTGAAGCATTTCAAGGATATAGGAATCTATTTACAAATTTTACATTCAGAAAAGAACAAAACCCCATGAAACTATGCCAAAATACTGTTTTTTTTTTCTTTATTCCTTTTGAACAATTCACATTCAAAGTCTAGGTAATTAAAGTAAAACAATGTATTCATTCTTGCTAAGCAAATTAGAGGAATAAGCAAAAAAAGGATGCTCAATTAAAATCAAGTGTTTTAAAGGGCTATCTTGGGATTTGTGTAATCATTAGGGGAACATCTTCATTTTGGTTTTGAAGTGTTTACAGGAACATTCTTCTAAATATTAGCACATGATAAAATATGAGCACATGATAAATCCTTGAATTTTGGGCATATTCAATCTCAAACATAATGTAAATTTTGAAAACACTTCTGATCTTCAGAATGGGTTGAAACAAAACCCTAAATCCAAATACCCTGAAATTTGAGCCCAGATCTCCTTTTGTGTTGTATCATCTCCCAGTTGCATTGGGAAATCCAGGAACAACATGGAAGCTAGTCAAATAGAAAGCCAGAGATACTATTCCATTCCTCTATTTTAGGGCTTTAAGGCTGACGGCTAGGGTAAGCCTGGGGTCTAAACGTCACTGTGAAAAGATAAGTGTCAACAAGTCAGACAGACCCAGTAGTACAGAATGTGGAGAAATATGAACTTCATAAGCTGTAGAGGAAGAAGGATAGAGTCCCAGGTTAGAGCACCCCTGGAAGGCACAAATTGGTTTACCAGTTCAAATGCTACACCTATATAAACAATTTAAATGAATAATTTACACAAAGGATTTAACCTGTTTTTCTTCTCATGAATTGTCTGTTAACAATTTGCAAATGTGATGAAACAATTCATTATTGGCAAAATAAACTCTCAAAGAATAATTCTTGGTCTGTGGCTCATTAGAAGAAGTTCATAGAATTAAGAAAATTAATGCTGCTTTGGTTAATTTTGATTGGGCACATAGGTCATATGCTATGTTTCTGTTACTGGATAGGATAAATGTAACTTATGGAATGAAATTTTCAATGTTTACACATCTGGAATTGTCCTTCCCTGACAATGTTGCCATATTTTCTTACAGTTTGCTGTTTCCTTGAACATTCATGCCATCAAACTCATTTGTAAGACTATCTCAGGAAACACAAAAGGGATACATACGCAGCCAAAGTGAATTCATTTATAAAATTTGAACACACGTATCCTGAAATTTGCTGGACTATTTTTTTTGCAATATTTGCCCAGCTCTGTTCAGTGCCAGCCCTTAGCTATCAGATCACTCTTGAATGAATATTTAATCAATTCTATTTATCAGTGTGGAATGCAAGTGAAAGCCTACATTTTCAAAAGTGACAGTGATTTGGGTTAATCCATTCTTGAGTACCCAGTTTGAGACACCTCAGAAAGGCATGATTTTCAGAAACGCTGAGTACCCACCCTTGCATAATCAGGCCTTTCTTAGATGGCTCAAGATAAGCATTAAAGAACAGAAAAACCTCACATAATTAGTCACTTTTGGAAAATTAGGCTGAAACATTTGGAGGGTGGACACTCAATGTAGAGTACTTACCTGTGCTGATGGGTATCCTCCACCTGCACTAAAAACTCCCTGCTGTGTGCCACACAAGGACTTTCAGGATCAAGACCCCCTTAGTTACACAGGCCTGGACTATACATAAACTTTAGATCGATCTAGCTACATTGCTCGGGGGTGTGAATTTTTCACACCCAAATGTTGTAGTTAAGCCAATCTAACACCCAATGTAGATGTAGCTAGATTTGTTGACCTAGCTATTGCTACTTGGGGAACTGGATTAGCTACATCATGTCTACATGATGGCACTACAGTGGCATAGCTGTAGCAATGCCCATTTTGTCCTACAGATGGTTTTGTTCCAAGAGAGGCAGGAAGAGAAGAGACCCATTAGCCAGGCTTCAGAGATACACTTTAATGATTCATACTCTCATATGAATGCTGTAGAGTGTTATACATGCCCTATCACTTAGCTTCTGTTCAATTCCAAGAAACAACAGCTGCTGAACAGTATACTTGCATTGACTGTGCCACACATAGCAGAAGGAAGATTGGTCTCATCTCCTTTGCTAGTTGTGTGCTGCCACCTGCTGGCATTATTCATTGCCTTTGTCAGTTGCTTATGTTCTCAGGGCCACACCAGTGTGTCTCCAAACACCGTTTTGAAAGTCACACATAATGAAATTACTGTTTTAACTAAAACTTTAGTCAAAGTTAAAATCTTTATGCTGTCTGGAGTGGCTCACAGCATGAGTGCCAACCTCAGGGCCAACTGTTAAAAAGCAGGCAGAGACCCCAAACTGCTTTTACATTCTATAATTAGATTTCACCAATCCAGTAACAAGTGTGAACTCCTAAAGCACTATAACAATCTTACCATGGAGTCTCAGACAGTCCCCTTGGGCATTCCAGTCTACCTTGCCACCCTGACAAGATGGACTAGGTGATAGATGGTCACTTTATGCCAAAAATCACAACAATGTTCAGGTTACTCCCAGTCCCAAGGACCAATCGCTTACCCCAGGTCAACCATACTCAGCTCTCAAATCAAAGAGAACACCTGTAACCAGTCTTGTAATAAACTAAAGATTTATTAACTAAGAAGAGAAATGTGAGAGTTATGTGCAAGGTTAAAACAGGAAATATATACACACAAATGAGTTACAATCTTAAATTGAAAAAGGTACCATAAGCTCCTATAATAAGCAGCTCTCTATGTCCTTTAGGGCTGACACATGCCAAGCAGCATGGGGATCTCTTGCTTATGTTTGGGATTTTTTGCCCTCAGATTCCAGACAGCAGAAAGATCCACCTTTTTCCTTGTCAGGGATTTTTATCCCCTTCACCCCAGAATCCAAACTGATGGGATGAGTTAATGCACAGGCCTCCCCTTCCTGGAGGGAGTGAGGAGTGCACTCAACAAGGTCTCTGCCCTTTGATGCTACACTGTGCCTCATTTGCCTTCAGTAGGCCATCTTGTGTGCAGGACGAGCACATTATCTTAATAAATGTGTTTTTTCCTGTTTGGTGATACACAATGACAGAGGTTTACAGTGCAAACGCTTTGTGACTTTATACCCTGGGATACAGATATCGTAAGTACGATTAATACATGCAGCATCCTATAAGCATTCCATAAAATCTAACACTAAACACATTCTTATAATACTAATATCCATTTAAACTATACTAATCCACAGGTGAGCCAGACTAGTGTTCAGCTATGCATTTGTCGATGTTCAGCGAGGCCCTGGGGCCTTGGCATGAGTTGGCACTGGTCTACCAGTGTCATAGCTGCCTAAGGCAGCAGTTAAGTACATTTGTTGTTCTCTCCAAAGGAGAAGGTACCAATAAGTGGTAAGCTCTAGGACCTGACTCTTTAGGGGAAACTGTGTGCTTGTAGGTACTGACAATAGGAAATATATCTGAAATTTCAGTATTTGGATGTGCTGCTCGAGTCTATCATGTGAGTTAGTTAGGTGCTGGGGCACTGTGCCCCCAAGTAATTCTCCTCAGAATGGGTAATATATGGGTGTGAGATTTACTCCTTTATTGTTCTGATGAGACTTTTACTGAATATAAATGCAAAGGGAGCTACGTCAGTAAGAACAAAATTCAACTGTCATTCAAAATGAACTGTAAGGACAATTGTACATAGTGTAGACAGACAGAGGTTAACTAAACTTCAGTTAACACTTAACGACTAGCCAGCTTTTCCTGTGAGAAAGAGAGAAGTCCCAAGAATAGCAGAAAAGATCAGAGCAGACCTCCTGTGATTGTCTCACAACTACAGGAGAAACTGTCTTAACCCAGGGACAAGTCAATTAAGACCAATTTCTGCCTCCTTTACTCCATTGAATCGTACCTTATTCCATCAACTGTCTCCTCAGAGTCAGTTGGTGTGGTTGTGGGGAACAAGCAGCATTGAGCAGGTATATGGGTGCAGAATTTGGCCCTTGCTGTTTCTCAAAGAGATTGTGGGCCAAGTTCTGCCTTGTCTTATAAGACATATGACCCCAGTTTGCTGGGGTGTCCATCTGCAAAATGCACCTTCTTTTTCAATGACAAACAGGAAACAATTTGAGGCAAAACTCCATATTGTACTACTTTATGTGAAACTGGGCCATTATTTTTCCTGATTGTACCAACAGCATCAGTATTTTTGTACAAATCTGCCTAGTAAGTGCTCAATCCCTCCCATGTCAAGGTGAGGGTATATTGACATTATTCTGAATAAAATGAGCTTATTGTCCCTCAATAATTTCCATAACAATTTTGCCTTAGTTTACAATTCAGAATGAGGATTTCTCTACCTTCCTGTGTGCCAAACTCAACATTCCAAAGAAAATCAAGTAGCAGCCTCCTGCCCTGATATCATTACCAATAATAAAAGTTCTACAGTCAGAATTTAGCAAACATTTTTATTGACGATCCACACAGAAGACTAGAATCAAACTTGCTATTTTATAATTGTATTGATTTCTGATATTAACAGCAGTAAAAACTTGTTATTGTTAGGAAAGCTGGCATCCTCAAAGACACTTCTGGAATCTCCAGGGGTAGGGAGAGAACCAACTACATGCAATTAGCAAAGGGAAAGATAGAAAATTCAGCTTAACTATTTAGGCTAAACGTGATGGCTCAAAGGGAAAGAGAGGACTTCCTCACAACCTGTTCCACGTGGTAATGGATGAAGTTCACAAAAGACTTGAAATGGTCACTGAAAACTCCAGCGAGTATGTATGACTTGAAGACACTAAGGAGGAAGTGGTTTATTAAGCAGCATCCATTTTAGTCAGTTTTCTAATCCAAACGAAGCTTTAATATCATTTTTATGGACTTTATTTTTCACAATAGTGGAAGGAACCTGATCCCTAGACTAACTTTGTTTTTGTGTTGAATTCAGTGTTTAGTTTATATGGTATAGTAACATTGCAGCCTCACGAATCAGGGGCAGATTACTGTAGCCATGAGAGTTTACATTAACTCAAGATCTGCTCCCCAGCATCCGCCGATTATGCAATATTTCCCTCTTCCCCACCCTTCCCCCAGAATGGCTTGTTTCTTACTCTTTAGCATTCTAGTATTCACTCTGATTCCTGTGGTTTATTTCCCCTCTTACTCTGCAGTTTCTCTCCATTGAGCTGAACGTTCATGCATGTTTTCCCTGTTCAGCCCTGTAGTTGGCTGGCTCTAAACCTGGGCTCAACCATTGTCTCTTTACATCTCTTGCCCTCTGGAACCCCCACTCCTGGGCAAGTTCGCTGTTTCCTGCAGGAGCTGAGCTCATTCCCAGGTTCCTCTCTGAGTCCAATTACCCCTCATCCCTGGCATTGCTTTTCAGGTCCAGCTACAGGGCACTGACAGAGAGCAGACATCCAGAGCCCCTGTCAGGGCTGCAGTGTCTGTCTGAGAAAAGGGAAAGCTGGTAACTGCCTCCATGTGGACTCTCTAGCAGCCTCTCCTCTTGGGAAATCTTTCCCTTTTTCTGTACCAGCTTCACCTTTTTAAGCTTTCATTCTTCAGGTAAAGAGCATGGTCTGCACAGGTGCACTTAATCACCATTACCTGCATGCAGGGATGCTCATTAGGCTTGCTGTCAGTGGGATGGGGACATGTCCCATCACAACCCCCCACACAGGGAATCAGTGTTACAGATTTAAGAAACAGACTGGCAAATTCTGCCTCTCCTCCCCTAGCAGCCTCAAAGAACAAGTCTGTACATGGAGATTCAGCTCTTTGCAGGTTATGCAAAACCAAGGTGATTTGTAGAGGCTTGAAAGGGCTATTTTCTTGGATTTTTTGTCTTGCTTGCCCAGCAAATGCCAACAGGGGGAGTTTCAGGTCTACTTCAGACTTCTAGTACTACAGTATCCTCAGTTATAGTGAAATTGATCATGGGGGTAAAAGTTATTGAAATTCAGGAAAATAAACACTGTACCCATGTCGTCTTAATGCCTCCTCCCCTTAAAGAAACATTTCAGTGGCTCTTCTTCAGATTGAAAGCAAAAGTACAGTTCCCATCTCCGGTTAAACTTCAGCACTCTCTTTTTTAAAAGGAGATCTCAGGGGAAATAGCTCTATACTATGTTTTATTGGAGTGGAAGAAAACTAAAGTTTCTCTGGAATGAGTCAAAACCAGGATTTTTTACTCAGCCTCCATATCCCATCTCCTGAAACAAAAACAAACGAAGAAAACCTCTCACCCCACAGCTACTATCATCTCTAGTGGCCGGGTACAGTAGAATCCTCTTCCTCATTCTGTATAGTGAAAAACCTGAATGAGAAGATTTTACAAACCAAAATTTTGCCTCCTGGCTTATCCCCAATATCAGTGCATGACAGCAAATATGTAGCCAAATGGCATGTGCAAAATATTCCTCTAAAAGAGAAGAGGAGAAACTGTGGGCAGTAAAAGATATTTTAAAATATTAGGAAAGTTGGTCTCTGTTCTTGAAAGACAAACACAAAAGCCACTTTTATGTAGCAATTATTGAATGGGATCTGGTTTTGTTAAGATGCTCTTATATCTTTTTAAAAGATAGGTTGGAAAGGGTTTATGCAATGCAACAATGTAATTCTACCAATCACTGGCTCTAATTTCGTTAGCCACTGCACCACAATTGCAGTTTTTCATTTCTCATTTGTTTTTTGTTGTCACTTAGACATTGTCTTCACAGTGGAAACACTCCATCCTTTTTTGTGTCTGATACTGGCTGCTCAATTAGGCCATTTCTATACTACAGAGTTTTGTCCATGCAAGTTCTGCAGACAATCTTTCTGCTGACTGGCATTTCCAGGTCTTCATCAATGTAGTAACTTTTTTAAAATTTTGTATTGATTTATCAACCAATGTATTTTAACAATTTTGTCAATAGAAAGAGATCAACTCAAATGGTTTTAGCTACTAACCCGTTCAGATGGCAATATCATCATTCATTCCTTACTATTTTTTCCTCAGTGTCCCTCTGTAACAAATAATTGTGCAGGTAACAGCAACATTTTCATGTAAACCAAAGTCGTAACATACATCAGTGAAGTACATGATTGCTTTTTCTGGGAGAAAACAGACCAATAATTTCTTCATCTGCAGCAGACAAATGACTAATCCAACGATTAACATGAATAGTGCACCTACAGACCTAGCCATATAATTAATTCCCCAGAAGCAAAGAGTTTCAGCTCTCTGAGCATGCATTCAACCCCAGCAGGCTCAGGGTGTGGAAATCTAATTCCATTTCCAGAGCTGCTGCTTTTAGCTGACAGCCTGAACTGCAGCACCAGGACCATTTAAATAACATTTTATACTCTTAGACACAATGTCACTTTTTCCTTGTGCCCCTTAAAGTGACATTTCACTTGAGCAAGATTGGCACATAAATACTGAAATGTGATCACATGTATTTTATGTGATTATCCATGCTCAGAAGAGGAAGTAATGATCTGATAACTGATTAGAGCTCTAATAGATGTGAAAAGGAGAAGAGCTAGAGACTCAGCTAGGAACTAAACTATGTTATGTGGAAGGCACAGATATTATGATGATGAGCAGCAGTTCAACCCCCTAAGATAGATGGATGTACTCATTTTTGCAAGATAATCATATTTCATTATTATCTGCAGCATAGTCACTTATTTTTATAAAAAAAATTATAACAGGGAGTTGAAACTCAGTGTATAGGGTCTAAGATGCCTCTTTGTATGTGTAGACTATAATACTAAAAATCAATCTTTTAAACCACCATAAACATCATGGTAACCTGTAAAATAGCAAAGTAATTGTAAGCACTGACCTAGACATGGGAACTCAAAGATGTCTCTGACTGAATAATATTCTTAATAGAAACTAATGGCAAATGGGAATATCACTGAGCATTGCCTTGATACACAACTTCAAATGCCACATAATCCAAAGTAAAAAGTAATGTGCATGTGTTCCCAAAGATACTCAAATGGAGGAGCTGTATATCAAAACCTTATTTCCTGGTAATGAATTTTAAATAAGTGCCCAGGGGCATCAGGTCACTGATGTTTCTACTTTGCAAACTGGGTGGGCTATGAAAGCTCTTAAAACCCTTCAAAGCAAAATTTTTTTAAACTAGATTTAACTGACCAAAACTTTTCAAGAAAAATATCTGAAACAATTAGGAGAATGAAAACCAGGTCAGAAAACTTGGCTCGTGGCTGAGGATTTACATAAATAGGCCTAACCTTTGACTTGAAAATAAAAGGTAAGTACAGAGCTCTGACAGAACAGCGGGTCATTGGCATTTGTTCTGTAAAGTACTGCCTCTGATGCTATGACAAAAATGTCAAGAATTCCACTGATCATTGTGCACTGATAGGGCTCAAAGGTATGCGGGCAGGCTAGCAGAAACCAGCCTACCTGACCAATTGAAACTGTGGTACTCCCACGCATTTTATAACCTGCAAGCTGTGAGCGTGGGAAAGGAAATGAGGCCTTTGGAGACTAATTCCTTCTAAAAAGGAGGAAGATGCCTTCCCGGAAGGGTGATTTTGAATTCATGTGGTTTGGGCAGCATATAAAATAGTTACTACACAGTCCTCAAGTGAGCAACACAGTGGTTGCCTCCAAAGCAGGTATTGTTCAAAAGGCTTTATAATCGATATTGAATTTACTAGTCAAGATCAATCCAAAATTTAGCACTATTCAGTTCTGGGATTTTGTCAAGGCTGGTCTCTACTTAATAGCAATACACAGCTGTGGAAATAATGATAGTGTGTGGTGGGTTAACTGCCTGAAATATTATGTCTATTCATTCGATCCTAGGTGGTGATCCTAAAGAGTAAGCACAGCTTCATGTTATAGCATACATCTGTGCTATTTCCTTTTTGTCTGGTGATGGCTCCATATTTAGGAATCTGAAAGTAAAAGATGAACCAAACAAAACCACATTTTGCATTTTTTGTGTCTACTTCTATCACAGTAACACAGAAAGCTATGAAATAAATCTTCACATTTCTACAGTGAGCAAAGAAAAAAATCATGAAAGCCAAAACAATAAATGAAAAATGTTTTATGTTCTTATGTTACACAGAGACAGATTCAGTTTCTTATTACACTTCTAGGCACAAACGTACATAAAATATCCTACAGGCTGTCTCCAACTTGTTTTTCTAATTAACTAAAAGTGATCCATTACAGAAAACCTGAAGGAATGTCAAAGATGCTCCTGTCTGTACTGTTTTTGTCTCACTTGCTGCAACAGAAAGGGAAGCTGTTGATGCCTGTCTAGTAGATTATTGAAGGGTGGCTGTACTTTTGGTATTAAATCAGGAGAGGTTGGAGATGTGGATTAATTGTCTTTCTTCCTCACTGACAGACTCCCCCTGCAGGTCTCAGATAGGTAAAGCTTCCATTGGAGTTCATGGAATTTAAGAACAGCCACTCTTGTGGCTAACCTCCCAATCATTTCTCTTCCCTGTAGCATTCCTTACACTTGTAGACCTCTGTGGCTGCTCACAGATGGGTTTGATCCAAAGCCTATGGAAATCAATGGAAACGCTGCCAATGACTTCAGTGGGCTTTGGATCAAACCCAGTTTCTGCACCATAACTTAGAATCTTCTAAGAATGAGATGTGGGATAATACATAATGGAGAGCAGATACTTCTCTATACCAAAATAGGTTTTGGAGGGGGGTGGGATTGACTGCCCTGTTAATGATCATCACGTTTTGTTGGGGCAGAGGATATTTTCACAATTTCCCCCCATCTAGTTCTCACTATCCTTCAGCTGAGGAAGTCTGCACAGAACAATGTTGCTTGATTGGCCTCACAGGTATAGTCTCTAGAACACACGCTCCTTGCTGTCACACAAAGGACAACACAAAAGGGATGTCTCACATACAGTGGGCCACTCACTTACATTTCCTGAATGATTAATAGGCCAGACTGCATGAAACTGCTGGGATTAAAGAGATATTAAAACAACTTACTGCCAAACTCTTGATATGTCATGTATATATGGCACTAGACCTAGCCATAGTCCATCCCCAGCTTCGTGCCTCAGCTAGGTTCTACTCTGATGCAGCATTATTGCCATTTTGAGTGGGCAGGATCTCTTTGGGCAGTGGCTGCAGAGCAGCTCTATGGCTTCTGCTGACCCTCACCTTTCTTCCCAAAGGTTAGATCCATGATTCCGTTGTTGCCAAGTCTACAGCCGCAGACTAGGGAGAATCATTAGGGGGAGGCAGTGCTTCACCCAGTATCCCTTCGTAGCAGGGGACTCCCCATAACTGAGTGACAGGCAGAGAGGGTGACCAGATGTCCCGATTTTATAGGGACAGTCCCTAATTTTGGGTCTTTTTCTTATATAGGCTCCTATTACCCCCCCACCCTGATTTTTCACACTTGCTGTCTGGTCACCCTACAGGCAGATGGAAAATGAGGAGTTCAAAAGATGCCTCCCCCTCCCAAGCACTGGAGCTGGCTGAAACTCTGAAATGCCAACAGGTACCCATTGCTTGCAGACCATTGGTAATGGGGGGAGCTCAGCTCAGGTCCCCTATAACACCCTTTAACAGCTAATATTTTGCATGAGTCTGGCTGAGTGTCCCCATCTTCAGGCCTCCCTTTTTTATCCACAAAGGTCTTCCTCTGTAAAGGGCTACTGCTCTCCCTGTCCAGCAGTAGCTTCTGTGTCTCCTCTACTGTGCGGAGAATGGGGCCAAGAAGCAAAGAGATCAATGGAGGGTCCAAGTTCATTCTGAGGGCCCCTGGGACCTGACTATCATAACTCATAGACTCATAGACTCTAGGACCAGAAGGGACCTCGAGAGGTCATCGAGTCCAGTCCCCTGCCCTCATGGCAGGACCAAATACTGTCTAGACCATCCCTAATAGAAATTTATCTAACCTATTCTTAAATATCTCCAGAGATGGAGATTCCACAACTTCCCTAGGCAATCTATTCCAGTGTTTAACTACCCTGACAGTTAGGAACTTTTTCCTAATGTCCAACCTAAATCTCCCTTGCTGCAGTTTAAGCCCATTGCTTCTTGTTCTATCATTGGAGACTAAGGTGAACAAGTTTTCTCTCTCCTCCTGATGACACCCTTTTAGATACCTGAAAACTGCTATCATGTCCCCTCTCAGTCTTCTCTTTTCCAAACTAAACAAACCCAATTCCTTCAGCCTTCCTTCATAGGTCATGTTCTCAAGACCTTTACTCATTCTCGTTGCTCTTCTCTGGACCTTCTCCAATTTCTCCACATCTTTCTTGAAATGCGGTGCCCAGAACTGGACACAATACTCCAGTTGAGGCCTAACTAGCGCAGAGTAAAGCGGAAGAATGACTTCTCGTGCCTTGTTTACAACACATCTGTTAATGCATCCCAGAATCACATTTGCTTTTTTTGAACAGTATCACACTGTTAACTCATATTAAGCTTGTAGTCCACTATGACCCCTAGATCTCTTTCTGCCATACTCCTTCCTAGACAGTCTCCTCCCATTCTGTATGTGTGAAACTGATTGTCCTTCCTAAGTGGAGCACTTTGCATTTATCTTTATTGAACTTCATCCTGTTTACCTCAGACCATTTCTCCAATTTGTCCAGTTCGTTTTGAATTTTGACCCTGTCCTCCAAAGCAGTTGCAATCCCTCCCAGTTTGGTATCGTCCGCAAACTTAATAAGCGTACTTTCTATGCCAACATCTAAATCGTTGATGAAGATATTGAACAGAGCCGGTCCCAAAACAGACCCCTGCGGAACCCCACTTGTTATACCTTTCCAGCAGGATTGGGAGCCATTAATAACTACTCTCTGAGTACGGTTATCCAGCCAGTTATGCACTCACCTTATAGTAGCCCCATCTAAATTGTACTTTCCTAGTTTATCTATAAGAATATCATGCGAGACTGTATCAAATGCCTTACTAAAGTATCAAATGCCTTACATCCACCGCTTCTCCCTTATCCACAAGGCTCGTTATCCTATCAAAGAATGCTATCAGATTAGTTTGACATGATTTGTTCTTTACAAATCCATGCTGGCTATTCCCTATCACCTTACCACCTTCCAAGTGTTTGCAGATGATTTCCTTAATTATCTGCTCCATTATCTTCCCTGGCACAGAAGTTAAACTAACTGGTCTGTAGTTTTCTGGGTTGTTTTTATTTCCCTTTTTATAGATGGGCACTATATTTGCCCACTTCCAGTCTTCTGGAATCTCCCCCGTCTCCCATGATTTCCCAAAGATAATAGCTAGTGGCTCAGATACCTCCTCTATTAACTCCTTGAGTATTCTAGGATGCATTTCATCAGGCCCTGGTGACTTGCAGGCATCTAACTTTTCTAAGTGATTTTTTACTTGCTCTTTTTTTATTTTATCTTCTAAATCTACCCTCTTCCCGTAAGCATTCACTATATTAGACATTCCTTTAGACTTCTCAGTGAAGACCGAAACAAAGAAGTCATTAAGCATCTCTGCCATTTCCAAGTCTCCCGTTACTGTTTCCCCCTCCTCACTGAGCAGTGGACCTACCCTGTCCTTGGTCTTCCTCTTGCTTCTAATGTATTGATAAAAAGTCTTCTTGTTTCCCTTTATTCCCATAGCTAGTTTGAGCTCATTTTGTGCCTTTGCCTTTCTAATCTTGCCTCTGCATTCCTGTGTTATTTGCCTATATTCGTCCTTTGTAATCTGACCTAGTTTCCATTTTTTATATGACTGCTTTTTATTTTGCAGGTCATGCAAGATCTCGTGGTTAAGCCTAGGTGGTCTTTTGCCACATTTTCTATCTTTCCTAACCATCGGAATAGCTTGCTTTTGGGCTCTTAATAGCGTCCCTTTGAAAAACTGCCAACTCTCCTCAGTTGTTTTTCCCCTCAGTTTTGATTCCCATGGGACCTTACCTATCAGCTCTCTGAGCTTACCAAAATCCGCCTTCCTGAAATCCATTGTATCTATTTTGCTGTACTCCCTTCTACCCTTCCTTAGAATTGCAAACTCTATGATTTCATGATCACTTTCACCCAAGCTTCCTTCTACTTTCAAATTCTCAACGAGTTCTTCCCTATTTGTCAAAATCAAGTCTAGAACAGCTTCCCCCCAGTAGCTTTTTCAACTTTCTGAAATAAAAAGTTGTCTGCAATGCAGTCCACGAACTTATTGGATAGTCTGTGCCCCGCGGTGGTATTTTCCCAACATATATCTGGATAGTCGAAGTCCCACATCACCACCAAATCTTGGGCTTTGGATGATTTTGTTATTTGTTTGAAAAAAGCCTCATCCACCTCTTCCACCTGATTAGGTGGCCTGTAGTAGACTCCCAGCACGACATCACCGTGTTTTTTACCCCTTTTAGCCTAACCCAGAGACTCTCAATACTCCCATCTCCTATGTCCATCTCTACCTCAGTCCAAGTGTGTACATTTTTAATATATAAGGCAATACCTCCTCCCTTTTTCCCCTGTCTATTCTTCCTGAGCAAACTATACCCATCCACACCAACATTCCAGTCGTGTGTATTATCCCACCAAGTTTCAGTAATGCCAACAATGTCATAGTTGTATTTATTTATTAGCACTTCCAGTTCTTCCTACTTATTACCCATACTTCTTGCATTTGTATATAGGCATCTAAGATACTGGTTTGATCTTGCCTCCCAGCTTTGCCCTGACCCTCCTTTCTCTCTGCCATTATAGCCCGTGCTCCCTCCTGTTTCCAACCCATCTCTCAGGTCTTGTTCCCCACTTACCTGTGGGCTTTGCTCACCTGTCCCCGTCGAACCTAGTTTAAAGCCCTCCTTACTAGGTTAGCCAGTCTGTGCGCAAATAAGGCCTTTCCCCTCCTCGAAAGGTGAACACCATCTGTGCCTAGCAGTCCTTCCTCAAATGGCATCCCATAGTCGAGGAAGCCAAAGCCCTCCTGGCGACACCATCTTCGCAGCCAGGCATTCACCTGCACGATGCATCTGTCTCTGCCCGGGCCCCTACCTTCGACAGGAAGAATTGAAGAGAATACCACCTGCGCTCCAAACTCCTTAACCCGTACTCCCAGAGCCCTGTAGTCACTCTTGATCTGCTCAGTGTCACACCTCACAGTATCATTTGTGCCCACATGGATGAGTAGCATGGGGTAGTAGTCAGAAGGCCGGATAATCTTCGACAATGCCTCTGTAACATCTCGGATACGGGCCCCTGGCAGGCAGCATACCTCCCGGGATGAACGGTCAGGGTGACAGATGGGTGTCTCCGTCCCCCTCATCAGAGAGTCTCCAACCACCACTACCCTACGTTTCTTATTATCAGTGGTGGCAGCAGACCTCCCAGCCTTAGGGATATGAGGCTTCGCCTCCTTAACTGTTGGGAGTGATTCCTTCTCTCCTGTATCAAGAAGAGCATAACGGTTATCTATTACCACAGCAGGAGGGTTCACAGCAGGGGTGGAGCACTGCCTGCTGCCAGAAGTAACCAGCTGGCTGTGTCCACCCTGAGCCATCTCCTCCTCCACTGGTGTGTCAGTAGTCCTGTGATCTGGGACAGCTACGTCAGCTGTCTCCGCATGGATACTGTCCAGGAATTGCTCATGGATACGGATGTTCCTCAGCCTAGCCACCTCCTCCTGTAGCTCTCCCACCTGCTGCCTGAGAGATTCCACCAGTAGGCACCTTTCACATTGGATGCCACACCCAGCCTGGATATCAGTAAGTGGAAATTGCAAATTACAGTCTTTGCAAGCCCACACCAGAATCTGGGTAAAAGCGTCCATGCTTTGGTGCTCTGTCTGGCTACAGGCGCAGGTGGAGGAGACAGAAGCAATGCTGGCACAGGTGTTGTGGGTCCTCCTCACCATTGTAAGCCTTCCTCTGTCAAACTCTCTCAAATTCCCGTCTGCAGCTCCCAGTCTGCTCTGCTCCCACAGATGCTGTATGTACTCCTCCTTCACCTGGAGAACTCCCTTGCGAAACTCCCTGTTAGCAGCTCCTGTTCGCTAAGCTCCCTGGTCGCTTGTGCGCAGCTTTATACAGCCCTGGCCTGAGTGAATGCCCCACCCACTGGTTAAAGCTCAGCCAATTACCAGAGGCTTCTAGCTTTCAAACCTTCCTTGGTAACTCCACCTCCAACTGCCAGCTACAGCACACGGTCCTTCAAACAAACAAACCAAACAGACTGACAAACACAAGCTCAGCACACGCAAGTAACCCACAAACACAAACACAAACACACACACTGCAGACAGTCACTTACCCCACAGATGCTGTATGTGCTCCTCCTTCACCTGGAGAACTCCCTCCTCCTGCAGTGGCTGACTATCATCGAGTGCAATCAAACAGTCTTGTGTTATAGGTACAGAGATGCTGGCAGAGGTCCACAGAGATCTTGGGAACAGGCGGATCACACATGCTCCATTTCAGAGTTACAGCCATGTTAGTCTGTATCCGCAAAAAGAACAGGAGTACTTGTGGCACCTTAGCGACTAACAGATTTATTTGAGCATAAGCTTTCGTGGGCTACAGCCTTACTTCTTCGGATGCATAGAATGGAACATATATTGAGGAGATATATAAACACATACAGAGAGCATGAAAAGGTGGGAGTTGTCTTTACCAACTCTGAGAGGCCAATTAAGAAAGAGAAAAAAAACTTTTGAAGTGATAATCAAGATAGCCCAGTAAAGACAGTTTGATAAGTGTGAGAATACTTACATGGGTGGGGAGATAGATTCAATGCTTGTAACAGCTCAGCCATTCCCAGTCTCTATTCAAACCTAAGTTAATTGTATCTAGTTTGCATATCATAGACTCATAGACTCCAGGACTGGAAGGGACCTCGAGAGGTCATCGAGTCTAGTCCCCTGCCCTCATGGCAGGACCAAATATTGTCTAGACCATCCCTAATAGACATTTATCTAACCTACTCTTAAATATCTCCAGAGATGGAGATTCCACAACTTCCCTAGGCAATCTATTCCAGTGTTTAACTACCCTGACAGTTAGGAACTTTTTCCTAATGTCCAACCTAAATCTCCCTTGCTGCAGTTTAAGCCCATTGCTTCTTGTTCTATCATTGGAGACTAAGGTGAACAAGTTTTCTCCCTCCTCCTGATGACACCCTTTTAGATATCTGAAAACTGCTATCATGTCCCCTCTCAGTCTTCTCTTTTCCAAACTAAACAAACCCAATTCCTTCAGCCTTCCTTCATAGGTCATGTTCTCAAGACCTTTAATCATTCTTGTTGCTCTTCTCTGGACCCTCTCCAGTTTCTCCACATCTTTCTTGAAATGCGGTGCCCAGAACTGGACACAATACTCCAGCTGAGGCCTGACCAGCGCAGAGTAAAGCGGAAGAATGACTTCTCGTGTCTTGTTTACAACACACCTGTTAATGCATCCCAGAATCACGTTTGCTTTTTTTGCAACAGTGTCACACTGTTGACTCATATTAAGCTTGTGGTCTACTATGACCCCTAGATCTCTTTCTGCCATATTCCTTCCTAGACAGTCTCCTCCCATTCTGTATGTATGAAACTGATTGTTCCTTCCTAAGTGGAGCACTTTGCATTTATCTTTATTGAACTTCATCCTGTTTACCTCAGACCATTTCTCCAATTTGTCCAGATCATTTTGAATTTTGACCCTGTCCTCCAAAGCAGTTGCAATCCCTCCCAGTTTGGTATCGTCCGCAAACTTAATAAGCGTACTTTCTATGCCAACATCTAAATCGTTGATGAAGATATTGAACAGAGCCGGTCCCAAAACAGACCCCTGCGGAACCCCACTTGTTATACCTTTCCAGCAGGATTGGGAGCCATTAACAACTACTCTCTGAGTACGGTTATCCAGCCAGTTATGCACCCACCTTATAGTAGCCCCATCTAAATTGTACTTTCCTAGTTTATCTATAAGAATATCATGCGAGACCGTATCAAATGCCTTACTAAAGTCTAGGTATATCACATCCACCGCTTCTCCCTTATCCACAAGGGATATCCATTTGTACTCTGTTTCTAGGTACATACTGGGTGAATGATTGAACCCAGTGGGCTTGGAGATTTTGTGAGGTTCTTGAACTTTTTCAGACATTTCATGTTTTACAATGATGATTTCAATGGGCCCAAGATTTAACTCCAGGTGCCTTAGAGGGGGTTCAAGATGTCATGTTAAGATAATGCACTTTTTTTGCATCAACATGGAAAGGATTTTTAATAAAAAGACTTAATGGATTCATTTGTAGTTAATATGTTTATAGTTAATGTCTTGTTTAAAGATGCAGACTCTCATACTCATTTCATCCAATAGGTAACCATGACTCTCACAGAAATGCGAGATGCACTGATCTGTTGGAATGCAAATTAATTATAATTCCTCTTTGCCTATAACCAGCATAAAATGAACCACAAGGGAGATGTGAGAATCATTTACTCTCAGGGAAACCAGAGCATGGAAATCAGGACAGTGGTAACTTTGATTTGCAGTGTGTAGGTACTTCGCTTCCGTATTGAAGGAGGAAAGGAAGAGGGCTCATCAGAGAAATGCAATGAGAGTCTGATACAGAGGAAAAACCATTCTGCTGTCACCAAATATCATCACTTGTTAGGAAATACTGGATGAAGCAAGCAGGGAGGGGGAGGAAAACTTAGGCCATGTCTACATCTAAAATTTTGCAGCGCTGGTTGTTACAGCTGTATTAGTACAGCTGTATAGGGCCAGCGCTGCAGAGTGGCCACACTTACAGCAACCAGCGCTGCAAGTGGTGTTAGATGTGGCCACACTGCAGCGCTGTTGGGCGGCTTCAAGGGGGGTTCCGGGAACGCGAGAGCAAACCGGGAAAGGAGACCAGCTTCGCCGCGGTTTGCTCTCGCGTTCCCGGAGCCACCCAGCAAACCGCAGGGAAGGAGACCTGCTTGCTCGGGGTTCCGGGAATGAGAGAGCAAACCGGGAAAGGAGACCAGCTTCGCCGCGTTTGCTCTCGCGTTCCCGGAGCCACCCAGCAAACCGCAGGGAAGGAGACCTGCTTGCTCGGGGTTCCGGGAACGAGAGAGCAAACCGGGAAAGGAGACCAGCTTCGCCGCGTTTGCTCTCGCGTTCCCGGAGCCACCCAGCAAACCGCAGGGAAGGAGACCTGCTTGCTCGGGGTTCCGGGAACGAGAGAGCAAACCGGGAAAGGAGACCAGCTTGATTACCAGAGGCTTCCTCCTTCCACGGAGGTCAAGAAAAGCGCTGGTAAGTGTCTACATTGGATTACCAGCGCTGGATCACCAGCGCCGGATCCTCTACACCCGAGACAAAACGGGAGTACGGCCAGCGCTGCAAACAGGGAGTTGCAGCGCTGGTGGTGCCCTGCAGATGTGTACACCTTCAAAGTTGCAGCGCTGTAACTCCCTCACCAGCGCTGCAACTTTCTGATGTAGACAAGCCCTTAGATTGGTCACTGCATGGGGCTAAGGCTGAGAAGTCAGAAGACTAACATATAGCAGCATAACGGCTGGAAGATAGTATAACCTGTTTTAGTCATCATGCTCTTCTTTGCTGCCAAGGCAAATCGGGAGTGATTTCAGAGGAGTTACTTCCAATTTGCACTGGAGTAATTGGGATCAGGTTACACACATGCATGATTGCAAATCTAGCAAGTGTCACTTTCAAATATGCTAAATGTTGTGCATTTTCTAATAGTCATCTGGATTGTAATATTTTTTGATTATCTCCTGCTGTGCTAAAGAGCTGTTCAGAACATTCACATAGAGGAAGAAAACAGGCATTCGAAAACAAAACTTGTAATATTGGGCCAACATTGCTTTATTGTTTTCCAGTATAATAATAATAAATATAATCTCAAAGGGGCCAAATTCATTAGGAAATTAGTTGATGGTTTAATATACATTGAAGCATAAATGTGTTGGAAAGAATCTTTCAGAATACTTTACAGGACTTATCTGTCTTCCACTAAAAGATGCAAGGAAAAAGGATTGTCCTCATAAACTGACAGATCTTGTGGATGATGAGCTTTTCCTAAATGTTCTAAGACATCCCATTGCCCTGCTACTTACTAGAAGCTGCACCGGTTGAAACAGCAGCAGTGGACGATGAGGGCTTTGGTTTTTTGAAATTTTCCAGTGTGACTTGGAAAAAAAAAAAGCTGCCTCCTTTGAGATCACTGAAACTGTTTCCAACTCTGCTAAGAGGAGGTTACTCTCTGGAATCTGAAAGTAAATTTCTTCTTTGAGTAGTCTGGGGAAGGCCCAAGCACAACATGATGGATCACATGTCCATCTTTTTTTCCTAAGGTGTCTTTCACTTTGACTCTGAACAGTTCTACGCATTTTAAAGCTTGGGTCTAAGTTTTAGTGTGGACCTCAGAAGATAGGCTGGAATAATTCTTCAGCTAAAGGGAACGGTGCATAGGAATAGCTGTCTCAGCCAAGCAGGCTATAGTGTCAGATGTGTAATACACCACTCAGAAGGCATGTCTGTCATATGTTGCTCTTTAGACACCAAAGATTTGACCTCCTTCCTTTCTGTATCTGGTGGTTTCTCCAGCAGTGGGAGAAGTTTCCCCTGTAAATAGAAATCAGACCTCACCAGTAATGCTTGAAAATTTGCAATCTGTAATTACAATTTCATTGATAAATGTGACTTTCCCCCCAATTTATACAAGCACTTTGACTTTTTTGTCCTGGTGCACAGACACTGAAGGTTTTTCATGGCTACCTCTCTTCCTCATTTTGACTTGGTTTAGTAGTGGGAGGACAGAAATATTACAGGAAAGTTTATTCTCAGTATACTTTTGATCTGGCTCAAACCTGAAGAAATGCCTGGCAGCTAACAAGAAAGACAGTTGTAAAATGTCCAGCCTGATTGTGAGACCAAAAAACAAGATGATTTGAGATAAGTACCAGAAATAAACCTCTAAATCTTCACCAGTTCACCAATGATTAAAATATAATCCATTATTATTTACTCTTTATAGAACACCAAGTATGTGCCAGGTGCTTCACAGACAGAGATGAAGACAGGTTGCCTGCCCTGAACAGTTTACAGTCTTAATGGACAACATACAGGTAAAGAATGGGAAATAACAAAAATCAAGTGAGAGAGAGAGTAATGTTGATTAGAGTGGCTTGTTGATTCTGTGATTTTTGGTTGAATTGTTACTATTAATCCTCTCAAGTTAATACTTGGATGGAGGGAGAAATAGGGTTTGTAGGCCTCAATATAGGGTGGACTTTAAGGAGGAAGGGGTGGAAGCATGGTGAAAGGGGTCAGGAAGAGAATCCAGGTGCTGCATAGAAGAAGGGGCAGAGATGGGAATGGGAGAATGTATAGTGATGCACAGAAGAAATATGCCGAAGCCATGTGAATTCAATTTCGCAATCAACTACGTATTATCAGCGCTTCTCAAATAATTAATAAGCCCTTTAATGGTTTACAGGTAGAGCGAGTATTTTGTTGTTGTGGGAATGATTTTTTGGAAAGATATTTGTGTTCTGCCAGGTGAAAAGATTTAAAGACAGTGAGATGTCTGGAGAGGAGAAGTGAGGTGGAGTTTCCAAAAAGCATATTTTGAAATATCCGTGGGTGATCCAGAGACTCAGATATTTGGATTCTAGCCTTGTGCTTTAGGGTTCTGTCACTTAGGTGGTATAACATGAGCTTGATTATGAATCTACAAAATTGTGTTTGCCTACAAAAAAGTGAAGCCCATCAATTGCCTAGTCGTTTTGCCTGTAGTTCTTCATAGTTGATAGGTCACTTCACTGGATTAGAAGCAATACTATAGCAAATCATATAACTCACTATCTGGAATTAGGGAAGGAAGACCCCATTTCCATGATGGTACAGTAGCCAATTGAACAAGAAACTATTATATTGTCTGTTACTGGCAGATTGCCTTATCACTTACCATTTTAGATGTTTGGAAATAAAGCACGTGGGAAAGATTTTTATGAGTGAGGATATGTTTAAATAAATAAATAAATTCATGCTTTTACAAGAAGTTTGATTTTAAGTTAGCTTCTGTGACTCATATAACAAGGGAGCTTTATGTGATGTGAACTAGTAGTTAATCTGCATGAGTCACTACAGTGTGATTTCAACACAATTAGCTTCATTCAGAGCCAAACTGAGGGAGTGTGGAGTATTATGGCCACGAAGATTTTGCAGTCTTGAATATTTTATTACATAAGGACCAATATCTCACTGGCCTAAGATGTTGTATTTCCACTGAAGTCCACTCCACTGCAATCAGCTGAAGTGGTTTCAAATGTTATACGTTTTGGTCAAAACTCAATACTGATTGAAGTCAATGGATTTGCCATATAGTCTAGTCAGGATTATTTTCATGGATTAAATCAAATGCTTGAAATGAAACAAACAAACCAACAAACCTCTTGAGTTTTTTCTTCTCCCCACTTTTGAAAGGCTCTGGGTATCTTGCTTGAGTCCAGACAAGAGAATTTGCATATACTCAGTATGGTGCAGCAGGACAAACTCAACTGAACCAAAACTTTCCTACAGTATTAGTTTGAGACTGTTTAAGCTAATTTTTTTAAGGAAATTTGTTGTGTTTATGGAGAACTTGTAAATCAAAGTCAAAGTTATAAAGTCAAAAAAGGGATTGGACATCTATATGGAGAAGCAGAATATGCCAGAGTTGTCATAATTAATTATCATGAATTTTGGAAAGGATATTAAATCTTCTGCTTAAACCAATCTCTATTAATAAATACAAACATGGAGCCAGAAAACTTGCCAAGCTCTGGGGGTGACTTCTGCTTCCTCTGTTTCTGCTGCCAGTTCTGCAGTGGGTTACTCCTCCCAGGGGCAGCGGCGGGGGGTGGGGGGTGGGAGTGGCATCAAAAAGTTTCTTTTGAATAGGAATCCACGATGTGCTGCAGCTGCTCTGGCAGCAAAGCCCTCAAAGATCAGTTTCTGCACCAGAGTCACTTTGGTAGCCTCATCTGGCTCCTGCTGGCTCCCTTTTGGTCCTGTACTGGATTCAGGGGGGTGAGAAGGTTACCATTCTAGCTAACCAGACTGTCGTGAAGAGTCGGTGGCTCCGTGCTCAGTGCAGTACCCAGCACCCAGTCAAACCCCTCAGAAAAAGGACAGGATAAGGCGGGTTCCTAGAGGTGTAGTTCTCTTTCTTGGCTTTCTGGTAGTTGGTCTTCAGCCATTTAATCTGCTCCTTGCACAGGGTCTGGTGAATCAGTGCTGCTAACTTTTTTGTTATTAGCTGGTACGCATGGTCATTCCTGAAACTGTTGCTAAGTCGAGCTATTTTCTCACCATGCACCAGAAACTGACCAAAATCTGGCTGTGCTCCCACGACCAATTGGCAGCACGTTTGGCAAAGGATGACTTTTTGTCAGTGGCCATCACAAACACAGGGGAAGGTTTACATGATAGAGCTTCGGCCCGAGCCCCCACAGGACCAGGGTTCAAACTTTTCTGGGGCTGAGTCAGACAGAATTGGGTGCAGACGAAAGGGGGGTTGTGCTTGAGCCTGAGTCTCGGGCCCAGTCTTACACTGCATTTTAGACATACCCTTAGAGATTAATTCAAATGTTGGAGGTGTCCCATATCTGCCTACTCCATAGTTCCTACACCTTCCTCTGAAGCCTCTGTTCCTGACCACTATTTGAGACTGGATACTGGACACTGGACTAGATGCATCATGGATCTGATCCAGGGTGGCTATTGCTAAGTTCCTAAGTTATCCTTTGAGTTTTTGAATTTTTCAAACTGAAATAATAATAATGATAAAATTCCCTAAACAATGATCAGAGATTCTTTTTTTCTTTGGGTATATACTATAAAAAATTTAAACATTGTATAAATTGTTGGTTGGCTGATATTGGGGGTTAAAATATACATTTATTAAATATAATGTTAACCTCTAAAAGTTGACATTTTGCTGTATTAAATATGGCATTTTCCCCCATTAAAAATACAGCCTTATTAATGGGACATTAATATGCTAGATAATATTGAGAATGTGGGACAAATTAAAATCTAGGTGGCTCACCCATGGCTCGCATCAGCACATTTATTAATATAACTCTAATCTCACTTCCATGCTAAAGTTAACAAGATTCTTTTTGTTGGTAGAGATCAAGGTCTTTTCTTGGATTTTGAATATGTCAGTCTGCATTTGTTCAAAAGCCCTTTCTGTGCACCCCTAAAATTAAAAACATATGTACATCAGAACTTCAGACCTATGAACACCTCAGGAACGGAGGTTGTTTGTAACTCTGAAATGTTCATAACTCTGAACAAAATGTTATGTTGGCTCTTTCAAAAGTTTACAACTGAATATTGACTTAATACACTTTGAAGCTTTACTATATAGACTAAAAATGCTGCTTTTAACCATCTTAATTTAAATGAAACAAGCACAGAAACAGTTTCCTTACCTTGTCAATTTTTTTTTAAACTTTCACTTTTTTTTGGTAGTTTACCTATAACACAGTACTGTACTGTGTTTGCTTTTTGTGTGTGTGTGTGTCTCTGCTGCTGCCTGATTGTATACTTCCGCTTCCAAATGAGGTGTGTGGCTGACCCGTCAGTTTATAACTCTGGTGTTCAACTATACAATCAAAAAATGTATATTTAAGACAATATTTAATAGCAACTCAAAAAGTTCCTTTTCTTCAGTTCAGTTTCTCAGTTAAAGGTGTGATGACAAGTTTTGCAGACTTGTTGAGGGGAACAGGAGAGATTGTTACTTTGTATATTTCCTCAGTTTTCATATAGCAGATATAAAGAGCATGAGATAAAATATTTAAAATCTGACCAACATAACACATTTCCCCTCTGCTCAAATAATAATAAAAATTTGAATGGCTAATGTGTTGAATTGTTTTGGCTGGAATGATGATAATTTTATAATTTGTATCAATGAAGCCTCTTTTGTAATAAGTAATCACAACTTTACCACCAATACATTATTTTCAAGCCAAACATTTTTTGCCTGATGCTTTAACCACCAGCCCCTAAAACTCACTGTTCCATTTTTACAGTTAACAATGTACCTGACAGCCTTTCCATTCAAGCAAAGATCTTTGTTTATCCACCAAAGTAGAAGTCAGCTTTTGACTTTATCACAGTCATTTTTATGTATGGATTCTGTGAGGTTGGCATTATAGATTTTCTGATCAGATAAACAAGTGCAGAAGGCCAAAAAGTGACTGGGATGAACCTTGGAGGACAAAGTTTATCTGCTGGAGCATTTCCTGTGCGCACTTTGAAACCTTTCAAACTGGCTTCATCAAAGCACAAGCCGACTCATTTCAGCTCCCAACTGAACAAACAAATTTACTGCTTATCATTGTTGCCACCTCATTCTTTAATTTACTTTTCCTTAGTAAACCAGTGCATGTTAAATGAACAACCTGGTTACTACAAATGGTAATTCCTGATTTTTAAAAATAGGGAATAGTTCACCTGGCGTTAAGCTTTTTGTATAGCATATTACAATACTCTCTCCCTCCTCACAAAATCCCTATATACACTAGAGTTTGTTGTAAATACACAGTGTGGTATATAATGCCCTTGAAGTTAGGACCACTATGTCTCTATTTAACATCAAATATCAAAATAACATTATGGATTTTTTTTTTATTTTGGGCCTACTCCTTTCTTTCCAATCAGAATTCTTACCTTGGGGCTTACGAACCCAAAGCTTACACTTAGGACTTATGTAGCCTGAGAAAATGAATGATGGTTTAAAAAAATGTTGACTAACCCATTTCAGCAAATGCATTTTAAAATATTTTAGCACTTAAAGTAGACCAATCAAACTAATGTATTTTAAAAATCATTATTTTTGTCAACACAAGTTGCTAATTGGTGTTTAAAAACATATTACTTAACATGTGTTTGCTAGGGCTGGTCAAAAATTTTCCATCAAAGCTTTTTTAATGGAAAATTAGGTTTTCAACTGAATTAACTTTTTTTGGCAAAATATGCCTGCTTTGTATAGGAAATGTTGACTTATTGTTGAAAAATCAACTCCCCTAAGGTACCTTGGTGTCATAGCAAGAGGACAGACTGTGATACTTTAGGAGAAAGATGAAGTCCAGCCAGGGAGCCTGAACCAATGAGGCAGATTGGAGCATGAGGCACTCTGGTTACATTTCCAAAGAAAACTTTTCTGTTTGGCCAAAAATTATTTGGTTTTTGGCTGAAATTTCTTAGGCTTCAGCTGAATATTTTAGACTTTTGATTTTTCACCATAAAGTTGCAAATTTTGTGGGAAAAAAACATCTTCCAACAACCTGTAGTGTGAGACGCTATTTTAACATGTTTCAAAACATTACTGATTTTCCCAGTCCCACATCCTTAATGAGTCACAAGAAAATGCCGTTCCTAAGATTCTCATTGGTAGCAAAAATCTGATACAACAGAGGAAATCATCTGTTCCTCCCAGAAATTATAGTTGTCATGGCGCACTATGTGGTATTGCTTCTCTTTCAAGAGTCACCTATAAAAGAAGGAAAGAATGCTACATATTTGAAATTTGGTCTTTATTTTCAGAGTTGTTTGACAGAGTGTTGTGTATAGGAAGTTCTGTGGCTTGTATGGTGTCAGTACTCTAGATAGCTATTGGTTTATCTCATTGTTTGAGATAACTCCGGCTGTGCATGGAGTTTCTTCTTTCTCATACGCTGTGTTCTATGTGCCATCTTTCCTTCCTTTCTTATGGCTTGTTTCTCTCTCTCAGTGGGTGGGGCTGGGGATGGTACAGCTGCACTGGAGCAGCTGCTGGTGTGGAGTGCTGGCTCCTGGGATGGGTGGCCCCACGTTCTGCTCCTTTCGCCGCTGCAGTTCCTGGGAGAGTCCTGCAGTTCCGCGGATGCTGTTTGATATCCACATGCGCAGGTATATATTTGTATCTGCACAGGGCTCTTCAGATACACTAGTGTATACTCTTTATACCAAACAAATGTGAATTTATCACATCTTAGTTTCCCCATTAAAACCACAGACTATGACAAGTAGAGATTGAGGTTTTGTGAACCTTGTGAATTACATTTGGCTTTTACAGAGTTTACTCAAATTACTTCAAGTTCACAGATGCGTGCAGCTGGGAGGCCACTCCTGCTCCCACCTCTCTCTGATCTCCCGCCCCACTGCCGATGGGAATGATATCCCCCACCCATACTCCTACCTCCGGCTCTCAGCCTGGTGGGTCACCCTGGGCTTGACACAATGATGCCAGCAGCAGCAATGGTAAAAGCTGAGCCATGTTCAAGCAGTTGTACTGGGAGTCCTGGGTGTGGGGCAGTCTACCTGGATGTCCTAGGAGCCCAAGCTTCTGAGGAGCTAGGAGTTTGGGAGCTGGAACTTCCCAGGCTTCCTGGATCCTGGCTCCCCATTAGCCTGCTGAAATGTTTCTTAGAAATTTTTCTGGCCAGCTCAATGGCTGGGATACAGACAAATGGATCCTCCTGCTACTCCAATTACATAATCACGTACTATTTTTTCCACAGGACCCTGGCCTTGTGTATTGGTTTTTTTTAACTTTATAACTCTGTAATAATTAAATTTATAACTCCATAATTTTCTAGAATAAGTCATATTAAATACAAACATGATGTTTATTTTTCAGAGGTTCCTCTCTCCACAAAGCCTCTATGTCAAGAAAACTGCTCTCCATACATAGGAAATTATTCAGAAGAAGGGGAATGATTTCCTTATGTATGTTAGAAATTGCTTTACAATTAAGTACAGATATAGGTCAGCAAAATAAGTTCTTTGATCTATTGCTACAAGGAATTCAGTGTAAATACATTTCTTGATAAGAGTTGCTACTGCGTAATTGCATTTATAAACTGCGTAGTGTGCTATTACTCAGGAAATGTATTCACTGATATGCGTGTCTCCAGTCTGCCTCATGGTGAAAGGTTTGCTTTTTCTGATATTTAAAGTTCTTAAGTATTTTTAAATAAGGCGATTAAACTTGTGATGGGATGGAACAGTGCACTAATAGAGAAATAAATTGCAGAGTATAGAGAACCACTGTTGAAATAGAGATAAATTGATTGTTTTGAAACAAATGCATTTGAGATTAAATCATAAGACAAATATTAAAAAGGATTAATCTGAACTCTGACTACAGCTGAGCCTCATCCTTTTACCATCACTGACTCTCTACACTGCAGTTATCAAAAAGTTTTGTTCCTTGCATTCTTATGGAACTTTATTTTAGGAGAATTTAGTACTCTCCATATTTGGAGAAAACCTCTTCAAAATATATACCATTGCCGCTCTCTGAATATCAATTCCTGCTTACCTAGTGGCAAAATAATACCATTGGTTTCAGTGGGACTCCTCAAGTAAAGGGATCAGGATTCAGCCCTATGTTAGTACCATTGTATTGCATCACTGCCATTACTAGTATGATGATTGCAGAAGCTTCCACTATTGCTAAGGATATATAAATATTTCTATTCTAGCCCCTGGGTTCAGTCACTTAGAATTCCAAAAACCATTGCCCTACTGGGCTCAATGTACATGGGCATGGTCTCTGCCTAAAAACAATTTTCTGTGTGTGTGCAAATTTGAGGTACAGACACAGAGAGAGACTCCGGGCGCTGCTGGAAGGTCACCCCGGTCCCCGGAGCAAAAAGAAAAAAATTGAAAAAAAATTCCGGACTTCCGAGACCGGGTCCCCGCCGCCACGCAAGCCACCCAGGGCTCACCATCTTCAGCTGCAGAGAGCGACTTGACCCCGGTCATTTGGATCGGGCACTTGGAAGTTTTTTACAAATTTTGCCCAGAGACTCCAAGCAGTGCTGGAAGGTCACCCCGGTCTATTTAGTCTTTTTTTTTTTTTTTAATTTGGGGAAAGTATAAAAAATACCACTCTGTTAAAAGAAAATAAATGATGACCTTTTCACAAAAAGCTCTAATGCAGAAGCAGCTGGAGGTAAAAAGTGGGAGTAGCATGGGAAATAATTCTCATGGAATAGGTGTGTCTTTCAGTGCCCTGGGGAAAATTCTTTTTGATTTGACTGAATTGTGAAAATCTCACTTTGCCAAGGCCCTAGGGTATACTGACCCTTTAAGGTTGGAGGGTGAAGTCTCAGGGTCCAGGCTCCCCCAGGAGTTTTACAGCAGACAGAGACCTAGGGAACAACAAAGGCAGATACTGAGGGAGAGGAAGTTGTCCTGAGGTAGCAGTTGGTTTCTCTTTAATGTCTAGACCTAGAAATCTAGTAGTGTGGGGTGGAGGCAGGGTTCCCTTCTCTCAGCCACCCAAGACAAGTTTTGGGAAGGATGGCACCATATAACTTGCATCCTCCCACATCAAAAAGGGGAGACATTGGTAGGAAAAAGGCCATCTCACTGGCAGTGGAGAATGCAATTGAACTGTTTGGTTGTGCCTCCAGATTGTGGAGGAGCATTGGGAAAATCCCAGCCCAGCAGGCGTATCTGGCGAGAAGGAGGTGCTTTGGCTGAGAAGGTTGCCTTTGAGTTTTGTTTAGTTGAAAGACTTCACTGTCATTTTGGGCCTGGATGGATGGAGGTAATTTTAAAGGGCCCACTGGCCAGCTCAGAATTGCATCTCATTACAGTAGCATTGGCATGATTTCTTTTTTCAGTGACATTTGAAGCAAAGGTTGGCTGTACTGTACATGTGTTTGTAGCTAACTAAGTGGCACAGTGAAAAACTTGGTTAAGAAAACAAAGGCGCTGCAACTAATTACTCCCTTCAGTCACTCTCATCTCGTAAAATGCCCTCAAAATGAGCGAGAGCTCCACAGGAGGGAGCATTATCCAGGTGATGGGGTTCTGGAGTGGGAGTTAGGAGACCTGCGCACTCTTCCTGGCTCTGCTACTTCTGACCTTGAGCAAGTGTCTCTTTGAGTCTCTGTGCCTCACTTTATCTGTAACAAGGAGGTAACGATATCCTTCTCTGAAGTCACTTTTAGAGCTGTGGGGGGGAAAGCCATACTTTTCTATGTGTGTGTTTCTTTCAAAATACCTTAGGAAATTATATATTTTTAAAAACCTGTAAAAGAAAACATTCATGTTGTACTGTTAAGCAAATGTCGGGAAAGGACAATGTTCAGATTACATGCAGACTCTGATCTGAGCCCCCTTGTGCCTATGCATTATGGTACAAACTCTAATTACATAATCACATACTCGTTCCCAAGTAATGTAGTATAATATGTGATTTTTTTAATAACCTTGGATAGACATGAAAGCCCTACTAATTATTTTACCCTTATGCACTCTTTATTGTCATAGTAGACCACCTTATTTTTATTGTCTTGGGGTCTCATTCTCATTTATGCAATTTCCCCTCTGACAGCTGTATGCAAAAGAGCAGTTGCTGGAAGAGAGGAAGAGGAAGGATGTGTGAGCAGAGGAAAAAAACCCTCCTGTAAGATGCAGAGGGTAGATGCCTGAGATACTTGCTGAGCAAGGGAAAAGAGTGAAAGACAATTTGTTTGGAATTTTAGCTCAGATGTTTGTTTGCTGTGGAAGGGGAAGGCTTCTATTTATTTGGCTGAATAGTCTAACCCAAACCACATCACTAACAGGTGCCCAGATCCGGGACAGACTAAGACGGCCATTACATAGTGGCTAATAAAGTATTGGAAAGACGAAAAAGGAAATATGTAGCTATGTGGAGTAGGAGGCTACAAGAGATCACATCACGCCACACTTCCCTCATCCCGGCTGTACTCATAATAAAATAAAACATGTCTATGCTATAATCTGTCCGGTGGTTAAAAAAGTACTAGGATTCAGGGTTCTGAAACTCTAATCTCAGTCTGCTACTAATTTGCCACGTGACCTTGATGGCATAACTTAACCTCCATATGTCTCAGTTTACTTATCTGAAAAAGAAGTTTTAATCTTACAGAGACAGTACCTCAGAGGTGTTGTGAGGCTTGTGTGTAAACCAGTAATGAATCTTTGGATGACAGGTGTGACACAACTGTGAGGTGTTATAGTTATGATTAATAATAATGTAAAAGGTTGCACTGGCATACCCAATTGTGTGTATGAGGAGGGGGAGGTGATGGACATTGACTGTTCCCTTTCTAGGGCTCTGAAATCCCTACGGCTTCTCTTTGACATGTCTCTTAACCCGAAGCAAGAGATACCTGCTGATGAGATAACATACTCTAGAATCTCCAAGCGGGAGAGCAGTCGTGTTACTGTGTCTATTTCACTTCTGATATGTTTGATACTTATGTGTGAATCAAACCAAATTTTTGTAACCCAGAAATTATATTTACATGGGGTAAAACAAGGGTTTGGGGGCTATCCCACCAGGGCAAGATTTAGGCAATTCAGGTCCTACGTACGCCATAATAAGGGGCCCTCTGTGGTTCCTACCTCAATTCCCCACTTCTCAAAGGAATGGCAATCATATGGGACCCCATTCTTCTAAGAGAAGCAGCAGCAGAGACACCACTCCCTTTCAGAGAGACAGGGGTAGCAACAGCAGGGTCCCCCAGTATTGCACCCCAATGGCTAGGGTGTATGTGTTACGTGGGCCGCAGGTTGAGAACCACTGCGCCCCCCCAACCCCTCCACAGTCCCTCATGCCAAGTGCCCCCACCTAGAGCAGGGCCAGGAGCAGAGCCCTGGGTGCTGGGCTGGGCAGTGGGGACCTGGACCCCCATGTGGGACCGGGCAGCTGGACACCAGACCCTCATGCGAAGCCGGATGGACAGACCCCGGGACCACTCTGTGTGTGGCCAGGTGGCCGACCCCAAGACCCCACTATGAGGGGCCTGGCAGCCCGCAGATGGACTTGGACCCCTCTCCTCAATGTGGAGCTGGGCAACTGGATCCGACCCCTGGAGCTGAGCCCCACCTAAAACCCGGGGGTGCTGTAGAACCCAGGCAAAACTCTAAATCCCAGCACCCCACACCCCCTCACTGCACAAAGCTGCTCCCCCAACCCTACCCTCAGACCCACTCTCTCCCACCCACTGCGGCACTCACCAGCCCACTGCTGGCAGCAGCACTTCTGCAGCTGCCTTTCTCTCTCCTCCTCAGTCAGACCCGCCCCCTGCCAGACCAGTGCTGCAAATGTTGAATTTTTTTCAGCACGCAGCTGGAGTGCAGCTGTGTGCTAACTGGGCCGCCTGCAGGCCGCAGGTTGAGAACCGCTGTTCCACACCATTCATGATTTAATAGACCTCTACCATATTTCCCCTTGGTCGTCTCTTTTCCAGCCTGAACAGTCCCAGTCTTTGTAATCTTTCTTCATCTGGAAACTGTTGCATACCCCTAATCATTTTTGTTGCCCTTGTCTGTACTTTTTCCAATTCTAATATATCTTTTTTGAGAGGAGATGACCAGAACTTCATGCAGTATTTTAAGTATGGTCAAGCCATGGATTTATATAGCAGCATTATGATATTTTCTGTCTTATTATCTCTCTCTTTTCTAATGGTTCCTAACATTCTGCTAGCTTTTTGACTGCACACTGAGCAGATGTTTTCAGAGAACTATCCACAACGACTCTAGGCTCTTTTTCTTGAGTGGCAGCAGCTAATTTAGATCCCCTCATTTTGTATGTATGGCTGAGATTATTTTTTTCAATGTGCATTACTTTGCACTTATCAACATTGAATTTCATCTCTCAGTTTGTTGCACAGTCATCCAGATTTGTGAGATCCCTTTGTAACTCTTTGCAGTCTGCATTGGACTTAACTATCTTGAGTAATTTTGTATCATCTACAAATTTTGCCACCTCATTGTTCCAGATCATTTATGAATATGTTGAACAGCACTAGTCCCAGTATAGATCCTTGGGGGACTCTGTTATTTACCACTCTCCAATGTGAAAACTGTCATTTAACCCTATCCTTTGTTTCCTATCTTTTAACAAGTTACTGATCCATAACTTGAACTTTTCTCTTATTCCATGACTACTTACTTTGCTTAAGAGCCTTTTGTGAGGGACCTTGTCAAAGGCTTTCTGAAAGTCCAAGTACACTATATTTCACTGGATCACCCTTTTCCACATGCTTGTTGATACCCTTAAATAATTTTAATAGATTGGTGAGGCATAATTTCCCTTTACAAAAGCCACATTGATTCTTATGTTCTTTACTATAGTTTCAATCAATTTGCCTGGTATTGAAGTTAGGCTTACTGATCTGTAATTGCTACGATTGGCTCTGGAGCCTTTTTAAAGAATCAGCATTACGTTAGCTATCCTCCAGTCATCTGATACAGAGCTGATTTAAGCAATAGGTTACACACCACAGGTGGGTGGGCTGGGTCTGTTTTCTTCTCTTCCTGCTACACGCACATAGGCCTTGGCTACACTCACACTTTACAGTGCTGCAACTGGGGTGTGAAAAAACACCCCCTTGAGCGCTGCAAGATACAGCGCTGTAAAGCGTCAGTGTAATCAGGGCAGCAGCGCTGGGAGCGCGGCTCCCAGCGGTGCATGCTACACCCGTAAGGGATGTGGTTTACATGCAGCGCTGGGAGAGCTCTCTCCCAGTGCTGCCGCTCTGACTACACTCACACTTCAAAGTGCTGCCGCGGCAGCGCTCCCGCAGCGCTGCCGGGGCAGCGCTTTGAAATTCCAAATGTAGCCATACCCTTAGATTTCTCAGCCACAGTAGTGTTGATGTTGATTCCCCAGGACTGAGTGGTCTTGGAGTTAGCACCTTATTGAGATGAATGGGGCAGTTCACATTCTCAGAGCTATTGTTTCAGACTGTCCATAGATGCAAACAATCTTGCTGCATCAGTTGGCTCCTCTGACATTTTCAATCTCTTCACAACCACGAGGGTTAGAAAATTTTTAATGGAAGTTGAAATGTTGATGTCATTGCTTAACTCGTGGAGTTGTGGCTTTAGGCATGGGCCTATAGTGCTTTAGTCTGACCCTGTATACCACTACATTATCCAATGTGCAATCTTTGAGTCTACAGATTGGGCCCCAAAGATTCTTAAATCATCTGTATTACTACAGAGACCAGCTGATGTATGCAGTCTAATAAGCCACCATGCCAGCTCCTAAACTGCATTTTACTGTAATATGAAGAACTAAGGTGAAGGAGGTAATTGAAATCACAGTGGTACTGTGATATTAGTACATCTCACTTTCCAAAAGAAATCAGCTTTTGAATGAAGAACAGTTGGTTCAAGCTGAATACAGGCAACACAGAAGTAGTGCTGGTCATAAAGGGGAAATGATTTGAAGAACTAGCCAAGAAACTGTCTCTCCATTCTATTGGAGGCATAAAACCCCCATTCGTCAGAGTGCTGCTAAGCAGCAGTGTCCGGTTTGACTCCTCTCTAAGTTTGTATGTTCACATAGCATCAGGTATCCAAATGCCTTCCTTCACCTCCAAGGTGCTAAGAAACCTTGTCCCTTCCTTCCAGATGAGGGCCTAGCCACAGCGATCTGTTCATCTGTCACCTTAAGGTTGGATTACTGTACTTCACTGCATCCGAAGCTGGATGTTAAGATGGTACACAGACTCCAGCTGGTACAGAAAGTGGCTGCCACCTCCTCTATGGCTCAGGTTGCTGTTAACACACTAAGCCCATGCTTCATTCCCTCCACTGGCTTCCACTCAGCTTCCAATGCCACTTGAAGTTTTTGGTCTACGTTTTCAAAGCAATTAATGATTCAAGTCCCAGTTACATTAAAGTCCAAATTTGGACCTGTGAACCACTGTGACAGTGGAGTTCTTCTGGGATAGGGCAGCACACAAAGCCCAGTACAAAGTATGTGAAAGTTGGGGAGAAAATATTCTCAGTTGAAGGGATCTGACTGTGGAACAAAAGCCCAGAGGAGGTCAGGCTGTCCTTAGGAAATGCTGCAAAACCTTCCTCTTTCAGAAAGCCTTTCCCTCAGAAGAATGATACACACAACATCACTGACCCAACAAACCCTTACCAACCACAAATGAATGAAAGAAGGAAAATCTAAGAATGAAAAATACTAACCCTCGCACAGCTTTTATTCTAGTTAGAAAGAAGTGTCAGAGAATCCATGGAGTCCACTAGGGACTTTCCTATTGCTACTGATTTTACATGGAAGGCATTTGGATACTGCTGTGAGGTGTGGCTGTATAAAAACCTATGATAGATGGTCTGCAGTGATACGAGTATGGAATGCTGGGATCATACTGTTCAGGCAATGCACTCTGCACCATGTCCACATCAAGAGCATGTGATACTGCAAATCTGTCCTCCATATTGGTTCTGCTTGAGAGGCTGGATTAGTGAGGGATCTGTGGCATGGGTGGTCAGTGCTGCGACGTATTTATGCTAACAGGTGGAGAGTGTGATCCCTTCCTCTGGGAAAGCTTTAAATTTGTAAATGGTGGACTCTGTTGCTTTTGGGGATCCAGGGAGTGTGTGTCTCACCCCTCTTCCCCGTGACTAGAGCTGGTTTAGGTGTGAGGGTGTCATTTCCTTGTGAGCAGAGCTGCTTTGTAAGGAGAAGCTGTCCCATGTCTGAGAGCAGACCTGGTGTCAGCAGAAACATTCTGCACTCCTGCCCCTGAGCACAGAGCTGAGTTGGGAGATTGTAGTGTCTTGAGGGTATCAGGATCCACCACTCCCCACTCCCACCAACTTATGGGCAGCTAGTGCTGGTGCCACACAATCCTTGCTAACACTGTCCTTCCAATGAAGCTAGTACTGCTGCTTGTAGCACAGTAGTGCATGCATTGGACTGTCTGGCATGCTGCCTGACCTTAGCATTTGAGACAGGTGCGGGAATGCACTGCAGCACCATGATGCTTGTGCTATGGTTACATGGCCTTAAATGTGATAAGACAGCCGCTTTGGAACCCATTCCCCCATATTTAGAAGAGGGTTTTATAAAGGATATTTTTTCTGTCAAAGTATGTGAATAAAACAGTGCAGGAAGATGTCGTGACTAACACGAGGCTTTTTTTCAGGCAGCAGATGAAGCTGGTTAGTTTTAGAAAGGAGTAGGAGTCAGAACATTCAGCTTAAGCAGACAGACCATTCCGAGCTAAAATCAAGGGGAAACACAGAGACATTGGGTCTAATCACTTATGTATCTGGTTTCAAAGAATTGGAATACAACGCTGGATTTATTATTGAAGTTATACATTATACCAGACCGTTATCGTTTTATAGTAGTGACCGGTGAGCACTTCATATCAAGAAATAACTTGGAAATGCCACCCCAATTCCTTCTAGCTCCAATCATTTTTATTGACTAGCTTTCAGATACTGTGAATTAGCCCAGCATGACTCCTGGTGGCAGGTACCATATTGAGCCAGTATGGACAACAAAATCCAAGGCACAAGCAATAAGGCAACTGAAGAGGTGGCTGTTTCTGTGCCTATTTCATCTTATTCAACCTCCAAAAAATAAGTAAATAGACTCACAAGACCAGTGACTTTAGAGATCAGAAAAACCACATAATCTAGGGGTTCTTAAGCAGTTTTTATAGGGCATGCTACATTTTAGAAAAGAGGGACTAGAGGACACTGCCCTTTGCATGTATGTTCATGTACAACATATCACCCTTGTATTCAGAATCACACAGACTTCCTCCCTTCCCACTTGTGATCAAATGTCAGTCCTGTGGCAGCAACATTAGTTACTTACTTGGAGAACGTCAGAGTAAAAAAGTGTGTAGTGCCTTTTTATGTAGCCATTTGAAATGTGGAGGTGAGCCAGCCCCATGTGACCAGACAACTCTCTGAGGACTCTGTAGGCTAGCAAACCATCATTTGGGAACCTCTACTCTAGTCCATCTCCTGCCAGTGCAGGATATTTCTCGATCCTACCTTCTTGAGTGCTTTGTCCAGTCTAGTGCCATATTTGTAAAATGATGAGGCTTTAGCTACTGTTTTAATTATTGTATAATGTTCATATCCTGGGATGGGTGACATAACAGGATGGCTTGTCCCTTAGGATATATCTAAACAGCACCCAAAGCCCAGGCTCTGACTCAGCTTTAAGCCCGTGCTCCACTTCCCTCCACACACAAATCAGGCTGACTTGAGCTAGGAACCTGTCTGGACTCAGGCCCACAGACCTTGCTGGGGGTAAGGCAGAGTCCAAGTTCTGCTGGGACCCAGGCATTTTGCAGTGTGGACACAGCTCGTGTCCAGGTTGCCAGACTTGAGTTTGGATCAATGTTGATGGCTCTAGTTGCTAGGAGTGTGTAGACACAAAATAGGTCGGCTGGATGTGTTCACAGGCTAAAATCAACCAAAACACTTGATGTCAACTACTGGGAATGGACAGACAAATTCTCCTACAACCCACTATGAACCAAGCCCTGGTGAGTTTCTTTCTTTCTTTCTTTCTTTCTTTCTTTCTTTCTTTCTTTCTTTCTTTCTTTCTTTCTTTCTTTCTTTCTTTCTTTCTTTCTTTCTTTAAAAATGGTTTTCAACAATAATAAATAAACCTTTCATTTTCATATTGCCTCTCATTCCAAAAGAATTTTTGCCAACATGACAATGGGTTTTTGTATTTATATATGATTTGATGTGAAAAAATATCTCTTGCCGTGAAATCTCAGGGCCATAAATTGTCTCTAACACAATGTAGAGAATTCTACAAAATTTCCTATAAAACACAAATGCTCTGATTTTTGCACAAGGAAACAAGAGCTACATTCCTGCAGCTCCAAATAACCTCCCAACATCTCTCCTCATATTTCCAGGAGAACAAGGAACATGCAGAAGACTCAAGGCCCTTTGAGGATATCAAAGATTATAACAATGTAGTATATATTACTTTCTAGGATGAAGAATATCACCTACCTACTGAATTCATTTCTTTAAGATTGCATGTTTATTTCTGGAGCCAGTTTAAATGGATTCTAAAGGGAAGATGTAATACAACAGAAAAGCTTAAAATCCATAATACCTTGTTCTGGCAATTGCATGGGTCTAGATCATGGATTTACCATTAGCCCTGAGTTAAGGAGCATGTAGCTCAGATGGTCACAATTTGGTCTCTGGTTCCTCTCATGCTCCAGGTAGGCAAGTAATCTGTGCCAACCTAATGCAAATTACTTCTCCATCATTGCTGGGTCAGCTGTGGTGACTGATGCTTTGGGTAGGGATAGAGTCAGGGCTCACCCATTCCCCACCCCTCCCCAACCATTCCTTGCCCACCTGCATGGAAGGGGAAGTAGTGACCCAAAGTAGGCTGTTTTCCTCCCAGTGCTGTGGCTTGTAACGTCGTACGAGCAGCACACACAAGAGAGTAATGAGGTACCTTACCATCCCCCATGCTCCTCTGTGTGGGTTCCTCAGATGAGCCAAATTTTTGCCCATAATTTTCCTGTTGTTTCTCAAACAGGACTTCAGGCAAGTGGAGGGAAAGAGTTAAGCCTGAAGGCTTCTGGGAGCATCTCACCCAGCTTGATGAAGGCATTTCCTGCCGCACAGCTTTACAATGGTAATTTATAGCACAGGATGTAAATTTCTCTCTTTTGCTGATTGAAAAGTCAGAGATTCTGGGCCATGTTCTTCTGTGGTGCAGCTGCTTTGTCTCACGCTGCTGGTCTCACTCGGCCCTGAAGTCCTTGAACAAGCCCAGGAGTGCATCATTGCAGGGTAAGGATGATCCTCCAGCAACACAGAGCTGATATAGGGGCTCTTATGCCATTCCCTCTTGCTACCAGGATACCCTTATGTTGCACTAATCCCCAGCTATGCTTTTGGTCCAAGGTGGTTTGTTGTGGCCCAAAATTAAAGCAGTCCTCCAATTAAAAAGTTGAGAGATTTGCATCCTGTGCTGTAGCACGGCGCAAAGGGACTGGCCTTATACAGAACAGCTGTATATCAGGGCAGTGAAAAGGTGAGCTTTAAACTCACACTCCTGACCTGCACTCTGCAGGTTTGTCACACTCCAGGATTGGCTCAATAATTACTCTGGGCCCTTGCAAATGGTGCTCACATGTCCTCACCTGGGGGTCTCTTAGAATTGTCCCACCTTGCTGTGCTTTTTAAATTTGGGTTTCCTCACAGTCAGACCTTTCTTAAAACTGCTTAGCTTTTTTCTAGTACACCCACATGCTAACTCCAGCACAAAGAGTGGGCTTGTGAAGCAGCAGCGTTTTAAAAAAAAACCGCAAACTCTGATCTCAAGGCAATCTTTCCCTCCCACTTCCTCCCCCTTCACCAGGGGTGTGAGTCGTGGTGCTTCAAACTTTCTCTGAGTCATCTCATCAAGCAGCTTGTAAATACTTGAATGCAATCATCAATGTTAAGTTGAGGTAATTAAGGAGAGGCATACCCTGCGCAATGGTGGTTCCCCCACCCCCAGACTTCTCTTTATTTGAGATGCATGGATCTTTTCGGTAATGGGATAATCCTATTTCCTTATATCTGTAGTATACTTCCATTGGTGCCATCAGAAGTACTCTCGTTGTAGGAGAGAACAATGAAGTAAGGCCTAATAGATCAGGTATGCTTCCTACAGGCAAGATAACACACTAATATCCTTATGGGTGCTTTTTTAAAATGCCTATTCTTGTTTAATCAGATAGTGTGGTATTTTTGGACAACATCCTCTGCTATTTTTGTTGTTGTTGCTGTTGCATTTTTGAAAGTTCAAAATTAAAATGCCAGTGTTATAGGGGAATGTCCCTCAAACCTCCTACCTACCAACCTCTGCTTGAGGAGACCTAAGTGCTAACCTGGCCAATGAGCAGATACCATGGATGACCATTTCTTATTAAATGGTCAGAGTGTATGAACTGTAGCTAGCGAAAAAATGTCATCTTATTTTAAAAAGCCATCATTTACTGTGTCTTAGTTACATATCAACATTTACAAAAGAAAAAGTGTCAGTGGTTCTGATGGTTTGTGAAATGCAAACTGTCACTTCTTAAAATGCTCTGGAGTGGGAAAATATCTGAACATAGAACAGCAATAAAACCTGCTCAATAAGTAAACATGCATGTCCCCTTGAACTAAATAGCAAAACAAGGCTTGGATAGCGTTGGGGAAAATTCACCCTCTCAGCCAGCAAGAGGCTCATTCCCTGTAAAGGCAGCACACCATCTATGATAAGAGAGAGAGACTAAGGCTGGGTCTGCACTACAGACCTGCATTGGTATAACTACATCACCCAGAGGTGTGAAAAAGTGCACCCAAGTGCGGTAGTTGTACCAACCTAATGCTCCACTTGTAGACAGCACTATGTCAGTGGGAGAGCTTCTCCTGTCAACACAGCTACCACCTCTTGTGGAGGTGGATGAACTATGCCAATGGGAGCGTCTTCACCTAAGCACTACAGTGGCACAGCTGTATCAGTGCAGCTTCTCTGATGCAGCATTTTAAATGTAGACCTGCCCTAATTCCTGAGCTGCTCCCTCCAGACAATTCAGAGAGCAGGGTTGACAGACCCTTGAAGATACTAAGTCCAGTTCTCCTTAGCTAGTAGGTCTGATCAGCTTAATATGGGGCTAGTGAGTGGGAAGTAATGGGGCCGAGGGGGAAATCCTAGAAGACCTGCCCCTTTCCCACCATCCAATCCAAATGCATGTGTCTGCATACAAAGTTGGGCAACTTGCTGTTTGATGAAAGCATGAGACTGGTAACCAGGTACCATACACCTGAGTTCCAATGTCACTGCTGTTCCAAGATCATCTTTGAAACAAAAGACTTTCTGTGGCTTTTGACCAGTCACTCAGCTTCTCTGGGCTAGAGTCTGCCATCCTGGCTTGTTCTGAGCAGTCCCATTTCACATGCAGTATCAAAGAAAATCCACGGAGCACAGGGATTGCAGTTCTGTTTTGCCCTTATGTGAGTAACACAAAATGAAAGGGAAAACTGCTCGAACCCTCCCTCCTCTCCACTGCAGCCCAACGGTAGAGCCAAGCAGAATCTGGCCCTCAGGGCAGGTACTGTGTGAGTTGACTAGTTAACGTTTATTGTGTGCTTCAGACATGTAAAGGTGCTTAATATTAAAATTCTAAGTGTACTTCTTCTTCTTCTTAATATAATTCTTATAATTAAAACTTCCCTGTAATGGGAATTAAAGGAGACTGTCCTTTCTCAGAGTTGTGTAGACTTTGTCCTCCTGAGAAAGGGTTTGGTGAAAAAGCTAGTGGAGGCACAGCTTATACTGGAAAAAAAACCAACACCTTTTGCTGGTGTAGCTTATACCAAAAAAGGAATGTTTTGACAGTATAATTGCACCAAGGCTTTTGCTGGCATATTAGTGATGTCGTTATGGGTGTGATTGCACCAACGTAGTGATGGTGCCAAAACTCCTGAGTGTAGACCAGGCTTTACAGTATAGAATATAGCTCTGCAAGAAGCTAAAGTAATGGATGCTTCTCTGAATAGGAGTGTACCACTAGCTGGATTCAAGGAGAGTACTCACAGAGTAAGATACTGCTCCAGGTGAGTCAAGGTGGTAGAACTGGGCCCTTAAGCAATAGCTTTCTAGTGTTCCCTAACGTGACTGAGGAACACTTGTGGCACTGATCTCTTGTCTCACTGCCCTGGGCATTGGAGTAAACAATGGGGATAATCATGTTACAAAAATCCTTTCAAGCTCACTCCTTTATTTACTTTTTTCATGATTTCTTTCCACTCCCAGGTAAAGGAATGTGGGTTGTTTGAAGGGTTGATCTGCTCGGGTGTGGCAATAAGTTAACTTGAAACATTGCTGAATGTTTAGTCACTTTTTAATGCATTCAGTAAAAGTTTGGGAATCATAAAATCCTTAGATTCTTAGTTTACTGTGTTTGTGTACACACTATACAGAAATAGGTGAATAAAGTCTCAAAACAAGCATGCCTCTATAGACATTCTAAAGTAATTTAAATATTTATTTCTGGTTAAAAGCAATTACAATACCACAATACACTCAGTTTAAACTCAGCCCCCAACTGTACTGGCATAGACCTGAAGCTATTTCTGGAAAACATTAATATCCCGTGATTCACATCCTAAGACTCTTGGGGAAAAAATAAACTTACCAATCAAACCTTTGTATATTTTGAGATGTCACAGTTTTTGCAAACTTTTGTAATGGGGTCATGGCTGAACGAGCTGTTCCTACTGGTCATCTTCTTTCTTTGGAATGATGTCCTTGGTTGGATATGTATGATCACAAGTAATTGAATTCATCTACTGTCTCTGCACCTCGACTTTTAATTATGATGTCCACTTGCATCTTGTTTTTCTGAATCGCGTCAAAGTACATGCATTTTATGTTCACCTCATTCAAGAGTAGTCCATATTCCTCACTATTTTTACAGAGTCCAAAATTTGTTGCATTGCATCAGTGGTTGTAACAAAGAACATCCTATCTTCAGGTGCATCTGAGGTTGGTTAAGAGGTGAACACCAAAGGAAATCCCAGCTTTTGCCACTTTGTCAAAACCTTCCAAGGCTTGTCTTATAATAAATTCTGTGTACTTGTTGAAAAAGTTTGGAGACAGAATCTGCCTTGTCTCCCACCCCACCCAGTGGAAAACAACTCACTGTCACCTACTGCTGTTTGCACCGTGATCTATTGTTGACTGTAAAGATTTGTGATGAGATGAAGATCCCCATGTATCTTGGACAGTACTGAACACTTCTGAGTAGCCAATGAAACACATGATCAGTGGGTGATTGTAGTGCCTGCATTTTTCAGTGATGTAACAGATGTTAACATTTGATCTTGTGTGCATTGTTGTCCCTCTCTAAAACCAGTTTATGGCGGTCGTTGTAGTTCTGCTTCTATCGTTCACTTCTTGCAGTACTGGATTATGTAGAGCTAAACTTTTCTCACCTGTGTTATCAGAAAAATAATATGATTGTTACTACACCCTGTGAGGTCTCCTTTCCTTGCTAAGGGCAGAAAGATTCCTTTCGGCCAGTCATCTGGCCAATTTCTATTAATCTGTACTAGATTGTGTCAGATTTGCCAGATGAGATCAATATCGCAGTCACCAGTTGCTTTTAACAATTCTGGTGTTACATTATCTACCTTGATGCTTTTCCAGGCTTAATTTTCATAACAGAATGCAGCACTTCCTCTTGCAGAGTTGATGGCTCCTGCTGCATACTCTCTTTTCTGTAGTCCTGTATTGTATATCACTCTGATGAGGGATACACATTGGTACAGTCATCTCTCTACCAGTGTTTAATATCATCACTTTCAGCGAGGGCTCTGCCTTCATGATCTTTTATGTTTGATAGTGGGGAAATTTTTTGTTAAGTTGAATATACCTGGGAACATACCATTTCTATTATGACTGTCTTTGTGGTTCTCAAGTTCCATGCATTTTGCTCCTGTCTTGTCTAGTCAACCTTTGGATCTGTCTTCTCACTTCCTTGTGCTCTCTCCTAAATCCTTCAGCCTCCAAGCCATTCTCTTTCATTCTGCATTATTTTTTCATCAGTCAAAAACCTTCTCCATTAATCATAGTGAAGTCCAATCCTGACTTTTCAGAACACATGGTTTGGCGGCTTTGAGCTCAATCGTTTTTCTTTTATTCCAAAGTTCATTTGGGTTGTCCTCCTCTTTCACCTGTGACAGTGCCTCAAATCCATTCTGGACATAAGTCATACAGCTTTTATTGATTCTGGACAAGTCCAGACACAGTGGACCTGCTGAACATTTTTATATATATAAATTTTAATTTTTTGCTTGAGACTAACAGTTGATGGTCTGAGCCACAGTCTGCACTCAGAAAAGTCTTTTCCATTAGATGTTCAGTCTCTAGCACTGCTATATCATTACATAGTCAGTTTAGTTCTTTATCATTCTGTCAGGTGACCTCCATGTCTCTATAGATCTAGAAAGTTAGGTGAAAATGGTGTTTGTAATGACTAGGCAATTACAGCAGCAGAATTCCATTAAATGTCTTCCTCTCTCATTTTGTAAACTCATACAATTGTTTCCCATTACTTCTTTATGAAAGTTTACACCTCCAACTTTCACATTCAGGTCCCTGGTTACAAGGATGGTTACTTTGTATTTTAATAAGCGTCTCTTCGAACCATTCATAGAACTCATCAATTGTGTGGTTGTCAGCTGCTGTCACAGCAGTGTAAACCTGTATGATCAATATATTGCCTGGCTTTGCTTCAAGGCAAACTGTAGTGAATCTATCACTGATTGGGTTATATCCATGTGCCCACTTTAATGTCTCCTTGGATAAGATAAATGTGAACCCATTTTCTCAGATCCTGAGTAGTACATTGAATATCCATCCATTGCCATGACCCCTACCATTCCATCGCAGCTCTGAGATTCCCCATACGTCTATGACATCTTTCCAGTTCTTTAGTCACAAGGGTGAGCTTACCTTCATACAGACCTTTCACATTGCATGTTCCTATTCTTTTTTTTTTTTTTTTTTTTTTTACAAAGGTTCAGGTAATTCTTTTCCTTGGTGCAAACATTGGCCACTGAACTTCCTGAAGGATTTGGTACAGCACCATTCTACCCACAATCTGTACTCTTAATGACCAGAACCACTTCCCCTGTATCATTTGTCATGCCTTCTGGCCTAGGGGGCCTCACCATCCAGCACCACACATGGATCAATGCTTTGCCCTTGTTCTACCATGATAATTCTTGTGGGAGAAAGTACAGAAGCTGGTTTTCCATTGCCTTCCCCATGGTCTGTGGCTGCCATGGTTAAACCTATGATTTAACCCTTCTGCGTTTCAGTTGCATTTCCTCCAGAAGGGATCCCAATTCTTTCCCCAGCTGTTCATCCATCCAAAACCATTGGAACTTCCTGTGGTTTGTCAAGTTACTTGAATGCTGCTCAGCATCCAGCACTGGCCAGTCACAGGTGGTACTGACTATGGCCATTACAGTAGCAGGTTTCAATGCAGCCTAACCTGACCTGCTACTGATAGTTGTGAAGAAAACCTTCCTGTTGTGAGCGGGATGTAACAAAGACTGTAGCACTTGCCTGAGTCCGCTGATATTCTGACAAGTGTGAGCTGTCCCTATTCCTTTCAGTGTGGGGTTAACACTGAAAACTAATGACGATCATTTACATGCAAAAATTTGGACTATTTCACTGGTCAGCACTGCATACATACGACAATCTTCGCAATCTGCTGTGAATCACATCTGATCCCTATAAAGAGGGAGCACAGCCCTAGGAACCCAGAGGGGCCACCATGCTCCATCCACTGTTATCATGAGGGTACAGTTAAACTTTGTGTCTGCCATGGAAGAATTCATGGAGGCAGTTCTATTTCATCAGATAGCTATTCTCTGTACCATGTGGTCCTCAGGCTCCCTGGTGGATGTCCACAAGGGGAAAATTGTTTTAATTACTCTCAGAGAAATAGAATGGTCTGTTTTTAGTAAAGTGTACCCATGTTATCAAGAGTTAGTTTTAAGAACAATGGGCCTGATTCCGATCTCGCTTACATTGATGTAAATCAAGGGTAATGCCATTGAGGTCAGTGGAGATATACCAAAGTATAAATGCTATGAAATCAGAATCAGGCCCATAGTACTTGCCATTCCAGATCACACAACTGGTCTATGTAGTCCAGCATCCCACTAGTAGTGGCAGTACCAAATGCTTCAGAGGAAGACAAAAAAATACTTGTAATGCACAGTAAGCAAGGCTCATTATTTTATTAAAATGAGCTCAAACTGAGTGCTGGACAAGAGCATTAGAATCAAATGGTTTCCCATTTTCTACCAGCAATTTTGTAGGCACAATTTAGCACATACAATTATTGACTTTTAGGCTCCAACTACCCCCTTTGCAGGCATAATGTGGTAGTTGTACCAGTTGTATCTACATTTGTCTACCCACAAAACGGCTCTTGCAAAAGTATATGTACAAACTTGTGAGACTACTTTTAAAAATTAGGTCTTTAAGGTCGGATGTACAATAAAGGCAAAGCAAAAGAGACCAGCAGTGGCAAAACTCTTCTGACTTCAAAGGTGAACTGGCTTGCCGGGTTCAATGAAAAGCACCACATTCCTAGGCATACACACCAGTTAGTTAACATTCAACACCCCCAAAAGGCCACACAGACATCACTCACTATTACATACCAGCACTGGCTTGGGTACTCAGGTGTACCTCATGCCCTGACTTATCTTTGTATGTGTTGTCTATGAATAATTCAGGACATCTCCAGACACGTTTACTGTTTCATTCCAAAGGAGTAAATACTGGTAAGATTTCTGAAGGGGAAATGTAAAACAAACTACAGTACATAGCTAGTATAAAGCAAGTAAGGTTTCCATGGACACACTTTTCCTGTGATAAGCCATTTTAGAAGAGAAATATAGATTAGATAGTGCATTTAGAACATAAAATAGAGATTGACTATTTTAGAAAGCAGCATGCATGTAACCAGTGGCCTTTTGTAATGTTTAAGTCAATCAGACAGGTGTATATAATGAGTGCTGTAGGCAGTTGATCATATTACTGATGTACAATATACTAATCCATACAGTCCTGGACTGATCTGAACTTTGCCAGTGTACTGTGACAGTTAATCAGTATGCACACGATGAATCATAAAACACATTCTGTGACATGGAATAAAATCTTGACATTGCAGGTGTGACAATCAGAGTGTAGATGTCAAGTCACATTGTGCATAACATGCATACACACACATAGTGAGAGCAGACACCACATTATCATTTTACATTGGATTTTGTTCAGTTTTCAGCTTGAAAATGTTCTGACCAGCACAGAACCCTTTGTTTAAAAACAAATACAAGTTTTGCAGTAGTGGTTTTTGGCAAGGATCAGATTCCACAGGATAGACTCCAAGGATGGATTGACAAGGAATTTTAAAATGCATTATCAGTGTTGTAAGAAAATAATATCTTCCCACTGACACAAATCCACATTCTATTCTCTTTCTCTCAGCTAATGATATCAGCCTCAGTGACCTCCATCATGGAAGATACAGCAGATAATAGTCTGAAATAAGGATGCAGTATAGTAGTATAGTATTTAAGATGGTGGATTTATAATTCAGGAAGTTTGAAATGTGGAGGCAGGCAGGGGGAGAACTAAGGCAGGATCTTTGTGATCTGGGACCCATAGTCAAATGATGCCATATTGGAAGAGGACAGGATTCAACTCCTCATGCACAAGGTGTGGGCTTAGTTCCCTCACTTCTTGGGACAAAGATCAAAAATTTGAGAGTAGAGTTCATCTGGGGCTAGGACGCATAGAGGTCATCATAAAGGTGGGAGATCACCTGCGGTGGAAGTGGGAGGAATATCCACGGGGGAGAAGGAGGAATCTGAAATGTTGTTGGATCTCAGTTCCAGGTGACCTTAATCAACCCCAGGAAGCAGATACAAAAGGTAACGTGATTCTTTTGCCAACATGACTGCACATGTGTCAGTTGCATTTCTAGAAATGACAGTGGTTGGGCCTTTTGTCTAGCTACGTTATCTGGCTATTTCTATTATGTTCATTGCTACATAAAATTATGGGCCTGCTGCTTCCGGGGCTGTTTTTCTGTTCTGTGTTTCTACAACCCCTAGCACAGTGTGGTCCATGTCCATGACTAGCGGTCCTAGGTGCTATGATCATACAAACAATAATACTATGTACAACTTATTCATTTTACTGTTCTTTTCTTGCCAGCCCTCTCCATCCAATTTGTCTCTTTTTTCCCCCTGTTGTGTTTGGTTATTGTCCTGACTGAGTTCTCTGGGGTGGGGACTCTCTTACTATATGCTTCCTGCTACAAAGGACCCCTGATCCTAGGCACCAATATCATACAAATAACAATAGTAAAAATATAAATTTACCTAAATGCTAATGCACTTGGTTGCCTTTTATCAGTTATTTGGATAAAAACCCCAAAGCAAGGAAGTTTATAAGTCTTTGCAGTTATCTGCCATGTTAATTGAAAAAGGCCTCATTAATTTCTTCTGAGCCATTATTACATAGTGAATAATGCAGTAAGTCACTAACTATCAACTCCCCTCTAATGTTTCCTTGGTTATGGATTGTTTCCCAGCGTGCCTGCAGCAAAGTAGTTTATGTTGCTTTTACTTTGTAATTTGCGCATGAAGAACTACAGGAACATAATTAAAAATAAATTTCCCAATCTAATCTAGCCTCTCATCTGATTTCTCTTTCCGTGACTCTTCCCATCTCCACATCCTCTTCACTCTATTTCCCTTCTTTCTTCTATTTTCTTTCTGTCCTTTTTTCCATCTCCTTTCCCCTGTTTTCCCTTCTGTCTTTTCTCTACTTCCCAACAGGTCTCTGCTTTTTTCATGCTATGTGTGCCTTGATGGCCCTCATAGATCCCACACTTAATACAAATCGGAGTTTCCAGAAATGACAAGTCAACACACAGAAGGCTCAAAGTAGGATAAATTGGATCAAACAAATATGAAGCTGTGGTGTCATTATAGGTGTTGCATTGACTCATATCGGTTAGCAACAAGCCTAAGACTATCCAAAATATTTTTATTTGGCATCTAAATTAGACTATCGCTTAGCATCTCTCCACCAATGAAGTCATACATCTTGTTTTCTGCAGACCAGTGTTTTCATTCTCATGACACTAAGTATCAACCTACGGAGACAGAGAGTTTGAATTCTGAAGTTTCCTTTCCTTGGGCAAAATTCTGTTCCGTTTAAATGTGCAAAGCTCTCAGTGGTGTTAATAGGCATTCTTCACTCATTTTGAGTGCAGAATATCATAGCTAAATACTATGGTGTGGAGTCAAAAGTTTTTTTCCATAAGATTTAGGAGCAACTGATCAGTGTCACTTCTTCAAGTTTCCTTCCTCCTTGCCACCCAGGAAATTCTATTGTGCTGCCACATAATGCTAATTCTTTTCAGTAAATAGGAGTAATTGGCTGCTGGAATGACACTGCATAAAGTCCTGTCCATCATGCTACACCAGAAGGGATTATTATCTATTATGCAGAGATGCTAACCTCTCCATGCCTAAGGTTGCCACCAGCTTCCATTATAAAGCCCGTATTTAGCACCCCTATAACTTTAGTTTGAACAATTTATTTGGCTAATAGTAAACATAAAGGGCTGCAGGATTCTGCCTTTAATGAAGAGGATGAAAACTGTCCCTGATCCTTTTTAAAAATTGCCATCACTGCTCTTTCGCTGGAGTGCTCTTTCTGAACACAGATTTTATCCTGATAAATTCAATTCTGACAGACACAATAAAAAGTAGATTAATGGTGTTACGTTGAAGATCTCTCTTATGCAGCATTGCTCACTTTTAGATTTTTCCAGAGATGTGCAATTCATTATAGACACTGGGCCAAATATACTCCTCTGACTCTCCCAGTAATCCCTTAGCTTTTTCACAAGTGTGTTGAAAGGTTCTCTTTTTGATGGTTTGTAAAATGCATTGAGGTTTTTCATAGATTCATAGATTTCAAGGCCGGAATGCCTTTACCGTGCTCATCTAGTCTGACCTCCTGTATAGCACAGGCCATAGAACTTCCCCAAAATAATTCCTAGATCAGACCTTTTAGAAAAGCATCCAATCTAGATTTTAAAATTGCTGATGATGGAGAATCCACCATGACCCTTGGTAAATTGTTCCAGTGGTTAATTACTCTCCCTGTTCAAAATTTACATTTATTTTCAGTCTGAATTTGTCTAGTTTCATCTTATAGCCATTGGATCTTATTATAACTTTCTTTGCTAGATTGAAGGGCCTATTATTAAATATTTATTCCCCATGTAGATGCTTATAAACTGCAATCAAGTCCCCCTTAACTTTTCTTTGTTAAGTTAACTAGATTGAGCTCCTTGAGTCTGTCACTATGTGGCATGTTTTCTCATCCTTCAATCGTTCTCATGGCTCTTCTCTGAACCCTCTCCAATTTATCAACCTCCTTCTTGAATTGTGGACATCAGAACAGGACATACTATTCCAGCAGTGAATGAACCAGTGCCAAGTAGAGAGGTAAAACAATCTCTCTACTACTTGAGATGCCCCTGTTTATGCAACCAAGAATCACAGTAGTTCATGTAGCGATGGTGTTGCAGTGGGAGCTCATGTTCCGCTGATTACCCTCCATGACCCCCTGAAATGGAAGGTGCTTTTTAAACAAGCAACTATTATGTATTTATGATATTATTTACTAAAGAAAAAGTCTTATGTCCCCAGCTGGAGGGTTGTGTGTGTGTGTGTTTTGAGACAATATGCCTGTGCCTTGGAGAAAGGGGTTTTCTAGCAGGCTTCCACCCTGACCACTTGTGGGTTCAAATCACAAGCATTGGCTTCTAATTGTCCCAGGGGTGCTCAACCTCTGCTCAACTCCAGGCCCCGTCCCACTCCACCCCTTCCCCAAAGCTCCACCCCTACCCTGCCTCTTCCTGCCCCCTCTCCGCCCCTCCCCACCTCTTTCAGCCCCATCCCCACTCCTTCCCCTCCCTCACACTGCCTCCTGCACACAGCAGAACAGCTGATTGGGGTGGATGGGAGGTGCTGGGAGGGAGGGGGAGGAGTTAATCGGCAGAGGTGACAGTGCGTAGGAGGTGCTGGGGAGCAGGGAGGAACTTGGCTGCTGGTGGGTGCTCAACAGTGTTCCCTCTAATTGTTCCCACCCATGTGCAGAATGAATTTTATGTGCACCAATATGGAGGTCATGTGTGACACATACCCTTCATATCAGTGCACATAACAAAATTCATGTGGTGGGATGGTGCTGAGGGGTTTGGAGTGTGGGAGGGGGCTCAGAGCTGGGGCACAGGGGTGTGAGGGTTCCAGCTGAGAGTGTGGGCTCTGGATGAGGGGTGCAAGAGGGTGTTCCAAGGCTACGGTGGGGAGAGAGGACTCTCCACAGCTCTCTCTCCCCACAGCAGCACCTGCGCTGGACAGAGAGGTTCCTTTCTCTGCCACAGCAGCTCTGGATAGGCGACCTTTCCCCAGTTGTGGAAGGTCTTGGCCAGGGCTGGGTTTGAGCCGCCTCTGCCCCAGCCATGGCAGGTTCTGGGCAGAGTTGGGGCTGGAGAGGGGCACTCTTCCCCCACCTGGGGTAGATTCTGACCAGGTGAGTTCCCTGAGTGCCTGCACAGTGCTAAAGAGGCTGCTGCATGTGCAGCATACAGGGAACTTAGGTGTGAAGCACCTGCTAATTTTTTTCCATGGGTGCTCCAGAGTTGAACACCCACAGAGTCGGTGCCTATGGTTCAGATGATCAGAGTGATAAATCTTTTGCCTAACAGGGCCATTTTTTGTTCCTAACGAAATTCCATAACTGGCTATTAGATTATCAACAACTCTCACTTGGATCCTTGTAACCAGCACTAGCTCTTCAAAACCACACAGAAATAGTCATTAATAGAGCTGGTCAAAACATGGAATTTCTGTTCAGCAGAAAATTCAGACATTTTGAAATGTTTTCATTTTGGAGTGTAATGAAAAGTCAAAATTTCCTGGAAAATGAAAATTCCAAAAAAATTTCAATTTTGAAATATCAAAAAGACCTTAACAAAGCACTTTGTTTTGACTTTGTCATTTTAACATTATATTATATATTAGAATGATGTGCTTTGATAATTTTTCAACAAAGATTTTGATAAATGTGATACATTCCCATGAACCATTTCAATTTTACTGAGCCAGCATTTTCTGGTGGAGAAGTGTTCAGTCAAAAAATGTTTCAATCATCTCTAGACACTAAGGAGCAAAAGAAATCATAAATCATTCTTTATTCACATTTGCAGATGCTGTCACCCTCCACCCACTCAGAAGCTGTTCAACTGACAAACATCCACCTTAACCTCCTCTCCCCAGTACACTGAGTACATCTTGCCCATAGCTGAAGGTTACGGCCTTAATCTTTCCATGCCTTAGTTCTCTGTTTGGAAAGTAGGGAAAATAACATCCTTCCTTCAGAGTTGTGTTGTGAGTATAAATTAATTAATGAGTATTTTAGATTATCCTGTGAAGAGGCTCAATAAGCACCAACACGGACGGAGAATTAGGCCCCAAGTTTGCAGGTAGCTTCTCAAAATGAGCCTGCTTGGTTGAAGTCACCACCATTAGCAATATCCTGCTTTTTCACATTCAATGTACCTGTACATGTAAATAATACATTACAGGGATTTGGCAGTTCACTGTAAATACAGATGCTATTTTTTTTTTCAGGTGATGTGAACTTTTAATGATGTTGAAGTGTCAAATATACCAATGATCTTGAAATGACAAAAGTTGTGATAGCCACACAATTACAATGTCCACTGCTCACTACAGCACAAGAGTTGCAGCCTGATCCAAATCCCACTGAAACCATCAATGGAAAGACTCCTATTGACTTCAGTGCCCTATGGAGCAGACCTCTAGGGACTGCATACACATTATAGACTCATAGACTCATAGGTCAGAAGGGACCAATATGATAATCTAGTCTGACCTCCTGCACAAGGCAGGCCACAGAACCCTACCCATCCACTTTTATAACAGCCCCTAACCCAGGACTGAGTTATTGAAATCCTCAAAATTGGTTTGAAGACCTCAAGCTGCAGAGAATCCACCAGCAAGCGACCCACGCCACACGCTGCAGGGGAAGGCAAAAAACCTCCAGGGCCCCTGCCAATCCGCCCTGGAGGAAAATTCCTTCCCGACCCCAAATATGGCGATCAGCTAAACCCTGAGCATGTGGGCAAGACTCACCAGCCAGCACCCAAGAAGGAATTCTCTGCAGTAACTCAGTTCCCATCCCATCCAACATCTCCCCGCAGACCATTGAGCAGACTTATCTGGTGATAATCCAAAATCAGTTCCCCAAATTAAACTATCCTATCATAACATCCCCTCCATATACTTATCAAGCTTAGTCTTAAAGCCAGAGAAGTCTTTTGCCCCCACTACTTCCCTCGGAAGGCTGTTCCAGAACTTCACTCCCCTAATGGTTAGAAACTTTCGTCTAATTTCAAGTCTAAACTTCCTAATATCCAGTTTGTACCCATTCGTCCTCGTGCCTACATTAGCACTAAACTTAAATAATTCCTCTCCCTCCCTAACAATCAAAGAGACTACAGTGCACACTTGTAGCCAGTCCAATTAAAGATTACTAGGCTTGTGTCTACTCTCAGCAGAGAAGCAGAACAGAAGAGTGCTCCAGGTCTGTTCTCAAACTGAACCATGGGCAAGTCATTTTGTGCATTCATTTTTATTGTTCTTACTGTTAGGCCAGATTTTATGTCTGCTTCCTCTCTTACCCCACAAAGGGAAAGTATGTGCCCAAATGTTTCCTGTTTTTCATTGCCAGCTGAACTGCAGTGCTCTGGGTACAACTCATGAAGGTAGCCTGTATATTAAGAAAAATATCCCAACAGTTCCAAATAATGGAAAACTGTGACATTCAGCTTCCCTATTCCCACACACAAACACCCTAAGTGGAAACAAGATTGCCAGGTATAACTGTCCCCCTCCCCACCCCTCCCCCCAAAAAAATGTAACTGTTTTGAGAGAGAAAAGTAGTCATGAGTAGAAACCTAAAGGAATCAGAGAGAGGTGGCTTGGGATTTATCTGGACAAAAGTATTTGCTTTTACATTTTGGCCAAGAAATACCAAGTTAAAGGAAGGAGTTGAAAAGAACACCTAATATTACTGAATACTTTAGAACAGGGGTAGGCAACCTATGGTATGTGTGCCAAAGGCGACACGCAAGCTGATTTTTGGCGGCACTCACACTGCCCGGGTCGCGGCCACCGGTCTGGGGGGCTCTGCATTTTAATTTAATTTTAAATGAAGCGTCTTAAACATTTTAAAAACCTTATTTACTTTATATACAATAGTTTAGTTATATATTATAGACTTATAGAAAGAGCCCTTCTAAAAATGTTAAATGTATTATTAGCACCTGAAACCTTACATTAGAGTGAATAAATGAAGACTCGACACACCACTTCTGAAAGGTTGCCCACCCCTGCTTTAGAAGTTGGATGGAACTCCAGGAAGTGTTCTTCTTTCTCTCCTTTCCCACAGCCTCAGTGATAAGGCAGCATTATCCAATTTTTTAAAAGTTTTCTTTTACTGATCAGTTGTGCAGCATCCATATAACCACATTGTCCAGTTAATTAACGTTCAAAGAAGGTAGTCTTTTCCCTTGGTCAAGAACTGAATTCTGTCTGTGACTTCACTTCAACTTTTATGCATTATATATTCAAGTTCATTCTTTCTAATCTCTGCCTCTTTTTTCAATCTAAATCATTTAAATCATTGCTGGTCATTTTCTCCTATAAATATATTATCTTTTTTACCCTACAACAAGGTAGAGGACTGCATATCTAGCTCCACAATTCTCACATGTGCAATACATCCCTCCCCCAAAACGCCCAACATTTCAACCACCCCTCCTTCTTGGGGGTTAAAACAAAGTCTTGTAGCAATGGTTATGTTTAGAGTTTCCACAGTAATATGTAGATTTGTATCACTGTGAACACAATGGATTTAAAGAGCAGTTGATAGATAGCTGGATAGCTCAGGAATTCAAAACCTTTCACTGGTTGATCATCAGTTTAAAGTCAGCTCAATATGACAGGATCAATGATAGCAACTGCTACCATTGATAGGGATAGACTGATAAGTAGAGCTGGTCAATCCTCTGAATTTCAGTTCCATGGGAAATTCCAAAGTTTTGAATTTTTTCCCCCATTCTGAATTGTAATTAAAAGGAAAATATTTCTATGAAATTAAATTCATTTTGGATCAGTTGGAACATTTCATACTGATTTTACTTTTTTTATTTTAAAGTAATAAATATAATATAAAATAAATTTAAATTTAAAAACAAAAAGTTGTTTCAAAATGAAAAAATAATAAGTCTCATTCCAATAAGGTTGAAATGGAATATTTTGGGGATGGGGGGATTCTAAACAAAATTATATTGTAGTTGACAATTGAAAATTTTCCATCAGAAAACTTTAGACCAGCTCTATGGCTAGGGATCATTATAATTTGAGAGCTGGACAGTGTGAAATGAGTTGGAAGTACCTGTTAGCGGGGCCTCTGTATCAAAAACTATCTCTACAACCTGTTCTGGTGAGCAATCGCAAAAGAGCGGACAGGGACTGACTGGGCACAGAGACGGAATCACCTACTTTCCACTAAAATGGCTTCTCCATGTCAGGACTGCATGCTGGTGGGAGAGCTTGTGTTGTTGCTGCCTTTGCTCAGTCTATTCTTTAGATGAACATAGGCCTTCAATCTTGAGGGGCTATTAATAGATCCCCTTTTATGAGCATTAAATATACTTAAAAGTCAAGATCTAAAAACAGCTGTCGATGGGAAACTTTGAAAAATATTGAATTTAGAGAGGATTCTGTTGGTGAGTGTCTGTGTTCACCTGGGAGCAATTGTGCCTAGAATAGGTGAAACAAGGGCTCCAGTCCTATGTGCCAGACAGCACGACAGGCGTAACACACTGTGGGGAATATGTTTCACCCTGAAAACAGGAGTCACAAATCACTACCCCCTGGCACAACCAAGCAGTGCATGGAGGCATTGTGCAGTGCTTCTTACTTCAGACTATACCTGAAGGCACAAGATAGCCCTCAGAGATGGAATGTTGGCCAAAACACTGGAGTTAGACTTCCCAACTGGCTAAGGAACCATTGTGGGACACACAAAGTGGAATAATGAGTGTAAATTGATGCCAGAAGAAAATATTAGGGCAAAACATTTAATAATTCAGGATTTATCCATTTAGTATTAATTAAAAATTTTCTACAACAGTTGATATTTAGGGTTTAGAAGTCACAACTATGTCACTTACATACAATAAGACAACACCTGGTTTGTGTGTGGGAGGGTCAATGCAAGTCTTGAGGGCGTGGTCCTGCTTCCACAGAAGTCCAGATGTGACCTTCAAATATGGGACAAGTGAGATCTATGAGGTAATCCCTTACTCTTTTCAGAAGGTGTCATTGGATCTTTAACTTCTATTAGACATGGTCTAAAAGAGCCATCCTTTCCAAAACCAAAGGACACATCAGCTTCAGTAGTGCAGAACACTCCTTCCTCCGCACCAGCTTAGTATTACCTTGCAGTGATAGCACTGGCATGGTGTCCTGATTCTAACTTAAATACTTTGGCCATGATTTTGAAATTCCTACGTAGGCACCTAAGTGGCCCGATTTTCAGAGGTGCTATGCCAATGAAAAATTGAAGTCAATGGGAGTGGTGAGTGTTGATCATCTTTTGAAAATTGGATCACTTAGGCCCCAATCCTGCACATGCATAAACTTAGGCAAATGAGCATTCCTCTTGGTTTCAATGGAATTACTCTCTTGCCTACTTTTAAGCAATGATGAAGTCTTAACAGAATTGGGGAATTGTTTTGGTGCTTAAATATAGACTTAAAAGATTAAATTCTCTGAAGAAATAAGTCTAGAAAAGAAATCTTACTGAAAATATTGACTAGATTGCAGAAAAATCTGGGTAATCTCAGCAGGAAACCAATGAATCAGCTAAAGCACTCTTAAGGAGCAACTGAATATTATAGTTAAACTATGAATCATAATAGCCAGGTTCAGCTTCTTAGGTTCCTACACAGATTTGCTTAGATTTCATCAGGTTATCTGCTGAACTTTTAGAAGTGGGCACCCTAATTTAACAGTTAGTTGAAATGTTTCTTACTGTGCACTCCCTTTGTACATATGCTGTGTGTGGGCACAGGTAGTTGCAGACACAGCTTTGGTCATGTAGACATTTAAGTACCAAGAGTGATCAGGTATTTACACGTCCAAATGATCTCAGCTGTGATCACAAATAACAGAGGTTGCAAAAGTACATCTGTTGTTATTTGTGCTCACAATTTAATGAGTGGAAAAGGAGAGGCTGTGTAAAAGAAGAACTGGAAACCAAGCCATTAATATACTACTTGTCACACATATTTGTAGGAAATGATTCTGAAACATAGTGTGACAAAGTTCCTCCTCTACCTTGGTGGGTCCTGCACTTATTGGCGGATTTGCTCACCTCAGAGATTCACCATGTGGGTCAGGAAATGGCCCAGAGACCTTCACCTCTGGTAGAAGCCACAGTCCAGGTCAATTCCTCCTTTGTCTGATCAGGAGTTGGGAGGTTTGGGGGAAACCCCAGGCCCACCCTCTACTCTGGGTTCCAGCCCAGGGCTGGACTGTAGCTGTCTAGAGTGCCTCCTGGTACAGCTGCACAACAGCTACAACTCCCTGGGCTACTTCCCCATGGCCTCCTCCCAACACTTTCTTTATCCTCACCACAGGACCTTTCTCCTGGTGTCTGATAATGCTTGTGCACCTCAGTCCTCCAGCAATATGTCATCTCACTCTCAGTGCCTAGTGTCTCTTGCTCCCAGCTCCTCGCATGCACTCTACAAACTGAAGTGAGGTCCTTTTTAACCCAGGTGCCCTGATTAGCCAGCCTGTCCTAATTGATTCTAGCAGTTTCTTCTTAATTGGCTCCAGGTGTCCTAATTAGCCTGCCTGCCTTAGTTGGTTCCAGCAAGTTTCTGCTTGTTCTGGAACTGCCCCTGTTACCTCACCCAGGGAAAAGGGATCTATTTCAGCTGGGACTAATATATCTGCCTTCAAACACTCTCCTGTAGCCATCTGGCCTGACCTTGTCACAATAGATATAGAGGGCATCTACATTCTTGAATAGCAGGCCTGGTGCTTCAGTTAGTATAGCAAAGAGTGCTTATGCAAGAGACACAAATTCTAGTAATAAGTGTCATCAGTTTTCTTGACTTCAATTTGAATTGGGCTTGTAGGGTGAGATTTTCAAAAGCACTCATTGTTGGTCTAACGGTTCTACAAATCCCACCCCTTAAGACTGAGGGCGTCATGGGAGTTCTGCTAAACACACACACTGCTCTAACATCATCTCTTCCCAGCTAGAAGGAGCTCGACTACAATTAAAGGACATATGGGGATTGGGATTATTATTATTTAATTTATTAATAAGCAGTCCAGGAAAAAGTCTGCATGAAATTCTGAGGATCTTTACCTCTGGGAACCTTTGGCATATGGCTCCTGCTGAGGTTGGGTGGACAGCAGGTAGCTCACAGTGGTTGCCTGAAGCCTCTACAGTATAAAGACAGTCAAAACAAACTTTCTGAAATAATTTACAGGAATTATTTAGGAATTAATGTTGCAATATGAAGGGAGGGATTCCCCCACCTTTGGAATGTTTTGAGAGAAAATAGATTTCCTGCTGACATTTTCCAAGCCAAATTAAAACAATGTCATACTTTTGTTTGTTTATATAATTTATAGAGGGATGATGAGCCTGTCTGAGCTTGAAGATCAAGGCAGCATTGTTTTGCCCTAGAGTACTTTTCTTGGCATTTCTGAGAATTGATAAACACAACTCAAAACCTTTTAAATTCCAAACTACGTTTTGAATGAGAGTCAAAAGATTACTTCATATGAGTTATTATTTCATATGAATTATCAGTGCTTCATCCTGCAGGTGTGTGGATGAGAGTTGCAAAGTGCAGGGCTAAGCCACTGATAGGGATGCTGAGCATGTTGTGTAGTTATTAGTCCAAGCTGAAATAAACTTTGGGGAGCTAGTGCAGTCAGCTGATGGATTGGCAAGGACATTGTGCCCAGCACACATCAGCAGTTTGTTGAGAGAGTTTTTCACTAGAAGTCTGCTTCTGTGTCTGGCCTTCTGCTTTCATTAGCACTTCAGCTCCTCCCCACAGCCAGCTAAAGCAGCCTTTGGTGTGCCAGGAAGAGTGTCTTAAAATAGTGAAAATGGCCATTGGGCACATCATTGTCATGTACAGGGTTGTACTTCAAATTACAGTGCTCTGATCACACCATCTGGCTTCCTCTGCAGTGTGTGGCAGGCAATTCAGTGCATATTTCAGGTTCATTAGCCCTACTCTTTCCTGAATCAATGCTGTCTGATGAGTTACTGCTATTTCTATTGAGTGGACAGTGTCAATTCCAGGTAGAAATCACAATTTAAAATGAGTGGTGACATAAGGATGGATGATATTAAAGACTGGGAGAGTGTCAGAGGAAGACATATTTTGTGTTATATGCTTCACTTTCCATGGTTGCCAGCTCACAATGTTCATATCACCAGTTCTCTTAGTGGTGCTATGCAGCGCCAGCTCTAGCCATTTCACCGCCCCAAGCAAGGCGGCACTCCGCTGGGGGTTCTCTGCTGCTCACCAGTCCTGCAGCTCCGGTGGACCTCCCGCAGGCATCCGTGTGGAGGGTCTGCTGGTCCCACGGCTCTGGTGGACCTCCTGCAGGTGTGCCTGTGGATGCTCCGCCGGAGCCCCGGGACTAGCGGACCCTCCGCAGGCACGCCTGCAGGAGGTCCACCGGAGCCGCCTACTGCCCTCCCAGCAAGCGGCAGAGCGCCCCCTGCGGCATGCCGCCCCAAGCACGCACTTGGCGCGCTGGGGCCTGGAGCCAGCCCTTGTGCTATGGTATCAGCTTGGCCAACAAAAACAGTGGTAACAGCCGTTTTCTTGTGCAGTCATAGAAATCTGACCCTGCAGCTGTCATTCTGGGGTAGTCAGCATAGATACCTTATGGCCTGGCTGATTCTAGTGCATACCATTTAGCCCAGACCCCTTTTGATTGGACTTTCCCACATCAGAGCAGAAGATGGGACACTTTTCCAGCAGTCATCCATCTCCTTAGTATCTACCTGATGTTGGATTCTGTACAGCAGACACATGGGGTTTTCTGTTGGAAACATTGATGTTGGAGATCATGACAGCACTGAGAAACTGAAGGCCTCTTCTGTCTTGTATCACTGACATTCAGAAATTTTGTGCCATTTTTACTGTATGCTGTAGATGTCATTTTGACTTGGGGAGTTTTCAATAGGAAAAGAGCTTGAAATACTCCATGGTTTTCATTTCCAAAAGGATTATATATATCATTTATAGTGATATGGGGCTCACATTGGAGGCCTTCACAAATGACCTCAAAAGTTAAATTTCCTTATTGCGGGGGAGGGACAGATAAGACAAATACTTCACAACTACTGAGTATGGTGCTGTTACCCAACACCAGATTTTTTCCACTGCTATTTTCAGTGGAGCCAGTCATCATTTATGTGATTAATCCTTTTGATTTTTCCCCACCTTACATGTTGTGGTAAAGCTCTGGGGCTTTCTCTTCTCCTAGCAGGAACCGTCATTTTGGGGAAGGGAGGAAGAATTTTGGCCATGGCTCACTACCATCACTTAACTGACAAATGTTTAATAATGAATGTTACTGTGGGAAGTTTAGGCATTTGTATCTAATGGACACAAGATTTTGTATTATTATTTACCTGTAGCACTTTGTGGCTCCAACCAAGATCAGGACTCCATTTTGCTCGTTGCTCTACATACGCACAGTGAGAGACACTCCCTGCCCTGAAGAGGTGCAAAAGAAATACCTCTCCTTTTTTGCCTTTTGGAACATAATGGTAAAATAGGATATAGGCAACATAGATTTTTAAAGCCAGAAAAGACTGCTATGATCCTCCAGTCTGATCAAAGGCATAGAATTTCACCAAGTGATTTCTGTTTGAATTTGAGCATATCGTTTGGAAAGGTATTCAATCTCAGTTTAAAGACAACCACATCTCTAATACTGTTGTTTGGTTCATTATCCTCATGGCTGAATTTGTCTAGCTTCAGCTTCCAACCACTGGATATTGTTATTACGCCTTTGATAGGTTAAAGAGCCCTGTAGCAGAAGTCTTTTCCCGATATAAGTACTTATAGACTATGAACAAGTAATCTCTTCACCTTTCATGTATAAACTAAATAGATTGGGCCCTAGCAGTAAGAAAATGGCCACTTACTCAACGTGTTAACTTTACAGCACAGGTCACTCTGAAAGGTGACTGTAAAGATGGCACAGTGGAGTTCTATATTTATTGCGTCTTAATGATTTCTGTAGTAAAAGTACTCACTTTGCAAGTAAAAAGCTATGACTAGCTGCCAGATGTAGAAATTCAAGCTGAGTTCTTTCTATCTTGAGTGTCATCATCAGTGCTAAATGATTTGTAGGTCAAACTATGAGATATATCTATGCGTTCCCAAAGCCTTCAATGGGCCTGCACAAATGTAACTGATTAAATTTTAGTAAACAGTTCTGCTTATGGTGCACAAGTCAGAGCAGAATCCATAGCTCCCTCTTTAGCTGTGTGAATTCTACATTTGTAAATAGGAATAACAGATGTAAAACTTATCATTGTCACTAAAATTGGCAGACGATTCTAAATGCAAAAAGGGACAACTTTGTTGCATAAAAGAAGACACTATTTTTACATAATCAGTTTTCAGCATACAACCCTGTTTTAAGCAAATGTGTAATTTTCTTCTCCTGTTGTTCTTCATAGATAGAAAGAAAAAGTCTACATCTTAAGGATGTGAACTAGTAAAATTAAAATATAGAATGAATCCATTTATAAAGAGAACTAAAAATATAAATAGTAAAAGAGAAACAAGAAAAAGAAACAGAGGGGGGAAAAGTTATGATTGAGGAGAGCCATGGTGTTTCATTACTTTCTTTATTGTCTCTTTTTCCCACCCGCTATCCATCCCCAAATTTAACATTTGTTTTACAGATAGACCATAATCCAGCAAATGATTTCAACAGGTACTTAATTTTAAGCATATAAGCATATTGACTTCAATGACCACAGTCAGGATCACAATCTTTATTTCTATACAGTAAATGTATAAATAGATATGTATCTTATTGTTCCTCATTATAGAATATTTCCTTTACAATTCACTAATTGCATTTATTTATCTATTTAGAGAGTTTATACCTGGAGAGTTTATTGAGAAAGTTCATACAAAGGGACCAACAGTAGCTCACTATGTGCTAGGAAAATTTAAAAACATACTCAAATATACAACAAGTGAGAAGGCATTAAAAAACTGTCCAAAAAAGAAGTGGCCAATTCTGCATACAAGTTATTAATTTGTCCTCTGCTGAATCAACTAATCCCTAAACACATGCAGATTTGCAAGAAAAGTCAGAGAAAACAGGTGAAACTTGCAGTGTGCCCTGAAGGTTACCATACCACATTTTCTTCTATCAAGTGGAGGATGCAGCTTCCAGAGTTAAGGACCAGCAATGAGAATGGCCTTCTGTCATGGTCTGCAATGGCACTGGACTAAGACTCAGGAGACCAGCATTCAATTCCTGGCTCTGCCGTTGGTTTGCCGGTGGTCTTGAGCAAGTGACCTTCTCACTATATGCCCCATTTCCCCCATCTGTAAAATGGGGAGAAAGTTATGAAGTGCTTTAAGATCTATGGATGAAAAGAACTATACGAGAGCTAGGTATAATTATTATTTTCTTATTATTATTTGGTATTTTTTAGTGTTTAAAAAAGTTTCCCACCTAACTCTCATAAACCCTGTCACCATCACTAGCATTAATTACTTTTAACTTCTGAAGAAGTATTTAATATGTCTTTTAAAAATTTTATTCTAAATATGTCTATATTATAGAGAGATAGTCACCTTTGGCAGTGAATAAATGCAAATCATACTAGAAGAGAGATTTAATATGGCTCTTATTCAATATTTATTATTTTAAAAAACTTTGTTTTTTAGATTTATAGGCACATGATTTATAAATAAAAAATAATTCTGGAGGGTGTATTTAATTTAAATTATTTTATTTTTTATTTTTATAAATCAACTGTACACAATACTTTATAGTTGCATAAACATCTTTCTATATAATTTACACCCGAGGACATATTTAAAGTCTCTAGAATAAAGAATGTATATACTGCAGGTATATACTGCAAGTGTGTTGGTACATAGAATTTTGTGGAATTTATTATAATTGGAGTTCAGCTAACATGGTATAAGAAATGCAGGTAGGGTGTTAATTCACAGCTATTCACACTGGGTGAAATTCATCCCTTAATGGAGGGGTTACAAAGACTCTTGTCTTAAGTGGCACTTAGGCAGTGCATAGACAGGCTCTATACACTAGGGTAAATTTTACCCAAGGTAAGGAGAGGGTACTCAGACGTACAATTCTGGTATCAAATTGTGCCCATGGTTTTAGGTTTACTATTTTACTGTTCAGTTGTACATTGTATTTTGCATTTTATATAGTTCCTTCCTCTCAAAATTCCTTAATATTTTATGGATTTAAACTGCTATTTGGATTATGCAAAGAGATCACATCATGCATCACTGATATGCAGCCACCTCTGAGGTGGAATGGGACAGCTGTTTAACAACAGAGGGAAACTGCACATTTTTTGGAAAATAGTACATCTAATTAAAGCTGAAGGGGAAATGGAGATACTTTATTCACAATGTTAATCACTCCACTTGGAAATGGGCTAGGAAATTGGGATTTTAGCACTCTCTTCTGAAGAGTGCCATGCATCTTTTAATGAGTACAAATTGTCAAGACTTAAGTATTATATCTCATAGGACCTCATGCAGGCTAGGCACCTAAATACCATGTTGGGAAGGCCTGATACTGACTAGTGTCACCTACTGTTTCAGCTGAATACTAGCAGTACTGTTCGCTTTACTGATGACTGAAGTGTTTGGGGAGCTGATATGGCCAGTCTAAACAGAACAAACCTGTGTGTGTGTTAGCTGCTATACATGTTGCTTGGAGTATTATGTGTACTCATATCATCCCTTGTTGTATTTATAGAGAGCAAGCACTTCTCCCCTCTGTGATGCTGGCAGACCATTTCCAGTTTATGCCATGGTCCCTAGGCCTCACTGATCTGTTACAAGTGGATACATGAAAACCAGTTTAACTCAGTGGTTCTCAGCCTTTTTTCATTGGTAGACCCCTAATAAATTTTGAATGGAGGTGCAGACCCCTCTGTAAATTTTGAATGGAGGCGCCTTTGGAAGTGTATTGTCTGTATATATAGTTGAATTCTGTTCAGTCAGTTTTCACTCTAAGGTTTTCGCAGACCCCTTAGACATTGTCCATGGACCTCCAGGGGTCCATGGACCACAGGTTGAAAATCACTGGTTTAACTCACCTCTATGTTAGTATTGTTAAACTAGATATTAGAGTTTAGACTTCACGAAATGCTTATAGGATGCTGCATGTATGAATCTTACTTATAATATCTTCATCCCATGGTATAAGGTAATATTTAAGTGTTTGCTCTGTAACTATAAAAATGTTTGCTGAGCCTATAACCCTCACAGTCAAGGGAGTAGTATTACCAAGTGTGATATACTAGTTTACCACAAGAGGTTTCATCTCCTCCCCAACAAAAGAAGGCCTATAGATACCAGATATGCCATTGCGGAGCATCCATGGACAAAAGACTTTGTTGATTGCTCCCCTCACACCCACAAAGAGGGTACGTGCACAAATCCTCATCCCATCACAGTTTGAATGCTGGGGGAAGGGAATAAAAAACCCCTCTTAAGGAGAAATTATCATCAGTGTGCTGCTTAGAATTCAGAGAGGGCAATATTTCTAAGCATAAGCCAGGGATCTCCAAACTACTTAGCTTGGTTTAGCCCTTGCATATTATAGCAGCTACTATCACCTTTTGGAACCTAAGACGGTCTCATTTGTGTGTATATGTTTATCTACTTTAACCTTGTGTATAACTCTCATTACTTTTTTTTAGTTAATAATTTTTAATTATTATTATAGGGCCTACTGTCCGGCCACTCCCTTCAGTGGCAAATGGCAGTCCACTGTCTAGCCACTTCTTTCAGTGGCTCCAGCATCCTCTTTACCCTTGCATCAGGGCCTCTGTCTGCAGAGAATGAAATGAACAAATGAAAGAATAATTTGTGAAGGTCAAATAAAATGTTTAATTCAATGTGATTTTTTTTTTTCATTTTGATGAGAAAAAAAATCCATTTTGGTTTGACCTGAAACAATATATATATATTTTTTGGTTTTGTAGCAAAAAAACCCTAGTTTATAGACAGATGGAGACAAATTTATCCCTCACTTACATCTTTGCACTCCCCCTGGTGTTAATGGATTTGCAAAGATGCAAATAAGAATTTGGCCCATTATCTGAGTTTGCTTGAAAATCTTTTGATAATATCATATGTTCATTTAAAATCACACACACATACAAGGAACCCCTCAGAGCTGTCTATGTGTAGAATAGCTAATATAGCAAAACTAAGCAGGGTCTTTCACAAGTTGTGCAGTGGATGGATCTCTTCAAGCTTGATGGCAGCAAAAGTAAAATCCTATCAAGGCAGTAAAAGGCAATATATGAGGCATCTAGAAGAGAGTGGAATACAGCCCTAATGATGATTCCTTCCTATTAAAAATAACACATGGGATGTGTGATAACACTTTTTCACCTCTAATTTTACTGCCAAACAACTCAAAGCTAAGTGTAACTATTCAAGTTAAAAAACTAATTTAAAAAATAACTCAAGTAAACTCAATGAATTTGCCCTGTCAAAGTACAATCTTAACAGCAATATTTGCTGGAGTATAATATCGGCTTAATGTGATGGCTCTACTTTATGGAAATTCAGCCTCAGAAAAGCCAAAATAGAAACTAATTCTAATTATTTCTTCCATAAAACTTGCACCCATACTCTCTACCAGAAATGAGCAACATGCTGTCTATGTACTTCAGATTACTAACCATTTAGACACCAATCTGCGCTTTGTCCTCATAATCAATCATTTTTATTACTACCTAAGCACAGCTATTGAATAGATCTGATGAAAGATGTGTAACACTGAAACAGTTTTGTTAAAAATCCTGCTGATGACACAGCAACATTCTCTCCTTTAGATTAGCCTTAGAAAGTTCCTTTTTAAAAGATTTGTAATAGTAAATAAAGTGGATATTTCTCTTCAAAGTCTGAAAAGTGAAATGGAACTCACACTTTTCACTTTTTTTTCCTCTGACTAAATATAAATGGCAGACCAAAAACAAAATTCTAGGTCTGAAAATCCACAGATTTTGAAGGTCTAACATCTCAGTTCAGAACTGGATCTTTTTTGAATTTTGAAACTGGCCATTATTTTCATTAAGGCTGAACCAAAACTTTAAATCCAAACACCCTGGATCTTTGGTAAATTGGACAAATTGATAAAAATGTGGTGTGAGCCTATCTTTAATCAAAGCCTATAAGAATAAGATAATGTAATCCCAAGATTAAAATACAGATGGATTAATTATTTATGGTTTAATAATCATTTCAAATGTAGCCATTGTTTTCTGCTTGTGAATTGTTTGCGAACCTGTGTATCCCAATTCACGGTGTTTGCAATTGGTCAACTATGGATTCTGTTTCCACTTTGGATGACTGATACTTTTAAAATAAGAGAATAATGAATAACACATATCTGGTCATAAATATTCTGAAGCATAATCATTCAGGCCAAAATCTGTAAAATATTGGGGATTTGTGAATATTTGCATAAATACCTGTAATTGTTCTAAATATTTGTGAATAATAATAATGTTGTCCCCATGATCAGCTCTACTCCAAGGAAAATGTTAATATTTAATATTTTAATATTTTTCAAACTAAGTATTCTATGATGGTAAATAAAACAGTTCATTAGTAATGTTTCTAACTTCTAATCGGTAAACAAACACAAAGAGGAAACTAAACACTCAGTTATTTTGCTTTATACTCAGCTTTAATACACTAAGAACAATCACAGTGAGATCAGGTGCTCATAACTAGAGCTGTGCAAAACCTAGTGGTTTGTGTGAACTTTTTGTTTGGTTTTGATCACAATGGGTTTGCACACCTGAAGTTCTGGGATCCAGACTCTTCTCTCAGTTACATGTGAATAACTGAGAGAAGAACTTGGTCCTTTGTTTGAATGAACCAAACTCCCAAAAATGAAACTCAGTTAAAATCACTGAGTTACACCTAGTTTTCTGTCAAAATCTAGAAACATTGTGAACTTTATGTTATTTCATCACAAACCCATCTCAGGTACACTTGAAAAGCAAGGAACATAACTCAAGTTTCAAGATTACACTGAAGTTCAAACCCAGGCACATTTTGTGAGGTCTCAGATTTCAGTGGGAACATTTTACACAACGCTACGCATAAAGGTAAGTGGAGTTTTTTAAATCTTGGGCCACTGACAGGAAGTACTAGTACCTAGCTAATGATCTCAGACCTTCAGAACTTAGACAAAACCGAAAATTCAGGATGGCAACCAACTGTATCTTGTTCTATGCTGGTGAAACTAAATGTATGTTGAAAGGGAAGCTGATACAAGGAATGCTGATGAAATCAATGGTATTGCAAATGGCGTTGATGTTGAGCTAGCACAGGAGAGACCCCAGTTATGTACAGCCAGCATAGGCAGCTCCCACTGCCAAACCCTCAGCCCTTCCATATAGAGCTTATTGGAGGTCAGGGGCAGGATGGGAAGGCACATGCTCTGGCTCATACTCAGCAGGCGGATAGTTGCCTGGATGGCAAAGATTAGGGCGGCTCCCATGCTGTTTGAAACTATCATGGCAGGGGCTGGCATAGAGCCAGCCAGAGAATCAGAGTGACTATGTCCCTGATGCCCCTCCTTCTCTCAATTGTCTGTAGAAATGGAGTGCAGCAGAGAATGGAGGCCTTACAATCCCATTCTAATTATAACAGACAATCTGAGACGGGTGATATTTGCATAATTCTGAGGTTATGGGCAACTGGGAACACCTATTTCCTCATGACTTACTCCTCCTGACACTGCATAGATTGGACCCTGCAAATATTCATATTTACTATTTGTCCAGAATATGGTTTCTATTTGCAGACCAAACTGCTGACTTTGGATGATATTCTTTGTTTTATTTTTTATAACATAAGTAATAAAGTTAAAACCTCACACAAATGACGAACTATGTGAACTTGACTATTAATAAAATATCAGAGGGGTAGCCGTGTTAGTCTGGATCTGTAAAAGCAGCAAAGAATCCTGGCACCTTATAGACTAACAGACGTTTGAGAGCATGAGCTTTCGTGGGTGAATACCCACTTCCTCAGTACCTTGGTATGCATGATTATCTTGTGGCACCTTATAAACTAACAGATGTATTGGAGCATGAGCTTTCATGGCTGAATACCCACTTCCTCGGATGCATGTAATGGAAATTAGTCTGGATCTGTAAAAGCAGCAAAGAGTTCTGTGGCACCTTATAGACTAACAGACATTTTGGAGCACTTCCTCGGATACATGTAGCGGAAGTTAGTCTGGATCTGTGGTGTGCACGGGATGGAAGCTGGAGGCATGAAGGTAGGCATAAACGGTTGGTAGGTTTTCGGTATAGGGTGGTGTTACTGTGACCATCACTTATTTGCACGTGGTGTCTAGGAAGTGGACCTCCCATGTAGATTGGTCCCGGCTGAGGTTGATGGTGAGGTGGAAGCTGTTGAAATTGTGGTGAAATTTCTCCAGAGTCTCCTTCCCATGGGTCCAGATGATGAAGATGTCATCAATGTAGCATAGGTAGAGAAGGGGCGTGAGTGGATGAGAGCTGAGGAAGCGTTGTTCCAGGTCAGACATAAAAATGTTGGCATATTGTGGGGCCACACGGGTGCCTATAGCGGTGCCACTGATTTGGAGGTATATATTGTCATCAAATTTGGAATAGTTGTGTGTGAGGATAAAGGCACAGAGCTCAGCAACCAGTTGTGCTGTGACATTATCAGGGATACTGTTCCTCCAGCTTCCATCACAGGCACACCACACGATCCATTGTCTACAGCCAATCACTGAGGTACAACCGCATCTGCTCCAACCCCTCAGACAGAGAGCAACACCTACAAAATCTTCATCAAGCATTCTCAAAACTACAATACCCGCACGAGGAAATAAGGAAACAGATCAACAGAGCCAAACATGTACCCAGAAGCCTCCTACTACAAGACAAACCCAAAAAAGAAACCAACAAAACTCCACTGGCCATCACATACAGTCCCCAGCTAAAACCTCTCCAACGCATCATCAGGGATCTACAACCCATCCTGGACAGTGATCTCTCACTTTCACAGGCCTTGGGTGGCAGGCCAGTCCTCACCCACAGACAACCTGCCAACCTGAAGCATATTCTTACCAGTAACTGCACCATAGTAGCTCTAAGTCAGGAACCAATCCATGCAACAAACCTCGATGCCAACTCTGCCCACATATCTACACCAGTGATACCATTACAGGATCTAACCAGATCAGCCACACCATCACCTGTTCATTCACCTGCACGTCCACCAGTGTAATATACGCCATCATATGCCAGTGATGCCCCTCTGCTATGTATATTGGCCAAACCGGACAGTCCCTAAGGAAAAGGATAAATGGACACAAATCAGATATTAGGAATGGCAATATACAAAAACCTGTAGGACAACACTTCAACCTCCCTGGACAAACAATAGCAGATTTCAAGGTAGCCGTCCTGCAGCAAAAAGAACTTCAGAACCAGACTTCAAAGAGAAACTGCTGAGCTCCAGTTCATCTGCAAATTTGTTGCCATCAGTTCAGGATTAAACAAAGACTGTGAATGCCTTGCTAACTACAAAAGCAGTTTCTCCTCCCTTGGTTTTCACACCTCAACAGCTAGAAGAGGGCCTCATCCACCCTGATTGAACTAACCTCCTTATCTCTAGCCTGCTTCTTGCTTGCATATATATACCTGCTCCTGGAAATTTCCACTACATGCATCCGAGGAAGTGGGTATTCACCCATGAAAGCTCATGCTCCAATACATCTGTTAGTTTATAAGGTGCCACAAGATAATCATGCATACCAAGGTACTTATACAGTATCTAGTATGCAGAGAAAAAAATTCAACTCAAGGTTTACCAAAAATCTCCCACTCAAGTCCCTCAATAGTGGCCAATGAAGGTTCAAAAGCTTCCAGTTTCTACATACAAGGAGCAATATCTCCACTGGAATGTTATCCCTTAGGGGGCAACATCAGGGGAAAAATAGGAAACTGATATGCAAGACCATTGGTATGTCTTTGATTCACTGAATGGTAAGTGCTGATTCCTACAGTAGAATGTATTGAGTTAGAATGTGATTCCCATATAAATTGTTTGTTGGTACCATAATCACAAAAAGGCAAAGGAAGGGAATTTTATAATTTGGGGAGGGAAATTCAAGACATTTTTTCCTCCATTTTTCTTACTTTCTGGCACTGGAAGCTCTGGTTTTAATGTTTTGCGTTTAAACAGGAAGAACAAGAGAGTGGCCTTCAAACATGTGTATTGGTGGTACTGCATGTGTCCACCACATTCTTGTAAACACTAAATAAGGAAATAAAGTTCATAATAAAGCATATAGTGAATTTGTAGGTCTTGATTCTGCAAGTGGACCACGTGTGAACGTAACCCTACTCCTGCACTGAGCCATGTTGAAGTCAATGAAGTTGTATGTTCAAATCAAGCTGTGGAAACTTAGCCAAACTGCCTATGTTTTATTTCAGTTCATTCCAAAAGCTACGGTCTACTCTAAGGCTTCCAAATACTGGCAATAAAGCACTTGTTAACATCTGACAATGTCAAAAGTATCTGAAGGAATTTTTCCCTTGGGGAAGCATCTGTTTTCCTGTTTGGCCAAAAAACACAGCACTATATTCTAACTGTAGGTATGATAATAAACAGAAGCACTAAAGGATTGTCGCAACAAGTTTGGATTGAGCTCCATGTCCCACTTATGCAGTTGGAAAGCCCCAGGGAGGTAATCTAGGAGACAGAAAGGAAACTGAGGGGTCTTCCACATAATATCTTTTGAGATTTTTCATACAGAGGAACTCAATAGAGATAAAAGAACCTTCTGATCATGATGGACACTGTTGGCAGAAGCAGCATGCTGATATTAACAAAGAGGAGCTGCATGAATGTTTGTTCTTCATTTAAATAAAGAAAAGCAGAAATAGAGTTTTTACAGAAAATTGTGTACCATTGAAAGCAGCATTTAAGCACCACCAAAAAAATATAATGATTAGCGCTGATTGAAAATTTTTGACAGAACACTTTTGCGTCAGAAAATGTAAATTTGACAAAATTGTAATGTTTTGTGGAAAGTATCAATTTCACTAGTTTCCACAGGAAATTCTGAAAATGTTTCATTTTGTTAAAGTGGAGACATTTTGTTTTGACTTTATTATGTTGACTTTTATGTTGTTTTAGATTATATTTTATAATATGACTAATGTAAAAGTCAACATGATAAAGTCAAAACAAAATGTCTCTACTTTAACAAAATGTTTCAATAAGGAAATATTTTCAAAATATTTCATTTCACAACAAATTCTGAGCTTTTGACTTTTTGTCCTGATTCAGGATGAAACCACATTTTGAAATTTTCAAATTTTGCATGGGACAGCAATTCTGAATTTCAACCAGCTCTGATAATGATAATTATTAGTGAATCACAGGGAATTTCTATCAAAAATAAAAGCAGCTGATATTTGAAGTCAGCTTTGATTGGGAGGGGGATAGCTCAGTGGCTTGTGCATTGATCTACTAAACCCAGGCTTGTGAGTTCAGTCTCTGAGGGGACCACTTAGGGAGCTGGGGCAAAAAAATGAGTACTTGGTCCTGCTAGTGAAGGCAGGGGGCTGGACTCAATGACCTTTCAAGGTCCTTTCCAGTTCTAGGAGATAGGTATATCTCCAATAAATTTTTTTTTTTGGTTATAATACTGAACCTGTCTGGACTCAATTCATTCCTGATACAACTCAGTGGAGATAGACCAGGGCTGAATTTGGCCCATTTAATTTAAGCTTCCAGAAAAAAAATCACTAGAAAGTTCTCTTACCCTGGAATGTCATGACACTCATTAAGATAACTCAAAGCATAGCTCCCAAGGATTTTGGGCCTGCATTTCTCAGGCTCTGTCACTCTTCTTCCCTTAAGGTATTCGAAATTCTCACAAAATAAGCATTTTAAACAGGATAGGTGCTGAGGAGTTGTAGGGATCTCTTGTTCCTATTTATCCTATGTCATAAACAGATAGCTAAGGGTTAATGTCTCTTTCACCTGGAAAGGAGTAACCTGAAACACCTGACCAGAGGACCAATCAGAAAACAAGACTTTTTCAAATCTGGGTGGAGGGAAGTTTTGGGTGTGAGTTCTTTGTTCTTTATCTTGTGTCTGACCCTCTCGGCTCTGAGAGTGATCTTTCTGTCTCCTGGCTTTCTAGTCTTCTGTTTCCAAGTTGTAAGTACAAGATAGTAAGACGATAAGGTTTATATTGTTTTCTTTTTGTATTTACATGTGTGTAGTTGCTGGAGTGTTTTGAATTGTATTCTTTTTGAATAAGGCTGTTTATTCATATTTCTTTTAAGCAATTGACCCTGTATTTGTCACCTTAATACAGAGAGACCATTTTTATGTATTTTTTCTTTCTTTTTATATAAAGTTTTCTTTTTAAGGCCTGTTGGAGTTTTTCTTTAGTGGGAATTCCAGGGAATTGAGTCTGCAGCTCACCAGGGAATTGGTGGGAGGAAGAAGTCAGGGGGAAAATCTCTCTGTGTTAGATTTACTAAGCCTGACTTTGCATATCCTCTGGCTGAAGGGGGAAGTACTTGTATTTGCAGGACTGGAAAATGGGAGCGTGGAGTCCCTCTGTTTAGATTCACGGAGAAGGCTCTGTGTATCTCTCCAGGAACCCAGGGAGGGAACACCTGGAGGGGGAAGGGAAATGGTTTATTCCCCTTTGTTGTGAGACTCAAGGAATTTGGATCTTGGGGTCCCCAGGGAAGGTTGTTGGGGGGACCAGAGTGCCCCAAAACACTCTAATTTTTTGGGTGGTGGCAACTTTACCAGGTCCAAGCCGGTAACTAAGCTTGGAGGTTTTCATGCTAACACCCATATTTTGGACGCTAAGGTCCAAATCTGGGAAAAATGTTATGACATCCTATTACTTGGAAATATTTGGGAAGGGATGGTTCCAGGGTTCACATTGTATATTTGGATAATATTTTACTCACATGGACAGTACAGACAGTTACATTTTCTTTTTGGATGCATCTTTTCCATTCGTTCAGTATTTTCTTCTGCGTTTTCAGATTCTTAGCTGTATGTAATCTAGCCAAAAAAGACTTTCCGTTTTTCTGGGTTTATTTGCACCTCCAGTGACAGAGATTAAGGCTTTCCCTGCTCCTAGTAGGGAGTGTTGAACCATTCAAACACAATCTTTTTTTTAAGTTCAAAGCAGTTCGATTAGCAATAAATGAATCAGTTGATTAATCTTATTGTTTATTTTTGCACAGCTCTTCACTTCCAGCTTACAGCCAGAACTCTATGTAGAATGTGGAAATGCCCCAGGAAAGGCTGTTCGTGCACTAGCTCTGGCCCACCCAAAAAAATGCAAGCAGTAGGTACCTCATGAGAGAGAGAGAGAGAGAGAGAGAGAGAGAGAGAAGGCCTTTTGGAAAGCTCTTGAGCCCAATTTTGCTGACTGGAGAGATTTTGGTTCACATCCATGCTTTTGGCAGCTCTAACCTTGGCTGTAGGAATTGCCATTCTGGGTCAGACTCGTTAGTGTTCAGTGACTATCTAGTGTCCAGTAGCCTGTCTCTGACAGTGGTCAGTACCAGATTCTTCAGAAGAAGATGCAAGAACCCCACAGTAGGCAGATGTGGGATAATCTGCCCCTCACCTTGGTCCCAAGGGACCATCTACCAGCTAGATATAGCCAGAGGTTCACCCCATTGTTAGTCCCGCATGGACATGGCCTTCCATCACAGATACCATTACCACTGGCAGCCTTAAGGCCTGATTCAAAAAAGTATCCCTACTCAGGACAGCATTTCAGCAATGTGCTTAAGTGCTGTTCTGAAAAGGGATGGACATAAGCATGTGCTTAAATGCTTCATTGAAATGAAGGCTCAGAAAAGTGAGTTAAAGGGTTTCTGCAGTATATTCAACTCTTAAGAACACTAATGCTGGATAAAGTGGAAATGGATCAAACTATTGGAGGTCGGAGGACACATAAAACTGCAGAGCAGAACCTCAATAGACCTTAAACTGGATGAGTTGGAAGTTATCAAACAGGGAGGACCATGAACTCCAAAGAAGTTTTTAAAAAATAAAACAAGGAATATGATTGCTAGTTGTCTAACCTTTTCACAAAAAAAGTTTCATCCATTAAGAATAGGCTAGCCCCTAAGTAGAATATTCTCTATTTATGAAACATAGACCTTTCTTCCTGCATTTTCACTTATAAAAATTTGGGACCAAGATGATTGCAGCTTGCATGACTTCTCTCCACTTGGAACCAGCCATGCTTTTCTGAATGTTTTATAGATACTGACTCTAGTTACATATTCACAAATGCACATGACACACAGTTGACTCAGCCCTCATTTTTATTCAGAGATCTGGTTGGGATAGTGCATTTGCTGAAAAACTTTCCTGATGTTCTCTCCTCATTTGAATACGTTGTAAAAGATGCACCAAAATGACTTACAACAATGCACAAACCAAACTTCTAGAAGAGTGAATTTAATCCAGTGAGATTTTTTATCCCCAAACCAGCTTCTCCTGTTTATCATCATTTTTCTTCTATAGTCTCTATTATCAGGGGCTCTGTAGTCACAGATGGCTCAGAAATTGGTCATATGAATACTCGCCTTTCACTTTTCAATGGATTAATGAGAACATACAATAATGCTGCCTGTCCTCTTTAGCAGATTTGTGACATATTATAAGTAAGACATGTTAACTGTGACTCTCTTATAAACTCCTCATTAGGCTAACAGCATATCTTACTCTCATTCTTTCTTCAGGTTGTTGTAGGAGTGTAACTGATGCACCTTATTATAATTTGAAGTATTGTGAGTAATCTTATTGTCTCTAGCTCTGCTTTTAGTGTGTGTGTAATCACCAGGCCTCCTCATGATGGTATGAGTAACCTCATTTCTCTGACAGCTTGTTCAATATACCCTATTTTTGTTCTTTAAATTCAACTTCTGTAACTTTTGATTAATACTGTTCAATGGAGGATGTAGGGGGGAAGGAAAGATTCAAAGGTAGGACAAAAGCACTTTTAGATTCCCCTGCCCCGTAACCTTACCTCTGAAACAAGGTTCAACTTGACCGTGGGCTGATGACAAACCAATGGAAATGATGCAGCCAAAGTTCACCTGACTAAAACTCCCACATTTACATGAACTCAGAGCATGATACATTTCTACGGCACTGCTCTCGGGGCCAACTATTGTCTTCTGTTGCAGTACCAGGGCTGAGAACTCTACATACACATCAGAGATGTGTGGATAAAAACACGTGGTCCTTTCTTCATGGAGCTCAATTGTTAATCTGGCAGTGCATCTGCTCAGGGCAGCAAAGGGCCGTAAGGAGCCTCTTGCTCCCTTACACCAACCTCCTACACTGCCAGACCCTGCACAGTGTGTGAGAGCAGGGTCAGGCAGTGGTCTGCACCTTGGTTTCGTCACACTTCCAATGTGCCTACTAGCACAGCTGACCAGGGCTGGTGCAAGGATGTTTTGCGCCCTAGGCAAAACTTCCACCTTGTGCCCTCCCCCCCACAACCCCACTCTGAGGCACCCCCCCCCCCGCGGCAGCTCTCCCCCTCCTCCTTGAGGTGCCCCCCTTGCAGCAGCCCCCCACTCTCCACCCTGAGGCACCCCCCACCCCAGCTCACCCCTGCTCCATCTCCTCCCCGAGCATGCCGTGGCTGCTTCACTTCTCCCACCTCCTAGGCTTGCAGCACCTAAGCTGATTGGCGCCGCAAGCCTGGGAGGTGGGAGAAGTGAAGCAGCCACGGCATGCTCGGGGAGGAGGTGGGACAGGGGTGAGCTGGGGTGGGGAGTTCCCCTGCATGCCACTCCCCCTTACTTGCTGCAGGCGGCCCTCCCTGCGCTCCCTTGCGCCAGCTCCCTCCTCCTAAATGCCGGCGGCGACCAGGGTGGCCGAAGATCCGGCCGCCGCGGTCACTGCTGAAGAAAATGGCACCCCCAAAATCCTAGAACCCTAGGCGACCGCCTAGATTGCCTAAATGGTTGCACCGGCCCTGCAGCTGACCCAGCAGGGAGCGGGACTTGAACTGTGCCAGAAAAAGGGCTAATGCTGCGAGGGCAACTCTAGGCCCCAGCATGCCAAGTGTGTGCTTGGGGTGGCAAGCCGCGGGGGGCACTCTGCTGGTGCCATGAGGGCGGCAGGCAGGTTGCCTTCAGCAGCTTGCCTGCGGAGGGTCCGCTGGTCCCGTGGCTTTGGTGGACCTCCTGCAGGCAGGAGGTCCACTGAATCCGTGGGATCAGCGGACCCTCCGTAAGCAAACCACTGAAGGCAGCCTGCCTGCTGTGCTTGGGGCGACAAAATCCCTAGAGCTGCCCCTGGATGCTGCTTATTTCTTCCTTGGAGCAAGGGGAAAGCAGGTTAGAGTTTTGACTCTCAGAGTGAACCGTTTGGTCCCTGCCTTGCTCCTGGGGCAGTGCATCTCTGTGTTGCCCCTTCCTTGGGCTGAATTGTAAGGGTTCCCACTTAGCTCATATGTATGTGAGAGCAATGAGAGTTGTTCCAAACAGTATCCAAAAGTATTGCTGTTGTCTGGGTGTCCTTATTTCAGACAGCAAGTATATCCTTTCCTCTGAGAATAATTACATCTAAATTAATTTCCACATAGGCCAATTAAGCTCTATGCCAGGAGCATTAGTACTGACAGGGCTCCAGGCAGCCATTGGCATTTGAAGCAGCATCTTATCTAACCCTGCTCACAGGCATAGGTGGGCATAGCATGGTGGTAAAAATGCCTGTGGCTGCTGGAGCTCAGTCTACATTTGCTCTCCACATGCTGCTCCTATCGTGGGGCTAACGTGATGGCAATAGTGGGAAATTTGAGGCCAAAAAACCTAGTGTAGACAAGGCCACAGGCTTGTGCATGGCATGTTAGTCACCCACTCAAAACACTGTGATAAATACACACTTATAAACATTAATCAATTTATAGCAGGGCACTAAGCCTGGGTTCTGGCCAAATTCCAGTTCTGGAATTAAATTCTGCCTGCCTGAATTCCCTGTGCAGTTAACTGTATTATTCTTCACTTCCTGTATTCAACTGTTGGGCAATGTTGCTGTGCTCTGCTTAGCAGCTGCCATGCTTCACTGCAGAAGTGGCTGCATTTTGGTAGGAGACAATGTTATTCCTGTGTACAGCAGCTGTGTTTTTACTAAAGTGCTGTGAAGTTCTTCAGAATGAAAGACTTGAAATGTGAGATCATATTAATTGTCTTTTTGGACTGGCTTTAAGCACAGAACTTGCATTGGTCATTGATTGCTGATAGGTTCTAAAACACCAGGGAGTATTATTTAATTTTATGATTTTCAGACTATCATTTGCTATTCTTCTGACTGCATGTGCTGTGTTATTGCTTATTTTCAATTCACAGTAACACTAGAGGCCATGAAATGCTTTAGTACTTGTTTTAGAATGTTCATGACTTTAGCTCCCTCAGTTAGAGAAATATTCACATTTGGTATTGAAGCAGCCTGTGTTTTGCAACACTGGAACATACCTTATCCAATAGTTTTCATCCATACTCTGTCCCTCTTCATTAGAGTGTTTTGCCACAGGAGATAAGCAGAGTTGTTCATAACATTTCCCAAATGGTCAACAATAACCCTTTTTGTTTCTGCAATCAACTTTGTTACATTTCCTGGGGATAACACAGATTACCATTTATTTGGAGATGTAGAGGAAGCAGACATATACAACTATCAGTGGGAAAGCAGGTTAAATATTTGCCAGTGGATTATAGATTCATAGAATATCAGGACTGGAAGGGACCTCAGGAGGTCATCTAGTCCAACCCCTCTCTCAAAGTGGGACCAATCCCCAACTAAATCATCCCAGCCAGGGCTTTGTCAAGCCTGATCTTAAAATCCTCTAAGGATGGAGATTCCACCACCTCCCTAGGTAACCCATTTCAGTGATTCACCACCCTCCTAGTAAAAAGTTTTTCCTAATATCCAACGTAGACCTTCCTCACTGCAACTTGAGACCATTACTCCTTGTTTTGTTTTCTGCTGCCACTGAGAACATTCTAGATCCATCCTCTTTGGAACCCCCTTTCTGGTAGTTGAAAACAGCTATCAAATGCCCCCTCATTCTTCTCTTCTGCAGTTTAAACAATCCCAGTTCCCTCAGCTTCTCCTCATAAGTCATGTGCCCCAGCCCCCTAATCATTTTTGTTGCCCCCTGCTGGACTCTTTCCAATTTTTCCACATCCTTCTTCTTGTGTGGGGCCCAAAACTGGACACAGTACTCCAGATGAGGCCTCACCAATGCCGAATAGAGGGGAATGATCACATCTCTCCATCTGCTGGTAATGCCCCTACTTATACAGTCCAAAATGCTGTTAGCCTTCTTGGCAATGAGGGCACGCTGTTAACTCATATCTAGCTTCTCATCCACTGTAACCCCTAGGTCCTTTTCTGCAGAACTGCTGTCTAGGTATTCGGTCCCTAGTCTGTAGCAGTGCATGGGATTCTTCTGTCGTAAGTGCAGGACTCTGCACTTGTCCTTGTTGAACCTCATCAGGTTTCTTTTGGCCCAATCCTCTAATTTGTCGAGGTCCCTCTGTATCCTATCTCTACCCTCCAGCATATCTACCACTCTTCCTGTGGGCCAGCTAGTAAGCTTAGGGAGGACTAATGACCCACCAGAATTTGGCAGAAAGCAGCACATTTATTATACTGATAGCTAAGCTCAAAAGAAGGGGAGGGAGGTCACACTCACACTCGCATACTCACGATCCCAGGACAGGCACGGCACTGGAGATGTCAGGATTCTTTAAAGTAAGTATCCCACAGCGCAGCTATGTATGGTGCGATGAAGGTTAAGTCTTCCCAAAGCACGATGGAATGCAATGATAGATAGATGGATCTTGCTCTCTCAACACTAATAAAATCAAAGATTATCCCAGGGTCCAGACACTTGTAACACATAATTACAAATACAGTCCAACTAAGACAGAAAAAGCAGGAGCAAACGAACAACCTTTCTCAACACATAAGAAGTCAGGCCACAAAACCAAAATTTCCTCAGTTCCCACAAAGCCCTAATCCTACCCCACCCAATTAAAAATCCACCTTCCTCCTTCCCTCTCCTGCACAACCTCAAACCACTCCATTTTGAGGGATCTGAAGGAGGACAATGACATGGCTTTGCATTTTTGTGCAGGGAGCTCCTGCTATGCATAAGGGGCAGAATGGGAGAAAGCCTGAAGGTTTTTGAGGGAAAATTGGACTGATGGGTGGAGAAGACCAGCACCACTGGCAGAACAGAAGTGAGAGTCAACAGCTTGGTACCATATAAGACACGAGAGCTCTTTTAAAGATCCTGCCATTGATATAAACAGTATCACATTATTTGTTCTTTTTTAAGCAGGAGAGAGGAAGCTAATTATGGGCCTACTAAAGCCCACTGAAGTCAGTGGGAGCCTTTCCATTGACTTCAATGGGCTTTGAATCCAGCCTGATCTGAAGTCAATGCTAGCTTCTAGGTACAGCTGTGTGGGATTTGTGTTTCCGTTCCTAAATTGAGATGATAAGTCAATCTCTACTACAATTTTTGCAAATGGGAAAAACTGGTTTTGTGTTCTTTTTTTGTTCAGGTCAGTCAAGACATTTCACTTTGGTAATTTTAAAGTGTTTTATTTTGATTTTCACTCTTTTTCTTTTTCATCTTTTGATTAGTGTAGCTAGGTTAAATTTTGAAACAAAAAGTCCTTTGAAACCAGAAAAATTAAAAAAATTCATTTTGAAAATGCTAGAACTAAATGTTTCAACAATTTGGAAATTTTGCACAAACATTTTTTGAGGCAGGAGATTTGTAGAAATTGACTCTGCTTTGCAAACAGTTTTGTTTTTGACAAGTCATCATTTTTTGATGAAAAATCATTTTGTCAAAAAAATTCCCAACCAGATCTATTTTATAGGTTATCTGTGGAAGAAGAATGTGATGAATATTTAGCTGTGATCATTTATCTCCCTATTCGTTTTAACTAACTTTGCCTCAAGTGGATAAGAAATAATATATTTAAACAGTTAATATACAAAATAGAACTTCAAAAATTTTGTGCAGCCTCTTGTATTAGGTTGTATCTGAAGTAAGGCTGCTGTGTGTTAGTCTGATTCCTTTTAAATTATACTGTCAGTGTTAGTATTGTTAATCCCTATAGATCGAGCTGTGGTGGGATTTGGAGGGCGCCACATGAAGAATTTGAATCAGCACACTAAGGAGTAACTTCATCAAATAAATATTGCAAACTACAGAAAAATATTGAGGGTAGAGAAATTTTTAATTGTTTGTTTTGGAGCCAAAAAATAGCATATTAGTGGATGCAGTACAGCAAAGAAAAGAAACCAAACAGGCAAATGTTGAAAAGTAAGCATGGGAAATGTGTGATATGAAAAAAGGAGGCATTAGAGTTTTTCAGAAAAAAAGTGATGGCACACAGTAAGAACCTCACTTTAAGAGAAGACAGACAAATAAAAGGTAGTCTGAAAAATCACAGGGAACAACTTCATTGGCCTGGCCCAATCTAAATATGCTACCACATGGACAGGGGCGGCTCTAGGTCTTTTGCCGCCCCAAGCACTGCAGTTAGGTTGCCTTCGGTGGCTTGCCTGCGGGAGGTCCCCGGTCCTGCGGATTCGACAGCAGCCTGCAGGAGGTCCACCGAAGCCGGGGGATCAGCGGACTCTCTGCAGGCATGCTGCAGAAGGCAACCTGCCTGCCGCCCTCGCGGCGACCAGCAGAGTGCCCCCTGTGGCTTGCCGCCCCAGGCATGTGCTTGGTGTGCTGGTGCCTGGAGCTGCCCCTGCACATGGAGAAATTGTGAGCAAATAAGGGGCATTCTTAGCTGGTGGAGCTTAGGTATGTTTTAAAGGAGAGTGGCTGGGTTCTTGGAGAAGGATGGCAATCCATATCTATCCTTTTACTAGCTATTTGCCAGTTTAGGGTAGCATTGTCTTGATAACTGTTCATTTATAGTACTCTGCAGGTTAGAAGGACCACCATGTTAGTCATCTAACACAGACAAGACTTACTTAGAAAGAAGAGGGGAGTAGCACCTAATATCTCAGGGACCAGCTTTCAGCTGAAGGCTATATGTAGTTGGAGTGAAGGCTCTCACCATCTTTGAAGGACTGGAACCCACTCAAGTGGTAAAGCACTAGCATATTTGAAAGTAACTTCACTTACAGTGTACAAAGTCTGGGAAAAATTTTGAAGTTATGTGATCATTGTTGGGGAAAGACCAGGACCTAATGAAAACTCCATTTCTTCCTGCCAGGTGGTTCACTTTGTGGCATCGTCAGAGGTCTCATTCAGTGGGGAATATTGTGCTACAAAGGAATGCAAGGAACATTCTGGGGATGTGCCCCTTGAATAATGAGATAAATAAAAAAAAAAAAAAGAGTGGCCTGATGCAAAAAACCAGCACACTCAAGCAGCAAAAATAAGAAGCCAGTTGCTTACAATAGTTGAATACCACATTGCATTTCTTGCTAATTCTGTGCACCCAAGAAAATTACAGTTTTAATGATTTGACACAGGGTTTGCTACTGTGTGAGAAAACAAAACATCTTATGTATTTCCACATTCCAAATGTAAAAGAAAAGAAACTGTGGGCCAGAGACTCTTCTGACATACATCTGCCTAGCTCCATTGAAGTAAATGGTACTACTGGGCTGATTTACACTAGCTAAAGACCAGCACTCTGATATATGCAGAAACACTAGTGAACATTCATTCCAGTGTATGGATTTTCTATTTTCAGTTTTTAGGGTAATTTTATCTTAAATATATTGTTGCCTAAAATGTTGCTCTCTTGTCTGCTCAGGTATCTGTAGTCATTTAATTGCTCAGCACATTAGCGTTAAGTGAGGCCTTCTGGAGCCATCATATTGTTTCAGTGATCTAGATTTAGTTCTATCTTATTCTGGTAATCTAGCACTAAGAGTTTTGTTATGGAATGTTACAGTTACAGCTCACTGAGCATACCTCTCCCCTGTGTTTCCAGGCTACTCTGTGTCTATAATGTGTATGAAAGAGTTCATTATAAAAATTCAATTTATACTTAACAGGTCCATTTTCTGAAGTGCCTGGCCAAGTGGTTTTGTCATCTTATTACATATTGTGATAGGGGTGAGCACCTCATCATCCCTGGAGTACAGGATGTTGTCTCTCCTGCAGGGATGAATTTGAGAAATACTTGGGAAGAGAGGAACAGACAATTTCTGAGGGGCTGAGTCTGAGCTGGGGAATGACAATCTTTTGTGCCTTGGTTCAAAAGTCCCTGAAAATAGAGCAGCCAGGCATAGGCAAGTGGATGTCACCACTTTCTTTTCATCCTATAGGGCAGAAAAATTTGAGTAGGACTTTGCTTTTAAAGTGTATACTACGAACTCTGCCTGTGAGGGATTTTCCTCCCCAGAACAAGCTGGGCTCTCCAGACTTTCCTGAGAGTGAGGGCATGTCTTGCTACTGGTGGATAGGCAGCCAGGCTAGTGTCAACTAGGGGATTGGAGCAGAGGGCTCTTCTCCTGAACACTGGTGGTACATTAATGAGGTCCTGTGGTTCCTGCAGTTCTCATGTGAACTACTATTTACTTAGTAGAATATTTCTTTGTTTTTCCCCTCTATCAATAAATGGTCATTTGCGCAACATAGTGGAATTGGAATTTATTTACCCAATATCAGAACTCAATGGTAGAGCTAGTCAAAAAAAGAGCAAAGGAATTCCACAGAAAGTTGTTTCTATTTTGCAATTTTTTCCTCCATCTTATTAAAAAATTCTCTTTCTTTGTCATTTAAAAAAAAATACCTGGAAAAAAGTAGGAGGAAGAGAAGATTAGGGAAGAAAGTTTTGTAGAGTTAGAGCGAGCGCGTGTTAGTGATTTGGGGGATGGGTTAGCTGGGATTCTGGAGAATTACTCTATCAATAAGAAATATAAGTATAGTACCGTAATTAAAATAGAAATGTATGTGTATATCTTCATTTTACTTTAGTCTGCTTATATTTGACATTTAAAAATGTTCATCTCACTTCTATGCCCATTTACTGAGATTGATTAATAAATGTATTTTCTATGAGGTGATCACTTGACTGATCACTTTCTTTAACTAGTCTCTGCTGATTGATTGGAGCCTGGTATTTCCTCTGTGTTGTTCTTGCTGATAGCCACCCCTGGAGTATACAGATGCCAAGTAGTAAGATGGATTAGGAGATTACATAAGTGAAACTAGTTAACGAATGAGGCACCCTCTGGAAATAGTAAGCATTTTAAAATGAGAATAATAAGCAAAGGCATAAAATAGTGATTCTTTGAAAAAAAAGGAGAAAATCTAGTAGGTAGCTTCTGTAACTGAAAGCTGTCACCTTTTCTCTCTGATTGACATCATCTTTAAAGTAGACACTTTGAGACACTCTCAGCACATCTCCAGAGTCTTATGGGTTTTTTAACAGTGACTGATCTTCCTAGCTCTTCCTTGTTTTAAATATTCATTATACACTGAAAAACACCACAGAATATTACGAAGTATTGTCTTGCCTGTGGAATCTCAGGTATTAGCTTCTGCCTCTGGGGGTAAATAAGACTAATGATTCTGATAATAGCAGGATTATCATCTGTGGTAAACGGATACTGTGAAAAGTGAGATTGAGTCCCCCTGGGGGAGACTTGCAAAGACACAAATGGCAGATAGACACCTGCCTGCCATTTGCACCTTTTGAGAACCTCTCCCTTTGTTTTTTCCAGCCATCTAAACCCAGAACAGCTGTGACCTCCTTCTCATCCCTAAGCTTGTGCTCCATCCCTGAGAGCTCTCCCTGCAGGGCAGACTGTTACCATGGTGGCAGCAGGCAACCCTGCAGAGAGCTGTGTAGGTATGAATGTTTTGCACAGCTTTAGAATTTTAGGTAGACAGTATAATTACATTGTCATTCACAACAAAAATGTACCCCTGTTTTTCTCCAAATTGCCTTGATTCCTGCTTTCATACTGTGAGATCATCAAGATGTGTAGCATGGGTTTCTGAAAGCTAATTTGCGGTCAGCCTGTGAATTAAAATTAATTCCTGATTTTACCAACTATCTGCTGCAGACCAAGAGTTTGATTCAGAAAGGTGCTGAGCATCCACCACAATAGGAGTTGCGGGTGATCAATAGCTAGCAAAACTTGTGGACCTGATCTCAAGGCTATCTAGTATGGAGGAGTTGGCAGAATTTCATTTTTTAAAAATGATTTCAGTGAATATCAATGTTTGTTTTAAGCATTTTTTCTATTTTTATCGATTTAAATTTTCACACTTGCAGAAAAGTGTGTGTGTGTGTGTGTGTGTGTGTGTATACAAGCAAGACAGAAAAATTTAAAGACAGACGTTGGGATTCAAAAAGTTAAAGCTTTATAATTTTTAACACACATCCTGCCAAAATGACATGTCACCATATACAAAGTAAATATCCTTAAATCAAATGCTAAGAAGTTCCCAAGCAGCATTTTCTTCCCTGGCCTGTAAATGTCAATTATCAAGAAAAATATTTTTTCATCACCATGAGTGTCTACAATGTAATAGACTTTTACTAACATTTATCAGTAAAAACTGAATTCTTCCAAGCCTAAATACAGAGTTGTTCCTTGATCAAAAGTCCTAAGATGATAAGTGACCCAACAGGCAAAAAAGCCAGTCTAGAAATCATTCAAATGTTTCTACTATTTTTTTTTTAATATAAGAGAAATAGAAGCAAGAGCCCTAGCGTTCTGATTTCATCTTTAACAAAATGTTTTGTGTTGATTGTAAAGAGACCTTTATACGGCCATAGTGAATGTCAGCTCACATCATTGTAGCTGATATACCTACAGCTTCCTGAAATCTTCTAATAGATTATAACGGCTATGATGCTCAAGCTGAGAACAACCTGCAATTACTGTGGTGCCATGAAAATATAAAATTGATAAAGTCTTTGGTTAGAACAGATGGGCATTTTACAGTGCAGATTAGAATCTATTATAAATTATGAAAACAAGCTATTATAGATTCCATTAGAGATATTTGTTACCATTGTGCAGTGATATTCCATGTGGCCACACTAAACTAAAGTATCTCTGGGACCGCATTACAGAGTACTCATACCAATAGTTGACTGTGATATTAATAGCTATATAAGTAAGTCAGAGAAAAGAAATTATATAGACAGCAGTACAATTTAGGGATTTATAATGAATGACCACTACTCTTTATTTAATATTTATATTGGAGTAGAACGTAATGTCCTTAGCTAGGTCAGAGCCCCTAGGTACTGTACAAACAAAGCAAATGATGGTCCCTGCCCCGAAGAGTTCACAATGTAAATTGCATTAATGAAAAATGAAAAATATAAAACCAAGTGATTCATACACATATCCAGATAACGCTCATCTGGTATTAGGACAGGACTGTACATGTACCCCAAAAAGGCTAGAAGAGGAGCCCCTGGCCTTGTGCCACATAAAACAAAAGAGACACCAACAGATATCAGCGATCAATATGTTTAATGTAGTAAAACCCTGTCCTTCCTTCCACAAAGCTCCCTTTGTTCAACACACACTTTCTACAAATAAAAATAAGAATGGCTCCTACACTGTCTCCTGGAGATCACAGAGACTGCTTGAGGTGCTTCACTAAATGCAGCAAGCAGTTTATGCCACAACTGTACATTGTAATGCTAATAGGTGAAAAGATGTTCATATCACGCCTCAGACTGGGGTCTGAGGGCAGGGTAGGCGAACAGCCTGTTTTTTTGTTGTTGTTGCATGAGAGTTCTTCATTTGAGTTTCCAGTTTGTATGAACTCCAAAAACAAGCAAACAAACAAAGGACATGTGAATCAAATATGCCAATAGAGTACAACAAAAGTAACATGAACAGAAAGCAATGATTCCCCATCACCCGTGGTCCTATTTACAGAAAATAATTACCATGCACTGGCCGGCAGTTCTGCAATAATTAGGCCCAACATAATAAGTTAAGAATGTATCATCAGCCTTGGCTTTGAATTTCTCTGGTTTTGTTGATACCTAATAACTTTATCACTGCTTAAAAGCTTTTTAAAAAATAGAAGCCCACCTCAAAATAAACCATAATGGTTCATTTAATCTATAGCATAAACACAGGTTTTGATTTTTAAAAATCAGTGAGTTATGTAATCACACATTTAAGACTATTTAAACTATTGATTATTTACCTATACTGCAATGAGGTTTATCTACAGTGTAAATCTTTGGCTTAAAGATACCTTTAAAGAATAAATCAGGGTGATTATGGGCTGATGTGCCGATACAGCTGAGGGATGTGCACACTAAAAATCTTAGGAACTCTTGCTGGACAGAGAGGTAGTTATGACTACAGCTGGGTGAAATTTTTTGGCAAATGGTAAATTAGCTGAAAAATGCCTGGTGGTGGGAGGGACAGAAACTATTCTCAAATTTGGGTTGAGTTGGTAAGTAGTTTCAAACACCCCCCCGCCCCCCCCAACCCCTAGATGGAGCCAAGCCAGGGGAGTCTAGCAGGAGCCACTGGTCATATTGAAGCCCCATCTCTGGTGCTTAGGTGTGATGAAAGCTTGGAGGGATGAACCTCGGGCTCTGCTATGTCACCTGATGTCTATCCATATGGTCAGCGAGCAGAGTCTAGGCCACTCTTCCAGCCCTCCCTTCAGGCTGTGTTTGGACCTGCTTTCTCCGGCAGTTGGCGAAGCACTATTTGCTCCTTGCCTAGCCCAGGGTCTCTCTCTCAGCAGTCTCCCTATGCCAGGTCAGTTGACAACCAGGTGGCCTGCAACCAATCTCTTGTCCTGTCCTCACTTAGGCAGGACTGGGCTGTGGTTCTGGAGTGACATTCCCCTCTTTCCAGGAAAGGTAGGCTGCAGCAGGAAGTCAGGGTGAGATTCTCACTCTTCTAGTTAACTGTGCTCTGGGCCAGCTCTCCTCACTCTATCCTCAGTATGTATGCAGTGTAGTTGTAGTCATGTTGGTCCCAGGATATTAGACAAGGTAACTTGAGGAAGAGCTCTGTGTGGTTTGAAAGTTTGTCTCTCTCACCAACACAAGTTGGTCCAATAAAAGATATTACCTCACCCACCTTGTCTCTGTCTCCTGTATAATCAATCACCTCTCTTAACGGCTAGGGCTGTCTTTTCTACATTGCTGGTATGTGCATGTGGAGTCAGTGTGAACTCTTGGATACGTGTACTCTTTATTTTTTCCACTTTTCTAAAAGCTTGTGCTGTGGACTACCAGCTGGTCAGTTACCAGAGAAACTGATCTGTCAAAAAAATTATTCATTGAAAAATGGCAACTTTGTTAGAAAGATTAATGCAATAAATAGTTAAGTGACGAACTCTGATGTGGGCTCTCCAAATTATATATCCATACATTATGTAACGGAGCAGAAGGCAGGTGCAACATGTATTCCTTCCCTACACTATTGGCATCATATCAACTGTGCGTTCAATCTCTCCTGGCCTTGGGAGGAGGAATTACAAAGTCCACTTTTGAGCCCTGCCTCCCAGCCATTAGCCAAAAAGCAATAGGCCATGGGTTTACATGGATGACTGAGAGCAGTGTTTGACCCAATTTCTGAAGAATTCAAGGACATGATGTTTAAAAAAAGGCTAATAATGGTCCAATCCAACTCCCCATGATGTCAATGGAGTCTCTCTTTAGACTTTAATGAGAGTTGAGCCACAGCCTAAGGCCACAATTCAACACACTATTTAAACACATGGCTAGTTTTAAGCATGTGACTAGTCCAAATTATGTCTGTAGAGCTACTCTTGCTCAAAGTTAAGTACGTGCTTAAGTAATTTGCTGATTCAAGGCCTTCAAAAATGCTGACCTCTCTCCTGTGTTGATTCAGAATGCTTTCAGCAGTAAACTGCTCTCAAAATGTGTAGGATAATCATGTCTAGTCCCATAGCAACATCTTTCACAGAAGAAAAGGGAAAGAAGAAACAGAAAAAGAGGGAATTCATTCAATTTAGTAAATAAATTATAACAAGGTTAAGTGGCTTTAAATTTCATAGTCTTGGATTATGTCTTAAACAACACCACTTCCCCCCACCATCACCAAATGTTATAACAAGATTCATTGGTCTTGCACTGTGTCTTGTAACCAGTGATAAGAAATTAGAGAAACCGTTTTACGAGTTTGCTCTTCTGCCCCTTTCACAAAGTTAAATCTTTATTCTAAGAGGAAGTATGTACAAGTGGCAGACAAATGGTTTTCAGATCTCATGGATTCTCTTTCCAGAAGCTTTCCTTGGACTCTTGGACCAGCTTCTGAAGCCAGTTACACTGGTACAATCCCACTGAAGTCAGTGTCTCATTGTCTTGTTTGCAGCCAATCAGCCAATGTGGTGGTAACATATAAGCATTCCAGGTGGTACAATATTGTGTGTCCCTCTCCTCACTTTTGCTAGATTTTCAGATGGCTCCAGGGTTAAAAAAGGTACTAAATTTTTATACAGAAAGGAAATTTGGAAATGGGAATTAAGGATGAAAAAGCCTTTATACTGAAAATTAGGTTGAAATAGAGACAACACAGAAGTAAAATTTTAGCAAAAAATATTAAGGGTTAAGGTGGAGTTCATGCCATTTTGTGGACTCTCTGCACTGGGACGAATTAGTGTTTCTAATGAGTTTCGCTGAGAAAATTGTTTACTGACCCAGCATACCACGATAATTGTAATTTAAAAACCATAAATATAAACATTTTCTGACTTTTTTTAATATAATGCCCTGTAACCCTAGCCCCTCCCTGTATTGACACCCTGCTCATTAAAGTACTAATATTTATACAAAATATGCTTTGTGAGGTATCATATGAAAGCTAATAACACACTAGTTAATGTCATTGTACAATGTATGTGTTAATGTTATATGTGAAGTTATGAATCCTTTTGTACAATGTTCAGATGTGGAAAAAAGGGAAGAGATGTTGCCTTATATAATAAAAATGTATACACTTGAACTGGGGTTGAGATGGAAATAGGAGATAAACTTGTTGAAAGTCTCTGGGTAAGGATAAAAGGTGTAAAAACAAGGTTGATGTCATAGTAAGGGTCTACTAAAGACCACCTAACTAGAAAGAAGAGGTAGATGAGGCTTTTTCTAAACAGCTAACAAAATCATCCAAAGCACAGGACTTGGTGGTGATGGGGGACTTCAACTACCCAGATATATGTTGGGAAAATACAGCAGAGCACAGATTACCCAACATGTTCTTGGGATGTAATGGAGACAATTTTTTATTTCAGAAGGTGTAGAAAGCTACTAGGGGAGAGACTGTTTTAGATTTGATTTTGACAAATAGGGAAGAACTGGTTCAGAATTTGGAAGTGAAAGGCAGCTTGGGTGAATGTGATCATGAAATGGTAGAATTAATGATTTTAAGGAATGGTGGGAAGGAAAACAGCACAAAAAAAGATAATGGATTTCAAGAAGGCAGACTTCAGCAAACTCGGAGTTGATAAGTAATATCCCATGGGAAGTAAGTCTAAGAGAAAAAACAGTTCATTAGAGCTGGCAGTTTTTCAAAGAGGCATTATTAAATGCACAAAAGCAAACTACCCCACTGCATAGGAAAGATAGGAAGTATGGCAAGAGACCACCCTGGCTTAACCAGGGGATCGTCAATGATCTGAAATGCAAAAAGAGGCCTACAAAAAGTGGAAACTAGGTCAAATTACAAAGGATGAATAAATAACAGAAGTATGTAGGGACAAATTTAGAAAGGCCAAGGCACAAAACGATATTAAAGTAGCTAGAGACATAAAAGGTAAGAAGAAAATATTCTACAGAAACATTAAAAGCAAGAGGAAGACCAAGGATAGGGTAGGCCCATTACTGTATGAGGAAGGAAAACAATAACAGAAAATGTGGAAATGGCAGAAGTGCTAAATATCCAGAGAAGAGCAACAAAAATGATAAAAGATCTAGAAAACATGAACTATGAGGGAAGATTGAAAAAATTGGGTTTGTTTAGTCTGAAGAAATATTTATAGAGAGAGGAATCAATGGGGAAACATTCTTTCATTGACTAGCTCTTTATGATCTGATGAACACTTTCTGATGACAGTATAAAACTATATGAAAAAGTAACACGGGCATAGTTGGGTCCTAAATAACAATGTTTACTAATCATGCACAAACATGAGCGGCCTACCTGTATACATACTGCTTTGCTAACTGGTTTCTGGATATTTGCAAAGCATAGAACAGATTGAGCACCACAAGAGTGCTCATGAACTGTTTAAGGGGATTCTACTTTATTCCTATATGCTACATACTGTTTGTAAGAAACACAGCTAGGTTGTCTTTTCACGCCCTGCTTCCCAATATGAATACACAGCAGGTTTCATAACTGAGCCCACTGAGTGGTATTTCATTGACTTCAATGACTACTGATGGCGTAAGCTACTATTCCATATGAGAAATGGTGTCATAGTCTAGCCCTTAATTTGTAAATGAAAAAAATGTTCTGGATAATTTTGGGCTGATCATATTGTTTATTCTCCAATAGCAACCAAAACCCAAAATGCACATGTCTAACAAATGATGAGCATGAGTGTCAACACCTGTGGGGCAAAATTCAAAGTCCACTGCTTTGACCAGGTCTTACTATAGTAACTCCCTCAACAAAACCCCAAACCCAGTACAGTAGTTTCTGCCTGGAAGGAAAAGAGAGAAAATATCTCGTGTGTACAGTGTATAATTCTGGGAGCTGCATGTATACCACAGTGAGGGACATGTAACACACTGCTGGAAATATCCAGAACTGTGAGCCACTGTGTGCCTGCTCTGCCTCAGTGAGAGATTTGCTAGAGATTAGACAGTGTGCCAGTTCCCTGCCACACCAGTATGTCTTCCTCACCAGCAAATTCCTCAAGGCTTTCCCTGCCCAAACCTTGCCTAGCAGGTACCAGTGAACTAGAGGTGGTGGTCCTTTCTTGACTAGTTTAAAAAATAATACAGTCCACACTTTCCTCTGGTACAGAGGGTATTTTAATGACCAGGAGCACCACTACCATTCACGTGGTGGAATCAGAACTGTTTGACTATATCATAGGTCAGGGGTTGGTAACCTTTCAGAAATGGTGTTCTGAGTCTTCATTCATTCATTCACTCTGATTTAAGGTTTTGCATGCCAGTAATACATTTTAATGTTCTTAGAAGGTTTCTTTCTACAAGACTATAATATATAATTAAATTATTGTTGCATATAAAGTAAATAAGGTTTTTAAAATGTTTAAGAAGCTTCATTTAAAATTAAATAAAATGCAGAGTCCCCCGGACCAGTGCCCAGGACCCGGACAGTGTGAGTGCCGCTGAAAATCAGCTCGCATGCCACCTTCAGAACCCATGCCATAGGTTGCCTACCCCTATCATAGGTACTATACTGCTGACAGATTTTTTTTTTAAATTATTGTTATTGTTAATAGGTCAAGTTGAGTACGGCCTTGTACTTTTGGAGTGAGGATATCTGAGTTCTGTCTCAGCTCATGACCATAAAATTCCACATTGCAACAGGGTGCACACAGGACAGCATAGTGGCAGCCCTGATGTTCCTGGTTTCCTGTAGTTGTTTCATGATATTGGAGGTAATCTGCAGTAGCTAAACTGGGATATTTCACTGAAAACAAGAAAATATAAAATAAATCTCAGATCTTTTTATGCATGATCTCAGCTCACCTTTTGGGCTTCCATGCAGTGGAAAGCAACTTTCAACTCTGAGGGTTGGTGCCTTTGGTTACAGGGTAGTACAGCCTAGTGGCCAGAGTCCATAGAATTGCCCCAGGTTGCAGGGCAGCACATCCTAGTGGCCAGAGTCCATAGAATCACCCCAGCTTGTGAGACAATGCAGCCTAGTTGCCAGAGACTCTCCCATTCCACTGGGTCCTGGTCTCCGGCCTTAACAACAACGTAGGACCTTACCCCTGGCTCAGCAGGGGGGTCCTACTGAAACACACTGAGGCTTGCCGGTGGTAAGGTACCAGTCTGTCACCCCCCCCACCCCCGGATTGCTTTCTACCGGCTTAACGGTGGAGGTCTCCCATGAGTCCCTAGGTTCTCTGCAGGCCTCTGCGTCAGTTGCCTCACCAGATTCCTCCTGTAGTAGGGCTTTGAGCCAGCCTGCAGAGGCTTCAGTCCCTGGCGCCTCCTTAGGCTGCCAGAGCACTTGGAGCATGCCCAGTAGGGACAGGGCAGGACTTCCACCATCAATGCTTCCGGTCTGACACTACTGGGGCAGGTGCGGGGTGGTGCTGCCCCGTCACACACTCTTATTCTAAACTCAATTTAGTATACTCCATCTCTTTGTGTAGAATTGACTCATAAAGGCTATAGGAAGTCACTGATGAGTAAAATCAACCTGCAGTGCTCGGTATGGTTTCTGCAATGGGACTGCTGTTTAGCAGCATTCTTGCTAATCAATTCTCTTCAGTCAACTGAATGTCATATAAGTTATGTAAATAAATGCAACTTTAAGAGGATTCTTCACTGATCTGTTGAAGTTATGCTTCTTCTTAGTCCACCGTAAAATCAGCAGGCATGTTAACAGATATCCAATCCACCTTGTGCAAATGACTTTTCTTGCTTATTTTATCACTGCAGCTGAGAAAATAGAAGAAACAAGAAACAGTGATAAACTGCCTGCTCCCCTGAGGAGCATTGGATGAAATATGCTCATACTAGTGATTATAACAAAGAAGTGTATTATAGAGTTGTGATAATGACTCTATAATTAAGCTTGTAATGTAGCTTCCATTGTAAGCTTTTGAGCAACCCCCCGCCCTCAAATTTTTGGATAAAAACGCCTGTTTGCATAACATTTCTCAAGTGTAGTCTGCATCCAGATGGGATTTTTTTCCCCTTTAAATAAATGTGAGGTTTGATTGGTCAAGCTGTTGTGATGAGACATTTCAAAAGCGGGTTTTGAGATTGTGTGAAATCTTGGTCTCATTGATGTTGATTGCAAAACTCCTATTGATATCAGAAGAGCCTGGATTTCACCCAGAGTGCATGGGACCTGCCAGCTCTTCAGGGAAAATAGAAGGTGAGAGTGGTTGGGAGGAGGTTTAGGTGGGGGGAGAGGGACACTGGGAAGGAGACATGGAGGTGTGTGACAAAGGGACTTGGGGAGAATAGAGGCGGGGCAACTCTCAGCCCCAGATTCTCCCTTTCTCTGTGTGTGCCAGGATCTGGGAGGCCCTGAGCCCTTCTCCCTACACTCTATATATGCTGGGATTTGGGGGTCCCTGCCCCCAAGGGTGTCTGAGCCCCCCTTCCTGCCCCCCTCTGTGTGTGCCAGGATCTAGGGCTTCCCCCACCCCTCTAGGGGGGTCTGATCCCTTTTCTCTGCCTCCCCTCATGTGAGCTGGGATGTGGGGAGCCTTGTCTCCCTGGGTGTGTCTGAGCCATACTCCCTGCCTCATTCAGGATCTAAAGGACCCTTGCTCATCTTTGGGGATCTAATCTTCCCCCCATGGCCTTCTCATAGTAATCTGACTGGGAAGGGGGATGCCTTTCTGAGGATGTTTGAGCCTTTCTCTCTACTCCCCTATGTGTCCCAGGAGTCCGGACATGCGGTAGCCCTGCAGCTGCCCCTGCCTCTCTGGGTGGGTAGCTCAGAATAGGCATGCTCAGAGCATACACCAAGAACACACTGCTGAGCTGAGGAGCTGAGAACAGTTATGCTTAACACAGATCAGAAACTCTCCAGCACTCTCAGCCGTGCAGAACACAGTGCCATCCAGAGCCTCAGAAATAACACTGACATCATAATCAAAAAGGCTGACAAAGGAGGTGCTGTTATCATCATGAATAGGTTGGAATATGCTAGGCAGCTCTCCAACACCACATTCTACAAGCCATTACCCTCTGATCCCACTGAGGGTTACCAAAAGAAACTACACCATCTACTCAAGAAACTCCCTGAAAAAAGCACAAGAGCAAATCCACACAGACACACCCCTAGAACCGCAACCAGGGGTATTCTATCTGCTACCCAAGATCCATAAACCTGGAAATCCTGGACACCCCATCATCTCAGGCATTGGCACCCTGACAGCAGGCTTGTATGGCTATGTACACTCCCTCCTCAGGCCCTCTGCTTCCAGCACTCCTAGCTATCTTCGAGATACCACTGACTTCCAGAGGAAACTACAATCCATTAGTGATCTTCCTGAAAACACCATCTTACCCACTATGGATGTAGAGGCCCTCTACACCAACATTCCACACAAAGATGACTACAAGCCATCAGGAACAGTATCCCTGATAATGTCATGGCAAACCTGGTGGCTGAACTTTGTAACTTTGTCCTCACCCACAACTATTTCACATTTGGGGACAATGTGTACTTTCAAATCAGCAGCACTGCTATGGGTACCCACATGGCCTCACAGTATGCCAACATTTTTATGGCTGACTTAGAACAATGCTTCCTCAGCTCTCGTCCCCTAACACCCCTACTCTACTTGCGCTACATTGATGACATCTTCATCATCTGGACCCATGGAAAAGAAGCCCTTGCGGAATTCCATCATGATTTCAACAATTTCCACCCCACCATCAACCTCAGCCTGGACCAGTCCACACAAGAGATCCACTTCCTGGACACTACAGTATAATAAATGATGGCTACATAAACACCATCCTATACCGTAAACCTACTGACCGCTATACTTACCTTCATGCCTCCAGCTTTCATCCAGACCACACCACTCGATCCATTGTCTACAGCCAAGCTCTATGATACAATTGCATTTGCTCCAACCCCTCAGACAGAGACAAACACCTACAAGATCTTTATCAAGTGTTCTTGCAACTACAATACCCACCTGCTGAAGTGAAGAAACAGATTGACGGAGACAGAAGAGTACCCAGAAGTCACCTACTACAGGACGAGCCCAACAAAGAAAGTAACAGAAAGCCACTAGCCATCACCTTCAGCCCCCAATTAAAACCTCTCCAGTGCATCATCAAGGATCTACAACCTATCCTGAAGGATGATCCATCACTCTCACAGATCTTGGAAGACGGGCCAGTCCTTACTTACAGACAGCCCCCAAACCTGAAGCAATACTCACCAGCAACCACAGACCACACAACAAAAACACTAATCCAGGAACCTATCCTTGCAACAAAGCCTGTTGCCAACTCTGTCCACATATCTATTCAGAGGATACCATCATAGGGCCTAATCACATCTGCCACACCATCAGGGGCTCATTCACCTGCACATCTACCAATGTGATATATGCCATCATGTGCCAGCAATGCCCCTCTGCCATGTACATTGACCAAACCAGACAGTCTCTACCTAAAAGAATAAATGGACACAACTCAGATGTCAAGAATTATAACATTCAAAAACCAGTTGGAGAACACTTCAATCTCCCTGGCCACTCGATTACAGACCTAAAAATCGCAATATTACAACAAAAAAGCTTCAGAAACAGACTCCAACAAGAGACTGCTGAATTGGAATTAATTTGCAAATTGGACACCATCAAATTGGGCTTGAATAAAGACTGGGAGTGGATGGGCCATTACACAAAATAAAACTACTTCCTCATGCTTATTCCTCACCCCACACCCCACAGTTCCTCACATCTCCTTATCGATTGCTGGAACTGGGCCATTTTCATTACCACTAGAAACAGTTATTTTTCTCTCCTGCTGATAATAGCTCATCTTAACTGATCACTCTCTTTATAGTGTGTATGGTAACACGCATTGTTTCATGTTCTCTGTGTGTGTGTATATATATATATATCTTCCTACTGTATTTTCCACTACACGCACCCAATGAAGTGGGCTGTAGCCCACGAAAGCTTATGCTCAAATAAATTTGTTAGTCTCTAAGGTGCCACAAGTACTCCTGTTCTTTTTACAGATACAGATTAACATGGCTGCTACTCTGAAACCTCTCCAGCACATGCGTATGGGGGGGGGGGGGGAGGATGGGAGCCTGGCGAGGGGAAAGAAACACTCACTGACATGAATTGAGCAGTTCACTTATCTCCCAGATCTTGTTTCAGGTTGTATGTATCTCCATCAGATATTCTCTTTCAGCTGAGAATGTCTCATTCAGATGAATAGGCCACTTCACACATCTCTAAGCCTGCAACTTTGAAATTTGAAACCCAATCTGGGAAGAAATCTGAGAATGAATTGTAAAAAATTGGGGAAAATTTGCCCGTGAAGAGATTTTTTATTAGGGCTGTCAAGTGATTAAAAAAATTAATCGTGCTGTTAAACAGTAATAAAATACTTTTAATATAATTTTTTTGGATGTTTTCCATATATTAATTTCAATTACAACACAGAATGCAAAGTCTACAGTGCTCACTTTATATTTATTTTGTATTATAAATATTTGCATTGTAAAAATAAAAGAAATAGAATTTTTCAATTCACTTAATACAAGTATTGTAGTGCAGTCTCTTTATCATGAAAGTTGAACTTATAAATGTAGAATTTTGAACAAAAAAATAACTGCATTCAAAAATAAAACACAATGTAAAACTTTAGAGCCTACAAGTCCACTAAGTCCTACTTCTTGTACAACCAATCGCTGGACAAGTTTGTTTATATTTGCTGGAGATAATGCTGCCTGCTTCTTGTTTACAGTGTCACCTGAAAGTGAGAACAGGCATTCGCATAGCACTGTTGTAGCCAGTGTTGCAAGTTATTTACATGCCAGATGCACTAAAGATTCACATATCCCTTCATGCTTCAACCACTATTCCAGAGGACATGTGTCCATGCTGTTGATGGGTTCTGTTTGATAATGATCCAAAGCAGCGTAGACTAATGCATGTTCATTTTCTTCATCTGAGTCAGATGCCACTAGCAGAAGGTTGATTTTCTTTTCTGGTGATTCGGGTTCTGTAGTTTCTGCATTGCAGTGTTGTTCTTTTAAGACTTCTGAAAGCATTCTCCATGCCACGTCCCAATCAGATTTTGGAAGAGATTTCAGATTCTTAAGCCTTGGATCAAATGCTATAGCTATCTTTAGAAATCTCTCGTTGGTAGCTTCTTTGCGTTTTGTCAAATCTGCCATGAAAATATTCTTAAAACGAACAACATGCTGGGTCATCATCTAAGACTGCTAAAACATTAAATATATGGCAGAATGCAGGTAAAACACAGAGCAGGAGACATACAATTCTCCCTCAAGGAGTTTAGTCACAAGTTTAATTAACGCATTCTTTTTTTAATGAGCATCCTCAGCATGGAAGCATGTCCTCTGAAATGGTGGCCAAAGCATGAAGGGGCATAAAAATGGTAAGCATCTGGCACTTAAATACCTTGCAATGCCAGCTACAAAAGCACCTTGTGAATGTCTGTTCTCACTTTCAGGTGACATTGTAAATAAGAAGCTGGCAGCATTCTCTCTCGTAAATGTATAAACTTGTTTCTCTTAGTGATTGGCTGAACAAGAAGTAAGACTGAGTAAACTTGTAGGTTCTAAGGTTTTACATTGTTTTATTTGTGAGTGTAGTTAAGTCACACAAAAAATCTATATTTGTGAGTTGCACTTTCATGATAAAGAGATTGCGCTATGGCACTTGTATGAGGTAAATTGAAAAATACTATTTCTTTTGTTTATCATTTTTACAGTGCAAATATTTGTAATAAAAATAGTATAAAGTTAGTACTGTACACTTCGTATTCAGTGTTGTAATTGAAATCAACATATTTGAAAATGTAGAAAAACATCCAAAATATTTAATACATTTCAGCTGATGTTTTATTAATAGTGTGATTAAAACTGTGATTAATCATGATTAATTTTTTTAATCATGATTAATTTTTGAGTTAATCACAAGTTAACTGTGGTTAATCGAAAGCCTTAATTTGTATTTATTTTGGAGAAATGTAATCTGAGTACAGCAGAATATTCCCAGTGGTTCTTGCCAGCTTCAGGGGGGCAGAGTTAAGGATGCATGAGCATTTACTTTAACTCTGTATTTCCTGGTTAGGAGAAGTTTGAGTTTGCCCGAATTTGACATTTTGGAAGGACACGAGCTATCACTTGGCAACCTTAACACTGCATTATTAAAGATTTTTTTGCCATTTAATAGACTTATCCAAGTGCTTCAAGTTAGGCAAAGAGAATAATACTGTTTCATGCAAATATTATTGGTTTCCTGATATAGGGCTAGATTCTGTCTCTTTCAATCATAGAATCATAGAAAGGTAGGACTGGAAGAGACCTCAAGAGGCCATCTAATCCAGCCCTCTGCTCTGAGTCAGGATCAAATATAACTAGACCATCCCTTTATGTTAAATAGTATGCAAATAGTCCCATTGAATTTGAGAGTTTCTAGCATTTGGGCATTTAAAAAAATATAATGCTCCAATGGTTTTAAAGGGAAATCTCTAGCACTCACGAATATCTTATCAATGAAGTTTTGAATCTGGACGTTTATATAATGTTTTGTGACCACAACACTTTGGACAAGCAATGAAAACATTTATTCTCTTTACAATTAAACAATTTTCTTAGTCTAAATCCTAGTCATATAGTGCAAAAATACATCAGATTGTCTATTAGTTTATTACCACATACACAGGATAGATTAAGAGGATGGATTTTTCACTCTGATGTAAAAGATGAATTAGCTTGAGGAAAAATCATAGTGATAGGTGATAAAGAGCATTCTGAATACTGGTCACTAACAGATTTCATAGATGAGAAGCATACATACCAATCTTTCTTTCTCCAAATGCATTCTCTAACATAGTAGGGAGCAACAGAAGATTTGCCCTAGTGAACAGGAACAAAGATTTCAGCATTTTATTAAATATCAGAAAATTGAGCCTAACAACTCCTTGAGCATACAAAGAAATATTGAAATCCTTGGTTTAACTGGTCATCAGTAAAATTATTTCAGAACAAGCAAAATTGCTCTTTGAAAATAGATGCTAACCAATGATTTTGTAGCAGTAAAGCAGAATCAAAACTTGAGTAGATGATCTAGCAAATACAGCATGAAAGCAGTCCAATGAAATGTAATGGAAGCAGCATAAAGCATATGAGAAATCAGGGTATGACAGAAATGAATGAAGCCTGGTGAAATTCCATAATAGTAATATAAAACAGGTCTTCAAAGAGCAGTGTTAAAACCTTTTTAAAGATTATTTTTACTGAAACCCTGTTAGAGTTTTGACATTTTTCCTTTACTGATTTAGTCCTTTTCCAGTTAGCAGAACACTTGGGATTTTCCTCCTTGTTTTGAGGAAGCTGAAAATAACAAGAGTGTTTAGTTCAAAAACTTTAAAATACACAGCGTATTTTCATGCCATAACATCCTTCCACACTGTCATTAGGGCTAGAAGTTTGTCACAGTAAATCATACAATGGTTACCATCTGGCCATTGAGGTTGGGGAATGCAAAAGTCACAAGCGTATAGTAAGAGTTACAGATCAAATTTTTCAAATCAAAATAGCCTTTATTTTGCAATAAAAATATTTGAAAACTTCTCCTTTGGTATCTGCTAGTTCAGATCCTCAGCAGGAACAGTACAGAAACGTGGACAGAGCTACTGGTACTTGCTCTTCATTGCTGCTTCCCTGCCTCAGCCTGTGTAAAGGTAACAGTGTATGTGATCTGTATGACATGCCTTTCCATCACCAAAACTAGAGAAGCTGTAGTATCTATGACTCCCCTAATAAACCACTAGCTCGGAGGCTGAGAACTCCTGCTCTGGAAGTCTTGCATGTAACATAGGCTTTAATTTTGCTCCTCTCAGGCCTTTCCATTTAAATTAATACAGCTGTTTCCCATCCTATCTGCCTACTCAGATGCAAAAGTCCACAAGAGACAAAAGTCATGGATAGTTTTTAAGACCCATGAAACCTGTGGAATCCATAATTTATGCAACAGTCATGACAAAATTGCAGCTTTAACTATTATCACTGATGTCACCCTGGATCTGGAAAGAGTGCTGAAAAATCAACTGCAGTGCAGAGCCAACCGTCAAAACCAAATGTTACGGTCCATATTCTTTCTTTAGCTATGCATACACCTCAGAAATGAGAACTTTTGTTTATTTGGGTAGAGCCTATAAAACTAGTGAATTAAAATATATTTTCCATAATACAATCCAGTTCCAAACTGGAACCTTTCATCCGTTCCTCTTTCATACCCAAACAACTGTTGGAGGTTGGGATATAGTAAGACCCAGTTCTGAGCTACTCCTGGGTTGGAGGTTGCAAAAACAAACCTCCAGCTGATGAAACTTTGTAAAGCTATAACGACTCCTGTTTTTGCCCCATCTCTGTTCTGATCAGAAAGAAACCAGGACCACTTACAGGACCTGAATCTCTTTCCCTGAACATTACCCAATTAGATTAAATAGATCTGTCATGGGCTGGCTGGCCCTTTGAAAGCAGCTAGGCTCAGCGTTGCCCAGGACTTAGCAACTATCCCTCAACTTTTCACTTTTCTTTTATTTTCTTTTCATGACAAAACAGACTTGACTGAAGAGTTTATAGCCACCACCAAGTACAGTACAATTACTAAATACTTAGTGGTTTATATTCTCTCTCTCTGCCCTGCCTTTCAAGTAACTGAACAACGCCTTTCTAATAATAATACCATTTCCCTGATATTTTTACTAAACTACATAATGTAACTTTTGTTACCTTCAGAGCTTTGCCTCAGAAAGCTTTTCTCTTTCTTTATCAAAGCCCTTACACACTCATCAAAGGTTATCAATTGTTTCTTCCACTTTACAAGTGCACATAGTCTGTCTTTGTGGCTATTTATTTTAATAAGGTTTGTTTAAGCCACGATGTTAGCATTCTAAACAAAATCACTTCATTTTTCCAACCTAGGCCCGGAAGTATGTCATTATCCCCAACTCAAGGCACAATTCAAAATATCTTCTTCCTCTTTTTTCATTAATCCGTAGTTTTGCCATTCCTCTTTTAGATTTTTCTGTGCTAAGCTTTTAAATTCCTGTTTAATCAAGGATATTTCTATGTCAATCCTTTTATTTCTTATAGTACTTTTAGCTTCTTTATCCGCCATTTCACTCCCTGTTATCCCATTATGCACTCGGATTCAAACTGGTGCTACATGTATATACATCTGTATTAATTCTAACCACTTACGGCAGCTCCCTTGGCCAAGAACAGCAAACTGCAGCCACTGGGAGCTGCAGGGGGCCGTGCCTGCAGGTGGTTAATGACAGCAAAATGTCTCGCGACCCACAATCAGAGTACCCTGATGGGCCACATGCAGCCCATGGGACACAGGTTGCCCACTGTTGACCTACGGTCTCTTTTTTACTCTTAAGCTTATAAAATAAACTTAAATCCATGTTTGGACATGTGACTTTCCATCCAGGGGTAATTTTCCCATGACTAAAAGTTTTGACTTTGTTTAGCTTTTCCTTGACTTTCAACTTCTGCATTCACACTTTAACTTGAACAGCATGTGGATTCTAAGATCATGTGCTATAGGTCACCTATCGAACTCCCAAGTGTCCTCAAATTTGTTTGGTACTTTCATCACTGCAATTCCCATTAACTTGGGCCCAGAAAATTAGGTCAGTAGTTTCATTCATAGCATAACTGGCATTTCACTATAAGTTATTTGTAGCACATATAAGTGTTGTGATAAATGTACCACACACAATTTGAAGTGCTTGGGCTTGTATTAAATCTAATTTTTTCAGTTCTGATTTTGATGCCACAAACGGCAGCCAGAGTCAATAAATGCTCTGATTAAGGGTCTGTATCATCAGCAGTCTTTTCTTATCCTCCTCACAGTTAGTCCCAGCAAGATTTTTAAGCTGTTTAATCCTTCCTGTACATTTATCTTTAACATAGTCTACATAAGAACGTAAGAGTAGCCATACTGGATTAGACCAAAGGTCCATCTAGCCCAGTATCCTGTCTTCCAACTATGGCCAAGTGCCCCAGAGGGAATGAACAGAACAGGTAATCATCAAATGATCCATTCCCTGTCGCCCATGCCCAGCTTCTGGCAAAGTCTATATGATCTTTCCAAAGTGACTTAGTAGCAAATATTACCTCTAGGAATGTCAACCTTTTAACTATATCTATTTGCTCTGTGTACAGATAGTGTTTACATTGCTTTGTAAATTTCCTTATTGTAAAGACAAATCATTTGTTTTTAGCAATGAGGAACTTGAAATGCCACACACTTTTCCAGTCAGAGGTTTCTCATAATGCCATGTTGATTCTCTTTTCTGCCACTTCAATATTCCTGCTCCTAAACCACAGAGCACAGTCATCTGCAAACAGTATGACATTTACCCCGGAACTTATTCATTTTGGAAGATGAATAATGTCAGGCTGATAACACTTCCCTGCAGTGTACCATTTTTAACATTCTATGTGCTTAACATAACTTTCCCAAGTATGACATACATAGTTCTTTTATTGCAAAAAAAATCTCTAATCCACCCATACATTATTCCCCTTATCCCTAATGCACCTACTTTGTACAACCCTTCCCTTCTTAACATGATATATATCTTTTCACTATCTAGAAAGACAGCTATCATGAAATATTTGTGCCTCATACTTTTTTGTATTTCAGTTTCTAATTTAACAATGTGATCAGCAGTGCATCTTTCCCTCCTGCAACAGATCTGCATCTTATCTATAATTTTCCAGATAGGCAGGCAACCAATCTTTCATTCACCATTCTCTGCACAACTTTAGCCAGACACGATGTAAGGGCAATTGGTCCTTAGGCATATACTTTTGTGGATAGTTTTCGTATTGGAATTACTATGCATGTTTCCACCATTCTAGTATCTCTCCTCTTTCCCATACAGTATTATAGAATTCCAGAAAATCTTCAAACTGCTTTCAGAGAGATATTTAAATATTATGTTTGTTTACCTGAAGATATATTCTTGCTGATGTCAATAGCTTTCTCATGTTTTCTACAGACAAAGCCATTCATTCAGTAGAGTGTCTTCATGTTTACCCCAACTACATAACAGTTCATGAGTCTATTAAATGAATTGTCTTTCAAGCTGGTGGAAAACTGCACTTTAATTTTCATGATGACTCACCCCCTCGGAAAGTTTCTGCTAGAACTTCTGCTTTTTTGTCATCAGAACTTCTAACTGTTGTCAGTCCCAGTCAGACCTGGGATGTGACTACTCTTGGTCTGAATTCCCTTCATTCTTCTAATTTGCCTGTATATTTCTGATGTCTTGGTATTTTTATTTATCCACCCACAGTACTTCCTCCAACTCTTCCTATTTGATTTTTTTATAATTCTTTGTGCTATTGCCTTATTCTCTTTATACTTCATTAGATCATCACTAACCACTGTATTTTTTGCATTTTTATAGACTTTGTTCCTTTCTTTAGCTGCCATTTTGCCCCCCTCTTTCCACCATGGAAGTGAGTTTTTAGTTTTGGGGGATGTCAATTTCTTGGGAATGGCAACAGTAGATGCTTCCATTAGTCCCTTTATTATATTGTCATTAAAATTCTCTATGTCATCACTCACACAATGATCATTCACAAATTCAGTACATTTATAGTAAACAGCTCCCAGTTAGCTTTCTTAAAATTCCATGTGGGTAATTTTCCCCTATACCTCACTGAAGCCAACATAAGGGCTAATTAGTGACCCCCAGCTGGGTGTAATGGGTAATTAGAAAGACTGACTCCAGCTGGGGCAAAGAAGCAGGGAGAGCTGTACTTAAATAGAACTGAGCACTAAGTAGAGGAAGGAAGACCCTGGAAGGAGGAACATGGGGTGTTTCCCTTCTAAGAAAGGGCCTGAGGAAATCAGGTTGAGTCACCCACAGGGAGCAGCGAAGGAGCGCTGGGTTAGAGCCTGCATCAGGAAACAGAAGCCCACAGGGAGTACAGTAGACTCCTGGGGGTGAGGGGAGACCTGATAAAGGGCCTAAAAGGAGTAGGGAGACCCTCAGGGGTAAACTGCTGGAGTCCCTGGCAAAGGGAAGCAGTAGGGGAATCCTGCTAGGGAAGAAATGAGCTAAGAGAAGCTCTGCAGGGGCCAGGAGAAGCAGCAAGAGGCAGAGGACTTCAGTGGAGCCTGAGCAGGTCAGAAAAATTACTAGTTTGGGCATTTGATTTGGACTTTAAGTTGGACCTTTCATTACCCTGGAAGGGGAATGAACGGTTACATGACTTGGATGGAAGCCTGAGCCAGTGAAAACTCAGAGAGAGAGAGTTGAGAGATGACAGTAGCTGGGACTGCCCTCCAAGGAAGTGGCAGCCAGGGCTGTATGAGAGTCAAAATTCCCTAACAAACCCATGACCAGGCACAAGGGGGTGTCCTAAAAGTGAGGCTGCATGTGTGCATACAAAAACTGAGATCAGAGCAACCCCTACATAATTGCTTGTGGGGTTTTGGATTGTCTCTGCCTCTCTGTAGAACCTGGTCCTAGTTTTTTGAAATCTAAATGTTTAGAATCTGAAATATTTTGCCACTGAACTCTATGCAGGTTTAAACATTGCCTAACACTCTGCTGGTGTTAGTATGATTTTTTAAATAATGGACACATATAGTTGACAAATGACAACCGTGACTCTGAATTCTGTGCAAAGAAAGTAAAACATAATTTGAGTTCCTTCCAAAGGAGTTGAGATACTAGTACCCACAATAAATTAAACTAAGTTTGGGATCAAGAAGCCACATCTGAACTGAAGTTAAGCAATGCATAGTCTAATTTTGGGGGTTTGTCAAACAAATTAACAATACAGAAAGTGTACTTTATGCATTACGATTTTTAATAGTTTATAGCATCCAACAGAATGAAAACATAAGGCCAAATCTTGGACTGTTTATTTTTACTGAGGTGAAACTCCATTGACATCCGGGAGAATTATGTTTAAGTAAGGAATGAGGCGAAAAAACAGAATATGGACTGCATAATTTTACCACTGTGTTTGAGTAACCTTCACAGAGCAGTGATACCTAAAACCATGATGTTAAACAATGGTATCCAGTATATTGCCAGAGAGATAATGAATGAATAAAATAATGCCAAGGGTCAGAGTCACATTGATTCCTGTCTGGATGACAATAGTGATAGAGGTAAACCTGTGGGGCCTGATTCCCCATTTCTGTCATTTATAGCTCTGTAAAGTAGGCAAAAAATGCTATCAAATCACAACATTGACACTTTACATTCAGCTTTGTACAGGTGTAACTGAGGAGATAAAGTGCAAGAAAATGGAGAACCAAGACCATGGATTAGATATAAAATTAATTTCATCGTACCTGTGTGCTCTCGGATATTAAGAATATGGATATTATGGGCCTGATTCAGCACTGCATGAGGCCAGGTTTATGCCAGCATAAAGCTGGGATGATAATGGAACGGTGAATCAGGCCCTTCAGGTTTGCGTTGCTTCAGTTCTCTCAGGTATTCCAAAGTGCATGACAGCTTATCACCATGGGAATCAAAGAAACATCCACTAAAAATATGAGACTGTAGGGATGTCAGAAACAGAGAAAGATGAGAATCATTGTAGTCCTTGATCAATGCTGTTTTATTGCTACACATTGGACTGAAACTCAACAGAAATTGATTGAAAAGCTGGGGGTTTTTTTCCAGTCAGAAGGGGAAACACTAAAAAAAATTGATAAATTAAAATAGGCCGAAAGTTGTTTTTTGAATCTCCTAATATATACTACAAATATTTTGGTAAGCATTGCCTTATTTCCTTAGAACTGGATTCTGATATTCTTACTCTAATTGAATAGTACTTTATTCCTTGGGAAGCCCCTTTGATTCCAAAGTATCTATGTGTGAAGTAAGATACTATTCAACATGAGCAGGCATATTAGAATCTAGCCCTCAGTGTGTAATAACACTGCATACCTGATGCACATTAGATCATGTGTTCTAGGATTTGTACACTGTTTCATTTCTCTAAAACATAAACACAACACTTTATCAAGTCCAAATAATAGTCTATTACAATTGAAAAAAAACCCTAAGTTTCCAGAACTGAAATATAATCTGATTTCTAAGCATATTTATTAGAACAACAAAAAAATCCAACACGCCTAGTGATTGATAGGGAAAAGAGAATGTGTAAAAGATGTGTATAACATCTGGGATTAAAGTATTGTATGAAAAAGACTCTTTGTAAACTTATCTGACATAAAGAAACTGGTAATATTACACTGATAAAACAATAACAAATGGCTTAGCTTAGCTACAGCTGCAATATGTTAGCATTTAGATATTTAAAGTATTGCAAATGTCTTCCTTATGTGATTATTTCAAAACATTAATGATAGAGAAATATTTGGATTACACGCAGCCAGTAACAATGTGGCAATGCTTCTTTTACAGAAAATGTACCTGCAGTTTATGAGCAATTGCAAAGTATGACGTAAAAATATGTACTCTAAATTTCCTAGCTTTATATCTAACTAAGGACAAACTTCTGAGGAATCTATCTATCTATATATCCCTTCACATACTGTAAGTGAAGGCAGATTTGTATAATCTGTCAGATATTTATATTTTTGAATATAGACTGGTTGACCTTTATTGCTGGTAATGCTCAGTGAGGACATTTGTTTTCCTTGCAAAGTTAACATTAATGAAAGGAAAAAGTGATATTGCCTCTTTCAAATAAGATTATGAAAAAGCACTTTTGATTAAATGGGAAAACATTAATAGTCCCCATTTTTCTCACCTGTCCTGCCTGTGACTGCACACACTCCTGGAACCTGGATTTATTACAGGCTGAAGGAGAACATTTCTGTGGGAGCCTCTTGATTTAAAATATTAGCAACACATCACTTGCCCCTAGAGAGCTAGCACTTGGTTTCCTCTGGATGAGACTGGAAGGAACCTGGTCTAAATTTATCCTGCTATGTTACTGAAAATCTTAATAAAGGCTTAATTTTTAAAAAGACTTTAAAATTTTGGATTGTGGTTGGTTAAAGCATTCGAGTAAGCAAAAATAATTATACTGCTGCGTGTTTCAAAATATTTGGGTTTAAGAGTGTGGCCTCAGCAAAGTCGTGAAGAAAAATCTAAATAAGTACATCAGTAACTGATCTTTCTAGCATTTCTAATGGTCATTTCATAATGCTCTTTCCCTTCCTCAACTGCATTGGTCAGGACTTTCCTCCCTCTAGTGTAGTATGTATTTGCCTGCAATAGCGTGTGAGGTTTTAGGGTCCTGCATAGAGATTTGGAACTTGTCTGGCTCATTCCTGAAGACTAGTAGACCGGGTAGTTCCAATCCAGAAATATAAAAATGTTTGTTTGCTCTTTGAGGCCCAAAGAACAAGTAGCAATGACAGATGTCCTGCAGGGGAAAAGTCCTAGAAACAACTATTCTCAGGAAAAGACTGGGATTTGTTTTGTTGTTAAGTTAACAAAAGGAGATAATATCTGATGTAGATATCATGTTAAGAGTGTGGGGAGAACTCTATCTTCCTGAACTGCTCTTCTGATTTTGATTTTCCTCCCCTTCAGAGCTGCTAAGGACTTTGATTCTCTGACAATTTTTATTTTCTGATTGAAAAGTTAAAGTGAGAGTTAGTTGTTTATCAGTCCCGCTGGAGTTTTTTCAGTGGAGACTAAGCAGGTGGGCTAAACCACAGAAGGGAGTTGAGAAGGGTCCACTTCTTTCATAGCCCAGAAAGAGAGGGGGAAGTATTTAAATTTCACAAGCAGCTGTGCAGTTCTCTAACATTTCCCTCAGGAGAATAATTCAGTGTTTAGTTTAATTTTGCATTGGAAAACTCGACCAGGAGCATTTAACAGCTCCTAACTGAGTTTTTAAAATACAAATGAAACTGTGCCCAGATCAAAACCCAGAATCCAAACATCCTTGCACTTTGGAGAAGTTTGGATCTGAAATTTGAATCTTGAGAGCAACTTTCAATGAAAATGAGGAACCTATCAGTATTAGTGAAATTGAAGTCAAGGTAAGGGTGGTGTAGGTCCTGAGCATCCTTTACTTCAAGATTATGTAGATTTTTCCACCTGGTTGTAGGATTTCTTACTCCAGAGCTGTTCTAGAATGTATGTTTGGTGATCCTTTATAGATGAACTGCCTTGCTGTACTAGGAATAGTGCTTGTAAAAACTAAATAAATATTCAAAACTAGTATCCTTATCACTGAGTTGCTGTGAAAGTTGTAGCCATCAGATATAATTATCACAGAGATTAGAACTAGGAATAATGGTATTTTTTCTTTTGTTGTATCCTATTGTCCACCTTTATAAAGATTCTTTACAATTGCTACTTATTCTCTTGGCCAGTCCTTTGTGTCCTTTATGTGTAATTAAAAAAAAATTGAATCAGCAAATACTAGCATTTTAATTAGGACTGAAACCATGAACATTTCTTTCTAGGAATTGCAGATATGAGCAGTATGCTTTATTTATGCTGGTTCTTTTATGTGCTCCTCAGTTTTAGAAAAAAACTGTCCTTGTGCTGGTTTCTGTAACCTGCAGACCCTGCCCTTCTGAAGGGAGCTATTGGCGACTCAGGAACCATCCGAGCCCTTAGGCCTACTGCATGCAGCTGTATGTACCACACTGGAACTCACAATCTCCTCATCCTGCTGCATCATGTTCTCAGGCAGTGTCCTGGGACAAGAAGATGCTAGTAGAGATGAGAGAAGGAAGAGGTGGCCCTCCTTAGGCAGTGCCAGGCCCTCAGTTCTCTTGGCCATGCCCCTCCCACAATGCAAATAGGCCAGCAAAGGAAGAAGTTGTCCAGCAGCCACCCAGAGACTTGGAATAGAGGCAGAAGGTACAAGCAAGCTAGACTGACACCATTTTCACAGGAAGGGGGGAGCAGAGCTGGGTGCCTTCTGCACCCTCTTTCCTCCTTCCCTCCTGTGAAATCAGTGCTGACCTAGCCTATCCCCTCTCTCCTCTCCAGTCCAAATGCTATCATCCTGGTCAGCTGTGCTGATTCCATCACAGGCCTCTGCTCCTGGGAAAGAGGAGAGCAGGGGCTCAAGCAGGTGGAGAAGAAACAGCTTAAGGGAGGGCTGGATTAACCCATACGCTAATAAGGCTATAGTCTTAGGCCCTCCTATTTTTAGGCCCTACTGGTCAGGCAGAGGGTGCGGCTAGCCCAGGTGAGGGGGTGGGGGGGAATGAGATTTCTCACGCAGCCCTGCTGGAGCACTCCTGTCAGCAGGAAAGGCAAAGCAGCCCTCTGTGGCACAGGCCTGGTCTACACTACGTGTTTATACCGATTTTAGCAGTGTTAAACCTATTTAACACTGCACCCGTCCACACAACGAGGCCCTTTATATCGATATAAAGGGCTCTTTAAACTGGTTTCTGTACTCCTCCGCGACGAGAGGAGTAGCGTTGAAATCGGTATTGCCATATCGGATTAGGGTTAGTGTGGCCGCAAATCAACGGTATTGGCCTCCGGGCAGTATCCCACAGTGCACCATTGTGACTGCTCTGGACAGCAATCTGAACTCAGAGGCGCTGGCCAGGTAGACAGGAAAAGCCCCGCGAACTTTTGAATTTCATTTCCTGTTTGGCCAGCATGGAGAGCTCACCAGCACAGGTCACCACGCAGAGCTCATCAGCACAGGTAACAATGCAGTCTCCTGAGAATCGAAAAAGAGCTCCAGCATAGACCACACGGGACGTACTGGATCTGATCGCTATATGGGGAGAGGATTCTGTGCTAACAGAACTCCGTTCCAAAAGACGAAATGAAAAACATTTGAAAAAATTTCCAAGGCTATGATGGAGAAAGGTCACACCAGGGACTCAGTGCAGTGCAGAGTGAAAGTTAAGGAGCTCAGACAAGGCTACCAGAAAACCAAAGAAGCAAACGGAAGGTCCGAGGCAGGGCCGAAAACATGCCGCTTCTACGCTGAGCTGCATGCAATTCTAGGGGGGTCTGCCACCACTACCCCACCCCTCTCCGTGGATTCCGAAGTGGGGGTGGTAATCTCAGTCATGGCTGAGGATTCTGCGGACGGGGAAGATGAGGAGGAGGAAGAGGAGGACGAGCTTGCAGAGAGCACACAGCACTCCGTTCTCCCCAACAGCCAGGAGCTTTTTCTCACCCAGAAGGCAATTACCCTCCCAGCTCTTCCAAGCCACTAGCTCAGATAATGAAACTATGGAAGCGACCTCTGGTGAGTGTACCTTTGTAAATATAAAACGGTTTAAAAGCAAACGTTTTTTAATGATTGATTTGCCCTGAGGACTTGGGATGCATTCATGGCCAATACAGTTATTGGAAAAGTTTGTTAACATGACTGGGGATGGAATGGAAATCCTCCAGGGACATCTCCATGAAGCTCTCCTGGAGGTACTCCAAAAGCCTTTGCAGAAGGTTTCTGGGCAAGGCAGCCTTATTCCGTCCACCATGGTAGGACACTTGACCACGCCATGCATGTAGCAAGTAATCTGGTATCACTGCATGACAAAGCCTAGCTGCATATGGTCTCGGTGATTGCTGGCATTCAAGCAACATCCGTTCTTTATCTCGCTATGTTATCCTCAGGAGAGTGATATTGTTCATGGTAACCTGGTTGAAATTCAGGAATTTAATTAAGGGGACAGAGAAGGCCATTCCTACTGGCCTGTTTGCCTGTTGCTGAAAATAAATCCTTCCTTGCAGGTAGCCAATGGGGGGGGGACGGGGCGGGGAACGGCGCTGAGCTTTTTTGCATTTGGCTAGCAGGGATCTTCCCTGCTACCAGCCACGCGGTGCAGGGGGAAGGAGGGTGATTAGCAGTGATCTTCCATGATACCAGCCACGTGGTGGGGGGAGGGGTAAAGCAATCATCCCAGAGAATTGGATGGGAGGGTGGTTTCTGCTACTGCATGTTAACAGGAAAGCAGCAGCAGGCCGGTGCAAGGAAGTTTCGCGCCCTAGGCAAAACTTCCACCTTGGGCGCCCCCCCTCCCCAGCCCTGCAGCAGCTCCCTGCCCCCCCCGGCCTGAAATGTGCCGCCTGCCCCCGTGGCAGCTCCCCGTGGCAGCTCCCCACCCCCTGACCTGAGGAGCCCTGCAGTATCTCCTCACCCCAGCTCACCTCTCCTCCGCATCCTCTCCAAGCAGGACTGCGCAGTGGAACCCCTGGGCTGGCGGTGGCCGGCAACGGCATGGTGACCCAGGGGAACTTCCTGGGTTGCCAGCGGTGCGCCAGGGCAGCCCAGAGGATTCTGGGGGCCTGGGGTCTTCGGCGGCGGGGGCTCCCCACTTTGGCGGTAATTCGGCTGCAGGGGGCCCTTCCGCTCCGGGACCTGCCCCCGAAGTGCCCCGGAGACCTGCCCTGAGGCTGCCGGCAACGGCGCCCTGACCGGGGGGACCCCCTGGGCTGCCGGCTGCTACAGCAGCGCCCTGACACGGGGGGACCCCCTGGGCTACCGGCTGCTGCGGCAGCGCCCTGACCCGGGGGACACCCTGGGCTGCCGGCTGCCGCAGGCAGCTCAGAATCCCTCTCTGTCCCAGCAGCAGCGGCTGCTCAACCATTTAAAAAAAAATTGGGGGGTGCTTTTTGGCGCCCCCAAATCTCGGCGCCCTAGGCAACCGCCTAGTCCGCCTAAATGGTTGCACCGGCCCTGAGCAGCAGCACTGAACGGGCTTTGCTTGTGTCATGGTATAATTCCCCACTCTGAACCTTAGCGTCCAAAAGATGGGGTACCAGCATGAATTCCTCTAAGCTTAATTACCAGCTTAGAACCTGTAGCGCTGCCACCAACCAGGAATTCCAGTGCCTGGTACACTCTGGTCCCCCCAAGACCTTGCCCCGGGGAACCCCAAGACCCAGACCCTCTGGATCTTACCACAAGGAAATAAACCCTTTCCCCCACCGTTGCCTCTCCCAGACTTCCCCTCCCTGGGTTACCCTGGAAGATCACTGTGATTCAAACTCCTTGAATCTTAAAACAGAGAGGAAAATTCACCTTCCCTCCTCCTTCTCAATCCCCCTCCCAGACTCTCCCTGAGAGAGAAAGTAATCCTAACACAGAGAGAAAATTAACCTTTCTCTCCCCCTTCCCTCTTTTCTCCCCACCAATTCCCTGGTGGATCCAGACCCAGTCTCCTGGGGTCTCACCAGAATAAAAAAAAATCAAGTTCTTAAACAAGAAAAACTTTTAATTAAAGAGAGAAAAAACAGTGAAAATTATCTTTGTAAATTTAAGATGGAATAGGTACAGGGTCTTTCAGCTATAGACACTGGGAACACCCTCCCAGCCTAAGTATACAAGTACAAATTAAAATCTTTTCAGCAAAATACCAATTTGAACTCCTTCCAACCAAATACACATTTGCAAATAAAGAAAACAACCATAAGCTTGACTCGCTTTATCTACCTAGTACTCACTAGTCTGAACTTATAAGAGCCTTTATCGGAGAGATTGGAGAGAAACCTGGTTGCACATCTAATCCCTCTGAGCCCCCAGAGTGAACAACAACCAAAACTAACAGCACCCACAAAACTTCCCTCTCTCAAGATTTGAAAGTATCCTGTTCTCTGATTGGTCCTCTGGTCAGGTGACAGCCAGGCTTACTGTTCTTGTTAACCCTTTCCAGGCAAAGAGATATGAAACACTTTTGTTCTATTAACTCTTACTTATCTGTTTATGACAGCTTGGTTTTTGGGAAAGGAGGGCACTATGTATATGAAGGCTGCAGAAGCCAAAAGACAATGGCTTACCATGGCTGCATGCAAGCTGAATTCTGCTGCCTGGACCTGCATCTGTGAAATCTCTAACACCAGAGCCCAGGCACTCAATATTAAGATGCAAAATGCGACCTTATAGTGAAATCACATGTGCTATGTAAGGTGAATAGTGTTGTTCACTGTGAAAGAGTATAAGCATTGTTCTGTAAAATGTATCTTTTTAAATACTTCTCGCCCTTTTTTACCTCCTTCATGCAGCTGCACATTTTTCAAGCCTCCCTACTCCATCCCGAAGGCTATCTCAGATAAGGTGGAGGAAAAGATGCGAGACGAAATGTTCTCGGAAATCATGGAAGTAACCCGCAATGAAAGAGCTCATCTGAATGAGTGGAAAGACGTGGTATCAAATTACAGGAAAGGTGCCAATGAACGTGAGGACTGGAGGGACGCTCGAGACGAGAGGTGGTGGCAGAAAGATCAGACATGTAGGCAGGAAGATCAGTGGTAGAGGGATGCAACACTGGGGCTGCTGCATGATCAAACTGACATCCTCCGACGTCCGGTGGAGCTTGAGGAACAGCAGCAGAGTCACAGAGTGCCGCTGCAGCCCCTGTGTAACCACCCTCACCACTCACCATGTTCCATATCTTCCTCACCCAGACATGTAAGAATGCGTGGGGGAAGGCTTCATGCTCCCGCCCACTCCACCTCCGTGGACAGCCCAACCAAAAGGCTGTCATTACTTTGAAATATTTTTAGTGGCCTTTTCCTTCCCTCCTATCCTCCTCCCAAACCACACCCGGGATACTGTGTCAGTTCTCTCCCTCTTTTTATAATGACTTTTTAATAAAGAATACATGATTTTTAAACGATAGTGACTTTATTTCCTTAAGCAAGCTGTAATCGAAGGGGGAGGGTGGGTTGCTTACAGGGAATGAGTCAATCAAGGGGCCGGTTCATCAAGGGGAAACAAACACAACAGTCACACTGTACCCTGGCCCGTGATGAAACTCGTTTTCAAAGTTTCTCTGATGCGCACCACTTCATGGTGTGCTCTTCTAATTGCCCTGGTGTCTGGCTGCGCGTAATCAGCGGCCAGGTGATTTGCCTCAGCCTCCCACCCCGCCATAAAGGTCTCCCCCTTACTCTCACAGAGATTGTGGAGCACACAGCAAGCAGCAATAACAATGGGGACATTGGTTTGGCTGAGGTCTGAGCGAATCAGTAATGTGCACCAGCGCGCCTTTAAACAGTCAAATGCACATTCTACCACCATTCTGCACTTGCTCAGCCTGTAGTTGAACAGCTCCTGACTACTGTCCAGGCTGCCTGTGTATGGCTTCATGATCCATGGCATCAAGGGGTAGGCTGGGTCCCCCAGGATAATTACAGGCATTTCAACATCCCCAACTGTTATTTTCTGGTCTGGGAAGTAATTCCCTTGCTGCAGCCGTTTAAACAGAGTAGTGTTCCTGAAGATGCAAGCATCATGAATCCTTTCTGGCCATCCCACGTGGATGTTGGTGAAATGTCCCTTGTGATCCACCAGTGCTTGCAGCACCATTGAAAAGTACCCCTTGCGGTTTATGTACTGGGTGCCCTGGTGCTTCGGTGCCAAGATAGGGCTATGGGTTCCATCTATCGCCCCCCCTACAGTTAGGGAATCCCATTGCAGCAAAGCCATCCACTATGACCTGCACATTTCCCAGAGTCACAACTTTTCATAGCATCAGCTTAATGATTGCTTTGGCTACTTGCATCACAGCAGCCCCCACAGTAGATTTTCCCACTCCAAATCGATTCCCGACTGACTGGTAGCTGTCTGGCGTTGCAAGCTTCCAGAGGGCTATTGCCACTCGCTTCTCAGCTGTGAGGGCTGCTCTCATCTTGGTATTCTGGCATTTCAGGGCAGGGGAAAGCAAGTCACAAAGTTCCATGAAAGTGCCCTTATGCATGCGAAAATTTTGCAGCCACTGCGAATCATCCCAAACCTGCAAAACTATGCGGTCCCACCAGTCTGTGCTTGTTTCCCGGGCCCAAAATCAGTGTTCAATGGCTAGAACCTGCCCCATTACCAGCAGAATCTCCAAAGCGCAGGGGCCCGTGGTTTGAGAGAATTCTGTGTCCATGTCCTTATCACTCTCGTCGCCGCTCTGCCATAGCCACCTCCTCCTCGCCTGGCTTTGCAGGTCCTGGTTCTGCATAGACTGCACGAGAATGCACGAGGTGTTTACAACGTCCACGATTGCGGTCTTGATCTGAGCAGGGTCCATGCTTGCTGTGCTATAGTGTTTGCACAGTTCAGCCAGGAAAAAAGGCACGAAACGGTTATCTGCTGCTTTCATGGAGGGAGGGGTGAGGCTGTACCCAGAACCACCTGTGACAATGTGTTTTGCCTCATCAGGCACTGGGATCTCAACCCAGAATTCCAAGGGGCGGGGAGACTGCGGAAACTATGGGATAGCTATGGGATAGCTACCCACAGTGCAACGCTCTAGAAATCGACGCTAGCCTCAGTACATGGACGCACACCGCCGAATTAATGTGCTTAGTGTGGCCACGTGCACTCAGCTTTATACAATCTGTTTTACAAAACCGGTTTATGTAAAATCGGAATAATCCCGTAGTGTAGACATACCCTTAGAAGAAGCTCAGCCATCAGCCTGCTGCTTCCGCTCGCTCCTGTCTGCATCTCCACACACTGCAGGAACACACTGCCAGGCATCCGGGTAACACTGGTGACCGGACACTAAAAATCCAGTTACCATGGGAAACCATGCCAGCTATGGGTGTAGTTTGGGTAGGCATTGTCAGCCACCGACCCTGGATTTCTGCAGAGCTTTGCTTAGCTGTCAGGGAGGGCAGATGCTTCCTCTGATCCTCTCCTCTGCTGAGGCTGGCAGGCAGCTCCAGGACGCTGCATCCTGGGTACTAGTGCCATCACTGTCACTTCTATGTGTGCTGGGTCCTATTTCTGGACAACTGATGAGTGCCTATGGCTGGGCAGGGCAACGGGGTTGCAGGGGAAAGAAACAGTACAAGAGTGGTAGGGTGAGAAGCTTGCACAGAACCTGAACACACTCTATCCATCTCCAGCCAGAACTATTGCCTCTCCCATGTATAAGGAATGAATTCCTACACATTTGTAGGAAAAACAAAACTTCCCATTCTGGACACCAGTCCTTTAACTTTTACAGTACCTTCCATAGAGGGGTTTCAGATTTATGATGCACTGTGTTCAATACTGTACTGAACTGTACTAAAAATCAAAGAAATCCGATTTTTTTCTTTGATGTATTTTTCTGTACTGGGATGCACAGGCAACCAAGTTCTTTCCTTATGCTCAGCCTAGTTCCACAGGCCAATGCATCTTTATACTTTTAAGGGGCTGAAAAAGCACTGGAGGAAGCTCAACACATAAAGTTGTAGGTTTCTCCCTCCCCTCTCATTCAAGGATTTTAAATCCACTTCTTAGCAGGCTATGATGAAAAGACTGGTGGAATTGGGTAAAGGGAGGTTCTGTCCATTTGCTGGTTCTCTAGCAGTTCAATCCATCATAAAAGTACCTCACATTTGATTTATTTTAAGTTTCATTCCAAAAACTTAAAGCTAAATAAACCTGAAGTTAGTCCTCATTTTTCTGCCTTAACTCAAACTAACTTCTTTCCCAAGTGGAAAATGTTGGGTAAGCATAGAATGTGTGTGATTCGAGAAGGGAATGAGAACACAGGCCAGTTTCTGCTGACAGTTATACCTGTGTAACCTTATTGACTTCAAGGAGAACAGATTTTTGCACAAGAATAAATTTTGGTCCCTTCTGCTTTTTCACACCTGGTATAAGCAGAATCTCATTCACTTTCCTCCCCTAAACTCTGAGCACTTAAGGGAAAAAAATAAGCAAGGTCTGCTTGATTTACACATGCAAACGAAACAGGAAGTTCTCCATTCTATACCAGCCTTAAAGAAACACCAGACCTGATGTAACAAGGGTGTCACTACAGCAGCCTTGGTTGGACTGTTCTTTTGAAAGATCCTTAAGGTTCTTTTAAGATACTGATTTTCAATGAAGTTTTTTTGTTCAGGGGGGCAGAGAACACAACAGGGAATATCTCTGTTTTGTCAACTCCTAGTCATTCAAAAGTTGAAAGGCTTTAGATTGAGTTTGTTTAATGTTTGTACAGTGATTTTGAAGAGCTAATGTAGTACAGAAGTGCAAAATATTATGACCAGGCAACCATCTAAAGATCTGTGTCACTTCTAGCTCTTACTTTTTTCTTGTAGAAAGCTTAAAACAAACAAACTCAAACCATAGGGGGTGAACACAGAACTCATGCTTAACAAACCTCATGTCAGAGCTGCTGATCACACATTCTAGAATAGATAATACTTAGTCCTGCCATGAGCACAGAGGACTAGACTAGATGACCTCTTGAGGTCCCTTCCAGTCCCATGATTCTATTCTATTATTCTAATTGTAGAAGACCTTGGTGACAGAATGGCCTGATAAGGTGAATCACTGGAGATTAACTACACAAACTAGGTATTATCCCACAAATAATATTTGTGAAAACGGTAATTCATTTTCCTCAGCCAGTGCAACCCTGGGAGGCAGCTTTTGGAGTAAGACAGTCTAAAATACAATGCCACCCAATGTAATTTTCCCACTACTACTTCCTCTACTTCAGTGGATTTTACACCTGAGTTGTTTTATTTTATATAATAAAAGCTGGCTGCCTCCCAGACTGCAGTCAGAGTGAGATAGGATATGTGGTGTGGAGTCCATAGCTTGGGGGAAACACTTGCAGGGCTTGGCTTTGCACTGTGCCATGTGGAGAGCAGAGGGCAGAAGCACAAGGTTGAAAGAGGTGAGCAGGATGGGGAATGTTGCAGTGTTCATCCTCATAATAGATGAGCACTCCACTACGAAGGAGGCCTACGAGAAGGACAGCGTAGCATCTCTTGTGTTACCTCTTACTCAGAAGTATCTGTCTGAAGAATTGAATGTAGTGAGAGTAGAATAAACTTTTTAATTTTACATAAATAAATAATATGTAAATACATATGTAGATAAATGTTTGATGACTTCATAATGTTTTTTGCAATATATAATTCATACTGAGGCCCTTCCCTCTCATTAGCTTTAAGCCCTTCAAACCTGAATCCGGCCCTGCCTTAAGGAATCCTTGCACTAACTGTCATAGGGATGGGAAGCCTGTATTATCTGAATTAGGGGCAGCCTGGGCAAAGATTACTCTTCCTTCCCCAAATCACCATGACAACCCACAAGCAGTCAGTGCTAGGATCCTTTTCTTTATACTCTCCTCCCCAGCCCCAAAGAACAGTCCCAAGGCAGGGATCCCACAAACCCTCCCCATCTTTAAAACTAGCCTGATCACTTCACAAGAGCGAAAGCAATTTTTAAAAGTGGTTGTATAGTGGGGAGAAAAGTCACCACTGTCTGTTGCTGATGGTGCAACATGCAACAAAACAGGTGCTCCACACTTCATGCATTTGTCACACATTTTGATGTCTTGTGTCACACACTGGCAGCTTTCAAAGTTGAGAGGAATGGAGACCACTCTGATCAAGTCAATGACACATTGTCACTCTACCTCCCCCACTCCATGACCAAAAGTCTCAGAAAACCAGGAATCAGCTTTTGTTATTTTTTATGGCTATTCCAGCCTCCCAGCTGGGTTTACATGATGCATCAGCATGAAAGTAAGTAAATCAAAACTGAGAAGCTCACCGAGATGTGCTTGTCACTAGTATAAATGTTGAACAATGTAAGAGTTACTTAAATGAGATAAGACTGCTCTGCCCCCCTCTTGCCCCCATCTTTCCAGGGAATGAGAAATTTAGTAATATGCCTGAAAATAGTCTCAAGGAGTGTTGCATGGAACCAGTGAATAAGTGTTGCTTGAAAACCACTGAATAGAAAATGCAGTACATTTCCTGATGCTTTGTGGTTTTGTATAAGGTCATCACAGTAAAGATCAAATGGAAAAATTGCACAATGTACTATTTTAGATAGCGGTGCTGGAACTAGGGGTGCTGGGGGTGCTGTCTCATCTCCTGGACTGAAGAAGTAATAACAAACACCAAATATATCCATCATCAGCACCCCCACTATAAACATTGTTCCAAACATCCCTGATTTTAGATGCATAAACCACTGAGCACTAGGCTGCTCCTTAGTGCCATTCTGCATAGTTCTAGGGGAAAAAAGGACTTTATAGCTATAATTCTGTTTTAATTAAGACTTGATCAGTTACTTCAGAAAAATAACCAGTAGAAAGAATGCAGTAATTATCTTTATCTTTGAAAGACAAGAAACTGTGTTACTAACATTTCCAGATGATAATTTTGTTCTTCAAAATTTAGACTTAACTCACAAACAGCCTTAATTATGATTCTGTATCTCCACTCCAGTCATGATACCTATAATGTACTCATGGATACAGGTGACTATAAATGGCATAGCTGTCCTGTAGGATTGTTTTGGGTACTATTAGGATAGACACACTGTTCAGTCATATGTTTTTACAGTGTGGTACTTGAGACATATAAGGAGGTAACTAAAGAAAGTGCTGTGGAGTATTACTGCCACTAATACTTTGGAGGCTGGAGAGGTGAGGTGGATTGTCTTGCATATAGTGGAGCTGAGCTAGGTTTGATTTTGAAATGTATGACTAAGAAGTAATATAGCACATCAGTTTTTCTTGCAGGCAGTGTGTGTGTGTGTGTGTGTGTGTGTATTTAAAGTGGCAGCATATGTGTGTTAGATCAATAGGGTACATGGGATAGGTGATAAAATCAGAGGACTAGAAATCTTAGAAGCTAGTGCCTAATTCAGGGTAACATTTTCCACAGATTCTGTATAAACTTTTGGAAAATCTATAGAAAAATCTGAGGTAATTCACTCTCAACACACATAGGAAAACACAAATTAACTAGCTAGCAAAGTACTTGTAATCCTATTAGGAAGTCTTCCATAAAATCAGCTGTTTATTTCACCTAGTCCTACTTAAACCTTCCCTCACCTCCCTGCATTTTTCTTTCCTCCATCAAAATCCTTCAGATCGCATAGAATGATTTGCTCTTTCTTTCCTTCTAGATTCTTATGTTGCAGACTAAAATAAAATATCTCAGAAAACATTCAGTTATTGGATCATGGCACCACCCATGTACATAAAGTTAAGCACATGCCTAAGAGGCCTGCAATCCTGTTACATTCCAGTATGTACCAAAGAAAATAGTATATGTGGGGTTAATGTTATTTACTAAGTTACCTACACTCAACTTTGGTTATGGAGATAACCTATAAATATAATTTCACCAGCTCAGATCTAAAGCCTGATGATGTCAGGTAAAACCAAACAGAGTAGATCGTATATTAATTGAAGCTTAGCTGATTTAGGCCTCCATTCAAGAAAGACTCCCTATTCACGACAGCAGTTAAGCATGTACTGAAGTCCCATGGAACTTAAAGTGCTGTCCTGAATAGGGATGGATTTAAACATATGCTTAAGTGCTTTAATGAAAAAGAGAGAGAATATACCGTTTTATGTGTTAAACAGATTTTTTATTCACATTCTGGTATGGACCATACAGCCCTAAATCCAAGAAAGATCTTCCTGCATGAATTCTTGGGTTGCTTCAGCTTAACACCTAATTACAGAGCTGGCGAACCTAGATACACTGAAGACGGTTTGAATGGCTGCCTGAAACATCATGGGCTGAGATGCCTTTGTTGAGAGCATTGTGCTGTGCTGTGTAATGTGGGTGGATTCCTGTGGGAGGTTGACAGTTTGTGGGAAATGTATGTAGGAGGAACTAGGTCAATAAGATCAGGCTTTTTTATTCTCTTTCTTTCTCTCCTTTTGGGTAATCTCCTAGGGCCTTGCTGCTTTTTTTCTTCTGTTTTTGGAAAAAATTAGTTTGATGAAATGTGTTATGAAATGAGTCACATCTGACTGGAAAGTCACTAGGGTACAGGTTCTTTGCTCAGAGCACTTTTTTAAGTGACAGACTTATGTTGGTCAATATAAGTAACAGTTGTAATGTTCTATGTGTGTGCACATCGTTTATATGGAGGTGATAACCATGTGATAAATTGTGGAGTCAGATGATAAATTAATTCAACATATACTTTCTCTCCAGCTCTCTGGCCACCAGTCCATCCCTCCTGGGACTTATTCTAACTTTCCAAACATTTGACTAGCTACAGACAACTCCTAATATTATTTTTGTTTAAGTCAACCTGCCAGAGAAATGTTTCCTCCTATTCTCCCTAATTGTGGAATTTCCCCTCAAAATTACTCTGGCCTGAAACAAAGCATGGCAAGATTCAGTCTTGCAGCAGTGACAGGTTTTTAGTACATGAACGTGTCAGAATTTAAAGTCCAGTAACTCATGGCTCTGCTGGGATAGGAACATTATGCCATTGGGATGCTGTGAAGCATCTCCTCAGTCTCTTCTAACCTCAACAGAGACAGAGATCTGATTTTTCAATTCTGAAATTTTTAGATTACCATATATACTCAATTATAAGCCAGTTCGTTTATAAGCCAACCCCCGCAAGATGGATAAGTAAACATGGCAAATTTTTATGACCCATTCATAAGCCGACCCTATAATTCAAGGGTCGGCAGAATTTGGCTCCCGGCCCATCAGTATAAACTGCTGGTGGGCCAATAGAGTTTGTTTACCTCGAGTGTCCACAGGCACAGAGATAAACCTAAGTAAACAAAATGTCCCAGCCTGCCAGCGGCTCACCCTGATGGGCTGATACAGCAATGGGTGGGTAAATTTTGGGCCGGGAAGAAGCTGGGGGTCAGGGGAGTAACCCCTGTGAGCAACCCACATATGACCCCACCCCTAACCTGGGACCTCCCCCATGCGAACCCTCCCTGTGTAACCTCTCCCTTCCTCATCCCTAGCCTGGGACCCCCACAATCTTCCCAGCCCATCCCTTCCAATCTTACCTGGGGTGGACCAGAGGAGGATATCTCTGGCCTAATCGCAGCTGCCCCGGCGGACCGGGCAGCATGGCTGCAGCCTGCCAGCCCTGGAGCTGCAGCTGCTTTGGAGGCTGGGGGGGGAGCAGCACAGCCAGAAGCGGAGGGACTCTAGCCCCACCTCTTCCCTTCTGGCTCTGCTGGCTGTGCTGCCACTCTTTGCCCTCTCTTTTGGGGGGGCGAAGGGCTGTGTCCCACCTTTCCCTCTCTATACCCATTCATAAGCTGACCCCCTTCTCTGATTCTGCCCTTTTTTGCTAAAAAAATTTGGCTTATGAATGAGTATGCATGGTATTTTCCAGGTTTCGTGTAGGAATTGCCATATTGTCAGCCCAGGAAATTTAATCTGGTATAGTGTCTCTAGCAGCGACCAATACCAGATGCTTCAGAAGAGGGTGCAAGAAATATTGATGAGGAAGAATCTGTTCCTAGGGATGTTAGCTTATGCCCTTTAGCATTTGGGTTTATATCCTTTCAGAAGCAGTTTGATCCTGTCTAATGCAGCTTTGAATGTTCTAATTTTCCATAGAAATGCCCTGTCCATTTTTGAATCCTGCTAAGCTCTTGGCTTTGTTGACATCCTGTGACAATGAGTTCCACAGGGTGGTATGTGCAGCATGAAAAAGTTTCTTTCATCATTTTTAAATTTTCTGCCTTTTGTTTCATTGAATGTCCCTGCAATAGAATCTTAAGAAGGCCAAGTGGCCTAGTGGGTAGAGCACCAAGCTCCAACCCAGGGCCCTATGAGCTCCAACAGTGTCCAGTATCCTGGAGTGCCCTCAGAGTTGCCTTCCTGGGTCACTTCCTCCCATCAGTCTCCCTGCATTGCTCCAAGTCCAATATGAGATAACAAAAAAAAAAAAAAAAAAAAAAAAAAAAGACAACCGGCACTTCAGCCCCAGACACACTCACAGGCAGTCTTCTTCCTCACAGGGAGGCTTCTTTGGCACCCTTGTTCAGGATCCCTCAGGGTAGGTCTGTCATCCTCCCACTTCTCAGCTGAATTGCTCCCTTTTAAAGTTTCCTCTTCAGTTGGAGCATGCTCTGCAGGTCTGGAGGGGCGGGGCTACAGACCTCGGGTCAAGGTGCTGGAGGCTGATTCATGTTCCCTCCATCCAATGAAAAGTTTGGATTCCATTCCAAGAAATGGCAAACTTGCTTCTTTGTGTAGGGGCTGGGGCAGCAAGGTAGAGATTTTACTTTGTCCACCAGACATCCTAACTGCTGCCCACCCACACCCACACACACACACACACAGTATGCTCTAGGTAGGTGACTTCCTGGGTGGCCAGTCAACACTTGGTTGGGGTTGGCCATCAACCTTGCCTCCTTAAGAGCTTGTAATATTGCAGTAATATGCTTCATATGCTTGCCCCAACCCTCAGTGTAGATGATGATATCATCAATGTAGGAAGCTGTATATGACTTGTGCAGTCATAGCATTTTGTCCAACTACTGAAAGGTGACAGCAACCCCACAGAGCCTGAAAGGCACGGGTTTAAAATGATATAGTGCCAACTGAGTGAAGAAGGCATTTTTTTCTTCAACCTCAGGTGTCAAGGGGATCTGCTAATATCCTTTTAAGTCAAGAATGAATGTATATTTAGCAGCTCCCAGTCTTCCCAACAGTTTATCAACTCTTAGCATGGAGTACACATCAAATTTTGAAATTGCATTCACTTTATGGAAACCACTACAGAATTCTGTCAACCTGTTATGATGGGCACAAGCACAATGGGGTTTCTCCACTCGCTGTGCGATTGTTCAAAAACTCCTACTTCTAACATGGCCTGGAGCTCCTGTGGAATTGTCTTCCAGATCCTCCTGGGGAGTGGCCATAGGGTCTCACATACCTTCCACCTGAGTTCAATGTCCTGATATGATGGAACATCAGGTGTGTCTGCCTGGGTATCACCAAAAACCTTCCAGGGAATGATTCAACCAGCTGGTGTACCTGTTGCTCTTGGTTGGGCCACAGATCTTTCCCTAAAGGCACTGAAGAAAGGTCTTGAGGTGCAGGGGCCTGAGGGCCAAGTTCAGGATTGAGTATAACAGGATGATGAGGAGGCCTTCTTGTTCTTTCCAGGCCTTCAACAGGTTGATGTGATGCACTTGGGTTAACTTCCTTTTTCAAAGTTGCCAGATCTCATAACTGACCTCCCCAACCCATTTCACTACCTCAAAGGGGCATTGCCAGTGGGCCAGTAGCTAGGATTCCAATGTTGGCAGCAGAAGTAACACTTGATCTCTGGGCTGGAATATGCAAAGTTGGGCCCCTTTGTTATAGGTCTTCTCCTGGTTGCATTGTACCTTTTGTGATTTTCCCTCATAAACTCCCCTAGAATCTTCCGTTTTTCTCTCTGCTGTATAATGTACCACACCCCAGTGGTTATTCTGGAGTATTGTTCTTCTCACGTCTCACAGAGAAGGTTGAGAATTCCCCTTGGCTGCCTCCCGTATAATAATTTGAATGAAGAGAAACCTGTGGATGGCTGAAGCACCTCACAGTTTATGAATGGGAGAGGAGAGAGCATATGGCCCCAGTGTCAAAGATCAGAGGTCACAAACTTCCTCAATATGCTTTTTAATATTTTGTTAAACCATTCAACCAGTTCATCAGTGTGGGGATAGTATAGTGATGTCCTCAAGCACTTCATCATCAATAGGTCACATAGCTCCTTCATCAGTTATGAGGTGAAGTTTGTCCCTTGGTCTGTTGGTATTTCTTTGGGGATCCCCACCTGGACAAATAATGTTGTGAGTTCATTAGTGACAACAGCCACTGTTGCTGACTAGTTGCAAATAGCCTTGGGGTATCTGGTGACATAGTCCAAAATTATCAGAATAAATTTGTATCCCTCTGTCTGGGTCTGTAATGGACCCACCTGGTCTATGCCTATCCTTTCAAAGAGTACCTCTACAATGGATAGTGGTACTGTGGGGACTTTGGGAATTTTTTTTTTGTCCTGTTTATTCGCACTCAGGGCATGAAGTCCAATAATCCCAAAAAGGGACTAACATTTTCCCTGGACCCCTCTTCTGAGCCCTTTTATTGGCTGTCCAGGCCTGACTGTAATTACAGTCCATGAAGGGCAGTCCCATCTGAAATAGCCTTGCTGTTTGTCTGCAAAACAGTTGTCCACTGCTGATTCTACCAAGTGGGATGGCCCCATTGAATGCAGCCACTCAGCCACAAATCTCTCTTGGCTATCTGAGAGTAGGCTTCTGGGCTCCTCTCTTGCCCTTTGTACCCCCCTCCACTCAGATTGGGCATCCAAGTTCCCTTAGATATCTTTGTCTTGGTTTGGATATTGGGGATATGCAGGGACTGGGATGGTGCAGGGCTGACTTTTGGTGTTTCTTCCTCAATCTTGAGGGACATCTGGCAATTCCTTACCAAAGCAACAGCCTTTGCCAAGGTTTCTGGTTGGTGTCTTACCATCCCCTCATGTCCTCCTGTCATAAACAGATAAGAAAAGTTAATAGCACAGAAGTACTTTATATCTCTTTGACTGTAAAGGGTTAACAAGTTCAGTAAGCCTGGCTGTCACCTGACCAGAGGACCAATCAGAGGACAGGATACTTTCAAATCTTGAGGGAGGGAAGTTTTTGTGCTGTGCTGTTAGTTTTGGTTGTTCACTCTGGGGGCTCAAGAGGGATCAGACGTGCAAACAGGTTTCTCTCCAATCTCTCCAATACAGGCTCTTATAAGTTCAGACTAGTGAGTACTAGGTAGATAAAGCGAGTTAGGCTTATGGTTATTTTCTTTATTTGCAAATGTGTATTTGGTTGGAAGAAGTTCAAATGTGTATTTGGCTGAAAGGAGTTCAAATTGGTATTTTGCTGAAAAGATTTTAATTTGTACTTGTATACTTAGGCTGGGAGGGTGTTCCCAGTGTCTATAGCTGAAAGACCCTGTACCTATTCCATTTTTTTTAAATTTACAAAGATAATTTTTACTCTTTTTCCTTTCTTCAATTAAAAGCTTTTCTTGTTTAAGAACCTAATTGTTTTTTTATTCTGGTGAGACCCCAGGGGACTGGGTCTGGAGTCACCAGGGAATTGGTGGGGAGAAAGGAGGGAAGAGGGAGAGAGAGGCTGATTTCTCTCTGTGCCAGGATTACTTTCTCTCAGGAAGAGTCTGGGAGGGGGAAAGAGAAGGAGGGAGGAAGGTGAATTGTCCTCTCTATTTTGTGATTCAAGGAGTTTGAATCATAGAGTGATCTTCCAGGGTAACCCAGGGAGGGGAAGCCTGGGAGAGGCAATGGTGAGGGAAAGGGTTTATTTTCCTTGTGTTAAGATCCAGAGGGTCTGGGTCTTGGGGGTCCCCGGGTAAGCTTTTGTGGGGACCAGAGTGTACCAGGCACTGGAATTCCTGGTTGGTGGCAGCGCTACAGGTTCTAAGCTGGTAATTGAGCTTAGAGGAATTCATGCTGGTACCCCATCTTTTGGACGCTAAGGTTCGGAGTGGGGAATTATACCATGACACCTCCCATGGGGAGAATTTGTGTGAATTGATCCATGATGATCTTTTTCTGCCACCTGAATCCCTGCGTAGCCCTCAGACCACAGCCAACATCAACAATGCTCCTTCACATTCTGGGCAACAGTCCAGTGCCGTATTCTGCATGGGTATTTCTCACCAGCAAACCTCTGCTGGTAGGTTTCAGAGGAGAAGGTAAGGACGTCTAGGGTTATCACCTTGACATGAGTGTAGTCCTGTGCCACCAGCACATCATGGCCCTTGTACACCACCTGGATCAGCTTTGTCAAGTAGGGGGCCAATAGGCCCAAGGAAAACTGAGCCACCCATCAGGCCACTCTGGCCACTCTCTTGAGGTGACAGGGAACTATTCTGGGTCATCTACAGGGCCTATTTTTGTCAGATTTATCTGGATTGGTGGTATTGGGTTGGTATTTCCCCCTCCCTTGGTTAGACTTGCTGCTACTCCCAAATGGCTGTAGGATCATCACGATCTGCTGGATGAACCACTGCTGCCGCATCACAGTTTCCTTAATCTGCTGCTGCTGCTGCTGGGCAGCGAGCTGAAGGAGCAGTTGACTCTGCTATTGCGGCTGCTGGTTCTTGAGGTTTAATCCTGAGTGGAGCGCAGGAGCTGGTCCAAGAGGTAACCATAGCAGGACCACTTGGAAATAGTGACCATAATACAATAGCATTCAACATCCCTGTGGGGGGAAGAACACCTCAACTGCCCAACACTGTGGCATTTAATTTCAAAAGAGAGAACTATACAAAAATGAGGGGGTTAGTTAAACAAAAGTTAAAAGGTACAATGACTAAAGTGAAATCCCTGCAAGTTGCATGGGCCCTTTTTAAAGACACCATAATAGAGGCCCAACTTCAATGTATACCCCAAATTAAGAAACACAGTAAAAGAACTAAAAAAGAGCCACCGTGGCTTAACAACCATGTAAAAGAAGCAGTGAGAGATAAAAAGACTTCCTTTAAAAAGTGGAAGTCAAATCCTAGTGAGGCAAATAGAAAGGAGCACAAACACTGCCAGCTTAAGTGCAAGAGTGTAATAAGAAAAGCCAAAGAGGAGAACGGCTAGCCAAAAACTCCAAAGGTAATAACAAAATGTTTTTTAAGTATATCAGAAGCAGGAAGACTGCTAAACAACCAGTGGGGCCCCTTGACGATCGAAATACAAAAGGAGCGCTTAAAGATGATAAAGTCATTGCAGAGAAACTAAATGGATTCTTTGCTTCAGTCTTCACGGCTGAGGATGTTAGGGAGATTCCCAAACCTGAGCCGGCTTTTGTAGGTGACAAATCTGAGGAACTGTCACAGATTGAAGTGTCATTAAGGGAGTTTTGGAATTAATTGATAAACATTAACATTAACATTAACAAGTCACTGGGACCAGATGGCATTCACCCAAGAGTTCTGAAAGAACTCAAATGTGAAGTTGCAGAACTATTAACTAAGGTTTGTAACCTGTCCTTTAAATCAGCTTCGGTACCCAATGACTGGAAGTTAGCTAATGTAATGCCAATATTTAAAAAGGGCTCTAGAGGTGATCTCAGCAATTACAGACCGGTAAGTCTAACGTCAGTACCGGGCAAATTAGTTGAAACAATAGTTAAGAATAAAATTGTCAGACACATAGAAAAACATAAACTGTTGAGCAATAGTCAACATGGTTTCTGTAAAGGGAAATCGTGTCTTACTAATCTATTAGAGTTCTTTGAAGGGGTCACCAAACGTGGACAAGGGGGATCCAGTGGACATAGTGTACTTAGATTTCCAGAAAGTCTTTGACAAGGTCCCTCACCAAAGGCTCTTACGTAAATTAAGCTGTCATGGGATAAAAGAGAAGGTCCTTTCATGGATTGAGAACTGGTTAAAAGACAGGGAACAAAGGGTAGGAATTAATGGTAAATTCTCAGAATGGAGAGGGGTAACTAGTGGTGTTCCCCAAGGGTCAGTCCTAGGACCAATCCTATTCAATTTATTCATAAATGATCTGAAGAAAGGGGTAAAGAGTGAGGTGGCAAAGTTTGCAGATGATACTAAACTACTCAAAATAGTTAAGACCAAAGCAGATTGTGAAGAACTTCAAAAAGATCTCACAAAACTAAGTAATTGGGCAACAAAATGGCAAATGAAATTTAATGTGGATAAATGTAAAGTAATGTACATTGGAAAAAATAACCCCAACTATACATACAATATGATGGGGGCTAATTTAGCTACAAAGAGTCAGGAAAAAGATCTTGGCGTCATCATGGACAGTTCTCTGAAGATGTCCATGCAGTGCGCAGAGACTGTCAAAAAAGCAAACAGGAAGTTAGGAATCATTAAAAAGGGGATAGAGAATAAGACTGAGAATATATTATTGCCCTTATATAAATCCATGGTACGCCCACATCTCGAATACTGTGTACAGATGTGGTCTCCTCACCTCAAAAAAGATATTCTAGCACTAGAAAAGGTTCAGGAAAGAGCAACTAAAATGATTAGGGGTTTGCAGAGGGTCCCATACCAGGAAAGATTAAAGAGGCTAGACCTCTTCAGCTTGGAAAAGAGGAGTCTAAGGGGGGATATGATAGAGGTATATAAAATCATGAGTGATGTGGAGAAAGTGGATAAGGAAAAGTTATTTACTTATTCCCATAATACAAGAACTAGGGGTCACCAAATGAAATTAATAGGTAGCAGGTTTAAAACAAATAAAAGGAAGTTCTTCTTCACACAGCGCACAGTCAACTTGTGGGACTCCTTACCTAAGGAGGTTGTGAAGGCTAGGACTGTAACAGTGTTTAAAAGAGAACTTGATAAATTCATGGTGGTTAAGTCCATAAATGGCTATTAGCCAGGATGGGTAAAGAATGGTGTCCCTAGCCTCTGTTTGTCAGAGGATGGAGATGGATGGCAGGAGAGAGATCACTTGATCATTGCCTGTTAGGTTCACTCCCTCTGGGGCACCTGGCATTGGCCACTGTCGGTAGACAGATACTGGGGTAGATGGACCTTTGGTCTGACGCGGTACGGCTGTTCTTATGTTCTTATGTTCCCACTTCAGTGGTTTCTCAAAATCCGTATATGGGTGGGTTTGTTTTTTTTCTCTCTCTGGCCTACTGTCAGGCCTGGGATGCTGTTGTGCCCACATTCTCCACCAAATGTAATAAAGTCCTTGGAGGACCAGGTGGCCTACAGTGTAGTGCACCCATTTTCCAGCCTTGCTTCACATGCCGCTAATGTATCCCCTCTTATTTCCTTTCTAAATTAAACAGTCTGTCTTTTCAATCTCTCTTCACAGGAAAATTTTTGCATTCCTCTAATTGTTTATCACTTGTCTCTGAACTTTCTATTTCTGCCTTACCCATTTTTTGGGTGCAGTGACCAGAACTGAAAACAGTATTCCAGGTGAAGGCGTATTATTAATTTACATAATGACATTAGAACATTTTCACTGTCAATTCCCATTCTATGCCTAATGCAGCTTAACATTTCAATTGACATTTTTGGATTGCCACTGCACCTTGAATAGAAGCTTTTTCATTGATCTATGAGCAGTGACACCCAACTCTTTCCCCTGCATTGTTAGATAGTTTAGAATGGAATAAGGTGGATGAGTCATTCAAATTATTCTTTCTAGTGTTATCAATCCTGGATACTGTGGTGTCCATTCATGTGGCTTTGTTACGTTCCCTGAAGTTCCTTAAAGGGTTCTTCAGTCTTAACTAACATATTTTTTATCTTTCGCAATTTTTTCCACCCCACTACTCACCCCCTTTTCCAGACCAGTAATAAATACATTAAATAATACCAGTGCTAATCATGCAGAACGCGGGAACACCCGTTTTTAAATTATTGCCATGATGAACTGACTGTTTATTCCTTCTCCATGGATTTTGTTTCTAATCCATGGCAAAAGTTTCTCTCTCACCCATGACTATTTAGTTTCCTTAATCGCCACTTGGAAAGAACTTTGACAAAGGCTTTTTGATAGGTCAAGTACATTGTCACCTTGTTTATATACTTTCCCTGAGCTCTGTACAGTAGGACTTATAGGCTCCGATCCAACAAAACGCTTAAGCAAGTGCTTAATTTTAAGTATGTGAATAGTCCAATTAACATCAGTGGGACAACACCTATGCTTAAACATAAACACATGCTGAAGTGCTTTGCTGGATCAGAACTGTGTTAACTAAAGCACCCGGCTTTACAGGCAATGGGACGAAATAGTCTCAATAAAACATTCTAAAACTTTCTAAAATACCTTTTCTGTAATATATGTAGTATATACAGAACAGAAGAAGTTGTGGTATAAAGCTTTTTTGGCAGGTGTTTGAGTTCACCTGCATAAACAACCATCCTAAACTCGTGCCAGTAAAACCTTTATACTATACAATCATTAGAAAGAGAGAAGAGAACACCTGGCTGTGTGTCCCTGAATCATTGGAATAAAGTCACAGAGGTGCACATGTATGCATAAAATCCCTGCCACATTATAGTAATGCACATAGTTACTGGGACGAGAATATTGGTTTACTTTCATGAGTAAGGATGAATAAATTTATTTGAACTTTTGTATGTGTGAGTGGAAAATACTATACAAAGTGATATCAAATGGACTGGTTTACATGGCTGAAAACAAAGCAGCATTTGGAAGACCTCAAGAACAAGAAATGAAAATATTTCCTTGTCATTTAAGTTTGTTCACTTGGCTTGTTACAAATTTAATGGGGGTCACTTGGAATTCCCTGTAAATTATTTGTGGCTCTTAATTACTCTGATCTAGAAAGATAGCCTCTGAGCCATATGAATAAAGTACTAGGCTTGGGCCTCTCACTATGATAAATGTATGTTTAGTTGCGCTGTGTACGTTGAGGTTTTCCACATGTCTGTGTTTGCAGTTAGAGTCATGGGGTTCTTCATAGTCATGACTCCTATGATATAATCACTGGTCTCAGGGTGTTTTCTACAAAGTTATGGGTTTTGTCACCCCCTTTGTTAAACTTTAAGCCTAAGTTTATCCTTATTCAGCAAAGCCCTTACAAATGAGCTTAACTTTAAATATGCATTAAAGTACTATTATAGTTGAACCTGTGCTTAAGTGCTGTGCTGGAGCAGTCTCCAGTGAAACAGTCCACATCTACTCCACAGCCTGGGGTGTAGGATTTCAACTGCTGCTTCAATATCACACGGTAGACCCCTTAAAAATATGTATGAAATGCCTAAAGTTCAGTTTATAATCTTTACTTAGCCTTGGGGTGGAAAAATGTCAGTTTGATTCAAAATGTGTTAGTGTTTAGTGCCTGGATGTCCCAGCGCACAGGAGTAACATAGAGCTGCTGCCGGGTTTTAGGCTTTTTCAGCATTCTCTGGGGACATGGGACATCAAGCTTTCTGTGAAGCTGTGGGTCTGTAGAACCACAGTCACACAACTCCTGTTGAAAAGAAGTAAAAAGGGAGTGTTGAGGAAGGCTGAAGAGCAGCGGATGATATTTATGATCCTCCCCTTTGTCACCTGTTACATATTAAGTGGCAGGTTGAAATCACAATGAGGATATTCATAACTGAACCCAGCAACAACCTCCATCAGCAGATGTGCAGTTTCGGCAGCTCTCTAGGTATTGTTAGGATGGAAGACCCCAGGGCATTTGGAAGCATGTTTACCAAGAAATGCTGCTACATAGTTGGTAATCACATGATCACCAAGAGCTTTGGTGTTGCAATAAAATGACCAATGCTGGACATAAACTGAATATCCAACCAGATTGTCTTAAATACCTAGCTAGAGATCAATCTGGGTGGTACTTGCTCTGCAAGGAGGAGATGTCCCTTTTGGGATTTGTCTTGATAATCAAGTCCAGTTCTCCCCCACCCCCCAATCTCTCTCTCTCTCACACACACACAAAAGTGTGCAGCAGTTGTGAGAATGGCTGGTGAGGTAAGTGTGTTTGTGAAGGGAGAAGTTGTGGGAGGAGTGCAGTTTGTCAACACAATCAGTAAGCAATTACAGTAAACAATTTATTGGGGTAAGGGTGGAGGTGGAGGGCAGGGAAGAGTGGGAACTCACATGGTCCTGAAATAGATAACTAAATAAATGGTACATTTATTTCAGTTCCTTCAAACTTTCATGTATAATAAACTTAGGGGTAGATCATTTTACAAGATTCTTGATCTAGATATGCTGAGGTATATCAGCCCTTACACAGGGCCTGATTCTGTGCCTCTCCACTGGAATCAATCAAGGCTCCCATTGACTTTAATGGTGCAGGCTCAGACTCTTAAAGAGGACTTTGCTTTCCCAAGTTTTTACAAGACGCTCATGAGTAGAGATGTACAGTCACAGCATTCTTGAAATTTGAAAAATATTTACGTAGTGCAAGGCTATGACTGAGCAAGACCTAATTCTCCAGATGAGGCAGAGCTTTAACCCACAAGGGTATATGTTTCTCAGGGGATTTTCATGACTCCCTCAAACAGGAGAGGATTAATTTGGTGGTCAGTTGTGAGAGGCACATGACCATGGGAATCCACCTGCTACTCTTCCTTCCCACCTCCCACCCCTGGCAAAATGAGTTTCATGTACATAGGGAGCAATTTCAATGTACAGTCAAGTTTGTGCAGTTAAAATGCGCTTGGTTTTTTCAAAATTGTAAATGTAGTATTTTATGGAAAATGCATAAGTTTGAGAAATAAATTAACCTTTGAGTTTGGACAGCTAACAACACCTGAAATGATTAATACTCAAAGCATTTTTAATGTTCTTTTTACTGCTTGCCTTTGCTTTTTACATTTGAGTTGGAAAAATGAAAATGGAATAGTTTAATTTTGTTTGAGTTACTTTACTACTTATGTATTAGCATTTTCTGTGGGTATTTTGATTTGGGAAAATTTCAAATAAGAATTCTTTTTTCAAACCTTTAACTGATTTTAAAAAATAATAGAGTTCTATTGGTGTCAGCTTCTGTAAATTTTATTTTTACAAAATCTTTTTTTTTCTTTTTGCCAAATTTGGTCTAGCAGCACCTTTTTGTGGTGTACTGAAAACTGTTAGAATTGTAGACTATCACCTCAAATTTCCAGGTGTTTCCTGATCCTGCTTTCAGGTCGCTGTAGGGAAGCATGCAATCTGAGTTTAGCAGCAGTGGAATTTTGCCTGTTCCAGTGGGATTTTGCCTGTTCCTAGAGAAGGGCAACAAAGGTGTGACAAGATTATGGCGATCAACAGATGGCTTAGGCAGTGGTGCTATAAGGAGGGCTTTGGTATGTACGGCCACTGGGAAGCATTCATGGACAGAGGACTGTTCTCTTGGGATGGACTTCACCTGAGTAAGGAGGGAAATAGGCTTGTAGGATGGAAGCTGGCACAACTGATTAAGAGAGCTTTAAACTAGGAATTGGTGGGAGATGGTTGGGAGATGTCCAGGTAATCTCCATGCCAGAATTCAACATTGAGAGGGAAGAAAACAAAGTAAGAGAGGATACAGCCGTGGGCAGAAGAATGGACATAAGGAGGAAGGGTAGTGTAGATACCAGTCTAATAGGTGATACTGGTGGTAGAATGTCTATGCCTAACCAGGTAAAGAATGTCAGTGAAGCCAAATGGCAAAAATTAAGATGTCTATACACTAATGCGAGGAGCCTATGTAACAAAATGGAGGAACTAGAGCTACTGGTGCAGGAAGTGAAACCGGATATTATAGGGATAACAGAAACATGGTGGAATAGTAGTCATGAGTGGAGTACAAGTACTGAAGGCTATGTGCTGTTTAGGAAAGACAGAAATAAAGGCAAAGGTGATGGAGTAGCATTGTATGTCAATGGTGAGGTTAACTGTAAAGAAATAAGAAGGGATGGAATGGATAAGACAGAGTCTGTCTGGGCAAAAATCACATTGGGAAAGAAAGCTACCAGAGCCTCCCCTGAGATAGTGCTTGGGGTGTGCTACAGACCACCGGGATCTGAGTTGGATATGGATAGAGACCTGTAAGGAGGCACCCTGGCTCCCTGCCGCGCCTGAGAGGGACGAGCCAGAGCAGGTGCCTCAGTGGGCGGAGTCAGCACGGCCTGTCCCCACCCCCCGGAAGTCAAGGGGCGGGACAGGAAGTATAAAAGCCTGGCCCCAGCGCTCAGTTGGGGGCAGGCTGCCGGAGAGGACAGACGCTGGTGCCCGGGCTCCCGCCGGGCCGGACCTGCCCCGCCCCGCGCCCACTACCCAGGGGAGCGCTGGCCTGACCTGCCCCGCTCCCATTACCCGGAGGAGTGCTGCCCGGACCTGCCTCGCGCCCACTACCCAGAGGAACGCTGGCCGGACCTGCCCCGCGCTCACTACCCAGAGGAGCGCTGGCTGGACTTGCCTCAGACCCGGTACCCGGAGGAACGTCGGCCTGACCTGCCGTGTGCCCGATACCCCGAGGAGTGGCCTGAGCTTCCCCACGACCGGTACCCGGAGGAGCCCATGGCCTGGGACCCACCAGACGACGCTGGCAAGGACCAGGTACCCAGAGAGGGGGAGGTTGGAAGTAGCCCAGGGATAGCCGACCCTGGTTTGGCTCCTGAAGAGCCCGAACCCATGTCAGTGTGTTGCGGCCAGGATCCCCATTGACTGCAGCGGGTCTTGATCGCTGCTAGGGCCCCGGGCTGGAACGCAGTGGAGTGGGAGGGCCTGCGTTCCCCCTGCCACCTGTAACTGGGTGGCAGACTCCCCCTCTTCCCGCCTATTGCCACTGCTCTGCCCTGACCCAAAGGGCCAGAGCTAATTAGACTTGTGTTTGATGCCCGCCCGAACCAAGGGCTGGGCCCCTTTGACTTTGCCACTGCTCTGCCCTGACCCAGAGGGCCAGAGCGAACTAGACTTGTGTTTGGTGCCCCGCCTGAGCCAAGGGCCCAGGCTGATACTGTGTTTGCTCAGCCCCTGCTAAGGCCTGAGCCTGAACTATTACTGCCCGCCCTGTCCAAGGGCCTGGGCTGATACTGTGTTTGCTCAGCCCCTGCTAAAGGTCTGCGCTTGAACTTCTACTGCCCCGCACTGCCAAGGGCCTGGGCTGATACTGTGTTTGCTCAGCCCCTGCTAGAGGCCTGAGGCTGGACTATTACTGCCCGCCCTGTCCAAGGGCTGGGGCTTATCTACTTTGAGAGCCCCGACCCCGGCTAGAGGGCCGGGGCTCTACCTTGTTTACAGACCTTGTACCCCGCTCAACACCTGCCGAGGGGCTAAGCCTACCTGGACTGCAGTGCGTAAGGAGGCGCCCTGGCTCCCCGCCGCGCCTGAGAGGGACGAGCCCCGACACAACCGGCTTACAAGACCTCTTTAATGTTTTTAATGAAGTAAACACTAATGGGAATTGTGTGATTATGGGAGACTTTAACTTCCCAGATATAGACTGGAGGACAAGTGCTAGTAACAATAATAGGGCTCAGATTTTTCTGGATGTGATAGCTGATGGATTTCTTCACCAAGTAGTTGAAGAACCAACAAGATGAGATGTCATCTTAGATTTGGTTTTGGTGAGTAGTGAGGACCTCATAGAAGAAATGGTTGTAGGGGACAACCTTGGTTCCAGTGATCATGAGCTAATTCAGTTCAAACTAGATGGAAGGATAAACAAAAATATATCTGGGACTAGGGTTTTTTACTTCAAAAGGGCTAACTTTAAAGAATTAAGGAAATTGGTTAGGGAAGTGGATTGGACTGAAGAACTTGTGGATCTAAAGGCGGAGGAGGCCTGGAGTTACTTCAAGTCAAAGCCGCAGAAACTTTCAGAAGCCTGCATCCCAAGAAAGGGGAAAAAAAATTATAGGCAGGAGTTGTAGACCAAGCTGGATGAGCAAGCATCTCAGAGAGGTGATTAAGAAAAAGCAGAAAGCCTACAAGGAGTGGAAGATGGGCACGATTAGCAAGGAAGCTACCTTATTGAGGTCAGAACATGTAGGGATGAAGTGAGAAAGGCTAAAAGCCATGTAGAGTTGGACCTTGCAAAGGGAATTAAAACCAATAGTAAAAGGTTCTATAGCCATATAAATAAGAAGAAAACAAAGAAAGAAGAAGTGGGACCTCTAAACACTGAGGATGAAATGGAGGTTAAGGATAATCTAGGCATGGCCCAATATCTAAATAAATACTTTGCCTCAGTATTTAATAAGGCTAATGAGGAGCTTAGGGATAATGGTAGGATGACAAATGGGAATGAGGATATGGAAGTAGATATTACCACATCCAAGGTAGAAGCCAAACTCGAACACCTTAACGGGACAAAATTAATCAAAGATCAATTGCCAAATTATCAGCAGGTAAGTATGCCCAGTGGTCTGGGATGGGATGTTAGATGGGATGGGATCTGAGTTACTACAGAGAATTCTTTCCTGGGTGCTGGCTGGTGAGTCTTGCCCACCTGCTCAGGGTTTAACTGATCGCCATATTTCGGGTCGGGAAGGAATTTTCCTCCAAGGCAGACAGTCAGAGGCCGTGGAGTTTTTTCGCCTTCCTCTGCAGCATGGGGCATGGGTCACTTGCTGGAGGATTCTCTGCAGTTTGAGGTCTTCAAATCACAACTTGAGGACTTCAATAACTCAGACATAGGTTAGGGGCTTGTTATAGAAGTGGATGGGTGAGATTGTATGGCCTGCATTGTGCAGGTCAGACTAGATGATCATAATGGTCCCTTCTGACCTTAAAGTCTACAAGTCTATGAGTCTATGAGCAGTCATTCAGTCTACCTCGCAAAGAGCCAGCCAACAGCAAGGTGGGATGAGTTGTTCCTTTTAGGGAGCAGCCTGTTTTTTCTCTCTGTCTTTCAGTTCTTGTGTGTTCAAGTTCTGGATTTTAAGAAATAAAGAAGTTTTACACTGCTACCTTCCGAAAAGGGTATTTTATATTTTAATCTAATTTCTCTGTTTCTATGCTGTGAACATAATTTTTAACTTCTCATGAAACAGTAGAGAGACAAGGTGGGTGAGGTAAATCTTTTATTAGACCAATTTCTGTTGGTGAGAGAGGGACAAGCTTTCGACCTACACAGAGCTTTTGTTCAGGTCAGGGAAATGTACTCCGAATATCACAGCTAAATACCAAGTGGAACAGATTGTTTAGCCTAAGTAGGTAACACTTCAAGGGACCATTCAAGGTGAAATGGTCTGTTAACACTCCTCCAGTCATAGGGCAGGGGGATGCAGCTGGGACTGGGATTGTTTGTGGATTATAGATTGTTATAATAAAACATTAATCCAGTGTCTCTGTTCAATCCATGCTTTCTAGTGTCTAGCAAAATTATGAATTTAAGCTCCCAGGCTTGTCTTTTGAAAGTGTTGTGGGATTAGGATGAGGACCGATAGATCAGACACGGTGATCGCTTTGTGAGAAGTGTTCACTCACAGGTGATATAGTGTTTTTGTCTTGTATCATTTTCCTGTTTGAGTCTGTAGTGATTATTTCATTTCGCCCACATAGTTATTATTGGGGGAATTTAGTGCACTGGATGAGGTGCATCAAATGTTCTCATAGGGATGTATCTTGAAAGGTGTGTTGTGGGGGTGTTGAACAATGTAGCAGTGGAGATATGTCTGCAGGTTTTGCATCTGTTGTTCTGTCAAGGTCTGATGCCACTTTGAGTCAGGACATCCTGGTCTGTGGGGAACTTGCTTCTGATGACAGGCTTGGAGAGGTTGGGTTTTTGTTTTTGTTTTTTTAAAGCCAGAAGAGAGGGTTCAGGAAATATTTCTTTCCGGATGGGGTCCCCATGAAGTATGGGTTGTATTTGTTTGATATAATTATTCCAGTGTGGGTGGTAGGTCAGAGGGGGTTTTATTTCTGTATTGAAGCAGGTTCTCTTGGGGTATTTGGGCAACCCATTTCATGATGCAATCTACTTCTCTGGTCGAGTGTCCTCGTTCGGTGAAGGTGGTTTTGAGTGTGTTTAGGGTGTGTATCCCAGACTTTCTCCTTGGAGCATATTAGTGGAGCCCTGTGCGGATACAAAAATGTGGATCAGTATCTGATCCACATCCACCAGGATCAAGCCGCAATCCGCTACCCATCTTTTACCTGTATCCCCATCTGCACCCACAGCAGCAAGCCATCTCACAAAGGCTAGTGACAGGAGGAGGAAGGGAGTGAGTGGGGAGGGCAGGGTCTTGCAGGAAAGAGGCAGTGCGAGGGTGTGGCCTGGGGGTAAGGAGTGGGGTCTCGAGGAGAGGGGGCAGCATGGAGAGGGAAGCTGGGGGTGAAGCGCATCATATTGCGTGCTGCTCCCAGGGGCTTGCAAGCGATGGCACTTGGCAGCAGCAGTGTGTGTTACATCACAGTGGGGAAGAGAGGTGGGGTGCTGGGGCCTTGCCCTCTCCAATCCATATATCTAGGGGTGGGCCCTGCTACCTATGACCCAGCAGGCCGGGCCCAGGAGTGTGGCCAGTGCTGCCGGGCCATGGTGGGGATGCTGGTGCTGTCCAAGGGGCCAAAGCTGCTAGGCAGGAAGCAACATGGTGAGTGGGTGCTGGACAGCCCCAACTCTGACCTACCGCCCAACCCCAGCCACTGGCTGCTGCCATCAGCCCCGAGTGCACTGCTCCCCCCTGGGCTACCTGAGCCAGATGCTGCAGGCCATGCACTGCCAGTGAGTAGAGCCCTATACAGCTGTATCTAAATCCAATCCATTATCCGCAAAAATGGTCCACGGATATCTGCGGATTTGCAGGGCTCTACATATTAGCATATTTGATGGCCTGGCTGTAGATAACTGACTTGGTGATGTGTTTAGGGTAGGTACCAGATCTATGAATGTAAGTGTAGTGATCCGTGGGTTTCTCCTATATAGCTATCTGTAGGGTTCCATTGTTGAAGTTGATCATGGTGTCAAGGAAGCTGATGCTACTGTGGGAGTATTACAGAGAGCGTTTAATGGATGGGTGGTGGTTGTTGAAATTGTTGTGGAAATCTATGAGGGAGTTTAAGTCCTCTGTCCAGAGGATGAAAATATCGTCAATGTATCTCAGGTATCTCATTGGTTTTGTGATGCATTTGTCCAGCAATTCTTCTTCAAGGTGGCCCATGAAGAGATTGGCATACTGGGGAGCCATACTAGTACCCTTGGCTGTTTCCACAGTTTGGACAAAGTGTGTGGTGCTAAATGTAAAATTACTGTAAGTAAGGATGAAATGGATGAGTTTGCCAATGTGTTTGGGGAGGATATCTGAGGTTTGTCTATTGTCTTGTAAATATTTGAAGCTGGCAGCTATCCTGTCATTGTGAGGGATGTTGGTATATAGGCAGGGCCGGTACAACCATTTAGGAGACCTAGGCGGTCGCCTAGGGTGCTGGGATTTGGGGGGCGCCATTTTCTTTGGCAATGACTGCGGTGGCTGGATCTTTGGCCGCCCCGGTCACCACCGGCATTTAGGCGGAGGGAGCTGGGGCAAGGGAGCGCAGGGAGAGCTGCCTGCAGCAAGTAAGGGAGGGGGGTGGCACGCAGGGGAACTGATCGGCCCTGCAAGCCTGGGAGACGGGAGAAGTGAAGCAGCCACGGCATGCTTGGGGTGCTCGTGCACGGAGCAGGGGTGAGCTGCCGTGGGGGGGCGCCTCAGGGCGGAGGAGGGGAGCTGCCATGGAGGGGGCACCTTAGGGCGGAGGGTGGGGCACAAGGTGGAAGTTTCGCCTAGGGCGTGAAACATCCTTGCACCGGCCCTGTATGTAGGGAAGTTAAATCCATGGTGGCAAGGGTGGTTTTTAGTTTGTGGAGGAAGCTGGTTGTGTCCTGGAGGAAGCTGGCCCTTTGTGTGGCAAGTGGTTTGAGGAAGGCTTCTATGAGTCCCAATATTCCTTCAGCGAGAGTGCCATGGCCAGATATGATGGGTCTGCCTGGGTTCCCTTGTTTATGTATCTTGGGAAACATATAAGACAAATGGAGTTGATCCAGTCAAAAGTATTACCTCATCTACCTTCTCTCTCAAATATCCTGGGACCAACATGACTATAACACAGTATACATGTATATTTCATTCAGGATTTTACGATGTCTTAATTAAAGTACTCTTTAAACATTTTTAGAGAGATCAAGATAGTTGAAGGGATATGCTTTTAAAATTCTACTTCTTCTCCTGTGACTTCAGTATATACCTAAACTATACTTACAAAAAGTGCAATGAAGAAGAGGCTTTCCAAAGGTTTGGGTGTGGGGCTGCAATCCTGCACACACTTAAGCATGTGAGTAACTTTATGCATGTAAGTAGTCTCATTTAACTCAATGGACCTATTCCCATGTGTAAAATTATGCATCAGCTTAAGTATTTTCTGGATCAAGGCCTAATTGTGTGAATGTGAATGAATTACATGAATAAAAGTTGAAGGATTGGGCCCTTAAATCATAATTAGTAAAACATATGGTTGGTTGAAACACTGCATGGACATTAATGACTTGATGTAGAGATTTTAATAGGAAAAGATCTGTTGTATTTAAATATAATTATCCAAACCACATAAACTGGAAAGTCTGTGGGCCACGTTTTTTATTGATTTATGCACCATATAATTCACACTGAAAACCATAACACAGCCTTACTAGCTTCTTGATGGAACTATACATGGAAGAATTAAAATTCTCTCCACTAAAGAGCAGTTTGAAGAGTATATCATGCACAGATCAAAAATGTCATGATAAACTAAAATTAAAAAAATCATATTCTAATGCTGGTTTTATATAATTAAAAAAAAACAAGCGCATACTATTCACAGTAAAAGTTTAGGAGTATGTGGAATTATATACATCTTATTTCTACTTTACTAGTTGTAAGAGTATCTTTTGTTTAAAAGGTTAAATCATAAACTGTAATAAAGATCTATTTTGTTCTTCATTAAGAGGAGAGAGAGAGGTTACATTAAAAGATGTATCTCCACAGAAATACTTTACCTCCTTGCTTCCATCCATTTCATTATTAGAAAAATATATAATTTTGGAGCCATATCTTACTAAGGCAGAACTCCTGCTGAAGTCTATAGAAGCACTGCCAGAGTAAGGACAAAAAACTCTAAGCAAATGGATACATAGGAAGACTGCCTGGATGAAATCCTGACCCCCTTGAAATCAGTGGGGGTTTTGCCACCCCATTGAGTGTTTCCAGAACAAAAGCCAGAAATTAGAATTAGTATTTGTTACCCTGTACACAGATGTACATATGTAGTGAATATATTAGAGACCTGACATTAACACAAAAGATCAAAGAATGAACGGGATAAGTTGGCAACTTGTATCATTGATTTACTGGTGCTCAAGAGAGTGTTGGAAATTATGATCTGTGGCATTTTATACATAACTTGTTGGCGACAGATTTACCAGACCTTTCCTACACATCTGACATGGAGATTGAGAAAGTGCATTAGACCATAACCTGATCCCAATTAACAGCCAAAAGCAATTATTGTTAAATTCCTGGGATTTCAAGATAACAAAAGTGTTCTTAGTGCCTCTGGAAGAAAGAGACAAATAAATCATGGCAACTTTATTTAGCAGATTTATTCAGATACTAGTAAGGAAAGTCAAAGATATTCTCTGGAACTGAAAGCGTTTGATGAAATTCAGAGCCTGTGGCTTAAATCCAGAAATGAGTCACTGATCTCTATGTTATTCCTGGGAAAAATCTCATAGTCTTAGCAGAAGAAGCTGAACATTTTCCTCTTGTATATTTTCAGTAGCATTCTGAAAGAAAATTTATATGGATTGGACTAGTTTCTTGAACTATTTTCTTTTAGTGGATTTATTAATTATTATTATTATTATCATCATCATTATTATTATTTTATTAGAAAACCTTCAAAATATTCTGTAGGTAATGCTGAGGTAAATAGTTTACTATTGTAGTATTAATAAATAAGATAGGAATAAAGGGGCAAGACCACTTACTGGGAGATTCTGTTCTTTTTCTGTCAATAGAGAAGTTTTTTGTTGTTGTTGTTGTTTGTTTCTCCTGCTTTCACTTTGCTTTTTCACTAGTTACATTGTACATTACACATATATGTTACTAGGCCAAATTCATCCCTCATGTAACTCTAGTGAAATTAGAGTAATAATTGATTTTGGCTTATTATAACTGTAAGAGTATATTTTGCCACTCAAAACTCTATATAAAAACTATATTAAAAGAACATTAAGGCTACCAGGTGCATCATTCAAGTCAGGAAATGCCAATATATCTTTTAACTCTTCCCCATTGTGTTTATGCATTACAGTAGTCTTTAATTACATGGTTATGTACTGTTATTTTTGCAGGACTACTGTCTTATTCAGTGCCATGATGGGGGATTGTGGAATGACTGAGGCAGCTAAGCAATATTTATTTTTATCTTCATTGTTCAATGGGTGGACTCCATTTCATTCATTCCACAGCATCTAAGTTGCATACTTAACTATGAATGAGTCAGGGGTCTCCACACTCAGTCACTGAACACACCTGTCTCGGTCTCTTCATGTTGGCGAATATGTACATTAATATTTTCTGCAGTTACCTGAACTTCAGAGCATGATACATGGCAAAGAGGCAGGACTCCTTTGTGCACCTACCCAATTCATGATAAATTCTGTTTAGCTAGCATACAGAGGCATACTCAGAGCCAATGGAATGTTAAGAGATCACAAATTCCACTCCGTTTATTTTTATACACATTCACTGCACATTCATACATATTTCATACCCATTTGGAGATTGTCAATTTAAGAAATGATTGTATTAAATGGTAAAAATCAGGATGCATATACCAACTATGTTCTTACACTTGTATAACCTGGCCAAATCAATCACACTACCAAAGAGCATGTGTCGAAGCTTGGGGACTAGCCTCATGCCAAATATCAAATTTCTATCAGCAATCACTGAGGCACGAGAGTTGTTATAAAAAACAAACCTGAACACATTTGTTTAGAATGTTTTTGTAAATTTTTTTGACAAACTCAAAGTGTGTACTGTTTTTGCTCAAACTTAAAAAAAAATACCTACAAGCAAAGACCAGACTTGGAAAATGTCATCCTGAGAGGTGACATTTTTAAAATAACCTGTTTCAGTTGCTTATCACTCTTCAAATTGTTACCTTTCAGGATAACATTTTCCAAGTCTGGTAGGTGTTGCTATGCATTCAAAATATATAGTGCTGAAAAACGGTTACACTCTCAAACACATGGTAGGACATCTCATTCTGTTCCCTTGGATCTTAGCAATTCGTACATCAGAATGCCTATGATGGGATGTATAAACCATGCACTAGAACTGAAGGGGTTAAAGAGAAATTCTGGGCCCAAATGACCTTGCCCATCTGCACCTGCAGAGCATGCTCCAGATGGAGGAGGGAGCTTAAAGGGACGCTAGACAGCTCAGAAGGGGGATGACCAGGCAAGGAGGAGGACTTGCTGTGGGAGATCCCATGAAGTCACACTAACAGGAACCTTCCTCTGGAAAAGAGGACCCCAACTGCTGGGTCCAGACAGACTGTAGAGCAGTCAGAACCTTTTTCTACTATTGGTTCACCACAGAGTCTATGCAAAACTTGGACTATAGAGTGTGGGTAGTAGGAAGTGGCCCAGGAAGGGCAGCCATACAGCACTGCTGGCTGCTGAACCTTTGCTAACCATGACAAGGCCCTGACCCAGAGCCTAGTAGAGTGGGAGGGCCTGGGCTCCCCTACCAAGCTCCTTACACATTAAGGAGGATGCGACCCACTAACCATTAGGTTATGCTATCAGCTAGCACAGATCATCACAGTAACATTGGTATGATATTAATATTAACAGTTAATTTGAAAGTCACAGTTTTATCTCATCTTCAACCCTTTAAAAAGGTGGTAAAATTAGCTAGAACACCCACTAGATTCATAACAATATAAAAATAGTTATTCTAAAAACCAATATTGTTTCAGTTCACTAACAAGTCAAACAGAATGGTTACCTGTTTAGGGTTGTACAAGGGGAGAGATGATATTCCCCATCAAGAAACACATCTATATAGAACGGTGCTCTATAAACAAACTCTGTTTTTGTATTTTTGGTATAATATTTATATTCATGATAGGGGAAAATAGGAAGAATAGCTTCTCACAAATTATCATGGCCATAAAACTATCAAGTCTGGATCTAGTAAACTTTGTGGATCTCATAGCACAGGGGACTTGTAAAGAGAAAAGAATATTCCATTGACGTCATTGCAATCCTTTGCATTGGGGGCCTACTTTGTCTCTTCCAAGAAGAGTACTAATGGTCTCCCATCTTTTCATTGGGCCATTCTCACTGTTTTATCTTCGTGCTACCTTGACTGATTGTTGCTCTCTACCTATCAACAGTAAAAACATTATTTCGATCTTCTGTGTTTCACTTGCATATCACTTTTTGTTTGACTGGAACACATTGGGGTGCAATCCAGATCAGTGGGAGGGAGTGTCACACCATGACCTGGGGTGCCTTGCAATGCCTTGCTGCTGTAGCCTTCAAACTGGACTGCTCACAAACAGGCATCAGCATGCAAGTCACTCCCAGATGTTTTTGTCTAACTACAGCCTGCCTAACACGCTGGTTCTCATCAGCCTTGGACTCTGGGTTCCTGACCTGAAGCTTGGTCAGTAATACTACTGGAAGCATGTGATGAGAAACTTTGTTTTGCATCTAATGTAGTTTGTTACCTTAGGTACCAGAAAATATTTTATCTTTATTTTTCTTGTAACCATTTCTGACATTTATGCCTTGTTACTTGTACTCAAAATCTGTCTTTGTTGTTAATTGTTTTATTTAATGCAATGTGTGTAAGTTAGTGTCCAGGTAACTCCATTTAGGTTGGTAAACTGTTGAGTATTATACTCTTAAAGGAATAATGAACTTAACATCTCTGGATTGTCCAGAAGAGGGCTGGACAGTCTAGAACATGCATTTTGGGGGTAAAATCCAAGACTGGGATTGTGTTGGGGTCACCCTGCAGAAATAACCAAGGCTGGTAAAAGCCAGCATGTAATTCATGTATGTCTGGCAAGTTGCAGTTACACACAGAGAGTCAGGGTGTGACTTGCATGCCTGAAGGCTGTTGATAAGCATCCCAGAGGCAACAGCAGCAAAGCATTGTACAGCATCCAAGGTGGCAAGGCAGGGGTGACACAGCCCCTCTCTGGTCTGGATTGCACCCCGGAATGTCACACTGATATTTGTCCTTTATCATCCCTGATCTCTTAATTCTTAGATTCTAAGGCCAGAAAGGACCACAGTGAACCATCCAGACTGACCTTCTGTATAAAACAGGCCATAGGATTTCCCTGAATTAATTCCTGGTTCAACAGGAGCAGATGTTTTAGCAAAACATTCTATCTTGATTTTAAAATGGCCAGTGCTGGATCCACGTAGTCAGACTTCAGTGTCTGTGCAGAACCTCAATAGGGTTTCACCTGCACAAATCTGCTTATAAGATCAAGACCTTACATTGCAAATTCCTCAGGACAAGGTCTATATCTTGATCTGTGTCTTCTACAGAGTTGATCATGCTGCTTAACAAATAATAGATTATAAGAATCTGCAGGCACTAATAGTCTAATATGTCTTAATATGTATCAGTTCCCTAATAGCCTAGTGGAACAGCTGTGTAGCTGGTGTTTTATTTTTGTAGTTTAAACTCCCAGGACATTCAGGTTTTTTAAGCTGCTGTCTAAATTAAAACTACAGTTCTTCCTTCATGGACACAAATGGAAAATCTGTTAATAAAACTGAAACTAGAATATTGTGAATTTGCAGGCCAACTAGCTGACTGCTTGTCTTTCAAATTAAAGGGAAAAGAGACAGAATGGACGAAATGCATGATAAAAAAGTGCAGATGGCCTTTTTAACCTCTGCTGAGGAGTCTAGCATAGAAAAAACCTTTATTCCCTAGTTGATTATTTTAAGAATCTTTGCATTTAATTCCTCAGGACATGAAGAATTTATGGACTTATTTTAAAATAATACATAATTATCGTAATGAGACTGGGGAAAGTGTGAAACGGAGAAGGAAACAGACAAATGCTTTAAAGCAGTATTCTTTTTACTGGGTGAGAAAGCTCTGAATTGAAATTGGCATCTGGTGCAATCTTATAAATTTCTATAGGGTTTAGGAGCATATGTGCTATCGAAAAACAATAACAGTTTTACTATTATTAGTCAATGTTTCAAGAAAACACATTCTTCCTTAAGGAGAGAGAAAGACCCAAAAAAAATCAATGTCCCAATACCCCCAAACTTTTGAAATATATAGATTCTAATTGTTTCCATTGTCTAGATTTTTTGCTTGAACTGAATTCAAAGCCTAGAAAAGGCCAATTTCTGCTTAGAATTGTAGGATGGAAGGGACCTCGAGAGGTCGTCTAATCCAGTTCCCTGCACTCATGGCAGGACTAAGTATTATCTAGATCATCCCTGACAGGTGTTTGTCAAACCTGCTCTTTAAAATCTCCTTTGATGGAGATTCCACAACCTCCCTAGGCAATTTATTCCAGTACTTAACCACTGTGACAGTTAGGAAGTTTTTCTTAATGTCCAACCTAAACTGCGCTTGCTGCAGGTTAAGCCCATTGCTTCTTGTCCTATCCTCAGAGGTTGAGGAGAACAATTTTTCTGCCTCCTCCTTGTAACAATCTTTTACTACTTGATAACTGCTATCATGTCCCCTCTCAGTCTTCTCTTCTCCAGACTAAACAATCCCAATTTTTTCAATCTTCCCTCATAGGCCATGTTTTCTAGATCTTTAATATTTTTTGTTGCTCTTCTCTGGACTTTCTCCAATTTGTCCACATATTTCCTGAAACATGGTGCCTAGAACTGCACATAATACTGCAGTGTGGAGTAGAGTGGAAGAATTACTTTTTACGCCACTCCAGCTAATACATCCCAGAATGTTTGTTTTATTTGCAACAGTATTACACTGTTTACTCATATTTAGCTTGTGGTCCACTGTGACCCCCAGACCCCTTTCCGCAGTGCTCCTTCCTAGGCAGTCATTTCCATTTTGTATGTGTGCAACTGATTGTTCCTTCCTTAGTGGAGTACTTTACATTTGTCCTTATTGAATATTCAATTTCAGACCACTTCTCCAGTTTGTCCAGATCATTTTGAATTTTAATCCTATTGGGGCAGCCCTAGACTAGCTGCCAGCAACTGGTGCCCTAGGCGAACTATGCAATCAGCATCCCCACCCCAAAGGCAGATCTAGGCTGAGGTTTTTGGTAAACTGGGAAACATTTTTCCCCTTTTTTCCTTTTAATGTTTTTAAATTTTTTTTAAACAGAGGCTTAATTATTCAGTTTATCTGTCCATCCATCTGTCCAACCAATGTTTCTGAGATCAGATAAAATAGAGACATGAAATGTTCAGAATAGATTTGTACATGACAGCTAGAGATATTTCAGTCCAATTTCAAATAAAAATGCATTAAAAATGTTAATTATTTTTATTATTACAATCCAAACATCTATTACACTATCTTGCTTTAACTGCCATTACCACCACATCCAACGTAGAAAGAAATAAGAAAACTCTTCAATGAACTTTAACCTGTATTTACAAAATACTCTAAATAAAAAACACTCTGTGCTCTGAAAACATGACTTTTCTTGCTTTGAGTTTTGAAAATTCAGTCTTAGTGCTGTGCCATATTGCCAGATGATCCAGTAAAGGTAGTATCGTCACAAATTTCAATTAAGGCATCATAAATGTTTCCAAGTTCATAGTGAAGAGGCTTCAAAGCATCAATGAGACTCTCCCATCTTCTCTGACTAAGTGGTTTCACAGTCAGAGAATTCACATGGCAAGTCAGAATCTCCCAATGGTGTGTTGAGCCTGAGAAAAACACACAAACACATTACAAAAACTGCTTGCTTCCAAACAGCATCTAGCAGCATCATTGACAACCAAATTCAGAGAATGCACACTGCAAGGAACAAACAAGGCCCTAGGATTGATTTCCATCATTCTCCTTTGCACACCATTGTCTTTACCCTTCATATTACTCCCATTAGCATAGTGTTGGCCACGTAAATTTTCAACAGATTATGACGTTGTTTCAAGCTCTTGTAGAATAGTTTCAGTCATAAATACTCCAGTCATTTCCTTCAGTGATACAAAACCAAAAAAATGTTCCTTTATGAGCACTTCAACATTATCTTCATCTGCAGATTTTTCCATATCCACCAAATGAATGATCATCCTCATTTGTTCAACATGACTCACATCTGGTGTACAGTCCAGTATTATTGGAAAGTATTTTGCAGAATGGGGAGCATCTACAATTTTCTTTTTAATAGCATTTGCTTGGATTTGAATCAGTTCATTCTGCATATTTTTTCCTAAGTAATGAACCTGTGTTTCATGATCAGTTATTTTACATAGATGCTCCTTCATGACTGGATCAAACAAAGCTAGGTATTCAACAAATTTTAAAAAATTTCCATTACCTGGAGTGTATAATTTTTCACTTTCACTTCTAATTTTTCAATTCTTCATTTTCCCAATATCACATTTTCATTGATAGTGTTTCCTTTTTTCAATCCTAATTCAAGTTCTTTCCAATTTTGAAAACTTCCAAATGTTCTGTGCTTCTTTCATGTGAAGAAAGAATTGAAGATATGTTTTTCCCAGTCCTTCAAATCATTTTCAGTAAGTGATGTACCAATTGCTTGATTTCTAAACAGCTTGCAGCAATAGCAAAACAAAAAGTCCTTTAACACTGAATATTGTAACCAGTTTCAATGAATTTCTTCCCCATTAATGAGTTTCCTCTTGTAATCCTGAGCAGAGAATTTTCTTTTATTTCTATCCTTAGGGAAGGGAAATTCATGAACTTGGTGGGTCCATGTTCCATGAGAATTTGCCACACACTGTCATCACATCTGGGCCATGAAGCTGTGTCCCCATACTGTAACTTGTTTAGGATGACCAGATTACATGAACAAAATATTGGGACACATGGGGGGGAGCAGGTCCGGAGCGCCGCCAAAACCAAAAAAAAAGGCCCAAGCCAGAATATCGAAACAAATGGCATCCCGAACATACATCTGTCAGGATGTGGGACAAACGACTGAATATCGTGACGGTCCCAATTTTATCAGGATGTCTGGTCACCCTGAACTTGTTTGTAACTTCCTCATCCTTTCTTCTTTCTACTTAATTTACTTCAATTTCTGCATTTGTCTCTAAAGGTGAATACATTTTCTCCACTTCCATATCAGTCTGATGCTACGTAAATTTCCATCATCTTGATGTTCCAAACTGCTTCCATGCGGTTGTGAGCTAACCTCCTCTCCAAGTAAAATTCTTTTATCCGGATGCTGTGAACTGCTTCCATCTTTATTTCAGGATATTTCAGGAAGGATCCTGCTGTTTTGCTTGGTCCTTTTCCTTCTCAGCCTTTTGTTTACAATACTCAGCTCCTGAGGGTTTTCTTTTTCCTCTTTCTGCCATGGGGCAATTGAATATTGTTATGTACTGTGCTCCCGACTGCAAGCATTATAGCGTTAAGGATGGCTGACACACCCACCACATGGGATTGGCAATATAAACCACATTGCAGCCATCCCAGCACGTCTTTTCACTTCTTAAAGGTTCAATTATTAGTAACATACACACACTAACTAAAACAGTTAGTTACAGCATTTACACAGAAACAAAATGACCTTTTTCAATGTTACAACCCGACACCAGTTGCTTGGAAAGTAATCCCCTTCCTCACAGCTACCTGCTTGGAGTGTGATGTCATCACTTTTGTAGTCTATTAAGTGTTAATGCTGTTACTTTTCTTTTATGTGAACCAGTTATAATAAAGAAAAGTTCATAATTATACAGCCCAACAATAACACTTAAAGATACTCACGTTTTGGATTTATAATGCTGAAAGACATTATTCTTTGACACCAAGAAACACAATTTTCCACAGTATTTGTTCAATTTTTTAACCATCTACCTGCAACGTGTGTTAAAATGACAGTTTGACATGTGTCAACTTGCTATATCTCCACTCTACTTGAATTTCCGGCTATGCAACCTTGTATATTCGAGTTAGGTGTCATTAGCATTGCAGCTCTCGCTGCTGGTGGATGTCTTTCATTGTGGCTGAGTTACTGCTTATCAAAATTGCGGAGTGGGTCATCTTGACCCTATGTCACAAACTGAAGAAAAAATTAGCTAAAATATTAATTATTTTTGCAGTAAATAAAAGATTTAACATACTAATTCTCAGAAATGTAGAGAAATTAATTATAATTCATATTCCATCCATACGCACACGGGAATTGAAATAATGACATCTTCATTATTTTACTTGTATTTTTTCATCTTTTTCTTTTTTTTTATTTGATTTTTTTCCTAGAATTTTGTGCCCCATTTAACTTGGCACCTTAGGCAACCACCCAGTTCTCCTATATGGGTGGGCCTCCTCTGAATCTTATCCTCCAAACCACTTTGCAATCCCTCCCAGCTTGGTATCTTCCACAGACTTTATAAGTGTACTCTCTATGCCATTATCTAAATCACTGATGAAGACATTGAACAGAACTGGACCCAGAACTGATCCCTGTGGGACCCCATTTGATATACCCTTTCACCTTGACTGTGAACCACTGATAACTACTCTCTGGGAACAGTTTTCTAACCAGTTATGCGCACATCTTATAGTAGCTCCATCTAGATTGTATTTCCCTAGTTTGTTTATGAGAAGGTCATGCGAGACAGTATCAAAAGCCTTACTAAAGTCAAGATATACCACATCTACCACTCCCCACCATCTGCATGGCTTATTAACCAGATCAAAGAAAGCTATTAGGTTGGTTTAACAAAATTGGTTCTTGACAAATCCATGCTGACTGTTATTTATTACCTTATTATCTTCTAGATGTTTGCAAATTGATTGCTTAATTATTTGCTCCATTATCTTTCTGTGTACTGAAGTTAAGCTGACTGGTCTGTAATTTCCCGGGTTGTCTTTATTTCTCTTTTTATAGATGGGCACTATATTTGCCCTTTTCCAGTCCTCTGGAATCTCTCCCCTCTTCCATGACTTTTCAAAGATAATTGCTAATGACTCAGAAATCTTCTCAGTCAGCACTTTGAGTATTCTAGGATGTATTTCATCAGCCCCTGGTGACCTGAAGACATCTAACTTGTCTAAGTAATTTTTAACTTGTTCTTTCCCTGTTTTAGCCTCTGATCCTATCTCATTTTCACTAGCATTTCTTGTTAGATGTCCAATCGCTATTAAGCTTTGTGGTGAAAACTGAAACAAAAAAGTCATTTAGCACTTCTGACATTTCCACATTTTCTGTTGTTTTTTCCCCACTTATTTAGTAACGGACCTCACCTGTCCTTGGTCTTCCTCTTGCCTCTAATGTATTTGTAGAATGTTTTCTTGTTACCCTTTATGTCTCTAGCTAGTATAATCTCATTTTCTGCCTTGGCCTTTCTAATTTTGTCCCTACATACGTGTGTCATTTGTTTATATGCATCTTTCGGATTTTAACATAGTTTCCACTTTTTGTAGGACTCTCTCTCTCTCTCTCTTTTTTTTTTTTTTTTTTTGGATTTCAGATCATTGAAGATTTCCTGGTTAAGCCAAGATTCATATGAGAAATTTAGCGTTGCCAGTTACTGTGATGTAACACGAGTCTCATGATAATTGATATCATTTTTTAAAAGCCCAGATTTTGAAGGCTTGTGAATACAAGAGAATCTCAGCTTTCATTTCTGAAACGGTATGTTTCTAGCCCTCTTGTATTTTTCCTATATACAATGTATGCTTGACCTTTTTTAAACAATTATATTTGAAAACTTATTTTAAAGCAGGGATAGAGGGTGACTTTACTTTAGTGGAGGAAGGCAATTGAATTTCTCTATCCTGATCCTAGTAAATCCTGACAGCAAGTAGCTGCCTTGCTGCAGTCTCTCCCAATAGCTGGCCATGTAGTCAACAATAACAAATGAGACCGTTCATTAGTTGGATGTTTCTGCTAAACTGATCAGCTGTGAAATAGTTAATGCTGACATTTAAACAATAAGCTATAATTAGGCAGTCATTCATGTGGCTATGCAAACTCATTGTACCTGGGGCCAATGCCAACAGCAGAAATGAAATTTTTTCGGAGGCCTTTGTACCAGAAGCAGGAGGGTATTTGAAGAATAGGTTTCAGGAGGGTGTTCTATCCATAGGAACAACATAGAAGAAGTCATCAAAATGAGAGCAGAAGAAAATGAGGGAAGAGTCAAGACTCTCTTTGGTGGAATGGAGAACATGTGAAAATGACCAGGGGTGAGACCCTGACCCTTGCTATGGCCCCTTTATGCCAAGTAAAAGGGCTGGATCACAGTGAAGGGCTCCGTAATACTCTAGTTCCAGCTGTGGTATTCCCCTGGTGAAGGCATTGTGGAGGACAGCCTACCTTCCAAGGACCTTCTTGCAATGTGTGGCATGGGGGCATGCTGGGGCAGGACTAGTGTGTAGCACACAGCACTGTGAAGATTACAGGCAGTGCTATGTGACATAGGGTAACCCAGAGAGGCTGTCTTAATTTAGACAGGATTATAAATCATGAGGTGCTAGCTGTCCAATCTTATCTTTTCAATGGTTACTAAAAGACAAATTTCTTCTTCGAGTTCTGGTCCCTATATTTGTTCCACATGTGGCATGTGTGCACCTGAGTCATAGAATCATAGAATATCAGGGTTAGAAGGGACCTCAGAAGGTCATCTAGTCCAACCCCCTGCTCAAAGCAAGACCAATTCCCAACTAAATCATACCAGACCAGGCTTTATCAAGCCTGACCTTAAAAACCTCTAAGGAAGGAGATTCAACCACCTCCCTAGGTAACCTATTCCAGTATTTCACCACCTTTCTAGTGAAGAAGTTTTTCCTAATATTGAACCTAAACCTCCCCCACTGAACTTGAGACCATTACTCCTTGTTCTGTCATCTGGTACCACTGAGAACATCTAAATCCATCCTCTTTGGAACCCCCTTTCAGGTAGTTGAAAGCAGCTACCAAATCCCCCCTCATTCTTCTCTTCTGCAGACTAAACAATCCCAATTCCCTCAGCCTCTCCTCATAAGTCATGTGCTGCAGCCCCCTAATCATTTTTGTTGCCCTCTGCTGGACTTTCTTCAAATTTCCCTCATCCTTCTTGTAGTGTGGGGCCCCAAACTGGACATAGAACTCCAGAGGGGGTCTCACCAATGTCGAATAGAGGGGAATGATCACGTCCTTCGATCTGCTGGCAATGCCCCTACTTATACAGTCCAAAATGCCATTAGCCTTCTTGGCAACAAGGGCACACTATTGACTCATATCCAGCTTCTCGTCCACTGTAACCCCTAGATCCTTTTCTGCAGAACTGCTGTCTAGCCACTCGGTCCCTTATCTGTAGCGGTGCATGGGATTCTTCTGTCCTAAGTGCAGGACTCTGCACTTGTCCTTGTTGAACCTCATCAGGTTTCTTTTGGCCCAATCCTCTAATTTATGTAAGACCCTCTGTATCTTATCCCTACCTGGAGTCTGGAGATTTTAACAAGCAGTGTCTGTTGGCCTGCACATGTGCAGGAGCTCTCCTTATGCTCCAAAGTGAGAGTATAAGCAGCAGTGCAGGCCAACTGCCTCTCAGTTCCTTCGTACTGCGGCATGCCTGAGTCGGAATCAAGTGTCCTCTCTTGCTTCAGCCTTTCAAAAAACCTGCAAATAAGATTGTAAATAGTTATTCTTTAGCTTAGTTCAATTAATTTTTAGTGTAGTTTGTTTCCACAGACCAGGGACTCCCTCCCCACCTTTGAGAACAATGCCCAGACTCCCAGCTTCAAAAACAGCATCTCCTGCCCTTGATCCTTCTCTTTCAGTGATGAACATCATTGCTGCAGCATTTGTTGCTTGTTTCCATTGAGAACTTGCAAAGCTTGTGACCTTCGTTTTAATGGAGAAGGCTACAAAGGCCCTCTTCAATCTGGGCCAAGAAGCCCCCCCCAACACACACACATCAGCCTCACCAAATGAACAGCGCCCCTCCGAGCACATGCTTAGGAGTAGAGCCCCACTTTTCTAAACTCAAAGACTCTTCCTCCAGGTCTTCCCATGAGAGTAAGAGACACTCTTATGGGCACAAGGACAGATCCCAATTGAGGACTATCCATAAGAAATGTGCTCCTTCCCCAAGCCCATTGATGTCAGGTGAGCCCTTATGCACAAAGTCTAAGGAACAGGCTCCACAAAAAAACCCAGGTTGGAGGGTGAAGTGCATAAGAAGAAGGATCCGCTGGTGCCATCGGTGATTCCGGTACCAGAGCACAAGGATCATTATCCACTGGTTCCATCCACAAGTGCAGCTCCAGACTCTGAAGGATCAACATGTCTGCCCAAAGAATGCATTACAGAGGTGCGCTGTTTCTGTCGCTGCTGAGCACTGGAACTCCCCACACACTGGGGTGCACAGAGGTATGCTCCAATGCAACACTGGAGCATATCTTCCTTCCCAACTACAGACTCCCCTTTTCTCTGACCCTGCCCTCCTAAGAGCCATTACTACATTGGAAGATGATACTACTTCAGTGTCCCAGTAACCATCTCAATTACAAGTGTCGGGCAGGATTTCCCTGGTACCAACGGTGCCACCATTACAGGAGCAATTTTCAGATTCACGCTAATCTGGTGAGCTGGTCTGTCCTTCAGCCCCATGGAAAGGGCCAAGCAAAGATAGGTGGGCTGGGACTTACAATCACTATCCTTATGAACATAACCCCCTAGAGACCGATGGCTTCCCGTCGGGTACCCCTCAAACTGTTGTCCCCTCTTTCTGGTCCAATTGGAGACTGTGAGATTCCTATACCAGACGTCTGAGACCCACACAGGAGTCTTTTCACTCCTCCACCTTGTGCCAACAACTGGTTCTATCAGTATATAAGGAGGAGAAAGATGTTGAACAGGAACCACAGGTACCAACTGTTCCAATGGGAATCTCCTCCTGTTCCCCAGATGTGGGAGTCTCTCTTTCTTCCCCATCCCCACTAGATGACCATAAGTAATACCAGGACTTACTACAAAGAGTGACTAGTGATCTCCACATATCTCTGAAGGAAGTTCAAGATCCACACCACCAACTGTTGGACATTCTGCAGGCTCATGGCCTGTGTAAAGTGGTTCCCAGTTAATGAGGACATATTGGAGCCGGTGAGATTGGTCTGGCACACCCCAGCATCCTATGTCCCCACACATAAGTGGGCTAAGGAGTGCTATTTCATTCCAACAAAGGGAGCTGAATTCCTGTTCTTACATCCTGCTCCCAACTCACTTGTGATGCAGGCTGCTACCGAATGTAATAGGTTTCAATCCCCGAGCCCTGTCAAACAAGGGCTACATGACTCCTGACCTTCTGAGGAGAAAGACCATGTCCTCTGCAGGCTTGCAGTTCTACACTGCCTGTTACCAGGGGTCTGCTAGCCAAGTGTCACTTTAATAACTACACTAGGCTGGTGGCCTTTCAGGACAAACTTTCCTCTGAGAACAGGGCCCAGTTCCTCTCCTTATAGTGGAGGGCAAGCTGGTAGCAAACATGGCTCTTTAGGCTGCAGGTGATGCATCAGATATTTCAGCGGTTCTCAACTGGGGGGGGGGGTCCATGAGCCGTTTCTGGGAGGCTTCAAGTCCCAAGCCCCACTCTAGCACTATGAGCTAAAGCCCTGAGCACCCCAGCCCCACAGGATGAAATCCTGGTGCCCCGTGGGGCAGAAGCCCCGAGCAGCCAGCCCTGGGGAGCAGAAGCCCCGGATTCCCCGCCTCTGGTAGCTGAAGCCCAAAGGCCCCCTCCCTGCTAGGCTCTGGAATTTTTATAGCATGTTGTGAGTGGGGAGGCTGAAAGAAAAATGTTGAGAACCCTTGATACAGCCTCCACAAGCTTAGCTGCTGGTATTGTCATGAGGAGGGGGCTGTTGTTGCAATCCTCGGTCTTCACCAGGAAGGTGCAGAATACTGTAAAAGACATTTTTTTTTAGTCCAACTTCTTTTATGAGAAGACTGATGTTCTCTACTCATTAAAGGACCCAGGGTCTACCCTCCTCCTCCTGGGGATCTAAACACCAGCCCCAACGAGAAAGCACCAGGACAGACCTTTAAATGAACACCACTGCTGCCACCACCGCCACCTCCTCATGTGTTCTACCCCCAGTGTTCTGCTGAGCCTCCCTGCAAGCAACAGAAGACTCAGAGGCCCCACTTTTTGGCCCCTTCAATGTGACCCATTCCCAGTTTACTGCTAGGAGCCACTTTTGATGTTTTATCTCTTTATCTGCTTATCTCTGATGCCACTTGCCCCTTCTTCTGTCACTTTTGGAGGCCGTCTCACTCTATTTCCCCAGCACTGGGAGCTCATCCTAATAGACCATTGAGCCTTGGAGATTATTCATCAGCAATACTCCATAGAGTTCATCCCCACCCAGGTCCCCCTTCGGGGAACCATGCTAATGAGGTAATTCTTCAATAGGAAGCCTCTTTTACACATAGAGGCAATAGAGTACGTTCAACCTCAGTATCAAGGAAGAGGATTCTATTCTCTGTATTTCCTAGTTCCCAAAAAAGGTAGAGGGTGGAGACCCTTTCTGGATCTTTGGCAACTCAATATCTTCTTTCAGAAGTCAAAATTCAGGATGGTCGTGTTGGCGTCAATAATCCCCTCTCTTCATAAAGAATGGAGTCCATGGCTCTCAGCATGAAGGACATATAGACATTCACCTCTCCCACAGGACGTTCCTCTAGTTTATGGTGTACTGGGAGTACTTCCAATTCTGAGTCCTCCCTTTTGAACTAGTGAAAGCACCCAGAGTGTTTACAAAAGCTTTCTCCTCAGTGGCAGCCCAGATAAGGTGTCAGGACCACACAGTCCTTCCATATCTTGAAGACTGGCTCCTGGTAAATCGCTCTCAACAGTAGGTGAGATCAACTATTCAATACCTCATTCAAAGTCTCACAACTCTGGGAATTTGCATGAACAGAGAAAAGTCCATTTTATCCCCTATGAGGCAATTAGCTTTATCAGGACAATGATGGGCTCTGTTTCTGCAAGAGCCTTCATCCCTGGAGAAAGGTTTCAAACAATGCACAACCTAATTTCTTTAATTTCTGGCAGACCAAACACTACGGTGTGGATGTACCTATCATTGCTAGGTCATATGGCAAAGTATACTTATGTAACACCTTCTGCCAGGCTTCATCTACGATGCACGGCGGCCTAGCTCATTTCGGTTTATTTGACCAGCAAAGACTGCATCAACTCCAGGATGACTGTCCCCACCAGGTTCATCACCTCCTTCATCATCACCTAAACAAGATACAGGTGGGACTTCCTTTCTCCACTCCCACTGCCACTAATGTAACAGATGTGGCCCTTCTGGGGTGGAGGCCCACCTGAACAATCATACTGCACAGGACACATGGACCACAAATCAACATCCTGGAGCTGCGGGCAATTCACCTTGCATGCAGGGCCTTCCTCTCATTCATTCACTCCTTCCACATCCAAGTGATGTCAGACAATATCATCACTGTGGCCTACATAAAAAATAGGGAGGAGTGAGATCCATCCCACTTTGTCTGGAGACAGTTAGACTTTGGAACTGGTACATCAGGCACAACATCAGCATCCAGGCAGCATACCTCCTAGGTATCCACAGATCCTTAGTAGACATCTTCATCAGGCATTTCTCAGAGGACCACGAATGGGAAATCTATCACTCCATTCTGACAGACATCGTCATGCTTTGGGGGGACACCTCTATGGAACCCAAACGAACAAGAAATTCTCCCTATATAGTTCTAGGGGAGCCAGAGGCTATGACTCTCAAGGTGACGCTCTCTTACTGTCGTAGATGAGTGGTTTCAGGTGTGCCTTTGCTCCCATCCCCCTGCTTCTCCAGTCCTGAAATAGATATGTTGCAACAAGGCAAGTGTCATTCTTCTAGCACCATACTGGCCCAGGCAGTTTTGGTTCCCAGAGAATCTGTCAGTGTCAGCCCACCCTCCAATCAAGATCCACCCCTTTCCAGAACTCCTGAGACAGGATAGGGGCAGGGGAAAACATCCCAACCTGTCCTTTTTCCAAAATCCCATGCTTCTCCTGAAGAGCAAAGACTTCACTCACTGGGCGGATAGTATTAGCTGACATAAAAAAATAGTACTGGGTGGCCATAGTTACCAATATTTCATTCTTCTAGAAGAGGTTAGAACGGATGTAAGGAGAGACGGTGCATATGGATATCTGATGGCATGTTATTAAATAAATGATGATTTTTTTATCATATTATTGAAAGGATTGCAGTGTGATTCAAATGGCAGCTGTCTTCTCTCTGAGCCAAAAAGAGAAGGAAGGTTCAAGTGTCAAATTCGCTCTCATGCAGAGGTGAAAGTAATCCAGTATGGTCTGGTACGGCATACTGGCAAGAGCCAGTACACTGTGTCGGACTGCACCGGCTTCTGCAGTGGAGATTTAAAGGGCTCTGGGCTCCCTGCAGCTGCGGGTAGCCCAGAGCCCTTTGAATCCCTCCTGAGGCTCCGGTGGGTGGCCAGGCTGGGGCTGGGATTTAAAGGGCTCAGAGCTCCCCTGGCTGCGGGCAGCCCAGAACCCTTTAAATCTTACCCGCAGCTCCGGCGGCCGGACTGGGACTGGATTTAAAGGGCTCAGAGCTCCAGCGGCTGCAGGCAGCCCAGAGCCCTTTAAATCCCACCTATGGCTCCGATGGCCGGGCTGGAGCCAGGATTTAAAGGGCTCAGAGCTCCCCACAGTGGCAGGAGCTCCAGGCCCTTTAAATCCCAGCCCCAGCCCGGCAAGGCGCGGGGCAGTGGGGATTTAAAGGGCCCAGAGCTCCACGGCAGCTGGAGCCAGGGCCCTTTAATTTGCCCCTGAGCCCCGGGTTGACTGAAAGGCCCTGGGGTTCCCAGCCACAGCCAATGCCCCAGGGCCTTTAAATCACGAGAGGCCACGCCTCTTCCTGTTGAGGCCATTCCTCTTCTGAATGAGGCCATGCCCTCTCAGGACTCTGGCAGTACCGGTAAGTCCTGTAAGTTACTTTCACGCCTGCTGTCATACCATTTTTATAGCGATGCTTGTGAGACATATGTTGGGTCCATTCCCACGTGGCATTCTCTTTTGTGGCCCCAACTCTAATTCAGTTTCTGAACTGAAGATGAGCCACAGTATGAAACTTTATCAGATATGTACTTTGAATAGACTTCATCTATTGGGCATTGACTCCTTAGAGCTGAAATGGACAATGGCTGTCAACAGTCAGTCAACAGCCTTGGGGTGTATTTGCACCTTGTTTGATTCAGATTCCTATTCTAAAGGTTACAGGGGCTGTGAAGTGAATGGGGTAGGGGCTTGGGGACAAAGAGAAGCTAACAAAAAAAAAAATCTGAAAATGTGGACTTAAATAGCACCTTGCTCCTGGCCGGCTATTTTCAGTTCAGTTTAATCAACTTACATTGGTTACACAGACAATTACACATACTGAACCGAATTCAGCAAAGCTGTCATCGGGTACAAGGAGAACCAGCATTGCTCCTTGTGCCCAGGGGAGACTCTCCTTTGTGGAGGGAAGGCAGTTTAAACTCCATGTTTCTGCCCCTACCATGAGTGAGTTTTCTGCTTACGTGTGGAGAGCTGGCAGCTTTAACTCCCAGTAGGACACCATAGAAGCTCCACTGGTGGCTGATTCCCAAAAGAGGGAGAGGCAGCTAGAGGGTTCCTGGAAACTGCAGTTCCCAACATGCCCTGAGGGAACGAGAGAGTAGGCACAGAAAACTTCATGTAAGCCTGTGTCATAACTTTAGTCCCAGATTTGGACCTTAGCGTCCAAAATATGGGGGTTAGCCTGAAAACCTCCAAGCTTAGTTACCAGCTTGGACCTGGTACTTGCTGCCACCACCCAAAAAATTAGAGTGTTTTGGGGCACTCTGGTCCCCCTGAAAAACCTTCCCTGGAGACCCCAAGACCCAAATCCCTTGAGTCTCACAACAAAGGGAAATAATCCTTTTTCCCTTCCCCCCTCCAGGTGCTCCTGGAGAGATACACAGACACAAGCTCTGTGAATCCAAACAGAGTGACTCCCCACCACCGTTCCCAGTCCTGGAAACAAAAGCACTTTCCTCTTCACCCAGAGGGAATGCAAATCAGGCTAGCAAATCCAACACACACAGATCTCCCCCTGATTTCTTTCTCCCACCAATTCCCTGGTGAGTACAGACTCAATTTTCCTGAAATTTCCCAGTAAAGAAAACTTTAACAGGTTTTAAAAAGAAAGCTTTATATAAAAAAGAAAGAAAAATACATACAAATGGTCTCTCTGTATTAAGGTGACAAATACAGGGTTAATTGCTTAAAAGAAATATGAATAAACAGCCTTATTCAAAAAGAATACAAATCAAAGCACTCCAGCACTTATATTCATGCAAATACCAAAGAAAAAAAACCATATAATTTACTATCTGATCTCTTTGTCCTTACACTTAGAAACAGAAGATTAGAAAGCAGAAACTACTTCTTCAAAGCTCAGAGAAAGCAGGCAGGCAGACAAAGACCTCAGACACAAAATTCCCTCCACCCAAAGTTGAAAAAAAATCCGGTTTCCTGATTGGTCCTCTGGTCAGGTGCTTCAGGTGAAAGAGACATTAACCCTTAGCTATCTGTTTATGACAGCCTGGGACTGAGCATCAGGCTGTTTCTCCCTTTGGATCCCTGGGCTCAGAGCTGGGGGAATATCTGGGCCAGAGAGGTACCATGGTTGGGCTCTGGTCAGGGGAATGGGATGTGAGTATCTGGGCTGGGGGGCCTCCGTGGCTGGGCTCTGGGGAGGAGGAGGTTTGCGTGTATTGGCGGGAGGGTGCACAGATCGGCTCGGGGGGGGAGGGGTTGTAGGTATCTGGCCCCTAGGCTGGACTCTTGGGGCATGTGGGGGAGGGAGGGGAGCAGAGAAACAGGAACTGGGTTGTCAAAGGGGTTTCTTTAACTCTCGACTCCTGGGGAAATGTTGTGTGTGTGTTTGTATTATTATACTTACTGACAGGGATTTTGAAATAAACTACCAAAATAATTGAAACTGGTGTGATTATGTAGTGTTATTTTGACAAATAAAATCTGCAAAATATTGCAGAATTTAAAAATATCATGCACAGAATTTTTAATGTTTTGGTGCAGAATGCCCCAGGAGTAATATCTGCCACTGCATGCAACAATGAGAGATAAGTATAGTACCTTGTTGTTTCTGCTGAAATGCTCAACAGTGGAAATAGATAATGTTGACATTTAAATGACCATAATTAGGCATCAAAACTAATACTCTGCTGAGATGAATGGGAGCAGTTTACAATCATTGTTAGTGTTATTATTTTAGGCTGTCTGCAGACTTGAGCAATCTTCACTGCATCGGTTTATATTCAGTTCACATTTGGAAGGTTAGCTTCATAATCATAAAGTTTTGTATCTACAGTATTACATAAATGAAAGCTTAGATTCCGGTGCATAAACATGCAATAACATTTTAAAAATCAGCAATTACATATCTACTTACATGGCTGCATAGGCACATTTTACATGGATGGAACTGCTAGTGTGATCCTTGTTATAAGCTAATGTTTCCCAGCTTTTTGCTGGTAGAGTCCTCTTTTGCAGAGATTGGTAGATGGCACCCATGTCCCTGGTGTCCCTTTAGGCAGTACCCGAGCACAGTTGCTATCACCTTTCTTTCTGTCCACTTTCTCTCTGTGCCTCTCTTCTTTTTTCCTTATCTTGTTTTCTTCAACTCCGTTTTTATGCTTCCTATTTTTTATTCTTTTCTTCTCATTTTGTGGCTCCCTTTGCCTGTTTTCCACTCGGGAAAAGGATACTTGGCCTGAGGATGTCCATTGGTGGACCTTTACGGGGCTCAGTCACATATGTTTTGGGGCCTTAGGCCTTGTCTACATGAGGAAACTTACCAATGTTACTATACCTGTATAAATATACCACTATTGCTTCGCTGGTATAACTCCCCATGTTAACATTGTTATTCAGAATACTAATGGTCTTTTTCAGTTTAGCTTATGTTGAAAAGCATTTCATAATTATTCCTTACAGCATTTCTGTAAGATATGTGAGTATTCTCCCTCACCTTACAGATGGCTAAAGTGAGGCACAGAGAGTTTAAATGACTTACCCGAAGTCACTCAGCAAGAGTGTTTCAGTCAGGAATAAAGCCTAGATCACACGTATTTTTTTTTATAGACAATACTTCTTCCAATGTTTTGTGTCTTATTTAGCACTAACCCACATTTTAAGACTCTTTTAGTATATATTATCTTGAATGATCTTCACATGCTCTCATGTGGCATTTCCCAGAACACTGCAAAGATACTACAGAAATCTTCTTACATGCTTTTATGAACACACAAAATCTAAGCCCACTGTAGTGTACAAGTATGATATAATGAGCTACATTTATCCCTGGTGTAACTCCACTGACTTTAATGGAGTGAAACCTGGGTCTAGTTTAGCCCACTACATCTAAGTAAAATAATATAGGTTTCAAAACCAAATTTTCAACACATGCATTTTCCACAATGGAAACAGTAACACCTTTGTTCACTAAGGCCACGTCCAGACTAGGTATTAAAATCGATTTTAGATACGCAACTTCAGCTACGGGAATAACGTAGCTGAAGTCGAATTTCTAAAATCAAGGTACTCACCAGTCTGGACGGCGCGGCATCGATGTCCGCGGCTCTCCGTGTCGATTCCGGAACTCCGTTCGGTTTGATGGAGTTCCGGAATCGATGTAAGCGCGCTCGGGGATCGATACACCGCGTCCAGACTACACGCGATATATCGATCCCCGAGCAATCGATTTTAACCCACCGATGCCGCGGGTTAGTCTGGACATGGGCTAAATTACAGCACTTGAATGAAATAAAAACACAAACAGTTTGCGTGCAATGAGGATAGTAAGTGGTAAACTACCCACAGATTTGACGGAAGAGTGTTTGTTACAGCTGAGGAAGATGGTCTAGCCCTTCAAAAGAACAATTTAGTAACCTATTAAATTGATCAAAGAAATTAAATAAAGCAAATAGTGAGCATCACTGCATAAATTAAAAGCATCAGTGAAGATAAGGTTCAATTAAATGAAACTCCATTCCAATTCTTCCTTCCCTCTTCCTTAGTTTCTCACAGGATAGGATAATATTCAAACATATTCCTATTGTTTTAGTCCTGGATTGGATCCAAATCTCAGACCTTGTTTTCAAATCCAGTTCAGATATGCATCAAGATATAAAAAAAATCTCCTGTGAACAGCTGTTCTCATGAGATCTCAGATCAAGGTGGCAGAAATCTCATAAGAAACACAGGCATTATGAGATTTCCACCTTTCAAAACTAGTGAACTTTGAGGCCAAAATGTTCACTCTGGTTTTTCATGTTTTGCTTGAGACTTTATAAATAACGACACTATCTTCAATTTGGCATAATAAAACTGACATGATGCTAACTTGACATAACAAAATTGTAATTGCTCTGGTCCAATCTTTAGGCTGTTTTCTCTATCCACTAAGTATAATTATTTGTTTACACATTCATTTCTGTTTGGCTTGAGACATGATATTGTAAATGAAATATTAAATGTATCAGAGCTGTGCAGTAGAATTTTATTTGTACTTTATGTGATCTATTATGAACTGTAAAAGCAAAACAAATCAGTAAATGTATATAATTCCTCAATTTAAACACATAATGGAAAATAAGGTAAATAAAAACATACTTGACAGTAAATATGTCCACTGGGAACACTCCCTTGTGTTTTACTTTATAGCAGCTAAACATTAAGTCAGACCCTTAACTTGATTTTAATGTATTAATGCAATAACAATCAAGCACAAGGCATTTCCTGGGAATTAATGACCGACTGGGAGAGTTGAAGGAGCAAAGTGAAGCCAAGGGCTATTAACCTCAGCTAGTCATTAATTCCCCAGAAGATGCCCTGTGCTGAGGTTGTTATTGCTGTTTATAATCGTCCCATATATTAAAAAATATAAACTTTTTCCCTGCTGTCCCAGCATTTCAAAAAGCTCCATGGGAAGGAGGCATTCACTGCAGCATTAGGCTTTTCTGAGAAATTAAAAATGATTAGCAAAATTAAAAAGAACCAAACACACACTACTTTAGTAGTAGGATCTGAGTTCCGTGAATAAACACTGTCATTTGAGAACTTCAGTTCAATAATTTACGCATTCTGGGGCAACATACATCTACTGCTGATATCATACTATTGCCCCTTTATCAAGCATTAGCGTATATATCAAGGTCCTTCCAGGTTAATTTCCCTCTTAGAACAGATATCAGTGACAAAGAATCAGGTATCTTTGGTGGATTTTTCCCACAAAGGGTTTATTTATTTGGTACTCACCAAGAAATCCCTATGGATAACTACCACAATATTAAATAAACTCTGATTGGAAGGACAGTAATTGTTGGCTGATAGATTCATGGGGCCAGATTGTCTGCTGGCCCATGGATTTTAAACCAGAAAGAACCATTATGATCCTCTTATCTGGGTTTAGTTCATAGGTACCCTATACATGTACTCCTGTGTCTATATCTTAACAAACCCACCATCATATGTTTACTATTGGTTTGTTTTAAAGGTCATCCTCTCATTTTGGATGGTTGATTAATTATGTTTATTACACAGACCAGGGGTCGGCAATGTTTGGCATCTGGCCTGTCAGAGTAAAACTGCTGGTGGGCCAGGCCAGTTTGTTTACCTGGAGTGTCCGCAGGCACGGAGCCCCGCAGCTTCCAGTGGCCACAGTTCGCCATTCTCGGCCAATGGGAGCTGTGGGAAGCATTGGCTAGCATGTCCCTCGGCCCACACCACTTCGCGCAGCTCTCATTGAACATGAAAGGCAAACTGTGGCCAGTAGGAGCTGCGGGGCTCTGTGCCTGCAGATGCTCCAGATAAACAACCGGCCTGGTCTGCCAGTGGCTTTACCCTGTCGTGCAGGGTGCCAAAGGTTGCCAACCCCCGAGCTAGTCCCTTGTAACTTGGCCAACCAGTTTTCAGTAATTGTTCCATTTTGTCTTATAATTCCACTTCTTACTGAAGCTTGTTTAAAAATTACTCATTGCTAATAACAAATGAAAACTCAGCATGTGGAAATATATGAAAAGGACGTTGAACCATGTATTGGGGTATGTAGTGGCCATGATATTTTTGTGCATCTGTGAAGTACTTTAACATATGAATCCTTGATGAAATGAAGACAGTAAAGTGTTTTCAACCCAACTGTTGACCTCCCTATAAAATTACTATAATCTAGTGAAGAATATCCTCTGGATTAATATATTTAAAATATAACCCTCCAGCACTGATCAAAAAAGCCACCATTTATGAAGGGCCTACACAAATTTAGAGCTCTGTTAACACAGAGCCTGACAGCCAGTGATTTATCCTTAGTTAACTAACATGCTCTTTTCCATGAACCATGCCTATATCATCTTTGAGTCAAGGAAGGAAATGAAACAGAACCATTGTTTCACATGACACATAACAAAGCAGGAAACAAATCAGTTTTTGACTGGGAATTGTAAAGGACAAAACTAGATAAAAGCCTAAACCTAAGCCCCAGATTCAAGCATCACCAGACTTTGGGAGAATTTTGATCAAATCATGATCTGATCCTCATGGCTGATGCCTTCTGATCTTAAAAGGCCAAACATCTCCAGACATAACTGAAAGGGAAAAAATGCTATTTGCAAATATATTAAGAGAGTATGATAAACAACAGAGAACGAAAACAACATAAAACTATGAAAATGTTCTTCAGTGCCTATTTGACATGTCTATTAACCCAAAATGAGTTTCATGAAAGTGATGTATTTTATAATTTGAACTGCCATGCTCAACTATTATAGTTCAACATTCTATTAGATCATCTTGATTTAGTGTTTTATATTCTTTCCTACCACACAGTCTCATCAAGTTTACATCACTTTGAAAATGTCTATGGAAAACACGAGTGTTAAATTCAAAAATATTAGTCATTGTTTGAGTATTGTCATTAATAATTTTCACACTTTGGAAACTCAGGGAAAATCCCAGAAAGAATTTTGAGGGCTTTATTTATATCAAATTGAGCAATGATGAATTTCTAATAATGCTAACATAATATTTGGGATTTATGTAGTATCTGCCCTGCCAGGATCTCTAGAACTTTACAAGCACGGATTAGTTAGTTAAGCACCCCATTACCCATAGTATTTAGGTCATTATTACTAGCCAGTAGTAGTGTCATCAGAAACAGAATGTGCAAGAGTCTCAACTTCTAAACACTAGAGAACACATTCAGTCAATTAGTAGAATAGCATAGTATAGTTTTAAATTATCATGGCTGAAGAGGTGGCAAAAGAGAGTTAGGATTAGGGATTCTAAACAATTTCCTTCCCAGTCAGAGGGGTTACAGAAGAAGTGAAGACAGCACACAGCGGGAGATGTTTTAAAGAACTATAGTGATTCATTATAATGTTGGCAGTTAAATATTTAGTATGTAGGAAAGTATATAGAGAATTAATGTGGAACATAGTTTTCAGACATGCACACTATCTCCATTACTATTACTGTGAATGGTAATCATAGCAGTGTAGGGCTTGAAGGGACCGTGAGAGAACATCTAGTCATGTTCCCTGTGCTGAGGCAGGACCAAGTAAACCTAGATAATCTCTGACAGGTGTTTATACAACCTGTTCTTAGAAACCACTTGGGATGAGGACTCCACAACATTCATTGGAAGTCTATTTCAGAGCTTAACTACCCTTATAATTAGAAAGTTTTTCCTAATATGTAACCTAAATGGCCCTTGCCGCAACTTAAGCCCATTACTTCTTGTCCTACCTTCAGTAGACATGGAGAGCAATTGATCACAGTCCTCTTTATAACAGGCCTCAACATATTTGAAGACTATTATAAGGTTCCCCACTCAGTCTTTTTTCCCTTGAGACTAAACATGTCCTTTTTTTTCTTTAACTTTGCCTCACAGGTCTTAAGATATGGGTATACCAGGAAAATGCACTGCATTAGAAAAACATGTTAATTAACGCAAAGTTAAACACAGCTCTTAGTGTGGCCTAAGACAGCAACATTTCAAAATGTATTAGCTGGTCATAGAATCATAGAATATCAGGGTTGGAAGAGACCTCAGGAGGTCATCTAGTCCAATCCCCTGCTCAGAGCAGGATCAACACCAACTAAATCATCCCAGCCAAGGCTTTGTCAAGCTGGGCCTTAAAAAACTCTAAGGATGGAGATTCCACCACCTGCCTAGGTAACCCATTCCAGTGCTTCACCACCCTCCTAATGAAATAGTGTTTCCTAATATCCAGTCTAGACCTCTCCCACTGCAACTTGAGATCATTGCTTCTGGTTCTGTCATCTACCACCACTGAGAACAGCCTAGCTCCATCCTCTTTGGAACGCCCCCTTCAGGTAGTTGAAGGCTGCTATCAAATCCCCCCTCACTCTTCTCTTGTTCCCTCATCTTCTCATAAATTATGTGCCCCAGCCCCCTAATTATTTTCGTTGCCCTCTGCTAGACTCTCTCCAATTTGTCCACATCCCTTCTGTAGTGGGGGGACCAAAACTGGATGCAATACTCCAGGTGTGGCCTCACCAGTGTCGAGTAGAGGGGAATAATCACTTCCCTTGATCTGCTGGCAATGCTCCTACTAATACAGCCCAATATGCTATTGGTCTTCTTGGCAACAAGGGCACACTGCTGACTCGTATCCGGCTTCTCGTCCACTGTAATCCCCAGGTCCTTTTCTGCAGAACTATTGCTTAACCACTCGGTCCCCAGCCTGTAGCGGTGCATGGGATTCTTCCTTCCTAAGTGCAGGACTCTGCACTTGTCCTTTTTGAACCTCATCAGATTTCTTTTGGCTCAATCCTCCAATTTATATAGGTCATTCTGGACCCTATCCCTACCCTCCAGCGTATCTACCTCTCCCCACATCTTAGTGTAATCGGCGAACTTGCTGAGGGTGCAATTAATCCCATCATCCAGATCATTAATAAAGAGGTTGAACAAAACTGGCCTCAGAACCGACCCCTGGGGCCCTCTGCCTGATACCAGCTGCCAACTAGACATTGAGCCATTGATCACTACCCGTTGAGCCCGACAATCTTGCCAGCTTTCTATCCAGTTTATAGTCCATTTATGCAATCCATAGTTTTTTAACTTGCTGGCAAGAATACTGTGGGAGACTGTATCAAAAGCTTTGCTAAAGTCAAGCTATATCACATCCTCCACTTTCCCCATATCCACAGAGCCAGTTATCTCATCATAGAAAGCAATCAGGTTGGTCAGGCATGACTTGCCCTTGGTGAATCCATGTTGACTGTTCCTGATCATCTTCCTCTCCTCCAAGTACTTCAAAATGGATTCGTTGAGTACCTGCTCCATGATTTTGCTGGGGACTGAAGTGAGGCTGACCATTCTGTAGTTCCCCGGGTTCTCTTTCTTCCCTTTTTAAAATATAGGCACTATATTTGCCTTTTTCCAATTGTCTGGGGCCTCCCCTGATTGCCACGAATTTTCAAAGATAATGGCCAATGGCTCTGCAATCACATCAGCCAACTCCCTCAGCACCCTTAGATGCATTAGATCTGGACCCATGGACATGTGCATGTCCAGCTTCTCTAAATAGTCCTTAACCTGTTCTTTCACTACTGAGGGCTGCTCATCTCCTCCCTACACTGTGTTGCCCAGTGCAGCAGTCTGGGAGCTGACCTTGTTTGTGAAGACCAATGCAAAAAAGTATTGAATACTTCAGCTTTTTCCACATCATCTGTCATTATGTTACCTCCCCCATTCAATAAGGGTCCCACACTTTCCCTGAACTACTTCTTGTTGCTAACATAGCTGTAGAAACCCTTCTTGTTACCCTTCACATCCTTGCTAGCTGCAACTCCAATTGTGCCTTGGCCTTCTTGATTACACCCCTGAATGCTCTAGAAATATTTTTACTCCTCCCTAGTCATCTGTCCACATTTCCACTTTTTGTAAGCTTCCTTTCTGAGTTTAAGCTCACCAAAGATTTCACTGTTAAGTCAAGCTGGTTGCCTGCCATATTTGCTATTTTTTCTGCACTTCAGGATGGTTTGTTCCTGTGCCCTCAATAAGGCTTCATGGCTAATCCCAGTGTCCTCCAGAACAAGGTAGCATGTCAACCTGTAGCTAACCACAACCAGCTAACATGTTTGTGTAGATTAATACACAAAGAATGCAGCTTCCATTTAAATGTATAACAAGACAGGAGACTTACAACTTTGTTGTAAGGTAAGCTCTCTTTTATTTTGTAGGAAAAAACATTTCTTTTAAAAACAATGGTAGTGTATTAAAAATGATGTATAGTGTGGAATGAATACAAAAATTTAATTTTTTAAGTCATTTGGCTATTGAGATGACATCTTGCGTCTTCTGGATGCTCCAAAAACTAAATGGCAATGTTGTCTGCACTTTTCAGCATATGTGCAACATGCCTCAGGTGGCACACGACCAGGATTCATCACCAAATTTTGGTCCACTGTTTGGATCATTAGCTCCCCTGGTCTGGGCTGGGTACTAACGGGAAGTGGGAAGTTCACACTGATCCAGGCCCCCCTTGTCTGCACTAAAAAGTTATTTAGGCTCTGCTGAGATCTACTGATTGAAGAGTATTGTGAAGTGATTGGGCAGACTATGATAGAAGGCCATAAACTACTGAAAACATTCTAAATAAGCATTTAATTTAGAAGCCAGAATAATTAAAAACCTGCCATATATGTTCCACAGGCAGAGATTTTAATGGCCAAGAGTTGAATTAGAACAATATTATTAAACAGTGTGTCTTTCTTGAATTGGTACTCTCTCTTGATATTGGATGAAATGCAATCGCTGTTGGTATGCTCATATCAATTATGCAAGGATGATTATTTGGACTATAATGGAATGAAGAGATCAGAAACATTGAGCAATAATAATAAAAAAAAAAACCAGAAAATTAAAAAAAGCAGAAGGGGAGTAAGGAGAATAATTTTCCTCTCTTCCTTGAAATATGACTGGTGTGTTGAAATCTTTGAAACAATATCTTTAGAAGGATTATAGTTTAAAACCAAACAGACAATTTCACTGAAGTCTAGTCTTTTAACATTCTGGTCTAGTTTCTGAACTTATAACTAAATATGTAACTCACATACTTGGTTTTAAAAAAAAAAAGAATAATAAGGCTTGAAAGATCCTATTAATAGAAGAGTAAAAATTTGACCTGAGAGGAAATATGCAGCCTGTGATGATATCAGGTGTTATAGGCAACTGTTAATTTGTCTGAGGGATTTCAGATCAATGAAATCCTTTGAGGGGGAACTTGATCTGTGGAAGCTGATCATTCTTCTTCTACATGGTTGTGTAGCCTCAGAGTGGAGCACAGGCCCTGTACTACACTTTGTTAATATCTTATAATGTAAATATGTCCTCTTTCTTCCACCTCTACCCAGGAGTGGCCATTTCTCCCATCGTTACCCACACAGTGCCCTCCCAGTTGCCACTAATTCATATCCTACTTCTGAATTTTGTGTTGAGGGACTTGACCTGTTATTGACCTATGCAATTCACTGAGATGAATTTTCACTCTTCATGCAGGAACAAATTAGTGGTTCTAAATATTAGATATTTAGATGTTAGAAGAAAATTAATGGTTTTTAACGAAAGCATTATTTTTACTTTGGACTGGTATAGTTATCTTCCTTTTCTTTAACCATCATCTCTGTGCTCGTTCTGGCAACTTAACTGACTACAAAAGTGGAAGCTTTATTAGGGGATTCAAAAATATAAATGTATCCTCTTCAGATTATGTTGATTTTCACAGTGAATAGCAAAAAGAGCCAAGGTGATTGTTTGGAATTAGGACTATTTTTGAGCTGCTCACAAAGGATATGATGATATATAGTCCATAAGAGTTATGTAATGTAGCTTTCTTATTACCATCGTAGCATCATACTTCTGAATTTTCAATATTTTATACATTCTTTCTATAGTAGCTAACTGGCAATAAGTAAAATGACTTCCCAATAAAGAATTGTATAATTTAATTTACTTGTAAATTTTTTTTCTTACTTTAATCCTATTACTCATGATTATACTTCCATAGGGTGCCCTAAATTTCTCTCTGTCTTTGGTGTGTAAGCTTTTCAAATAGTTCTAAAAATTAACGGCCATCACTATCTTTCCCCAGTCTTTGTTTAACTTTATTGTGCCAAATTCTGCTTTCACAGTGGTATAAACTGACTTAAATGGAGTGGAGTTTGTCTCATTACATGTGCTTAGGAACTTGTACAGGAATTTGGGATGCAGAACTTGTGCTGGAATTTGGAGTAAAGAAAGCAGCAAATAATTTCTCTAAGTAGTAATTTCTAAATTCTACATGTAATTATAATTTGCTGCACAAGTATTTGGGGAATCAGAGCCCTTTGTATTTTGGAATGAGAACTGTAGGAAATAAAAGGTCTAAAGTAAAGGCTGAGAGGTATAATATACATGGCAGACAGCAAATATCCTGCTAGGTATATTTATCTGGAGATACAGACAGAGGCAGCAAGGGACAATTGAAGCAGGAACTGAGGAAACAGAAAAGGAAAAATAGAATGACTGGAGACACTGATATTGTTGAGGCTTGGCTGAAAAATGAGAAGGCTGTCCAAGCTGGAGAGAAGAGGAAGAGGGACAGATTTAAGATGTTCTGAATCTTCAATATTTTTGGGAAGTAAGCAGAATTAGCCTATAGAGGGTGACTGGAAAAGGAAATCAATCTAGGAAAGCCAAAACCAATCTAATTAAAAAGAAGAGAAAAGAAAAGAAGGTCTAACTGCATCTGTCTCCACATGGGCAAGAACTGGGATAGAGTTTCTCAGTAGGAAAAGTGGGGATTGTAGTGAAAGTCAAAATGAAGAGCAAATTAGCTTAAACAGTCTTTGAGATGATGAGAACATTATTTGGGCTAATTCCTCTAATTCCTAGAGGTTGCTTGTGGATCAGATGTTAATATGTGAGAATGAAGAAGAGAAACTGAAAACAAGGTGAATGCTGCAATAGACTAGATAAGGAATCACTGGGTTGGTTGCACTGAATAGGTTTTGGGGGAAGGAATTACTGTCCTGATTTAACACTGTACAAAGTAAATGGATGCTGAGGTGGAGACATTATATCAGTAGGAGTGTTGAATCACAACCCATTGTCTGGAAAACTGAAAATTTTCACCCCTGAAGAAACTAAACAATTGCAGTATAGATTCTGGTGGGATTGGTAAAAGCAGAAAGGAGCCTTTTTTGGTGCAAATATGAAGAAAGTGGAATTAACTACTTGGTTTTTTGTTTTTGCCTACACTATGACTCCCTCCCAGATTTAGAAGAAGAATGGTATTTTATCTGACTTCTCATTTTGGTTCTGAATTATTTTAGCAACATCATTCATTCTTTCTTTCAAATCTGAAATGCTGGTAAGAAGCAATGCTATCTGAAAGAAACATGATATTCTTTGCACAGACTTGATTTTATACAATTTTCTGTAGCTCAAGAACTCCAGGCAAATAGGGTAGTGTTGGATTAGTAATGAAGTGGCCAAATGCTTGTTTACTTTATTTAAGAATCAGAATAAAGATGGAACCTCCACCTGGTTTCACTTAAAATATCTAGATTTTTAGGGAGGCTTCATGTAAGACCTGAACGACTGTTGACTTTTTATAAGGAAGGTAAAACCTGGGCAGATAACATGGTTCAGTGAAAGAACTTGCTTCTACAGATTCACTGCATTTGTAGCAATCAGAACTATGATGCTTTCAGACAAAGCAATATATATATATAGTGGACTGAATGGAAAATGGCCTAATACTTCTGGAGTGGAGACACGTCTGTACTGTCACTACTCTATAGCTTTTGGTTAAAGAGATGCAGCTTAGCAAGACAAAATGAAGACACTGACAGACCTAACTTCAGGTAATTATTGAATTTCCAAATGGTACTCATTAGTTAATAAAAAATGTAATAACACAATAAGATTTTAGTAAAAATTCAGTTGGAGAGGAAAATTGGAAAACCTGTCCTATTTGGGACACATTGGATGGTTTTATAATTTTATGTAGATACATTGACAAGAGGTCAAACTTTAAGTCTAAAGTCAAGCCCCTTCAGATTTTTTTTATTATTTATTTGAATTTTAAAATTATGATATATTTTGAAACAATTACTTTTGTAAGCAGAATTATAAACTCAAAACTGAATGATGGTCATATTATCTTCTAAAATATTGTACCATTAAACAGTCAGGTTGTTGCATCCTGAGAATGAAAGATCAAAAGGATTTGCCTGGTAGGAGTAGGGTAGAAATGTTATTTCAAAGTGTGCAAATCAGTTACTGTCCTTTTCTCAATAAGCCTATTCAAATATTTTCCTTGAAAAGATGCTTTATTTGGCTTTGATTTTTCCCATTTAAAACATGCTGTAGATATGCTTACAGCTTGTTTTTTTTTAAAGGAAACAAATACATGTTTACACTATACCAATATTTATTTGTATCTATGGATAAATGTTTGAAAGATAATAGAAAAGATTCTAGTTTTATGAAGCCAAGGTTTTTTAAAATGGCTTTCAAATAAACGAAATTGCTACATTCCATATTAAGAAGCATTATTATTTTATGCACATGCTACATACAGTCTTCGAAAAATAAATACTTCTTATCCAGTATTCATCTTTTTTAGAATAACAAGGTTAACAGCAATTTTTGGAGTTCACTTCTCAGGCTAAAGAAGAGTACCCAAAAACTAGGTGAATGTTCAGCAGACTAGACAAGGGTCAAAGGGTTAACAGTGATCCTTTTAGCATGCTTCACAGTATAAATAGACTGTAGCTTGATTTGTAAGAATGTATGGATTTTTGTTTTCAGATACATTGGTTTTAAAAAATATAAATCCTAAAATACAGGATTAGAGTAAAAGGTTGGTAAAACATAATTTTATCAAACAAAAAACCCTGCCCTTGCAAAACTTGAATGTATAGTTGGGACGGATATTAAAATCATGGATTTTTATTTTATAAAGCCAAAAAATAAATTCCATATTACTCAGTACAAACCTATAATTATGCAGTAAAAAGAATTCTTGTAACCCACTTGGACTGCTGGGTCATGCAAATATATTATTTTGAAGTCAGTTTCACAGTGGATGAAATCTGATCTATAGGAAACAAAGACAAATAATTTAACTAAAATAAATACATCATTTATTTCCAAAATTTTAAACAACATACAAAAACCATATCAGTGAACTATTATTTAATAAGACAGAGGGGCAGATCCTGAGCCAGTGTATAAAGTATGAAAATTTATCCCTGAGGTTCTCCTCCATTCTCCACCTATAATTACAGTAATTTTTTTCCTAGATTTGTTTCCAAATGTTAAAAAAAAAGTCCATTTAGTTAAGTGGGTAAACATTGTGTAAAATCTGATGACTTGCAGCTATGGCATCTTCCACCATCAGATGCCTGAATGTAATCAAACACTGGACTTTGAGCATGTTCCTAAAAGCTATGTACATGATTTTTTTAAAAAATGCGCTAAGTCCACTTGTTTCTTTTAATTACATTTCAGACATGCATTCCCAGGTCCTGAAGTGCCTTCCAAAACACAGCGGTTCCTGTCGGGTTTTCGTTGTTGCTTTAACGATCTAAAGATCTCTGAGGACAGAAAGATGGGGAGTTAATGTATACATTTAACTTATTTCATCTTTTGGATTCGTTTGCCTTGTCTGCCGAGCCGGAGAGTGGCTGTGCTGCTGGCCAACAGACCCTGGGAGCCAACGACCACTATCTTCTGACTGGTCAGTGAAAAGCCACCAGTACCTGTACTGGGGAGCATACAGAACTCAACTTCCTCTGCTTTGGCAGGGACAATCTCTGCTGCTCTCAGTGCCCCTTTGCGGGGTGGTGGTGTGGGGGGAGAGGGGGAGTAGCTGTGCTGCGCGGAAAATGTGTCAGGGGCGGGGGGGGGTGAGTCTCCCCGCAGCAGGGCTGTGGGTGGCTGCCTTGGCACGGGCAGGTGGGCTGGCCGCGGGCGAGGAAGGGGAAGGGGAAGAGGCGCGCAGCGGTGAGTCAGGTGACCCTGAGTGTGGCAGGTTGGGCGGCGGGGGCGGACACGCTGCGGGCGGGCGGCAGTAGCAGCCGGGCTGGCGAGCGGGCTGCGCCCCAAGCCGTGGCGGAGGCGCCGGAGCAGGGACTGGGCCATGTGATGCAGGGGAGGCCGGCGAAAGGAAGAGGAGGTGGGGGAGGAGCAGGCGGGTAGGTGCTGCTCGCTATAGAGTCGCTGGGGCTCCGCAGCCGCTGTTGGGAGCTGAGCCGGGCACCAGCAGCAGCAGCCGCTGCCGCCGCGGGAGAACGTGCCAGCGAGCCGGGCTGGGGCAGAGCCGCCGCCGTCCGTCCCTCCCTCCCTAGGAATCCCAAGCGGCCGGAGGGTGGAGCCGCGGCCCCCGGAGCGAGCTGCTCCCCCTGGCTGTGTGGCGCGGGGAGGAGGAAAGGCAGCGGCGGCAGCAGCAGGGAGCCCGCGCTGCAAGGAGTCGCCGCCGCTGCTTCATCCTGCGGCACCGGGAGGCAGCGAGGAGCCCGGGCGTGCGCAGGTGGGCAGCCCCCTGCCCTGGGGCGCGCCGGCTGCTGCAGGGCAGCCGCGTGGCTCCAGCGTCCCCCAACCCTTTGGCGGGTCTCTGGTTGCATGCGTGACCCTCCCCTATCTCCCGGGGTGGGGTCTCAGACACAGGGTCACCTAGTGCTGAGCGTGTCTGTTCCCAGCTGGAAATAGGGGTGTGTGTGAGAGAGACGCATCATCTCGTAATTTCAGTTAAATCTTTTTTAGATCTTCAGATTCATCCCATGTGTATGTGCCTTCCAGACAACGTGTGTGTGAGTGACATAGATTGGAGTAGTTTCCTTGTATTGCTTACTTGCCATTTAGTTATTTATCCTACTTGCATGAAGGAATTGATAAAGCCAAGCTGTGCAGTAAGGTTGCCGAAGGTGGCTGCATTTGTACGTTTTGACAGCGGAACGATTGGCTTTTTTAGTGAGCAATGTGGAAAACGCAATTCCCTTTGAGGTGAAATTTTGGCTAGTAACTTCAAGCGAGGCAGAGCTTAGGTGCAGTCAAGGATTTACCTGGCTTTTCCTCATATGCTCTGCACGACACAATAAAGCACCATCAGTCTTCTTTGTTTTAGAGAAATTTGCTGGCAAATCATGTTTAATCTCTGTTTGGGATAAATATGTTTCTCTTCAAGTTTGTGATTTTGTTTAGATGTTTTGATCATATGCAACACAAAAAGCTTTTATGATTTCAGATTTCAAATATGAGGACAACCGTTGTCATGCATGTGCTGCAGTGGCATGAGGAAATGATTTAGTTTCAGATAGTTAATGACTTGATAGCATTTTTCCAGGTAGAGAAGCACTAGAGAGAGGGCTCCTACAGTTACTTGTAGACAGAATATCAAAAATTAATAAGTGGAGCCAAGAGAGGGTGTGCACATGCAAAAAACCATGATCTTTCAAAAGCTGATTTCCCCTTGAAACTCAGTCAGTTGCTGAATGAAACAAATATGCTAAATACAAATAGACATTTGCTTTTACAAGTAAAATATTCTTTTCCACCCAGAATATATGATGACTGAGGTCTTTGAATACCCAGCATGCATTTTTGTTTGACCGATGTGTAAATGCTTGAATCTGGAGAATGTGGCATTTTGGAGTAAAAGTTATTTTCTAATTTATTACAGTAAATTTTAAATTGACTTTTTTATGCAATAAGAAAATTATAGGGTTCAACCTAATTTATTTTTAATAAGACATTTAATTATTTCATGTTGTCATTAATTTTTTGTGCATATCATTACGAATTATGAGTTAACCAAGTTATCCTTGAAAAGTACATTTTTGTAAAATGGTGATGTTTAAATGGAAGTTGGGATAGAAAACTAAGTACAGATATTTCTCTGTGCCTGAAAAAGTTATAGTGTTGGCTTTCAGGGTTATAAAGTATCCATTAAACAACACAGAAGGAGCTGGTGGGATACAAGGTTGTTGTTTTTTGAAGAGTCTTTAAATATTCTATTGAATTAAATTATGTTGGAATCATGTATTTCCTTACCAAGAAGTTTACACATAACACAATATGAGTATTTTAAGTATCCTGGCACAGATGGGAACATTTCACTAGTATGGTTGTGTAGTAAAATAAACTAGATGAAATATTTTGTGATGGTAGGCTTTACAGGATAATACATGACTAATTTCTCCTATATAACTACAGGTGGCAGTGTAGAAGCCAAGAACAAAAACTGACAGAAGTTACTATTCTCTATAAGAAAATGAAGAGAGAGTATACATGACTAAGCACAGGAACCTGAAAAACCACAGGTATGTGACATAATTAATCTAACTGCCTATGATACTCCGAATATTTACTGTATCCTGATTTTACTGATTCTTTAGATATTTTTGGACCAAAGTTCATTTGAGTTATCTGAAGCATTCAAATCAAGATCCTAATCCAGATGGCAGAAAAATCATATGCAATAACTAAAGTAGAAAAATGATCTGAGGTGGTTGTAAGGGAAAGGGAGTATTTCAACATCTTTCCCCAGTTTATTTTAGCTATTTGAACACGGTATACTTTAAATAACTTGATTTCTTAAATAAGTACATGGTCTCACATTGGTCATACTGTCATCTTTCCTAAACCAAATATGACTTCTTTTAACTAAAACAGACAAATTTCAGTTACAATAGGAAGTTTCAATTTCTAGATGTTCTAGGAGTCTTATTAATACTTTTAAAATTTGTGCAGAGTCAAAAGCTTTAGACGTGAGATAGAGGAACTTCAAAGATGTTTGTCCTCAAACTGTCCAGAAGTGGTGTTAATCTTTTAGTTAAATATAGTATTTTAATCTTTTTAAATAAAAATAAAAGTGTGTACTAATACTGACAGATGACAGTTCAATAAAGAAATCAGTGAAGAGATTCCAAATACATGTAGTACTCAGTAATAAAATAACATCACTAATCTTCCATGATAAGGTTATAATAAAATACCAAATCAACAAATATCTAAAAATAAGCAGTCTTAGTAGAGGTGCTGCATGGAATCTTTTTGTGTATTATAATAAGGGGGGAAATCAGAGTAATTAGCAGTGAATTCTGGTTGGTTAACAAAAATGGAATAAAGCATATAGCCTTTCCACAAGGCTACCCCTGGGTCTTCAGTACCTATAGAAACTATTTCCTGGGACCAAATGATCTGACTATTTTGAGGCTGAAAGAATGTACAGACCTGTTGCTTGAACATGTGTTATTTAGGGCAATTTGTAATGTAAGGTGTGAATTTATATCACTCTAGTTATACACATATAACTCCCACATGGATACTCTTATTTTCATCTAAGAGGGCCTTCTTTTTTTTAGTTTATGTTGCTTTGAAACTAAGCTGAAAAAAATCCAGTCTTATTCCAGAGTAAGAGGTCCACATGGAAAGCTAAAGTAATTTAACTGTACTAGCATAATTGTACCAGGATAACTTCCCATGTAGAGGAGTCTTTTGATTGTAAGCTTTTTGAGGTAAGGACAATTTTTTTGTTGGTGGAGTGCCTAATACCATCAGATCCTGCTTCATAAGTGGGGCTTCTTGGTGCTATCGTAATATATGTAATTAATAATATCCTACACCTGTGATAATTCTGTAGAATACATATAACCCACATAAAAATATTAAAACAAACGAATCTAGAACTTAAGAAGAGTTATGCTGGAGAGGACAGTTCTCTCAATTATTTTCATGGGATAGCCAGGCTAACCCTGGCCACCTTTTGAGTCAGCAGTTTGCCAGTCACCTCCACCCCAAAGGGAGCATTTAACCTGTAGCTTATAAGAAAAGGGAAATTAGCTAAATAAGATGAAAATCAACACAACAATAAGTATTGTGATCCTGATTTAGCAAAGCAGGTAAGCACATGAGTGCGTTAAGTACTTTAGTAGCCCTATTTCAAAGCAAATGGGACTACTTGCGGGCTTCATGTTAAGCACATGTTTAAGTGCTTTGCTGAAATCATTAATTCAATCTGGTACCAACATGTGTAGATGAGAAAATGGAAATAAATATTTATATTCGTGTCAGGAATGTAAAATTCTAGTAGGTTATTCTATTATAGTAAGTAGTCACAAAAATTAAGCATAATTTATAATGTAAGAAGAGCAGTAACTAAGCAGAGTGCTGTAGTTAAAGATTCATATTACAGAGTTTTTGCTATGTGCACCTAGTACTGTACACTATGAAGTATTATTAATAAACTAAATTATAATTGTAAAATTATCAAAGTATATTTTATGGTATTTAACCATTGCTTTTTGTGTATGAGAATTCACAAAATTCAGCAAATTGTAATGAGTCAGTCTGCCACTAGTGCAAATTGGTGAGGATCAGCTGTATTTGCACTGCATTGGGCTATCTAAATTGGATTTGATAGTGGCAAATAGTGCAATCTGATATAAAATGAAAATGAATAAAGCCTTCACTATGAATCAGTTAAGCAGTATATGGCTTCCTTCCCTTTTCTGTACACCTCTCACTGCAAGATAAAGTAATCATGATTCTTTATCATTCTCTATAAATACTGCAAGAGAAACAGATGAAAACTTTAACATGTCTTTTGTTGTTTCATGTTGTATACAATATAACTAATAAAGAATAACTTAGTTCTGACATTTAAAAGCTACAGTTGTAGTGTTAGATTTAATTTAACTTAGATTTATGATTGATATGGTATAAATCAGAATGTCTTGGTAATAATAAAATATATAGAAATGTTTGCTTTAATGGGAATTACCCCTATAAATCCATCATATGTCAATGGCACAATAAATCTCAAATCTTTGTAGCAGGGAGAACCATCTCATGATACCATGTGTTTTAACTGAAAATTCATTGCTGTCCATGCATTCTTTCTTCTTGTCATAAGTGTCTGCACAATGAATCATTTGATGGCTATCATAAAGATAGTTAAAGTCAGCATTACAACTGCTATGGAATCATGCTAGTATGAAATAAATGTAGTCATCTGTTATGGTACTGTGGTTTTGTACAATAACATCCTATATTCTCTGTGTTGCTAGAACTTTTATGAGATTGCCTTGGAAGTCTTACACGGGGAGTGGGAGAAAAGATGAGCTTTGTGGGTCATTGTTAATGAACAGTGCAGTTGAGCCAGTATAATTGCTGACATTCAGGAAGCCTAGCTGAACGGTGGAGAAAAGATTGCAGATAGGCATTTTGGAGAGAGTATGGTGCCTAGACCATAAGTTTCAACCAGTGAAGGGCCACTACTTCAGTTAAGAAGCATAAACTTAAATATAGACTGGTTATCAAGGATCAAAGGCAGTTTTATGTGAGACATGTAGAATGTCTTCGTTTCTACAAGAGCATGAGGGCTTGAGCTGAAGTCTCTGGCAAGTGAAAATTCCAGATGGAATAGACAAAGAGTAAGAAGATGGAGGCATATAAGATGGAATTGAAGAGTGTGTTTGGAGACATACAACTGGACACCCTGGTCAAGGTTATCCTGGGACAGCTGGAGCCCTACTCAGAAGAAGAGAAAATAAAATGTGTATCCATTTCAATTCTGTGCATAGGTCACCAATGCTAATTTAATGGGATGGCTATTCCATGTGAAGGGCCCACCTGTTGTGGGAGATGGTCATTCCAGTGCCCAACTTGTAGTACAAGTTCCTGAAGTAGGCACTAAAGCAGAAGGAAGAATACAGCCTTCAGCCATGACATAGCACTGAGAAGTATTCTTACTTAATGAACATATGTAAAGCTATAGCAAGTTAAAGTGCACCACCTAAAATTTTGACCTAGAGACATCCTGGTAGATAATGGAATGATCAGTGAAGAAACAGAAAGTACTGAAAGGGACAAGAGGCAAGTGATCCTGATCAGGGAGTCCTTGGTGACAGCCTGACAGAGCCATACCCTCAGAACGGGAGAATCTGCTCTTTTCCTTATGCGTGTTCAAGCTTACAGATTTGACAAACAAAGACCAAATAGTGTCCTGAAAAAGTCTGAGAAATTTCCTTTTATTGTAGCTGCTTATTTACTAGAACTAATCACAGTTTTTCAGCCATCAAGATTTTTGTCAAAAAATGTTTTCTGAAAATAGATTTTTTTGCAACATATCGTACGTCTATACTTTTTTAATGAAACTGCTCACTATTTTTTATGTTGATAATTTTTCTTTTCCCTTACCACCTTCTCTCCTTTCTTGCTTTCTCCCACTGCCTCCCAAATCATATTTGAAAATTGAGGTTTTATTTTGAAAATGACTGGAGGGGTGAGGAGTAAAGGAAGAGAACCTGAAAAATGGGAGAAGAGAGGGAATCAATGATTTACTGGTGAAATATTTCAAAAACACCAAAAGCTAGTCCATTTTGAATCCTGTCAAATGAGAACAACTTCAAAATTTTCACAAAATTTTTTCTATGTTTGACAATCTCTATTTACTTTTCCGGAAAAAAAATTACAGTATTCCATTAAGTGTGGTGTCTTTCAGGATGTCCTAGCCTTCTTCCACATGTATCAGCCTTTTCAAACTTAAAGTTAGGCACCCAAATCCATACTTTTAGGGTATGTCTACACTACAATCTAAGCCCAGGGTTAGTAGGTCCCAAGTTAGGGTCCTGGGTTAGCACAATTGCAGCGTAGACACAAGGAAGGTTGGGAGTGAGGCCAGACTCAAGCGCAGGCTTACATTGCAATGTAGATGTACTGTAAGGCACCTGAAAAAGTGACTTGATGTTTCACAGCCCATCTGTAGGTTTCATTCTACAATCTCTCAATGTAAACTGTAAGGCCAATAAATGGCAAGTATATCTTGAAGTGGACTGTTCAAAGATTTTATAGTGAAAACAAAACATATATTGGAAAAGCAACAAAAATAGTGTGATATGGTAATGAAATAAAAACAAGTATGTTTTTTAACAGATGCATTGCATCATGGACTGGAGAGGTGGTAGTTTATGTAAGGCCCTGGGGACATCATGTCTCTAAATAGGATATCTCCATTAATGTATCTATCTCCTAGAACTGGAAGGGACTTTGAAAGGTCATCGAGTCCAGCCCCCTGCCTTCACTAGCAGGACTAAGTACTGATTTTGCCCCAGGTGCTTAAGTGGCCCCCTCAAGGATTGAATTCACAACCCTGGGTTTAGCAAGCCAATGCTCAAACCATTGAGCTATCCCTCCCTCGTAATGCTCCCCCTACACCTAGAATATTGCATATCATTCTAGGTACCTCATGCCCAAAATTGTTTTTTGAAAGGAATGCTGAGAAAAACTGTGAAAATTACTAAAATAGAAAGCTATTTTATTCTTAAATCAATCTAAGTATGTTCTGGCTAACTGATGATTGAGTTGGTAGATATGAAAATCATGTAGAAGTATTTGCAGAGTATAAATGTTAAGAAGGGAGAAGAATTGTTCATAGTGGTTCAAGAAACTAATGAATGAAGTTAAGGAAAGGAAAATGTAATCTAGCTAGGAGGAAAAATGTCCCAACTGTGAAGTTTTTTTAGATTATAGAGTAGTGTGACAATGGAAGCACCTTTGTTAGTCATCTAGATGACTAGACCAAACAGTATAGAATATACTGGAGGGAATGAAGCGGACTTTGCTAAATGTCTTAAGTTATTCTTCGACTTCTGAAGGCAATATTAGCTAAGTGAGTTTTCAAAGTTTGCATAAAGGAGAACTGGATACCTAAATTCAGTCAGTCCCACTGAGCCATTCAAGAACAAATGTTTTGAGAACTACAGCATGTACACCTCTTAACTTTTGTAAGGAAGTTAAGAGTTTTATTGTAACGTTGCATCACAAATTCTTCTTTTAATGATGAAAGAAACTCTTTTTACAGTGTAGAGGGATTATGTAGAGTTCTCTGAATGGGAACTGCCAATGTGGATTGTTTTTTGTTTGAAATAAGAAACTAATCTTGTAACTCACGGTACGTCCAAACTATCCCTTGCTTCAGTGGAAGAGCAGCGTGCATAAGGAATGGGGGCTCAGGCCCCAAACAACTAGCCTGATTTAGAGCCAGATGATGGTCCTGTGATGGTTCTCGATAACCCAGGGCTTTGAATCACCTTGTTACTCTCCTGCCTCCATCAAGAGGATGCTTAACTGTGTGTCAGCTCCCTGAGACCACGAGTTTGTTAGCCACCTAAACAATCTCCTATGAGGTAAGCCACCCCTTCCTTTTCCTTGAAGATTAACAATAGGTGTACACTTGTCCCCCAGCCCTTAGCAGTGTTCCTATGTAGGGTCCAGCCCCTTATCCACAAAACACTTGCAGAAAACCTGGTATTTCTGCTTTCCCCAAAGGAACAGTGTGCACATCAGCTCAAATGATTCATCTCAGTATCAGCTCCTTGTGTAATACCACAGCACTGAGATTTATTTGTAGTGTAAACAACAAGTTTATAATCAAAGGTTCAAGAGATACAGAGAGAGGATAATGAAAACAAAAGAGCTACATATAAAACAAAATCATAAAATGATTTCTAAATACTAAACTTAACAGACTAACCTTGTCTATAAAGAAATTTACTTCACCCAAATGTCCTTTGCAGCATTTCAGCCAAGGTTGGTTGTGATAGCAATGCCTGATTACTTCCTAGGGGCAGGATAAAAGGGTGTCTTCCTTGTCTTCTCCTTGTATTCCCCAAAGTTCATTGTTTGTAGCCAGAATCAGGATATCCTCTGCATTAGTCTCTGATGTGCTCCCCCCTGTTGATTTTTATATCCCCTGCCACACTGTGTATGTAAATGGGGCTTCTCTTGTTTTGGCTTACAATACTTAATTTACATGTCTACATAGAGACAGGTGAATACACATCTTTGGCAGAAAATCTGTTTGTCAACTCTGTCTTGGCATAGACCTTAGGAACATATTTTCGGTATACATACATAACTCCTTACATAGTATCTGTACATACATTTCGTAATGATTTAATGACCTGTATGACCCTGGCTTTCATTTAAGACCTCACATGATATTATTTGGTGAAACAGAATGTACATAGCAGAATCAGGATTTTCTTGTGACCCCAATTGCCAAATGGCATTGAAGAGTTCTTAGAATCACAAGTCCCCTTGAGTGCTTTGAGAGGGTTGCCATTGATTTTAGTGGGGCCAGGATTTATGCTTAAAAGACGAGTCCATGTTTTAAAAAAAAAAAAAAAAAAGGTAAAGATTTAAAATGAAATATTATTTTGAATAAAAGCACAAGAAAAGAATATTCATGAAATTTCTTGTCAAAAATTGAAAGAACTAACTTATCTGTTAAGAGGTTAGGGTTTCACACTTATTTGAAACCTCTCAGCATCGTTGGGCCCACATGCACCAGCCAAATGCATCTCTGCAGAATTTCTCCTAATATTGTGCCAATTAAGTAACAGACATTGGTATCCATTGTCATTAGATGAAATTCAGCTCCTTGGGAGATATACCTATTAAGCAGACTTCCTAATTAAAAATGTCTTGATTAAATGGAATGGTCTGTACTATATTAAGCTTCTAAGCTTCTGTGTGTGCGCTAAATCTTTCTTAAGATCCATAGGCTTACTGTGTTTCATTTATTTTTTAGATATACTAAAATGTTCTCACTAGGCAAGTAGCTTGTTTTATCAACATTGTTTTTGTCTCTGAACTGTGTTTGTCCATTATAGCTCATTATAAGAAGGTTGCTTAATACCAAAAAAAAAAAAATCTCCATTTTGAAATCCGAGTGAAATTCTATTGCTATTCATTACTCAAAACTTGTTTAAGTTGTCTTTGCTTGAATATATAATTGTAAGAAACTTCACTAATTGTAATTTAAAATAGTACCCAGAGCTCAAAAATCTTAGCAGTACCTGCTAAACCAAGGGTGAAGAATACTTGCGATGCCACACACACCTATGCCATGCCCTGTACCTGCCACCCTCAAGAGTCCCCCACATGCAATTCAAATTATTAAAAATATTGTGCACTGCTTTTCTAACTTATTTACCTCCTCCTCTTTCTTCTGTTTTTCTGTTTCTATGTTGTTTTCTACCTTTTCCTCAGATCCTGAACAGACACAGGCTTTGGAACTCTTACCAGTACAATAGACCTAACATCTACTCCATCCCTCCCTTCCACTCCCTTCTGCACAATTTCTAATGAGAATTACTATTTAACTAATTATAGAACCGGGCAAGTCACTGGCTTCATCACTTACCAGCTCTGGTCTTCCTCTGAAGTTTCCGGAAGGTTATCTTGTTTATTCACATGGATTATGAAATTGTTAAGATGTAAACTCCTGTTAACCAGGTGTGCAACACTTCTGAACAGGACAGTCTTCGTTTACTAAGGCTGTAGTGCAACTGCCATTGCTACTAGGATGCCACAACAGTTTATCTAGATTTGGGATCAGCTGAAAATGTAGCATGTTTATTCTGTACCAGGCACCTTGATCAGTCTTGACAGCATGTGATTTTGAGGTGCAGCTAAGTCCAGGAACAAAAGCTGGTTTTGGCTAATGTATTTCCTCATCAAGTTCTAATTTGATTAAATTCTCGGAAGACCCTCAGTTGTCCAAGCACCACAGTTCGAGTACTGTGGGTCTAGCTTGGGGTTCCATTCCCAGCTCTGCCACAAACTTCACATGAGATTGTGGGCAAGTCTCTTAATTTCTCTTGCCCAGGGGCTGCTCCAGGTACCAGCGCAGCAAGCGTGTTCCTGGGGCGGGAAGCCGCGGGGGGGTGATGTGTCGGTCGCTGTGAGGGCAGGAGTCAGGTGGCCTTTGGTGGCATTTCTGCAGGAGGTCCACCAGTCCTGCGGCTTCGGCAGCAATTCAGTGGAGCGTGCCAAAGGCGCGGGACTGTCGGATCACCCGCAGGAAATGCCACCGAATCCATGTCACCAGCAGACCGCTCGCAGAAACGCCGCCGAAGACTGCCTGACTGCCGTGCTTAGGGTGGAAAAAACATAGAGCCATCTCTGCTCTTGCCTCATTTACTACCACTAAAAAATGGGAGTTATTTACTTCACTAAGTAATGGTTATGAATTACAGATAATAAGAAAAGATAAGAATAAAACTGCTGACTCCTAACCTTGCGCACATTCTCCTAGGCCAGTGGTTTTCAATCTTCTTTCATTTGCAGACCCCTAAAAATTTTTGAATGTAGGTGCAGAGTCCTTTGGAAATCTTACATACAGTCTTAGGCCCCCAGGTTGAAAACCAGTGTCCTAGACCATGGAGGCATTGCAGAGGGAGGCATCAGAAAAATTGTGATCTCTTATTTCTGGAAAGTTTTGGAACGTTGTCCAGGCTAGCACAGAGAAATTCAAGGGACTAGGCAATTCACTGTGAAGCTACGTAAGTACTGCATACATACATAGAACACCATTTCTTAGGTGCACATTTAGGTCTGAACCTGCAAAGTTCTACACTCATTTAACTTAATGCATTTGAGTTTTACCATTGAACTCAGTGGGATGTGATAATTCACATGTTTAAAGATAAAAATGTGCATAGGTTTTTGCAGAATTGGGTCCTTGAACTATACTGCATGTGTTCACTATGTGATTGTTTTAAACACCCAGGAGTCAGGTTTTGGTTTGACAGTTTCCTCTGGACTAACTATGTTGCCTTATCACTGAGGACTTCTTCTTTGCCAGGTTGTAACTTTCAAACCTCAGCTGCTGGATTGTACCAAAAAACCAAAACTAAACCACCTTCAAGAACTTCTTAAAATGGGGAAGATTGTGGGTCTTTTTCTTCCCTTAGTTCCTCATCTCAATAAAATAATTTTGGGGGGGATGAGGGGAAGGTTTGAGCGATCATCACTGAGTAGAGACAATGCCTGGAAAATTTTAGCCCTAAAAGTGACTGCTTCACAGTTAAGAACATCTGAAAAAAAAATTGGTTCTGGTGTTTCCTAATTACAGTTTTGAGACTTGATGTAGCAGTCACTCCAGGGAGACTGATGTAAGCCTTGATTCAGTGAAGTACTTTACTCTGAAGCCAGTGAGAACTTGGAAGTCAGTTGGACTACTGATGTGTTAAATGCTTTGCTGATTTGGTCATAATACCTGATTATTTGAAATAAAATCAAACTCAAAGTAATTATTTAACAGTTTGTTAGGAGGAGATATTGACAAAGGTCCCACAGGGGTATCTTCTTGGTTCAGTTCTAGTTATTAATTCATTTAGTATCTTGGAATACAGTGAAGAATGTACGCTAATCGACTTCTGGATGGTACAGAACTAGAAAGGATTGCAGATATATAGGAGGCTAGGATGAAAATACAGTATGGTTGCGATGCCTTGGGAAATGGCCTGATGTAAATAATATAGGGTTCAGTAAAGAAAAACAAAGTGGTTCAGTTACTGTAGGAGGGAATAATCAAATTTACAAATATTGGGTGACAGAATAGAGAGAGGTAAGTAGTGGTGTCCCCCCAAGGTCTATACTGGGACCAATGCTATTTAACATAATCATAAATGATCTGGACAAAGGGGTAAATGGTGAGGTGGCAAAATTTGCAGATGATACAAAACTACTCAAGATAGTTAAGCAGACTATGAAGAGTTACAAAAGGATCTCTCAAAACTGGGTGACTGTGCAACAAAATGGCGGATGAAATTCAATGTTGATAAATGCAAAGTAATGCACATTGGAAAATATAATCCCAACTCTACAGGTAAAACAATAGGGTCTAAATTAGCTGTTACCACTCAAGAAAGAGATCTCTGAAAACATCCACTCAGTGTGCAGCAGCAGTCAAGCAAACAGAATGTTGGGAATCATTAAGAAAGGGATAGATAAGAAGACAGATAATATCATACTGCCTCTATATAAAGCCATGGTACGCCCACATCTTGAATACTGTGTGCAGATATTGTCGCCCCATCTTAAAAAAGATATATTGGCATTAGAAAAGGGCAACAAAAATGATTAGGGGTATGGAACAGCTTCCGTATGAGGAGAGATTAGTAAGACTGGGACTTTTCAGCTTGGAAAAGAGACAACTAAGGGGGGAATTGATAGAGAACTATAAAATCATGACTGGTGTGGAGAAAGTAAAGAAGGAAAAGTTATTTACTCCTCAGAACACAAGAACTAGGGGTCACCAAATGAAAGTAATAGGCAGCAGGTTTAAAACAAACCAAAGGAAATATTTTTTCACACAACACACAGTTAACCTGTGGAATTCCTTGCCAGAGGATATTGTTAAGGCCAAGACTACAACAGGGTTCAAAAAAGAACTAGATAAATTCATGGAGGATAGATCCATCAATGGCTATTAGCCAGGATGGGCTGGGATGGTGTCCCTAGCCTCTGTTTGCCAGAAGCTGGGAATGGACAACAGTGGATGGATCACTAGATGATTACCTGTTCGGTTCATTCCCTCTGGGGCACCTGGCACTGACCACTGGTGGAAGACAGGATACTGGGCTAGATGGACCTTTGGTCTGACCCAGAATGGCTGTTCTTAGTGGCTAGACAGTAGTACCACAGGCATGTGTCTGGAGGTTGTAGTGAAGGTTAAATTGTGTGGGAAGAGGGAAGCAGATGCCTTATTGAGTTGTATTAACAGGTGTTTCATGAGTAACAGAATAAAATTGTAATTTGTAATTATTGTAATAATCACTGTAATTATTGCACTATATTCGTGACTGGGTAGGTCACACTCAGAGTCCTGTTTTCTGTTCTGGCCACTACATTCCAAAAAGACAAACAGATTGGATTGAGATCAAAAGGTCAGAAATGCTAAAAGATTTAGAAAATAAGACCACCGAGGAAAGGTTAAAAGTGAGGGGCATTTTCAGTCGAGAGAAAAGATAGCTATGGGGAGGCATAACTATTAAATATGTAAAAGATGTTGTAAAAAGGACAAGTATCAATATCTTTCTCAAAATACTTTATGTATGGCTTCTGTTTCTTGTGTAATGAACTATGACTGACTTCTATTCTCTGGTCTTTCTCCCCCTTTTTTCTGGGGTAGTAGGCTTCTTGGACTTGGCCCTCAAATTGTCCAGGTTCAATTTGTTGTTGTTTGTGTGGTATTTTATTCATGAGAATCTTTGGGTTTTGACCAAAAAGAGAGAGAGTTCATATTCAAGACACATAAAAGATATAGGACAGAAATGTCTGTCCCTGCTTTCACCAAATATTTTTTTTTAATAAAAGGGAAGCTTCCTGACTTTTAATTGAGTACCTGCAAAAGTAATGATGTTGGGAAAGAAACCCTGCTCTGTTGGTATCGAATCTCAGGTTGCTATTTTGCTTGTCTTACTATTTTGGCCTCTTGGTAGCACAAAAAATTAATGTTATGTCCTCCCTGTCATGGCCACCTCAGCAGTGTCAGTTATGTCTCCCACAAATTCCACATACATTAAGCTATTTCCCATTTTCAGTCTCAGTATGAATGGTACCCAGCTTTCTAAGAATCTTACAAGCAGTCTACTTCTTTGTTCCTTCCATTAAACTGAGCACACAATTATTATATAAAGAAACTGATTTTTCCACAAATTCTACCTAGTATAAATCTAAATTACATACTTTATTTGATAATACACTTGTTGATATTTGATTAGTTTCTTTAAGCCTGATTGCATTGAGATGTCCATTGCTATAATCTGTTTTTACAGCAGATCAGTTTTACGTTCCAAGTTTGTAACTGTGGACGTCTTTTCTCTCCTTTAGGCATTTATTATCTATTTTCTGCTTCACTAGTAGCTGTATAAAGCCCAGCATGGCTTTGCTTTATGAGGCACAGACCAGAAGATTGGCATAATGAGGAAATTAGAATTGGCCAACCAACCAGCAGCTGGTAGCTCCTTTTGCAGTTGGTTTTGAAAGGGGAGAAAGCCAGTAGCTCCTAAAGCTAGTGGCAGTTGAAGTAATCTGCCACTGCTTCCCAGTCCCTGCTGCTGCTTCTGTCTTTGAAGTGAGTGGGGAAAGCTGTGGAAGGAGAATGGCTTCTTTCTTGTCCCTACAGCTGCTACCTCTGCCTCCTGGAGAAGAGGGGATAGGTCCTAGAGAAGAAATGTAGTTGCTTATGGCCATGTCTCCCCAGTCCTTGCCATTAGGGGAAATTTAAAAAAAAAAAGGGGGGTGGTAAAATGAAAAGTGATGTTAGGAGTGTTTGTTTTTTTATTTGTTTTTTTTAAATATTAGGGTGTTCATATAAATATATTGGCTTAAACTACCTGTGTGTTTTTTGCAAGAAAAACTCACGCTTGCGTCACTCATCAATTCTTAGAGAAGTTTACACTTGGGATTATGGACACTAAGGAACACAGATCAGTAATTTAGTAGTAAAGGAGAATTTCTAAAGGCACATCTCTGTTTCAGAAATAACTAGGTTGTAATATATTTGCTAAATTGAATTGCTGCTTTCATACTGGAGTAATTTGTTTTTAAACGTGCTGAAATACTTACCTGGTTTTAGCAAGTAGAAAAATGTATTGTTATTCCTTATGGAACTGAGCTTTCATTTGAAACCTGCAACTGTGAAAATACCTTGCAATGCTATTACCACAGGAACCAAACTAGAGTAGGACTATTGCATTCACGGTTGGTATCCGAATACAGGAAAATTCAAATGTTCATTTTATCCCTAATTTGGTTCCTTGTGGGTATTCTATCAGTGGGACTGTACTTTTGTTCCAAGTCTGGAGATGTTACAGAATTCAGCAGCGCTGGTGTTGGGCTGTCCATAAACAAGTAATGAAATCTCAAAGCTTTCCTCTTTTTCACATGTTAGTACTGAACTTGCTTACATTGTATTAATAGTATTAATGATTAAAAATCTACTAGGCTGCTATAGATTTACAAGGCATTTCACTGTAAATGATAATATGGAGACATAACTTAGAGCAAGACACTTTTCCTGTCCTGAAAAGCTTATTCAATAGAAAAGACAAAGGCCAACAGATGAATTGAGAGAGGCTGTGGATTATTAGTGGTGTGTGTGTATGGCTAGCTTTATTTTGCATGCTCTTTTGGTTCCTTTTTCACTTGTTTTCAATATGTCCCCTTATATCAACTGCATTTGAAGGCACATGAGTGTTTGAATTATATATTTGGGATTCTTTTATACTCTAAGGCTAAATTCAAACCCAGTGTATTTGATTGTAACTTTTATTGTTGCCTGTCCTTTGTATAGACATCATACGATTCCCCTGGAAGCAGCTTTAGAGAAATCAAATCAGATTTCTAAGCCATTTGTCTTCATCATACTTTTTAATGTGGCATGGCTCAATGCATCATTTGAACTTCTGATGCTAGTTTATTTAATGTCATACCCAAAACAGGGGTAAGGAAGGATGGGGTGGGAGTGGGGGAATTCCTTCAAAAAGAAGTACAAGTTGGGGAAAGAATACTAAGACAAAGATTAAGTAGAATGTGGTACATGATGAGGTTTCTGTGTCTTCTGTTGGTTTGAAATGAGTGCCACATGGACAGAAACAGTGTGGTAGATCACCTTCCTAACTTACTGAACCATAATACCAGGAAATAACTTATCATGGGGAGTTTACCTAGCTAACCACAACCTTTCACTAATATGTGTATTATGTCCTCACACACACATTCTGAAAAAAAAACAAAACCCAAAACAGAACTCATATGTTACTGATGGGAAAGTGAAGGGAAATTTCATCTTAATTTGTATGTAGGAGACCATGTCAAAATTTGCATGATCTTTCCCAATTACAGAATAATTCAAAATATTTCGTAGAAGTGTAAGAAATGATTTCATAATTTTTTTAGAAATATAAGTTGGCTTTGGAAATGCTTAGTTTCCGCACTACTAAATGTTTACCAAAAATATATTCAAAATAGGAAATAGTCAAATAAAGGTTTAAATAATAGATTTTCTTTTTTTAATTTTGAACTTTGAGTTGGAGTCCAGTAGCATCATTAGGTTCCTTTTATAGGTTTTAAGGCTAGAAGGGACCATTGGATCATGTACTCTGACCTCCTGTGTAACACAGGATGTAGAGTTTCACCCAGTAACTCCTGTATTGTGGACAATAACTTGTTTGACTAAAGCATATCTTTCAGAAAGGTGTCCAGGCTTGATTTGAAGACTTCAAGAGGTAGAGAATTACCACTTTGCTTGGTATTTTGTTCCAGTGGAACAAATTAAATTCAATAAAGACAAGTGCAAAGCTCTACATGTAGATAGGAAAAATCAACTGCACATAAAGAAAATGGAGACTAATAGAGTAGGAATCAATATTGCAGACAAGGATCTGGGGGCAGTGGTGGATTAACAAATTTGCCGCCCCAGGCCCTCAAAAAATTGCCCCCCCCCCGGGTTACTCCCTGCACCCGCGGGCCCCAGCTCACCTCTGCTCTGCCTCCTTCGAGTGCTGCTGCTTGCTTCTCTCTCCCTCCCTCCCAACACTTTCGCGCGGCAAACCTGGGAGGGTGGTGAAAGGAGGGAAGCGCAGCGTGGGGTGCCTGGAGGAGTAGGCGGGCCAGGGATTTGGGGAAGGGGTGGAGTTGGGGAGGGGGCATGAGCAAATTTGCCGACCTAGGCCTTGTTGGCCTAGGTGATAATACGCCACTGTCTGGGGGTTTCAGTGGATCACAAATTTATTGTGTGTAATGTTGCAAAAAGGCAAATATAATTTTGGAAAGATGTGAAGAAATTGGAGAGAATCCATCAGAGAGCAACCAAAATGATAAAATGTTTAGTGAACATAACCTATGAGGAAAGGTTGAAAGAATTGGGCATGCTTATCTAGAGAAGAGAAGGCTGAGTGGGGACATGATGATCAAATCTATCAAAATCTGTGAAGAGGATGGTGATCATTTGTTTTCCAATTCCAGCAAGTATAGGACAAGAAGTTATTGGCTTAGTTTGCAGTAAGGGAGATTGACTATTGGAAATTGTTTCCTAACTATAAGGATAGGTAAACATTGGAACAGGCTTGCGAGGGAGGTTGTGAAATCTCCATAGATGATGATAATCATAGAATATTAAGGTTGCAAGGGATCTCAGGAGGTCATCTAGTCCAACCCCCTGCTCAAAGCAGGACCTGGAGAGTTTCAAGGACTGGTTAGAAAACACCTGTCAGAGATGATCTTTTTGATCTTTTTGTACTTAATCCTGCCTCATCACAAAGTGATGGATTACATGACCTCTCAAAGTCCCTTCCAGCTCTTCATTTTTGTGATTCTGTTAATTTTAATTTTTACCTTATTTCTGATTTGAATTTGTTTCACTTTGACCTGCAGTCATTAGTTCTTGTTATGCCTTTCTCGGGTACATTAAAGATCCCTTTAATACTCTTTATTTTCTTCCGGAGAAGGTACTTAGGCACTGTTATCAAGTCACCTCTCAATCTTCTTTTTGATACACTAAGCAGATTCAGCTCCTTAAGGCATTTTTTATCCCTCTCCAATTTTCCAGTATCCTTTGTGAAATGTGGACACAATAACTCTGTGCAGTACTCCAGTATTGGTCTCACTGATGCCAAGTACAGGAGTAAAATTGCCTTCCTATGTTTGTTCTCCTGTTATGTATCCAAGGATGTCATGAGTCCTCTTTGCCACAGCTTTGCTCTTGGAGCACATGTAAAGTGGTTTGTCTACTATGACCTCCAGCGCCTTTCAAGGGTACAGTCCCCCATTCTGAGGTATAGTCTGCATTCTTTGTTTCTAGATGTATAACCTGGCATTTGACTGTGTTAATACCCATTTTGCTTTTATCTGCATGGTTTTTAATACAGTCCAGAACTCTGAGAAATACGATATGATGTAGCATACATTCACTAACTTATAGTGTGTCTAAAAAATTTGCTTCAACTCTTTAGTCATAGTCATGTTGATTGGGCCATAAAAGTGTCTAGAACATTTTCTAATTTGGATATGGCCCGTGATGTTCACTTTACTTATTAAAGTGAATGGGATCACTCGGGGGGGAGTAAGGTGGTGAGTCTGTAGCAAGGTAGAATGACAGTGGCCAAATTAATGGGATGCCAGCCTGCCACTTGATAAGACTTGCCATGTGCCAGAACTTCCTCTTTCTTTGTCATCAGCTAGTAACTTAGGTTCCAATAAATGTTTCATTTATTCGAGATAAATGTAAATTGCATCATAGATGGCCAAAAACTAGCTTTTATTTATGTGGCAAGTGTGAGTTTCAATAACTCTTTTGTCATTTAAGCTGCACAGGTGTGGTTTTTGGCATGCAATTTTAGGCTCTTTGCTTTTTCTTCATGCAGTGAAGTGAAACCTTTTTTTCAGTAGTACAATTTCTTAATAACTTTTTTCATTTTTTTTTAAACACTCAACCCTTTAAATCGCTTATATGCAGATGAGTTGTTTTGCATTAGGGGTCCAAATGGCCTCTATGAAGTTGATAATCGGGGGGTGAAAGTAACCTCACATTGCCACAGAGACTGGAAGATAGGAAGCAGGTTTTCTTCCTGGAACAGGTAGTGTCACAGAGCTAACTGCATCTCTATCCCTTTTCTGCTCTCTGAGTGCACCCTCCAAGGTATAAGGCTTTTTACCTGTTCTGGAGTGAAATTTTTATTTCTCCCACTCTTAGGCCAGGATTTGGGCACAACACTTCCTGCCAACTGTTCATAACCAAATAGGCATGACCAGATTCAGTTGCTTGCTTGAGCCTCTATTCAGGAGCCTGTGATCAGCAGTGTTTTTAAAACAAGTATATTTATTACCAAATGAAACAAAGATTTAGAGAAAATTATTTCAAAACAAATAAACAGCCTATACATAATTAGACTCATTTAATCTTATGCTTCACTACAAACTAAGTTAGATGGGCTTTCCTCTTAAGTTACAGGAAAAGAATAGAGTCAGGTTACATACTTTTAGGAATCCCGCAGCGCTTGAGACTGAAGGCTAGTCTAAACCAGTGGTTCTCAACCAGGGTTAAATGTACCCCTGGGGGGACACAGAGGTCTTTCAGGGAGTACATCAGCTCATCTAGATATTTGCCTAGTTTCACAACAGGCTACATAAAAAGCACTAGCAAAGTCAGTACAAACTAAAATTTCATACAATGAAATATTTATACTGTACTATATACCATACACTAAAATGTAAGTACAATATTTATATTTAAATAGATTTATTTTATAGTTGTATGGTAAAAATAAGAAAGTAAGCAGTTTTTCAGTAATAGTGTGCTGTGACACTTCTGTATTTTTATATCTGTTTATTTTGTAAACAAGTAGTTTTTAAGTGAGGTGAAACTTGGGGGTACGCAAGACAAATCAGACTCGTGAAAGGGGTACAGTAGTCTGGAAAGGTTGAGAGCCACTGGTCTAAACTACAAAGTTAGGTTGTCTTAACTACATCGCTCAGGGCTGTGAAAAATGTAATGCCCTGTGGAATGTAATTAAGCTGACCTAAGCTCTGTTGTAGACTCTGGTAAGTTGATGGAAGAATTCTTCTGTCTAGGTACAGCCTCTCAGAAGGATGGATTTAATACAGTAATGGAAGAACCCGTGGTGCCGCCTTAGTGTTTCTAGTGTAGACATATGTAACCTCCCCCTCATGACCCAGACTGTCCACTCTCCCTGTGTGACTTTGGCCCCTGGTTACCAGTTAGCTTTGTTACAATGTCTAGATTTTAAGTTTCTTTTCACTCCTGTGTAAATAGCTCCATTGAATAGCAGAGTTACTCCGTTCTTAATGCCTTGCCATCACTGATCTTCCAACAGTGGAGGAAACTGTATGTTCCCCTCCGACGTTCCAGTCCTCCATCTCAGAAATCCAGTATATAAGTATATGGGGAGGAGGGGCACAGATCAATATTCATTACCAAGCATCTCTGTGTTCATCACAGGCATCAACCCATTCATTACCCTAGACTTTAGTGGGATTGTGGGAGTGTCTTAAGTGATCTGTAGCAGACCTTGTTGCTGTCTTGAGTTTCTCTTTCTTAGTCTTCTTAAAAAAGCACTGAGCCACTTGTGAGTCAGATAACACCCCTTTTTGTGGTCTGGTTTATTAAAGTAACATTGCAGTTCAAATGTCAACTTAAATCAAAACAGATCTTCTCCACTCTACAATTTTGTCAGTCTCGTGCTGGGTTTAACAGTTCTTTCCAAATCCCAGGTCCTGCTGCCTGGTGCTGTCTCAAGCCTCTTCCCTCATAAGGCTTCTGCTGCTGCTCCTCATGACAGGTCACTCCAGCCAGGCCTTTTCATCTGATCCCCTTTTGGGTCTTTGGTGGGTCTGTCTCCCCTTTCTTACTGATGGAACAGATTCCCTCTTATAGGAAGTCTTGCCAGTGGGCTATTCTAAGGTGATCCTAATCACCTGACCCACCGCAGGTCCAAACCTAAATCTATCATCTGGGCCTAGGTAACAAAGCACATGTGGGTCAGGCCCAGCTCCCTTTAAAAGGCCAGCCCACCCTGTAACCCTGATTATCCACTATGTCCCCAAATCTCAGTGAGAATGGCAGGGGTAAGTGGTGTCACTACAGGAGGCTTTGATATGCCCAACAAGAATTTGGGCATTTTGACTGTTCAGGTAGATCTGCCCAACAAGAAAGTAGAGAAAATCTGACACAGGCAAACAGAATTCTCTTTTTCACGCAGCATTGCTGGGATTATGGTTCTCTGTGGTCTTAATAAAATTGCATCTTAAGTTATTTTGAACAATTAAGACATCTATATAATCAATCACGTTGGTCAAAAAGGTGGGGGAAATTGTAAAAATGGTCAGGTTCCCCTCTCAAATTTCAGAGTTTTGGAAATAGCAATCAACTTTGACAGTCTGGGATCTTAATGTGGGGCTGACTCTGACAATCATCTTTATGGGTTTGACTCCAAGCCAAAGGATAATAGCCCTGTATCAGAAAGACTTGCCACAGAGCACTCCCTATAAAAGGGAAGCTGTTCAGTTCCTGTATCAGTTTTCTGTTAGATGAACAATTTCTGGGAAAAGATAGGTGATACAAAGCTATGCATTACAAACTCTTAACTTTTGGAGTGTTAAGCCCACATCAAGATAAAAAGTGCATATTGGTGTTGGGTTATGCTGTCGTGTCATTCTGAGGGTAAAGTGTATATTGGGAGTTTCTAATTAAAATCCTGTTTGGAAAGCCTTTTAGATTGAATGTGGATTTTTCCAGTGGCCTAAAATTATTCCACTAAATAAAGACCAATTTAATTAATCTCTCCAAAAGGTTGGCTGAAGTAGCCATGCAAAGGGAGGCCACTAGAGGGCTGATCATGGAGAAACATACTGACAGAATTCCAGCCCCATTATCCATATTTCAGCTTAAAATATGAAAATGCAAACAAGACTTCAACTTGAAACTATGCTTGAAATGTTTAGTTTTCCTTAGTGACAAGTTTCTAAAAAATAAAAGAAAAAAACTGTGTTCCTCCAACACAGGAAGTCCTAGACTTCAATGAAGGCATGTGTGTGTTTTTTCTCTGAACACACATAAGCCAGTCATAGCAGTTGCAGAGGAAGCTGCTGAAGATTTTACTACAAAGACCCCTCCAAGCACTCAAATACTGCTTGCAGAAATCTGTGCTGAAAATCTAAACACTGGACAAGAATTACTGCAGTCTATTAAAACTTTACTCTAAAAACTACTACTGCAAGAATTGTGGAGCAATTGAGGTGAGACTATCTTCTTTCTAAAGAGTTTTAAGGCCTCTGCTAGCAGAAAACTTCAAATTATTTATTATTTTGAATGTTTTCATAACAAAACAGAAGACCTTTCTTCTTCAGGATATTTATTAACACCTTTAATTCCTTTCCTCATTTACTGGTCTCTCTTTTGTTTGTTTTAATTTTCAGCTGTAGAGATGTGTGTATTCTCACTTTAAATTTGGCTATGAAGCCCTTTCCTCAACCCCTTTCTCCTGCTCTGTCTTTCCCCACCCCCAAATTTGAGTATGAAATCATCTTTCCTTATAAGTTACAAATCTAATCACAATAATGCCAAAACAACATTCTATCAAACTATGGAAGAGGCTGAATACTGCACTCTGTGTAATGAGTCTTGGAAATAATAAAATATGTGGGGCAAGTTTCTGAGCAATTGAGGATGGTGGCTGTTTGCTTTGTTAAAATTCTTCATATGAGCTGCATATTTCACTTGCAGTCCCCATTTAGTCTGAGAGAAAAGGAGAAAGAGTATTCTAATTTCTTCTGGTAGTGCAACTATACAACAGCAACAACTTACTTTGGAAAAAAAATAGATTAATTTATAAAAGGAGATCAGTATGTAGGAAGATGCTGATAAAACGTCTCCCTTGGTCAAACGTTCGTATAGTTCCCTCTTAAGTGGTAAAAGAAATGCTGAAGGTATTACATTTATTGCACTGCAATTTGTTGCACTGTACTGTTAATAGTTTCCCTAATGGCTCCCAGACGGTATGGGGAAGAAAAGGAGGTAGTAACCAGACTGAAATATACAGGGAGCGGAGTAGAGGGAATGTGGCAGTCACGAACAAGGCAAGAGGGGGCAGGGGAAAAGAGAAGACAGGCTGGGAGAGATGTGCTAGGGGGCAAAGGGAGGAGGAGCAGAAGGATCTCTAACCACCAGCACATACTCCTCTCCAGAACCCTAATTGGAACCCAAGAGTTCCTGAGTCTCCTCATTCTTCAGCTATCAGCAAATATCTGTGAAGCCCACCTGCAAATTATGTCCTCCACCCCCTTTTAGTGCTTGTCCACACAGAAGATGATGACCTGCTATTGCTAGTGGTTGCTCTGTTAACTCAAATAGCAGAGGCCTGTGTGACGAATCTAAAGATTTTAACTCTGCTGATGACCCACATGGGCACACAATTAAACACTGAAAATTTTTTTAAGGGCTTGTATACAAATACAAGAAATCTAAATACTAAGATGGGGGAACATGAGTACCTGTTATTAAATGAGAATATTGATGTAATAGGCATCACAGAAACGTGATGAATTGATGGTAATCAGTGGGACATGGTAATACTAGGGTATAAAATATACAGGAATGACAGAGTTGGGGGGTGGCCACTCTAGGTGCAAGAAAGCATAAACTCAAATATAGTAAAAATCTTAAATGAATCAAACTGTACCACAGAATCTCTGTGGCTAGAAATTCATGCCTGAATAATAAGAGTATAGCAGTAGGAATATACTACCAACCACCTGATGGTTATTGTGAAATGCTCAGGGAGATTAGAGTTACTACAAAAACAGAAAACCCAGTAATAATGGGAGATTTAAGCTATCCTCATATTGACTGGGAACATATAACTTCATTATGGGATGCAGAGATACAATTTCTAGACACCATAAATGACTACCTGGAGAAGCTAGTGCTGGAACCCACAAGAGAAGAGGCAGTTCTTGATTTAGTCCTAAATGGTGCACAGGATTTTGTCTAAGAGATGTAGCTGAACAACTCTGTAATAGTCACTATAATATAATTAACATCCTTGGGGATGGGGGGATACTAAAGAAAACTACCAAGTTGCATTTAACTTCAAAAAGGGAAACTAGATAAAATGAGGAGGTTAGTTAAATGGAAATTAAAGGAACAATTGCAAAAGTGAAATGCCTATGAGCTGCATGGAATCTTTTTAAAAGCGCCATCATAGAGACTCAAACAACTTGTATACGCCCAATAAAAAAACAAAACTGTAAGAGGACCTAAAAAACACCACTGTGACTAAACAACAGAGTAAAAGAGGCGGTTAGAGACAAAAAGGCATCTTTTAAAAATTGGAAGTGTAAAAGTATAATTAGATAGGCCAAGAAATAATTTGAAGAGCAACTAGCAAAAGACACAAAAACTACCTGCAATATATTTTTTAAAGTACATCAGAAGCAGGAAGTCTACCAAAAAATCAGTGGGGCCATGGATGATGGAGGTGCTAAAGAAGCACTCTAAGGAAGACAAGGCCATTGCAGAGCAGCTAAACGAATTCTTTGCATCAGTCTTCATAGCAGAGTATGTGAGGGAGAGTCCCACACCTGAGCCATTCTTTTTAGATGACAGATTTGAGGAACTGCCCCAGATTGAGGTTCCAGTAGAGTAGGTTTTGGAACAAATTGATAAAATAAACATTAAGTAATCAGGACCAGATGGTATTAACGCAGGAGGTCTGAAGTCGCTAAAATATGAAATTGCAGAAATAGCAACTGTGGTATATAACCTGTTACTTAAATCATCCTCTGTACTAGATAACAGGTGGATAGCTAATGTGATGCCAATTTTTAAAAAAAGACTCAAGAGGCAATAATGAGAATACAGGCCAGTAAGCCTAACTTCACTAATAGGCAAACTGATTGAAACTATAGCAAAGAATGGAATTGTCAGACATATAGATAAACATGATATGTTGGGGATGAGTCAACACAACTATTGTAATGGGAAATCATGTCTTGCCAATCTATTAAAATTCTTTGAGAGTGTAAGCAAACATGGACAAAGGTCATTCAGTGGATACAGTGTATTTGGCCTTTCAGAAAGCTTTTGAAAATGTCCCTCGCCAAAGGCTCTTAAGCACACTAAGCAGTCCTGGGATAAGAAGAAAAGTCCTATCATGGATCACTAACTGGGTAAATAGAAGGCTCCCCCAAAGATCTGTATTGGGACCAGTGCTGATCAGCATATTCATAAATGATCTGGAAAAAATAGTAAACAGTGAGATGGCAAAGTTTGCAGACAATACAAAATTATGGACCAAAGCTGAGGGAAAAAAAGGTTACAAAGGGATTTCACAAAACTGGATGACTGGGCAAGAAGGTGGTAGATGGAATGATGGAATTTCTGGTTTTTCTCCTTGATTTTTTTTTTTAAAAGCCTAGGAAATCACACATGCAAAAATTGTTAAAAGAATATTTAGGTTGCGTAGTCAAGGATTGAAAAGTTAAGAAATGCCAGAATTAAGGTTTCCTTTATAACATTAATTTGGCTTCTATGAATGCATGCATTATGATACTGTCATTGCAAGATCAGACTAATTTTTTCTCTGGGAAGCCTGCCTGAATTAAATGGATGGAACTGAGGAAATGAGTCAGGATTAAGTAGTAAAGGCAGCTGTTGCCTGTAGGACCCCTGCCTCACTTGTTGCAAAAGTTGGAATGTGTGTAGTGAAATGAGGCAGGGGATTTCAGGAAGAGGAAGACTCTGATGGCTAAGGTATTTGAATGCTGCCCTGGAAAATTGGATTGTATCCCAGCCTTTGCCATTGAGGTCATATGTGGTACTGGACAAGTCACTTAAACCAAAATTTTCACCATTGGTAACTATTCTTCATTTTCTGGGTGCCCAGTTTGAGACATCTGAGGTCATGAGAAAATTAGGGCAGGGTTTGAGCAATGTGCAGTAAGTAATTTAATTGTGTGACCCCACACCTTATAAGGTAAAAAGGAATATTGAGTAACTATCCGTTTGGTGAACATGGGCCTTCCTGTTCATTGAGTGATGCAGAAAAAATGGAATGTGATAATTTAATTAGATATTATGCATACACACAAGGGGGCCGAATTAATGTTGCATGGGCAACCTTCATTATGCCATTTGCTAACTTTTGAGTGTTTGACTTTGTAACCTTCATATTTTACCATAATTACTTAACATTTTGAATATGTTTTTTTTGTGTGTGTGTGTGTGTGTGTGTGTGTGTGTGTATATATATATATATATAATGTCGATATTTTCTAACATGATACACACTTAAGTAAAGAATTGACAGATTTCAAGGCGGATGGATCTTTTTCAGTAGAATTGTTAATGCATGGTCCTTCTCTGGGCTTGTCTACATCAGAAAGTTGCAGCGCTGGTGAGGGAGTTACAGCGCTGCAACTTTGAAGGTGTACACATCTGCAGGGCATCACCAGCGCTGCAACTCCCTGTTTGCAGCGCTGGCCGTACTCCCGTTTTGTCTCGGGTGTAGAGGATCCAGCGCTGGTGATCCAGCGCTGGTAATCCAATGTAAACACTTACCAGCGCTTTTCTTGACCTCCGTGGAAGGAGGAAGCCTCTGGTAATCAAGCTGGTCTCCTTCCCCGGTTTGCTCTCTCGTTCCCGGAACCCCGAGCAAGCAGGTCTCCTTCCCTGCGGTTTGCTGGGTGGCTCCAGGAACGCGAGAGCAAACCGCGGCGAAGCTGGTCGCCTTCCCCGGTTTGCTCTCTCGGTCCCGGAACCCCGAGCAAGCAGGTCTCCTTCCCTGCGGTTTGCTGGGTGGCTCCGGGAACGCGAGAGCAAACCGCGGCGAAGCTGGTCGCCTTCCCCGGTTTGCTCTCTCGGTCCCGGAACCCCGAGCAAGCAGGTCTCCTTCCCTGCGGTTTGCTGGGTGGCTCCGGGAACGCGAGAGCAAACCGCGGCGAAGCTGGTCGCCTTCCCCGGTTTGCTCTCTCGGTCCCGGAACCCCGAGCAAGCAGGTCTCCTTCCCTGCGGTTTGCTGGGTGGCTCCAGGAACGCGAGAGCAAACCGCGGCGAAGCTGGTCTCCTTCCCCGGTTTGCTCTCTCGGTCCCGGAACCCCGAGCAAGCAGGTCTCCTTCCCTGTGGTTTGCTGGGTGGCTCCGGGAACGCGAGAGCAAACCGCGGCGAAGCTGGTCGCCTTTCCCAGTTTGCTCTCGCGTTCCCGGAACCCCCCTTGAAGCCGCCCAACAGCGCTGCAGTGTGGCCACATCTAACACCACTTGCAGCGCTGGTTGCTGTAAGTGTGGCCACTCTGCAGCGCTGGCCCTATACAGCTGTACTAATACAGCTGTAACGACCAGCGCTGCAAAATTTTAGATGTAGACATGGCCTCTCTTTGTTTAGTTTTTAAATACAATTAAAGGCTCCAGTTCAGCAAATCACTTAGCAAGGCACTTAACTGCATGCTTGAATTGGGACAGGAATTGCTGAACTTGTATATTGTATGATAGCACATGCTAATACAAACAATATATTCAAAATGTCTAATATTTATCTTCTAAACATGGACAGGTCATGTGGCTTCTGGGATTTATTTTTATAAGTTGCAGAGTTACAGTATCCATATTCATTAGTAAGAGGTTTTTAACCTCTATTTTGCAAGATAATTTAGAACATTCCTCCCATATTATTAGAAAATGTGAAGAAATTGTATAAATTATAAAATATAAATCCAGTAGATCTGTTACGAGAACACATTCCCCTCATTCTCCAAGATATACAATGTACATAACTGAGCTCACTCGAGGACTATTTGTTTCTCATTCCCAAGTCATCAACACTTTATTCCGTCTCAGTGATTATTGGATCAGTTACTCTTGCTGTACAGGCTTCAGTTATAGCTGAGCAAAAAAGTGAAGTGTTCTAAGATATTTCAGAAAAAATATAAAGGAATAAGTAAACTCTATGAATAGACTAATGTTGATACAGTAGGTTGTCCCCAATTTATGGGGAAGTGCTTAAATAAAATCTAAGGGATGACCATCATAGGATTCACATTTAAGAAAAGCTTCAGACTCTTTACCAATTAGAAAAATATATATAATATAAAGAGAGGTGAATTTTCATTACATGGTATCTAAAAGGGTGTCATCAGGAGGAGGGAGAAAACTTGTTCACCTTAGGCTCCAATGATAGAACAAGAAGCAATGGGCTTAAACTGCAGCAAGGGAGATTTAGGTTGGACATTAGGAAAAAGTTCCTAACTGTCAGGGTAGTTAAACACTGGAATAGATTGCCTAGGGAAGTTGTGGAATCTCCATCTCTGGAGATATTTAAGAGTGGGTTAGATAAATATCTATTAGGGATGGTCTAGACAGTATTTGGTCCTGCCATGAGGGCAGGGGACTGGACTCGATGACCTCTCGAAGTCCCTTCCAGTCCTAGAGTCTATGAGTCTATGTTGGCAGTTTGCCTCTGAAAAAAATGTATTAAAGAAAAAGCATATGAATGAGGTATAAGAGAGAGAGAACTTAATTCTTGGAAATTGAGGAAAGAATAAACTGTGTAATTAATGATCTATTGGATAAATAAGGCAAATTACAGATACAGAACATTAATAAAATGTTCACTATTTTGTTATAGGATTGGTAGAATTTGATTTTTATTTTATAATTTTGATGGACAATATAGATGCTTATATTTAAGTATTTTTTATTTGCATCGATTTAAATGTTCACAGTTGTGGGAAATTATGGAGTGTATCTGATAATAGAGGAGGTCAGACAATAATTATTTAACGACAGTAGATATTGACAATCAAAAAGGTAAAACTTTATAGCTGTCAAAATACAAATTGTCAACATCACATCAAAATATACAAAGTAAATATCCTTAAATTAAACTTGAATAAATTCTCAAGCAGCATTTTTCTTTCTTTGCTTATCTATAAATGTAGATTATCATTGATAGCAATATTTTGTGTGTGTATACTGTGAAATGGATGCATACTGACATTTACTGATTAAAAATCTAACCCTTCCAAGCCTAGTTACATATATCTAAATCTCAAATATCCATAACAGGAATCAAATACTTAGGCATGTTGAATTTACTTATCCTTACAGAAGACGAGTAATTGGAGCTAATTTTTTTAACTCATTCCAAAGTTTCTAAAGCTATATTTCATCATGGCTCAGGGAAAGCACCGGGGCCAGTTCATTTTACATTAAAATTTACATTTAAATTTACTTGTCTTCATAGGTATAGGTATAAGATTTTTGGCCTGAAAGACTTAAAATACATAATTGAAAAATAAAAACACTTCTCAACAGCTCAGTTCAGCTGCTCTCCTGACATTCTTTTGCTTTCTTAAACCAAATAAAGAACCAACAACATCAGTACTACTTTGGTGAATTAAAATGATAAAACTTGTCTCCCTGACCAACAGAAGTTGGTCCATTAAAAGATATTACTTAATCCACCTTCTCTCTAAAACCTTCCAAAAATTCACCTTTAAGGCATGAGAAAATATTAACTAAATGTTCATGCTCAAGATGAGAGAGCTGTTATGGCAGGGAGGGATTTATGAGATAGTAGAATAAACCATAAATGAGACCTGTTGGACTACTGAGTCATCTGACCTTCAGAAGGTTTTTGATAGGGTGAAATGCAGTCTCCTTATAAAACTAAACAAAAACACAAATGTGTATGTTGCTTATTTTTTTCTATTGGATTCAATCAATATATAAGAAACTTGTGGCTAGAATTTAACAAATGTATTGCCCTGTTTCAGTTGGGTAGAGAAAACAGGCACAGTTGTCCACTTTCTTCCTTGTTGTTTATGATTTTTGTTCTGCAGAGGATTCTAAATTGAAGTCATGCAATAATATTGAGTATATTCATTGATGGAGCTCAACACAATATTTTTTGATATGCCAGTGATGTCCTGTTCCACTTCATCTGTTATAATATCTGAACTTTTATCAGTCTGAAAGATTACAAAATTAACATGGACATAAAATAATTGTTCCTCTTTGAACGGTGATGACAAAGCCATAGAAAACAATTTAAATTTTCTTTAAGAGACTTCCCTTATCCTTCTTGGGTAGAAGTAATGTTAAAAGTGACTGTACTGTCATGCTTCCTTTTTCTGATCCAAGTAATTTACAATACCTAATTTGTTTAGGTCTTTTTTCAAAAACGTTAGCTGTTTATGGCTCCAGAGAAAGTAAATACATGATGACCAGAATGAGATTATATTCATACAAAGAAGTTGGTATTATGCTATGAGATTTTCAAATCTATTAGGAGTCCAGCTGATTCCACTGTATGGTAGGCCTAATTCAGAATCTACAGGATATAAACCTAGTTAGTTGAAAGTTGTGGAAGAATGAAGTGTATTTTAAAATTGATAGGTGTATAGATTTAAAAGGTGCCTGTAACACTATATGTGCTGAGGCACTTTAAAAACAAACTGGGCATGCAAGAATAATTTCCTGAAATCCCTTTGTGAGAAAACTCTGTAATAATAACAGGGATTTTTAAATGGTATTTCAGGTTCTGAGAGATGGAAAGTAGATGACATTGATTTTATAATTTAAGTAAAATAATTTAAAATCCTTTCAGCAGCTGAAGACGCAATTTTGTCATCTTGCTACAAGTTTTTACTAGTACCTACAAATACAATATTGGACCACTTCAATCTTTTGACATAGGGTCGTTTCCCCCCATTTCCTTTGAATATATCACTTTTAGTTAACAGGACAGAATACTTTCTTCAGGGCATTGCCTGTCTCTTGTGTTTCTACAACACATAGCACAGTGTGACCCATCCTGCCTGGTTTGTTCAGGCACTGCCACAGCACAAAGAATACTAATAGATTAAGCACTACACAAACTTATTGATAGACCTGGGGTAAAACCCTGGCTCTGTTATATCAATGGCGAAAACCCCATTTGCTTCAGTGGGGCCAGAATTTCACTCAGAGAAGCAATCATAGACTAAGAACGTATAAACTTAAGCAAAATGTCAAAGGTGAATTTATTTAGTTCGATCTAAATGTATTTAACATATTCTCCAAACCCATTGACCAGATGTCCTAGCCTAGCTGCACTACCAACAAGAGGGAAATCAGTGGGCGAATTTGCTCAATATCTTAGATGTCTATTCACAAATGCAAAGTGTATGGGAATAAACAGGAAGAAGGCAAAGTATTAGTACATAAGGAAAATTATGACAACTGGAATCACAAAGAGTTGTTGGGTTAGGTCTCATGACTAGAATATTTGTACGGAGGGGTATAGCTTGTTCAAGAAGGACAGGCAGGAGGAAAAGGGAGGTGGTGTTGCATTATACATCAAGAATATATACACTTGTTCTGAGGTACAGAGGGAGTTGAGAGGCAGATCAGTTGAATGTCTCTAGGTAAAGATAAATGAAGTGAAAAATAATGGTGATGTTATGGTAGGATCTGTTATAGATCACCAAATCAGGAACAGGAGGTGATGAAGCATTTCAGAACAAACAGAAATATCCCAAACACAAGACATGTTAGCAATGGGGGACTTTAACTACCCAGACATCTGTTGGAAAAGTAATATGGCAAAACATGAAATTTCCAATAAGTTAGTGGAATGTAATGGGAGCAACTTTTTGTTTTAGGAAACGAAGGAAGCAACCAGGAGAACTGCTATTTTTCTGACCAATAGGGAGGAATTGGTAGTGAATCCAAAAGTTCAAGGCAATTTGGGTGACAGTGATCCTAAGATGATAGATTTCATGATTCTAAGGCAAGGAAGGAATGAGAGCAGCAAAATAATGACAATAGACTTCCAAAAAGCAGACTTTTAAAAATTCAGAGAACTCGTAGGTAAATTCCCATGGGAATAACATCTAGGGAAAAAGAGTTTTTCTCAAGGAGACAATATTAAATTCACAACTGCAACCTTTCCTGATGTGAAGGAAAGATAGGAAGAATAGTAGGAGGCCAATATGACTCCGTTGGAAGCACTGTAATGACCTGAAAATCAAAAAGGAATTCTGAAAAATTTGGAAACGGGCAAATTTAGAAGGAGGTGTACAGAAGAATAGCACACGTATATAGGGACAAAATCAGAAATGCTAAGGCACAAAATGAGTTATGCCTTGCAAAGAGCATAAAAGGCAATAAGAAGAGGTTCTTTAAATACATTAGGGGCAAGAGAAAGACAAAGAAAAGAGTAGGTCCTCTACTTAGCAGGGAAGGAGAGCTAATAGCTGATGACATCAAGAAGGCTGAGGTGTTTGATGCCTGTTTTGCTTCAGACTTCACTTGACCAGATAATCAACACAATTAATATTCACAAGAAGAGGGAAGGAACACAAATCAAAATAGGGAATGAATAGGTTAAAGAATATTAAGATAAGTTAGGTGTATTCAAATTGACAGGGCCTAATGAAATTCATCCTAGGGCACTTAAGGCACTAACTAAAGTGATCTTGAGAGAGTCCAGAGGGGAGCAACAAAAATGATAAAAAGTTTAGAAAATCTGGTCTAGGAGGAAAAGCTAAAAACAAAACAAAACCTGGGCATGTTTAGACATGAGAAGTCAATGGAGGGGGAACCTGGTAAGGTCTTCAAATATGTAAGAGCTGTGAGGAAGAGGACTGTAATCAATTATTCTTCATGTCCACTAAAGGTAAGACAATAAGTAATGGGTTTAATCTTCAGCAAGGGACAGTTAAGTTAGATATTAGGAAAATCTTTGTAATTATAAGGGCAGTTAAGCACTGGAATAGGCTTCCAAGGGAGATTGTGGATTTCCAATCATTGGATGTTTTTTAAGAACAGCTTGGACAGACACCTGTCATGGATGGTCTAAATTTACTTGGTTGTGCCTCAGTGTGGGGGGCTGGACTTGATGACTTCTCATGGTCCTTTCCAGTCATACATTTCTGTTATTCTATGATCCACTGTTTCCTTGATGCCCCCCCATACAGAACTAGATTCAGGTTTAGTGTGTGGGACTATGTGTGTGGTTAATTAAAATCTGATGTTAATAATTTCATTATAACAATATGTAATGGGAAAAATCTGGTTACTTCCAAAATATGGTTAGAATGGGAGAATTTTTATTCAATAACACACTATACCAATAAATATATGAGTACCAAGTTACTTCTTGATTCATGATCTTTAGTGTACTGAAAAAAAAAACCTATCTGAGATAACCAAATGGTATAGAGTTAATACAGAAAATGCTAGTTCTAGTATATATGCTGTGGGATTATATAAAGCTACTTAAAAAAATCCAAACAAGCTTAGGAAAATGTTCAGCAAATAGTAAAAATACTGTTGGAATAAAATGAAAAATGTCCGTTGGCTCTAAAGATGAGTCTTTTGAGAATTTTGCCAGAAATGTCTCCTCTTCATAAGCAGAAATTTCCCATGTTTGCTTTGACAATTTTATGTATTGCATTGCAGTGGAAGTCAGAAAAGTTCATTATAGTACTGAAGGGATTTCAGAAGTTTCATGGTGCCCCATCAACAAAGGGTTGGTTTTACAAATTGAGGTGTTATAAGACTTTTAAAAAGGTAGGAATCCTTGACTAGATACAATTCATGACTAGATGATATGGACTCTTCATTGTACTCCCTCTGGGCCGCATCCTGCAAAGAATTATACATGTGAGTAGTCTTAATATGGCTACTTACATGGGTAAAGTTCATCATATACATAAGTCTTTGCAGGATCATCCTCAATAGCCTTAGTCCTTCAAATACTTGAATTTTGACTTAATGGGACTTCCTGCATGCTTAAAGTCAAAGCACGTGCATATTTGCAGACTCAGAACCTATGTTTGTAAAGCTGAAGTTCTGTTAGATATAGCAGGAATCTGTGATACTCCTTGTAGGTTGACTTCAGTAAAATCATAGCCATGCACTGTGAACCAAATGTTTTAGATGTAGGTTTAGTAATAATGAGAGGATATAAACACTTAACTACAGATTTTACTAGTTACTTAGAGAGACTTAGATGCATTACTCTGTAGCAAATGAGAGATACAGGTTGGATACTGATATTTCAGATTTCAGGCTACCACAGACTAATTTTATAATTTAAATGCTTAAAGTATTTATTCAGAATATATATCATATTATTAGTTTTGTATGAAGCTGAATAGTTGATAGTTTTCAGGCACGTTTGTTTTGCTAAGAGTTGCCAAGAAGAGGTTGATAGTTTGGAACAAGGATATCTGTGGTTGCTATGTGCAAAAACCTAGAACAAACCAGCGGGAAATAATATCAGGGTGGGAAAGCATTGCTATGGTAACCAAGTATTTTATTTTAAAGGTGAGATGGATAACACAACAAGAATCAATGAGACTTTGGTAACAAAGTATTTAACACAAAATGTAGAAGACTAAAAGACAGCAATTGTGTTGTGCTCTTAACTGCATTTTGTTTGTTAGTCTCCAGCTAAGAGAAATTTCTGTAAAGTAGGAACAATTTATGCTGAAGCAATATTATAAAATATATTTTGCTTTTATTTTTTTAAACAGGAATGCTAGAACAGATTTTTGCCTCCCCCCCTTTTTTTTTTTTTTACTCTATTCTTATTTATAGAAGGAGGAAGATTTTCCTTTTAATTTGTGGATATAGGTGAAGAGTTCCCTTTTTCAAAAATGCAAATTGTGAATATTAAGGCATATGCCAGATCTGTGTATTTAAATTATATTGTAAATGTGAAGTGTAAGTCTAATTTGTAAATCAGCTATTTACAAATAGCTGAATAATAATAATAGGTGCCTCAAAGGACCTGATTCTGCTCTCCCCGTGACTGATTTGACTTTGAAAATCAGAGGTGCAAAGTCATAAAAGCTCAGCTCTGTTCAGCTGCAGCTCACAGTTGACACTCAAATTTGCTTTGCTGTTGGGGTAAATCTTCCTCCTCTCCCTCACTTGATGGAAACAGGGACTGAGCTAGGGCCCAGGCTGAATGGGCTGATCAGTACTCTACTGACCTTCTCTAATCAGCTGAATCCCAGCCAGCTATTGAGGAAAGGCAACAAGAGGAATCTGCAACAGGGAAAGGGAGGAATATGGATTGAGCAGTGGCTGTTTACTGAGCAGTAGGAGAGGAGAGCCAGGGAGGAAATGTAAAGGCAGTATTCCTGAGCCAAAAGAGAGGCAGATGCAATAGAGAAATGTCTTATTTTTCTTGTTTGTTTATTTGTCTGCCAGCTCTTCAGTCCCAATGCCCTGTTAAGCTGCATAGTTTGACTGTACTGTAGTCCATGAACTAACAAGATTCTAGCTGATGGAATTCCATTCATAAGACAATGTTTTGAGTTAATTAGCCTTGTTAGAGATGGGGCTGGTAGCTCTGCCTAAATATAAGGCTGCCAGGTGTCTGCCTCAGTAGTGTTTTCCCTGCCCCACCTCCTGAAAAAAACAAAAACAGGTAAAATAGTTTAGAGAAAAGTATTAGGGAAAAATATATGTTTTCCCAAGATTAAAAAAATTTGCAACCATTTTCTTATGAAACTCTAGCAACCTCATGCATTGGAACAGGGACTTGAAACTTGGTAGGAAGGTTGTACTTGTGTCAGGGATATGCCTTTTGACATCTGTGAAAAATCACCCAAATTTGGCCTAAGTATAAAGCCTTTGAAAAATTGCACCTTGAACTTGTTCAGTAGAGACTTGTTAGAGTTTGGCAGCTAAATTCTCCAAGGCTTTCATCTGCAGTGAGCGTTCTCCAGGCCAGGACTACAGGGGCTGAGAAAGACTTTCACAACAATTAGTGCTCCTGTCTGCTGTGGGTCATTGTGGTGCTGAACACAGGAACTGAGAGTAGGGAGCGTGGCACTCAGGCAGCGTGGAGGAGGAAGCTGTCTGCCCTTGAATATAAAGGTGACAAGAAGATGAATCCTGGAGGGGAGTGGAGGAGGCTGAAGGGGTGACAGTGTTAGTAGACTGGGACTAGGAGTTGCCAGAGGGGGACAGAGGGAGGGGGAAAGACTGAAATTGACTGGACAAGGACACTGAGACTGGGACAAGGAGTCTAGGATAAGAAGTTTGGGGAGAGAGACTGGGAGCTGGGCAGTAGGGAAGATTTAGACATGGAGCCCCAAGAGGGAACCCAGGACTGCCTGTGCAGGGAGACTGGGACTGGGATGGGAGTCCTGAGGGGGTGGAGTCTGGCACTGGGACATGTAGCTGTCAGATTGTGAGGAACTGGAGTGGGGGAACACAGAACTGTGACAGTGACAGACTGGAGGGGATGAGGCAAAGGGGGTCTGGCTTATTGGAAATAGGGGCTGAAAGGTCTGTGATGACTAGAGCATACTACTCTCCAGAACCTTGAATGGAACCCAAGATTCCTAAATTTCTCCATTCCTCTGCTGTCAGCACATATCTGACAAAATCATTCTCTAGTGCTGGTCCACTGGGAAGAAAATAACCTAAGTTTCTATCAGTTACTCTGTTAGCTCAAGTAGCAGATATCTATGCAGTGGATCTAAAGGTCCCAGCTCTGCTGATGACTTATATAGGTGTCAGTATGGTTCCACCTGATGGAATAGTTATTTTCAGCTTGCTTTTTAAAAACCTAGGAAATTAAAAAAAAAAACTACATTAACAGAACATTAAGGTTGTAAAATCAAGCACTTAGAAGTTAAGAAACAGCAGAATTAAGTTTGCCTGTAACATGTTAATTCATGTATACATTATGATTTAGTATTTAATTACATGATCACATAGCACTTTTTCCACAGGATGCCTGCCTCATTCAGTGAATAGGATGGACCTACACTGGGGACGAATCAGGTATGCATAGCGAGCAAGGCTGCAGTCTGTAGGACTCCTGTTTATTATAGAAGTTGGAAGGTGTTTAGTGAATGAGAAAGGGGATTGCAGGAAAGAAAGTATGACCTCATGGTTAAGATGGTTATCTGATGCCCTGGAGAACTGGATTTTATCCCAGATTCTCCCACAGTGTTCCTATGTGGTGCTAATCAAGTCACTTAAATCAGGATTTTCACATGCTGTCATTAATTATATGTTCTGCTTTTTCTGGGTGACTAAGTCTGGTTTATAAAAGTGCTGACCATTCACAGTTGCACCTAAAGTCAATGGGATCTGTACTTGAAACATATAAACTACTATGGAATGCTAAATATTTTGAAAATCAGATCCTAGGTGTTTCATATTAAATACCCAAAATTAGCGGATACTTTTGGCCTTAATCTGTCTGTGTGTCCGTTCCCCATCTGTAAAATGGGGATAAACCCTTCACTCCCAATCTCATTCATTAATGTTGGTAAAGCATTCAGATAGAATAGGGAAGAGCACCACAGAAAGCCTGTGAGGAAATAATTCTTTGTCTTCAGAGCAGTAACTGAGGCATGGGGCCACCCAAGGATTTAAAAAATAAATAAATGAACAGCTGCTGAATAAGTGAGCACTACCCATCTTGCACACTGAATGAGGTGGGAGTCCTGTGGAAAAAATGGTTTGTGATTGTATAATTAAATACTGTATCATAATTCATTCTCACAAGGGCCAAATTAAGGTTTCACTGGTAATCTCAATTTTGTCATTTTCCTAATTTTTGAGAGCTTGACTTTTCAACCTTGATAATGTATTTTTAATGTAGTTTTGTATGTAACACATATTTAGATTTCCTAGTATTTCTTGAATCATGTAGCCTTTTCCCTTACAAAACACAATGTATGATCTCAAGAGAGTCCTCAGAAATATTAATTTAAATTATTGGCATGTGATTTATACTATTTATGCAGGGACCAAAATTTAATTCTCATGGTTCAAATAAATTGACTAAAATTGGTTACTAAAAGCTGGTTGTCTGGACTATTTATGTCATTCACATTTTGACTACTCCATATTTATGTTCATTTAACTAGCAACTTGTCAAGACCTAGATTGGAAGTAGTAGAGTTTATCATACACTCTATAGGAAACATAGCTTTCAGTCCTAGTATTTACATATGGTGAATGGATTATATTTAGTTAAAGATTAGAACATGCAAAATTTGCAGTCTGCATTTGTAGGGCTGTCAACCCCCACTTACGTAAAATGTTCTGGCTTTCATTCAGTTTGTCAAGGTTCCTCCTTTTCTTTCTCATTCCCAAGATTCCCAGATAAAACAGGAAACATTGGGCTTCTAGCCATGAAAACTGTGAACAAGCTATTTGATTGAATTTTAATTAACATTTCCCATTCGTCAAGGAACAAACTTTTGAAATAATTCTTTCAAAATTTTGAGATAGAAATTAGTGACAATGTCTCTAAGACCAGAAAACTTTAACTTTGAACATTATAAAAACACACATTAATTTTATGTAATAAGGTTATTTTTTTAGATACGGTTCCATTACATTGTATAATTGAAGATGTAATTCTCATCCAGAATTTTGATGTTTATAAATTGTAGCACTTAATAAGTTAATAATTTGGGGCCAGATAAATCTGTTTACCTAGATTGCATGTTAGACAGCCTGATTGCCAGTATTTGGCCTGTGTACATGTCAGTCATCTGTGGAATTTAAGTCATGAGCTGTCTCACCGAGGTAGGTAGCATTGAATGAGAAGAGGAGGTATGGGGCCCCTAAAAATCCATTTTCTTCTCTGTCTTCATTTCGCCTCCTTGGCATCACTATAGGACTTTCACTTTCAGGTTTTACTGTGTAAGGGTCAGTATGAAAATGATAGCATCGAAGAAAACAAATATTCCTTCAAACAATTATGGCACAATATTTGTTCCTGGATTCATGCATTTGGAACTTCCATTCACTTTCATGGGAACTGTGTATGCAATCCTGACAGCAGAATTTGGCCCTTTATAAAAAAATTTATATTGTCGCATGGGAGAGAGACGTTGCTTTTTTTTTTTAAAACAATGTTTATTTTCTAAGTATTCTTAAGATCTTTTCAGCCGTGGTGTTAAGACTTGTATGTAGGAAAGAATTGGAGCTTTCGCAGTCTGAGATTTTTATTTTGGGTCTATCATGCAAGATCCAGTGTCACACTAGCAGTCTTATAAGACCCTGTTCTTCGAGTGCTTGCCCATGTCCATTCTGTATGAGGTATGTGCGCTCATCACATGCACCGGTGCTGGAAGTTTTTCCCTCAGCAGTATCTGTAAGGGATCGGCTCTGGCACCCTCTGGATTGGTGCCCGCATGGTGCAGTATTAGGGGTGCTGCTGGCTCCCCCCACTGTCAGTTCCGTCTTGCCACCAGTGACAGTGCTGGAACATATGCTGCTTCTGCTAGCGTTGATTCCTTCTCTGTTCTTGCAGACTTTGAAATCCTGTAAAATAGTTATACTAGTTAGTAGTTTTCTTAGTTACCCTTACTAGTAGTTCTCAAACTCTCCATTAGTCTGGAACGGGACCCAGCCGGGCTCGGGGCATGCCCAGGCTTTAAGACGGCCTATGTCCGTCACCAATCCCCATACTAGCTGCCTAAGATGCTTAGGCGAAGGGCACATAAGTGACTTGTGCCGTATCTGCAAGTCCTTCAAACCTAGGGCGAAGAATGAGCGTGATATCTAAGAGTGCTCCTAATGGAGTCAGCACTCACTCCGGCACCAAAGCAGCAGTTGGACTCTGCACCGAGCACTGCGCCTCTATGCGCAGTGCTCCCCTGGTGCCGTCCATGAAAAAGACTGGGAGGGGAAGATCTCCTACCTCCTGCAAGAGAAAGGAGAGGGCAGGGAGTGAGCCAGGACCCTTGTCGGGAAGCTCAACATTCCCCTTGGGAAGTTGGGACCCAGCTCAAGTCGGGCACTTCAGCCTGTCCCATGCCTTGCCTCCAACTCCAGACGGCAGTGCAGGCCCCGGTCAGCTTCCGGTACTGTTGATGCCAAAAGCCCTTCAAATAGCTCAGGAGATCCTGACACTCCCAATGCCACCCTCACCGGCTCCTGTGGTACCCCTGTCTCAGGGAAAACCTGCGTTGGGACCTATGCATGTGTCCTCACCAGTATCGTTCCCCATTGAAATGGACGTCCTGCCAGTGTTTGCCACGGCCATCATGCCTCTGGATGGGAGAGGCAGGCTCAGCGAAGCCGTCTTTGGTCCGCACACCAGAGGCATCGATCAAGGGACTTGAGGAATACTTTGCAAGTAGATTGGCACGGACCCTCTAAGGCACGCACCAAGCAGTAAGAACTCCGGGATGGTGGACCGATCGCAGGACAGTCTTGAAAGGGATTCTGTTCGACAGTCCCCCTCACTCCACCAAGTTGGTATTGGATGCCTCAGACCTCAGCTGGGGTGCACATCTCAGCGATCTCCAGACACAGGGGATTTTTGGTCCCTGGAGGAGGCGAAGTTGCACATAAATGTCAAAAAGCTCTGAGTAGTCCAGCTGGCATACAGAGTCCTCTTGCCCCACCTGTTGGGCAAGGTGGTACAAGTCCTGATGGACAACACAGTCTCGATGTTCTACATCAACAGACAAGGGGAAGTGTGCTCGTTGGCTCTCTGTCAAGCGGCACTCTGTCTATGGGACTTCTGCATCAGCCACAAAATCCATCTGGAAGCTTGTCATCTTCCCAGCGTCAGGAATACACTGGCAGACCAGCTCAGCAGGGACTTCTCCTCTCATCACAAGTAGTCGCTCCATCCAGAGGAAGCCTGCATGATCTTCTAAAAGTGGGGAACTCCCCAAGTGGACCTGTTTGCTACCAGATAGAACAGGAAATGCCACTGGTTTTGCCCTCAGCAAGGTCTGAGCAAGGTGTCCCTCTCCGATACCTTCCTCCTGTCGTGATCAGGGAGCCCATTGTACATGTTCCCTCTGATTCCAGTCACTAACAGGGTCCTGGCAAAGATCAAGAGAGACAAAGCGCAGGTTGTTGTGATTGCCCCAGTGTGGCCTTGACAACGTTGGTTCAGCACGCTTATGAGCTTGTCAGCGGTCCCTCCCTTGGACCTGCTGTCACAGGACCACGGCTGCTCCTACACCCTAACCTTGAGTCCCTCCACCTCTTGGTGTGGATGTTGCGTGGCTGAACCCGAAGGAACGGACCTGTTTGGAAGGAGTCCAACAGGTCCTCCTGGGGAGTAGGAAGCACTCAACCAGACTGATTTACTTGGCCAAATGGTTGAGGTTTTCCTGCTGGGTGTCCGAGCGTGGCATCTCTCCCTAGCTTTCTTCCATAGAGGCTGACCTGGACTACGTGCTCCATTTGAGGAACCAGGGCCTGGCACACTCTTCCATTAGAGCACATCTTGCAGCCATCTCCACTTTTCACCCACCGATCTAAGGACAGATGGTGTTTTCCCATGATTTGACTGTCAGATTCTTGAGAAGACTCAAGAGACTCTTCCTGCAGGTACGGACTCCTGTCCTGCAGTGGGATCTTAACTTGGTCTTCTCTAGGCTCACTGGCCCACCCTTTGAGCCGCTGAGTTCCTGCTCCCTTTCCTACCTGTTGTGGAAGGTTGCAGTCCTGGTGGCGATGATGTTGGTGAGATGGGTCTCTGAAATTAAAGCTTTGACCTCATAACTGCTGTGCACTGTCTTCTACAAAGATACAGTTCAGTTGTGGTTCAGCCCAGCCTTCCTGCCAAAGGTGGTCTCCACCTTCCATATTAACCAGGACATCTTCCTCCCAGTGTTCTGTCCCAGACCGCACAAGACCAGTGAGGAGAGGTGTCTTCATGCCCTGGACATCCGGAGAGTCGTGGTTTTTTACTTAGAACGTGCCAAGCCTTTCTGAAAATCAACTCAACTCTTCATCGCTAAAGCGGATAGGATGAAGCGGTGTCCCACAGAGGATTTCTAATTGGATTACCTCATGCATAAGGACCTGTTATGACCTGGCAGGGGTTCTGCCGACAATGATTGTCAGAGCCCACTTGACTAGAGTGCAGGTGTCTTTGGCAGCCTTCCTGGCACACATCGCTATCCAGGACTTCTGTAGAGCCTCAACGTGGTCCTCTGTTCACTATGGCATCGCTCAGCAGACCAGAGACGACACTGGGTTCAGCAGAGTTGTATTGTAATCTACATGTCTGTGAACTCTTATCTACCTCCAGGGGTACTGCTTGGGAGTCACCTACTATGGAATGGACATGAGCAAGCACTCGAAGAAGAAAAGACAGTTACCTTTTCCGTAACATGTTCTTCGAGATATGTTGCTCATGTCTATTCCACATCCCACCCTCCTTCCCCACTGTTGGAGTTTTGGGCAAGAAGGAACTGAGGATGGAGGGAGCCAGTAGTGCCCCTTATACCACGCCATGCTGGCACCACTCCAGAGGGTGCTAGAGCCGGACCTTATGGATACTGCTAAAGGAAAATTTTCTGGCACTACTGGCTGTGGCGCGCGCACACACATAATGGAATGGACGAGAGCAATGCATCTCAAAGAACACCCGTTACGGAAAAGTAACTGTCTTTTACTTATTTTTGTAGTACCAGTTACTGAAAAGTTTTCAGTTAGCTGGTACTATCAAAATAGATATTAGGTTTTATACCTTGTTTCCACTTACATAGATTAGCATAGCATCATATTTATGTCAATAGTGCATTACGTATAGTTTTATTGTATTAATATAGGTAGCATCACTTTGTGATGGAAGATTCATATATTTCTCAGGTGCAAACAACATCTTTGTCTCTCTATATGAAGGGAAGGGCACACTGAAAAAATGTAGTGCTGTGAATTGCAGTTAATACATGCAATTAATGCAAAAAAATTGATTAAAAATAGTTGCGAGTAATTGCAGTTTCAATAGTGCTATTAAACAAATACCAATTTACATTTATATTTTTGAATGTTTTTCTACATTTTCAGATATATCTGTTTCAATTACAACACAGAATACAAAGTATACAGTGCTCTCTTTATATTATTTTTATTACAAATATTTTCACTGTAAAAAAATCCAAAAACAAGTAATAGTATTTTTCAGTTCTTCTCATACAAAGACTGTCCTTCAATTTCTTTATCCTTAAAGTGCAACCTACAAATTTAGAATTATTTTTTTACATAACTTCACTCAAAAAAACCAAAACAATGTAAAAATTTAGAGCTTACAAGTCCATTCATTCTTCCCTCTTATTCAGCCAGTCGCTAAGACAAACATGTTTGTTTATATTAATAGGAGATAATTCTTCCCGCTTCTTACTTACAGTGTCACCTGGAAGTGAGAACAGATGTTCACATGGCACTGTTGTAGCCAGAGTTGCAGGGTATTGATGTGCCAGTTATTTTAAATATTTGTATGCCCTTTCATGCTTCGACTTGTAGGTTCTAAAGTTTTACATTGTTTTGTTTTTTCGTGCAGTTATGTATAAAAAAGTAATAATTCTACATTTGTAAAATGCGCTTTCATAATAGAGATTGTACTACAGTCGTATGAGGGGAACTGAAAAAAATACTATTTCTTTTGTTTACCTTTTTACTGTGAAAATATTTAGAATAAAAATAATATAAAGCCAGCACTGTACACTACTTTGTATTTTGTATTGTAATTGAAATTAATATGTTTGAAAATGTAGAAAGCATCCAAAATATCATAAATTTAAATTGGTATTCTATTATTGTTTATCAGAGCTATTAAAATTGTGATTAATTGTGACTATTTTTTTTTAATCTCACATTTAATTGTGATTTTTTTTAACTCATTTGACAGCCCTACAAAAATTATTTGGGATTTTGAGCCTATAGCTTGGGTGTGCTGAACTTCTCTTGCTGGTCTTTTTGGGAGTCACAAAATGCCCTTGTTGGTCAGCCTAGCATAAAAGTATGACTAGGACTCTGGGCACATTCCGCCCACATCTCATTTGAGTAAATGAACAATCAGGCCCCATCACAACATTGACACTTACATCTGATGACTTGGTCGCATATTTTGTGTATCAGTTAAGTTATTTTTCTGACCCTGTTGCCAAAAGGTCTAGTTAATAACAAAGCTCAGTCTCTAAAATGTCGGACATGATGATGGAAAAAGGGAAAATCACATGAGAGAGTTAACCACAACTTTTCCTGTGGGTCTTGCTATCAAAGAATATGCTGCTACTGGTTCATCAGTCAAACCCAAATTAAGAAGAATGCTGCTGCAGTCACTGCTTCTGCTGTTCTGCGTGTTGTTATTATGGGGCCATCCAATAAACACATGCTTAAACAACTTCAGTATTTGTAGTTATAACTGTGAACAATATTTTAAAAATCATTTTTGTCAAGCTTCTCTACATTCTCCCTTCCCAACCCTCTTCTTGAAATGCCAAGTAAAGCTTGGGAGCTTCTTACATTGTGAGGATAATGAATAAAAACATGACAGCGTTGCACATGTAGTGGAAGTGCACTAAGAGTTAATTTACCTATATGTTTCTAATTCTACTCCAAAAATAATTCTGGTATTTCAAAGAGACAGTAACAAACCTAAGCATCTCTGAGTCAAGGAGGGATAATAAAACGTAGTTAATCAAGTCTAGTGGAATGAAAGTAAAAAGTAAAAGGTGCTGATAATGATGTAAAAGTTCACCTCCATTGAAGTGTCACCCAACTTCACTCACCTTTTTAAAATACATGCTTATATTGTGAGTGAGAAGGGGGTTAATATACGATCTTTCCTGCTACGAAGATAGTGCAAATTACTTTTATTTTGCTAAGCCAGCCCCCAGTAACTACACCTCATTATTTCCTCCAAATATAAACTACTTGAAGTTACTATTAATTATTTCACAGATACTGTGTAATAGCATAAAGTCTGTACTAATTCCTCTATTAATGTTGCATTCCCTGCTCCATGCAATACTGATTTGGGACTGAAAAAACAAGAACTGAAAGAGGTTTTAGAAATAAATTTGTATAGAAGATTTAGGACAGTATTCATGTTTAAAATGTTGGAAAACTACTGAGAGAGAACATGTCAGACACACCCTGTCTAAAAGTCTGTAAACATGCTATGTGCATAACTTGTGTACATTAACGTACATCCAAGAGCTGAGATTTGCAGCACCATTCAATCAGACTTTTAAGTATCTTTTTAGTTAGAATACAATTCAGAAGATAGATCAGTGTACTTCAGAACTTCACCATTATGGTCAGAGATATAATGCCTGGATTTTGAGAAAATTTGGTTTTCTTCCATTTCTTTGACTTTTTATCTTGCTGGGTCAAAAACAGATTCTTTGGAGACAGTGTTCGTTTGTGCCCTGTTACATGTTAGACTGCATATGCTTAAAAGTGCTAGTCATTTTTGTTTAGAACTATAGTGTGCTTTTAAGACACTGCACTCCACAGCAATCCCAAGAGTATAGTGGAACTGTACTAGCCTTTAAGAGGATGCAGCACACACTACCTTCTTTTCAGCTATCTCTGTCTGCTATGGAGGTAGCAAAATCCTCATGAAGTCCTTGTACTTCATGAGAGGAAGACACACATTTTGCCCAGCCCCTGCTTATGTGCAAGGCTCCTTGAATTCTTCATTTCCATCCATCTCCAGATAGAAGTAGGGGTCTTTTTTTTTTAATCTGCCACTATTTCTCTAAAGCCATTTATTTAAGACGATTGCTCTTCAAAACATATATTCATAGATTCCAAGATAAAACGGACTATTGTGATCATCTAGTCTGACCTCCTGTGTAACTCAGGCATAGAACTTCCCCAAAATAATGCTAGAGCGTAGCTTTTAGAAGAGCATCCAGTCTTGATTTTAAAAATTGTCTGCTATGGAGAATCTTCTGTGACCTTTGATAAGTTGTTCCAATGGTTAATTACTCAATGTTAAAAATGTACACCTTAGTTCCAGGCTGAATTTGTCCAGCTTCAACTTCTAGTCATTGGATTGTGTTATCCTGAGGTTCTCAAACTGTGGGTTGGGACCCCAAAGTGGGTCATGACTCCATTTTAATGGAGTCTCCAGGGCTGGCATTAGATTTGCTGGGACCTGGGGCTAATGCCCCACCGCATGAGGCCAAAACCGAAGCCCTTGGGCTTCCACCCTGGGTGGTGGGGCTGAGGTTAAAGGCCCCGCCTGGGGCTGAATCTCTTGGGCTTTGGCTTTGGCCTCCCCACTCAGGGCAGTGGGACTTGGGTAGGCTCAGGCTTCGATCTTCCCTTCTGGGGTTGTGTAGTAAGTTTTGTTGTCAGAAGGGGGTCATGGTGCAATGAAGTTTGAGAACCCCTGTATTATACTTTTCTCTTCTAGACTGAAGAGCCCATTATCAAATGTTAGTAATTTATCAATATTTTTATTGAATTGTGGACACCAGAACTGGACACGGTATTCCAGCAGTGGTTGCATCAGGTGGTAAAATAACCTTTTTATCTTCTAAGGATCGCAGTATCCCTTTTGGCCATAGTATCACACTGGGAGTTCCTGTTCAGCTGATTATTCACCCCACCCTCAAATCTTTTTCAGAGTAACTGCTTCCTATCCTGTCAGTGTAGTATACATTCTTTGTGCATTTTTACATTTAACCATATTAAAACACTCAGTGTTAGCTTGCACCCAGCTTACCAAGGGATCCAGATCACGCTGAATCAGTGACCCGTCCTCTGTATTATTTAACCACACCCCTGATTTTTCTGTCATCTGCAAACTTTTCCAGTGATGATTTTATATTTTCTTCCAAGTCATTAATAAAAGTGTTAAATAATTTAGGGCCAAGAACCGGTCCTTGCAGGACCCCCCTAGAAACTCACCATTTCAATGATGATGCCCCCTTCACAATTATTTTTTGAGACCCATCAGTTAGCCAGCTTTTAATCCATTTAATGGGTGCCAATATAATTTTATATCTTTCTAGTTTTTTAAATCAATGTGTCATACTGGACCATAGACTTTTATCAAACAAACTTGTAATCTTATTAAAAAAATCATTAGTTTGACAGGATCTGTTTTCCACAAACCCATGTTGATTGGCATTAATTATATTGTACTCGTATAATTCTCATATCATCGGCTCCATTATCTTGCCCGGAACCAATGTCAGGTTGACAGGCCTGTAATTACCTGGGACATCCTATTTACTCTTGTTAAATATTGGTACAATATTTGCTTTTTTCCAGTCTTTTGGAACTTCCCTGGTGTTCCAAGACACACTGAATATCAATATTAATGGTCCTTCTACATTTAGGTAGTGAATTAATGGTCCAAATTCTCCACTGATATAAATTTGGTGCAGCTATCTCAGTAAACCTGCACCAGTATGCTTCAGAAGAGAATGTATCCCAAAATGCTGATTCTAGATAGATATTTTGAAGAAGGTGAGTTCTGAAAAATTTGAATATTTCTGCCACATTTGTCACTCCTGTGGTGCAAGCTGAAAATTCTAACGTTCAAGCCTCCTCACCAATTCCCAGAATTGTTGTAACAGCCATATCACATTTTGTTTCTCTCCGTCGCTCACTCCCCCTGCCATTAGTTTACCAAACCATCAGTAACTATTTATGTCATAATAGGACCTTTGTTATAGTAAATCGCTCAATATGAAATGAAAACTGAACTGTATTAGTTATATATCAATAGCTATGTGTTACTTTCTTTGTTTCTTGTTTTAATTAAATAGTCCAGTCCTTCTCAGTCCCTAGAGGGCTCTAGAAATGAAAAATGTGTTCTGCTGCACAGGTTATTCTAGCTACTAAAGAAGACTTGCTTATTCTTGTACAGTCTTGTTGTAGGAGTAGCTTTAAGGGGAGGAAAGGGTGAAGTATCTGCCAAAACAGAAGTCTTATAGCCCAAATTGTATTCGGGAAGCACCAGCCTTGAAAACAGGATACAAGAAAGAAATATGCCCATCTGGGTAACAATTGCCTAAAAGTCACTAGAAAAGTATCTACAGGGACTGGGGAAACAAGCTGACCAGTTAAAAATATTCCCAAAAGACTCCGTATGTCTTATTTCATTATACTTCTTTAGATGAGTTTTAATTGGTGTGTCTACTGTTATCAACACCAGGAAAGACCTTATTAACTTATGCTCAGTGTTGTGATTTCTGTCACAGCTTCTACATCTACAATTTGTTATGCACACCAATTTTAACAAATTTGCTACCATTTAATCAAAGACACATGCTCAGCCTGTGACACGTATGGATTGAAGTTGGAAGAATTGAATTTGAGCTCATCCAAGGAGAGGCGGCTCTAGACATTTTGCCGCCCCAAGCATGGAGGGTCTGCTGGTCCCGTGGCTTCGGCGAACCTCCCGCAGGCGTGCCTGTGGGAGGTCCGCCAAAGCCGCGGGACCAGCGGACCATCTGCAGGCAAGCCACCGAAGGCAGCCTGACTGCTGCCCTCGCGGCGACTGGTAGAGCACCCCCATTGCTTGCTGCCCCAGGCACATGCTTGGAGCGCTGGTGCCTGGAGCCGCCCCTGCATCCAAGTATTGTACTGTACCAAAGCTCCTATAGAAAGAGTTGTTTACTAACATGTCACTGCTTGGGAAATGGACAAACATGAATAACAGTACCTTGCTGCGCTGGCATAAACTCAAAAACTTGTTTGTTGTTCAGGACTTCTTTAGTTTACCAATTCTTGTGGCATGAAATCTGGGGTACATGGTTGACTCCCAGTTTTTCTTAGTCTTGCACCAAATAACTTAACAGTTACAATTCTTACAGGGTTAAAGTTGGTTTCGGCTTGCAGTGATATTGAACAGTATGCTGCTACTTAATAATTTGTTAGTGAAAAGAAGGAAGGGTGATTTTGTGATTGAGGCACAGGACTGGGAGCCAGGAGATTCACTTCCTGGCTCTGTGGCAGAGACTGTCTGACCTTTAGCAAATCATTTAATATTCCCGTAAACAGATAATTTCCCCACTAATAAAGGGATAATTATATTTGTCCCTAATACAGAGTGTTGTGAAACTTAATTCATTAACATTTGTATAGTGATTTGAGATTCTCAGGTGGAAGTGCTATATAAGGGCAAAGTATTTATTATTATTATTAGTAGTAGTATTAGTATTAGTATTACTATTCCTGTTCCAGGATAGAAAATGCAGTTGAGTAAAACCTCTTAAGTTCAATATTTCCTAAATTTTGATATTTCTGTCATAATGAAAGCTTGATATAGGCTGTTTTCCTCTAGCTTACTTTGTAACTTCCCTTTCTTTCTGCTCAAAAACATCAGTATCATGAGGTGAAATTGGTCCAAATGCTGTTTCTGACAATTACTAGTTAATATTACTATAGAGAAATGAAGAATAGTTAAGTATTTAGAGGAATTTGGGTATGAAAGGGGTATAGCTTTAGGACAATTCATGAAATAGTTGGTTCCTTTTAATACTAGGGCTCTTCCTCCCCTCATGAATTATTCATTTGACTGCTTTTGTTATAATGGACAGTGTTAAATCTGTGAGGCTGTTCTGAGATAGCTTTCCTTTGTTGAAATGCTGCATATCAGTAGCTGCCATTTGTTTTGGAAACCAATATATTTTGAAAACATTTTAAGAAAATGTTTCCCTGCCCTCTTTCTTGGTGCTCCCCTCACCTGTATTACAAAAATATGGCATTACAGGTGAGGAGGTCTTCCACTGAATACTTTAATTCTCATATTTAATGGTTAACTTAAATTACATGTAACCATGCCAAATTCATTATTTTTGTTTATATAAATGTGTGCTGGGGAAATATTGAAAAATATTGCTGCTTGTAAATAAATATATATAAAGTTTTTCTTAAAGATGACTCTTCTTGTAACAGTTTTTTCCCCAAGATGAACATAAAATAACATCCCAGCCCACAGAGAGATGGTATTCTTTGTGATATCTAATATCAGTCTTTCATACTTCAAGTATGGACTTTCCTAAGCAGAAATTCCAGTGCTAACGGTTAAGGATTTCCCCTGGCACTCCCCCTTCTGACTCTGACTTAAGTTTGTGAGTCTAGCAGGATACGTTAGGGACGGTCCCTGTGCAAAGTGGGGAATTCAAGGCTGGGGGCTGCAGGGTATTGTTGTGAATGGACAACAACATGTGCTCAAGTTCTTTCTGAAGAGGGTGATAAAAAGTGGCATTTCCTCCTAAACTGGTATGTGTGTTGCTGAAATGCCTTGAAGCAATAGATAAGGGAAGGAGAGGGGAGAGAGTTAAGCAGTGAGCAGATGGATGAACGATTAGATCATTTGGATTAGGAATGGGTTTTTTTTTTACACTGAACTCTCTTTTCTCATTCCTTTCTGATCAGATTCTCTATAGACGGAGAGAGTTGAAGCTGCTTAAAATAGAAAAAAGAAAAGTCGTAGCTGGATTTAGTTGCAAACTATGAGTACTGAACAAGACAAAGGTTAGAATTGGAAAGTATATGTGGTTTAGGAGAATCTGAATCATGCAGTATTACTTTCACTTTTTCTAGGCTTCTATTTCCTATGAACAAACCATAAGGGAGATAGAAGTTCTGATTTAGATAATGTCTTACAGTCTTTGGAATAATACATTCTGTTGAAGGGGGAGTTATTTACATAAACTATAGGCTTTGTGAACAGGCAGTGTTTAATGCTTTTTAACGTTAAGCAAGACCATTTGCTGTGGATGTCAGCTTTCTTTCTCCCCCCTTCCCTCAATATTATTCTTATATTTAAGGAGAAACTTTATGGAAAATGAAATCACTCATGGGAACCCCTCTTTTCCTTTTTCCTGTAGCTTAGCTCAGACCATTCTCTCTGAGCATGGTAGTGGTACAAAGTGTGTGGTCTTTCAGCTCTGACTAATGCATTTTGTGCTGTGTGACTAAAAATGCCTCATAGCCTGCCAGGGCTGACTGAGGGTTGTGGAATGTGGTGCCTTTTCTCTGTTTCTCTAGTGTTTTTTTGTTTTTGTTTTTCTTTCTTTCTTTTTTTTTTTCTTTCCAAAGTGTATAGGCAGCTTGTGGAGAAACCTGAAGATAGGGGGAAATGCTTATGTGTTGTGGAATGTGGCTTCCCTTGGGAGACCCCGGCCAGTCAGGCAGTGAGTGAGCAAAGTTGAAGAATGGAAAGGGGAGGGGGATTGGAGAGAGAGAGGAAGGAGGTGGGAACAGAGGGGCCCATTTCCCTTTTTTTCTGAAGCAGTGACAGCTGGTTCTGTCCTGACTCACATGACAAAGTGCTATGGAGACTAGTATTTAAGCTGAAGCCAGCTAGCAAAATGGTCAGCTGATTTTTTTTCAGGCTTTAGTCAGGTGATCAGCTGATGACTAATCATTTATCCAACTGAGAAGGTACTTCAGAACACAGGTAAGGGTGAACCTATCTACTCTGATGCAGATTTTGCACCAAAAAAAGTCTGGAAAATGGCTGTATTTGTTTTTAATCCTGACTGATTTTTGGCATACAACATATTCAGACAGTCTCTTTCAGTGCTACCACTTTTGCTGTTCAGACTTGTTCAGTATTGTTAAAATCTGTCTTTAATTATAATTCCTACAAAAACTTTTTTGGGAAAAAGACCTATTGTATGTTACTAGATATAGTTCTGGATATTGCATGAAAATTGCATGCTATTACATTTTTAATAACATTACTTGCTGTACTGCACGTTTGTCAGAAACTCGTATTTAGAGGGGAATTTCCAAATACTTGAAATTTGAATCATTAAAAAAAAATTACAGGAACAGTGCAACAATTTAGGAGAAAACTCCATTCCTTGTTAGGAGGATGGGTTTTTTATATATATTTGGGGTTGAATGCCTCTCTAGAAATAGCCAAGCATTTAAGCATGTAGTGAGAGTGTCTTTCCACCCATTTTGGAATACTGGAAAGCATCCTTGTTCCTTAGTTCCCTTATATGATGACTTAAAGGGAAAGCCTCTCATTCACTTCAGTGTCTCTAAAATGATGAATACAAATAGCTAAGTATGTGACAGATGAACAAGTCAATCTTGGGATGAATGCCTCGTGGGCTAGGTTTCTCTTGTGCTTTATATCTGAGTTCTGTTGGCCTTATGCATAGTTATTAGATTGTATTCCTTAAATTTTAAAGTTAACTGTATACAATGTCTTCTTTACTATTTCCCTCACTTTTTTTTTAAAAAAGTGTGTGCTGCACCATCGATCACACTTTTTTTGTTTTTTTAAGTTTAAGGGAAAACCCTTTACGAAGCCACCAGTCAGCTAGATTTCTCAAATATTTGGTGACTGCTTAGTGTACTTGCACCAGAATGCATCAAGTGTGAAATTGACTGCAAGCACCATTTAGCGTAGTGAATTTTCACACTGTATCAAAATTACAGAAACACCTGTGCTAAATACTTTGATCCCTTCCTTTAGTTTTTCATTCCTTATCTCATGGAGGTGACCAACCAATCAGTCAGTTGTGATATGAAACACATAATCAGATGGATTTGACATCTTAAATAATCAAACTGCAATGAGTTCTTCAATGTATTTTTTTTTACTTCAGTATTTAGAGTCTAGTATTTTAAGAATAGTCAAAATTGGTAGTACCTCCAAAACTGATTTAACAAAAGCCACTGAAGAGACGGGAGGGAGTGGAGTGATACACTACAGTTATGTGACAGATGGCTGTTATGATATCAGTGTGTTACGATATTCAGGAGTTATGTTATATGCCAATATGAACTCGATATATGCCAGATAACTTTTTTATGCTAACTAAGGACTACCACGTACCTTTCCAGTCCAAACCAGCAAGGAAAATGCCCAAATGAGTCTTAGGTACTTCCATGGGACTTGTGACAGGCTGCAAGATTGAAAGACATATGGGGAGATGTTTAAAGGCATGACAGTTAGGTGCCCTATGCCTACTTGGGCCTTTGAAAATCTCCCTGCACTGTCCTTCGGGTAAGAGAGACTTTGTTTTGTAGTTAATATTTCCATACTTTACTGGGGATCTTATTCTTATCTAACTATTTATTTTGTAATATTAGATCAGTTACCTACCTGAGGCAGGCACCATGTCCTGCCTGTGTTTTGAGTGCCTTGTAAGGTTGGAGAGGTATAACAACAAAGAGGGTTAAAATGATAATATTCCCAATTTCTCCTGATGTTGCCCATAAAAGTTGCTTTTATTTGTGAGAACCTGGCTGGGATAATGGAATCTGTTTGTGATGACACATGATGTTTGGATGCCTCAGAGAAACTAAAGTCTAATAACTGAGAAAGATGGTTTAGCATGGGGTAGTGGGTAATCATAAGAAGTGTCTTGGTGGTTCCATGTCCATTAACTATTAATCCCTAATGGAATTTTTGTGTCTCATATAAATGTAAAAGCGAGTCATCTTCTTCCCACCCAAAGCATATGGGAGTACAGCTACGTACTGCCTCCGCAGTGTTCCTAGTGCTATAGAAGTCCTACTGGATGTCAGTGAGGGTTTTGGGTGCCTAAGGAATCAGGCCCCATGTTTGAAAGTAGTCAAAGTTCGTATAACCAATTCTACCTCTGCTTAATCCTCACCAAAGTGATGTAAATTCTGTTAGACTTCATGTTCTCCTCCTTGGGGGAATTCCTGGCAGGTGGACTTGTCTGTAGGTTTTATGTGTTGGAGAAATTCTTTTGGCACACAGGTATAAGCAAGACTGCACATCGTTATATATGTGAATTGCATTAGTAACATAAGAACAGAAGTGCAAATCTAGAAATGGGTAAACATGAAGATATTTCAAAGGGTTAACAATTTCTTTTCCTTGCTGTATTTTCTTGTCTACTTGGCTTAAAGCTTGTTATTGTAGGTTGAATTTTGAACTATGCTATGTTTTTAATGTCCTGATTGTCCATAATCTCAGATTTGTTTGATTTGGGGGATGATAGCCTATCTTGCAACTGAGTAAAATTTAGGTACCACATCGTATAACTTTATTCATGTTTTAATATTAATGTGCGTGTCTGAAGAGAGCTATCCTCCTTGAAGTATTTCTGGTGAATGACATTCTTTAATCTTCTATTAAAACTAGAATAGAGCTTGTAAAATATTTTACCTTTATCTTGTGGTTTTGGACAGTTCAGTTTTCTGTAACCTATGTGTAATTATCATGGTTACTTTAGTTTAAAATTATTTGATTTTAAAAGAACTTGTTTAAAATTGAGAAACTGAGTCCGTATAAGTATATATACACACACATAGGAAGCTCTTGGTTTAGATTCAGATTAGAAGTAATGGAGAAAACAATGTTTAATAGCTGTATTGAGTAAGCATATAGTTTGGGTTGAAATAATTTCTTAATACCTTTCTATATGGAGAGATTAATTTTCATACGTAGAAGCAGTATAACATTTTTAATATAAAAAACCTCTTTATAGAGTCTCTCTCTACCTTTGGATGATTTGTTTTGGTTTCTGGTTATTATAACAGGTCAAGTACCTACTTCTGTTCATATTGTTCTCTAAATCTATCTTGGAGAATGTCTAATATAAAATGTATGCTCCTCAAGAGCCAGATCCTGTAATCATTGATTACAGTGGGAGCAAAACTGGTCTCTATGCATGTCTCTTTTGAGGGGGCAACTTCACCAGTTGTATTTGAAAGGAAAACTATAGTAATGTAGGGATGGATGATAAGCTCATTTTGATAAAATAAGAGTTAACTAAAATCCGTTGTCCGTTTCAGTTGAATGTTTATTTTAGTTAAAAAAAGTTTGGGTAACTTTTTACCATGATATTTGTGAAAAGTCTGCTTCTGCCTCTTTACTAGTTCCAGTATGAGCTGCAAACAGAAATACAAGAAATCTGGGTTGAAATTTCCATTCCAATTTTCTGGACTACCCAAAGAGTCAGGATCAGATATTTTGGTCCAATTTAGATAAACCTCTAAGCTTTGTTGTGTTTATCCAAAATGCATCAAACCTATTGGAGGCTTTCCTATCGCCACGAAATATTCTTATTTTTTAGTTTTTAAATTCCTTATAAAAAATACTTTGAACACACAAATCCATTTTCTTTAACTATTAATCCTGTTGGCTGTATTAATGTTAATTAAATGTGCTTAATTATTTTATCTTTTTCTTGGTATAGCTTCAAAAATAACTAGTAAAAGGGGAGTCAATCTAATTTTTTGACAAATAAGTATTTTGCCCTCTTTATGCCTTTGTGGAAGAAAATAGAATGCCATCTAGCGAAGTATTTGCATTACTGCAAAGTAAAAGCATTTCATTTTATTAAACTTACTTCTAAATTTACATTAAGAGGAAGGTTTGAAATGTAATATTTAAAATTAAGCCAAGAACTTTTAAAATTAGTGAGGATCTATGTTCTAGATTTCTAGTCAGTTTGGGGATTAAATCAGTGGCAGTTTTAGCAATTTAAATGTTCTTTGAATTTAATTTTTACCTCCTTTTTCCACAATGGTATGTATTATGTCAACATTTTCTATGGAAGTGTATCCTGCATGATCCTATAATATCCTAAATGGAGTATTGAGTTACATGTAAACTTTTATTAAAAATATATTTCACAATGAAAACTGGCACTTCCATACTAAAACAATAAAAGATGTCTTTTAAAGAAATCTGTTTATACCTATTGCTATACCGCATTACTACTCTTGTACCAAAATTAAGATTGATGCAAAAGTATACCAAAGGAATGTCTTTTAAGATAGATGGTAGAAGAACAAACAAATTTTTCAGTTATAAACTACCAAGAATGTACAGGACTGTAATGTATTGTACAGCCCTCTAAAGCTTTCTAACTGAACAGTTTTAAGTTAATGTTTAACACGAACATGTGTTAAACAATTTCTGGATTAATTTTGTTTTACTCCTTCAACATTTGAGAAGGGAAATACTTAACTAGCAAAATATAATTAGCAAAAGAAAGTTCTCTTCCTCACATCTACATTATGGGAGTAGGAGAAAGCTTCTGAAATGGTGATGAGCTCTGATATTTAATCATTGTTTATGACAAGCCATTAATTAGAAGTGAGAGACTGATTCCTGCCACAGCATGCTTATATTTCTATGGAAAGTACTCTTTGCACATCAGTTATGCAGTCAGGATACTCAGTTGAGTTTGGGAAGGAAAAAATGAAACTGAATTTAGTATTAATAAATCTTCATACTTCTGCAGCACCCTGGAGATGGAAATCTTAAACTTTCTGTAATGCTACTCCATTTGCATTGCTTGTATAGGATTTCTCTTTGTTCTCTTTCCATCATTTCCACCTGTCATGGTATGCAACACCTTGACACGAGTTACAGTAGTAACAACAACACTTAGCTTTTACATAGTGCTTTTCATCAGGAGATCTCAAAGCACTTTTGAAAAGAGGTCAGCGTAGTGTAGGCTGCTGTGGTTTATGTAAACTGAGGTAAAGGAGGACTGCACAAACCGCAACTCCACCAAACACATAAGGTGTGCTCCCAGTGTCTAAGTACTGTACACTAGGGCAATATAAATTGTCAGTGATAAAGACAAAAAGATGTAACAATGAACATATTTTCTGACCTGTATGCTCAGGGTTTCAACAATCATACACCCATTCCTCAAACTGCTTATCCTCTATGAAATGTTTGGGTTACTTGTAGTCTCTGGCACCCCTGATCTCAAACACTGTGTGACGTATAGAAATAACTGGCAAAAGTTAATATAATCTCACTGACATTTTGATAAGAAAGGAGATCAATATAATACTGTAAAAGACTTATCTTGGTGTGTCTATTTTTTTTAAGTATCATATAATAGAATTGTAGGACTGGAAGAGACGTTAAGAGGTCTTCTGTCCTGTCCCCTGCACTCATGGCAGACTAAGTATTATCTTCTAGACCATCCCTGATAGGTGTTTGTCTAACCAGCTCTTAAAATTCTCCATTGATGGAGATTCCACAACCTCCCTAGGCAATTTTATTCCAGTGCTTAACTACCCTGACAGGAAGTTTTTCCTAATGTCCAACCTTAAACCTCCCTGGCTGCAATTTAAGTCCATTGCTTCTTGTCCTATCTTCAGAGGTTAAAGAGAACAATTTTTCTCCTTCCTCATTGTAACAAACTTGTAATAATGCCCTAGGATGGGGGCATTATTGATTATCCTACACTTAATTTTCTTCAGTTAAAAGTGTATTAATGAAAATGGCCTACAAAAAAAGAAAATGATACTTCATATGCTATATAAAAAGAGTTGAAAAGCGCTATTTTTCCCTTGAACTTTTAAACAAACTACTGCAGTCATTGAGATATTATTTTCTCTTGCTTTCATTTCATATATTTCTTAGGATGCTTGGTTGAAATTTGTATCACTACTAACTACATAGCTGGCCTTCAGTGAAATACCATTGATTTCTGCTTTCAATGTAGTTCTGATTTATTTTGATCTGAGACTAATGTTTGATTTGAATAGGGAGATTCAGAAAATTCCCAGTACTCGGGATTGCAGAATTCCTCCACAAAATGAGATTTGTGTGTATGCATACATGCTCCATGCTTAATAATGTAAGGCTGAAGAAGTGTGTAAACGCAAATGAAAAAATTGTTGCAACTGAAATGGAGCAGCCCTTAGATATCAATATTTACTTCTATGCATTCAGACCACTGCTCATGTTATGGTAAAGTTCTGGCTCACCTTCTGACAAGGAATTTACTTCTAACTCTTTCTCTTTAAATGCTGGTAGTTTGTCAGAGTCAGATAATTTTCATTTTAATCTCTTTTTGAAGGAGAGAACAGGGAAACCCCCAAAATAGGGACACATTCTACATGTTGGAGCTGATTGAGATGACATCTTAATAGAGGTGATGAGAAACCTCGCACTTAGGACCCTTTTCTAAATCATGTTTCAAGTTTTTAATCAAGCTGAACATTTTGGAAATCATGCTCTTTATTGTTCCATTTAAACTTAATGACAGAAGAAACAATACAGTGTTGACATGTTAATATAGTTTGTTTAAATATAATATTCTGTATGCATACCACTTTTCAAGCTCTTGTTTACCTAAGGAACCTGTTTTATAGCAAATTTTCCATTTTGTTGCATTGGCAAGAACATTTTGTAACAAATTCTGAAATATGCAGGGATTCAGAATTTAAGATTTTTTTAAAAAATTATTTATTTATTTTGAGTGGGAAGAGGTGGGATTCCACTTTCTTCTCATTCTTACAATTCCTAAATACCTGGGAGCTCATTTGATGATACAGTTCAGGAGCATAAAAAATTAGTTCAAACATTTCATCTTCTGCTACTGTGTTTTAATAAGTTAATGAGTATGTCAGCCTGAAATTTGTGTACCTTCATCTGTGTAGTAAAAATTGTTGCTCTTACGCAAATAAGACAGGGCTGCTGCTCGCTGTTCAGGAGGTTCTTGGTGGGAATTGTTATTGTATAGCTTAATGTATGTGCTCTTGCTCTCTCATCAATCCATAGGAAGATGGCTCATGGTGAGAAGCCAGATCCCAAAATTGACTATGAAAATCTTCCCCAAAATGAGCAATTCTATTTAATTGCATTTTTAATGCATTTATGCTCAAACTGTGCTCCTGGATACGAATAGGGCTATATCAAACCAGTTAGAGATTGAAGAAAATAAGACAATTTATTCAATATTCAACCAGTTCAATTCATTGATTCACTTTGGATACTAAATTTAAAAAGGCACTTCGTTTGAATTTTGTATTGACCATTTTCACTAGTAGTAAATTATAAATATGAAATGTATGCCATGTCCAATTATACTTTAACAATTATTGCCCCTCGTCAACTTCCTCCTCAAAAAGCTCTCTCATTTAAACTATAATGTAAACTTCAGAGTTAAAGCGCTGCAATGTGAGATTTTGCATAATGTCAATTACTTTAGCATGCCAATGGGTATCTGATACAATATGAGGTGCCGAAACTAAGCATTTTCCCCTTTGACTTAAAGTAATCCTTTTACAATTGTTTATAAGGATCTTTTACTAATAAAGATAATGGATAGATTTTGTTCCAAGGTTTTCAGAAAAGACTTAGCCAAAGTAAAGAACTATTTCTTAGCAACAGGAATTCTGCTCAGCAAGTAAAATTGGATTCTTTACTAAAGATTAGGTGAATTGTTAATGTAAGCAGTTGTCATGCACAAAACTTCTTAATAGAGAACTTCAGTGTTAAATATGGATTGCTTTCATAAGTAAGTGTGTGTGTAAGTATACTATAAGCATATAGGTTACCAAAGAAACTGAATGTGCCTTTAAGGGAGGTAAAGTTTAAGCACTGTACTAAATAGCTAAATAGTTAAAGGTGTTACCAGGGAGGAGAATTATATTGAAAGACCTGTTGTTTGAAAGGGGAGGGGAGCAGGAAACCCTGCTGGTGTTAGAGGAGAATGGAATGTTTAAAAGAACGGGGTTTGTAATTTCCAGGATAAGGGCGGTTTCTGCAGTCTGGTAGAGCTGTGGGAAGCACTGACTCCATTAGACAGCCCACTCACAGGATATAACGGGGAAGTATGACCAAGTGGGTAGAGGTCACAAAAATGCTGCGTGGTACACTGGCTACAGACTTCTCGGGGGCCACTGTGGTTGTATATCCTGAATTTCCATCGCCTAATGCAGTAGGTTTGTAAAGAAGGGCGGATTGCAGGATGCTGGGTGTGTGGAGTGCGTAGGCAGCTGTTCTTAAACGACAGTGGGTGGAGATTACAGCATTTCATCTGCTTTTCCTCTGACACCTTTTAAAGATACAGCCCACAATGTTGTTCAGGGGTTTGTGCCAATTGCTGCTAGTAATCTTGCATTAAATCTAAAAACTTATAGTTTGCCTCTGTGTAAAAATAGAAGTAATTTATAAGCAAAAACTATAGGTTGTTGGAACATTAAATCTTAACTCCTATGCAGAAATGAAGTACTTCTGTTCTCAAATCCTTTCCATTGCAAATTAACTTATTCTGGTTTTATACATAAGTACTTTCTGGGGAAAAAAAGCTTTAAAAGTAACATGTTGGGGTAAGATTTATCCCTTTTTAGTTTCATTCAAAACTTCACAAATGATCTTTTTCTCCTTTTCAGTTTTCTTCTCTGTGTCTTGGTGCAGTTAAGAGAGGATTCTGTGTTCAGTATTTTTTAAAGTATTTGTCTCAAAAATGGTAAACAGCTTGTTCTTACTAATGTCTCTTTTTTTTCTCCCCTGAAGCACATAGCATTTCTCATTTTAAAGGAGTAACAGGAATTTGCTTCTAACTAGAGGAAATAATCTTCCTATTTAAAACACTTTCCAGATATAAGTTTACCCAATATTGTTGTTTGTCTGCTGTTCATTATTTTTGATCTCTAAAATATTTGAAAGCTGTATTAGAAACTAATAACAGAGTGTTTTATCCATTATTTCTGTATCACTGAAGTGTTTGCAATGCACCATGGATTTGAGAAAAGTGAAACTAGGAATACAAATGATTCTGTATTTTGTTTTTTAATAATAGTTCACTCAAGTCTATCAAAATGGAGAATAAAGTCCATTTAGCCAGCTACTAGGCAGGCAACCTGAATAGCTGCCAACTTATAAATGTTAATGCATATCATGATCTCTCTTGAGTAATAATGGATGAGAGTTTATGCACAAGGGGAGAGGGAGGGTATTCTAACAACTCCTGTTGAACTTGTACTGTGTATTTTTTGGGAAGCACATATTTTAAATACGTGTATGTTATAACTAGTAAGTTGTGTTAATGCTAGAAGCTGTTGGTGAATCCACACTTATTTTTCTATGAAAAAATGTAAAACAAAATAAAAAACGTAGAGATGGATTTTTTTTCTTGATTGTACACTCTGATCCCTTGCTGTTTTCTGTGAAACCTGTACGTTTCCCACCTTTCCTGAAATTCAGGGGGGAAGTGTACAAAGAGTATATGCCTGAAGTTTGATTTCATATTAATACTCCTGTTGAAGTATTAAAATGGCTGATCTAAATCTAAGATTACAGAATAGCATGGCATTTTTGTAGGATTTAGTTTATTTTAGTAAATCTTGTTTTGTGTGTGTGGTTTTCCAGTAGGTAGCCTGCTGCTTCTTTGGGAAGGCAGTGAAAGAGTCACTTTTTAAGAGAGGAACTTGTACAAGTAATAGGAAACTTACTTCTGAGGTGGAGCAAGTCAGACTTTCTTACTTGAGCAGGGCATGGTTGCCAAAGAGTTTATGACAAAGGACAAAATTGTACCTAAGTCTTTTGTACTCTGACAATGAATTGCCATTTCTTTGACATTTGGAAAAGGAAAGTGGTAACCATTTATAATATGAGTTGAGATATCCAATATGTAATTTGAGTGTCACTAAATTTTCATCAGGCTCCTAAATATTCTTAGTTTCCATATAGCAGCAAAAACTTTGAAAGCTATTGATGAGTATTGGAAATATACAAATGCTGTGAAATGACTAGACATTTCACAAAATACACCATTACTTTTTAGATACTAAAATAAACATTCATCATTTAGGTGAGATTGCAAAACTCATAGAGGTTGTTGTATTTGTGTAGGAGTAACGTCATACAGTAAACCTAAAATCTGAGCTGACTGAAGCTAAGCAATCGTTACTGGCTATAGACATTGTTTTAGCGAAATAATATTCTGTTGGACATGGGGATTTCAGATATATTACAGCTAACTAGGGAACAGTATTACATTTAAACATTAGGATAAGCTTGTTTTAATAATTTAGTGAACATACATATTTAAAGAGAAGACTTTTATGGTGGTAGACTGTATGTCCAGCATTCTTTCAAGAATGTCTAATATATGTTGGAAACAAATCCCAGTGCAGTGAAATCTCTAGAGGTATCGTCTGCACTGAAAGCAAAAGATTCTTGAAGTGCTGGGATATATTTTGCCTATATAACTAACTGACTTTAGTTCACCTCCGTTGTTAGAAAATAAATGACAAGGAGGATGGAAATAGAAATATATTTTAGTTAGAGGCATGGGTTGTGAGTGGGGTCGTGTTTTATAAATTGTGTGCCTTCAGGATTGTTGATATGGGTGAATGCTATGTATTACCTTGATGCATTTTACTTTAACTTGTATGTCTGCTATTCAAAGGCTTAACAACCGTTATGCCTGGAACTGCCTGACTTAAGTTTTTATACCTGGGGGTAGAGTCTATGGACAATATTGAATAAACTAGCATCCGTAGGGGTTGTCTAAGGTGGCAGTGTTCAAACTACCAGCCAAATTAATGCTTCAGAGGATTTGTATTATTTTGGTGTGCTGTCTCCAAAGGTTTAAAGACCTTGGGGGCGGGGGGGATAGCTCAGTGCTTTGAGCATTGGTCTGCTAAACCCAGGGTTGAGTTCAATCCTTGAGGGGGCCACTTACGGATCTGGGGCAAAAATCAGTACTTGGTCCTGCTAGTGAAGGCAGGGGGCTGGACTCGATGACCTTTCAAGGTCCCTTCCAGTTCTAGGTGATAGGTATATCTCCAATTATTTATTTATTTTAGTTACGACTATTCATTTATCCTGAAATACAGTAAACTAGGAATATTGCAGAGGGATGTAATTAGGCATTTTTCCCTCTGTTTTGTTTTGACTTTTTACCATCAGTGATATTACTTTGACCAGGGACACCAAGCTAGACAAGGAGAATGGTGACTACATGGTGGGGGGAAAAAACAGAAAATAATATAGTCATTGTTTTACTCCGAATTTATACATTATTCCACAGTTTTATTTTCCGATTAGACAGCTACACAACTTTTTCACATCTCTTGTATAGTTGTATATTTTCGGTAACCTCTTAGATTTTAATTTCATATATATTTATTGGATGAAATGAGAAAGTTATATTAAATGTTGTGGCTTTGTTAACTTTGAAGAACAAGTAAGATCTTGTTCAGTAATACAATTCAAGGTAATGCAATCCAATATTTTTGCAGATATCCCTTTTTATCATTCATCTTAAAATATGGATCTTTATAGCATTGTAGGTAGCACCTCTGGGACAGCCAGTAACATTTTCAAACTAATACTTTGGTTTCAAAGCCCAGTGCTTGCCACTTTATCAAACTTGACACAAAGTCAGTTTCTTTAGCCACTGCAATCATGCTCAAATCTCAGTGAAGTTCCCACTGTCACCAGAGGATTCAAATGTTGTACCTAGATAAAGGTACTTTAGTGGTAACCTTAAGCCAAACCTTCATCCAGTAAGATTGGGCTCATCCGTGGTGGGGTGTTTCTTCCTTATTTGCTATATGATGACGATCTATGTCTCTAAAACTCTTCCCCTTGTGTGCGCCTTGTAGAGACCCACTCACTTTCGAAGTATTGAAGAAAGAGCAAATGGAATCCAACTATAGCACACAGGACTCATGCCTACCAGGTGGGAATGACCAGTTGCCCTGAACAAAACACATTGCCACCCCTACAGTCACCCTTTAACACAATTGCTTTAAGATTCAAAATCAATGAACTGATGCATTTTACTCCACTGAGCCAACAGCTAATGCTACCTGATAATCCATGCAAATTGCACTCAAGGAAAGTTGTCAGTTAAGTGAGTGGGAAGCAGGTCTTCATGACCCCATTAGGCTAAACCTTGTACATGTAAGTGAGCATTGCCATCCGAAGACTTTAAATATGCCCAAATAATCAAATCCACTGGCTTCAAAGTTGCCCTCTGTAAGAAGTGGAATTGGGGGCAGGAAATGCTTGGTAAAACAGTAAGTGTTCCCTCTTCCCACCCATCCCTATCTTCCCCCACCCCTCGGGCAGAAACCACCTTTGGGCAAGTGAGATCCTTGTTTGAAGCTGAGATCCCATTATCAATTATTTTCCCATTTCATGCACACATGCTGGTGTACTGTTGCTGATGAGTGGGCTATATTTTTCATTTCTTGCAAGGGAAAGAACTGATATATTTTTTGTTTTAATAAGAAAGAAAATGCAAATATATGGACACTGCAAACTTGAGCACCATAATTTGACAGTATCTCTTTAACAGTTGCGAATTCTACAGAGCCTTTTAACCCTTGACATTCTATGCCTCACTATGTCCTAAGTCACATCTTTCAAGGGTAGATCTGTGCTTTACAAAGTAGCACTCAGATATGCATGGATCCACACACAAGTGGCTTTTTCTATGTACTCTTGGGTGTAAATACAGTGTAGGGCTGTCGGTTTAAAAAATTAAGTTATATATTTCTAAACAAGTTAATTGGATAGGAAATAGTGTTTATATATGGAGCCAACAAACTAGGCATTTTTCATACACATACTGTTAGAGGAAGCAAAACTATATTTTCAGAAAAGTTGGGTTGAGCAGTGCTTAGCCATGGGTCTTTTAAATGTATTGGTATTGTATTGTTGTGACAGAATTTTTCATAACTTCTCTTCTTGTATTAAGCAATATAGTTCTTTAGCTATAGTAAACTTCAGACTTCTTCCTTTTTTAAAATAAAATCTTTACTAAACTTTATGAAAGACACAAAAAATACAAAAAGATGTTGAGATAGATAATGAACGAAGAACTCATGCATAATGTACAGTACCCCGATGGAACCCGAAGGAAAGAAGTAAGGCACAGTATATTACTGTACATACAGGGTACTTTGAACGTGAAATTCAGGTGATTGCAGATATTGAGGAACAATTCCATCTTGTCATGCCTCAGGGAATAACATTCTCAGATTTTCAGTTCAAGAAATTAAGACTTTAAGACCGAGCACTAAGTTTTATGCAGTTTCAGCCCTAACCTGCTTGGACTGTCAATAGTTGGAAGAGGAAGAGATCTGCCATCCCATGTCATTTCTCAGTATACAGAGATGTACACAGAATTACTGCCGGTTGTATATTCTAAACTTTTTGTTTAGATCATTAAAGAACAAATTTGACTAAATTGCGTAATTTGTGTCCTCTTAAATCATTTTAGAGATTTGGGTATTATTTGGTTTTGATACACTTGTTTACAGTGTTGTGTTGGTTAGGATTCCACATAAACAAAATGCAAACATTATTGCTAGTACTCACAGTGCTGCTGCATACTTGCGGTTTAGCTTTTGCCAAATATTTCAATGTATAGCCACAGACTCGGTCTGGGTGGCATAATCAAAAACAAAGTCTTTCTGTTTCTATGATGACTTGTTTTTTAAATTAGGAGCATCACTGTATCATTTGAGAGTGGTGTCTGTGACTTTTATATCCCAAAGTGGCAAAGTACCACATCAATAAACAGATCTGAATGTATCTTCTTAGTTATAAGAACCCCACAATATGATTGCCAACTTACAAGAGGCATGGAAAAGACCATCTCTGCCCCAAGAAGCACCAACAGGCACAGATAAGACTTACTGCAACCAAGAGGACGCATTGACTTGATTTTGGGTTGTTTACTTTATCATTACTCTTTCCCTTTCTCTCTTTCACTTACTTGCATTTAATGTTGAGGTAGAGAAGGCATTTGACACATGAGTTAGTCTGTATGGACCTCACTAACCAATATGAGTCAAATGCTTTCTCCATTCATCTCAAATAAAGGGAGGCATATCATAACAGGGTACAAAACGTATCTTTCAACTTAGGAATTCTCCTGGAACATGCTTAAAATAAAAGTTCAAAATAAGTTTTGCAAATGTATTTTGGTACTTGTATTTGCACTCCTGCCCAACAACCCCCCAAAATCATCATAGTAATCAGAGTGCCTTTTAAAGTTAACAGTTAAAATGTATGGAAAAGGGTAAGTGGTGGTGTTTACACAGCAAATATTGTATTCTTGAATTTTGAAATAGAATTTTTTACATTGAATTGAGTTTAATAATAAATTGTGTTCTTGAGTTCTATTGTGGATTTCCCCCCCAGTTTCCCATCATGTAATGGGAGAAAATAGATGTACATTTATAGATTTTCATTATGCTCCCATGTGATCTGTGCACCCTTTCAAATTCAATTTCTATTGCATTTGACAGTGGAATTTCTCATTGCATTTTCTTGAAGTATTTCAGAAATAGTAGAAAGTAAAGCATATGTGATTTGTAAGAAACTGGAACAGAATTTGAGTTTTGAATCTGACATGAGTACATAAAATGTCTTAAATTGCTGAGGTAAGTAGCTATTGGTAACATAGGACCTGATCCAAAGCCTATGAAGTCAATAGGAGCCTTTCAGTTGACTTCAACAAGCTTTGGATTAGACTGATGATTTGGTAAGCAAACGAAGGCATCGTTATTCATTTAACTCAAATGCAGCCTTATGCTTTAAACCTGTTTTTATTGATAAAGGAGAGTGTTAGCTTTAATAGCAGGCTCTTCAGTTTTTAAAAGTACTGTTTGTACTTGGCACCAAGACAGTTGACAGAGATAGACAGCAGTGCCTCCTTTTTTTTTTTCTTTTTTTTTTTTTAACAGCCAGTTTGAAGTCCAGTACCTCAAAGAGTGCGGAGGCTGTTGTGCGAGATAATTGCAATTTAATACTTTTCTGGGTCCTGGAATGGGACTCGAACTTAAAAAGCTTTCTCTCCAGTGGGTAGAATACTACTATTCTGAGATATACTAACACAGATTGATGGAGCTACTGAAACTATTCTGTATGTACAGGAAGCACTATTTTTATTAGTCTACATTTTGCAAAAATGGGAACTGCTTTATGATTTGACTTTGGTGCTGGTTGACATGCTTGCATGCACTTTACCAAACAGTATATATTTTGTTGGGAGCTACCATTCCTCAGTTGTGAATGAAAAATAGCCATCAGAAAGTTAAATGTTTGGCTTATGCATAGCAGTTGTGGAATAATTCAATTGGAGACCTAAACAGTGCTGTGGTGATACAAATTCCACAACAGGAAAAATATTGACCATCGTTGAACTTCGGAGATAATAAAGATGCTGGTTTACTCCTGAATGAGAGAGGTACGGTGTCTTCTATGGATGCATTTTGGCTGTTTACACTGGTCTACAAATTAAAACTGTCCCCTGAGTCACTGGTGAAAGTTGTTAGAAATTATCAATATTTCCCCCAATTTTTTGGTGTGGATGTGGCCTCCCTCAAATGAGTTTTTAAGCCATGGCTTAAAGAAACTTCTTTTGACAATGAAAGTATTGTCAGCTAGAGCTCAAACGCTAAACTTTTTTGTGGAACGTTAAGAAGTTTGTGGTCTGTCTAGAGTCCTCAAGCTTCCCTGAGTCCTGGTAAAGAAATGATTTTGCATTAGACTCATTGCTTGATTATCTTCTGGTGATGGACCGAAGTCAGGTGTGCATGCTGATTCTTTTAGATCTCTAAGCATCCTTTGATGATATTGACCACAAACTGATGGTGCACTTCCTAAAGACCCTTCCAGGGAAGACGGCTGGAGAGTGCTTCTATTATTTATTTTTTTGAGAGATTCCAGAGAGTGGCGTGTGTTGACTGCATATCAGCTGCAGGTGTTCTATTGTAGTGGTGACGTTCTGTGTTCTTTTGTCAACCCTCCATGTATTGTGTATGTGAGATGAGATTGTGAGGCATTTTTGGCTATGATGCTTCCTGTACCTTCATGACATATCTTCCTATGTCTCTCACCAGACCTAGATAATAATTTCCCTCTGCCTGGCAACATTTGGGCCTTAGGTGGGAGTGAACTGGTGAAACTCAGTCCTCCTAAGACTGAAGTGATGCTGGAAGGAAGAATATGGACCGGTTAGCAAGGACAGTGTCTGCCCCATAAATTGAATGTCAGTCCATCTTTGGTCAAGACAGTTTATATGCTGCGGATTGTCCTGAATCCCCAGGTAATGTTGCTTATAAACCTTCTTGACCAAAGGTGCGCAAACATTCAATTTACTGGGCAGATACCATCCCTGACACCTTCAAATTGCCACAGTCATCTGTGCATTCATGACATTTTAGTTTTGTAATGTTGTATCATAATTTACTGGTTACTGTTGAAGGCCAGTTTCTCAGCTGGTGTATACTGATGTAAATAAACTTCAACAGAGCAATGCCAGTTTACACCAACTGAGATCTGGCTTTTCAGCTATTGCACAGCGGCCACTTCCACTAAGTTTGGTGTCAGTCTTAGGAAATGTGTGTATAACATCTATACTCTAGGCTGCACTAGCTCCCTGTTTGTTTACAAATGCAATTTAGGGTATTGATTTTGATCCCTGTGTAGTTTGGACCTTGCGAGACCCTCCTTTTCTCTCCCTCCCATCATATCCCCTCAAGGTAATTGAAACAGCAGTGGTGCTTCATTAAAAGTTCTGATATAAATGTCTCTCTGGAATTGGGCCTTTATATTACAGGGCCCTCGACTCTGGAACTTGCCCCCCTCTGGAACTTGCCCCCACAAATTACGCAATTTAGTCAAATTTGGTTCTTCAGCCTGCTGACCTCCAGAGTACACTTTTTTTACACAGATTTTTTGCTTGAGCATATGAGAGAGCATGATTGAAGAAACGCATATGGAACTGTTTGAAGAGAGGAGTCAATTTAGACTGACTTTCTTTTAATGTAGTATATTCACTTAGAGCTTGTTTGATAAGCACAGTTTTATAAACCGAACATAAATGTGTGCACAACGTGTGTAAAACACTATCTAATGTTTTGCCTAGAGCAGTAATACTCAGACTGAGGCTCAGGAACCACAAGTGGCTCTTCAGTGCGTCTCCTGCAGCTCTTTGCAGCACATTATATTAAAATACTGTGTGATTTTAGTTACTAACCAATCAGAATGCTTTTGCTATGTTATTAACCAATTGTAGAAAACTTGGTCAGTCATTTTGCTGTGAGAATCTCTCGCACATGCACAGAGAGAGAGAGAGAGTAGATGAAACAATGAATTCACACTATTGTGGCTCTTTTGGATAATGTTTATCACCAGTTTGGCTCCTGAACCACTGAGGTCTGAGTATCACTGGCCTAGAGTGTTTCTTTCATTATAATTCAGGTCTCAAAGTAGTATATCTGGAAAGAACCTATTATAGCTCAAATAGACTTGTCTTTACAAAACACTAGTAAACAAAACCAAAAAACATCAGAATACTTCTGCTTAACTGTTTGAATTGAAAATACAATATGGAAGACACACAAAGAGTAGAGGGGAAGAGAACTTCCTCTTATCCATCATTTTGCCTGTTTATTTTTAGGACACTGCATTTAGGTTAAACAAAACTTTCCCCATATTATAAGCTTAAAAGGCAAATATTTCAACATTCTAGAATACTGAAATCTTAATAAGTCATTAAAAAATAGTTTCCTACATTAATGGAAAGAAAAAAATGCAGCCTAAAGTTTGGTTTAATTTCTTGGCTGTCTACTGTATGTTGATGGTGCTTTTTGAGTTTTTTCTGTTGCAAAAACAGTACTTGTCCTTTTTTAAAAAAAGAGGTTTCACATTTTGAGGCTCACTATATCTTTTGGTATCTCAAATTTAAAAGTAAATAGTAATCAGTTTTACCCCAGTATTATAAGAGCTAAAATTCTAAAATGGTCTTTTCAGGATTTCATCACTCCCAAAGAAAAAGACCAAGCCAAAGGATTATTGAGCATTTTCTGTTTTGTGTACTTCATTAAACAGATTATCTCCATTAGAATGACAAGCTGTCTGCTCTGAAGTTGTAAAACCTGTACTCCACATAGCTTCACTTGCAAGCTAGTCTTGAGTGCTCTGATCAAAATGCTAATGGCAAGATGAAATGCAGCCCTGTGTTTTCCCTTCATTGCCAGTAGTAGTACTTTTACTTCAAGTGTGGGGCAAAAGGGCATCTACCAGAATGTCAAGCATGCTCCTGTTCATACAGGTCAACCTGTAAAAGAAAAAAATTAAAAGGAAGGAGGGAGATATTGAAAAATTCAGCTCCTGCGAATTTGTTTTATATTGATTAACATAATTGCTACATCTTATGGCAGAAACTTTGTATGAAAAGGCATTAATTGTAATTAATTTTTAGTCTATCCGACATATTTGATGGTAGCTCTGATTCATGCTATTATATTCTCTCTTCCTTTACCCACAGCAAAACAAACTTAATTTGATTCATAGCCTCAGAAAAAAAACAACTTGAAATTACTCACATGGTTATGATTCAGCTTGACATGGAATCCTGTCCTTCTCTATCCTCCCCTTCTCCCACCCAAACCACCTCCATCCTTACCCACAATATATTTGTCATTGCAGTCTAAAAACGTGAGTGGCACTTTAAAAACAGGGTAAAAGAAATCCTTTTCCAAAATGCTGTATAACTTATGTCTACATGCATTTAACAAGCTTTTCCCTGTGCTAAGTGATATGGAGGCAGTAGCAGTATTCTGTTTGTGTGTTAAAGTAACATGAAAAGCAGTACTGTATTATAGTCTGGAGATTTACCTGGTTTTAGAAGTAGGCACAGGTAAAGCAGCTTGCAGTACTGTATAAATATGCAGCTATTCTCACATTTATAAAGCTGATATTTCAGAAAAGGAAATATGGTTATTTTAAAGGGGATCCTGTCTCATGGGGATTAGTGATTTTAAACAAAAACAAACAATAAGAATGTGTCTTTCACTAGGGAAAAGTAGAAAAAATAGTTAAGATTATTTGTTACAATCTAAGTTTTAAAACTTTTTTTTTGAAATGTGAAAGCTGTCCTATCATGAATTTATAGACGTATGCCCTGTTTCCTACAACATGCACCAGATATTCTTTTCCTCTAGATGATCATCACATTGTTGAACCCTATCCACGACTGGGAGTGTGAACATTAAGCCCTGATCCTAGCAACCATCACCAAAGTTATCTGAGTGCCTTCCATTTAAAACCAACAGCAATAGTTCACATTAGTTACAATATGAGCTGAAAGTAGAATTTAGCCAAAGCTGCAATGAATGGCTTTGTGGTAGGTGAGATACAAAAAATTATTAAAAGTACTATTTTACATGAATCCGGGTTTTGCTATTCACAGGTGCTGAGCACCCACAACTCTGGTTGAGATCAGTAGTTCAAGGCCTCTGAAAATTGAGCCCTACAGACATATAGCAATAAGCTCTAGAGACTTCATTCATGTTGATGCTATTTACCAGTCATCGTGTGTACAACATCTTGCACAAGTTGGAGGGAAAGGAAATTAGCCAGGAATACTGGGATATCCTCATACTCTTCAATGAAGACTGAAATGCTGCCACCATAAACTTACTGTCACTGGGATGAGTGTATGGGTATCCAGGACTTTCTTTTGTAACAGCAGGATCTGCAGTGCAAGCATCAACCACCTGATGTTTCAGATGTCAGGCTTTTTTTTAAATGGCATGTATATAATAGAGCCACAGATTCCTCAACCAAATGTTAGTTTGCATGAGAGGCACAACGTGTGTTCCAGTTGATTCAGCCTGAGACTGAGAGCCAAGGACTTCTGAGTTTTAATCCAGGTCTACCACTAACTTTCTCCCTTGGTCTCAGTTTCTCCATTTTTAAAAGGAGGCTAAAGATATCTATTTCATAGAGATATTGGGAAGATTAATTAGTTAATAAGCAGTTGGAGGTATAAATTAGCTCTCATCTTTTTGTGTGTGTGTTCTTTGACTGACTTTTCTTGTCAGATAATTCCCAAACCAACATATTTACATTTTCTATGTAAATACCATACATACCAAATACTACTATGGAATATTTTGGTTTTGTGTCATCTGAGTCACATATTCTTCATCCTCAAAAAAATTAAAAATAAAGATTGGTTATTTAATTTCTTATGAACTTTACATAAAAATATTCCAGCTATGAAACATATTTTTATGTGAAGAATCTCATAATAAATGTTATGGGGCAAGGCAGAGAAATAATCCAGATTTTTTTAAAGGAGCTTCTTCAGGTAAATCTATTACCCTAGATCTCTTCTGAAAATGAACTGAGATTATAATCTGGGATTATTGACTAGGTAAAACATCTGTAAAAATCTGTCCCTTTTTACTTCTTATGTTGTTATGCACTTGGCTTTAAAGAAGATGGAGGTACCTGTTAGCAGATATAGAAGGAGTCTTAAGTTTTTCAGTAAATTAACTTGGTATTGCCTTGTTCTACTTAATATTTGCCCGAATAAAGCTCATTGTAGGATTTGGGCCACAATATAGAATATACTGGTAGTTTTGCAACATGAATATAAAAAACTCAAGTTATAAAATACATGGAATTAAAATAAATTTTCCTTCATTTTTCACAAATGGCAGTCAGTAAAAGATCTCGGGTATTTGTGGGAAAATTTCAAAATGACTAAATGTACAGTATGTGGTGGTGTCATAGCCATGTATGTCCCAGGATATTAAAAACAAGGTTGATGAAGTAATATCTTTTTTTGGGCCAACTTCTCTTGGTGAGAGAGACAAGCTTTCGGAGCTACACAGAGCAGAAGTTGGTCCAATAAAAGATATTACCTCACCCACCTTGAATATAAAGTATTATTTGCTGTGTATTGCAAATCTTATTAGATAGACTGATTCCTATTTAAAAACATTAGGTGTCTTTTGTTATCCAAATGCTTCACCACTAGTTTGGGTGAGGGTGAGGGGTTAATAGAAAGATTTTCTAGGATAGAATTTTGGCATTTGGGGATTTAATATTTTGCTGGAAATATACCAAGCAGCTTTTAACATTGGATTAATTATCCTCTGTTGAAATACATTTTAGTACTCAACTGCGGTGCCTACCCAAATAGATAGCTAAATGTGGCTTGAGGGCTACATAATAAATGTAGTTCCTAGGTAGAGGACTTGGTGAAGAGCAGTGGTGGCCAGCCTGTGGCTCCGGAGCTGCATGCGGATCTTCAGAGGTTAATATGTGGCTCCTTGTACAGGCACCGACTCTGAGGCTGAAGCTGCAGATACTAACTTTCCAATGTGCTGTGGAGGTGCTCTCTGCTCAACCCCTTGCTCTGCCCCAGGTCCTGCCACGACTCCACCCCTTCCCCCAAGGCCCCTTCCCCAGACCCTGCCATGTCCTCCCCTCTGCCCCCTCCCCACCAGAGCCTCCTGCGCACTGCAAAACATCTGATTGCAGCGGGCGGGAGAGTGGGGAGGGAGGGGGAGGCACTGATTGGTGGGGCTGCTGCTGAGCAGGAGGGGCTGGAATGGGGTAGCGGATGGGGGGCTGCTGATGTATGACTGTGGCTCTTTGGCAATGTTCATTGGTAAAGTCTGGCTCCTTTTCAGGCTCAGGTTGGCTACCCCTGGTGAAGAGTGTTACATTCAGAAAAACTTGGGTTAATTTTCTAAGGGATTTAGTAGATTGAAAAAAATAATTATGATAATCCCTGTATTCTTAGAAGTTCCTTGTAATTATAGGTTTACACTGAGGCAAACGTTCTTCAAAAAAGTATGTTGTTCTGGTCTGGGCAGCGGTTCCTGACAGATGATGTTGACATACTGATGTTTTCTGCTATAGAATATGGGCCTTCTTTTTCACCTGGAGGAACAGCTCTTTTAGATATCCAGAGTATGCCGGAGAACTACTGTAAGTCTAAGGCTCTGAATCATGTCTACAAAGGATCCTACTCCTCACTGCTAAAGAGGCTTTTTGTTCTGTGGAACAGGGGCGGGGGGAAGAGGCAGTTTGAGTCATCTTAAATGGTTTGTCCTGGCATACATTTCCTACCCATAAATTGGGATTGGCAAAAATCAACAGTGGCAAGAAGCCTTGCATTTGTCCCAGACTAACAGCAGTTACTGCAGTCATGTAATGTTCATACCCATGTGCAGGGGGCAAAAGTGAAAATAAAATAGGGTACAATTCTGAGTGTTAAAAGACAAACACTGATTCTTTTCAAACATGTGTTGTCCCTATGGCCTGTACATTTTTTAAAGAGTTATAGATAGCTATGATCGCCAATATCTTTTGCGTTGCCAATTAGACTTGTAGATTTCTTACAAACTATTCCTTTTTTGTGGAACAAAACCTTAAAATCACAATAAATGAAGAATTAATTGGTAGTGTCTAGTCTTTAAGTTGTACGAATAATAGAAATTGTACTGAACGAAGACAGGAGGAGTAGAGTTGGTTGTCACTGGTTATTTTACATATTTAAATTACTCTGTATTTTTCGAGTTGAGATGAGTGAACCAATACATAAATCGAGGAGGGGTTACATGTTTTCCTTTGCTTTGAAAATCTCAACTTCAGAGTTGTGGGGTGGGGGGGTAAGAGAGAGATTTTATTTTAGAAATGATATTTAATTACAAGTCTCACAATTGACTGGAAAAGCTTGTTTTAATTTTATTTTAGAAAATAGACATTGGTGGGGGCAAAGAATGAGTTGAGATAGTGGATATGTAAACCAAATCTCAATATGAGGATTTAATTGAATATGTGACAGACTAGTCTAGTTCTGTGTGTCCCTGTGAGGCGAGGGGGTTTCCTGCTGTAAAGCACTTGCAGTGTTCAGCCTGGGCGTTTTCGATTTGAGCTTGCTGCTTTTTTTTTTTTTTTTTTTTACTCAATGAGTGTCCTTTATTTAACCCCGTCAATTCATAAAGTTCTCTGCGGTGCAGTTCGGACTGCCCTGTCATATGACTAAGACTGTGATTGGTCAGCAGCTAATTGGCGGTTCTCTATAAGAACTCCCTGCATTAGAGCTAACTGAAGCTTTCCTCTCTTCCACTGCTGAATTACATGTAGATTGTAACTCTGAGATTAGAGTGATTCAGCAACATGTGATAACAAAGTTATCAGTGCTGTGGGTTTGGCCAAGCTGTTGACAGACAATAAAGCCTGCTGAAGCCAACTTGGATTAATGAGCGTCACCTATGAACTGGTAACTGTCACATTGAGAATGTTTACTGTATAAGAAGAATGCTGTTTAAAATCTTTGCCAGGAACGTGTATGGACTTATTATCCTTTTTATTTCTTCTCTGTTTTGTCACAGGAATGAAATGCTGATAGCTCCTTACTTTGGAGAGTGACTGAAAGAAAACAGATCATTCATACAGTTTACAACAAAGGCATTTTATAATCTGATTTGTCTAGCTGTGATGAAGAATTTTAGTTAATGGAAGCTGCAGCAGTCTGTCACCAGGAAATATACGACTTTATTCAGAATGGGTAAGTGTGAAATGACATTACCTACTAATGGATATCATCTGGTCCATGTTATAATTATAAAATTGCTTGCAGATTCCTAGGAGTGTAACTCAGATAACTTGGAAAAAACACAAACCTGGTTACTCAGTCTAAAGTTAAATATAGATTTGAAAATGGCTTTTTGGGGCTTGGAGGGAATGTTTAACTCACTTTTATTTTTTTCTAAAGGGAGAAATTTACTAAACAGTTCTAGAAACTATGGATAAAGTGAATTTAATGCATATGGTTGTGATGTTCCTTTTAGATAGTTACTTTAAACAATGAAATCTTTGATTCTTAATAAAGAGTGCAAATAAAAACTTTTCATCAACATAATGTTTAGTAAATGTAGAGCTTGATGACTCAGGTGAAATGGGGAGGCTACTTACCTCAACTACTGGTTGTATATTTTTACCAGGAATTGATATGTATATAAAATGAGATTTTTAAAACTCTATTTCATTAGTTACTGCTTGATTAATTTGGTATGAACATAACACAAAATATGGTGTGACTGTCTAATTTAATAAATAAGAAGACATGACATTCCATACCTGTCACTTGATTAATTAGTACATACTCCTTTTATTTCCTAAGAGAGAACTAAAATTTAGCCTGAACAAATTGAATCCTATGAATCCACCTAGTGTTGTAATAATCACAACCTGTATTTGAAAAAAAAAAAAAAAGTTACTTGTACTTTTAAGTGTTTTCAGAATGTCCTCAAATGAGGACAAAAATAAAAAGCTACAGTGGGATTTTGAGACTGGTTTCACTTCTTTCAGTGGCTATCAATGCCTTCTTAATACTGCCTTAAAAAAGGGGGGCAGAGGGCGTTAGATGGTAGAAGGATGGCTATTTTATTGTCTAAATTGTTCAAACGCTTTTCTTTATTCCTAATACAATGTTCGGAAGCTCTTTGAACAATACTTTTCATAAAAATAGAACTCAAGGTTGCTGAGTAGCTAAATTTATTGCAAAAATGAGCAGGAAATGTCTAATAAGAGGAGCAATAAAAAGAATAGACTTTAAGATAAGAATGTCTTTTAAGGGCAGTGTTCCCTAGCGAATAAGGAAGAATGTGACCCAACCTTTGCAATCAGATTCTTTTTCTTAGTTAAGGTGTGGCCAGGCAACACCTGGGAAAATGCTAGTTGTTAGCCATAAGCAATCTGTGTTTAGAGGTTCTATATACTCTTTGAAAATCATGAAATATCTATAATTAGGAACATTTCACTTATTAATCTGCTAATTAATATTTCATAATAATCCAACAAATGCAGGAAGTTAAAATTCTGCCACTAGTACTCTTCCCCCCCCCCCCAAATAACTCATACTAAAATATTTGAAGTCTAAAAAATACTATTTTAATGGATTTGTCTGTCTTTAACCTAATGACCTACCCGCATCCCTTTTGGTTTCATCACCTGTTCTGAAATACTTGTGAGAGTGAAGACTGGCTGACTGATTCAAACAAAAGGGAAATATCAGAAACTAAATAAACATGTCCTTTAGATCATGTCTATTACTTTTCTTTTGTTTTGTGACATACTGTCAACTCTTTCCAGTTTATTCATAAAAAGCTTACATTTTGAAGTGTGAAATCTCTCACACAACCACATTTTACCCTACTTCTGGTAGTGTATGTTTACTGTCTAATTTTCGTTAAGGTAACTAAACTAATGAAAATATTTACAGATGCTATAAAAAGAAAATCCTCTGGATGGTTGTATTGTGCAAAACTAAAAAGAGCACTTCCATCTTGAAAATAAACTTTGCTAAATATGTCAATAACTACATTTGTAGGTTAAATTCTCCCACAGGTGCTTAGGTACTGTGGGGAGTGGATAGAAGTATCTACATACATACAATTATTTGTTTTTTAGTTTTAAGATTCTAATTGACATATGCAAATATAAACTACTAAAAGTAATTTTTTCTGTGGGAAGGGGTGTATAGAGAATAAAGAGAGGGCATTTCCATCACAAGCATAAAGATTATTCGGGGCATCCAAAGAATCAAAATATTGTTTCCATGGCAACAGTGTGCATCTAAAGTACTCAGTTTGGCAATATCACTAAAAACTACAGACTTCCAAAAGTAGTTTGTCATTAGATTTGGGGGAGAGAACGCAGTGCTTGCCTAGGATGCATGCCATAGTGCACAGCTCTTCTGAATAGTGTTGTCTGGAAGTGCCAGGTCAAAATAAATTCTGGGCTGCTTCCACCCATGTAACTTCATTATTTTGTTTAGTGTCATAAAGCATGTGAGTGAACTCAGAATTTGGCCCCTTTTTCACTAGGACAAAAATTGCTTTCCTTGCACTTTCAGTTTGCAAGGTGGGGATAGGGGGAGTCATTTTAAGAGCTGGAAGTTTCCACAGGTCTGGTGTGTGTGTGTGTGTGTGTGTGTGTGTGTATGTGTGTGTGTGTGTGTGTGTATACACAGACATATACATATACATTTTATATATATAATATTTCCAGTGGGAACAACTTGAACTGGTTAGACTATGTAAGTCATTTCAACATCTCAATAGATTTTCCTTAACATATGGTTGTGGAGGAATGTTCTTGGTAGCAATATGGTACAGCGCTTTGGAGAACATTAGTCATTTTCCCAGAAATGACATTAGAGGTTCCTGTGCATTTGTAGATAGTCCTAACTCAAGGAAACTGTATAGGGAGGTTCCATCCTTTCTAGCCTTAAAGATCTCTATTATTATTTTTTTTTTCAAAAAGAGAGAAGCTGCTTAACCCTAGACTTGTTCATCTGTGCTCTTGTCCTCAGTAGCAAGGTCCCTTTTTAAAGTTTTCCCTCTGTTTTAGATCTGAAAATCGTATATTCTTAAGTGAAAATAATTCTGTATAAATATAATTTCAATACAGAAATATTTTGTTCACCCAGCTGTAAGCTGAATACTGTAGACTATAGTTATGCACCTTTAACTGTCAGCAACCCACTATAAAATAACTGAAGAGGTTCTCCCTTGGGGGTGATTATTCCATTGTGTTTGGTTTGATTTGTTCTGAAAAGTTACTTATCATAGCAAGAGCTCAAAAGCTGACTTAGTGTCACTTCTTTGCTTGGGGATATGAGAGAGGAAGAGAAACCCATTTCAAACTTAGAATATAAAAAATAGTTGTCTGTCAATAAAACATAACACATCTCAGCATTGCATATTTAGATTTTAATAATTTGAGTTAAAAACAATATCAATGTATTGGGGAAAATCTGTGTTAAACACTTCTGAATCTTCATGAAATTGCTGATGTTCTAATTGTAAATATGGACACTTCTGTTTATAATGCTAAAACATGTCAGGTCTTATGTTGACAGCTGTCACACACACACTGCCCAATGCTGACAAAAATTGTCCAATGGCATAGATTTCCAACTGCTTGATTCATTGTTAGAGATAGAAGCATGTATGAAAAAAAGTCCCTCAGAAGAGGTTTTTACAGAAAATTGAGTAGTCACAGGTAGGCAAGAGATAAAGATCTTTTATGGATGGAGACTGATTGTTTCTCTCTCTCTCTCTCTCTCTCTCTCTCTCTCTCTCTAAGTTCAGGAATAAATGAACTGTAGAAGTTTAGTATGGTGCCACAAGTATCTGTAGTAGCTTAGGAAATGATGGTCAATAATTTGATTGAGCCTGAAAAAAAAAGATGAATAATGAGGTGACAAAAATTTGAAGAGCACACCATTAGTTATATAAATTGAGGCTAGTAAGGAACTTCTGAAGGACCGAACCAAAATTAGGTGCCTGGGCAACATATCAGAAGAAATTCAGTATAAACAGGGTCAGGTAATGCACTTTGAAAAAAAACATTGAACTATTTGTTCACATAGTTGGGTTCTAAATTAACTACAAGCAGGGAGGTGCACAAAACAGATAAAGCTCACAGAAGGACAGTGAAAGGCTGAAAAGTAAAAATATTAGTACTATATAGGTTAGAACGGGTCAGCAACCTCTGGCACATGGCTCGCCAGAGTAAGCACCCTGGCGGGCCAGGCCAGTTTGTTTACCTGCCGCGTTGGCAGGTTCAGCCGATCATGGCTCCCACTGGCCACGGTTCTCCGTCCCAGGCCAATGGGGGCAGCGGGAAGTCACGGCCTGCACATCTCTTGCCCGCGCTGCTTCTCACCGCTCCCATTGGCCTAGGATGGCAAACTGTGGCCAGTGGGGGAGGGATAGCTCAGTGGTTTGAGCATTGGCCTGCTAAACCCAGGTTTATGAGTTCAGTCTTTGAGAGGGCCACTTAGGGGTCTGGGGCAAAAATCAGTACTCAGTCCTGCTAGTGAAGGTAGGGGGCTGGACTCAATCACGTTTCAAGGTCCCTTCCAGTTTTAGGAGATTGCTATATCTCCTATTATTATTATGGGAGCCATGGTCCGCCAAACCTGCCGATGCGGCAGATAAACAAATTGGCCTGGCCCGCCAGGGTGCTTACTCTGGCGAGCCGCGTGCCAGAGGTTGTCGACCCCTGGTTTACAAGAAAGGCAAATGAAGTGATAGAAATATATAGAATAATCAATGGTAAAAGGTTTACTAGGGAATGCTTATTTCATTGTGTCACAATACAAAAGACATAATACAACCCCTAAGTGCCTGGGATTAGGAGAAAACTTCTCCAGTAAGTGTAATTGTCCATTATGGGGTATTTATACCTTTTAATGAAGCAACCAGTACTATCCACTGTGACGCAGGATATTGGACTATTAGGCTGATCCAATACGATTCAGATATTTGTGAATTTGGAATTTAGTTTCTCTCCATAAAATGACAATATTTACCTACTTTTGTAAAGTCCTTTGGACATTTCTGGTTGAAACATGCTAGATATACATGAAGCTATTTATTGCTATAACAGCTATCATTGTTTCAGTGTTTATAATTTCCATTTAAATGACTCTGGTCATTGACACTTTAGAAATTAAGCAGGTCTAGCATGATAATGAAGTTTGGTTGCTATTAAAGTTATCTTGGCAAGAGACTACTACTCCCATTAAGAAACTGTACTTTTCCATAAATGCCACGCGTGCACAGAGTGAAACTGAGCCTTTGGGCCCTGTCTTGAAACCGATCCAGACGCAGCTTTAGTCAATGGGATTTCTGTGTGGATCAGTGATGGGACTGGGCCCAAAGGATTGGTTTTTTGACTGGCATTCCCAAACTATTTTGGAGAAAGAAAGCAGTTTGGTTTCTGAATGTGTGAATGGTGGGTTCCATTACTAGTGGTAAGAAAACTGCTATCTGTGTTCCTGTATCAGATAGTAAGTGATGTACCTATTCACTTGTATTTCTGTAAATGGTAGTTATTCACTATCAAACTGTTGATTTCAGATCTGCTTCATATTATGTAAAAATCACACTGGCCTTCTTTATGGTAACTTTATATTTAAACTACATCTTTATAAATCCTATACTCTATCTAATACACATTGCAATGGCTTTTTGCATGTTTTTAGGTCTCTCTCTGCGCATTGAAGTGTGCTTTTTTGAAAAGTCTGTAGCTATTTGCCTTAAGACTTATCTGTTTCATAAGTATCATATATCAGATGATTCATTTTCCTTCTCCATCAGAAATATCTACTAAAAATAGGTGCATAATGCACAAACCTTTCCAATTACCTTTGTCATGGTGAAACATTGTAGAAATTATTGCTTATTTTAAAAGCAGCATCTGGTCTAAATTTTGCTGCCAACTGTTCACACTTAAGGTAAACTTCGCAGTCTGGGTAATTTGTGAATAATCAAATATTTGTATTTTAATAGTCTTCTTTTGCTGACCTTTCTAGCAAGCACTTGATTTGGCACTGAATATGAAATGGTTTCTGTCAACAAAAATGTGTCTTGTTTCCCCCTTGAAAATAGTTTTGTGTTTTTTTTCAACTCAGATTGGCAAAAAAGTTTAAGGTAAAAGCAAATTATAATAGAGCTAAGGATGTTTAAATACCACACCACTAATAGTCTTCCAAGAATAATCAATATTTTCACAATACTGGAAATAGTATTTGGGGTAAGGAGTGTTTCTTCCTGACAGATGCAGCATGATATTCTGACACTGAAAGTCCTCAACATTGTGCACCCAGGACAGGAGGGACGGATAGCTCAGTGGTTTGAGCATTGGCCTGCTAAACCAGCATTATGAGTTCAGTCCTTGAGGGGGCCACTTAGGAATCTGGGGCAACAATCAGTACTTGGTCCTGCTAGTGAAGGCAGAGGGCTGGACTTGATGACCTTTGAGGGTCCCTTCCAGTTCTGTGAGATAGGTATCTATCATTATTATTTTATTTAGACATATATGCTCCAGAATGAGATAAACAGCCTTGATAAATGGCAGCAGCAAGACAGTCTTGCTGTTACATAAAGGGCAAATGTCTCCCCCACCCTTCTGAAAATACAAGGGAAGAAGCAGTCCTGCTAGCTGGACAGCAGAGATGAGGCATGACCCATTATGTTGGGGGAATTCCCTGCCATTGCATACACACAGAGTTTGTCCCCCACAGGTTTCTTTTCTTTCCCCTGCAGAAGATGACAGGGAAGCTGCAAGACCTGTCGCATGCCCCTCCCCAGGAGCACGGGTGCGTCATTTCAGGTGCCCAGCCAGCCAGTGGGTGAGGAGGTGGTCAGGGCTGGAGATGCCCTGGCCGGTAGTTCTTACCCTGCGCTGAGCTCAGCTGCTTGTCCTGGTTAGGCTGGGGGCAGGAGAGGACAAACTTCCTCTTCCCCTGCAAATAGCAGCCCATCCCCTGAAACCTCCCCAGCTGCAGGAAGTTCTGTCCCCATCACTCGTCAGCCGTGGGGGATGGGGGTCACTGTATGGGGAGCTGCTCTGCCATCCACCCAACCCCTGTTCTTCTGGACCTCCCCATATCCAGACCGCACTCTGCCAAGCCATACCCCACCACTGAGTCCCCTGCACCTGGAGCCCCCCTGCACCAAGCCCCTCTCCCAGCCCTGAGCCCCTTCCCCTGCATCCAGACCCCATCCCCTGCACCCAAACCACCCACTGCACTTGGATCCCCACCCCACTGAGCCCGAACCAGCTCCACCCCTTCAACACCCATTCTCCCACCACCTGAACCCCTCTATTGAGCCCCCCTCACCCAAACTCCTCCTGCCGAGCCCCATCTCTCCACACCCAGATCTCGCCCCACTTGATGAGTCCTAATCATCGTCACCTGTAACCCCTCTGCAAATTCCCATTCCCCCTGCACCCAGAACCTCCCAACAAGCCCCTGTGCACCTAGAGTTCTCTTCCCTCCCCCCCCACACCTGGACACACACTGAGCCACCCACACCCAGACTGCCCCACACAGAACCCTCTCACTCCACACCTGGATCCCTCCACACTTGGATTCTGCCAGGCTGAACCTGCCTGGCCCACACCTGGATCAGGGGGCCATGGCTGGGCATGAGTGCAAGAATCCATCCCTGTCGCTTCCTATATTGGTGTGTCTGGGGCAGAGGTGCAGCGCCTTGGGGTGTTTCTGGGGTGGGGCAGGCCTGGCACAGCTTCACCACCATGTCCAGTGTGGGGGCTGCAGGGTGATCTCTTCCCTCCTTGTAGCCAGTGGCCTGTGCTCCCCACTGCTGTGCTGCAGCCTCCACATTTATTTATTGATAAATAAAATATGCAGAACTTTGAAGAATTTTAAAATATTGTGTGTAGAAATTTATTTATTTGGGTGCAGAATTTCCTCAGGAGTGACCTTAGGAGAAGTGGAATACCTAGCCAACTCAGTCCCCTCAGTAACTACATAAAGAACTGAGGGACTAGGATAGAAGGCAGACAGTTTGGCCTTGTAGGAATATGTTTCACTTCCTTTAGAGTTTCAGATGAGTCCAAAACGTACAAGCTAAAGGGAACGGTGAACTGAGCTCTTGCAAACCCAAACTCACTAAGTTTAGTTAGCTGAAGAATCGATAAAAACAGTAGATTTTTCATAGGTTGAACTGCACATGCATCATCAAATAATCTCGTTCAGTTCTTGAAACTTGTTGCTCTTGTTTGTTTTATCTGAATGCTGCAAGTCATATGATAAAATAATTGGCTGTAGATATAATCCACATAAATATTGATAATAAAGGCAAGATTTCCAGGACCATTATTCATTGTTTTAGAAAGTGGATGTATACATACACCTCTTCCTCAATATAATGCTGTCCTCGGGAGCCAAACATTTTTACCATGTTATAGGTGAAACCACATTTTCTTCTTCGAGTGATTGCTCACATCCATTCCAGTTAGGTGTGCGCGCCGCGCGTGCACGTTCGTCGGAAACTTTTTACCCTAGCAACTCCAGTGGGCCGGCAGGTCGCCCCCTGGAGTGGCGCCGCCATGGCGCCCAATATATATCCCTGCCGGCCCGCCCACTCCTCAGTTCCTTCTTACCGCCGTGTCGGTCGTTGGAACTGTGGAGCGCGGCATAGCTGTCCTCCACGTCCCTAGCTCTCCTAGTTTCTATCGCTTGTTTATCGCTTATCTCTAGTTCTATAGATAGTTGTTAATTAGTATTGTTAAGTAGATAGTTTAGTAAATAGCTGTTAAGTAGTTCCTGGCCGGGGGGCTTAGCCCTTCCCGGCACCGGGCGCCAGGCTCATGCCTGTTTCGCCAGGCTTCAAGCAGTGTGCGGCCTGCAAGAAGCCCATGCCTACCAGCGATCCCCACGAAGCGTGCCTGAAGTGCCTCGGGGAATCGCACAGATCTGACAAGTGCCGCATCTGTAAGGCTTTTAAGCCGAGGACAAAAAAGGAGAGGGATCAGAGGCTCCGAACTCTCCTAATGGAGGCGGCACTTGACCCGTCGACTTCGCAGACCGTGGTTTCGGCACCGGCACCGGATCGCTCCGGCACCGAGAAGACTCCTCGGCACCGACCTTCTCCGGCACCGGAATCAGTGCCTAGGCCGTCGAAGTCTAATACTCCGGCCAGGCAGACCCGGCTTGAACGCCCGGCCTCGACATCGGCCGCGGCGCCGCCGGCACCGTCAGCACCGTTGACTCCGGGCCCGGCGGGTCTGTTGAGTCCGGTGCCGCCGAGCTCCCCCATGAGATCTGGGGTTGAGATAATGGTCCCATCCACACCGGAGACCTTCGCCTCGGCTCGGGACCTTATTGCCCTGACGGAGCCTACTCGGCTGCCACCCCCGGTTCCTCCGGTGCGGGTCACGTCCAGAGGCAAGCCCATGATGTCGGCACCGCCCACGGACAGTCGTTCGCCATCCAGGCCCCGACGTCTTGGGCGCTCCAGATCCCGACGCCGCTCGCAGTCCCGGCACCGCTCCCCTCAGCGGTACCGGTCGCACTCGCGGCACCGGTCGGCATCGAGACGGTCGCGGTCAGGCTCCAGTCGACACCGGCACCGCGACTCCAGGAGCAGGTCCCGACGCTACTCGCCGCACCGGTCGACCTCCCGGCACCGAGCTGGTGGCAGGTCCCGGTCCCGATCTCGCTCGACCTCCCGGCACCGAGCTGGTGGCAGGTCCCGGTCCCGGTCGATCTCCCGGCACCGAGCTGGTAGTAGGTCCCGGCACCGAAGCGGCGCCCGGCACCGTGACAGATCCCGGTCCCGAAGCAGCGCCCGGCACCGTGACAGATCCCGGTCCCGAAGTAGCGCCCGGCACCGTGACAGATCCCGGTCCCGGTCCCGGCACCGTTATGACTCCCGGCACCGGTCCCCGGCACCGAGACGATCCTCCGTGCCGGCCCGCGCAGACCCGTACCATCCAGGGTCGGCCCCGCCGTGGCCCTCCAGGCAGCCGTCCGTGTCCTCCCAGACGGACAGCGGCTATGCGCTGGGCACCGACCGGCAGGCGGCGCTGTTTGCTGATCCGCCGCTGCAGGACCAAGGCCCCCCACAGTGGGGATTCTGGACACCCTGGGCGTACCATCAGGCCCAGGGCCCCCAGCAGCTCCCTGCTAGGCCGGCGACTGCGGAGCGTAGGGCCCCTGAAGCCTCTTTGTCTCGCCCCCCTCCCTCCCCGGAAGGGGACGAAGGGTCCAAACAGCAGGACTCCGCTGCGGCTCCGGAGACAGAGGCGAGGGCTGAGGAAGACCCTCAGTTGGACACTATTGTGCCTGGGGTCTCATCATCCTCCTCCCCGGATGAGGCGGTGGCGGGTACCTCCTCCAACAGTCCCCCCCCGCTGGATCTCAGGGCGCACCAGGACCTCCTCAGGCGATTGGCTCAAAACCTGAGTCTGCAGGCAGAGGAGGTCTCGGAGATAGAGGACCCAATTGTTACCATCCTCTCTTCCGATGCTCCCACCAGGGTCGCCCTGCCGTTTATACGGACCATTCAGGCCAATGCCAATACTATCTGGCAGTCCCCGGCCTCCATCCCTCCGACAGTGAAAGGAGTCGAGAGGAAGTACATGGCCCCTTCTAAGGGGTACGAATATTTACATGTTCACCCGACTCCCGGTTCACTGGTAGTGCATGCGAGTCCATCTGGCAGCTATCTCCACCTTTCACCCGGGTGCGGACGGTCGCTCCGTTTTTTCTCACCCGACGGTGTCGAGATTCCTTAAGGGGCTGGAACGGTTATTCCCTAACGTCCGTCCCCCTGCTCCAACCTGGGATCTTAACCTGGTGTTGTCCCGGCTCATGGGGCCCCCCTTTGAGCCGTTAGCTACTTGCTCCCTGCTTTACCTCTCTTGGAAGGCTGCCTTTCTAGTAGCTATCACCTCAGCTAGACGGGTGTCGGAACTCCGAGCCCTTGTGGTGGACCCCCCATACACGGTCTTCCACAAAGACAAGGTGCAGCTTAGACCACACCCTGCCTTTCTACCCAAGGTGGTCTCAGCCTTCCACGTCAACCAAGAGATTTTCCTCCCGGTTTTTTTCCCAAAACCTCACTCCTCAGGCAGGGAGCAGCAGCTCCACTCGCTGGATGTCCGTAGAGCTCTCGCGTTCTACATAGAGAGGACCAAACCCTTCCGCAAATCCCCCCAGCTTTTCGTGGCGGTAGCGGACCGTATGAAAGGGCTTCCTATCTCCTCCCAGAGGTTATCCTCGTGGGTTACGTCCTGTATCAGGACCTGTTATGACTTGGCCCATGTCCCTACGGGCCGTGTGACTGCGCATTCTACCAGGGCGCAGGCGTCGTCGCTGGCTTTCCTGGCCCGTGTGCCCATCCAGGAAATCTGTCGGGCAGCGACCTGGTCATCGGTCCACACCTTTGCTTCCCACTACGCCCTGGTCCAGCAGTCGAGAGAGGATGCGGCCTTCGGAACTGCAGTGCTCCATGCCGCGACTTCTCACTCCGACCCCACCGCCTAGGTATGGCTTGGGAGTCACCTAACTGGAATGGATGTGAGCAATCACTCGAAGAAGAAAAGACGGTTACTCACCTTTGTAACTGTTGTTCTTCGAGATGTGTTGCTCACATCCATTCCACACCCGCCCTCCTTCCCCACTGTCGGAGTCGCCGGCAAGAAGGAACTGAGGAGCGGGCGGGCCGGCAGGGATATATATTGGGCGCCATGGCGGCGCCACTCCAGGGGGCGACCTGCCGGCCCACTGGAGTTGCTAGGGTAAAAAGTTTCCGACGAACGTGCACGCGCGGCGCGCACACCTAACTGGAATGGATGTGAGCAACACATCTCGAAGAACAACAGTTACAAAGGTGAGTAACCGTCTTATATCGAACGTGCTTTGATCCACTGGAGTCCGCAGGCCTCCCCCCCTCTTCCCCCCCCGGAGCACTGCTTTACCGTGTTATATCTGAATTCCTGTTATATCAGGTTGTGTTATATCGAGGTAGAGATGTACTTATATTTTCAATATTTATTCTAAAATTATGTTTGAAGGTAACCATGCTAGAGTTACTTGAGTGAAACATTACCATTTTCTGTTCTGGTCAGTAAAATGTTGTGGATCTGAGAAAAACCAAACAGTATATTCTGCTAAAGACTATTGGCACTTTCGAATGCTTACCAATATTAACTAATAAGCACTTCAACTACCAATAATAACGTGCTGCTGAACGAGCTGAAATTGTTGATGAGGGGAAAGTCCACCAGAATAATTTGTCTAGGCAAAGGGACAGTGTAGCAGAGATCCACCTTCCTCACAAAAGACTGTTGGGAGTTAAAAAAGCAACTCTCCTTAGATCTTCAAACAGCTATAGGAAATGTAGCTTTAAATTAATCACATCTACTAACAGGAAGTGTATATGAGGGCTGGAGTCCCCTGGTAAAAATCCTAGCAACCTTCCACTTCTTTGAAGAAAGGGGTGCTATGGAGTGTGGAGATGTTGAACTGTCTTATCAAGACATTGTTACTGAATCTCACTTGTGGGGCTTCTACCTTTGATTATAAATCTATCTCTGTCTAGAGAGTTTTTCTATTAAGTTCCTAATACACTTTTTGGGTGCTTAAGAATAGGTAACAGTAGGTTTAGTCTTTTAGTTAGTAGGTGTCTGGTAGAACTTCCAGTGCCTGAGGTGCAGTCCCATTAGCACATCAAGCTAATTGTTGGTAAGTCTCAACAAGTGAGCGTGTCTTGTGGCTTGAACAGGGAACTGGAAGTCAGGTGATCTGAATTCTGTTCCCACTCCACCACTGACCTGTTGTAGTATTGGGGGTAAATCTCTTGTTGGACATTAGGGTGGGATTTTTAAGGGAATGGGGCACTGAATTCCCATTGACCTTCAAGGGCTGTTGGGTGTCTACCTTGCTTCACTATTTAAGATTAGGATTTTCAAAAGAGAACAAAATGGCCTCTCATATCGAACCCTCTACTGATTAAATCAAGACCACTAATTTATTTTAGGTAGATTATGTTGGATGATTGTATTATTTAGATACTGTATTTAGTTATCAGCACTTAGATTCTGACTTAGAAATATTTAAAATAGAATCTCTGTGATTCATTTTCCCCATCTTCAGAATGGGGAGAATTCTGCTAGATAGCATTTTGAAAGTTGCTCAGCAAATGTACAGTAACTTCTCATGTAACTTTGTCGTTATGTTCCTGAAAAATGATACTTTAAGGAAATTGATGTTAAGCAAATCCAATTTCCCCATAAGTATAAATGTAAAAAGGGGGAGGTTAGATTCCAGGGAAATATTTTCTCCAGACCCCCCCCCCCCCACACACACACACACACTTTTAAACAAACAATACTGTGCACAGCAATGATGATTGTGAAGCTTGGTTGAGGTGGTGGAGTGAGAGAGTGGGATATTTCCTAGTGAATGCCTTACTGCTAAATGATGAACTAGCACTCCGCTGAGCCCTGAAGATTTAACACAAATGCTTTTAAAACAAAGTTTTTTGCTGGATAAGCAACAAAATGGAGGGAGGAGACACAGCATGGCAGTGGCTGCAAACATTCCCTGTGGAAACTGAATGAGATGATGAACCCATGCTATCCCACTGGAGCGCACCACTCTCTCCACTTTCCAAAGTGAGGGGGGAGGGATGAGAGAGAAACAGCGACACACACTTTGTGTGTGTAAAGAGAGAGATGCGCATTGCCCCTTTAGGTACACTGACTCTACTCTAAGTACACTGCCTTTTTAAGTAGATAAGCAAGCTGACAGCAGCTGCTGCCAGCAAGCTCCCTCCATCCTGAGCTCTGTTATGTCCTGCCCCTGCTCTGTGGAGATGAGGTACAGGAGCAGGGGGGAGGGAGACACCCTGACATCAGTACCTTTCTTCCCCCACACTCCCTGCACAACAAGCAGGAGGCTTCTGGAAGCAGCTCCAAGGCAGAGGGCAGGAACACCACATGGCAGTGTGGGGAGGGACACCTGAACTGCCTGGCAATTGATAGCCTGCTGGGTGATTGCCGCACAGGAAACTCAGAGGGGCTGCTGGTCCACCCTGGTTCCAAGCCTTGACCAGTTAGCTCCAATGGGCTGCTGCTCCTGCAAGCAGTGGACAGCAGGTGGCTGCCAAACAATGTTATAAGGGAGCATTGCGCAACTTTAAACGAGCACGTTCTCTAATAGATCAATAACGTAACAATGAAACAACGTTAACTGGGACGAGGTTAAGTGAGGAGTTACTGTAGTTAGTTATTGTCATGCCAGTTAAACTACACTGTTACCAGTCTTTTTTACAGTTTAGAAACTGCAACTCACAGAATGCTGCAGGTCTTGTACAATGCAGTGGTTTTGTTGCTGTTACTACTGTAACCTGGGCAAGAGGAAGTCTGGACTTCGTATGCTGAAACTGAACTGTTTTCTCACAAATGACTGTTGTGCATAACAGGGCAGAAGTGAGCCTTTGTGCCCGGTTCCGCCTTTAATCTCTACACAACTTTAGTCAATGGAAATTGTGTGTACTGATGTCAACATCAAGCCCAAAGGCATGGGGGCCTTTTACTGAACCTTTCAAACTTGTTTTTGTTTTTTTTCTTTTTGGAGGGGAGTGAAGAGAGAAGAAAGCAGTTCAGCTTTTAAATGTGAAAGGTGAGGTTTCTCCTTGCCCTGGTTATACTAATACTAATAAAACTACTCTGGAAGTTACCTTGATGGTAAGAGAGCCAAAATGGCCCCTTTGTATTTCTCTTGCCACAAAAGAAATCTGTTTATGACCATTGTTCTCTCTAGACACTTTCTTGTTAATAATAAGTCATTTGGGGAGCTACTTATGTCAGAGATTCCTTTGAAAAAGAGCTTGCATATAATGAATGGCCTGGGTGTTTTACAGAGCACTATACTGAAAAACTTAAGTGCAAAGGAAAAAGACATTTTAGGTGAGAAACCCATAAATGGATGAACAAACAATTTTGCTCCTTTTTAATGTAAATACAAATGAAGGTTTTTAATAAGTTGAACTATGTTAAAGCTACCTTAACAGTTGTAATATGATTTATTGCATTAATTGCGACCACTTTGAGTTGTGTACTTTCAACTACTTTTTGATCTTTTGTCACTTGTTAAACATTTTAGTCTGAAGTGCAACAGATCCATCCAAATTAAGGATATGCAATCCTTTGGGACAATATCAGCATCTGATTCTACAACATGAGCATACACATCAACTAAAAAGTACCCATTGCGGACCAGACTATCAGGCGAGAAGGTCAGGTGGGAAAACCAGATAAATGTTCATAAAGTGAATAAATATTTTAAACAAATCTGGTCAAAAACCTTAACAGTTCCTTTTGAAAAAGGCTGGAGGACCAAAATCATCAAGATTTTATATTTCTGTTATGCCAGAGATATTTTTAAAGATGTATATATTCTTAATTCAGATTAGACTCAAGCAAAGGGGGATTGGTGAATATTTGGGTGGCATGAGTTCTCTTAAAAAATTAGTTTCTCTCCTTGAACCTGGTATTATTTGCATCATACAATTGCTTTTGGATCTTTCTTATGGCATATGTTCAATCCTCTGGAGTTCTATTGGTGTTTAAAACAGGAATATGCATTTTATGTTTTTAGACTATTCAAGTACAAATTCCTATAATTTACATGGTTTCTTCTAGAAAGTAGGCAACAGACACCATGATTAAGAACAACACACCCTCTCCATTGTGATGCTTTCCAGGGAAATGATTCAGTGCTCTTTAGTGGCTTAAACAATGGATTAATGGCACACCTATTTTGTGGAAAGTAAATTTTAAATGGGATGCCTGTTTTCTGCAAGTCTATAAAAGATGTGAATTGATATGTGGTAGCATACGTTCTCCATTGTATGGAGATTTTTCACTGCATGGTATTTCCTTGCTCCATTATAACTACTAAATGAGTCACCTTAACAGGGATGTGATTTGTTAAATACATAGTTTTAAAAAAAATCAGGAAATGAAAGTGCACCTAGCAGCATAATATATTCCTAGGAGTCTCTCTGATAATCTGAGCAACTGTTGAAATGGTAGATTTCATTTACAGCATGCCAGTTAAGTGAACTTCACTGTATATACTTTTTTTTTTCATATTAGGCATAGCTACGTAGGCAAAAAAGCTAATTTCTCCTTATCACTGGGTTTGTGGTATCCTCAGTCCATGTATTCAGTTGCTGCTCTGATGTGCAAATACAATAATAAAAGAAAGAGGTGATTATACTCTCCTCCACCCTCCATGTGTTGTATAAGAGCTGCTCACTGTGGGGAGGGAGTTGTATGTTCACATGGGCACATAGAATGTTGCTATATTGATGCAGAATGTAACCTGTCTGTGCATAGAGTATCTTTGTGTACTTGATTGGACAGTTGATCAGTATAAATGCATTTTGGCTGCCTTATATTCCTGCCCCATATCCTGGGCTGTACTCTCCAGACTGATTATGCAGTGAATGGGGCATAGCAAAATGAGTCAGTTCCTGTTCTTTTGGCTGAAGCTTCACTAGGAGTTCTCAAGAAAAAATTTAGAATGTGGATGTGGTCAACATAGTCATTTTCCAGGCATCTCAAAGGAAACCCACATCAACTGTGAATGTGAACTTTGAACTTATAGCCCTCCAGTAACAGAAGTGGGGATGCATTTGATGGGAATATTCATTTGTGGCCCTCACCCTATGTCACACACTGCAGATTTTATATAGAAATAATTCTTAATACCTGATCTAGATTGTAACTTTCAAGATAGGTATCAACTACATAGCATTATCTCTTTCAAAAACACAAATTTGAGGTGGGAATGAATAAGAAGAACAATGCTTTTCATCAGCTGCATATCCAAGCAAAAAACTTTTGTTTTAAAAGCATTTGTGGAATATGTTCAACATATGTTTAAATAATATTAAAAGCAGTTAATGCTATGATGTTACTTTTGACAGATTTTTAGTTTTCATTGTAACTACTTGCTGAACTACGTAGAAATCTGAAACCTGCTCATCAGTTCCACACTTAGTATTTGTATAGTTTTGGCTAAATATTTTAGATTAAAATGTCACTGTCCAAAAAAATCACTCTAAAACTCAGGATCTTTACAACAAAGCAGCTTTTAATTGTGAATTGCAACAGATTGAATTTCTGGTAGGAGATGCAATAGTCATATTCCAAAGAAGTCATTCTAAATACACCTCTACCCCAATATAACGTGGTCCTTGGGAGACAAAATCTCACCGCGTTATAGGTGAGACCGTGTTATATCAAACTTGCTTCCCCCCCCGCCGTTCCTTGTTCCCTGACCACCCCCTCCAGAGACCCCCATCCTTATTCACTCCCAGGATCCCACCCCCTACCTAACCCCCCTGCCCCCTGACTGCTCCGACCCCTATCCACCCCTCCCCACCCCCTGACAGGCACTCACCAGCAGCAGCGGGAAGCGGAGCAGCCTGGCCCCAGTCCGCTCCACCCTGCCAGCTCCCAGCCGTGGCACTCTGCTTCCCGCCACAGGTGAGTGCAGGTAGATTGGGAAAAGAATGCCCCCTGTACTCACCTGCGGCGGGGAGCGGAGCACTGTGGCTGGGAGCTGGCGGAGTGGAGCAGGCTGGGGTCGGGCTGCTCTGCTTCCGCCGCTGCTGGTGAGTGCAGGTGGAATCCCTTTCCCCAAGCCCCCTCCCCAGAGCAATCTGGCTGGGCTCAGGGCAAGGGAAGCAGAGCGGGCTGCTCCCGGCCCCCTCCCCCAATCCCCTGGGCCACTCTGGGACTGCAGGGTCCCCAAAAGTGCCCTCTCACATCTCCTGTCCCCCAGACCCTGGGAGGGAGCCCCTGACCACCCTCAAGACCCTCTGCCTCTTATCGAACCCCTCAGCCCCGGCCTGGCCTGGCCCGGCCACTATACATGCTGCTCAGAGCAGCGTGTCAGAGCTTTGCCATGTTGTATGCGAACCCGCATTCTATCGGGTCGCATTCCATCGGGGTAGACATTTAGTAAGCAAAGATTATTTTTAAAAACCTAAAATATATTTTAACATTCTTTCCCTGATTTTCTTACAAAATACATGTATTAGATGTGGGTTGCTAAGTATTCTGCCTTATGCACTCGGACCACAGAAACAAGCATGATATAAATACCTACAGAGAAGTACTGCATTGTATGTTCAACATTTCATCACTATCTTGACTTGTTGTTTGTATTGCAGTAACATTTAGAAGTTCTACTCATGGACCAGGGCCCAGTAGTACTAGAAACTGTACAAGCGTAACAAAAAATATGCTCCTTGATCTAAAGAGCTTATAGAAGAATACAAGAATGGCCATACTGAGCTACCAGTATCCAGTCTTCCAACAGTGGCAATTTATTATGAGTGATCCATTATTTATTATTGAACAGAACAGGGCAATTTATTATTGAGTGATCCATCTCCTGTCATCTGGTCAAAGGTTTAGGAACCCCACAGAAATGAGCATGATATAAATGCCTCCAGAAAAGTACTAAATTATATGTTTAACAGTCAGAGGTTTAGGAACACCCAAAGCACGGAGTTGTCCACCTGACCATCTTGGCTAATAGTCATTGGTGGATCTATCCTCCATGAACTTATCTAATTCTTTTTTTGAGCCCAGTTATACTTTTGGCTTTCACAACAGCCCCTGACAACAAGTTCCGCAGGCTGTGTGTTGTGTTAAGAAGTACTTTCTGATGTTTGTTTTAAACCTACTGCCTATTAATTTTATTTGGTGACCCTTGGCTCTTTTGTTATGTGAAGGGGTAAATAACACTTCCTTATTCACTTTGTCCACACCACTCATGATTTTATAGGCCTCTCTCATATCCCCCCTTGGTCGTCTCTTTTCTAAGAACAGTCCCAGTCATTGTAATCTCTCTTCAAATGGAAACTGTTCCATATCCCTTGACACTTTTTTTTGAGCTGAGCAACTAGAACTGCATGCAGTATTCTAGGTGTGGGAACACAATAGATTTTTATAGTGGCATTATGATATTTTTGACTTACTGTCTCTCCCTTTCCTAACATTGTTCGCTTTTTTGACTGCCATTGCACATTAAGATGTTACCAGAGAACTATCCATAAAGATCTTTCTTGAGTGATAACAGGTAATTTAGACCCATCATTTTGTATATATAGTTGGTATTTTGTTTTCCAAAGTGCATTACTTTGCATTTGTCAACACTGAATTTCATCTGCCATGGTGTTGCCCCATCAGCCAGTTTAGTGAGATCCCTTTGTAACACTTCACAGTCAGCTTTGAACTTAACTATCTTGAGTAATTTTGTATCATCTGCAAACTTTACCACCTCACTGTTTACCCCTTTTTCCAGATCATTTAGGAATACGATGAACAGCACAGGTCCCAGTACAGATCCTAATTAACATGCTTTAATTAAATGGTAAAGCAAACTGTAACTGTACAAATATATAACTTTTCAACCTTGTAAATGGAGACAGATATTTTGTGCAGAAGATGTGTCACTCTACATCAGATGGCAGGAAGCTGCTTTGGCAGCCATGTACTTGTATTGGAAAGCTAACGCTTGAATCTCCAGGTAGAAAATTGTTGCAATGATCTATTGGACTAGTTTAGCTTCTGTAATTAATAGCAAATAATGATGAAACATCTGTCATTGGTACTGATACCAACAACTTTTAATTGTCCTGTCCTGTTGGAGTGAAAGTCCAGTTCTAGCTATCTCATCCAGGACTAGGCCTGAAACATTAATGTAATTCTGAGAGGCACTGCATTACTTTGTCAGCTCTTTCAGAAGGCAGCATAAAGGAAAGAAAAAAGCCTCCTGCAGAAAATACAAAATGTGAAACCTGCTGTACCTGAACATCACAGATTGATCTCACTCTAATTTTTAAAAAGCGGTTGTTGCTTAGAAAAATGTTGCCATCTTTGCAGGGATTTTTCTTTCTCCTTTTTTGTACAGAAGGAAATTGCAGGAGTAAGCTATACAGAAGTTTGTAAACTGTCCAGGCAGGGCGGTCTGGGTTTTAGCACAGTGGGGTTCTGGTCCATGATGGGCTCCTAGGCTCTACTGCAGTATAAATAATAAATGTCTCCAAATCAAAAATAAGGCTATTAATTGAGATTTCCCCTGGAAAAACTAGTAAAACCTGTACAGAGTGCTAGACTTCAGGTAACCTCACTGACTCCTGATATCATCTAGACTATCTCTGGAACTCTGTCCCTACTACGGTGACCAGAAAGCAAGTGTGAAAAATCGGGGGCGGGGGGGAGGGAATAGGCACCTACATAAGACTAAGCCCCAAATATCGGGACTGTCCCTATAAAATCGGGACATCTGGTCACCTAGTCCCTACTGAGATAGTTTCTGCATGTGGTCTGAAATATTAACATGGGTTTTTTTTGTTTACATTTTTCAATCAATGCTGCTGAATAATACAGCATGCCGGTATTAAGTTTACTATGTAACAATTTACAGTATTAAACAATGGCAATACATTAAACTTGCCAGACAAATTCAGTGGGGGTAATATCCAATTGTAATAATCTGCTACTTTGAACGACAAACTTTTTCTTATGAGAACTAAAGAAAAGACTTCTTACGGCTTAATATAAAAACTGTGCAACAGTGCACTAGTAAAGAACAATTTTTTCTTTGATTGAATGTCCAATTTTTTTGTTTGCATTATTAAGGCTACAGTAGTTTGAAGACTGACGACAGGCTTGTTTTTTCAGTAGAGCTTTATGCATTCAAAGCATTGTACAAACATTAATTAATCCTCAACAGCTCTTCTGTGAGTTCTCATTTTATGGGTGGGTACAGAAAGTTAAGTGACTTGCCCAAGCCCACAGAGTTAGTCACTGGAAGAGCCAGGATTAGGATTCAAGACTTCCAGGCTCCCAGACTTTGTGCTCAGTATGTATCTGGTTTGCACACCAAGGTATATCTTTAGGAAAGAGAGACTGAATGGGACTGAAACTCTGAGGTTGTCAATTCAGTTGTTACAGCAACTGTCGATGATACAGCAAGAAGTTAGACTCGGCTACGTTTTAAGTACGCATCTATGGATAATGAACCAAAGAACTTGCTTCCAGAAAGGCAGTTGAATCACTGATTATGTTGAATTTGTAATGTCCAACGGTACATTTAATAAGGTGGCCTCAAAGTACTTATTAGCAAGGTTAAAATCCTTTCTCTTCTCGTATATCTAGTAGCAACAATGAAAGCATACTATATAAGAGCTGAATTGTATACAGTCAGATTCAACAATCTTTTCACATTTTCCTGGACTGTGATATATAAATCTAATTTGGGGTTCTGTCTTAATTAAGCATGCTAGTAGATCTGACGGGCATTTCCATTATATTTGTGTCCAAAGTGACTTAAATTCTTTGGGGAGCATTATACGGTTTCATTTTTTATTACTTCATTTGTTATTTTGTCTGTTAAATATTTTGTTATATTTTTTATCTATTTTTAACACAAAGGTTAGTGATAATAATGTTTAATTATGTACACAATTAAATATATCCCTGTACTGTAATTAATTGCATTTCTAAGAAAGAGAGTAACAGAAGGTGTTTTTCAATTACTGCTGATGGAGGCAATCTTCATCTTCAGGAGTGCAATTTTCTTCCTTGCCCCTAATTGCAAATGAATGTGTGTGTGTGTGGTGGGGGGGGGAGGTTCCCAGTAGAAAGCGACACCCCCAGGCCATCCATTTAATTTTGTTCCCTTCCATAGGCTTTCATTGATTTTTTTGTGCTTTTAAAAACCATTTTGACAAAGTTCAACAGCACATTCTTTCCTCGTGTGGCCATTCTGCATATATAGCTCAAGCACTTTTTCCCAAAAGTTTAGCTTCTCATGTTTTTCTCATTGATAAAATTGCCATCCTCCCCCGCCCAGGGTGACATAAAATGGTGACGTTTTGGGAGTTGTTCTTGCGGTAGTCTGACTCACCATGTACTATGAATAAAACTTACAACTGTTTGACTGAGGTTTTAAGGCAGAGATTTTGACCCTGAGTTAGAACTCTGTGCACCTTCATTGAAGTCACCTAGTGTTTTGTAATGAGAGTTTGCAATAAGTAGGAATAGATAAAATTCACTCAAATGGACACGTGTTACCAGAGATGATGATTCAGAGGTTTTCAGGTTTAATATAAGGAGAGACGATAAACTGCTTAACTAGTCAGTGGGTAGTGAATATGCCACTACGCTATAAAGTGGCATTGGCCAAAGAGTCGCCCACAGTCATACTGATCTTTAAATCTGAAGAGGCAGCCTTTGGAAATTATAAGCCCCAACATGTTGTTGTTATTTCTCCATCTGAGTAGCTTGTAATCTCTCTGCAGGCTACATTTCTGTTAAAAATGAAGATGGTTCAGTCTTCTCTGCACCAAGAAGTTGTGTCCCTTGGGTACCTAGCTAGTTTCTAAAGTGATCCTCCTCAATTGGGAAAACTTTGGGTGCTCCAATGGCTGTTTAGCCAATCCAGTTGCTACTTTGAACATTTTTAGCTTTTCAGTGTTGAGGGTGTGTCATGCTGTAGAACTCATTCATCCTGTATTTCCACAGGAGTGTTGAAGTGTTGTTGCAATGTTCTATTTTTTAAATTACATTGGAGAACATTTAATATGTTGATGTATGTCACTTGTTTTGTTATCTTGCAGTGAGCACACCTAACTACATATTACTTTGGATCAGCTGTGAGGTAAAACACTAAGGCCTTGGCTACACTGGCACTTTACAGCGCTGCAACTTTCGCGCTCAGGGGTGTGAAAAAAACACCCCCCTGAGCACTGCAAGATACAGCGCTGTAAAGCCTCAGTGTAATCAGTGCCGCAGCTGCAAGCTACACCCGTAGAGGATGTGGTTTACGTGCAGCGCTGGGAGAGCTCTCTCCCAGTGCTGGCGCTCCAACCACACTGACACTTCAAAGCGCTGCCATGGCAGCGCTTTGAAATTTCAAGTGTAGCCATACCCTAACTAGAGGCTAAGTAAATAAGAAAGTGCTATTTACTCCTTCCCATAACACAAGACTCAGGGGTCACTTAATGAAATTAATAGGCAGCAGGTTTAAAGCAAACAAAAGGAAGTATTTCTTCACACAATGCACAGTTAACCTGTGGAACTCATTGCCAGGGGATGTTATGAGAGCCAAAACTGTACCAGAGTTCAAAAAATTAGAGAAGTTCATGGCAGATAGGTCCATCAATGGCTATTAGCCAAGATGGTTAGGGATGTAACCCCAAACTTTGGTTGCCCCTAGCCTCTGACTGCCAAAAGTCAGACGTGGATGATGGATCATTCAATGATTGCCTGTCCTGCTCATTCCATCTGAAGCTTCTGGCATTAGCCACTGTCAGAAGATGGGATAGTAAGCTAGATGGACCATTAGTCTGACCCAGTATGGCCTTTATGTTCCCTTCCCTGTGTAGGCAAGTATGAATAGTTGTCATCTGGGCTAAGATATCCTATAATATAAAGGTACCCATAGGTCACCATATAAATGTAGACTCTAAATGTTGTTGACACCCTCATCAATCTAAGATTTCAGCTCTGTAATAGCAAAGGCTTTTCCCCTCTAAGAGACAAATCAATGAGCAAATTATATTTTTTTAAAGACCCTCACATGTATCACTGAAATCTCAAATTCTAATTTCCTTCATTTCTAGACATGCTGGTATGATAATCCTCACTCCTTCATCAATTCCATTATCTCTTCACTACCAACCTTTCCACTGCCAGGTATGAATAATTTGCTTTTTACTTTCAAACTGAGAGTGCTGTAATCCAGGACAACATTTCCTCCCATTTGATTATCTTCCCTCCAGACTGCCTTGTGATCTTAGAAATTATCAAGCCCCTTGAGTAAGGTACTTCTTTCCATTACCATTATTTGAGCTTCTTTTCCCCTCATTTGTCTCTTCTATTTTCTAATCTTTTAAAAATCTGTCCTCTCCATTCCTTTCATAAATTTGCCACTGACATTGATACTATCGGCAAAGTTCTAGTCTTCCCTTCTCAGCAACGCACTTGAAAGAAGGCTACTTTCACACATTTCCAACTACTTCTCACATAACAGTATCCTAGACCAATTTTTATGTTGTTTTTTTTTCCTTTCTTTTTCTGGAGCTGAAAGCGATTCTCACTGTGGCTAGAGAACTGTTTTCTGTCTCAATCTAATTTTTCCTCCCTGCAGCCTTTGCCATTATGAGCTGTCTATCTGAGACTATCTTATAGTTTGTCCATTATCTCTGTCCAGTTCCTTTTATAATAGTTGCTCCACTTCTACAAGCAGTATTGTAAGGTTCATTCTTTTGTCCCATTTTCTCATGTGCCCTCCCCCTTTAAAAAAAATACCCTCTTTCTGTAGCTGTAGTCATCAATCTTACAATACTATTCAATGTTTACATGTTTTTGACACCTTTAATTACAGAGTATTCACACAACTGAGTTCTGACATAGCCAATTTGTGGCTTCATTTCAAGTTCCTTTAGCTAAAGGAATGTCAATCTCAAACCATTTACCTTCACTGTCAAATCTTGGCATCATCTTTGCCCTTGAGTTCTTCTCCTCACATGTTTCAGGTGGCTTCTTATCTCACTACTACCCCTCTGCCCCTCATAGCAATGTCTATTTATGTCACTTCCTTGATTCTACCTTAGCTGAAATCCTATGCCGTGACTTCATCTCTTCTCACTTATATTGCAGTTCCTTCTGACATCTTCCCAGATCAGAACATGTCACATTTTAGCATGAGCAGAATGCAGCTGTCGGGATGTATCCAAATGAGTTTGACCGCATTCCTTTCTTACGTTTGTACAATGCCTAACACAGCAGGGATCCAACGTGATTTTGGCTTTCAGGTGGTGCACCTATAAAAAATGTCAGTAATAACTCTATCAACCAAACAACTCCACTGACTCACTGAATTACCTGGAATCCAGTCCAAACAGTGCTTGGATTTTTGAAACCTCCAGTGATTTGCTCTAGTGCACTCTGCCCCAGCATTGGTCTCTGCTGAAATTTTACAGTCTCATACAAGTGAGCTTTTTTCTCTGTAGCTTATCTTCTCTAGAATACTCTGTATTCTTTCACATCATCAATTCTCATCTTAAAACATACCGCACATGGCAAACTTTGTTAAGCTGGAATTGATTGACATCAAGTTTTCAGGGGACAGGATTTCTTTTAATTAACATTGCTGTTAAACAGAAAGCAAAATGTTCTGGAAAGTCAGGGAATCTCAAATTTAAAATAAATTAAGATCACTCAGACCCACCATAACGATGACTCCTATAGCACTTAAAGCCTCCCTTTTTCCACCCAACAGTATTTTTCATAGCTAGCTTGCAAAATATAGTCTGAATTTACAAGCTCTGCAACATAGTGTGTTAGAGAGACACGGTGGATGAGGTAATATCGTTTATTGGATCAGCTTCTATTGCTGAAAGACACAAGCTTTCAAGCTTACACAAAGTTTGTCTCTTTCACCAACAAAAGTTGGTCCAATAAAAGATATTACCTCACCCACCCTTTCTCACTAATATCTTGGGACCAACACAGCTACAATAATATGGCAGGTAATGTAGTAAGCATGTACTACAATCTGGCTTTATATTCTCCAATATTATACAGACTTCATTCTTCTAACAATGCTCTTCCATTTGGAGACACATTTTACCTTTTGGAAATGGTTTGCGACACATATCCCTAGCATCCTTTTTGATTCACAAAGTATATTCCTCTAGACCAGGGGTTCTCAGTCTTCAGTGTACCATGACCCCCTTCTGACAACAAAAATTACTGCATGACCTCAGGAGGGGGGACTGAAGCCTGAGCTCCCCCTAAGCTCTGCCCCCCCTTGGAGGTGGGGCAGGGCCAAAGCCCAGAGGGGACCTATAACCTGAGCCTGCCTCCCAGAACTGAACCTGAAGCTTGAGACCTACCACTGCTCTAGACGGCACATGGTCCAAAAAAAATTTAGTCATGTAAAGTTTGTGATGTAAATACAGATGCAGTTTGATTTGGATGGTGTAGCAGTGTGTTGTCACCATAAATAAGGTAGTCTTCTGGCAAGTTAAGATGTTGCTGATTTTCAAAGTCATAAAGACTTTCACAACCCTGTGCAGAAATTAATCCTATTTACATGAGATTGTGTCTCAGCAACTGTGACCTCCCACAACAGCTGCATTCCATTGGGAGAGTGATCATGTTGATCAGTAGGGTTAGGGTCATGATGACAGGAGACGGACCAAGAATATGAGACCGACTGCCAGAAGAGATAAGAATGACCACGAACCATACCACACTTAGAGACACAGGTAGATTCCACCTCTTCACACAGTTTTTCCCCCACTAGTACCTCCATTTCCTTATACAAAAAAGACCTCTAAGCCATCAGGAAACAGAGAGAGAGGAAGTAGGTGGGGAGAGGGATAACTCAGTGGTTTGGGCATTGGCCTGCTAACCCCAGGGTTGTGAGTTTAATCCTGGAGAAGGGGCCATTTAGGGATCTGGGGCAAAAGTCTGTCTGGGAATTGGTCCTGCTCTGAGCAGGGGGTTGAACTAGATGACCTCCTGAGGTCCCTTCCAACCCTGATATTCTGTGATTCTAAGTGTTCCAAAGGAATCTCTTTTTGAGGGAGAGGGATAGCTCAGTGATTTGAGCATTGGCCTGCTAAACCCAGAGTTGTGAGTTCAATCCTTGAGGGGACCAGTTAGGGGCAAAATCAGTACTTGGTCCTGCTAGTGAAGGCAAGGGGCTGGACTCAATGACCTTTCAGGGTCCCTTCCAGTTCTATGAGATAGGTATATCTCCCTAGAAGGATTAAAGTGTACCTGTGTGGCAGCTGAAGATCAGTATATTAGGACATTAACCCACTCAAAGTTCAAGTTTTCAAGTGAGCATACCTGGGCGTATCCATATCCATAAATATTTTGGAGGATTTGGAACATTTTAACTTTTAATTTTCAAGATTTACAAAGTTAAGGGTATCTTTGATAAAATTTGTCTTCCTTGAAGTTATATTTTAAATGTGTGTATTCATCCTTAACTCCATGTTAACAAATCTTGGTGCATGTGAATTTTCTTAGATTTACTTTAAAAAAAACACCCAGTTTTAACCCAAATACATTTTTGGAAGACGTGTGGCAAATTTCACACACAATTTTACTCAAGATCACAAATAAAATTTCAGGTGGATTAGTTTCCTTCTGGTGAAGTTAGGATTGTGGTCAAAACTGGTATTACAATAGGACTGTTTCAACCTTATCTATGGAGATACCATTGTAATACTATTACAGTATATGCATTATAGACCAGAAGTCACTTGCTCAGAGTCATGGCAAGTCATTGCCAAAATCATGATTAGAATGCAGATCTCCAAACTACTAGCTCCATATCCAATTTTCTAGATCACAGGAGCCCCACAAGTAATTTAACCTGCTTTTTCCCAACTATGAAATGAAGGAAATGATACTAAAGGCAAACTCAAAAATTATATCGGATTTAAGATGTCTATAGCAATGCAAAAGTAAGTATCATTACCCCATTTTGCCGCTGGGGAAGCTGACAAGGGACTAAATTGTCTCTTAAGTAGTGGTTTAGATTACATATTGGTAAATTGGCATAAATTTCACACTGAGCTGATAGAGATGATATATCAAGAAAGCAACTAAATGAGGGGTGAGATAAAAACAAAGGAGCCTCCTAACATCTCTCTATAGTTGAACTTTGACTCAAAGGATTTAGTTCTATACCAATATTCCTCACACTCTTGTGAGGTATTAATTTTGCTGGTAGTTAAGTGATTTGTTCAAGGTTATAGAGGGAGTTGGAAGCATCTCAAGTTGGACAACAAAAAATTGAGGCATCCAAAATCACTAGTCATTGTGAAAATTTTGGCTGAAAAACACAATTCTCAGTGGACACTACAAATATACTAGTCATTCATGTAACCCACTTAACTGAATCTGGGTATTTGAATAACATGGTGATCTAGTGTGTTTGCACCAGGCTATATTCTAAAATATGTGAAAATACTAACTTTCTTAAGGCCTGCTAAAAATAGTTTCATCCAGTTTCTTTTTATCAAGTGTTTATTATGCATGTTTGGGGAAAGGATAATGTATATCTATCTTACAAGCGATGGTACTGTACTTTAGACCAGAAACTGTCTAAGTATGCAAAAATATTTTTCTCTTTCCTTTCACTGTAATTGTGACTGCATTCTCAAATGTCAGTTCTAGGTCCCATGAGCAGATAAAAAACTGTTGCTATTCCCCTATTCGCAATAATATATCTGTTAGTACCTTAAAAGATGTGTAGATAACCTTCTATTCCTAAGATCAAAAAGAAAATGAAAGAAAGTACAGTCGTCTGACAGGTCAGTTATATCACACAGTGCAATTAAAACACATGAATTGATAACCATTTCGCTAACTTGCAGATAGTCCTCATTCACATAGATCCAGGGCGCTATAAACACTGGGTTCAGTTAGGTCCTCTTTACAACTTAACCAGTCAGTTGTGGATTACAGTTGGTACCAAAAATGTTTACAAAACAGATCTGCCAGTTGAGGTCATTAACTCCAATAAAATTATTCTGAAAACAGAAAACCTGTGTTTCAGGGGTGTTGAGTACCTGCAGCTCTGATTGTCTTCAGCACCTCTGGAAAATCAGCCCAGTACTTCTTGTTTTATTACTCACCTTATATATTCCATTCTGAGAATGTTATTACAAATACTAAGTGGATTCCTTTGGATTTATCAGTGTTAAATGTTTGTTGTGTCAATAAGAAAAGATCATATAAATCAAGATTTTTCAAACTAACTTCAAGCACCCTAAACTAATCCATGTTTAAACAACTTCATGGAAGTGATGTAAACTTTTTCACACACAGTTCCCATTTTCTTAAGTGAGGGGGACTTGGTGCTCAGTACCTCTGAGGATGAGGCCACTTTTATTTAGGTCCTTAAAGTTTGGCACGATATTTTACTGGAATTTAAATGCTGGAAAGAAATTAAATAAAATATCCACTTATGATAATCCCTTCTGAAGAATGGACTATATAGTAGTATCCATGCTATTTATATTAAATGCTTCATAGATACTGTCTCTGAGGAATTGTGACTCAAAAATATAATTTCCAAATCTTCAAGAATAATTTTTAAAATGAGCAAGGTTCAAAGGTAACTACCAAAAACATTACATTAATCAGCAATTAAAACTAGTTTGAGTCTGTATGGGAATGCCAGTGGTTTTGCCTTTAGGGAACTTGTTTTAGAAGGTTGTGCTAACCATACGCCTCCCTAGGCCTGCTCATACTAGTATAGTCTGGCAGAGCAATTAAAAATGCCTTAGACAGGAATTTCCCTGAATGTGTTCAGCCCAATCTGAAACTTCACTTAACAGAGCAATTTATTAAATAGTGAGATGAGGCAAGTGACCATCAGCTGGTGTGAATGTGTTTGATCAACACAGTCACAGGGTGTCAGGTATGCAAGAGCTGGAATCACTACAAACATATGGCCTGCTCTGGAGATAGCCTGGCTCTAATGTAATTAATTATGTAACTCAGCAGGAATTCAAGTTCACAAGAACGCACTTTAATTAGATGCCCCTATTTCAAATGTTGGTTTTACCTCTGTAAAATTACACCTTGTTGCACAATGTGTGTATTGGAGGGGTGTGTGTGTTAGTGTCTATACAATTAGCCTTTTTGGAGTCCCCCCCCCCCCATATCAAGTCAGCATATTGCAATATGTAGCTAAACCACTATAATTCTACATAGTAAGTACATAGCTAATTCAAACAATCTACTAAACTGGTTAGGTGAAGTTACAACTTAAGACATAATCATTAGTATGACTGTTAGATGAATAAGTAATGAAAAGATGTTGACGTGTGCACTGAACTACAGTGCAGATGGCATTATGGCTCTAAGCACAGAGGCATATCCCTTAATTTACAATGCCAATGCACTACTGCAAATTTTCAACTACATTTGGTGGTTGGTTGGTTGGTTTGAAAAACCCATTCAGATGTGACATTGTCACCAACTTTGAACTTACAAAGATCAGACTTTGTCATGCAGGAAGCATAGTTAACATTGTGGAATGTCTCAATATTTAAAGCTTTCTATTCAGAAATTACCACTCCAGCCACAAAATTTGAGCATCAAAGGAGCAAATAAAATAACCATACTGACATCTCTCTTTCACCAGCATTCCCAAATTAACTGACACCTGGAAAGGCAAAGTTGTCCCAGTTAAATAAGTATAGAATACCATCCTTTTTATGCAACAAACAAAGATCATTTTCTTTTTTCCTAAGACTTTACAGTGGATTGATTTCTCCCCAATGTACCGAGGGCTTTGACCCAGGGCTGATCAGAGCCATTCAAATAAGATCATTTTCATAGAGTGCTAGCTTACCGTATGAATTGCTTCCATTCCAAAACTAAAAAAAAAAAAAAGGACAAACCTGTCTGTTTATTCTGTTTCCAAACAGTCAATTCAACAGCAGGTGTCAGGCTTTTGATTTAAAAAAAACTGAATTGTTGGCCTTGTTCAAACTGAAAAATGTACTTGCGTATGCATCAGTATCTTTTACCCTGATTGATCTACTCTAAGAACATTAAATGATATTAACTAAGCATGTGTCTTGATTCAGGCAGGCACAGGCATGAAATATGTTAGGCTGTGACTCACAAGGCCTCTCCTCAGCTTCTTTCATATTTGTTGCACAATAAAGATGCAATATTTTCCTTAATTTTTTATTTGACCTTGTCTTACAAACAGTCTCCTTTTGTGTTGGTTAACAATTTGTCTTCCCATTAGTGTAGTTAATCAGTACAAAGATTGTTTCACCCTTTTAATAACAGATTGGTAGTTTCTTTCATTTGACTATTTTTTTATTTTTAAGCAGTAGTAGGAAGCCTGACTCTAGAGCTAAGCAAAACATTTGGCTTAAACCTTAGTTGACCGTAGGTTTGATGTTGGTGCTCCTGACCCTTGGCCTGTGGTCGCAAAGTTTGAGACTTGCTTTGCATGTAGGAGAGAAGGCAAGCCTTATAAAATTAACATTATCAAGTTCTCCCATGTTCACAAACCTCCCTCTCCTATAGGTAACACTTCTCTTTTCCCACAAACCTTGCGATTTCACTCCTTACCTTTTGATGTCTTCATGGTAACCCTGATGATCCATCTTTTCTCCACGCCTCTCCTGTTGTACCGTGGGAACAGGTGATCACCACCTTTGTGTTCAGAAGCTGCTGCTGTGTGACTACCCCTCTACAAGCTCATTTTTGGGCAGGGGAGATGCCCAGTTATCAGCTTGTTTCACACTCTGTAGTCTTTATATAAAAATAATCATGAAGTACCTATCTGAACATTCTTGGAAACACTAAGAATTACTTAAAAAATAAAGTAAATCAAAAACAGAAGCAGGAACCCCATAACACATAATAATAATTAAACTGGCAGCATAAAAATTAAAAAACGCTCCATTTTTCTCTAAGCTTCACGCCCAGCTATATTTACAAAAGTCTCCTGTGAGGCAAATGTAGAACAAGATTGAATTCCACCATCCAGCCATGCCAGCTCCTACTTCACAGAGCAGAAGGAGAGACACACTCTTACTGGCAACAAGCAGTGACCCAGAGAGATGTCTGTAGTTAAACAACCCCTCTTCCTCTATACCAGGGGTAGAAAACCTATGGCACGCGTGCCAAAGGTGGCACGCAAGCTGATTTTCAGTGGCACACTGCCCGGGTCCTGGCCACCGATCCAAGGGACTCTGCATTTTAATTTAATTTTAACATTTTAAAAACCTTATTTACTTGACATACAACAATAGTTTAGTTATATATTTTAGATTTATAGAAAGAGACTTAAAAACATTAAAATGTATGACTGGCACGCGAAACCCTAAAGTGAATAAATGAAGACTCGGCACACCACTTCTGAAAGGCTGCCAACTCTGCTCTACACTATGAGATGGGTTTTATCTTGTGTCCTCCACCCAACCTCCATGCCAGTTAATTGAAGGGAGAGCCAACAGCACCACTTCCCCTCTCTGGGGAATGAATCAACCTGCCTGAGGAAGGAGCATGAAGGAATCCCCACAGACTCTGCGTGAAAAGGGAAGGGGTAGCTGATGTAGCAAAGGGTGGGCTAGCCTGGCTGACGAAGTAAAAGGGAGTGGGGTATTCCTCTTGGCAATCCACGTTCATTGAATTCAAAGGCAGTCTAATACTAGAAAAGCTGTATATCCATTTCCCAGCACTGGTGCAGCTGCACTGGTACTAGCAACTGTACGAATGCCGCTCTGGGCGGGGTCCTATAAACCTCTACAGCAGTGGTGGGCAAACTACGGCCCGGGGGACGCATCTGGTCCTTCAGATGTTCTAATCCAGCCTTCAAGCTCCCGCCGGGGAGTGGGGTCGGGGGCTTGCCCCGTTCTGTGCATGCTGTGGCCTCCCACACCCTGAACCCCTCATTTCTGGTCCTACCCCAGAATCTGCACCCCCTCCCACACCCCGACCCCAATTTCATGAGCATTCATGGCCCACCATGCAATTTCCATACCCAGATGTGGCTCGCAGGCCAAAAAGTTTGCCCATCCCTGCTCTACAGAGTGAACTGCAGGATCTTTATTTGCAATCTTTTATTGTGAGCCAAACACTGCAGGCCACATGTGCTTCTCTAACTCCTTTTTTTTTTTTCAGTATTACACAGCAGTTGTGTTTGTTTGCCATATGCACTTTTCAGACAAAGTGAGGAAATGTATTATTGTATATGGGGTTTTAAGGCATCCAGTTGGCTAAACGTAATTTGCCTTCAGTTACACTATGCTTGTACTTTGTTTTGCAAGACCTTTTTGTTCTGGTATTAAGCTTTTTTCTAGAGGATTTTACTTAAAATGCTGCAGGCTGTTTCAGAAAGCCAATTAAGACAAAAAAAATGTTATCTATCAGTCATAAAAACTTAAACAATTGTGTTTTTTAAATGAGTCTCTTGGGACTAGCAAATATCTTGGCAAGACACACTCAATCTGTTTACTGTGCAAAGTGGGACACCTATTTGTAATATTACTTGTGGTTGAAACTTTAGCTACAGAATTATTTATACTGTTTTTTTTTTTAATTTTATTTCTACAGGTCATGTCAGAATAATGCTGGGCATCGATCAGTCTGGAACTTGTAGTTGCCTATCAGTCGCTCAGTAGTCAGTGTAGATTCTGTCTTTACAATCAGCAGCTACATCTGGCTACTGGGTCTCCGATGACATCTTGTAGCTTCTTTCCATGCATTTTGTAACAGATTATTTGGCATTCTTTATGATAATGCAAACTTCGTCATGGCTCCTAGATGCAAAACATTGCTACTAAGTTATTTGATATCATTTGGGGTTTGGAAATCGTAAATGTCTAATAAGGAATGAAATATTTGTCTGATTTACTTTATAGAATGGAGTGGATTAAGTGCATCTCTTTGTTTTTCTGTTAGAATGCTTCAGTATATTTTCTCATCTACACACATAGCTTGTATCTAAATTTTTTTAGTAATGTAAATATAGTTCCCTATGATGAAAAATGTAATCTAGAGTTTTAGTTTTTGATTATTGCTTATGCTTGCTAAAACCCAACGTTCAGATCTTAAGCCAAACCCAGTCTTTGTGATCCTACCATTCATTTCACTGTAGCATGTGATGGGGAGAATAAGCACCATAGATGGTAGTGTGTCCAGCCGTTGGAAGAGGTGTAATGATCAAAATACTGGAAGACTACCCAGGGTTGGGGCATGAACCTGGCATACAATGTAGAATTCTGTGTTTGTTAAGCAACAGCTACATTGTCTGCTGGGTTTCAAGCTGCCTGGAAATGCAAAACGAATTCCAGTCTTAGTGCCCATGTTTTCTGTGTGAGCCTGTCCTAGGTGCTTAACAAGGAAAATAAGCTGATCATCATCAAACAAGTGATCATCCTGGAGTCAGCAGCACTCTGCTCGCTTGGAATGAGGCCATCAGCACTTGACTCAAACTGAAAATCTAAGTTTCAAGGCACTGATGCATCGTATGTGTTTAAATGTTGATATCTTTTTTGTTTATTTGTTTGTTTTATGAGTTTATTTTCAAAGAGATTGGAGATGAGTTATGCTTTCCAGTTTAAAACATGATGGTTCCTGATATTAATGCTGTCCCTTTTATTAAGATAGAGTAAGAAAAGATCAATAAACGTATGAAAAATCTACCTCTGGATTCACATTAAACCATTATTACATACTGTGTAAGCAACCCACTGAAGATGTTTATACTGGTGGGGAGGGAAAGGGTTAGTTATCATAATGGGTTGGTGCGCTAGCCTTTCGCTGCAAGAGACTCAACTGCTGTTCAAAATTGTGTCATAAATGAAAATGAACTTGACCTGCTGCATTTGTGTATATCATAGAGCCACACCGCGCAACAGAACTGGCAGTTTCAGAATGAGAGACCCAAGATTGGAATAGCAGAGGGCTATTGTAGATCAGGCTTGAAAGGGCTAAGGCAAAGCTGTGTGGGGAAGCTTGCACAGCATGTGCTCAGTAGTCTATGCCTGTTTCCCGTCTCTGCTGTTAACTGTTTACTGTCAGACTTCAAGTTCACTTGCATCTTGGTGAATAAAGATCACTCTAAAAAATTATAGGAAGATGACATTTTATTTGTGAGGTACACCCTTTGGTCAAGGGGGTCACCCTTATTTGTGTGATGAGACAGGTCTAAATTAATAATGCAGGAATACAGAGCTTCTTCTATTTGAATGCAGTACTCTAAGAGACAAGTATGATCTTACCATGCAAATCTGCTCTTTCTTAAAGTTCAAATAAAGCTGCTAATTGAAAATGCTGTGTGAGACTTCATATTTGCTGTTTTGAAACTGAGTAATTCTAGATTTCATAGCTAAATTAAAGCACCTGCTCATTAAGCTAAGTAAATATGGACTTTCTACAGAAAATGTATAACACCACATACGACATAGATGACTTACAATTCTTTACATTCTAAGCACCAGATGAATAGATGAAAAGACTCTAGAAAATGCATGTACCCAATAGTCATAATGAAAGTCATTCCCCTCTTTCTTGAGTTAGCACCTGTACAGCATTATTTTTCCTCCTATGGACTTGTTTATGTCCCTTGGAAAATTATTGTCCCCAATTCATATCTTTAGAAATAATGTTTATTCATCTGACTTTTGGATGTTGTTAAACACCAGCAGTTGTTTCTCTTTATTTAACTAATTGAACATCCTTGTATAATTGTGGTTACCCTAGCTTTTCCCCTTCTTGAAATCATCTTTATGAAAAATTGACTTGACTTATGCATCGTACTCTAGTAATGGCAATATTGTTTCTTTAAACAATGTTTTGTCAGTTTACTCTGACATTCTGACACTTCTGTTGAACCCAGACTATCAGCTTCTTTAAAAACACACTGTTGCCAAGTCTTACCAACATAGAAACATTATCCCTTTAATTATGAGTTTCTCCACTGTTCATACAATTGGAATAAGAAAATGATCAGGGTAAAGAAAGTCTAAACATGTTGTACAGTAAGCACCATATAAATTCACATCAATGCAGGATTCAGTACTGAGCCCTCTCCTCTATTCAGTTTCACTTCCCCACCATGTTTCAGTTAAACTCATGGTGTTGAAATCCCCTTTGTGGGCAGGTACTTCTGGTTCCCTTATTTTTCTTTGTCATGCTACTTACATTTGTGTACAGATACCTTAAAAACTCCCCCTTAGTTACCTTGTAAGTTGCTTGCTTTATTTTCAGTGTTTGTCTTAAGCTTCGTCAGATGCCTTAAGCATGTATGTTAGCCCTTCATAACATTTACCCACCTATCTACTTACTTTAGTTCTATGTTCCTTCCACTGTTCATTCATTGACAACATCCGTATGGACTATCAGGAGTGCCTGTGCCTTATCCCCCCATGATGAACTATTATTATTTCTACTTAAACTATCAAAATGATAGGGTGCAAGTCTGACTCCATTGAAGCTAATAGGAGTTTTTTCATTGACTTCAGTGGAAATGGGATTCCACCAGTGTTGTTAAAGAAAATTGCTTAAACCCACAATTCAGCCCATATTTTCCAAAAGAATCCACTGAGTGAGTTGCTAAGGACCACTAAGGCCTCGTCTACACTACACGTTTATACCGATTTTTAGCAGCATTAAACCGATTTAACGCTGCACCCGTCCACACGAGGCCCTTTATATCAATAAAGGGCTCTTTAAACCGGTTTCTGTACTCCTCCCCGACGAGAGGAGTAGCGCTGAAATCGGTATTACCATATCGGATTAGGGTTAGTGTGGCCGCAAATCGACGATATTGGCCTCTGGGCGGTATCCCACAGTGCACCACTGTGACCGCTCTGGAAAGCAATCTGAACTCGGATGCACTGGCCATGTAGACAGGAAAATCCCCGTGAACTTTTGAATTGCATTTCCTGTTTGCCCAGCGTGGAGCTCTGATCAGCACGGGTGGCGATGCAGTCCCAAATCCAAAAAGAGCTCCAGCATGGACCGTACGGGAGATACTGGATCTGATGGCTGTATGGGGAGACAAATCTGTTCTATCAGAGCTCTGTTACAGAAGATGGGTATGTCTACATCTACAATTTTGCAGCGCTGGTTGTTACAGCTGTATTAGTACAGCTGTATAGGGCCAGCGCTGCAGAGTGGCCAGACTTACAGCAACCAGCGCTGCAAGTGGTGTTAGATGTGGCCACACTGCAGCGCTGTTGGGCGGCTTCCAGGGGAGTTCGGGGAACGCGAGAGCAAACCGGGGAAGGAGACCAGCTTCGCCGCGGTTTGCTCTCGCGTTCCCCGAACCCCCCTGCAAACCGCAGGGAAGGAGACCTGCTTGCACGGGGGTTCGGGGAACGCGAGAGCAAACCGGGGAAGGAGACCTGCTTGATTACCAGACGCTTCCTCAGGTATGCTGGGATACCTGCTTATTCCACGGAGGTCAAGAAAAGCGCTGGTAAGTGTCTACACTTGATTACCAGCGCTGGATCACCAGCGCTGGATCCTCTACACTCGAGACAAAACGGGAGTACGGCCAGCGCTGCAAACAGGGAGTTGCAGCACTGGTGATGCCCTGCAGATGTGTACACCTCCTAAGTTGCAGCGCTGTAACCCCCTCACCAGCGCTGCAACTTTGTTATGTAGACAAGCCCGAAGAAATGCCAAAGCATTTGAAAAAAATCTCCAGGCTATGATACAGAGTCCACAGCACAGTGCTGTGTGACAAGCATAACGGAAAGCCAAAGAATCAAATGGACACTCATGGAGGAAGGGAGGGGGGACTGAGGACCAGCTATCCCACAGTCCCCACAGTCTCCAAAAAGCATTTGCATTCTTGGCTGAGCTCCCAATGCCTGTAGCATCAAACACATTGTCCAGGGTGGTTCACGGTATATCTTGTCAATTTACTCCCCCTCCCTCCCCCCATGAAAGAAAAGGGAAAAAAATCATTTCTTGACTTTTTTTCAATGTCACCATATGTCTACTGCATGCTGCTGGTAGACACGGTGCTGGGGCACCGAACAGCAGCATCCTCTCCCCTCCCTATCCCGGTGGCAGACGGTACAGTGCAGTAAGACTGGTAGCCATCCTCGTCATCATCCCATGAGTGCTCCTGGCTGGCCTCAGGTGAGGTCAGCCAGGGGCGCCTGGGTAAAAATAGGAATGACTCCCGGTTATTCCCAACAGATGGTACAGAACGGCTGGGAACTGTCCTCATCATAGCAACTGGGGGCTGAACTCCATCAGCCCCCACCCTCCATGTCTAAAGAAAAGATTCTGTACTGCCTGGACTATCATAGCAGCTGGAGGCTGCCTCCCCCTCATTTTATCTCACGAAAAAGTCAGTGTTTCTTATTCCTGCATTCTTTATTACTTCATCACACAAATGGGGGGAGCCTGCAACGGTAGACTAGAAGGGTTGGGGGAGGAGGGAAGCAACGGGTGGTGCAGCTCATCATTTCTGTGGGATCTGACACAGAGCGGCTGTGCTCTCTGATACACTTGCCCCATATTCTAGGCAGGACTGACTCTATTTTTAGATACAACATAAAGGAGGGAATGACCCGGGGGTCATTCCCATTTTTGTCTTTGCGCCCCCAGCTGACCTCAATGAAGGTCAGCCAGGAGCACCCATGACAGCAGCGGAGGCTACAGAACGACTGATAACCATCATCTCATTGCCAATTTACTATGGCACAGCAGACGGTACAGAACAACTGGTAACCATCTCTGCTACCTTGCGAAGGCAAATGAATGCTGCTGTGTAGCGCTGCAGTACCGCCTCTGTCAGCGGCATCCAGTACACATACTGTGACAGTGACAAAAGGCACAACGGGCTCCATGGTTGCCATGCTATGGCATCTGCCAGGGAAAAAGGACGTGAAATGATTGTCTGCCGTTGCTTTCACAGAGGAAGGAATGAATGATGACATTTACCCAGAATCACCCGCGACACTGTTTTTGCACCATCAGGCATTGGGATCTCAACCCAGAATTCCAATGGGCGGGTGCAACTGCGGGAACTATGGGATAGCCACCCACAGTACAACACTCCAGAAATCGATGCTAGCCTCGGTACATGGACGCACATACCAAATTGTGTGGCCGCGTGCACTCGACTTTATACAATCTGTTTTACAAAACCGGTTTATGTAAAATCGGAATAATCCTGTATTGTAGACGTACCCTAAGTGAGTTGGGCTGAACGAGAATTAAACAAAAGTTACTAGTTCCCCATTTTGTTCTCAATCCACACCAATAAACAATACATCAGACCGGAATTAAGTCAGTTATGACTGCACATCCTGCTACTCCATGCACTGTGTAAATCCCGCCCTCTTTCCCTCATGCTCAGTTTTTCTAGCATCCTAGTGCCCAAGTAGCACCTTTCTGTACCCTTCACACACTCACTCCCCCTGCAGTATTTACTTGTTACCCTGTGCATTAAATAGGCAATCTTCCTTCATAGTTTAGTTATCCTGCTTTTGTTTTCTGGCTCCAGACAGCCAACTGGAATTTCTTGATGCTTACAATTTGCTACTTCTGTGCACTATGAACAATGTGTTTCTGTATTCAATGAGCTATATTTTCCCAAATATTCAGTAGTTGACTGGCTGTATTCTGAGTTCTGGGCACTATTTTCCCTTGCCATATCTACCTTGATGCATTTGCAGGACATATTGGGCATAATTTATAATTTTGGCATTAGTAATAAAACAGTATTATATAATTTTCCTAGAGAGTCTTTATTGCAGTGTTAACAGCTTCATCACTCAAGAAAAATTCCATGGTGTAGAGGCCAATTCATTATAGGGATGAACATTTTTTACACACACAAAAATCCATATGGCAACAGCTGAATCAGTAACTGAACCAGTTGACTTCACTCTCAAATATATATAACATGATCTTACCTGCATTTAACTGGAGGCCTACATTCAGTATGTAAGCAAACGGATTAGTTTTAAGAAAAATCTTGTATAATTTTAAAAGATATTGGTACTGTAAAGGCCTCTCGCGGCCATCCTGTTTGAACAGAATCTGTACAGACATTATAGATCTGGGTCACTAGACAATTGCCTGTTCTGTTCATTCCCTCTGAAGCATCTGACACTGGCCACAGTTGGAAGACAGGATACTGTGCTAGATGGACCTTTGGTCTCACCCAGTATGGACATGATGTTCTGTATTTAGTACAACCTTGCCCTCTTCCTGGCTGTTGGAATTATTGTTAACTCAACATAAACACAAGCCTGGCTATGCCTAGGGTTTCCCTGCAGCAGCATCTCTATTGCAGACCCCAGTCCCACCTTCGCAAAGAGCCAATCCAACACCCTTAGCTCCAGGGTAGAGCCAGTGAATCGCTCCTGCTACAATGAACAGCATCTCTCCAAACCTGCTCACAGGATGGGTCAGCAAAAGAACTCTACCATCTTATTACAAAGTACCATGACAATTGTATGTTTTGACCTGTTTCATGTATTCCCTATGTTGATGTCACTCAGACTCAGAGACTTTAAGGTCAGAAAGAACCATCGTGATCATCTAGTCCAGGGATCTCAAACTCAAATCACCACCAGGGCCACATGTGGACTAGTACATTGCCTCAAGGCCCCATCACTGACACCTTTTCATGTAAAGGTACAAAAATCCCCTGCCCCCACTCCACCCCTTCCATGAGACCCTGGCCCTGCCATACCTCTTCCCACTGCTTCCCCACCCCTTCTCTAAAGTCCACACCTCAACTCCACTCCCTCCCTGCCCCTATTCCAACCCCTTCCCTAAATCCCCACCTCTTCCCCCCTGGAAAGCACTAAGCACCACCAAACAGCTGTTTGGCTGCGGGAAGCACCTGGAGGTAGGCAAAGGAGCTAGGACGCGGCACACTGGGTGTGAGGGGGTGTGGCGGGACCTTGGTGGCCACAGGAAATAACTCCGGGGAGCTTGGCGGGCCGCAGCAAATAACTCCCCGGGCAGTGTGTTTGAGACCCCTGATCTAATCTGACCTCTGGCACATTGCAGGCCACAGAATCTCACCCACCCACTCCTGTAATAGACCCCTAACCTCTGGCTGAGTTACTGATCTTGATTGAAAGACCACAGGTCACAGAAACTCCACCATTTTCTCTGGTTCAAACCAGCAAGTGACCTGTGACCCATGCTGCAGATGAATGTGAAAAACCTCTATGGTCTCTGCCAATCTGACCTAAATGAAAATCCCTTCCCAGCCTCAAATATGGCAATCAGTTAGACCTGGAGCATGTCAGCAAGACCCAACAGCCACACACTGGGGACAGAATTTACCAGAGTAACTCAGAGTCCTCCCCAGCTACTGTCCCATCTCCAGCCATTGGAAGTATTTGTTACTACCAGTCGCCGATGAGCCACATGCCATTGTAGGTACCCCGTCATTGTACCATCCTAGCCATAAACTTATCAAGCTCAGTCTTGAAACATGTTATGGTTTTTACCCCCCCCCTACTCCAGAGCTTAACTTCTCTGTGATTAAAAACCTTCATCTAATTTCAAGCCTAAACTTGTTGATTGCCAATTTGTATCCATTTGTTCTTGTGCCACCATTGGCCCTGAATTTAAATAACTCCTCTCCCTCCCTGGTATTTGTCCTTCTGATGTACTTATAGAGCTCCACTGTAGTCTGCAAATATACTGCAGAACTAGAAGTGAAAATTCCTTTTTGAAATTGTTTTCAGACTACGTGGAAAGTCCTTTGAGAATCTGTACAGTGTGCCTCTACAGATGCTGCTCAGATAGGCCCTTACACTGATTGCATTTATACACGCAGCGCCATTGAACTCAAAGGGCCTGAGTGCTCACCAGTGTGATTCAGGGTTCTACAGTTTGCTCCATCTTACTACTAATAATAAATTAGGGGAAAAGGGGCTTCATTCTTTTGGACAAGCTATTTGGTATGAGTGAATGACCTATGCACGACTTAAGACTTTGACATGGGGCTCAAGTGGTAGACAGGACCTTGTGCATGTCCTTGACAATGAGGTGAGTTACACTTGGCTTAATTGGTAAGCATTATTATAAAAGATATTTTAATTATTGCTTAAAAATCCTTATTAACCCACAGTTCAAGCAAGATCCATTTGGCTACTGCTCCTCCTCACTGGCCTGAGCTTTCTAGTGATAACATGAAGAAGTTGACTTAATGTCTGTCACTTAAAAAGAGAGGCAAGATAAAGAATGATTGTTCTTAATATAACAAAAGCAGCACACTTGCATGACTAATACAATTCAACAAAACCTATCTCTCTGCTATACAATAGCGAGTATCATTTCAGGTGGCTTTGAATAATTGCTGCTTCTGCACATTAACAAATAACTTTTTTATATAAGTTAGTAATTTTTTTTAGCTACTCAAAGTTTGTTCTTTAAGTTGCCTAGTAACACACAGATGCTAAGCCTTCCCAATCACAGCAAAAAAGCAATTTGACTTTGAACACCAGTCGTCAATGCAAAAACCTTTCCAAAATTAGTGTCTGTCAAACTAGTGAAAGGTAGTGTTGCTGTAATTCAATTCAGTCATGTTGCCTACAGTTGCTGCCGTTTCCCCCCATAGAAAACATTTTCAGGTGCTTTACTATGATGAATTTCTTAATTCCTTTTAGCTACAAGAACACAATTTCCTTTAAGAAAAATTTTGAAAGCACAGTGTGTGGAAAAGGAAGAAAATTGCGGTGCTATCCATCTACCTCACTAATTTGCACATCATAAAGTAATATTCTCATTGACTTTATTAGCAGTTATTTATGTGACAGTGGAGAATTCCAAACAGTAAACTGGATTGAGTCCTGAGACAGTAGTTTTTCCCATGTACCAAAACCAACCACACTGTAAACACTATAGAAATGAATGAGTTTGGATCTGAGATATTTTGTTTTACAGGCTTCCACTTCTTAGAAACAGGATCAAATATGCACTATAGCATGTTCAGTTAAGTGTATGACCAAAACCTCTGTCCTCAGGGCTGGTGCTTGCATTTAGGCGGCCTAGGCAGTCGCCTAGGGCGCCAGGATTATTGGTGGGTGGCGTTTTGCTGGAGGGGGCGGCAGGCGGCTCAGGTGGAGCTGTCGCAGTCGTGGCTGCAGACGGTTGGCTGCTCGCCCGGCTCCGGTGGACCTCCCGCAGGCACGACTGCAGCAGCTCCACCGGAGCCGCAGGACCAGCGCGCGGGGTGGCGAAATTGCCGTGCACCGAGGGTGCTAAAACCCCTAGCGCCGGTCCTGTCTGTCCTTAAATCTACTTTGTCTCAAAACAAGCATTGGTTCTCCCCCTCCTCCCCGCCCCACCAGCTCCTGTAAGAATTTAATAAGCATCTCACTAAAAACACTTGGCTATGGCAGTTTTTCTTTAAGAACAAGAAAGCCCTCCACCTGTGTATATGTTTCTCCGAGTGGTTCATATAGGCCAGGAAGATCATCTGTGACCGTTATGAAAGCAGCAACAGCAGCTAAAAAGGATAGCTCTGCTGAGACCAGGAAATATGAGCTGCTGCTCTCTTAAGTGTACTGTGTCTATTCCATGAAATTCACTTAGACAATCTACTCATGCACAGAGGAGTTCATAACTCGTTCACTTTTTCTTTGGCTTATATGAAGTACTGAGGCAGCTCAGATTGGTTGAGCTTTTGCCAAAAGAGCCACAAAAAAGCCATCAAAACCATGAAGGTTTTGCCAAATAGTGCCTCTACTTTGTAGCCTTTCTTGTAAACAAGAGCAGGTTGTTTTTTGAACATTTCCGCCTCTGTGATCCTAGGATGCCAGCTGCAATAGAGTGGCATTTGGTGGGCATGGGTTACACTAGAGAATTAAGTCATTAAGCACTGGACTAGGAGACATAAAAAGAGATCATTTCTGAAGAGTTGTCATAAGAAATACCATGAAAGGAAGAAGTACATACTGAACTGCAGGTGTCAAGCATACTGCATCATGTTTATATTCTTGTCTGCTGAACAGCTACAGTCCTGTGTTTTAAAATGTCAAAAGCTCTGACTTTCTCTTGCACCTCTGTTGCAGTGAATGCAGCACGTACAATTACCTGCCTCGTGGGCATGTGGTGCAAGCAACTCCTGGCCATCAGAGAGACAGTACAGGCTCTTGAAGGCGGAGTAGCTGAAATGGAGGAGCTAAGGGAGATGGAGGAGCATGTTCTTTGGGTGGAGACATCCCTTAAGGATGAATTTATTGTAGGGGAAACTATATCCTAAAAAAGAGGATAGGAAATAAGTTGGTAAAGTACAAGTAGGAGCTAGTGAGGAACAGTCAAATATAAGAGATTCCCATTTAAAATAGAACACAAGAAGGCAAACAAGTAAATATTGACAAAATGTACAAGTGCTTATATACAAATGCTAGATGTCTACATACTTAGATGGCTAAACTAGAGTGCCTGGCAATAAATGAGGATATTGATATAATAAAGTGTCATGGAAACTTGGTGGAATGAGAATAATCACAAGGAACATGATAATACCAGGGTACAAAATACAAAATACATAGGAATGAGCAAGTAGGTCCCACAGGTGGGGAAGTGGCACTATAGGTGAAAGAAAGCATAGAGTAAAATAAAGTAAAAATATTAAATGAATCAAACTGTGCCATTGAAACTCTATGGATAGAATTGCCATCAGGGCTGACTTTAGGGCAATTCACCTGATTCCCCCGAATTAGGCCCCGTGCCCCTAAAAGGACCCCCACAACGTCCCTAAGGATCCTCCACCGATGCGCCGCCGAAGGCACCGGCAGTCAATTGAGCTGCCGCCGAAGTCTCACTGCTGTTTTCAGTGGCAGCTCTTTCGAAATGGGCCCTGCTTGAACAATGTGAGTGTAGCAGCAGGAATATAGTACCAATGACCTCACCTAGTTGGAGACAGAGATTGTGAAATGCTCAGGGAGATTAGAGAGGCTACAAAAGCAAAAAATGAAATAATAATGGGGGATTCCAAGTAGCCTCACACTGATCAGAAATATGCCATCTCAGGAAGGGATGCCGAGATAAAATTTCTAGACACCATAAATGATTACTTCTTGAAGCAGCTTGTCAAGGCAAGAGGCAATTTTTGATTTAGTCCTAAGAGGAGCACAAGATCTGGTCTAAGAGCTGAATATAGCTGAACCTCTCTGTAATTATATTTAATATATTTTCAGAGGAGAAAATGCCAAAGAAACTCACTACAGTAGCATTATCTTCAAAAAGGGGAATGACATGAAAAGGAAGCAGCCAGTTAAGTAGAAATTAAAAGGTATAGTCACAAGGGTGAAATCTCTGCATACTGCATGGGAAACTATTTTAAAAGCCCATAATAGATTTTCAAACTCAACATATACCCCCAAATTAAAAACAAAAAAACAAGAGGACCAAAAAATGTTACCATGGCTAAGCAGTAGAGTAAAAGAGATAGGTAGAAGCAAAAAGATGTCCTTTAAAAATTGGAAGTCAAATCCTACTGAGGAAAACAGAAAGGAGCATAAATTCTGGCAGATCAAGTGTAAAACTATGAGAAGACAGGCCAAGAATTAATTTGAAGAACAACTAGCAAAAGACACAAAAATTAACAGCAATTTTTTTTAAATCCATCCTAAGCAGGAAGCCTGTCCAACAATCAGTGGGGCCACTGGATGATCAAGGTTCTAAAGGAACCAGGAAGACAAGGTAGTTGTGGAGCAACTAAATGAATTCTTAGCATCAGTCTTCACTGCAAATCTGAGGAACTGTCCCAGATTTAGTTATCAATATAGGTGGTTTTGGAACAAATTGATTTAACAGTAGTAAGTCACCAGGACCAGATGGTATTCTCCCAAGAGTTCTGAAGGAACTCAAATATGAAATTGCAGAACTACTAATTGTGGTATGTAACCTATCGCTTCTAAGAATAACTACACTATTTATTTGTATTACAGTACCACCCAAGTCTCCCCCCGCACCGCCATTGTGTTGAGAGACAGGCTCTGACCTGAAGATCTTGCATTCTAAGTAGACAGACAAAGAGAGTATGTTAATCTCCATTTTACAGATGGAGAACTGAGGCACAGAGCGATTAAGTGCCTTCTCTAACGTCACACTGGCAGTCTTTGGCAGAGCTGGGATGTGAACTCCCGTGGCCCTGTTCAGTGCCCTAACCACAAAACTTTCATCTTAATAGAAAAAAAAACATTTGTTTTCTACACTGGAGTGTGGAGGAGGTGTAACTTTCCATACAAGGGATCCCACTGTTGAAGAAACAAGACTGAACTCCAATGATTTGTAGTAGCAGAGTGGTAGAGTGATCAGACAGCAAATGTGAAAAATTGGGACAGGAGGTGGGGGGTAATAGGCGCATATATAAGAAAAAGACCCAAAAACCAGGACTGTCCCTATAAAATCAGGACATCTGGTCACCCTACAGAGTGGAATACACTGTTTATACTAGTACCATGGTGGTTTTCATTTTTAATCTAATTAACGAGCCAGTTTAAGAGGAAACCTGGATGTTACCTCTGTGAGTATACTAGCGCCTAGTCAGATTACACATGAAAACAAGTTTTTTATCTAAAGGTTCTAGAGGGCACTTCTGCCCTCAGAAACAAGAAGATTGCCCTTTTGGTATTCTCTAGGTGCCCAAAGCAGAGTCTCTCAATAAGACTTGCACTACTACACACATGAGCGCAGAATGATGCTGATATTCTCAAAGAAAATGTCATCCACTGAGCACTTCATGTTACAATGTTGTTTCCCCTACGAAGTTCAACATGCAGACTGTATGCAGTGATGATAGCATGGGCCTGTAGAAGTCTGGGAAGAGTCTTGATTTCAGTAGTAGTAACAACAGGGTAGCATCTGGAGTCCCCAGTCAGGATTAGGCCCCCCATTATGTTAGGAACTCTACAAACAAAACACAAAGGAGCAATTGTCTCAAGCTGCCCTAGGTTGGATATTAGGAAAAACTATTTCACTAGGAGGGTGGTGAAGCACTGGAATGGGTTACGTAGGGATGTGGTGGAATTTCCATCCTTGGAGGTTTTTAAGGCCCGGCCTGACAAAGCCCTGGCTGGGATGATTTAGTTGGTGTTGGTCCTGCTTTGAGCAGCAGGTTGGACTAGGTGACCTTCTGAGGTCTCTTCCAACCCTAATCTTCTATGATTCTATGAAACTCATAGGAAGAGACAACCACTGCCCCAGAGTACTTACACTCTAATGCAAGATGAGAATTCAGCAAGTGGGAGTAACAAAAAATAGTGGAAGGAGTGAGGGAGGCTGAAGGCAATAGATATGAATGAAAAAGAAATGTTAAAGGTGTCACTAGTCCCCATGGGCACAGTTGCCAGTTACAGTAGGCTGCATGGATTAAGTAGTTATAGGTATGTGTCCATAATATGGAGACAGTTCCAAACTGATCAAGTTACTAATGCTATGAGGCATTCAAAGGTGCCATTTGAGCCATTGCCCCAGTCGTGTGCTCTCAGGCTTTACTCTGACCTGGGTACATGTATGGGAGATCCACACTGATATAAGGAGGAGAAAGGCTAAGACAAATGAACAACTACAATAAAAATCACGTTTTAGAAAATGCTAAGTTGGATCCATCATGGATATAGATTTCCTTGAGCAGCCATGTTGACACTTACTGTTGTGTTTATCTGTTTAGACTAGTCATATTTGGAAATACTGTTCCATTCTGACATATGACTTTTCCCAGGAGCAAGAAAGCTTACAAACAAGATTTCACAATAAAGACAATTCTGTTCAAATTTGTGAGAATGCAAGCCATGACAACTCCTTTGGCTGAGGACTGTCTTCTTTACAAAGAGGATTTTTTTGCTACACCTTCCCCCCCAACACTACATGTAGCCATGCATTATTTCTGATTTTGTTTTCATTCTCCCCACCAGCTGCTTAGATATAATACTTCAATACTGAGAAGTTTCACATGTTTGTACACCATTAACTTCAGTGGCATTACTCTTCACTTGCACCCATGTAAGACGGACCAGAATCAGGCCTGTAGGATCTGTTGTTCTTTTAACATGGGAGAGTTAGGCATGTCATTCAAGGGGAATAGTAGACCAAGGTCCAATAGTAGTGAGAGATGGCAACTATTTAGGTGCAACATGGCAATTCCAAATTTTGTAATTGGAAAGGCTCAAGCATTTGAAGTCACTAGCTAGTCTGATAAAGATCTGTCACTAATATTCTTTCTTTTGCTAGCACAGTGCTCATGGCATGGTAGTACCAGAGCTCTTGTAAGATAATGATAATCTGTCTGGAGATTTCAGTTTAAGTCTTTATTTAAAAAAAAAATTCTGCTGCATGATTCTAAAATTTAATTGGCTTAATCCATAATGCCAGATCTGTTTCCAAAGTATCAGATTAAAGAACTGTTAGAAGGAAGCTAGTACAAGGGGTGAAATTCTGGCCCCACAGAAATGGAAGTTTTGATTTTGACAATAGCAAGGCCAGAATTTCACCATGGTATCACTGTGCACATCAAAACTCAAAAATACAGATTAAGAAGGCCTGTTTCCTGCACAATCTGCACACTCACAGTTCCAATTATCTTTGCACGGAGTTTTGGACATGCAAGGAACTCACAATTGGGCTGTAAAATATTTATGTGAGTTCTACTTTCAAGGAAGCTACAAGAAAGAGGAGGTTTTTCAAAGAAAGGAGTTTGTGGAGCAAAAAACAAAAGAATGGTGGTATCACCACCAGCTCATCGGGATTTAAACCAGAGACTAGTATAACAGCTTTAGATTTAGTGTGTTTGCCTCATGTTGCTCAAACTATAGTTCACTACAGTTTGTTGATGTTTCTATTATAAATCCTCTGAAGTGGGTGTTTATAATTGCAGTGAATATTCTCTCTAAGAAAAAATTGGCCATAAGAGAGAGTCATCACAACGGTGAGAAAGGTTTTTTAAAAATGACAAATCTCTGCAGTTAAAAAAATGCAAAAACCAAACACAAGTTACACATTAAAACTCCTTTTCTCTGCCTTCATTCAAAGGATATGTTTGAATAAAAGAAGAGTGTGCTAATTAGTCTATAATTTGGAGTTAGTATGTTTCTTCCTTTGAATATATATAAAAATAAATTACTTGTTTAATAAAAAAATCCAACTTACTACAGCACATGAATAGAAATTTATGCCCACCAATAATGTTATAATGGTTTTAGTGCCTGGAGTTACATTATTTCCACTTACATGAATGACTCCTCATTATTTTCATCCATTGGAACAAGGATTCGTCAAGCTACAATTAACTATACTTAACCCATACTTTTGTTGCTTGCTAGTGCAGTGCTGGCATACTCCAAAATTCCCACTGAAGTCAATGCAGGCTGTTGGTATTTAATTTTGTTCTTCCCTTCCATTACATCATCATTTGAGGCTGTTTAAATACACCTATTTCTCCAGGCTGCAAATATATTGATCTGTGCCATTTCCAACCTCCTTTACTATGGAGAAATGCTTTTGGGGTATGTCTACACTGCAGTGTAAGCCCAAGGTTAGTGGGACTCGAGTCAGCTGACCTGTGTTAGGGAATCCTGGGCTTGAGCATCTATATTGTGTTTTAACCCTCTGTTAAGACTTCTTTAACCCATGCTCAGTCCTAGGACTCTGTAGTGTTTTTCCCAGGAATTTAAATTGGGGGGGTATTGGAATATTCGGGAGGGGTGAGGGCCGACAAGGGTTGAGACTGTTAGGGGAAAGGTGGGTTGTATGGCAACAGAGTAAAAACTGAAAAATGTTTCATTTTATTTATCAACCGCTTTATCAGATTTAACTCATGTTTTAAAATCATCACACAAATTAAAGTTGGCTACTTAAGCCTACTATGAGGCACAATATCTACATCCTTCTTGGTTTCTTGTTGTAATTTTGCACTCTTTGGTGTCTCCTTGTGTGCCCGATACTTCCAGTCCTTCTTGATATACTCATGATCAGGCAGAAGGTGACTTCTTTCAGAACACAAAATTCTATTCAATGAGGAAAAAGAACACTCAACTGTAGCTGTTGTGACTGGGGAGAGTAGCAAGGGATTAATTCCTCCTTCCTTCATCCCAGGAAACATAGCACAAAGATTGAGTCAAACCACTAGTGATGATAAAGAAGTTGAAGTTAAATCTTCATTCGTTCATCATATGCTATTCCACTTTGCGTTCAAAATTCTCTATTATGTCCTGATCATATAGCAGCCCTATTGCTGGTAGTGCCTCACTCCACTCAACTATAGCTGTTTATAAGACAGGCATCTGTAAAAGCTACGTGGAGGTTGAGTAGAATCCAGAAATCGCTATTGTAGATTTCTAAGAATCAAGTCTGTGTATTTTTTCAGCTGGCTTAACAAACACTCCTTGTCCTCTTCACTTAAGGAGTCAATATAAGTTCCTTCATTAGTCAGCTTCTGGAATGAAGTCTTTGCTTCTTCCAATACATTTTCAATGGATATCTCTGATAGATCCAAGGGTAGCTTCTATTGCTGGACAAAAATGTACTACTATTGTAGCAGATGCCTGGATGACATTGCTTAATGACCCAAGTGGTTTCAATAATAGAGTTACAAGAGAGAGAATGGCAATAATCTTCTTTGAACTTAGTAACAAAAGTAGTCCACCAGCCTCACTACTTAGATCTGTCCTATCTTGGTGGATACTTTACAAAGCCAGTAATAATGGCTGCAGTAATTTTAAGACAACAGTCAAGAATCCCTTATGAGAAAGCCAGCAGGTTTTCCCAGGTTGGACTAATTTGAACTTCAATCCCAGTGTATCATCTATTTGTTTCCAAGATGTTCAGTCCTTTTGGATTCTTGCTGAAAAAGAGAGTATTAAAAAGCCATTAAATTTATGATGTTTTAATGTCTTTTGAAGATTCTTCAAGTTGTATTAGCGCTAGCTGGAGTACATAGCCTCTGTAGTGTGTATTACAGTTACACTTTTCTCTGAGAAAAGCTTGTACTCCACTGTGACTTCCAGAGACGTTTGTAACTCCATCAAACGCACAAGCAGCCATTTGTTTGGGGTTCAATTTACAAGCATTTAACTCTTTTAAGATGTCACAGATGCAGCTGATGTGTCTTCTATAACCTGAACATCTAGAATGCATCTACTGGCCTGCCATGGACATCAAGATAACATATGCTATGACTTAATACTTGATGCCTATTTGCATTGGTGCATTCATCAGCCATGTATGCACATATTTTGAATATGGTGAGAGAATTCTTCACTTTTTCAACTGCTGAGTCTTTCACTGTTACAGCTCATGCTTCTAGAGAGTCAGCTGAGTTTTTTCAGAAAGATAGTGAGCATTTGCCAGTCTTGTTCGAAATCAGTGTCCAACTTCAGGATTAACAAGTGACAATGCACTTAACATTGGAGTCCAGTTTGTAGTGTGTGGTATCTCTTGCTTAAATAGAAAGTATGATGCAACAGCCATGTTGCTTCACGTAAACTGAGTTTTGTCTCCAGCATTCTTAACAGCCTCATTAAGTTCTTCTAAAATAAGCATTGACAGTGACTGGCTTATAAGGCTTTCTGCATGTTGATGCAGTCCAGAGGCATGGTGTTTTGAAGCCTTTTCATATAACTTGTCAGTATTGGCTTAGCTGATCAGTCTGGCAAATCAAGCTCCTCCACTTTTGCTATATAAATCCATGATATGCCCACATCTTGAATACTGCACGCAGTTCTGGTCATCCTGTTTCAAAAAAGATATATTGGAATTGGAAAAGGTTCAGAGAAGGGCAACAAAAATGATTAGGGGTATGGAACAGATTCCATATGAGTAGAGATTAAAAAGACTGGGACTTTTCAGCTTTGAAAAGAGATGACTAAGGGGGGATATGATAGAGGCTTATAAAATCTTGACTGGTGTGGAGAAAATGAATAAGGAAGTGTTATTTACCCCTTCACTTAACACAAGAACCGGAGATCACCCAATGAAATTAATAGGCAGCAAATTTAAAACAAACAAAAGGAAGTATTTCTTCACATGCAAAGTCGCCCATGGAACTTTTTGCCAGGGATGTTGTGAAGGCCAAAATTATAGGGGGGTTCAGAAAAGAACTAGATAAGTTCATGAAGGACAGGTCCATCAATGCAGAGGATGGATCACTCAATGATTCACTGTTCTGTTCATTTCCTCTGAAGCACCTGGAATAGTCACTGCTGGAAGATGGGATACTGGGATAGATGGACCATTGATCTGACCCAATATGCCATTCTTACATAAAAATAATTATAATAATCAAAAAGTTTAGTACACAAACTCCCCAAGATAACGACCTCTTGAGATAGCGACTATGTGAGATAATGACCTTGGCAAATAATCCTTTTTAAAAATCTTGGCCTACTAGGAAATGTATGTTTATATAAAGTTTCCCAGTCACAAATCTAACATTCTGGAGCAAAGTCACTAAAACATAGTCCAATGCTTTGGCCACTGTTGTTTGTCATGTCACCTATCAGAGGGGTAGCCGTGTTAGTCTGGATCTGTAAAAGCAGCAAAGTCTATAAGGTGCCACAGGATTCTAACAGATGTTTTGGAGCATGAGCTTTCGTGGGTGAATACCCACTTCGTCAGATGAATGTAGTGGAAATTTCCAGGGGCAGGTATATATGTGCAAGCAAGCTAGAGATAATGAGGTTAGTTCAATCAGGGAGGATGAGGCCCTGTTCTAGCAGTTGAGGTGCAAAAACCAAGGGAGGAGAAACTGCTTTTGTAGTTGGCAAGCCATTCACAGTCTTTGTTTAATCCTGAGCTGATAGTGTCAAATTTGCAGATGAACTGAAGCTCAGCAGTTTCTCTTTGAAGTCTGGTCCTGAAGTTTTTTTGCTGCAGGATGGCCACCTTAAGGTCTGCTATAGTGTGGCCAGGGAGGTTGAAGTGTTCTCCTTCAGGTTTTTGTATATTGCCACTCCTAATATCTGATTTGTGTCCATGTATCCTTTTCTGTAGAGACTGTCCAGTTTGGCCGATGTACATAGCAGAGGGGCATTGCTGGCATATGATGGCGTATATTACATTGGTGGACGTGCAGGTGAATGAACCGGTGATGGTGTGGCTGAGCTGGTTAGGTCCTGTGATGGTGTCACTGGTGTAGATATGTGGGCAGCATTGGCATCGAGGTTTGTTGCATGGATTGGTTCCTGAGCTACAGTTACTATGGTGTGGTGTACAGTTACTGGTGAGAATATGTTTCAGGCTGGCAGGTTGTCTGTGGGTGAGGACTGGCCTGCAACCCAAGGCCTGTGAAAGTGAGGGATCATTGTCCAGGATGGGTTGTAGATCCCTGATGATGCGTTGGAGGGGTTTTAGCTGGGGACTGTATTTGATGGCCAGTGGAGTCCTGTTCGTTTCTTTCTTGGCTTTGTCTTGCAGTAGGAGGCTTCTGGGCACACGTCTGGCTCTGTTGATCTGTTTCCTTATTTCCCCGTGCGGGTATTGTAGTTTTGAGAATGCTTGGTGCAGATTTTGTAGGTGTTGGTCTCTGTCTGAGGGGTTAGAGCAGATGCGGTTGTAACTCAGTGCTTGGCTGTAGACAATGGATCGTGTGATGTGTCCGGGATGGAAGCTGGAGGCATGAAGGTAGGCATAGCGGTCGGTAGGTTTTCAGTATAGGGTGATGTTTATGTGACCATCACTTATTTGCACCGTGGTGTCTACGAAGTGGACCTCCCGTGTAGATTGGTCCAGGCTGAAGTTGATGGTGGGGTGGAAGCTGTTGAAATTGTGGTGGAATTTTTCCAGAGTCACCTTCCCATGGGTCCAGATGATGAAGATGTCATCAATGTAGCGTAGGTAGAGAAAGGGCATGAGTGGATGAGAGCTGAGGAAGCGTTCCAGATCGGCCATAAAAATATTGGCATATTGTGGGACCATGCGGGTGCCCATAGTGGTGCTACTGATCTGGAGATATAGATTGTCATCAAATTTGAAATAGTTGTGTGTGAGGATAAAGATACAGAGCTCAGCAGCCAGTTGTGCTGTGGCATCATCAGGGATACTGTTCCTGACAGCTTGTATTTCATCTGTGTGTGGGATGTTTGTGTAGAGAGCCTCTACGTCCATGGTGGCTAGGATGGTGTTTTCTGGAAGGTCACCAATGCTCTGTAGTTTCCTCAGGAAATCAATGGTGTCATGGAGATAGCTGGGAGTGCTGGTGGCATAGGGTCTGAGTAGAGAGTCCACATATCCAGACAGTCCTTCAGTGAGAGTGCCAATGCCTGAGATGATGGGGCGTCCAGGGTTTCCGGGTTTGTGGATCTTGGGTAGTAGATAGAGCCCAGACCAGGGTTATTCTAAGGATATGTTGATTTGTTCCGGTGTTAGTGTAGGGAGTGTCCTGAGTAGATGGTGCAGTTTCTTAGTGTATTCCTCAGTGGGATCTGAGGGAAGTGGCCTGTAGAATTTGGTATTGGAGAGTTGTCTGGCGGCCTCCTTTTGGTAGTCAGACCTATTCATGATGACAACAGCACCTCCTTTATCAGCCTCTTTGATGATAATGTCATGTCACCTTTCACTCTATTGCTCCACCCCAATGGCCCTTCACTGTCACCTTCTGCTGCCACCTGCCACTGTGACCTCTGTGAGTCGGTTCCACCAGCTGTCAGTGATTTCAGCTCTCAGTGGGGAAACCTCGCTGCTAGTGCAGGTTGAGTCATCTCTTCCACAGAAATGCTGTCTAAGCACTTAGATCCGATTATCAGTGATTTCAGCTTTAGTGGTCACTTAACAAACCAAAAGACTCTCTATGAAGCCTAATCAGCTCTCTCTGTAAGCGGGAGAGTGTGGCAGGTCAAATAGTGCCTCTGACTCTTAGGCAGAGCCCACACCACCAAGCAAAACATGTGCCCCACCCTCTCTCTCTTCACTAGGATATGGCATCCAAACCTCTTGCTTAGGGAATGCAGTTCAGTTGAGGGTGACCACTGCTTAAGTTGTAATGAAAGAGGTGCAAGTTTGTTACTTTCATAACTGATTTGGTAAGCCCACATGTCCAGGGCTATGAACTGCCAAGCCTAGAGGTGCCAAGGCTCAACCGTGCAAGCCCTAGCACAAATTAAGCACTTAGGGAGACCCCCCTCAGTCAGGCTAAGTACAGTTCTGCTGCCCTTTTATTCATACAATAAGGATAACAACATTTCATGACCCCCACATTTAATACTTCAGCGATTTGTAACCCAACACCAGCCACAATTGATCAGTCAGGCAGCAAAGCTCTGTCTGCTGGATACCTAGGCAGAGTAAGTGTGTTCATGTAAATACAGTCTGGTCCTGAAGCTTTTCCCTGTAGGGTCCTTGGACCCTGTGTCTAAGCCCTGGTTAACACACATGCAGATACAAGGGGGGTTAGGCTTCAGTCCAGGCAAGCATAGGCTTATGGTTGTTGCAGTGTAGACAACTGTGAGGGACAGCTTGACATAGGTGGGATAGCTAAGATACTGCTGGGACGTCTCATTAGCAATTATAGTTTCTCTTCCCCTCACCTCTCCCACTGATGTTCACGGAAGGACATTGCTGCCTCCCCACAACCATCTTAACAAATTAGAGCTTCCTGGGTTCTTTTAGAAGAAGAATCAAGTCCAAATCTCTCTCTATTTTATTGCATGTATTCTAAGTGATACAAGCTGACACTAAGGAATACCTTCCCAGTAATGCCAGCTCTCCTGTTTCTATCACAAATCTCAAGAGACCCGCTGTATTAAAGCCCCAACTTCGAGAGTCATGTGACTAGGTGAACATTTCAGCTTTCATTTTTTAAAAAGTAAGTTTCTAGCCATCATGGTTGTGAAGGAAAGAATGAAAACATGACCCCCAATTCACCCCAAAGTTTCAAAATACAGAAGGTAAATCAAAAGAACCCAAAATATATATTAAAAAAAAATCACATGATTTTTTAAAGATAATCTCATGATTTGGGGGCAGAGGGCGACTGGGGGAAACTTGACTCATAGACTGGCAATACCATCTCTACCCAGTTCTTGTTCAGAGAGTCTGTACTCACCGGCAGAGCCAAAACTTTCAGCTTTCACCTTTGTTATACAAGCCAGGATTGTGAAAGGCCTGCCCTGATTTCAGCCTTAATAGCTAATGTGTTTGTGGTGTTCTGTATCTGCAACTTCACCTGCATGGAACCAGATTGCTTGCCTATGCTGAGTCCAAACAAGGTGAAATGCATTCATGATTACCTAGCTAACCTGGGGAAATCCTGCTGCAGCTTAAAGGCTACTTTTGGCAGCACCAGCTATAGGAACTTTGTCCCAGAGCGGTGTCTGGTTCCATGTGGATGCCCAGATGCTTTTGTAGTTATTAGATAAAGGCCTTTCCTACTGCTCATGCTGCTGCTGCTAACCTGCCCGTCGTAGGGGTTTTAGTACCATGTTCAGTGTTCCCACAAAAGCTGTCAGAGAAAGTACTGGGCCAAAATTGTCACAGGTTTTGTAAGTCTTTAAAAATAGTGCAGAAAACTACTGTGGGAGGGAAATGAAGAGGCTTAAAAATGGGAGGTAATTATGTAGTGCCTGATCCAGAGCCCATTGGGTTCACAGGAGTTTTTCCACTTACTTAAATGGGCTTTGAAGCAGGCCCTTGGGCTTTTCCCTTACTTTTCTTTCAACCCCAATCTTCCTACACCATCCATTTCTCTGCATAGGTGCTTAGGTGATGGAAGGCATATTACTGTCTGAATGTCTGGTTGCAGCATGGCTTCTGCCTTCTCTGAGTGGCTAGCTGTTGCCCTGAGTCCCTATTATCTCCTACCATGAGGTATTTGAGTTACAATAAAATAGATATCCATTTTCACTAGAGTGAGGTGCAAGGTGTGGAAGGCATGCGCTGCAGGAAAATCTCAGGGGAGGAGGAGGAATTAATTGTACCAGAGTTAAGACACTGTGTGTAAAAATATGATCCTGCCAATGATTTTCTCTGTTACATACGCAGAGCTGTAGCAAACACAGAAGCAACAAGGTGGAAGAGTGCATTGTCTACACTGGCACTTTACAGTGCTGCAACTTTCTTTCTCAGGCATGTAACACACACACACACCCCACGCCCCCGAGTGCAGCAAGTTTCAGTACTGTAAAGTGCCAGTGTAGAAAGTGCACCAGTGCTGGGAGTCAGCCGCTCTGCCGTGACTACACAAGCCACACTGCTGCCAGTGTAGACTAGCCCTTAGATAGTTGTAAAACTGCAAGTTGCCTGTAGTAACACAAGGTGCCTGTAGTAACACACAAGGGCTGAGGCTGGCACCACTGCAGATTATTAGCTCTTTTAAGATCAATTGTGATGTAAATGGTAATGCAGGCTAACAGGCAAAACAAAGTAGGGAAATGATGAGTCAGGCTACACCCATAGCTTGCCTGAACAAGCAGCAGGCACGTACAGTTTCATGAGCATGTGCAAGTGAAAACCTTTTTGAGGAGGCTGCATTTATTGTTTATGCGAGGGCAGAAGAAGGGGAGGGCATTTGGGATTTTGGAAGACTGCCTCTGAAGAACCCCTCAATAAGACTTTCCTTTGTGATATTAATAACAACAGCAAGTCCAATTTCTAATACACATTTGTTATTTTATTACCAATTTCATTTCCATATAATCCAGTGCAGTCTATTGCTGTGCAGTTTGGGGTGGGATTTTTTTGAACTGTTCTTTAATGGGAAGTTAATATGTCTCTGACAGGGGAGAATACATCCTCTTCTTTGGAGAAGATAAGGAACATTTGGGACTATATAAGGCTGTCTGACAATTAAAACTTGGCAGTTTGCCCTTCCCACTGGAGAGGTTAAAACAAATGTTTCAGCTTCTCTATCCTACTACAGTGATATCGGATTAACAAATCTGTGAGCTCTGAGTACCGATAACTTCAACTCAGACCAATCACACATGATCTTACATTTGCCTTTTAAAGCATAATTTAAATCATTTCTTTATTGACTATTTTAAACACTGCTGCTACATATTTTATGTTTACTTCTTTCCTAAATGGATTTTCTTGACAGCAAAACATTGTCAGTCTTTACAAAGGAGAGGAATTGGTGAAGCAGTTAAAGATACAGGGCCAGTTTCAGGTCCTCCTGAACTCAGGACACATCTACATTACAAAATTATGTCGACTTAAATTACATCAGCATAGAGCCGCTACAGTAATTAAATTGCTCTGAGTATCCATACTGTGCTCTTTGTGTCGACGGCATGCATCCTCACCATAGCCCTTGTACCAATTGTACTGTCAGTGTGGGGCATTATGAGATGGCTTCTGAAAGCCAGTAACAGTCAATATAAGCAATGCAGTGTCTACACTGACACTGCGTCGACCTAACTGCATCAACACTGACTCTCCGCCTCTTGTGGAGGTGCAGTTATTAATTCGGCATAGCAAGGAAGTTACATTGACAGGAGTGAAATTTTAGTATAGTCACTTACATCGTCAGGTCAATGTAAGCTGCCTTTTGTCAAGCTAACTCTCTAGTGTAGACCAGGCCTCGGTTGCAAAGCTCCCATTGACTTCAACGGACATACAAAGAAACCCAAAGTGCCTTGAAGTCAGATGCAGACAGCTACAGTACAGTCATAAGAATCTAAACCTTACTTTAATCAACACATTTGTCCCTCTGTAGTTCAGAAATACTGTCCTTTCCAAAGTTCTGCTCTGCGGGCTTATTAAGGATCCCTGTGAAAACTAACTGCTATGACGTTCTGAAAGCTCTTCAAATAGGATGTTATTGGAAATGAATGACGATTATCTGAAAGCAGTACTGGGAACTGAATTTCATAAAATAAAGTGAGAAACAAGGTAGGTGGAGCAATGTCTTTTATTGGAAGGGACAAGCTTTCAGCTTCAGAGAGCTCTTCCTCAGGGCCTTGAAAGCTTGTTCCGTCCACCAACAGAAGTTGGTCCAATCAAAGGTATTAGCTCACCCACCTTGTCTCTCTCATATCCTGGAACCAATATGATTTCAACAACACGGCAAACATATAATAATGTGCCATACAAAGAGAGCTAAAGTGCTACAATGTTAAACTTTGTGCAGTGAGGAGGCATGTAGGGAAGATGGGAAAAGGAAGTGCACTTTTGCTGGCTTGTGTCTATACCAATACCCATCCCTCACACACACACACACACACACACACACACACACACACACACACACACACACACAAAATAACAACCCACATTTAGGAGTAAATGCTGCACTTCATAGGCAGGCCAATGGGAGCGTTCCTTGCTGATGGATTCAGGGAATAGTCCCAGGTTCAGGGAGGGAATAAGTAGAAGACTGTGTAAGCTACAGCCCCTTTTTACAGAAAAGCCTTTTAACAATTATGCAATTTACTACAGCTTTCAAGAATGTCATAGACCACTTAAGTAGTGTACATTTAGCTATTTATAAATGATATTTCATATGAGGTATCGTTGGCCCTGCAAATATATTTTCTACCTAGGACTTTAATAAGTAAATCTTCAGCCTACTTTCTCACTCCCTCAAGGTAATCTCTTGCTTTTTAATCACATAACTAATAAAGATTAAGGATTCGGATCTCACTTACACTGGTATTAATCAGTAGTTACCCCCACTGGCTTCAAGCCCTTGTTTTCTTCCAATGATATCACCTAAAGAAAATAGTTCATGCGCCAGGGCCAGTAACTGGTAAAGCAGTTCGGAAGTATTCAGTAAATATTATTTTAGTGTCTCTGCAATAGTCTACCCTAAGGAGATGGAACAAGGAGTGACCCAGAAAAGGTCGCTTCTCAGGATACTCAGGAGACACTGCAATCCATAACTGGAATCTATACTATCCTCCTGGCCAACTGGCATAGTTTAGTAAATATGCTACCGTATTGTTATGTGAGCAAATGGAGCGAGAGGAAGAGCTGTAAAACATGTTTGGGGATTACTGAGTAAAGCTGTTTCCATGATGGCTGTATGCTAAACAGATCATAGTGCCAAAGGGTTACTTCCCAAAAGAATATTATTCTAATAAGGAAGCGAGAGAAAAAAAATGCAGGGGAGGGACCAACGAGTCAACTGGAAGCTGTGTTTGTACCAAGCTCTCTCAGCCACTGCCTCGAAGCTCAAATGTCTGAAATTAAGAAGTGCTTAAAGAAATAAAATAAAAAAATTCAAGAAATAAAAAAGCTCAAACGATGCTGTGCAAGATGCACCAGTTTTTCACAGACTAAGCCTTTTGCTGCATCCAACCAATGGTGCAAAATACTCCAACTTGGAATGAGCTGTCAGATTGGTTAAATACACAAAGTAATTAGCTCTTTGTTCCCTGTGTTCTCGTTATTTAAATGACAAACATCAAGTAAAAGTTTTAATGAAAAGCTACCGTATTCAACATGTGAAAAATGCTCATTGTGTTTTTAGAGACCATGTATGTGACCTTAAATGATCATACGAAACATTATCTTCACAAAACCAAAACAATAAAAACCAAATGTTTGCATTTTATAGCATGCATATTGCTATAAAAACATGCTTTTATTTATTTATTTATATAAAGATCTGAAATACACTACAGCCTTCTATGACTAAAAGAGCTGTCCTCCAGTGTAATTTAAACTTCCTTGCTCATTCATAACCACAACCACAAGGTTAAATTGACCTTCTCTGTTCTTTTGAGCTTCATCCCTAAAAAATGCACTGAAAACTTCCACCCCTGCCAGAATTAGGGATGTTTCCTCCCCATCAATTTTCAGTCAAATGCAAAACTCCAATCCAGGTATATGACTAAGTCTTTACTCACATAAACAAAATGCCTCATCTTAAATAAATTAGTAATTGTTATTCCTTCTCTCAACTTTGTATAGCTTTCTCTTGAAAACAACATCCTAGGTGCACAACAATTGACGTATCCTTTTAGAGGACATTGCAAACACTCAAGCCCAAAGAATGGCAAACCCCGAAACAGATGTTAAGTTCTCAAACAATATTAATATATAAATAAAATAGTCCATGAGATGAGAGAGCAGAGCTCTCAAGTGGAGGAAAGGACTCCTTAAAAGCATGATCTATCCTGTTTGCTCCTCAAGAGAGTTCCAGGCACTTTTCTCTTGTTGCTCTTTGTAAAGTTGGAACGCCAGATTCAAAAGCATCTTTTCCAGCTCAGAATTTGTACAAAGCCCTGATGAGTGGCAAAGAAAGGGATTTAGAGAAGCTTTGAATGGAAGACTCCAAAGCAGGCATTTAGGAATTACTGACTGCTTACATGATTTATTACTCCTGAAACACCCCTCCATGGGACTGGTCTAAGATAGTCACTAATAAATCAGTCTGGTGGCACGCTGCTGGTGTGCTGCCCTGTCAGCTGGTAGACCCCCAAATAATGTGATCAAATTGCAACTGTAAGCTATGTGCTGATGGAGAATAAGTCTCTAAGGCTGTCATAAACAGATAGCTAAGGGTTAATGTTCTTTTACCTGGAAAGGAGTAACCTGAAACACCTGACCAGAGGACCAATCAGGAACAAGACCTTTTCAAATCTGAGTGGAGGGAAGTTTGTGTCTGAGTTCTTTGTTCTTTGTCTTGTGCCTGTACTCTTTCTCGGCTGTGAGAGGATTTCCGTCTCCTGCTTTCTAATCTTCTGTTTCCCAGTTGTAAGTACAGAAAGGACAGTGGTTTATATGGTTTTTTTTGTATTTACATGTGTGTAGTTGCTGGAGTGTTTTGAATTGTATTCTTTTTGAATAAGGCTGTTTATTCATATTTCTTTTAATCAATTGACCCTGTATTTGTCACCTTAATACAGAGAGACCATTTTTATGTATTTTTTCTTTCTTTTTATATAAAGCTTTCTTTTTAAGACCTGTTGGAGTTTTTCTTTGGTGGGGAACTCCAGGGAATTGAGTCTGTAGCTCACCAGGGAATTGGTGGGAGAAAGAAGTCAGGGGGAAATCTGTGTGTGTTAGATTTACTAGCCTGACTTTACATTCCCTCTGGGTGAAGGAAGGGGGTGGGGAGGGGAGCTTGGCTCTCTCTCGGTGCTTGTGTTTTCCAGGACTGGAAATAGAGAGGGTGGAATCCCTCTGTTTAGATTCATGGACCTTGCTTCTGTGTATCTCTCCAGGAACCCAGGGAGGGAACACCTGGAAGGGAGAAGGGAAGGGAAATGGTTTATTCCCCTTTGTTGTGAGACTCAAGGAATTTGGGTCTTTGGGGTCCCCAGGGAAGGTTTTTTGGGGGACCAGAGTGCCCCAAAACACTAATTTTTTGAGTGGTGGCAGCTTTACCAGGTCCAAGCTGGTAACTAAGCTTGGAGGTTTTCATGCTAACCCCCATATTTTGGACGCTAAGGTCCAAATCTGGGAATATGTTATGACAAAGGCAAGTTATAAATATACTGAGTGGAGAAGGTACGATACCTGCTGCACTTTTACATGTTCCTGCTCAGTGACTTGTGTGTTGAAGGGGGATAAATACAGATGACAAGAAAAGTATATTGACGCGAAACTTCTCCCCCTCCCCCATGAAATGACATAATTATTTTCAGGTCGCAGCAACACTAAGTTTCTGTTTCTCAGTGCTAGTTTTTATTTTAGAAGAAAGAGAAACTTAGCAAACAGTGCCACTGTGATTATGATGAGTGCACAGAGTCTGAAAATTCCATTGCTTGCATTCCAGCTGGCTTGAACTTAACTGTGCGTGTAGATGTTGGGGGAGGGTTAAATGTTATAATGTTTAACATTATAGAGAATAAAATAAAGGCTACTTTGCGCCTCACTCTAATTTATCCCCTTTATCCCACTCTGGCAGTATAAACGGACCTTAAAGTGTGTATAAAATACAATTATGGTCTCTTTACACTGCCTCATAGGTGAAAAGGGCCTTAGTTTCAATGGGAAACAGATATTTTATATTTAAATGTATTTGCAATAATTGAGGCATCCCTCCCCCCAAAAAAGGAAGAAAAAAGAAAGAGAAAGGGAAAGCTAAGATACCAAAGTACCTATGTTAGCCAGCTATGGTTTAGGATCACAATGAAATCCATATGGTGCCTACGTTCTATTTTTCCCTAACTGGCCTGCACGTAAATTGTCCCTAAATACTCCTTTAATATCCTAAAGCTCATCTGTTGCCTTAGTAGATGCCAATTGTCAGTCTAATTAGAGGAGAAGGAATGGGGCTCACAGCAGCAAGTTGACCCAGTGCTGTAAGACTTACCTTCTTACCACAAATAAAAGAAATTAAAAAAAAATCGTTTATGAAACAGAGCTAAAGAAATGGGCAGGGAAGAGGGAATCAGTCTAAAAATATAGCTTGTGTAATGCCGAGAACACTAGGCCCCATTGCTGGGTCTAGCCACAGTTCTAAAGAGAGGTGACTAAGAAACAGGGGGGATGGGGATGGTCTTGAACTTTTGCCCCTGAACCAAAGTTAGCCTCCACTCAGAAAAAAGCCTGTTCTAGAAAATCCTCCTCCTCCTTCCCACTCTCCAATTCCTGGCCTATTTGTGTCTCTTTTCCTCCCGACGGCTCTAGGTCTCTGTCATCCTCTATAGAAAGTTTGGATCCCCACCCTCCATTTCTTCTTTCAAAGTGCTGGTCTCCAGGGCCGGAGCTGCTGGCAAACCCTCCTCCACTACATCCAGCCCCTGCCAGGGCTGGCCAGTGCCCAGCGTGGTAGGAGACACTATTGTTTTGCGTTACTGTAGTGCTTAGAAGCCCCAGTCATGGGCCAGGGCGCCATTATACTAGGTGCTGTACACTAGCATGTTTGGCAGTCCTATCATGCCCACCAGTAGTCCTGCTGCACTGTCACCACCACCGGGGGCAGGACAGCCAGGATTCTCCCTACAGCTCCTCCGCCTGACTGCCAAGGGCTGCTGTAACACAGGCTGAATAGGCAGACTTGAGGCATTGGCTACACTGGAGAGTTGCAGCGCTGGTGGTGGCTTTACAGCGCTGCAACTTACTCACCGTGCACACTTACAAGGCACATACAGCGCTGTATCTCCCTGGATACAGCGCTGGCTGTACCCCTCCTCTGCCTGGGGAATAAGGACTGCAGCCCTGGTGATGCAGCGCTGCTCCACCAGTGTGGCCACCAAAAGAGCTGTTATTGGCCTCCAGAGGTATTCGGAGGTACCCCAGAATGCCTGCTCAGCCACTCTGCTCATCAGTTCAAACTCTACTGCCCTGGCCTCAGGTGACCCGCCCTTTAAATGCCCCGGGAATTTAAAAAATCTCCTTCCTGTTTGCTCAGCCAGGTGTGGAGTGCAATCAGTGAATCTTTCCAGGTGACCATGCCTCCATGGACAAAATGAGCCCCAGCATGGAGCAATGGCGAGTTGCTGGACCTAATCAGTGTTTGGGGGGAGGAAGCTGTGCAGTCACAGCTGCGCTCCAGCCGTAGGAATTACGATACCTATGGGCAGATATCAAAGGCCATGCTGGAAAGGGGCCATGACCGGGACGTGGTGCAGTGCAGGATTAAAGTGAAGGAGCTGCGGAGTGCTTATTGCAAAGCCCATAAGGGAAATCGCCGCTCTGGTGCTGCCCCCTTGACCTGCCGTTTTTACAAGGAGCTGGATGCAATACTGGGGGTGACCCCACCGCCAATCCGAGGACCACGATGGACACTTCAGAGCGGGGGGGGGGGGAGGTGAAGGCGGAGGAGGAGGGGGAGGAGGAGGAAACCAAGAGTGAGGGTACTGGGGTGGAGGGAGACACCCCGGAGTCCCAGGAGGCATGCAGCCAGGAGCTCTTCTCAAGCCAGGAGGAAGGCAGCCAGTCGCAGGAGCCGGTACTTGGTGAAGGACAAGCAGAGGAGCAGGTTCCCGGTAAGCGGCTTTTATTTTCAAGATGGAAATGTTTTGGGAGAGGAGGGAGGGTTAGGGTTGCATGCATGCATGCCTAGATGTGGAATAGCCCTTGGATGTGGTCTTATCACATCGTGGTAATCGGCCTCGGTAATCTCTTCAAAAGTTTCAGCCAGACCGCGGGCAATGCGCTTCCGCAAGTTTATAGGGAGATCCACTGTGGTCCTTGTCCCCGTCAGGCTAACGCGTCCATGCCACTGTGCCGCGAGGGGTGGGGGGACCATTGCTGCACACAGGCAACCTGCATAGGGGCCAGGGCAGAATCCACATTGCTGTAGAAGACCCTCCCGCTCTTTCCAGGTGACCCGCAGCAGCGAGATATCTTCCAGGATTAACTCCTGTGGGAAATGTTGGGAGAGTGTTCAGTGTAGGTGCCCTCCGCAGCTGTTTGCTTTCCCCAATGCACAGAAACCCCAGCACAGTCCTGAAGCAATCAGACCCCCTTACTCACCATTTCAGGGCTCCTGTGGGTTATGTGCACTTTATTTGGTATGGGAAAATTATGCTAAAGTGAAGACTGTAAACTCCTTCACTGTGTGGGAATAACTGTCTGAGATATAAACAATGCTGCCTCTGTTAACTGTTGCCTTTTTTTCCCTTCACAAGTGACCTTGAGTTCTCAGCTGCCCATGTTAACAGCAGCTCAAAGACTCCAAAACCTGCAGAAGAAGCCGCGAGAAAGCAAAGACTCATAGACTCATAGACTCTAGGACTCAAAGGGACCTTGAGAGGTCATCGAGTCCAGTCCCCTGCCCTCATGGCAGGACCAAATACTGTCTAGACCATCCCTAATAGACATTTATCTAACCTACTCTTAAATATCTCCAGAGATGGAGATTCCACAACTTCCCTAGGCAATCTATTCCAGTGTTTAACTACCCTGACAGTTAGGAACTTTTTCCTAATGTCCAACCTAAATCTCCCTTGCTGCAGTTTAAGCCCATTGCTTCTTGTTCTATCATTGGAGGCTAAGGTGAACAAGTTTTCTCCCTCCTCCTGATGACATCCTTTTAGATATCTGAAAACTGCTATCATGTCCCCTCTCAGTCTTCTCTTTTCCAAACTAAACAAACCCAATTCCTTCAGCCTTCCTTCATAGGTCATGTTCTCAAGACCTTTAATCATTCTTGTTGCTCTTCTCTGGACCCTCTCCAATTTCTCCACATCTTTCTTGAAATGCGGTGCCCAGAACTGGACACAATACTCCAGTTGAGGCCTAACCAGCGCAGAGCAAAGCGGAAGAATGACTTCTCGTGTCTTGTTTACAACACACCTGTTAATGCATCCCAGATTCACGTTTGCTTTTTTTGCAACAGTATCACACTGTTGACTCATATTAAGCTTGTGGTCCACTATGACCCCTAGATCTCTTTCTGCCATACTCCTGCCTAGACAGTCTCTTCCCATTCTGTATGTGTGAAACTGATTGTTCCTTCCTAAGTGGAGCACTTTGCATTTATCTTTATTGAACTTCATCCTGTTTACCTCAGACCATTTCTCCAATTTGTTCAGATCATTTTGAATTTTGACCCTGTCCTCCAAAGCAGTTGCAATCCCTCCCAGTTTGGTATCGTCCGCAAACTTAATAAGCGTACTTTCTATGCCAACATCTAAATCATTGATGAAGATATTGAACAGAGCCGGTCCCAAAACAGACCTCTGCAGAACCCCACTTGTTATACCTTTCCAGCAGGATTGGGAGCCATTAATAACTACTCTCTGAGTATGGTTATCCAGCCAGTTATGCACCCACCTTATAGTAGCCCCATCTACATTGTACTTTTCTAGTTTATCTATAAGAATATCATGCAAGACCGTATCAAATGCCTTACTAAAGTCTAGGTATATCACATCCACCGCTTCTCCCTTATCCACAAGGCTCGTTATCCTATCAAAGAATGCTATCAGATTAGTTTGACATGATTTGTTCTTTACAAATCCATGCTGGCTATTCCCTATCACCTTACCGCCTTCCAAGTGTTTGCAGATGATTTCTTTAATTACTTGCTCCATTATCTTCCCTGGCACAGAAGTTAAAATAACTGGTCTGTAGTTTCCTGGGTTGTTTTTATTTCCCTTTTTATAGATGGGCACTATATTTGCCCTTTTCCAGTCTTCTGGAATCTCCTCCGTCTCCCATGATTTCCCAAAGATAATAGCTAGAGGCTCAGATACCTCCTCCATTAACTCCTTGAGTATTCTAGGATGCATTTCATCAGGCCCTGGTGACTTGCAGGCATCTAACTTTTCTAAGTGATTTCTTACTTGCTCTTTTTTTATTTTATCTTCTAAACCTACCCTCTTCCCGTAAGCATTCACTATATTGGACATTCCTTCAGACTTCTCAGTGAAGACCGAAACAAATAAGTCATTAAGCATCTCTGCCATTTCCAAGTCTCCCGTTACTGCTTCCCCCTCCTCACTGAGCAGTGGGCCTACCCTGTCCTTGGCTTTCCTCTTGCTTCTAATGTATTGATAAAAAGTCTTCTTGTTTCCCTTTATTCCCATAGCTAGTTTGAGCTCATTTTGTGCCTTTGCCTTTCTAATCTTGCCTCTGCATTCTTGTGTTATTTGCCTATATACATCCTTTGTAATCTGACCTAGTTTCCATTTTTTATATGATGCCTTTTTATTTCGTAGGTCATGCAGGATCTCGTGGTTAAGCCAAGGTGGTCTTTTGCCACATTTTCTATCTTTCCTAACCATCAGAATAGCTTGCTTTTGGGCCCTTAATAGCGTCCCTTTGAAAAACTGCCAACTCTCCTCAGTTGTTTTTCCCCTCAGTCTTGATTCCCATGAGACCTTACCTATCAGCTCTCTGAGCTTACCAAAATCCACCTTCCTGAAATCCATTGTCTCTATTTTGCTGTACTTCCTTCTACCCTTCCTTAGAATTGCAAACGCTATGATTTCATGATCACTTTCACCCAAGCTTCCTTCTACTTTCAAATTCTCAACAAGTTCCTCCCTATTTGTTAAAATCAAGTCTAGAACAGCTTCCCCCCTAGTAGCTTTTTCAACTTTCTAAAATAAAAAGTTGTCTGCAATGCAGTCCAGGAACTTATTGGATAGTCTGTGCCCCGCGGTGTTAATTTCCCAACATATATCTGGATAGTTAAAGTCCCCCATCACCACCAAATCTTGGGCTTTGGATGATTTTGTTAGTTGTTTGAAAAAAGCCTCATCCACCTCTTCCACCTGATTAGGTGGCCTGTAGTAGACTCCCAGCACGACATCACCCATGTTTTTTTACCCCTTTTAGCCTAACCCAGAGACTCTCAACACTTCCATCTCCTATGTCCATCTCCACCTCAGTCCAAGTGTGTACATTTTTAATATATAAGGCAACACCTCCTCTCTTTTTCCCCTGTCTATCCTTCCTGAGCAAACTATACCCATCCACACCAACATTCCAGTCGTGTGTATTATTCCACCAAGTTTCAGTAATGCCAACAATGTCATAGTTGTATTTATTTATTAGCACTTCCAGTTCTTCTTGCTTATTACCCATACTTCTTGCATTTGTATATAGGCATCTAAGATACTGGTTTGATCTTGCCTCCCAGCTTTGCCCTGACCCTCCTTTCTCTCTGCCATTATAGCCCATGCTCCCTCCTGTTTCCGACCCATCTCCCAGGTCTTGTTCCCCACTTACCTCTGGGGTTTGCTCACCTGTCCCCGTCGAACCTAGTTTAAAGCCCTCCTTACTAGGTTAGCCAGTCTGTGCGCAAATAAGGCCTTTCCCCTCCTCAAAAGGTGAAGGCCATCTGTGCCTAGCAGTCCTTCCTCAAATGGCATCCCGTGGTCGAGGAAGCCAAAGCCCTCCTGGTGACACCATCTTCGCAGCCAGGCATTCACCTCCACGATGCATCTGTCTCTGCCCTGGCCCCTACCTTTGACAGGAAGAATCGAAGAGAATACCACCTGCGCTCCAAACTCCTTAACCCGTACTCCCGTACTCCCTATAGTCACTCTTGATCTGCTCAGTGTCACACCTCACAGTATCATTTGTGCCCACATGGATGAGTAGCATGGGGTAGTAGTCAGAAGGCTGGATAATCCTCGACAATGCCTCTATAACATCTCGGATATGGGCCCCTGGCAGGCAGCATACCTCCTGGGATGAACGGTCAGGGCGACAGATGGGTGTCTCCGTCCCCCTCAGCAGAGAGTCTCCAACCACCACTACTCTACATTTCTTATTATCAGTGGTGGCAGCAGACCTCCCAGCCTTAGGGGTACGAGGCTTCCCCTCCTTAACTGTTGGGGGTGATTCCTTCTCTCCTGTATCAAGAAGAGCATAACGGTTATCTATTACCACAGCAGGAGGGTTCACAGCAGGGGTGGAGCACTGCCTGCTTCCAGACGGCCTACTGCAAACAGTTATGGATCACTCTGCAGAAAGAATAAAAAACTGCAGGACTGGAGGGAAAGGGAAAGCAGGATCTGCCTGAGAAATGCAGCAGCCAGGAAGAAAAGCACAAAGCAGCTGATAAGCATCCTGGCGCACCAAGCGGACTCTAACCAGGCGCTCATAGCCATGCAGGCAGAGCACTACCTCCCCACCCTCCCACCCCCATCCCAAAGCTCTTTCCCTTGTGCCCCAATATCAGCTCCAAACCGCCTTCCCCAGCATCCAGGTTCTTACCTCCACCAGCTGCCTCCAACATCTGTACGTTCACCAACCAGTCCTGAGAACTACGACCCTTACCCTCTGCACTCAACTCCCATCACCATGCCGTATAGGCATCTTGAAGTGCAGCAGTCATTGCACAGCACTCCAGATAGGACATATTCAAATCTGTGACTGTACAGTTCCCCACTACACCCCCCTGCCCTTTTAGGTTCCCAAAATGTTGAGTGTCTGTCAAAAAAGTTATTTTCTTTTCAATGAATGAATTCTTGGCTTTGAAAACAGTCTTTATTATTGCAGAAATTCAAAGATGCCTTAGCCCAGGAAAGAAACAGGCACTGCAAATCAGCTTAGGAAAAACAGATTCCTACTAACATTGTAACCACTGCACTTCACTCCCGTGCAAGGCACCAAACATTACTGTTGGTTTTTAGCCTCAGATTCCTCCCTCAAGGCATCCCTGATTCTTGAAGCCCTGTGCTGGGCCTCTCTAGTAGCCCTGCTCTGTGGCTGTGCAAATTCAGCCTCCAGGAGCTGAACCTCGGAGGTCCATTCCTCACTGAATGTTTCACCCTTCCCTTCACAAATATTATGGAGGGTACAGCACGCGGATATAACTGCAGGGATGCTGCTTTCCCCCAAGTCTAGCTTCCCATACAGAGATCGCCAGCGCCCTTTTAAACAGCCAAAAGCACACTCCACAGTCATTTGGCACTGGCTCAGACTGTAGTTGAACCGGTCCTTGCTCCTATCAACTTCCCTGTGTACGGTTTCATAAGCCAAGGCATTAATGGGTAAGCGGGGTCTCCAAGGATCACAATGGGCATTTTGACGTCCCCTACTGTGATCTTCCGGTCTGGGAAAAAGGCCCTGCCTGCAGCTTCCTGAGCAGGCCAGTGTTCCGAAAGATGTGTGCATCATGCACCTTTCCAGGCCAGCCTGTGTTAATGTCAATGAAATGCCCACGGTGATCCACAAGCACCTGGAGAACCATAGAGAAATACCCCTTCCGATTAACATACTCAGATGCTAGGTGGGGTGGTGCTAGAATAGGAATATGCGTCCCATCTGTTGCCCCTCCACAGTTAGGGAAACCCATTTGTGCAAAGCCATCCACAATGTTCTGCACGTTCCCCAGAGTCACGGTTCTTCTTAGCAGGATGCGATTAATGGCCCTGCAAACTTGCATCAAAACGACTCCAACGGTCGACTTTCCCACTCCAAACTGGTTCCCGACTGATCGGTAGCTGTCTGGAGTTGCCAGCTTCCAGATTGCAATAGCCACCCGCTTCTCCACTGGCAGGGCAGCTCTCAATCTCATGTCCTTGCGCCGCAGGGTGGGGGCGAGCTCAGCACACAGTCCCATGAAAGTGGCTTTTCTCATCCGAAAGTTCTGCAGCCACTGCTCGTCATCCCAGACTTCCATGACGATGTGATCCCATCACTCAGTGCTTGTTTCCCGAGCCCAAAAGTGGCATTCCATGGTGCCGAGCAGTTCCGTGAAAGCCACAAGCAGTGTCATGTCGTATGCGTCAGGCAACTCACAATCATCGTTGGACTCCTCATCGCTTTGGAGCTTAAGGAATAGCTCAGCTGCCAAACGTGATGTGCTGGCAACACTCGTCAACAAAGTTCTCAGCAGCTCGGGCTCCATTTCCCACAGAAATCACGCTGCACAGAAACCGTTGGGAGAGTCACAATGGCGCCAAACGTGGACGGAAAAACAGGGACTGCTGGGATGCAAAGCGATGCATCACGGGGCGTTGGGACAGGAAGCAGAATGACCCGCACCCTTCCGTCCCCTTCCCACAACCCACGGCGCCAAAATGGGACGAGGTGCTCTGTGGGATAGCTGCCCACAATGCACCACTCCCAACAGCGCTGCAAATGCTGCAAATGTGGTCACACTGCAGCGCTTTCCCTACACAGCTGTATGAAGACAGCTGTAACTCCCAGCGCTGCAGACCTCCAAGTGTAGCCAAGGCATGAGCACCTTGCCTACTTTCTCAGGGATCTCTGCTCCCAGGGCTGCCCTACAGCTCCTGAGAGTGGATCAAAGGAGCTCACAGTGCTAGGGACACCAGGTCAGGAGACAGAAGAGAGTCGGTTGTTACTGGATGAAATGTCCTATAGTTTGTCTACACTGGAGCTCGAGGTGTAATTTCCAGCTCGAGGAGACGTACCCAGAGTAGTTCAATCAGCTCCAGTGCAGACATACTCAAAGGGCTAGATAAAATGGGGCTGCAGGTTGGGCAGGGAAAAGACAGAGCTGGAGGTGTAATGGAGCAAATCCCATGGGACTTCTAAAGACCAAGAGCACATTTTAGCTGGATCTTGAAATGAATGGAAAACAAATAGAAGTGTTTGTGGATAGTCCACAAACATATGAACTATTCTGGTCATAAGGCTTGGTGTGAATGTGATATCCATTTTCCATTAATTATACTTAGCACACATAATACAGCACTTGATTTCAAAGAGCTTTACAAATATTAACTAATTAACATGTTTCAATGGATTGGGCCCTGGCCTAGGACTCAGGAAACCTGGGTTCTGTACTCAGCTCTGTTACTGACTTTGGACAAATTGCTTCAGCTCTCTCCATCTCTGTTTCCCCTCCTGACTTTTGTCTGTCTCATCTATTTAGGCTAGACATTTCTCAGGGCAGAGTGTTTACTACATGTACATGTAATGGCTGGCACAACAGGGCCCCTGCCCTAGGCATTACTGCTATATAAATAATAAAAGTTCTCCTTGAAAAAAATACATTCAAAGCTCATTCATTTATGGTATATATATTTTACATGAACACATACACTCCACATTGCGTAAAAGTTAAACACATTCCACACAGACCATATCTGACACAAAATTACAAAAACAAGTAAATGAAAAGTTGAGGCATCTAACAGTACATATGTACAGTTCCTGCACCCAGACACACACCTCATCATTAGGACAACCACCATACACCATAATACACTATAACCTTAACTCTACTCTAGTAAGAGGGCTAGCTTTCCAGCACCCTGTTTTCCAAACTCCCTACTACCATAAACAGCCTAGACATCATCCTCTTCCTCGGACCCCAATACTCTGCTATTATCCATTCTGCACAGTTCTGGAAAAACTTTCTCATTCATATTTGAGGAAGATGGTGGCCCCTGACAGAATATAGTGCCACCATCTTCCCTGCAGGAAGAATGGCCTCACTTTGATTAGGAATAGTGAGAAATGATGGCCATTTTGAATGGGCATTTTTCTAATGGCAGCTCTGTAGCCTTGCTCTTCTTGGTAACAATAGGAGTAGCAGGTATTTTGAAAGAGCAGTTCTTCGTGGAATTCTCTGTAGTAGGATGTTACTTACCCGACAGAGAAACTTTCAGTTATGAAGAATGTTGGCCAAAAAATGACCATTAATTCTAAAAATAATAATAATTAAAAAACTATCTTAAATTAAGCCAGTGCATGAGATTTCAGTGACTTGTAACTATGTGAGAAGCCTGAAGAGTCTGCATCATTCAATTATTAAGGTCACATCGGATATTAAAATGGTCTGACACAGGGTGCTAAATTTATTAAAGGACCCATTTATTAATAAATTTTAATTCAAACTAATTATTTTATTTGCTGATAAATACTCTGAAAATTCATTCTCTGGCCAAAGAGAACATGCTGTAGTTTTGGGGAGATCTTCCTCAGATCTAACAAAGTAATGCCTACTTTAGGTACAAAATCCATCTCAGCCTGTGGAATCATGAGTAGGGCTGTCATAATATATACATACATACAAAGATATTCTTAGCAAGGATACATTTCATGATGAGGTTTAATTTCAGGCTCATGTTCTAGCACATATGGATTGGACAATCAGTCGCCAAAATTTCCTACTCTGTGATATTAGGATAGATTTATCAACTTACATTCTTATACTGATCAGTGAAACAACTGTAAAAAATATATAAGCTGAGTAATTAACAGTACATTGCACGGAAGTATAAATCAAAGCAGTCATAATCCCCAGACCTAGACACTCATTAGTAACCTCTAAATAACTAATGTGAAACTGAAGCTTTCTGTGAGTAAGAAAACTAGACAGTTGTTGTTTTAATAGCAACTCCCTGTTTTCTTCCCTTTGAGCAACATGTGTCAGACTGAAAATATAATATAGGTTGTGCTATATTAGTGGATATAAAAAATGCATGGAAATTAATGTTCACAGATTATTTATAGCATCAGGCAAGGGCTGTCTCTCCTCAACAGATGCTGGTCAGAAGCATGAAAATAACTTAATGGCAATATGTGGCCAGCCCCGTTGCATTAAAATAAACACTTTTACCATGCTCAGCACTATTTATAGAATTGTAGATATGTAAGTGCCCTCAAGGGATGATCTACTCCGTCCCTGCACTGAGGCAGGACCAAGTAAATCTCGCCATTCCTGAGATATGTTTGTCTAACCTGTTCTTAAAAGTCTCCAACCTCCATCTCCCTAATAACCACAACCTCCTGAGGTAACCTGTTCCAGTGTTTAACTAACATGCATACCAATGCTCTCATTGTCTCTCTAAAATATGTTAATGTAAGAGAATCAGAGGGAGTGCTTGGGCTTCTTCCATTTATCCTTACAGCCAGGAGCATCAGAAGCTCCATAAAAGTGGAGGGGCCACCGGCATCCAAACCACAGCCCTGTCCCAACACTGCCCCTCCCCCGAGGTCCCTGCCTCATGCCGACCCTTATCCCGAGACCCCACCATCACGCTGCCGCTTCCCTCCAAGACCCCACCCCCGCTCATTCCTCTCCACCCCCTCCCTGCTGTCACTCGCCCTTACAGCTGCCCTCTCACTTTTAAATTGATGGGGCCATGGCCCCATGGCCTCCCCCTGTTCTGGCACCCCTGCTCACAGCTTTCCATTAAGGTGGAACTGACAAACTATAGGGCCTCTTCAACCAGCTAAATGAATTTAGTCTAGAAAGTAAAGTCTTGAGAATGAAACCACAGGAAATCAAGGGCCAGATCCTCAGCTGGTGTAAGTTGGCATAGCTTCAGTCAAATCAATGCAGCTGCACCAATTTGCACCAGCTGAGGATCTGTTCTTTAGTACCTTTCTACTTTTAAACACTTAAAATACATCCTGAAGAACTCTCTTCCCTGCTGAGCTACTAGTGCAACAGAGGCAATAGATAATGACCCAGAATGCAAAGCCTCAGACTCACTTCCAGGACATGGCTGACCTGGAATGCAATTGTGCCTACACCGAACAATCATTAAACTGCACTCACAGACATACGTATGCCACAGAAAGCAGGGAACACACTGAATCAGATCTTTGGACCCCTCTGCAGCCTGCTTTGCACTGTTTAGGGAATGCAAAGCAGTGGCCAGAGGCCTAAAGGGGCAGCTGGGGATTTCCCTGATTTACAGGAAACTCTGGGTGGTGGAAAGCTGCGGCAGCATGCCCTATGTCACCCCCTTTCCCCCGAACCCCTTCCAAGCAGGGGCATTATGGTGTGGAACAGGCAGGAGAGGGCCAGATTGCAGCATGGTTTGGCAATCTCTGACCAGGCTCCTGCTGGCACAGTTTAGAGCATTACCTGGGCTGTTCTAAGCTGCACTAAGGGGCCAGTTCAGCCTTCAGTCAGTCCCAGATGACTTAAAACAGTTTACCTTCCCCCAACCCCAACCTTACCCCTGAGTTCTGAGCCAAGTGCAGCTTGGCCAAACCTGGGGATCTGGCCCACACAGAATTCACTTCAAATATTAATGAAAGTACCCGTAATATTACAAATAGCTATCAATCTTAGCCAATCCTGGTGTAGGGTAAATAGATGGGCCATTGATGTTAGCACAAGGGAACCCTCGAGTGACAAAATTCTGGAAGACAAAGATTCTCTTCTCCTTAAACCAGGGATGGGCAAACTTTTTGGCCTGAGGGCCACATCTGGGTATGGAAATTGTATGGCAGGCCATGAATGCTCATGACATTGGGGGTTGGGGTGAGGGTTCTGGCTGGGGGTGCAGGCTCTGGGGTGCAGGAGGGCGGGACCAAGGAGTTTGGAGGGCAGGAGTGGGATCAGGGCTGGAGCAGGGGGTTGGGGTGCTGGAAGGGGTCAGGGATGCAGGCTCCAGATGGCGCTTACCTCAAGCAGCTCCAGGAAGCAGTGGCATGTTCCTCATCCAGCTTCTACGCAGAAGTGCAGCCAGGTGGCTGTGTGTGCTGCCCCATCCGCAGGCACCGTCCCTGCAGCTCCCATCAGCCACAGTTCCTGGCTGATGGGCGTTGCGGGGGCAGCACTTGGGACGGGGGCAGTGTGTGGAGCCCCCTGGCTGCCACTACGCATTGGAGCCAGAGGTGGGACATGCTGCTGCTTCTAGGAGCTGCATGGAGCAAGGCAAGCCCTGGACCCCACTCCCCAGCAGGAACCTGAGGGCATGAACTGGCTGTAATGGAGTGGAAGAGACAAAACCCTTCAGCAGCTGGCTCCATTTACCCAAAAATCCACAAACGGGAGCAGTTGTTCCCACAGTATGATTAATCCAGTGATATTGCTGAATATTTCACCACCTTTGAGAGACTGTGCACTTTCCATGCAATTCCTGAAGATCAAAAGATGACCACTTTGTTGCAAAATTGACTGGGAGAGCTTTGCCATGGACAGTGTCCAAGACTCTGGCAGTAAGTTCAGGAGAAGGGTGTGACACTGCACTCCATAATGTTTTATGGAAATATGCTTATGAGTGTGAATATAAGGTAACTGGAATATTCTTTATGCAAAAGGTCTCTTGTAAGGTATCATTACAAAGCTTATAATCTACTGAGTTTCTTCATCCTATTTGTACGCATGTATAATTCTTGTATCTGAAACTAGAAATATGAAATATAACTCTGAGGTCCTATTGTAATTACGCAAAAGGTGGGCCATTAATGGTGGCTTGGAATCTTGATGGCTACCATTGACTAGGACAATTGGTTGTGAATAGCTTTGTTTACTTGAAAACCTTCTTGGGGACCTTCAGGCAAGCCCTAAAGAATGAAGGCTGGAGTCTCATAGAACATGTGACCATGTCATATGATACTGGAACCCATTTTAAACCTGATGCTTTTCCATTTAGAAGGAGGGGTGGGGATCCAGAGAGACAAAGGGTTCCCACTTTGGGCCAAAGCTATAAAAGGGTGTGGAGCAAGACAAAAGGGACAACCAGTCATAAGAAATTCCCTACTTACCACCTGAGCTGGAACTGACAAGGACTGTACCAGGGGCAAGGATTGGGCCCAGACTAGGAAGGAGTCTAGTCTGTGAAAGAAGCTTATTGGAACATCTCTGAGGGTGAGATTTACCTGTATTCAGTTTCTTAATGTATTAGGCTTAGACTTGTGTGTTTTGTTTTATTTTGTTTGGTAACTTACTTTGCTCTGTCTGTTATCACTTGAAACCACTTGAAACCTCCTATTTTTTACACTTAACAAAATCACTATTATTTATTAACAAACCCAGAGTAAGTGATTAATACCTGGGAGAGCAAACAACTGTGCATATCTCTCTATCAGTGTTATAGAGGGCAGACAATTCATGAGTTTACCCTGTATAAGCTTTATACAGAGTAAAACAGATTTATTTGGGGTTTGGATCCCATTGTGAACTGGGTATCTGTGTGCCGGAGATTGAAATCTTGCTGAGTGGTTTTCAGTTAAAGCTGCAGCTTTGTGGGTGTGGTTCAGACCTGCATGTGTGTTGCAGCAGACTAGCGTTGTTTAGCTCAACAAGGCAGGGTTCTGGAATCCCAAGCCATCAAGGAAAATAGGCTCCAAGGTAGTTTCAGCACATCAGGTGACAATCCCAAGGGGGTCCCTGTGACTGAACCCGTCACAACTGCTATTTGGAAAACCTCTGCAGAAAATGCTACAATGCCCAGTTGGGGGTGGAGGTTTTCAAGTTGGCAGAAAATATTGTTCTGCTCCTAAAGGCTGGGACTATCTAGAAATAAGCTTAGTCTGGCTCCAAGAGGATAGTTCCAATTAAATTTTTTAAAATGCTATGCAAATTATTATTTTAAATGATTCTTTGACCAATTTCCTCATTACTGGTCAGAAATCAGTGTTTCTAGATTCCAAGGCCAGAAGGGACCATTTTGATCATCTAGTCTGCCCTCCTGTATAACACAGGCCATAGAACTTCCCAAAATAATTCCTAGAGAATCTCTTTTAGAAAAACGATCAATTCTGATTTAAAAATTGAGTGCAGGATCTGAGCCCTGCCTTTATATTACACAAATTACCACCCACTTTAAAGTTGAATATTTCAGTATTCTCGTGTTTTTATACTTGTGAGTACGACCTTTGAAACTTATTGGGTGAAACTCTGGCCCCATTGAAATCAATAGCTAACCTCCAATGGACATCACTGAGGTCAGGATTTCCCCCCTCATACTTCCACAAATTTCTTGGTTTTAGCTGCAGTAAAAATCCTGGTCCATGCACATACGATCTCACACCCAGGTTTCTGCAATGCTGTTGTCATAAACGGATAGTTAAGAGTTAATAGAACAGAAGTACTTCATATCTCTTTTGCCTGTAAAGGGTTAACAAGATCAGTGAGCCTGGCTGTCACCTGACCAGAGAACCAAGCAGGGGGACAGGATACTTTCAAATCCTGAGGGAGGGAAGTTTTTGTGTGTGCTGTTAGAATTTGGTTGTTGTTCTCTCTGGGTTCTGAGAGTGACCAGACGTGCAACCAGGTTTCTCCCCAGTCTCTCTGATACAGTCTCTTTTATGTCCAGAATAGTAAGTACTAGGTAGATAAGGCGAGTTAGGCTTATGTTTGTTTTCTTTATTTGCAAATGTGTATTTGGCTGGAAGGAGTTCAAATTTGTATTTTGCTGAAAGGATTTTAATTTGTACTTCTATACTTAGGCTGGGAGGGTATTCTCAGTGTCTATAGCTGAAAGACCCTGTAACATATTCCATCTTAAATGTACAAAGATAATTTTTACTGTTTTTTCTTTCTTTAATTAAAAGCTTTTCTTGTTTAAGAACCTGATTGTTTTTTTTATTCTGGTGAGACCCCAGGGGACTGGGTCTGGATCCACCAGGGAATTGGTGGGGAGAAAGGAGGGAAGGGGGAGAGAGAGGTTAATTTTTTCTCTGTGTTAGGATTACTTTCTCTCTCAGGGAGAGTCTGGGAGGGGGAGAGAGAAGGAGGGGGGAAGGTGGATTTTTCTCTCTGTTTGTGATTCAAACTCTTTGAATCACAGTGATCTTCCAGGGTAACCCAGGGAGGGGAAGTCTGGGAGAGGCAACGGTGAGGGAAAGGGTTTTCTTTCCTTGTGTTAAGATCCAGAGGGACTGGGTCTTGGGGGTCCCCAGGCAAGGTTTTGGGGGGACCAGAGTGTACCAGGCACTGGAATTCCTGGTTGGTGGCAGCGCTACAAGTACTAAGCTGGTAATTGAGCTTAGAGGAATTCATGCTGGTACCCCATCTTTTGGATGCTAAAGTTCAGAGTGGGGAATTATACCATGACAGCTGTAGATACTGGTCTGCCAAGACACTATCTCCAGCTGCTTTAGCCATTCCAAAAGCACCTGTCATTTTTACTTTGCTTCACTATTCACATGTCTCCCTTCTCTTTCTTCACCTCACTGGTTTCCTAGACCTCTATTGCTATTAAAATTCTTGCTTCTTACATTTCATACTATCACCCCTGCCATTCCTTCCTACCTTTCTTGCTATCACTCCTACCTTCCTGTTCACACCCTTCACTGATCTTCTCACTGTCTTCTTCCCGCAGTTCACTCTTCTCAATATCACACTTTGTCCCTTCTATCTCTAGCTCCCTGACTGGCTTCATCATTTTAAATCCCATCTCTAGAGTCCTTTACCTCTAATGATCATCTCTCTCTTCTCTTCCTCTTTCATGGAGGCCCAGAAGTTTGCTTTCACTTCAGACTACAAGTAGTCAACATATTTGCTTTTATTTTTAATTGTCTTATGTTTATGTGCTATGTCCTTTCACTTTCCTTCCCTAATGCACTGTGTAATGTAATTATTGGATACATTATGCTGAGAAATTGGGTCAGTACTGACAAAGAAAAAGACCAACACCTACTGACTCACCACAAGCACTTTCTGCAACCCCCGGAAAGCATTCTATCCATGTGTTGACCCAACCCATTCCTAGTTAGCTTGTGGGATCTCATGGGATCACAACAAAAAATTCCACAGCAGCACATTTGTGGTAGCTAAGAGGAGCCTCAGCTCAGCAGGTCCTCCTAGTGAACAGAAACCCAATGACAGCCAATAGAGCCCTCTAAGTAGCAGCAGTCCCGCTCAACTGCCCCTTAGGAAGCAGCAGGGGCAGCAGTCAGGAGGACACTGTGGGTCCAGTTTGGCCCTCCAATTTGACTTCCATTACATCTGCCTATCTTTTGTGCAGGTGAGAGACGGGAGAGGCTGCAGGAACCCAAGTGTTCACTAGAGCTGGTGGAAAAATTGTAAATATCAAAGATTTTCAATTAAACTATTTTGCTGTTTCTCGACCAGTTGACAGAGTGATTGGCAGGCTCTGAAAAGTTAATTTTTTTTTTTAGTGTTTTCTGTATTTTTTGACTAGCTGTGGGGTTCACAGGGAGGCACGGGCATGGGAGAGAACAGATTTGATACATGCAATCATTGTATGTGACTGCATTAACATGTATCCTATTTCATGATTACAATATAGGCAACACACTGTCTCTTGGGTTCCATAAGACACAAAGGACATTTCTGATATGGCCAACACGTGTGTCCTGGGGACCAATTCTTCTACCTGCAGAATAGAAGCCAGTGGCCTGGGACCCAGACAGGCACTATCTTATATACACATGTTCTGAGTGTTTGCCAGAAATAAACCAAAATTATGAATGAACTAGCTGCCACATTCTCATCTCAATTAAGTCAATGAGCACTTTGTCACTAACTTCCGAAGAGTTGAGATTTGGCCCTAAATGAAGATCAGTTGTTCATACAAGACACCTGAATCAAATATGACAGTCAAGGATGGTCAAAAGTAAATCACTTTCAATAGGCACAGATATCTATTTGGGATTTTAAATAGTCACTTGACCATTAGGCTTATATATTTCAGAACACCTGCAACTGCGTGTTTCCATGGATAAATGGTTTTGGTTACATTTTCATGTGTGTGCATGCTTTTAATGTGTGGGTTTTCCCATGAGATTCAGATTACTGTGCAATTAGGTTTTTACCTGTGCTGAAGCTGGACATGTGTAACAAATGTGTAATGGTGGGAATTAGCTTTCTAACATTTATATAGGCTTCCTAGAGCCAGTAGAGAACAATGGGAATAAGTCAGCAATTTGGCAAGATCCTTTCCTCCTGTAATTACTGAGCATTATCAGTCATTAGGAATCAATATCTATCCCTGCCTTGCCACTCCAGATCAGTTCTGCTGAACATCCAAGCTGAGTAATTCAGCTTCTTTGTTTAAAGTCAAGGTATGGTAGAGTGGCACTTTTTCTCAGCAGATTCTGATCTCTCCTGCTGAGGGTCCCAAGAGACGTTGGAGAAGGGCAAAGGAGGCTGAACACGTCCTCTACGCTCTCACAACCCCTGCAGTTCCTGGGGCTAGGCAACCTCTCCAACTTGCCTCCGTGTGCAATGACTTCCAAGAGGTAGCTGTGGCAGCCGGGGACTGCTGGAGCATACTGCCCTCTGACCATGCCTTCCTCCCCTTACAAACCCACTGGGGTATGGTACAGAGCCAGCGATGCCAGTTCTACACCCCCTGGGAATTCTCCTACACCAGAGCTTGCAGGCTCTTTTGTGCTGCTAGAAAAACCTAAAGCAGCCTTATCAGGGCTGATCAGCCACCTCCTTGTCTTCATCCTCACCTGCAAAGCATCTAGCCTGCTATGAACTCAACTCTGTAAGGTGCTGAACAAATGAAATCAATTTTATTATTACTGATGCATGCGTACACACACACAGGTTATTTTGTCATTGACTTCTATAGGGCCAGGATCTCATGCCTAGAACACTCTCAAATCCTGTTAAATACTGATTATTAAATAATCTGTGCACCTGGAGCTTTTGCTTGCCCTGGCTATGAAGGAGTTAAAGATCTGTATACAACAAAATGAAAAGGGCTGTTTAAAATTCTCCTTCCAGTGCAAGTCATCACTCCCCATATGGTAAGATATTTATCCCAAATACATGTTGTTCAGTAAATCAGAGGAAATTTTTTTTTTTTTTTAAGTTCTATGTAGCAAAATGTCTCTGTGCATTGCTGTCATTGTAACTGTTATGGAACAGTCGCCAGCATAGATTTCACTGGAACAAAATATTTTTGGCACTGTCCTTTTTCCCCCTCATGGATAGTTCTCTGGTAAACACAATCTTCTTTTGGAATAGGATTGGCTGCTATGGTTCCTTGTGTTGTACACAGAGCATTAGCTTACCTGATAGAAAACATACAAGCCTTAGAAAACCAAACACACAAAAGAAAGGGACAACAGCTTTAACTTTGCCACTAATTTCAGCCCTGGAAAGCAAGTTCTTCTTAGGACAGTTCTGCAACTCAAGTTGCGAGAGGGGCATCAATCCAATATACACCCACTGTCCACCGCTCCAGGTTTTATGTTGTTGTTGTTTGTAATTTATTTCTAAGTCTGGTACTAATTCTCAGTTTGTCAACCCTTGACTCATAGAAACTCTTCCCCTGCAAAAAGGGTGCATCTCCCTGCCGAGCACAGGAAAAAATGTAACATGAAATTCAATCCTTTCCTGATTGGACAGGAGATGAGGAGAGGACAAGGGAGAACAGCATGATGAGGAAGTTCTGTCATTTCCAGAAGGAAGCATGAGTCACTATGCAGAGCATTTTTGGGAGCCTGAATCAGAGCTGTCGAGGAAGTCAGTTCTTGGGCAGTTCTAAAGTTTGGTTTAACTGTGACTTTTCCAGTGAGCTGCTTGCGTCTGAGTGAAGACTGTAGATATAAAAAGCTCAGATTACACACCGCTAAAGAACAAGAAATAGGACAGGCAAGGGAGCCTCAGGGTGAGAGAGAGCTCAATAGAAGTATTTACAAAGGAAGATAATTTGATGTACATTTGTAAAAAAATATATAAAATAAAATTAGAAAATGCACCAGAAGTACAGGAGAAATGCTTTTTATGCTATATCCCAGCACTTGTTACGGCAATAAATTGGCAAACCCCACAGCATAGAAAAAAAAGTATTGTAACTGACAAATTAACAGAGAGTTACTGCAGTGGGCAGGGGAGGGGGGACAAGGGAATGGTGGGCCAAATTCTCTACTGGTGTGAACTGGCACAGCTCCACTGATGGTGGTAGAACTGTGCCTATTTACACCAGCAGAGAATTTGGCTCAATGACTTGCTTCACATTCACATGACAGAACGATACATTCATGTTTGTTTCAATTATGCTGTTTATATATTAATACACTATACCACTCTCTAGAGGGAAGATGGATTATTTAACCATTATACACTTTTTTTTTTTTTTTTTTTTTGGAAAAAAATTATCTCAGACAGATCATGGCAGTTTTGAGTAAGTTCTTTATTGGCTGCTGGTACATTTCAGAGTACATTTAAAATGTTTGTTTTAGCAAATCCATAACACCCTCACTGGTTTAGGATCTGGTTATTTGAATTACTGGTTCACCCCACATGCCATTCTGCAACAATGGAGATCAGCAGAGACACTCGAGCCGGAGCCTTTCTGATAGATGAGAGAGGGATCTGCTGGCAGGGTGTCCTCTGTGTGGAGCCCTCAACTTTGCAATTCACTGCCTTCTTGGTCAACCACAGTCCTGATCTCTTAACCTATTGCAGGCATGCTGCAAGGCTTTCCTTTTCTCCCCAGCACCTCACAAGGGGGTAGGCTGAGGGAATGATTTTATTTTGTTATGCCTGTGGAGGAGGACTTTCAATAAGATTACATCTGCTGAGGCATATTTGTATATTTATTGTTAGATCAGAACGAGCAGTTTCTGAAGATATGTACTGTGAAAAAATACCTTTAAATTAAGGCACCCAAAGCAGAGGTGGAGGGCTGTTTATATTTTGTACAGATGAATAAAATCCATTCATCACCGCCATCTTCATTCTTGGTCATGTGAGAGCTAAGTTTCTAGTCTCTTGATAAGCTAAAACTGCATATAAAGTAAAGCCAGACTTTCTATAGGATGCATGTTCCCTTTCTGTATTTGGGAGCAGAGAACTTTTGCTGACCATGACACACAGTGGGAAAAGGAGTCACTGGTGGCAAACCAGGAAATAAGCTAGTGCCTATCGACCTATTTTGTTTGCTTGAAAAGGATGTAAAATATGCTTATACTAGTGGCAGCACAGTTACAGTGCAACTCATAAACAATGGCTTGGATCTCAAAATACACAAGCACCCCATGTAATTTAAGCATTCCATGAACTTGCCCTCATCTAACAATGCCATCCCATCAGTAGGAGATACACACAGCAAGGGCGTCTCTACATTCCAGAGAGTACACACATAGCTACGGCTCTGTAGTAATGTTGGCACAACTCTGTAGTGAAGACGCCCCCTACAGCAATGGAAGGGGTTTTTCCATCAGTGCAGGAACACCCCCTCCTCAATCAATGGTAGATAGGACAACAGAAGCATTCAACTGAGCTGCATCTACACTGGAGGTCAGCATAGCACTGGTGCTGTAGGGTGTGGATTTTTCACACTCTTGACCAACACAGATATGTTGATTGGCATTTTAAATGTAGACCAGGCCTAAGAGACATGAAGACAAATTAGTGCATTCAATTCTGTGAAATGACACACTGGGTCAAATTCAGCTCCATGTAAGTTAGTATCAGAGCTAATCTACTCTTAAAATGTAGGCTGACATAGCTACATCACTCAGGGGCATGAAGAAGCCACACCTCATGAGTTTTGTAGCTCTGCCAACCAAACCCTCTGGTGCAGATGCAATTAGGTCGATGGAAGAATCCTTCTGCTGTCCTAGTTAGGAAGGTGAAGTTCCTACAGCAATGGAAAAACCCCTCCCAATGCTGTAGACTGTATCTATGTTACAGGTTTACAGCAGTATAACTACTGTGCCTTAGCAATCTTAATGTAGTCAACAGTTAGAGTCCCACACACACTAACTCAGTCTCCCTTAGATGTACTTACCCTGTGACAAAGCAGGTATAAGGGAGTCTCAGCTGGTTTAACTTGCATGAAAAAGAATCAAAAAACAGTGTAGGTTAAAGTACTCTCTGGTGACCAGTTCCTCGTCATGAGGCTGACGCAATCTTTGATTCCTTATACAGCAACAGAATCCGTATTTGAAGGAGCTAAAGAAGACTGAAACAGGGAGATGTCTCACTCCCCTAATCCAGGAGGAAGGGGAGCTGTGATAGAGCATGGTTCACCCAAGCCAGGGAAAGGAGGGGGAGCTAACCCTCTGCTTTTCTCTCTTTGTATAGGTTCCCTATTCCCTCTGACCTTTAAACTCTGGGCATAAGCAGGTCTATGGGAGTCTAACCAAGTGAAAGTGAGGCTTTGTCCGCACTCAGAAACAGTCCTGATTCAGCAATTAGTGGCCACTAATAAGTAAGGCTATGATTTTGTCACAGAGGTTGCAGAAGTCATGGGATGTGTGACTTCCAGAGACCTCTGTGACTTCAGCCCCAGGGTGGTGGGACTCCAGCAGCTCCCAGCCACCACAGGCAGCAGTGGGATGCTCTGACCTAACCTCAGCTCCTGGCCACCACAGACAGCAGAGGGTCTTTGGAACTCCAAGCCGCAGAGCTCCCAGTGGGCGGGGGAACCCTAGAGCTCTGAGCCACCATGGGTGGTGGGAGCCCCCAGAGCTCCAAGCTCGGGCCTACGCAGCTGCAGGCAGCAGGGAAGCCCAGAGCCCCAGCTGCAATGCATGTGGGAGCCTTCTCCCTACTCCTTTTATCATGGATATTTTTACTAAAAGTTACAGGCAGGTCACAGGCTTCCATGAATTTTTGTTTATTGCCCGTGACCTGTCCGTGACTTTTACTAAAAATATCTGTGACAAAAATCATAGCCTTAATAATAAGTGTAGCGGCCCCTGTGCTGACCCCAAGTGTAGGCAAAAACAAGCTGTTTTTTGCTAATGGAAACCCTGCTTGCCCTTGTCTACACTTATAGGTCAGCGCCAGTCCAGCTACACTGATTGCTGGCCAGCGACTGCTGAATCAGGGCTGTTCCTGGATGTAGATAAGGCCTAAGTGAACATGAAGGAGGGTGAATTATAGTACTGCCAGCTGCAAGAGTCCAAAACTCATGGGTCAGGCCCACTAAAAATGTGGATTGGCTTAATAACCATGGGGCATTTTAAAAAATAATAAATTTGGGGTTCTTTTCATTTGCCTTCTGGTTTTGAGCCTTTCAGATCCACATTTCAAGCCCTTCTTTGTACTTTGAGAGCTCGAATCTTACTTTTTGAATGAAAACTGATGTTCTCACATATTCACTTGACTCCAGGAGCTGGGCGTTAAGAAAAACACCAAATATCTTGAGACTAAATAAAATCTTGAGAATTTGTAACACTGACTATATCACTTCTTTATTTTAATTAGCTCGGTAGGCCAAATTCAGATGAGGACACATCTGTTTTCCTAGATAACATTCATTCACTTCCCAGCACTGGCTATATCACTTTGCATTTTTGAAACAGCAGTAAAACACACAACATCACTCAAGCATTAATATATTTTATACAATAAATTGCACAAATTCTTCAAGAGCAGATCTTACATAAACTTAGGACTTGAAAATGATTTTTTACATTTGTTTTAATAACAAATTCATCATTTTACTAGACCAAGTCTGATTCTTTTCATTTTGCTCTCAGCAAGAGGAATGAATGTTTATTATTGGCAATAAAAATAGTCCTGCTATCATAAAAAAATAGCATTTTTACAGCCCTCAGTGTTTAGCCTGCAAAGTTCTTTGCTCAAAATATCTATAGATGATTTTCACATTTGGAAACTAGGACATTTACTTTTTGGAGTACTATAAATACAAATCTTAACGAATAAGGAGCTGTTTTAAAAGCACTTGAAATCCCTATAATTCCTCACTTGCATACAATAGCAAAACCAAAAAAAAAATAATAATAATTAGGTTGGATTAAATGCTTATGTCCATGGGCACTTTGCGGCAAGCCTCAAAAATAAACATGGAAATAGTAACAGAAAAAGTAGGAAATGATCTTGTTCCTGCTTGTCCCTTCCTTGTATCTGGAACTCCCCCTGATTTCATTCACTGTCTTATAGATTCATAGGCTCAGACTCTAGGACTGGAAGAGACCTCGAGAGGTCATCAAGTCCAGTCCCCTGCCCTCATGGTTTTCACACCAAGTGACTGAAGACCATGTCCTAAGTGTGAAAAATGTCACAGCGAGGGGCATGATAGTATTTCCTGCGTACTCTAATTTTGCATCACTTATGAATACATACCTTATTGGGGAAATACTTTATTACAGTGACTGCAGATAGCAACTGCTATATTTAAGGTTAAATTCCAACTTCTTTGGTAACCCCCACCACTGCCCCCATTACCACCCTTTTCAAAGTCTCATAAACCTTCTCAAACAAATCCTTTGGGGGCTGAAAATTTGCATGTTTGGTCTCATCACAAAAGTGATTTGGGGTTATTTTTGAGCAAATCTGAGTAAGCCCAGTGTCATGGTATAATTCCCCACTCTGAACCTTAGTGTCCAAAAGATGAGGTACCAGCATGAATTCCTCTAAGCTCAATTACCAGCTTAGTACTTGTAGCGCTGCCACCAACCAGGAATTCCAGTGCCTGGTACACTCCGGTCCCCCAAAACCTGGCCCAGGGACCCCCAAGACCCAGTCCCTCTGGATCTTAACACAAGGAAAGTAAACCCTTTCCCTCACCGTTGCCTCTCCCAGACTTCCCCTCCCTGGGTTACCCTGGAAGATCACTGTGATTCAAAGAGTTTGAATCACAAACAGAGAGAAAAATCCACCTTCCCCCCTCCTTCTCTCTCCCCCTCCCAGACTCTCCTTGAGAGAGAAAGTAATCCTAACACAGAGAGAAAATTAACCTCTCTCTCCCCCTTCCCTCCTTTCTCCCCATCAATTCCCTGGTGGATCCAGACCCAGTCCCCTGGGGTCTCACCAGAATAAAAAACACAATCGAGTTCTTAAACAAGAAAAGCTTTTAATTAAAGAAAGAAAAAACAGTAAAAACTATCTTTGTACATTTAAGATGGAATATATTACAAGGTCTTTCAGCTATAGACACTGGGAACACTCTCCCAGCCTAATTATACAAGTACAAATTAAAATCCTTTCAGCAAAATACAAATTTGAACTCCTTCCAGCCAAATACACATTTGCAAATAAAGAAAACAAACATAAGCCTAACTCGCTTTATCTACCTAGTACTCACTATTCTGAACTTATAAGAGCCTATATTGGAGAGATTGGAGAGAAACCTGGTCGCACGTCTGGTCCCTCTGAGAACCCAGAGAGAACCACCACCAAAAACCAACAGCACACACACAAACTTCCCTTCCTCAGGATTTGAAAGTATCCTGTCCCCTGATTGGTCCTCTGGTCAGGTGACAGCCAGGCTTAATGATCTTGTTAACCCTTTACAGGCAAAAGAGACATGAAGTACTTCTGTTCTATTAACTCTTAACTATCCGTTTATGACATCCATATTTGAGCTATTCAGACATTAACAAAAAAATACCCTTCTCCATGAGCTGTAATCAGAAATTTAGCACTCACACAATTCAGAAATGACAAGTTAGAAATGTCACATTTAGCTAAGTGAGATCTCCAAAACAAACATAGACTTCACACCCACAGCTGAACCTGAGGAGGTCACTTGGTCACATAGAATCTTACGGTAGGACCAGGGCCCGCATTTGTATTGTTGATCTCATGGACCAAACTAAATCTGAAGAAAACCAGTTCAGAAAAGTTAAAACTACTCAACCTCTAAAATTAGCATCTAAAATGTCTAATGTACAATGGCACGTCAGCAAATCAAGGATGAAGTAGAGCAGCGATTCTCAAACTTTTGTACTGGTGACCCCTCTCACATAGCAAGCCTCTGAGTGCAACCCCCCACCCCATAAATTAAAAACACTTGTTAATATATTTAACACCATTATAAATGCTGGAGGCAAAACAGGGTCTGGGGTGGGGGCTGACAGCTCACACCCCCCATGCAATAACCTCGTGACCCCTTGAGGGGTCCCAACCCCCAGTTTGAGAACCCCTGAAGTAGAGTTTGCTGAACACTGGTGCCCCTGAGGTTCAAGCACTGTGGCTGAATTAAATTCCCTCTGGCACCTGCAGAAGAATGATGAGATCAAAAAGAAAGAAATGCACCAGACTAGAGAGATTTTAGCTAGGCTCAGTAGAAGTTTCACACGCAGAGGGTGTGTTGGAATGGACCCCTTCTGAATAATCATTCTCAGAACCTGAAGCTTACTGATATTACCCAAAAGAATCAGGGATTCTAGCAACAATACAATCAAAATGGACAAAAAATGATGGTTATTCCATTGAACTAAAATTTTATAGTGGGGTTGCTGAAAGCCATTAAACAAAACTGTAAACCCTGTATATGATGGAAACCACTTCAAACCAAGGGGTGCTGCTTCTGCATCCCCAGCACCCCTAACTCCAGCACCTATGGCAGTGTGAGATACCATGTCATACAGAACCTGAGATTCAGTAATACATTTCCCAAGACGCAAGAACCTGAAGAAAAAATTAGCTGAAGCTGGTATCAACTACTATCATGTGGGTCATAAATGGTTCTGGTAAGATTAATATCTTTGGGTTTTTGCTCTGGGTTGATGCAATGTTTCTCTAAAACATATCAGTGCTACCTGCAAAGCAGAAGATCATTCTGTTCCTGAATGCCTAGCCAATCAGATGCAATTCCTAACCTACTGAGAGTGCAAATCTAAGCATATGCATGTACAGATGAACTTTCTCTAGACCTAATGGCTAAAAGAAACAACACAATTGAAAAGCATGCAAGCTCATGGCACCCGTACTACTCACTCGGCATGGTCCCTTCCTGTTAATTGTGGAGTAGAACATGTACTTCTTCAGACTTTTCCTCTACCTACCCAGTAAGAGAGCCAGACCGTGGCCATTTGTGGGGGGAAGTTGGCAGCTGTAAGTCACAGAAGCCAAGCTCTGGAATGTGTTTTTCCAACAGCAACATCTGGTCCCCTGGTTAACTTCCTGATTGATCTTCTGCCTCAGACAGAGGACAACCACAATAAATACACAAATATAGCAGAGAGGGGAGGAGAGAGGAGGCTTGGGCATACTTTATATCTTTAAAAATAGCAGTGCAAATCCGAAGCATATTGGCAAATTTCACGTAACTTCAAAACTTAACTGGGAAATGCATCTTACTGTAGATTGTCTTGAGGATTTTTAACTTGGTGAGATCCTCTGTCATTTCCAATGGTGAAGCCAACAGCTGCAGCTTCACACAGAGAAACAGTTAGGCAACTTCAAAGCTCAAGTGCCAGACCCTAGCATATAGTTTTGGTTGATGCTGCATGGTTTCTTGGCTAGCTGTGTTGTGGCATCTGTATCATAACCACTGGGGCATTTACAAAATGAATTTGCTGTGTGGTTTTATTGACTTGTTTGCTTGTCATTTTAATTTGTTGCATCTTTGAATGTGCTCTTATACTATATGGCCAAGGAAAAGATACTGCTTAAATTACCTCTGAATGACAGTATGTCTATGAGAGACCTTTTTTTTTTTTTTTTAAACACAAAATGCTCAAAATAAGTTTGTGTCACAGATAACTGCATGCAATGAATGAATAAATTCTGCTCTCACTTGTATGCATGCAAGCCCAACCTACTGAGTCTTATGGTCACTCATTGGTTAGTGTGGATGCTAGTAATGCATACTTATTCTTTGATAACTGTAACACTCTATATCTTGGGGGAGTGTACTGTAACCCCCATATTCTTCATTTTCATATAATCATGATCTCACATATAAAGCATGCCTTGTTAGGTATCAGGGGAAAGGTTATGATCTGCTGAAAATCATTTCTCTATCCATATGTGTGTATCATTGATGCATATGAAGTTATGAGAATTGTGTTGTATGGTGGTCACTAAAGTATGCTGTAAGTTGGGGAATCAGCCAGATATTAGCTCCCCAGAGGCAACAGCAAAGAAAGTAACCAACGCCCGGGTGGGATGTCAAACAATCTATCAGCCACCATTGTTCAGCAAGGGAGTTACAATGCAATGACTCGCCTTCATGAGGCCACGCCAGGGGAATTGCTCAACCTTGCCTGGAGACTCAGCAATACCCTCCAGATATGCCTGGACTTGTGCTTCCCAAGCACATGGATTGAGAGTATAAAACAGACAGAGTGGACACATATTGGGCCCTTCTCCTGCCCCCACTTATGCTGCAAACAACCAAGACACTGAGAAGAAGACAAGACTTCAATACAGGAGATCATCCCAGGTTTAAAGGGCAAACCTATATATTAAGGTCTGCAATATCCAGTGGGGTGAGAAAAAGTGCTTAATCTAGTTGCTGCCCAGTCCAATAGGATTGAGAGTTTAGACTGCATACTTATATTTTCTTTTCTTTTGGTAACCACTCTGACTTGATGTGCTTTGACTTATAATCACTTAAAATCTATCTTTATAGTTCATAAATGTGTTTGTTTATTCTACCTGAAGCAGTGCGTTTGGCTTGAAGTGTGTCAGTGACTCCCCTTGGGATAACAAACCTGATACATGTCAATTTCTTTGTTAAATTGACAAACTCATATAAGTTTGCAGCGTCCAGTGGGCATAACTGGCACTGCAAGACAGAGGTTCCTAGAGTTGTGTCTGGGACAGGACGTATTGGCTAATGTCATTCGGTTGCACAATCCAAGGAGCAGCTTACTTGCCAGAGGCAGTGTATGAACAGCCCAGGAGTGGGGGTTCTCCCAGCAGAGCAGGGTAAGGCTGCCTCCCAGAGTCAAGGATTGGGATGACCTAGCAGATCACTGGTCCAGATAACACCAGAGGGCAACATCTGGTGGGGGGCAATAAAGAACCTTGACAGATTTCCAGACAGAGTAAAAGAGCCTCAACAAGAGAAGGCAGGTTTGGGTGAAATCTTAGCCTCACTGATGTCAATGGCAAAACTCCTATTAATTTTACACACACAAATGACAGAACTATCAATTGCTGATAGGCAGCACTTAGCTGCATTTTATGAAGAATTGCTAGTTTTAATTTAAATTCTCAGTTTCTCCTTTAATTTCTTCTTCAGTCACATTCCAGGTAATGGGAAATACATCTCAGCAATAAATAAAAACAGTTTGAAAATGGAATATAGATTGCATCAGATAAAGACTCTTTGTCAAATGATAGATCTCTGTCTTCCGTCCACTCCTCCCCCCTATACATACTTCCATCCTAGTCTACAGGGGAGGGGAACAAGGTAAGGAAAGAATAAGGAAAACCGAGCACAGACATACAAAACTAGTCTCTCTGAGACTCTGCTCAAGACAACTACTCAAGACAAGACTAAGCTGATTTTCTGTGATCAGGAGTAGCATAAATCAAGTATGTCTGTCTAAGGGGGAGGGTGTACATTTACAAACAGGACCCTGTCAAAAAAAGAGTTTATTGTCAGAAGAGGATGAGGGGAATTTAAGAGCTTATGAAATCATGGCCTGGCAAGGGGTCGGAGGATAGAGTGAGCGTTAAAAGAATGTTTCATTCACCAAACCCACCTCATGCACTGCACAGCAAATAGAGTTTGAAATTCTGACCATGTCTTCAGTGTCAGCAGGCGATTAATTCATTGATAGCATGGAAAGCAGACTTCTAAAATCAGGTGGCCACATATAGGGCTTTTTGCTGCTGGCAGCAATCACTGGCACATTTCAGTCACTTAGTGATTCCAGTCAGGCCATCGAGGCTGGCTGGCCATGACCTTCTGAAGATGATTTCTGGCACCTCATCTCAAGCATGAGTGATAAAGCCATCATTTCTTAGAAAGATGCCCCCTCTACAGATGTCATGCAAAGAATGTTGCTATAATGCTTTGAATTTTATTCTGTTTGTTTGATAAGTGGGCTGCAGTAGCTTAGAGGCTGATTCTGTGCTGTGCCATCTTACTGTCTAGACATATTGTGAGCACTGCTTTGCCTTGAAGAGGGAGCAGCACATATTGTAGGATATTGGGTTATTTTTACTTGTATTGCACTAAGAGGCTGTTTTCAGTCAGAAGTCGCTTGATACAGAGTACTAGTTCTGACAAGTAAATGGAAAAAGTGGAACATATCCTGATTTTTTTATGGGGCAGTGTAGACATGCGGACTCACCCCTGCGGCACCTCCTGCTGGTTACTTCTGGGAATTAGCTCGGTTCCAGCTCCAGAGCGCCCTTTGCAGGCCGGTGATCCACCTGTCCTCTGGCCCCATGTCCCTCCCTGGACCGGGTGCCCTTCTATATGGAGTGCTGCCCCCAAGCAGTCACCCCTTTCTCTGAGGGTTTCCCCTTCCCGGGGGACCCCCACCCTCTATCCCCACTTTGCCTCAGTATATGGCTACTGCCCAGTCTCCATCTAACCCCCATTCACTGGGGCAGACTGCAGTATCAGCCACTCATCATAGGCAAAAGGGTTGGACTTGCTGCCTTTGCCTACCCCTGGGCTGCCCTCTGGAACCCCCAGTACCTTTTAGCCTAATGCTAGGCCCCAGCCTGGGGCTTTCTAGGCTAGAGCTCCCCCGCTCCTCAGCCTGTCCTCAGTTCTGCTCCCCTCAGGTACTTTGTCTCTAGCTCCCAGCAGCCAGGCCCATCTCCCTCTACAGCTAGAGAGAGACTGATTGCTTCTAGCACCTCTGGCCTTCTTATGAGGACCCTTTGCTCAGTTTGGGGCATGGCTGCAGCTGCAGCCACTTCCCCAATCAGCCCAGCCTAAAGGCTGCTTTCTCCAGTCACAGCCCCTTCCCAGGGCTGTTTTTAACCCCTTCAGGGCAGGAGCAGGGGTCCACCCTGCTACAGGCAGACAATACCAGTGCTTTCCACATAGGCAGGAAATGACTTGGGTTTATATATTGAAATACTGTATATTTCATATACATATATAACATTGATTTTTTTAAAAAATACGCCCTAATTGTATCTCAAGTTGTAAGTGCAAACACTTCATGTAAATACTAAAGCAGACTGGAAACAATAGGACCAAGCTATCAGTTTAAAAGATGATTCCACCCCTTTAGCCCTCTCAGAAAAAAGCCCTTGTCAATGTTAAGGTTTGCTGTAGTGACCTCAAGGTCAAAAGACTTGGGTTCTATTGGACAATGGGAGGAGCAAATTCCAGAGTCAAGGGCCTCTCTACTGAAAGTGCCCACCTACTCCTATAATAAACATTTCAGTCTATGACAGCAGCTCAAGTGCCTCAGCTGACCTCAGTTGCTATGGCTGAGCATTTAGGGACAAAGTATCTTCTCAGATACCTAGTACCTAAAGCATACAGGGCTTTGTTGCTCAATTTCAATGCCTGAACTTCAATTTTAGAGCTTGAATTGCCTGGAAACGAAGAGGGAGTCAATGTGTTCTCTGGAGCACTGACGTAGTAAAATGTTAAGCAAGTAGCCTCCATATTCTGCACCTGCTGCAACTTGTGAGCAGTCCTTAGCCATAAGCGCATGTATTGTACCACAGCATACTGCAGTGAACCAAATGAGGAACAATAACAGCGCTGCAGACCATGGCAAGTTCCATGTTTGAGAGAAATGGTTGCATGTTGCAACCACCCTGGCCACTGATGCCATCTCAAAATCAAGGAAGAATTAGTTCAAAAGTACCCACAGGTTAGCAAAGAATGGATATGACTCTTTCAATACAGAGGAGGCAGATTCCAACTGAGTCATGTTCTCCAGCTGGGTCCTCTAGGCAACCAGCAACACTTCAGTCTTATCTGGATTGAACCTCCATCAGCTCATCCTCTTCCAGCCCTCTACATTGGCCAGGCTCTGGGAAAGTATAGACATCACATCGTCTAGGTGTAAGTAAAAAGTTATACAGAAATCTGTGTCATCCACATACAGATAACGCTGCAGCCCAAAGCACCTGGCATCTCATTCTGTGGCTACACATGGACGTTGGACAGGAGGGATGACAGCAAATAATCCTGTGGAATCCTGCCCTTGAGTGTGCTTTGGGCCTGAAGAGCACCCACCCAAACCATTCAGAGGCCTCTGAAATGTAAAACTAAACCACTTAAGAATGAGTACAGCCACACCTGCCAGGGTCCTGAGTCAGGTCACTAAAACCTCAAGAACAGCAGTATTAAAGGCTGCCAATAGATCTAACAAAATCAGCATGAATATCTTGCCCATCCTGGCCTACTGGATAGGATGGAAGCAGTAGATGTGATAGATCTAGATTTTACTAAGGCTTTTGATACTGTCCTATGTGACATTCTCATAAGCAAACTAGGGAAATGTGGTCTAGATGAAATTACTATTATGTGAGTGCACAACTGGTTTAAAACAGCGTCGAACTGTGAGTACGTAACAAACAGGTTTCCGCAGAGCATCAGTCCTGGATCCAGTACTATTTAATATTTTCATTTATAACTTAGATAATAGAGTGAAGAATATGCATATAAAATTTGTGACCAACACCAAACTGGAAACATTGCAAGCACTTTGGAGGACAGGATTAGAATTCAAAAGGACCTTCACAAATTGGACAATTGGTCTGAAATCAACAAGATGAAATTCAATGAAGACAAGTACAAAGTACTACATTTAGGAAGGGAAAAAAATCAAATGCATAAATATGAATTGGGGAATAACTGGCTTGGTGGTAGCACTGCTGAAAAGGATCTGAGAGTTATAGTAGGTCACAGAGGGCAGATATGATACCAAGAAATAGTTTGAGAAAGAGAAGAATACCTGCTTTTTTAGATGGAATCTGGCATCTTGCTATCCATCAGAGCAGCACTAACCATGTCCACCAACAACAGACCCAATACCTCTTCAACTTGATTTTGTGAGGGGCAGAGGTCTTGCCTACATTAGGTTCTCCTTCCAGACATGGATCTGCCCCCATAGAAGCAACTAATCCCATCCAAACATGTGATCTTTTCCCCAAAAGAGTAAGAAAATTTGTAACAGTGAGAAGCACTTGGCTATTTCCAGCTGATAGAATCAAGATTTATCACCATCCAGAACAGCTGTGTTGGACAAGATTTCACAGACACTGCAGTCGAGGAGAAGAAAACTCTCTCACTTCCATGAGAAGCCATAGCATAAGATTTTACAAATTATCTAAGCCCTAAAAATTCAACTCAGAGCAGGGTAACTATCACCAAAACTCAGATCTTCACCTTACATGTTTCCTCTGTTATAGACCAACTATGTACATCACTGTCACAGTTTTACAGTAACTGCACCTCTCTCCCACTCTCCATGATCAACTCCAGGAGTTCCCAAGTCAGGTCTCAGGTTTCTAGCAGACATGCCAAACTCAAGGGGGAAAAAAACAAACAAAAACAAACAAACAAACAAAAAACAGAAATTGGGCTTGTTTTTGGCTTAATTGGCTTGAGAGTTGCTTATTGGCTAGTTTTTGGCTTGTAGCTGCTTTTTTTTTTTTTTTTAATCTGCTCCAGGCAAGCAGGGGCAAGGGGGTGGGAAGAGAGTCAGTTTAATCACCTCCCAGTGTTTTTGGTTCCTGGAAGAGCTATGGTAAGCCACCCCCACGAAGTTGAATGCAGTCCCTGGCCCACAGTGATACATAAACTTAATAGAATATGGTCCACAGGGATATTGCATGTGGTTCCAATAGCTGTCACAATCACTACACAGAGATCTAGGAAAATATTGCTCAGCTGTCTTCTAGCTCTGCCTAGTATTGAGACTAGCCCAGGCACTGGCAGAAGTACCCTAAAGAATATGTTCCTAACTCTATGCTCTGCTGATGAAAGCTACCGGTAACATCAGCCATGTTATGACAGAAGTGAATATTCAGACTGCTGGCTATTGGCTGGTATTTAATTCAGTTCATTTCTCCTAATATCACCTTTCATTCTTGATTAGTTGGAACGTGGTGTTAGAAAGCAAGGTGAGAGTAGCAAGAAGTGCTGCATGGTGATGGGTGGAGGGTCACTTGAAAAATATTAGAAACCAAATCAATTAGGTTTTCAGCTGGAAAACATCATGATGCATTAACACTGGTATGGCTAGATTAATAGATTTTAGGACTGGAAGGGACCTTGAGAGGTCATTGAGACCAGTCCCCTGCCCTCGTGGCAAATACTGTCTAGAACATCCCTGACAGACATTTATCTAACCTACTCTTAAATATCTCCAGAGATGGAGATTCCACAACCTCCCTAGGCAATTTATTCCAGTGTTTAACCACCCTGACAGTTAGGAACTTTTTCCTAATGACCAACCTAAACCTCCCTTGCTGCAGTTTAAGCCCATTGCTTCTTGTTCTATCCTTAGAGGCTAAGGTGAACAAGTTTTCTCCCTCCTCTTTATGACACTCGTTTAGATACCTGAAAACTGCTACCATGTGCTCTCTCAGTCTCCTCTTTTCCAAACTAAACAAACCCAATTCTTTCAGCCTTCCTTCATAGGTCATGTTCTCAAGACCTTTAATCATTCTTGTTGCTCTTCTCTGGACCCCTCCAATTTCTCCACATCTTTCTTGAAATGTGGTGCCCAGAACTGGACACAATACTCCAGTTGAGGCCTAACCAGGGCAGAGTAGAGCGGAAGAATGACTTCTCGTGTCTTGCTCACAACACAACTGTTAATGCATCCCAGAATCACGTTTGCTTTTTTTGCAACAGCATCACACTGTTGACTCATATTTAGCTTGTGGTCCACTATAACCCCTAGATCCCTTTCTGCTGTATTCCTTCCTAGACCATCTCTTCCCATTTTGTATGTGTGAAACTGATTTTTCCTTCCTAAGTGGAGCACTTTGCATTTGTCTTTGTTAAACTTCATCCTGTTTACCTCAGACCATTTCTCCAATTTGTTCAGATCATTTTGAATTATGACCCTGTCCTCCAAAGCAGTTGCAGTTCCTCCCAGTTTGGTATCATCTGCAAACTTAATAAGCATACTGTCTATGCCAATATCTAAGTCGTTGATGAAAATATTGAACAGAGTCAGTCCCAAAACAGACCCTTGCGGAACCCCACTTGTTATACCTTTCCAGCAGGATTGGGAACCATTAATAACTACTTTCTGAGTACGGTTATCCAGCCAATTATGCACCCACCTTATAGTAGCCCCATCTAAATTGTAATTGCCTAATTTATCGATAAGACTATCATGCGAGACCATATCAAATGCCTTACTAAAATCTAGGTATACCACATCCACCACTTCTCCCTTATCCACAAGACTCATTATCCTATCAAAGAAAGCTATCAGATTGGTTTGGCACAATTTGTTCTTTACAAATCCATGCTGGCTATTCTCTATCACCTTACCACCTTTCAAGTGTTTGCAGATGATTTCCTTAATTACTTGCTCCATTATCTTCCCTGGCACAGAAGTTAAACTAATTGGTCTGTAGTTTCCTAGGTTGTTTTTATTTCTCTTTTTATAGATGGGCACTATATTTCCCTTTTCCAGTCTTCTGGAATCTCTCCCATCTCCCATGATTTTCCAAAGATAATAGCTAGAGGCGGGGAGCCCAGAGCCCTTTAAATCCCAGCTGTGGCTGGGAATCAAAGGGCTCTGCGCTATCCACAGCTGCGGCGAGCCTTGAGCCCTTTAAATCTCAGCCACGGCCAGGATTCAAAGGGCTCTGGGCTGCCAGCAGAGATTTCCGTCCAAGGCTGAGATTTAAAGGGCTCAGGGCTCCCCGCCGCTGCAGGCAGCCCAGAGCCCTTTGATTCCCAGCCGCAGCTGAGATTTAAAGGGCTCAGGGCTTCCCGCCACTGCGGGCAGCCTAGAGCCCTTTGAATCTCGGCCGTGGCTCCAGCAGATAGGCTGGGGCTGGAATTTAAAGGGCTCGGGCTCCCCTCAGCGGCAGGACCTCTAGGCCCTTTAAATCCCTGCCCCAGCCCCGGAAACCTCTGGGTTCCCCCAGCCACAAGAGCCCCAGGCTCTTTAATTTGCCCCTGAAGGCTCCCAGTCACCTCTTCAGCTGGGAGCCCCTGGCTGATTTAAAATCAAGTATCAACTCCACACCCCCAGCGTTCCTTTTTGGCCCACAGCTGTTTTGGTGGGGCAGCACTGGGGAAGGAGGGTTTGTTTCTGCAGGGCTGGGCAGTGCTGGAGCGGGGTGTTTTCGTGGGGCCGGGAGGTGCTGGGAGAGGCTGTTTCCGCAGGGCGACGGGGTTTCGGCCCTCAGCTGTTTTCTTTGGAGTAATGTGGCCCTTGCCACTTATGAGTTGTGCAGGCCTGAAATAAATAAATAAAAATAAGGCAACAAAAATCTTTCATTTTTCAGCAGCAAATGCATCTCCATCGCAACAGGGGACAGAGCTGAAGGTAGTATTGCTGTGTATGGGCTTGCTTCCAAGTGTAGTGTCAAGCGGAGCTTTGCTATAGGTGGTATAATTTTTCATTGTTGACATGAAAGTAGAATTACAGCTCTCTGACAATGGCATTAGATGGCATTAACTAGAAAGGATTGCTAACTACAGGGAATATTTGAAATTAATGGCTGCAAAGAAAGAAAATCCTTAGGACAGAAGTATGTAGAAATGGATAATGTGAGCTTTGTTCTTTAGACTGCTTTTTTCATTGTTTAGCCTACAAAGACTTTCTCAGAACAAGAGAAAACAAAACAAACCAGAAAGGAGGTAGAGACCCAAAGATTACAGTTAAATTATGTTGAAAGGCCCTGCCCTTTACTGTAAAAGATTCCTTTGTCATACTGCACTCCAAGAGTATGGATTGGTGCCTGACTTGGGAAGGCAGGAATTCAAGACTCCAGTCTCTAAGAGCATCGACTAAATTCTTAAAGCATTGGACACAATATTAAGCAGGAGATACATTGGTCCCAATTTTCTTTTCTGGACAAATTCTGCTTGGCAAGCAGTGGAGGTGGCCAAAGTCGCATTAGGCTATCTTTTTGCCTCTCCGATCATGGGAGTGTTGGGGGTGGTTTAGGCCATGGTATATAAGTTAGGGCAATCTCAGGGCTGCTCAAATTTATTTCTGACTGCCTATAGGTCATTTGCAGCAGCCAGAAATAACCAGACTATGGCCTTGTCCCCTAAACTGGAGAATGGGGGATAAGAACTTCTATGCAGAAACTGAACCACTCAGAGGTTCTCGGGAATTCTCAGGTGGTCAGATATGCTGATATCTTTGGCCCCTTTGCAACAGTGATTATTTCGTTTTTAAAAGTATGGTTAAAAAATACAAAAGATTTCAATAATCCCTTAGGAATTAAGCATACCAGTATAAATTTAAAATCCAACTATTTTTCAGCGTATGAAAAGTTGTTGAAATAATGGACCTATTGAATGATTTTTTTGGCATAATTATGTGCAAGTATTGTTGTTTTGATGATGTCAGGTGACTGAGGTGACAGGAAAGTTCTGATTATTTTTATTTACACTGGAGACCAAACACATTGTCTTAATAGATGCAGTTGTATCTTAAGGTTTTATACCGCTCATCACCATAGTATCTGAACTCCTAGCCCACACTTCAATTTTTCCCATTATTTTATCCTAAAACTAAAAATTCTGTCAGAAAAAGAAATAAATTGTACTGAAGAAACATTTAAAAGGTACAGAATAATAAAATGCCTTCTACTTACTTTTATTTTAAGAACAAAATCTAACTCTAAAAACAACCAAACAACCCTAAAGTTGACATTGACAGTTAGAGGTTTCCAAAAGTTAGGGTTGACCCACCACTTCAAAGCTTTTCGGGCCCCATGTATGTTCTCCACTGACAAACATGGGGCAGGTCTATTGAGTAGCACGGTGTTATTTTACATAGTTAATCTCCACCCTGCCAAAAAAGACTATCTGCACCTCTAACATAAGTACTTTCAACAGTGAGAATCCCTGTTTGCCAAGTGCTGCAAACTTATTCCTCATAGCAGCCTTTTCTAGGAATCAATACATCCACAGAGTTTAGAAGGCATGTGCCTAGCATGATGGAGCAGCATTTTCTAGCTCAGCTACCTGAATCCAATGTATGCCATTCCAAATTTTAGGAGCATGTATTTCATAGATAGGTTACCATTCCCTATAAATGTAGTTGATAATATTGTGAAAATACTTCCCCTACCTATCGATGAGCTACTGATTTCATGCCTGTGTCTTGCTTACAGCCAATGCTTTGAATTAATGCATCTATGCAAGTGTCTGCAATTTCTTTTAATACACTTGTAGGGGCTTATTTAATTTGAGATGTTTGTTACTCTGGGCCTCAAAAAATCTGGCCACTCCTTTTTATGGAAATTGCATTTTACAGTGAAAATGGAACATTCGGGAAACCAATGTAAAGAAGTCACTATAAATAAAATGAAGCAAAAGTTAACTAGTAATATTTACCCAATTGCAGTAAGGAAAACTACAGGCATCTCCAGTCCTCTATCAGCAGCCAAAGTCCCCTCCCCTCCCCACTCACCCTGCTGCTAATCCATATTCGTTTTCTTAAGAAGAAGCAAATTACACCTTGCTGTTGACAGTACAAATCTTTATAAAGCTTTACATTTTCACTCCAGAGGAAAGGAATTTCCTCTTACCTATCAGGGCAGCAAGTCAGTTAAAGGTGATGGGAAATGCTTGACACCCAGCTATGCCTACCTTTCATCTTTCCCATTCACTCCACAAATATATCTTGAGTCTGACATGGAGAAGTAATTAAACCATGTTGATGCCATGCACAGCTGAGCAGACACGTGTAAAATCAGTACCTGGTACGAACCCAAACACACTGACTTTTATGAAACATCAGAGCAATTGCAATCTGTCTCATGGAATCCTGCAACCGTATCAGCCCAAGGTCAATAAGGTTCAGCTTTAACTAACATAGATCATCTCAATAATCAAACAGATGCCACATGATTTACATTAGTGTTTTGCTCAACACTTGGACAATGATTGGCCTTATACTACTGGGTAGTTAACAATTCTTTTCTCCTCCTAATGTTACATATTCAAACTGGTATTTTCAACCTGCTCTTTTTCCAGACGATGGTTATTCTGAAACTAACAGCACTGCCTTAATATACTTGCCAATTACTTTTTAAAAAAATCCTTTTCTTCTCCCCTCCCACCAGCCTTCATCTGTTTTGCAGCTTTGCAGGTTTTAAGCTCACCAGGGCAGGGAATGTGCCTTGTATGTGTGGAAAGTGACATTCTGGGGGTGATCACAGTACAAATAAATAATGGTAATAATGAAGCTCCTATGCCCTCCTAACTTACAACAGTGTGCTGGTGCACTCATGCTCTTCTCTTTCCCAAGCCTCACACATAGGGTGACCAGATGTCCCGATTTTATAGAGACAGTCCTGATATCCAGGACTTTGTCTGATATAGGCGCCTATTACTCTGCCCCCATCCTGATTTTTCACACTTGCTATCTGGTCACCCTACTCACACACCATAGGGAGGGAAGCTAAAAACAGACAGATGGATTTTCCAATCCGCCAAATTCCCTGTGCACTGTGTATGTTTTCTAATTATTGTCCATACTTTCCCTATTAAGGTGGAGGATGTTTCCTGGAGGGGGGGCAGAGAAATATGGAGGGCTCGAGGTGTGGCTGAGCTCCACTCTACCTAATCATCCTTTGAGGTCAGCTCTGCTGGCATATAGCAGCAGCAGACCTTAGTGTAGACCCCCTTATAGTCTAACTTCCAACCATGTCAAATGAGCAGCGAGCAACAGCTAGGAAGTAGTGGAGAAATAAGGGGAGAGTTCATGAGTTTGATGGCAGTTGGGAATTCAACAGCAGTAATTTACATATGCTTCTATCTACAGTGTCTTCTCCCCAGTCACCAGCACCACTGTGGAAACAGAACTTCTGCCATATGTCCTCCTTCTCTCATCCTATTCAAGCAAGTTTCAGTACTTCTGAATATAGGATATTTTAGCTGCTAAAGTTCTCCAGCCTTCCCAGTACAGTTTAACCAATCCATCACGATCTGGGCTTGTTACTTCAAACCAGTTGTCCAATGTAACATCATAAATCTATACAATTACATACTTTAGTTCTATAGCTTGCAGTAGCCATAATTAGAGCTCCAGAGTCTAATTCTCATATCAGACCAGTTTTACACCGGTGTACTTCCACTGAGTTATTTAATGTGAGAGGAGAATCAGGCCCACAGTACATAGGTTGAAGTCATGATTTAATCAAATTGCCCTCTCAACATGTGACAAACATCCCTTTATGCTTTATAGTGTTTCACTGGAAGCTGCCAGTTGGAATGTTTCACCCAATTTAAGTCCTTATTCCATTGTAGCTCTCATATTTAAGACAATAAATGTGTCTTACACAACTGTGATGTATTAGGTGTGGGAAACTTTTATGTGACGGTAACTACAATGAATGATAACTACAATGGCATAATTGCTATTGTACTGGAAAGTCAAACAACTACAGAGCTGCAAAAGACTGACAGCACCAGACACATCATTTCTCTCTCTCAACAAGATGACTCCACATGGAAAACCGTCATCAAATACCATGGGGAGCAGTAGCATGAGTTCTTAGAGTACTCTAGGTATTTATTTTCACACTTGTATTTTTTCCTCACATCAGCAAAATCGTTGTACCATGAGTTGAGCAACTCCATGAATCACTTGATAGGCTGTTTCCACACCAGTTCTGACACTGACGGAAAGGTGAGAGCAACTTTTCAACACACCAGGTAATGTTCCCATTTCCTCCAATGACTTCTCAGAATAATATCACTTTGACAAGCCAGATATTGCAGGGGCTCGTGCATTTAAACTCCAGAACCAATAATTCATTTACAATCAATGCTCTGGATTACAGGGTGACATGCTGATCCCATTGAATTCCTTGGCAAAAACGTCACAGAGTTCACTAAAGTCAGCATTTGGCCATTATAACATCATTTCTATCATTCAGGAGAATTTCAAAATGGTTTACATATTTTAAAGAGTTAGTTAGATTCCAAGATCAGAAGGGACCCCGGCAATCATCTCATCTGACCTTCTGTGTAACACAGGCCATGAAACTTTCCCAAAATAATTCCTATTTGAACTATATCATATCTTTTAGAAAAACATCTGATCTTGATGTAAAAAATTGCCAGTAATGGACAATCCACTACAATCCTTGGTAAATTGTTCCAATGGTTAATTACCATAGGACACGCCAATCCCAGGCAAGATAATGGAGTGGCTGATATGGGATGTGATTGATAAAGAATGAAACAAGGGTGATATAATTAATGCCAATCAACATGGGTTTATGGAAAATAGATCCTGTCAAGCTAACATATCATCTTTTTTTTTTAATGAGATTACGAGTTTGGTTGATAAAGTTAGTTGTGCTAATGCAATATACTTAGACTTCTGTAAGGCATTTTTATTAGTACTGCATCACATTTTAATTAAAAAATTATATAAAATCTACATGGCACACATTAGATGGATTAACAGCTTGCTAACTTATAGGTCTCAAAATGTTATCAAAAACAGGTAATCATCATCAAGGAGATGAGCGTAGTGGGGTCCTGCACTCATCGGTTCTTTGTCTTATGTTATTTAGCAATGACTTAGAACAGCATTTCTCAAACAGGCCCCGCTGATTAACTCCTTTCCCTCCCTCCCTCAACTCCTCCCCTTCTATCTCCCAGAGGCTACTGAAGCCAAGCTGGGAGATTTTAGTTGTTAAAAGTCCAGCAGTGCAACAGGGCTAAGGCAGGCTCCCTGCCTGCACGCCGCTCCCAGAAGTGGTCAGCACATCTCTGCGGCCCCTGGGGGCAGGGTGTCTCTGCAGGCTTCCCCACCCCAAATACCAACTCTGCAGCTCCCATTGGCCAACAGCTCCCCTTGCCAACTGTGGGGATGGTGTCTGCGGGCAGGGGCAGCGCACAGAGATCCCCCTGGCCTCCCCACCTAGGAGCTGCTTCCAGAAATATGCCAGTCACTTTCAGGAGCCACCTGGCCAGACCCCACACCCCTCCCCCCCAATACCCCAACCCCCTGCCCCAGCCCAGATCCTGCACCCTAACTCCCTCCTAGATCCCACACCCCCTCTGGCACCCAAACTCCCTCCCAGGCCCTGCATCCCCTCCTGTACCCCAACCCCCTGCCCCAGCCTAGTGAATGTGAGTGAGGGTCGGGGAGAGTGCATGATGGAGGGAGCAGGGATGGAGGGATCAGGGTGAGGCCTTTGGGGCAGGGTTTGGGGCTGAGTAGGAGGGTTGGGGGGTCCCAAAAATTTTAAATCGAAACGGGGGATCTCAAGTTGCTAAATTTTGAGAATCGCTGACCTAGAAGAAAATATAAAGCAATCACTGATAAAGGCTGGAGAGGATACAAAAACTGTGAGAGTGGAAAATAATAAAGAGGACAATAATTCAGAGTGATCTGGATCACTTGGTAAGCTGAGCACAAACATACAATATGAGTTTTAAAACAGCTAAATGTAAATGTCTCTCTCTAGAACAAAGAATGCTGTCCATACACTCATGATGGTGGACTCTGTCCTGAGAAGCAGTGACTCGGAGAAAATATTTGGGGATGGTAGTGAATAATCTGCTGAACTGAGCTCCCAGTGTGACACTGTGGCCAAAAGGACTAATGTGATCTTGGGATGCATAAACAGGGGAATCTCGAGTAGGAGTAGGGAGGTTATTTTACCTCTGTATTTGGCACTAGTGCAACCTCTGCGGGAATACTTTGTCCAGTTCTGGTGCCCACAATTCAAGAAGGATGTTGATTATTCAGAAAGGGTTTAGAAAAAAGCCATGAAAAAGATTAAAGGATTAGAAACATGCCTTATAGTGATAGACTCAAGGAGCTTAATCTATTTAGCTAAACAAAGAGAAGGTTGAAGGGTCACTTGATTGCAAGCTGTAAGTACTGTGACAAAGTTCCTCCTCTACCTTGGTCCTGCACTTATTTGGCAGATTTGCTCACCTCAGTGATCTTCCCCACAGTCTGGGTCAGCTTCTCCTGTGTCTGATCAGGAGTTGGGAGGTTTGGGAGAAACCCGGGCCCGCCCTCTACTCCAGGTTCCAGCCCAGGCCTTGTAGATTGCAGCTGTCTATAGTGCCTCCTGTAACAGCTGCATGACAGCTACAACTTCCTGGGCTACTTCCCCATGGCCTCCTCCAAACACCTTCTTTATCCTCACCACAGGATCTTCCTCCTGGTGTCTGATATCGCTTGTACTCCTTAGTCCTCCAGCAGCACACCCTCTCACTCTCAGCTCCTTACGCTTCTTGCTTCCAGCTCCTCACACACACTTCCTCTCCTCTGGCTCCCCCCTGCCTGACTGGAGTGAGCTCCTTTTTAAACCCAGGTGCCCTGATTAGCCTGCCTTGATTGGCTGCAGGTGTTCTAATCAGCCTGTCTGCCTTAATTGGTTCTAGCAGGTTCCTGATTACTCTAGTGCAGCCCATGCTCTGGTCACTCAGGGAACAGAAAACTACTCACTCAGTGACCAGTATATTTGCCTCTGCCAGACTCCTGTACCCGATTGGTCTGGGTCTATCACATATCCCTCCCCCCTGCTCAACACCAAGGGGTTGGACAGCTTGGGATGCCAAATAGAGCACACGTGACAAGCCATCTGCATTACCGTGACGGCTTCCTGCCCTGTGTTGCACACGGAACTGGAAAGGTTGGAGGGATAAGAACCACCTGGTCACCCTTGTGTTCTTCTTGTTCCGCTGCATCCATTGAAGAGGGGCATGGTCGGTCACGAGGACAAATCTGCGCCCGAGCAAGTAGTAGCGCAATGCTTCCATGGCCCATTTTACAGCAAGGCATTCTCTCTCCACCACTGCATATTTTTGTTCCCTCAGAAGGAGTTTCCTACTGAGGTGGAGACTTGGGTGTTCCTCCTCCCCGACCATCTGTAATAGAAGGCCCCCAACCCTACTTCTGATGCATCTGTCTGCAGGATAAATTCCTTGGAGAAATCAGGGGCTATCAGTACGGGGTTACTGCAGAGGGCAGTCCATAGGTCTGTGAATGCTTCCTCTGCTGCCTCAGACCATCTCACCAGATCAGGTCCACGGGCTTTCACTAGGTCTGTCAGGGGGCTTGCCGGTGTGGCAAAGTGGGGGATAAATCGTCGGTAATATCCCACTACACCTAGGAATGCCCGGACTTGTTTCTTGCGACATGGTTGGGGCCAATTTTGGATGGCCTCCAACTTGTTCACCTGGGGTTTTACCAGACCTTTTCCCACAATGTAGCCAACATATTTGGCCTCCGTAAACCCTACAGTGCACTTGGCAGGGTTTGCTGTAAGGCCAGCTCGCCTGAAGTTATCAAGGACTGCTTCTACCTTCTCTAGGTGGGTTTCCCAGTCTGGGGTATGAATGACCACATCGTCCAAGTAGGCAGCAGCATAACTGTTATGCGGGCATAATAGCTTGTCCATGAGGCACTGGAAAGTAGCTGGGGCCCCATGTAGTCCAAAAGGGAGGACAGTTTATTGAAAAAGACCCTCTGGTGTAGAGAATGCAGTCTTTTCCTTTGCGTCTTCTGCAAAGGGAATCTGCTAGTACCCCTTTGTCAAGTCTAGGGTAGTCAAGTACCGGGCATTACCAGACGGTCCACTAGCTCATCTATGCAAGGTATAGGGTATGCATCGAACTGGGATACTTCGTTTAGTCACTGGAAGTCGTTGCAAAACCTTGTGGTGCCATCAGGTTTGGGCACCAGCACGACTGGGCTGGACCACTGACTGTGGGATTCTTCGATGATCCCTAACTGCAGCATTTTTTTTACTTCTGCTTTTATTTCCTCCCTTTTGGCCACTGGCACCTGATAGGGCCTCATTGGTATTCTGGCCCCAGGGTTCATGACGAAGTGGTGATATGTCTCGGTTGTTTGACCTGGTTTTGTCGAGAACACATCTTGGTTCCAGAAGATCATCTCAGACACCTCATTCTTCTGGTCTGGTGTTAAATCGGGAGACACTCTCACCTGTTTGGAAGGCTTGTTTTCCTGGGTTAGGTCTTTTTGGACAGTTATGCATGCCTCTTTTGCATGCCAGGGTTTCAGAAGGTTGATGTGATAAATCTGTTCTTGTTTTTGGCATCCTGGCTGCCACACCTTGTAGGTTACTTCCCCCACGGGTTCAACCATCTCACAGGGCCCCTGCCATTGGGCCAGAAGCATGCTTTCTGCCGTGGGTACCAGCACCATCACCCGATCCCCTGGTTGGAACTGTCAGACTTTTGTCTGGCTATTGTAATAGATTCTCTGGGCCTTCTGTGCCTTTTCCAAATGTTCCCGTACAATAGGGATGACCCGGGCTATCCAGTTTCGCATTTGTATTACATGTTCTATTATATTTCTCCCCTCATTGGGTTCCTCTTCCCATAACTCTTTGGCAATATCTAGTATGTCACAGGGGTGATGCCCGTATAACAACTCAAATGGGGAAAACCCAGTTGAGGCCTGAGGTACCTCCCAGATAGCGAACATAAGGTAGGGCAGTAGGGTGTCCCAATCCTTCCCTTCCCGACTTACCACCTTCCTTATCATAGCCTTGAGGGTTCGGTTAAACCTTTCTACCAACCCATCAGTCTGCGAATGGTAGACTGAAGTTCTCAGGGTATGTATATTGAGCAGCTTTCAGAGGTCCTTCATTAACTTTGACATAAATGGGGTTCCTTGGTCTGTTAATATCTCCTTTGGTAGCCCCACTCGGGCAAAGATCCCCACTAGTTCTTTGGCTATCGTTTTAGAGGCTGTGTTCCACAGGGGGACGGCTTCTGGGAAGCGAGTAGCATAGTCCAAAACAACAAGTATATATTGGTTGCTGCGAGCTGTCTTCTCCAGGGGTGCCACTAGGTCCATGGCTATTCGCTCAAAGGGGACCTCTATGATGGGGAAGGGGTACTAAAGGTGCCCTCATGTGGGGACGGGGACTGCGCAGCTGACACTCCGGGCAGGACGCACAGTACCTCCACACTTCTTCGTGTACTTTGGGCCAGAAGAACCATCATAGGACTCATGCCAGGGTCTTCTCTACCCCCAAATGCCCCCCAAAAAGATGACTATGAGCAAGACTTAATACAACGTTCTGGTGTTTTTGAGGTACTAGGATCTGCTGTACCTTCTGCCCCTGTACTGGTGCAACCCAGTATAAGAGATTCTTTTTCATTATGAAATAGGGTCCTAGTCCCTGGGTTTTCCCTTCCACGGGGACCCCATCTATTTCAGTCACCTCCTTTCTAATGTTGTCGTACCTTGGGTTTTTAGCCTGGTCCCATCCAAAATTTCCTCTCCTGGGGCTAATCTGTCCAAGATCTAGGGGCCTAGTCTCTGTTGCCTGTACTGGTTCAGAAGCATTAGGGTAGGGGTCAGACTCGGGTGCTTCTCCCTCCTGGGAGGCCTCCTTTTCAGCTGCTCAGGTCCGCCTACTTATGACAGCGACCCTCTGACTTTGGGTCAGTATTCGGGCTCCCAAGGCCTTCGCTGCCCTCCTTTCCCTTTTTGACTTTCTACCCTGTCTGGGAATGGAAAATAAATCTGGGGATATTTCAGAGAAGACTGGGGATTGACAGTCTACTGTGAATGCCTGACTAACTTCAGGGTTCCCCTCTTTCTCCAATCCTTCTACTGGGAGTAAGTCTCCAAACCCTGGGAAATCCCTCCCTATGAGCACTGGGTATGGGAGTTTAGGGACTACACCTGCTGCTACCTCAGTAGCGTTCCCCTGAATCTCGATTTTTACTGGGATAGTGGAGTAACAACCAACTACCCCATGGACGCATGTTATCCCCGTACGCTTAGCCCGCAGCGGCTGACTACACTTCATGAGCTTCCCCGAAGCAAGCGTGATAGCACTCCCCGAATCAACCAGTGCTGTGGTCTCTACCCCATTTAGCTTTACTGGTCTGATGTACGTATGTGGGGTTAGTGAGACCCCCCACAAGGTGGATTAGGGAGCATGGGTCTGCCCAGTTCCCCAGGTTACACTGCATAGGCTCCTCAGCATTGGGACACTGTGCAGCCGTCCCCACAAACTGCTCCACTCCACCAGCTGCTCTGTTCCACAGTATATCTTCAGGCTCCCCCACTAGTTAGCACAGTACTCAGTGCTCTCAGCTCAGTAATTTCAGCTCTTTAGTGATTTCAACTCTTAGCGATCTCAGCTCATAGTAGGGGAGCCCCAGTGCTAGTGCACCATTAGCCAAAAGTGAGTTCAGCTCAGTAACCTGTATCTGGATTCTTAAGGGAATAAAAAATCAACTCTGGCATTCCACAGTGGAGAAAGGAGGATGTGCAATTGGTGTTCCAGGCCCTCACAAGGGGCCCATACCATCAGGTACACACACCAGTCCCCAACCTCTCTCCCTTCATGGGGTTTTGGAACCCATGTCCCATGTTTAGCAAGTACCACCCAACTGAGGTTGAGTCATCTCTGTCACAAAGCAGTCCCACAGCTCCCCATTCACACAATCAGGGTGACAAACTTTTTTTTTCCAGCCCCAATAACAAAGAAATTGGGGATCCCAGAACTGTTAAAATAACCATCCCAGTCTGCTGTGGCCTTATGCTAAGTGGATGCCAATGCAAATCTTTCCCCATTCTTTGAAATTCTTGGAATTCTTTCCACATTCCCTACAATTCACCACCAGATGTCAGGGTAGCGCTCATCCTGACTCTGCTTACACAAGCATAGGTTTATGGACAAAATTATAGCATATCAGGTGGAGGTGGAGGTAAGGACTTCAATCCTGTTTCCCTGAAGGCTGTGATTACAATAGTAAACATTTCATTTCATAAGAAAATGACATTCCTTCAGAGGTGATATCTGTGTAAATAGATTTGTTTATATGCCAGGAATTATGGAGCCTATTGCAAAACCTATTTAAATCAGTGGAAAGATTCCCACTGACTCCAATATGGCCTGTAATGAGAAAACCAGCACCTTAAAAGTTAAAAAAACCCACAGGCCACAGAGTATAGCTGAGGGCTTGTCTCCATGGTGAGTTACAGCACTGGCAAGCCAGAGCGTGAATCTACAGCACACCAACTTGCCTCACAGTAAATGTCCTGTACGAACACTAATAGAGCACAGTGAAAATCCCTGAATGCAGGTTAGTGTGCAGTAATGCCACATGTCGGCAACCCTTGAGCATTCCTGAGGCACTCTGGATGCATAAACATTGGCGATTTGATAAAATGTCCCACTGTTGCACAACCCCCAGAGCTAGCAGCAGCGGGAGAGCTAGCGTCCAGCAGCTGCCAGAATTCTCCCCACTGTGTCGTCTCACCCTGCTCAGAGCAGTCCTGGATGACATGGCAGTTAGACCCTGTTAGATGCTCTGTTGCAGTAGCAGTGGTTAATGAGGGCTGGCAGAAGCAGCAGTTTGAACATTATAGAATGATTTGTCTGGATTTTAGGAAACCATAACAGCTTAGTTTATGAAGTCAGAAAGGGAGAAGAAGACTGAACTGAACGGCAATGGCTGCGGGACAGCAAGCCAAGGATAATATGCAGCAGAATCTCTAAGGTAACATGTCAGGGTGGATAAAGATAAACTAGGATCAATATCAGGAAAACATGTCTTTACCTTTTATACTATTGACCGTAAGGGGAGAATAATGTAACACAGGCAGACAAGGAAAAGACCATCGACCATCTCAGATAATGCTTACCGTCAGCTCAATTTAACTACTGCCAAACTGCTCTTGGGGTAGATTATTACAGTTACAGGGCCAGATAGATTTCAGTTACACTAGGGTCAGTCTGAAGAACTTCACAGAAGGAAAGGAAAGCAGTCCTGATCGGCACCAAAGTGAGTTAGTCCAGAATAGAGTCAATAGAGAGGAAATTGGATGTTATTTCAAAACTAAAATGCACAGCTTGAATAGGAAAATGCCACTTAGAAAAATATAGCCATTACGAGAACACCATATTATAGGAAGGACTTTTTCATATTTGAAAATGTGTAATTAGACAGAAATCTAAAGTTATTCCAAGTATTGGGGGGAAGATTCATTGTAAACTGAGGTTGTCTAGATTTTGTCTATATATAACTGGAAAAGTAAAGTATTATAAATGATTAGAATTCTAATATCCACTTATTGCCAAATTCAATTCAATCCCTTTCTTCCTCCAAATGCTCCCATTGAACTAAACAGTAAACAAGAAATTTATTTTCCTGAATTTCCTTATTTAATCACAGTCGGATATTACCATTTCACCACAAACAGAATACATGCTGCCTGTGCAAAGCCAGCTCCAGTAATCAAAATCTACTTAAAATAAAATAAAAGGACCTGATAATGCAGCCAGACTTGTTATACAAACATTTTTTTGAAATCTGCATTAGATTAAGATGTGGCCCTTACAGGTACTGAAGGATGTAGGCTGCTTTCCATTGGTCCAACCCTAGATGTGCTCTCCCAATTCAGACATTCTTCATAGATCTGCAGGGTTGGGCCTCACACTTAAACAGCTATTATCTGCATGCTCAGAGGCACTGTGAATAAATTGAATTACTAGAGAATAATTTTTGTAACTTTGATCTGCCTTGAATAATCAGAGCATCTAGTATAAACATATTTAATTATCTAAGTAATTAATTTACTGTTCATTTGCTTCACTGCATAATTAACTATTTAACTCATTGTCATGCTGATTTGTTGACTAATTACCCCTTGCTTAATCCACTGATCAGTTGCTCATGCTTCACCTGCTTGTCTAGCTTTCAGGCTTAATCACTACTCCCTTGTCCCTACCCTCTTCTCCTTGTTACTTCTTCCTTTCCCTATTCCTTCTGTCCTCCCTCAGACTCCTCTCACTCCCACCCCTCCCATTTTCATCCTCCCTGCCACATCTTCCACCCCATCTATCCACACTCTTGGGGTCATAAGCAGCAAATCATAATTTAGAGCAGCCCAACACACCCCTGAAAACAGAGAGCACAAAGGTGGCACAAAGACCTTGTAGCAAGTGGAGTTAGGCTGTAACAAAGAAGTGAGGCCCTTGTTGAAAGGCAGAGGTTTCTTTGAGATGTACTGAGCACATGGAGACTATTAGCAGAGCTACAAATGGCTCCTCTGTTTAACAAACAACCGTAGCTGGATTGGTGGGGGTAAAAAGATGATTTTGAGTGATATCTGGCTGGTAGCTTGGAATGACAACATGATCAGAAAGAATTTGAATGGACGTCAGGAAAGGTTACGTCACACAGAAGCTGGAACCGTTTATAGCAGAGACTTTGCTAGCCGGGTGAAGGTCTGAATCTGCTGTAAATGCTTTGTTGAATTCTGCAAGTTGTAGATTGCTGAAAACAATAATCGAAACGATGTGCACAATGTAACTAAAAGTTGTCTATATCCTGCCAATATCCAGTCCATTCTATCCCATGAAATAAACAACCTATGCCTTCAGTGGCACCTTAAAGACTAACAGATGTATTTGGGCGTAAGCTTTCGTGGATAAACAACCCGCTTCTTCAGATACATGGAGTGAAAATTACAGATGCAGGCATTATTATACTGACACATGAAGAGAAGGGGGTTACTCACAAGTGGAGAACCAGAGCTAACAGGGCTAATACATGAAGAGAGGAAACTCCTTTCTCTATTTTTTAAAGAAGTACTGATGTAGAGGTGTATGTTTAAACTGGAATATTTTTACTATAAACCTCCTTTTTTAGAACTCCACAGGAGTGTTTCCTAAACTGGGATGCAGGGAAGTGCTATTCCACTTCACTATTGCATATTTTTATAGAAAGAGAATATATGGGTTATTCCATTGACTAATAAACTTGGGCTCAAACATTACATAGCAGGTGCCTGAATTAATAGTTTTAGTTGAGATAGCATAAGAGCTTCAATTTCTGCACATTTAATTTAGACCTCAGTTCAGTAAGGTCCTTAAGCATGTGAGAAGTCCCATTGAGAGATATATTATTATATAATAAATATCAATCTTGTTGAATGTGGGTCTACAACAGGAGTGGGTGGATGAAGTTCTGTGGCCTGCAATGTGCAGGAGGTCAGACTAGATCAGGGGTCGGCAACCTTTCAGAAGTGGTGTGCCAAGTCTTCATTTATTCACTCTGATTAAAGGTTTCACGTGCCATTCATATATTTTAACATTTTTAGACGGTCTTTTTCTATGTCTATAATATATAACTAAACTATTGTTGTATGTAAAGTAAATAAGGTTTTTAAAATATTTAAGAAGCTTCATTTAAAATTAAATTAAAATGCAGCACCCCTGGACCGGTGGCCAGGAACCGGGCAGTGAAAGTGCCACTGAAAATCAGCTCAGGTGCCGCCTTTGGCATGCATGCCATAGGTGGCCTACCCCTGGACTAGATAATCATGATGGTCCCTTCTGGCTTTAAAGTCTATGAATTGAGATCTTAGGCCCAGGTTGCTACTAAAAACCTGCATTCAATATCCTGGGTCACAGCAGTGATTGTGACATGACTGAAGCATATGACACTGACACATGAAGGCTGCATCCTTAGAACCGAATGAACCTCATTAAAGTAATTGTACTCAAAATTAAAGCAAACCAATGGGTCAGGTTGGAATTAATCTGGTTCTGATAAGCCCTATCAACTGTTGGCAAGCAAAAAGAAAAGGAAAAATCAGACTTATTTACTGCCCTGATAATATTCCATGATTTTGAATAATTCAGATTTAGTGCTATATGCCCTATCTAATATTTCATCATGCTTTAAAAAAATCTTTCTGAATAAGAATAGTTTACTTCTCTAATTATGTCTCATCTAATGGTGTGTCTTGGGAGAGGGCCATTATTTTTTCTGGTATTTACTGCATATCACTGTATAATTCCCTTGGTAACATCGACATCCGCCTGTCATTCAAAGCAGTGTAAGACGCTTTCCTGCCTGACTAATATCACATGCAGTGCTATACACGTGAAATATTTCATATATCTATATGTTACACTCTGATCAGAAAGGAATGGAGTTTTCATTCAAATAAGAAATGTCCAATGCTCTCAAAGCCCACTGCAGCTGCAAAACCACCTCCATATGAAACCCCACCCACATGCTGCCTGAATAATTCTTTTTTTGACATGCATGTACAGTTTGAAAGGTAGAAGTCTGAAAAATCCCTGGGGTCAAGGAGGAGAGAGGGGATTACATTATAGGTTTTCAAATTTTGTACTGTGGGCTCCTTGGCTCATTCTAGTAATGGAGATAAATATACTCCTTTTAATTGCTTCTTGTTGTTTTTTTATATTCACTCAAGCTGGTTTTTAGACAGAGGAAAAACCCCAGGCCTACTAGCAATCATACTGAAATACAGTCTATTTTGTTTTAAAAGTAGCAGCCATGTTAGTCTGTATCCGCAAAAAGAACAGGAGTACTTGTGGCACCTTAGAGACTAACACATTTATTTGAGCATAAGCTTTTGTGGGCTACAGCCCACTTCATCGGATACATGCAGTGGAAAATAAAGTAAGAAGATAGATGTGTGCATGTGTGTGTGCGCGTGTGTGTGTGTACACACACATGCACACATGCACACACACACACAGAACATGAAACAATGGGTGTTACCATACACTCTGTAATGAGAGTGATCAGTTAAGATGAGCTATTATCAGCAGGAGAGAAAAAAATTTTTGTCGTGGTAATCAAAATGGTCCATTTACAGCAGTTGACATGAGGTGTGAGGAATAGTAGCGGGGGGAAATAAACATGGGGAAGTAGTTTTACTTTGTGTAATGACCATCCACTCCCAGTCTTTATTCAAGCCTAATTTAATGGTGCCCATTTTGCAAATTAATTCCATTTCAGCAGTCTTTTGGCGGAATCTGCTGTTGAAGTTTTTTTTTTTGTAAAATTGCGATTTTTAGGTCTGTAATCGAGTGGCCAGGGAGATTGAAGTGTTCTCTGACTGGTTTTTGAATGTTATAATTCTTGACATCTGATTTGTGTCCATTTATTCTTTTACGTAGACACTGTCCGGTTTGGCCAATGTACATGGCAGAGGGGCATTGCTGGCACACAATGGCATATATCACATTGGTAGATGTGCAGGTGAACGAGCCTCTGACAGCGTGGCTGATGTGATTAGGTTCTATGATGGTGTCCCCTGAAGCGAAATGTGGACAGAGTTGGCAATGGGGTTTGATGCAAGGCTAGGCTCCTGGATTAGTGTTTTTGTTGTGTGGTCTGTGGTTGCTGGTGAGTATTTGTTTCAGGTTTGGGGGCTGTCTGTAAGTAAGGACTGGCCTGTCTCCCAAGATCTGTGAGAATGATGAATCGTCCGTTAGGATAGGTTGTGGATCCTTGATGATGGGCTGGAGAGCTTTAAGTTGGGGGCTGAAGGTAACAGCTAATGGCATTCTGTTACTTTCTTTGTTGGGTCTGTCCTATAGTAGGTGATTTCTGGGTACTCTTCTGGCTCTGTAAGTCTGTTTCCTCAAGGGTTTCTTTTCTATAGGTCCAGATGATGAAGATGTCATCAATGTAGCGCAAGGAAAACGGAGGCATTAGGGGACGAGAGCTGAGGAAGCGTTGTTCTAAGTCAGCCATAAAAATGTTGGCATACTGTGGGTCCATATGGGTACCCATAGCAGTACTGCTGATTTGAAGGTATACGTTGTCCCCAAATGTGAAATAGTTATGGGTGAGGACAAAGTCCAGCGCATCATCAAGGATCTATAACCTATCCTAAAGGATGATCCATCACTCTCACAGATCTTGGGAGACAAGACAGTCCTTGCTTACAGAAAGCCCCCACCCCAACCTGAAGCAAATACTCACCAGCAACCACACAACAAAAACACTAACCCAGGAACCTACCCTTGCAATAAACCCCATTGCCAACTCTGTCCACATATCTATTCAGGGGACACCATCATAGGACCTAATTACATAAGCCACACTATCAGAGGCTTATTCACCTGCACATCTATCAATGTGATATATGCCATCATGTCCCAGCAATGCCCCTCTGCCATGTACTTTGGCCAAACCGGACAGTCTCTACCTAAAAGAATAATTGGACACAAATCTGATGTCAAGAATTATAACATTAAAAAAACCAGTCGGAGAACACTTCAATCTCCCTGGCCACTCGACTACAGACCTAAAAGTCGCAATATTATAACAAAAAAACTTCAAAAGCAGACTCTGCCAAGAGACTTCTGAATTTGAATTAATTTGCAAAATGGACACCATTAAATTAGGCTTGAATAAACACTGGGAGTGGATGGGTCATCACACAAAGTAAAACTATTTCCCCATGTTTATTTCCCCCTCTACTGTTCCTCACACCTTCTTGTCAACTGCTGTAAATAGACCTTTTTGATTACCACTACAAAAAGCTTTTTTCTCTCCTGCTGGTTATATATATATATATATACATACATACATACACACACACACACACACACACACACACAGATAGATTGATATCTACCTATCTACCTACTTTATTTTCCACTGCATGTATCCAATGAAGTGAGCTGTAGCCCACAAAAGCTTATGCTCAAATAATATGTTAGTCTCTAAGGTGCCACAAGTACTCCTAGTCTATTTTGTGACAGTATAGGGAAGGCAATGAACTCCCAAAAGCTTTTATCATGGGCTGTTTTTCTTTGGACCATGGCAAAGTATGAGCATCTCTTTTGATAGGAGGGTAGGGTAGGGGATTATGGTGGAGGGGTTTTCCCTAATCAAAACAACATTAAGGAGAAGGAATAAAACATATTCCTTCTTCCACAATTGCCTTTTTCAGCCTAAATATTCTATTTTTATGTTTTAACAATGATAATAGGAGAGGATTTAGGGCCTCATGCTGTTCATCTGACTCTCCAGAGACTGACGGTAAAGACGAGGAAATCAAAATTTACATATTCTCATGACTGCTGAAATGCTTCTCTTTGCCAAACTATAATCCACAGGTATCATGCAATTTAAATACATTACACAGCGGAGCTACATTCTCCCTTATAGGGCAATCTGCAGTCACATATGTTAAGGCAAAAACAAGACGGGAGCTGTTGGGGAAAATGAAGAAACATAGGTATACAATAACATTAATGCTAGGTTATGCCAAACTGCACGTTATAGGAGTGACTTAACAGAACCCTGGAAAGGGCGTATTATTAGTCATACTCAGAGTCTGACTCTGAGCACAGTTCTCATAGAGCTAGGAATAACATTTTTGGAGAATGAGCTGAAGTATGCCAAATATCTGAGCTCTTTCTTTGTTTCTAGGACTGCTTCATCAGTGACTCAACCAAGAGAAAGAGTAAGGAAAGAGGTGCCCATTTTCGTCACTCTAACTATGGGGGTTTTCAGGAGGATAGCAGTTGCCGAGTGGGAGTGTCTGGGTTTGGAGAGAAATCAGGGCAGGTACCAAGGGGTGGCTGAGATTTGCAGGGAAGAAGCACAGTGTGTATTCAGAGTGATGGGTGGGAGGGGAAAGAATGAGTCACAAGGAGTGCGTATGTGAGAGGTGGGGACACACACATACTGAGGTGCGTTTGAGATCTGTATGTGGGCCTTGGAGGGAGAAATGAGCAAGCAGACCAGGAACATAAGACCCTCATCCTCTGGGAGGGTGGCAGAAATCTCATGAATATGTCTCCTTTCATCTGGAAGCTGTTGTGCCAGCTGGTTCCCTTTTTGAGTGTTGGGTCTCTGGCCCCTCCACTCTCAGATCAATACAGCATAGGGCGGGGAAGAGAATAAGGAGACAGAAACAAGCATGGATCTGTCTGACTTAGCAGCTTTGAGAAAGGACCTGACAGCACAGCAGCAAGACAGATACAGGCCTTTGCAAACTAACTCTATCTTCATTGTAGCTTTTGAAATCTACTCGGGAGAGAGGGTCAGAAAATTGATATTTTTCCCTGTGAAAAATTTTAGGCTTCTTATTAAAAAAAGGCTAAAATATATTAAACAAAACCTCAGACTTTCCATAGAAAACAGAAACTTGTCATGATAAATTTCATTCGGTTGAAAATACAATTTTCCATCAAACAATGTTTTGATGAAAAAATTTTGACCAGCCCTACTATTGAGATGACTGCTCACTCACACAATGGCTGACACCACACCTTACCCCACCCCCTTCTCTTTCTGATGGCTTTCTTCCCTGCCCCTCTTCTGACAATCCTTTTAATAATTGAACTGGTCACATCCCATTTCTATTTGGCTCCCCTCTGCTCCTGTTACCTCACTCCATTTACTGGAAAATCCAAAGGCAGGCAAAGAGTTTCCTGATCTTGTCTAAAGAAAATGGCATTTGGCCCTGAGGCATGGACCTCTCTCACCTCTGGATCCCCTCAACCCCTGCTGATACTTGGGCATGGGAGCAGCAGAGGTAAATCTTTCAAGCTGTGAGGAATCCACTGTTTGCTTCGCAGGCCAGACCAATGGGATTTGGACCATGTTATGCACTTTGTGAGGGCAGAGGTGTGTGTGGAGAGGACAAAGACAGTGAATTTTCTGGCTGTTGTTCTTTGGGGAAATCTAGGTAACTTTGTTTCTATACCTTATGAGTTGGACCCTCACCCCACTTAGCTAGAAAATTCAAGCAGGGAAGCATTGGGTCCACAGCTGGTTGAGACTGTTGACAAATGACTTCAGGATGGAGTATGTCATTGTGCCTTCTAAACATAGGGTGAGGCCTCTGTTGCAGAAATCTTCTAAGGCCAATAGCCACACTGCTTCTAGCTTTCCCTTTTTGGGGAAGATTAAGAATGTGGTAGAGAGGCAGATTTGGAGACATCTGGAATACTTGGATTTCCTCAGTGCCTTTTCGCCAGGATTTCTACCTGGATATGGCACAGATCCTACACTCACGTCAGGGGCTGATGATCTACCCCAGCAATAGACAATGCCCAGGCATCTGTACCAATAGTTGTAGATGTGCCAGAAACTTTTGATATTATTGATCACAAGGTATTGAGGAATTATCTTTAGTCTCTACTTCAGGAGGGTAGCTGGCATTACTCGAGAGATTCTGTTCTTTCCGGTATGACCCAGAAAGCAGTTTTGGGCATTGCTCATCTCTCCTGAGGGCTCTCTTGTGTAGAGTGTCAAGGCTCTATTTTGTCAAACTTTCCCTTGCCAGTGATTGGCCCGACTGGGAGGTGGGTGAACACAAGATGTCTTAATCTGGATAAGAGACGTGGTGCTAATGACTTGAGGGGAAGAATCTTGACAGTATTGTGGGGCAGGAGAAAGTTTAGCCCTTTGGCTAGGATGTGTCCCCCCCACAAAGATGAGACACACTTTTGGATACTTAGCTGGCCCTTGAATTTTGTGTGATGTCAGTGCCCTAAAAGCACCTTTTCCCCAGCTGCATTTGCTTAAACTTTTTTCAACCTTCCCTCTGTGATTACAGTGGCACGTTCTTGATCAATGGCTTTATGGTTTCTGAATTAGATTATTACCAAGCACTCCACTTGGGGCTGCATTTTAAGCTACATCAGAATACTACTGCTTCCTTTAGATGGGGTTTACCAGAGGGAACATCAGACTTGGACAACTGCACTGGCTTTCTATTCACTTCTAGAGAAAAATTCAAAGGGGACTGGGGGAAATCCTGGTTCTGCTGACGTCACTGGGAGTTTTGCCGAAGGCACTGGCTTCGGTTTAGACCACAAGCTGTTTGGGGCAGAGATTGTCTGCCACTCTGTTTGTACACTGCCTAGCACAATCAGGCCCTGTTCTTGAGTAAACATGAGTAATAATAAATTTGAATTTCCCCCACAATGGAGATTTGCATTTTTGTATTCTCATTTTACAAGCAAGAAAACTGAGAACAAAGAGGTTAAGTGACTCACCCCGACAACATAGAGAGTCATTGTCAGAGCCATGAGTAGTGCTCAGAGCTTCTCTCCATCCTTTTTCATTCCCCCAGACCACACAGACCTGACAAATGGTGCATATTCTGCTCTGAAATCGCTGGATAGCAAAAGCAGGCAGACATGAAGGCTGAAGGCTTTGAACATGAGATCTGAGGACTGAAGAGTGAACAGATGTGCATTTGCTATTGATTGCTGCCCCTTTTCTTTATGATTTATGAGAAGTTTGAGATCCACAATTTGGGAAAGGTGCTATATTTATACTCGGAGATAGACAGAATGTAACTGCTACCAAGTTCAACCTGATTTGATTTCTTCTATTCTTATCTTTGAGGTTTTTTCCAACTTTCATAACACAGGATAGGCTACAGATAGAATTACCAGTACATGAAATTAGTCTAAAAATAGATGTACTGTTATCATCAGACAGGGATAAGTGTGTCTTGCCAAGGGAAAGGAAAGCTGGGACATGCAATGTAATGTACAAGTTTTTTTCATGATCCTCCAATAAAACAAGATAGACATAGGCTGCCATATATGAGGTTCTGATCGTTATAAATGTAGGCGTGGGCTCCATAGCTGTTTATCTAAGGGTTTTCTAAGTACCCCTCATCAGGGTATCTAAACACCTATTACTGCTCTTTCAGTGTTTCAGACCGTATGCCTGCCTCAGAGTGAATTAGTTTGAATTACATAAAATCTAACTGGAACCTTTGTGCCCAAAGTGTGAAATGAACTGAAGTCTTTGAATTTTGAAAACTGTCTTGTATTGTTTCTTTTTCATCTTTCTGCATCTCTGTACTTCCTGGTTTCATCCAAGACTGATGTTTACAGGAAAGGCTGTTTTGTATTGTTCCCAACCAGGCTTGAGCCAGCAGGTAACTGAGAGCATGCACCACAACCTCATAGACAGACAGACACTCAGGAGCTCCTGAGGGATTTGTGTCTGGTCACAGATTCACGCATCCTGTTTTTAACCCCATCACCAGAGTCCTTTACCCAAAACACAGAGCCCTAATCTCTAGAAGCTGCCCAACATCTGTGCCCATAAGACTTAAAAGTGCTGCTCTTGATTTGCCACTGAATGGTCAACGTCTTTGTTAGGAATTCCCCCTTTATACAAAAAGAATCCATTCAGCAGGGCATTGGAGGAAGCTCTTTGTGTAGGTATTTATAGTACCTGTCTGTTTGCATTGCATTTATTTATCCAGACTTTCCCTATAATTGTTTGTTTCGAGTTTCCCTAGCCCATTATCACTGCAGTTTAAATAAAGCCCCTGCGGGAAGACCGCCCATCCTCTGGCTTTCACTGTCCAGTTTGTGTGCTTATTGACTCCTCTACTGTGAGTTTCCTTGTAAAGTTTCCTAAAGGAGGGGAGGGTCTCACACACCTACACTCCCGTGGAAGTGCAAAGTACTCTAAAATCTGGTACTAGACATCCCTGCCCTGATGAAAGCCTGAAGCCTGCTGTCTACCTAGAGTCAAGTGGGTGGATGCCATGCAAGAAAGGCAATTATTATATAGCAAAATAGTCAAGACATTTTAAATAATTAACCGCTGTCTTTATAACAGGAATAATTATTCTGCAGATAGGAACACAACCCCTCCCCCTCCACACTCACAACAAGATTAAGATGACAGGACAATTTGATCTGATTGGAAGTGTGCTAATGCCAGACTCTTTCCTCCCACAGGATTATCATCTCTCTTCCTTGCACAAAACTTGAGTCAACTGGTTCTGTGCAAGGAACTAAACAGGAGATGGAGAATTGAATCTACCCATAGCCCACAGACAGGCCTGCCAAAGCCATTGTGCCAGTCTAAGGGGTAAGACAACAGGGCCTTGACTCATGTTTGGAGTCCCTATGCACTACTGCAATACAAATACCAACAGCTTCAGCTGCTCCGGATTCCTGCAAGGGGTTGCCAGCCACCGGACTTGCTAAATTGTATAGGCATGGGTGGCGGGTATCATAGGCCAGGGGAAGCTGTGCCCTCCCAAAAAGCCAGGCATGACCTCACACACACACTCCGCCTGCAGCCCCACCCCCTGCTTTCGTGAAACATGGCCACTCCCATCTCCCTGTGGGGTGGCCCCCTGCCTGCCCGGTGCTCCAGGACTGGGGCCGTGGTGCCTTCCCTCCTGGCACTCTGGGGCTGTGGCCATGCCACCTGCTCTGGGATTGGGGTGGAAGACTGGAGCCGAACTGCCCGCTCTGGCGCTGGTGCAGAGGCTTGAGGTGCTCTGGGGCTGGTGCAGAGGCTTGAGGTGCTCTGGGGCCTGGGGTGGAGGCTGGGGGCGGGAGGAGGGGGCTAGTCCTCCCTTGGCTGGTGGTTCACATGCTGCCCAAGTGTATGGGTAGAATCCCTATTTCCAAAGAGATAATAGCAACCCCTTATGTTTGGGATTAGGCAGGCCTTGCTTGCAGGGCAAATGAATGGAAGGAAAAGCGACTTTATAATCAAAATTTAAAAAACCCACAACTTTGGATTTTTCTGCATCAACTGCCAGTTTAATTCTTTCAGTGGCCCAGCATGCTCCCTCCTGTATATTCTGCTGCCTACTGTATATATGCTGCCTTGCATATGACCTCTGACAATTTATGGTATTTTATTGGCTTTTCACAAAACACATGGAGTTATCCCCATAACCTCACTCCTCTTAAAGTTTAATAGAGCATCTACTAAGGGGTTAACTTTTCATTCTGATCAGGAGAGACTCTAGAGATCTTGCTGCCCCAAGCACAGCAGGCAGGCTGCCTCCGATGGTTTGCCTGCGGAGGGTCCGCTGGTCCCGCAACTTCGGCAGACTTCCCATAGGCGTGCCTGCAGGAGGTCTTCCGAAGCCGCAGGACCAGCGCACCCTCTGCAGGCAAATCATTGGAGGCAGCCTGCCTGCCGCCCTCTCGGCACCGGCAGAGCGCCCCCTGCGGATTGCCACCCCAAGCACGCGCTTGGCATGCTGGGGCCTGGAGCCACCCCTGATTCTGATATGTTGTATTTTCCCATACAGTGAATATTTCCTTTGACCAACGGGTATGTTTTGTTAGAAAAATCCCTCTGGGAAAATATGAAGAGCTTTAAGAAATGTTGCCCCCCCACAGAAAGAGACTCCTTTAGAACACTTAGAATATCAGGCTTGGAAGGGACCTCAGGAGGTCATCTAGTCCAACCCCCTGCTTGAAGCAGGACCAATCCCCAGACAGACTTTTGCCCCAGATCCCTAAATGTCCCCCTCCAGGATTGAGCTCACAACCCTGGGTTTAGCAGGCCAATGCTCAAACCACTGAGCTATCCCCCACATCCTTTGGTATTAAAGGCCTGGGCTACACTATAAGGTCAGGTCGATGTAAGTCACCTTGCATCAACGTAGCTCTGCATGTGTTTACCCTTAAGTTTGACTCCCACGGATGTAAGTGCTCCAATACAGCAATGCAGTAACACCACCTCCCCGAACAGCATTGAGACATGGTAAACGTACTGAGTTACCTATGTCAACCTTAACAGTCCTCCAACAGCTCTCCCAGAAAACCCGACACTGACCAGTCTGGTCACTATTGTGAACTCTACTGCCCAGAGGTCATGGTGACTAGGAGCCTGTGAATTTTTGAAACGACTTTTCCTGATCGCCCAGCTTGTCAAGCACACCTAGCAGTTCTGCATAGTTATGTGCACCTGCCCTGCTGACTGTACCAGCTACACATTCCAGACACGATCTGGCCTAGGGTACACAGGAGGTATTGGATCTCCTGGGCCCATGGAGAGAAGAGGCTGTGCAGGCACAGCTACAGACCCATTGTAGAAACATAGACATCTATGAGCAGATTGCATGGGGAATGCTAGAGAAGAGGTGCAATTGGGATCATCAGCAGGGCCATGTGAAAAGGAAGGAACTGCACTAGGCATATCAGGAAGCCAACAGCCAATTTGGTGCCAAGTCACAGACTTGCCACTTTTATAAAGAGCTGCATGCCATATGTGGTGGAGACCTCGCCACCACCATGAATACCTCCAAGGAGCTTTGGGACATCAGCAGCAGCTGTGATCTCTGTGCCTTTGTTACTTTCAAGAGTGAGATATCAGCTAAAATCACCACTGCCTGTGGAAAATGGCACCAGTATTCAGTACTCTTGCCCTATCCTCGTACAATCAAACAATTCCCTCCTCATTTCCCTTGCCCCCGATGGGCCTTATTCAACATGGCTGGTGCTGAGAGTGGTTCTTCTCCAAAGCATAAGTGTCATTAAGCATAGGTTGTATACAACTTTAGGGGAGCAACAGAAGCAGGACCGGCACCAGGGTTTCTCGCGCCCTAGGCGCACGGCCATTTTGCCGCCCCCTGCGCTGATCCCGTGGCTCTGGTGGAGCTGCCGCAGGCATGCCTGCGGGAGGTCCACCGGAGCCACGGGAGCAGCCGACCGTCCGCAGGCATGACTAGGGCAGCTCCACCGGAGCTGCGGACCAGCAGACCCTCCGCAGGAACCACTGCGGCAGCTCCACCGGAGCCGCCTGCTGCCCCCACCCCCGGCAAAATGCCACCTCCTCAATAATCCTGGTGCCCTAGGCAATTGCCTAGGCTGCCTAAATGGTAGCGCCAGCCCTGAACAGAAGCAAGTTCTGAATCTTACCTTTTGCTGTTTCTATATTGACAATGGTATCTCTGGTGATTTTATCTGCAGCTGCTGCCATTGTGGCCATAAGCAGCTCCCCCTCCATATCTGCGGAACACCTGAGCCAGATAAGGAGAAAGAAGAGAACTTGATCTTGCTGAACATGTCATCCCCTGCAAGCCATTATTGGATCAGATCATGAACAGAGGGCCTGGAGAGTGAATATTTCAGATGGTATGGAGAAGGAAAGAGTGGACAGAAGAAAGGCGCAGGAAAAGGAGAGACACACATAATGGGGCTTTTCTGGCAGCAAACACACATGTTGCAGACTCTTGTGAACCTACAAGGTTCAACAGTCACAGTCTTGTCTCCCTTTACGCTCCATGAAGAACTCAATTTTAGCATCTCCCGACAACCCCCCCGCCTCAACATTCCACTTGGATCGAGGGCCACACCCCTACCCTTACCTCTCCATACCAGGGGACGGTCAGGAGAGCCACATCTTCACACTGACTTGAGAGCGCCACAACTGCTGTATGTGTAGCCAAAATGGACATGAATGTTCGTTCCCCTTACTTAGTTCTGTTCCCGAAATTTATTAAGTTTTTTATGTATTTACTTTTAAATATACAGATATTTTGCACCAGTTTTGTTACTCTAATAAAATACTATTTTGGGGAAAATAATTCATCTTTTGTAGTTCACAACTTGTGCTACAGTAGTGGTTCTCAAAGCTGGGCTGCCACTTGTTCAGGAAAAGCCCCTGGTGGGCCAGGCCGGGAGGTTTACCTACTGCGTCCACAGCTTTGCCACTCCAGGCCAATGGGGGCTGCGGGAAGGGTGGCCAGCACATCCCTCGTCCCACTCCACTTCCCACAGCCCCCATTGGTCTGGAGCAGCGAGCCGTGGCCAGTGGGAGCTGCAATCGGCCATACCGTGGACAGGGCAGGTAAACAAAGTGGCCTGGCCCGCCAGGGGCTTTCCCTGAACAAGCGGCGGACCAGCTTTGAGAACCACTGTGCTACAGAATGCCTTGCAATAGTGAAAGCCCCCATTTACTTGTCATTGTACACTGCGACAACACATAGGATCAGTGACAAATACAGTGGTATAGTCATAAATGTACAGCAGACACCACACAATTCCTAACAGGCCCCAAAACTGCAGGGCCAGGTAGAGCGCAGTCCACCACAATGCATGACTGTGGCTCACTGTTCAAGTGGTCTTTCAAGACCTCCTTCAGTAATATAGCTCTGCCTTGAGCTCTTCTAATAGCCCTTGTCTGGCTGTTCAAACTCAGTGAACAGCCACTCAACTTCCACAGCAACTTTTCCCTCTTTGCCTCACAGTTATTATGCAGGACACAGTGAGCAGCTATAACCATTGGGATATTTTTCTCACAGAGATCCAATCTTGTGAGTAAACAATGCCAACATCCCATCAATATACCAAAAGCATGTTCAACTGACATTCTGCACCTGCTTAGAGGGTAGCTGAATCTTTCCTTGATGCTGTCGAGGTGGCTGATGTACAGCTTCATGAGGCAGAGGAACAAGGGGTAGGCTGGGTCCCTCAGGACCACTATTGGCATTTCAACATTGCCAATGGTAATCCTCCAGTCAGGGAAGAAAGTCCCTGATTATATCTTTCTACAGTCCATATTAAAGATGTGAGCATCTTGCACCTTCCCTGGCCAGCCACACTGATGTTGATGAAGCATCCCCAGTGACCCACCAATGCTTGCATAACCATAGAAAAGTAGCCCTTTCTGTTGATATGCTCTGGTGCAAAGTGGGCTGGTGCCGAAATAGACAGTATGCATATCCCTATCACTCCATGACAGTTTGGGAACCCCATTGCTGCAAATCTATCCACTGGGTCCTGCACGCTGCTGACAGTCACAATCCTGCCTAGCAGGAGATGATTAATGGCCCCACATACTTACATGACAATAGCGGATTTTCTAACTTCAAAATAATTTCCCACGGGCTGGTAGCAATCTGGTATTGCAAGTTTCTATAGTATGATAATCACTTGCTTCTCCATGGTCAGTGCAGTTCTCATTCTGGTGTCCAGGCTGCTGGAGGGATGGAGAGAGCTCACCACGCAGACCCAGGAACGGGCCTTTCACATCTAAAAGTTCTGCAGCCATTTCTTGTCATCCCAAACCTGTATTACCATGCAATCCCACTGGTCAGCACTTGTTTCTTGAGCTCTAAAGTGGTTTTGCACCATCTGCGCTGTGACCACTAACAATATCGAACTGGCTCTTTGTATGTCCCACAGCAATCTGTCCTCCATGAAATCATCATGGTCTCCACTGATGTGGTTGTTCTTGATACTCTGAAAATACTGGAGGATTGGTGTCCTGTGCTGGCAACATATATGACAATAATGTAGAACTGTGCAGACTTCATGCTTCTGTCAAAGATGGGCCGTGCAGGGATGTAAAAGGCTACATGGGATTTTTTTTTTTTAAAGGCACATAAATTATGGGATATGGGTGATATTATGAGATGGAGAAAATTACATGCTGGTAACTTGACCCCTTTCACCCAGTCACCGCTCATTTCTGCCCCACCACTTTATGCCAATGTAATTTGCAGCAGCCAGAGTGTGTAATGTAAACATGGCCTAATTATTCATTAAAAAAAACCTGCTGTATCTGTATCTGCTAAAGTACTAAGCTTTGCAGCAATCCATTACTTCCACTAAAATGCAAACGATTAACCTGATTTTAATACTACACAGGTATGTTAACAGCGGTCATCAGTAATTCATTAACATTCTTCTGGCTAGAAATCACTTCTGAGGTAGAGCACTCCCTTTTGTAGAGAATTTCCCACAAAACTCAGATGCAAATCAGTTATAAGTCATGGGCTGGAGAAAAATGGCTTTTAAGAGGAAATGTACATGACATTCTTTCACATGCAAATCAATGAGCATGGTCACACTTTCATTTCTGTTCACAGCGTAAAAGGTGTTAGTAATGAGACTGCCCTGAAAGGAAGACTCCTAGAGGAAATTTAAATAATTCTGTGTTTAAACAAATTAAATTGCTTTAAGATTCCAGATTAACAACAAAATGTGTGGACAGACTTAAAACTATAAATGAACTAATACATTTTAACACAACACATTTCAGGTGCTTAGGAGCAAGAATGGTGCAAATTCCTGTTGGGTGAATGGACCGGAACATCTTCTTTACTCACCTATCAGGTCCTAAATTCAGGATTCTACATTTAGGACCCAGTCCCACAAACTCTCCTTCAGGTGGCTACTCCCATGTGCAAAGTTACTCACATGTATGCTTGCAGATATGGGCCTTTGGTTTGTAACAGCTAGTATATTAACTTCCACCTTAAGTAATGCTCCCTGTATTGCTGAAGACATCCATGATGACTTCTGCTTTCTTTCTCAATTCTGGCTTTACACACGTTGAGCCATAGAGTCTGGCCCCTTTGCCCCCACCTCATCATCCACACTAGAGGCATGTCCAGGGATGCATAGAACATGAGTTAACATACCCACTTGGGTGTGTGGGCAAGACCACGTATTAATATCTGACCCTCCTTGCTACCTGCTCACTTTGTGGTGTGAATGTAGCAATTACGCAGTGAACCACTCCCAAGTCTACATCATCCCCCACTGTTGTTCCCACAGTTTCCAGTCTTGTATCGTCCCATCCTTTGGCTTCCTCGGTTCCTTCCCACTTTTTCTCTATGGATCAGAATTTTATGCATCCCCTTTTGTGCATGTGGACCACTGCACTTCCACAATTGCTCCACCTCAGCCCTGCCCCACCATTTCAAAACATCCAACCCCCAGTGTGAGGCAAGCTGGCCGGAGAACCACATCAGGGTGCCGGTTACCATCTGGTGTGATTACATCCTGAAATGCATCTCGCTGAACATCTGCTCCACTTTATAAACCCATTCACATGCGAGTAGGAGCAGCTGATCTAATGTATCCATGGCTCTTTCCTGGGTTGCAAAGGACTAAAGTGAGCAGCTTAAATGGCCAGAAGTGACTCAGAAGCAAAGGCATTCACAATGCTGAAAGCACTTCCATGCAGACATTCAAGGACAGACAAGTTCTTCCACAATACACTGCAAACAAGCACTAGAGCAACACCAGGTGGGGAGGATGCTTAGGACTATGGGATATAAACCCATGAATCCAGGTACAAAACAGCATGCAGCTGCAGCATCAGTTTGGACACAGCTACATGGGGTATTGGAGATGTGCAGCTCTGCAGCATGGACTCTGGTGGGAGGCTTAGGTGATGCTCGGACACATGCACACCAGCACACAACCAATGTGGACATATCCTCAGTGTCACCCTTACAACCCTTTTCACTTCACTGGGGATGACAGCACAGCAGCAGTTTTACCAACTCTTGACATTTCAATACTACACTCACAACACTTGTGACTATTCTTAAAGTCATGAGACTCGCAGACGTCATTTTGTTAACAAGTAAGGGTGTGGACCTCAAGGCTGCAAAGAAAAGCTAGAAAACTTGACCCGAGCCCACCTTAACAGATCAAAAACCAGAAAACCAGAAAAAAAAAGAAAAAGAACCCAACATTTATGATTAAACTTTCATAATTTTTAAGCTAATCTCATCATTTTTTGCAAAATGATTTTTGAATGCTTGAGATTGGCAATATGGCCAAAATTGGACCAGTACTTCTAATTTAGGACTTAGCAGATGAGCAAAACTGATTTTCTAAATATTTTGTGAGAAAACTTATCAGAGGTCTTCAAACCAATTTTGAGGATTTCAATAACTCGGTCCTGGGTTAGGGGTTGTTATAAAATTGGATGGGTGGGGTTCTGTGGCCTGCCTTGTGCAGGAGGTCAGACTAGATGATCATATTGGTCCCTTCTGACCTATGAGTCTATGAGAGAGTTTGTGGGTTTTAGCCTGTTGAGATATCCTGAGGAATGGGGTGGGATTTTAAACAGATTTGTTGTTCAAAAAGAGCAGGGTGGGTGCAAGGATGTTTCGCGCCCTAGGTGAAACTGCCACCTTGCGTCCTCCCCCTGCCCTGATCCTCCTCCCTGAGGCGCCCCGTTGCAGCAGCTTCCCACCTCTCACCCTCCACCCTGAGGCACTCCCTCGCCCCAGCTCACCCCTGCTCTGCGCATGAGCACGCCATGGCTACTTCACTTCTCCCGCCTCCCAGGCTTGTGGCACCAATCAGCTTAGGCGCCGCAAGCCTGAGAAGCGGAAGAAGTGAAGCAGCCACGGCGTACTCGGGGAGGAGGTGGGGCAGGAGTGAGCTGGGGCAGGGAGTTCCCCTGCATGCCTCCCCGACCCTTACTTGCTGGAGGCGGCCCTCCCCGCGCTTTCCTGCCCCAGCTCCCTCTGCCTAAATGCTGGCAGCAACCGGGGTGGCAGAAGATCCAGCCGCCTTGGTCCCTGCCAAAGAAAATGGCGCCCCTCAAATCCTAGCACCATAGGCAACTGCTTAGGTCACCTAAATGGTTGCACCAGCCCTGAAAAAGAGAATCTACAGTTCATCTTTAAGGACACTCAAAATAGCCTCATGAGGCAGGGTAGAAGGGGTGTGCTTAGATGCAAAGTAATTGTAGGGTCAATTCCATCCCACAAAAAGGCCCTAGTCACTTCTGTTCCCTTAACTTGAAATAGCGGCTGCTTACATTTCTAACCACAGAAGAGCAGCATTCCAGACAACCCACCCCATCTTCCTATGTCTGTGTGATAATGGCGGTAATAACATCTCTGCACACTGATGGGGCAAGAAGAGGATGTGTTTTTTCACTGGCAGTTTTCCATTAAAGTGAAATCTTAAAAGCTTTCATTTTGAATGTGTAAGGCCCCTGCTACAATCTTCCCCCAAAATTTGACTTCATATGAGGGCACTCAAAATCAAAGGTGAAATCCTGGTCCCACTGAAGTCAATGGGAGTTTCTTCGGACCCTGTGCGGCATAGCCGTGGGAATTATCCAGAGCTGCAGGGACAAATATAATAATAGTATTTTGCCCTGACAGAGCACTTCTCACCCAAACCTCTCACAGCACTTTCAGGTGATTAAGTAGTATAACTCCACTTTTAAAGATGGGGAAAAACTGAGGTTCGAAAAGCTGCCTGAGGTCACACAAAGTCTGTAGCGAAGCCAGGACTGCAACAAAATGTCTTCTGCCTTCGATTTTGGCTCTAAGTGCTCTTTAGTCCTCCATCCCAACTCCTAACTGTGTACCAGCTAAAAGGATAAGAGAGACTCCAAGGCAAGCCAAGTAGCCACACTACTAAAATCCCAATAGCATTGCTGCCATTTCAACCAGCAGAGATCAACTCTTCTCAACCACAATAGCGCCACGGCTGGCAGATCGGAGAGAATGGGCTCAGAAACTCTCAGGTCCTAAGTAATGCTGAAGGCTGGGAAATCAACCTAGAGAATATTTACAATTGCCCATTTCAGATTTGCACTGAAGGGGGAATTCCTTTCTTAACTTGACCCCTGACAATGACACCCAAGTTATCAGTGCTTAGGAAAGAGCACATTTTAAGTTGACTTCACTGTATTGATCACTGTTGTTGCTGATGTCGTCTGAAACTGGATTTGGATCATGAACCCAGAGAAATTATTTCCTGTGTAAAGTCATCCTCGGGGGGAAAGCTACAGGAGCAGGCCAAAAGCCAGGGTGGGGATTGTTTGGATACCCTAAGAACTGGGTGTGCATGATTTCAGAGACAGACCCAACCAGTGATTCCTGGGTACTGAAAGAGAGAGAGAGAGAGAGAGAGTGTGTGTGTGTGTGTGTGTCTGTGTGTAAGTACATACTAGGGTTGCCAGTTTTAGTTGGACGTGTTCCTGGAGGTTTCCTCACATAACATAATTTTTATTTAAAGATTAATCTTTTAATTCCTGGAGGCTCCAGGACAATCCTGGAGGGATGGCAACCCCAGTATAAACACAGAGTGAAAGTTTTTTCTCTTGTCTTCCTTTGCAAGGAACTTATTTGTACATTCTTTACTTCTGAAGAACAAAGGAAATGGCTTACTCAAGCTAAACTGGGTTTTCAAAGATAAGGAGACTTCATATTGGCTTTGGGGCTGCAGAAGAAGATATACCTAGCTTCTAACGGCATAAAGGAGGTTAGGGACCGACTTGATCACAGTCTATAAGCATTTACCGTGGGGTACAGAAATTTGATAATGGGCTCTTCAGTCTAGCAGACAAAGGTATAACAAGATCCAATGGCTGGAAGTTGAAGCTTGACAAATTCAGACTGGAAATAAGGTGCAAATTTATAACAGTGAGGGTAATTAACCACTAGAACCATTTACCAAGGGTTGTGGTAGATTATCCATCATTGGAAATCTTTAAATCAAGATGGGATGTTTTCCAAACAAAATATGCTCTAGTTCAAAACAGGAATTAATTCAGGGAAGTCTTATGACCTCTGTTATACAGAAGAAGACCTGATGATCACATTGATCCCTTCTGGCTTTATAATCTATGACATAGTGGCACATACTGATCTAAGCTACAGGTGGGTCCAAAGTTCCTGATTTAAGCTTCCCAAAAATGCAATAACGTTTTGATCCAGGATTTTGGACTGAACCATTGTGGAGACATGAGTGAGCTGTGAAGTTCTGCTTTAGCTCTAAAATTCATCAAAGTTCATAGTGCTACCAAAAACTATAGATAAATTCAGTCCAGTTCTTATCTTCTGAGGAATTGTGTCAAACATATGATTAACAAACCTTTCATGAAGTCACCAAAATTCTACATGTTACAGGAAAGAAAACAGGAACTAGTAATTATTCTGACCAACAGTTTATGTAACTCCAGAAGGCTAGATATAATTTAAGCCAAATATCAGGATCGGTTGAAAAAGAATCTTGATAAATCTTAGTTTGCACAGAAAATTCTTCTGTTTATCAAATGGATGCAGTGCTTCACTGTAATTTTTTTATCCTCAGTTTGAACCCCTATAACTCTTATATCCATGAGTTAATTTTTCAAATACAGTACATAAATCTTTGGTGATGCAGATGAATTAACTTAGTTAGGTCATGGAATAAATATATTCAAGACCTTTGGAAAAAAATGATTTCTTAAAATTCTACTTTATCCTGGAGATAAGTAGTTCGCTTAGCAAATTGGTAATTAAAAATATGATCATAGCACTTAGCCTTGGAGATGAGATCTGGTTGTGAATTGGTAACTGAAGATTTTATCATAGTATAGCACATACCTGGGGTCAGGATTTACAGCCATTTCTACATTAACAATACAGCTACAATTTTCAGCAAACCTGAAAGCCTTTTTGTCAATCTGAATTATTATTTTACAGATCAGCCCCAGGCTTCATTCAAGTTATTTGCAAAAAAACAAACATCATTCTCTTAAACTCTAGCCACAAGGCTCTAAAACCCTTCCAATGAAATATCTTTTAAAATAACATTTACTACTGATTGGAGGGGGTGGAAGGCGGGAATTGACCCTTGCAGTAAAGTGAATCAACAGAGTTGCTCCAGACATACTCTGATGTAACTGAGATCAGACTCTTGAGGTGGTATCTATTAATACTAGGCAGGACATTATGCACGCTTCTGTGGAGTTATAGAGGACTATAGAAGCCAAAAATGGGAAAGTCTGAATAGGTCTTCTTGTCCTGTCCCCTCCACTTGCTAGACCAGGATTATTCCTGATGGTATCTTTTCATGTGCTTTGCTCAGTCTAATTTTAAATGTCCCAAGAAATGGGATTTCCCCTTGAATTCAATTATAAAGCAACAACTGGTACCCAAAATAAGTGGCAAGGCTGCAGGTAGCAAGCTGTTCCCTTCATCTCTCCTTTCCCATGCATGCACGCACATGCACACCCCTCCCTAACCTTTCCTGTAGGTTTTATTAATTGGGCATGATAAGGAGGCTGGATTATCACCGGGAAGTTTTGATTAGGTAAGGTATGAAAAATGGAACTTTTCACAGTAATGGTCAGGGAACGGGAAACATTTCTCCTTCTGTGACCCCTTCATTGTCCAATCCAATTCTGAATGTCTCCATTTTCCAATATTGCTCTTACGCTACTCTAGTGATGCCCACAGCCATATACACATTATGTGCCGTAGGGCAGCAGGACAGCCTGGGTGGGGGGGCAAAAGAATCATTTTGCCTGCCCCTTCCCCATTTTAAAGGAGTGTGGGATTGCAGCACCACTAAGGTTTGGCTCAGCGACCCCTTGATGAGGGGCCATCGGGCCAAACATAAGAGGAACTGTGACCCCGTGCACCAGGTTGCAATGGCATTCTGTGAAATTTGGTCCAGTGATACCCTCTGTCACAGCGGAGGGACAGCTGGGCCAAACCTGAATGACATTGTGACCCGAGGGGCCAGTTCACATTGCCTGGAGCAGAGAACCAGGCCCAGCCTCATGGAACAAGAGCTGAGCTGCTGCTCAGGGTGACTGCTGTGCGTACTATGTGGAAACTTTCTGGGTGTGCCCCTGCACTACTATATCATCCCCCTTATTCTCTCCCCACTTATACCGTCATTCACCCATTGACTCTACCCCACCTTGCACTCAGTCCTCCTCTCCGGGCTCAGAACTTTCCCAAACTCCTTCATTTTGCCACCTCCCAAACTCCACTTGCTCAGAAACACCCCAATAGCTACACATCCCCTACCCAACCTGACTGAGAACACCTAACCTTCCTACCTCACAACACAATGCAGAACTACACCCTCAGTGCGAATCCCCTCCCACCCCACATCCCTAAGCTCAAAACAACTCTCCCCAACCTCCACGCCCAGTACACACACACACACACACACACACACAACCTTCCACACTAAGGGCTTGGCTACACTGGAGAGTTGCAGCACTGGTGGTGGCTTTACAGTGCTGCAACTTACTCACCGTCCACACTTACAAGGCACATACAGCGCTGTATCTCCCTGGTTGCAGCGCTGGCTGTACCCCTCCTCTGCCTGGGGAATAAGGACTGCAGCCCTGGTGATGCAGCGCTGCTCCGCCAGTGTGGCCACCAAAAGAGCTGTTATTGGCCTCCAGAGGTATTCGGAGGTACCCCAGAATGCCTGCTCAGCCACTCTGCTCATCAGTTCAAACTCTACTGCCCTGGCCTCAGGTGACCCGCCCTTTAAATGCCCCGGGAATTTAAAAAATCTCCTTCCTGTTTGCTCAGCCAGGTGTGGAGTGCAATCAGTGAATCTTTCCAGGTGACCATGCCTCCATGGACAAAATGAGCCCCAGCATGGAGCAATGGCGAGTTGCTGGACCTCATCAGTGTTTGGGGGGAGGAAGCTGTGCAGTCACAGCTGCGCTCCAGCCGTAGGAATTACGATACCTATGGGCAGATATCAAGGGCCATGCTGGAAAGGGGCCATGACCAGGACATGCTTCAGTCCAGGGTTAAAGTGAAGGAGCTGTGGAGTGCTTATTGCAAAGCCCGTGAGGGAAACCACCGCTCCGGCGCTGCCCCCACGACCTGCTGTTTTTACAAGGAGCTGGACACGATGCTTGGGGGTGACCCGACCGCCAGTCCGACGACCACGATGGACAGTTCAGAGCGGAGGGGGAAGGGTGGGAGACAGGAGGAGGAGGAGGGAGGAAACCAAGACTGAGGTTACTGGGGTGGGGGGAAGACACCCCGGAGTCCCAGGAGGCATGCAGCCAGGAGCTCTTCTCAAGCCAGGAGGAAGGTAGCCAGTTGCAGCAGCCAGTACTTGGTGAAGGACAAGCAGAGGAGTGGGTTACTGGTAAGTGACTTATTTTCAGGATGGAAATGTTTCAGGAGAGGAGCAGGGGTTAAGGCTGCATGCATGCATGCCTAGATGTGGAATAGCCCATTGATATGGTCTATCACATTGCGGTAATCGGCCTCAGTAATCTCTTCAAAAGTTTCAGCCAGAGCGTGGGCAATGGGCTTGCGCAAGTTTATAGGGAGAGCCACTCTGGTCCTTGTCCCAGTCAGGCTAACGCGACCGCGCCACTGTGCCGCGGGGCGGGGGGGGACTATTGCTGCACACAGGCAAGCTGCATAGGGGCCAGGGTGGAATCCGCATTGCTGTAGAAGACCCTCCTGCTCTTCCCAGATGACCTGCAGCAGCGAGATATCTTCCAGGATTAGCTCCTGTGGAAAATATTGGGAGACTGTTCACTGTAGGTGCTCCCTGCAGCTGTTTGCTTTCCCCAAAGCACAGAAACCCCAGCACAGCCCTGAAGCAATCAGTCCCCCTTCCCAGGTGACCCGCAGCAGCGAGACAGCTTCCAGGATTATCTTCTTTGGAAAATATTGGGAGACTATTCACTGTAGGTGCTCCCTGCAGAAGTTTGCTTTCCCCAATGCACAGTCCCCCTTACTCACCATTTCCTGGCTCCTGTGGGTTATGTGCTCTCTGTTTGGTATGGGAAAAGTATGCTAAAGCGAAGACTGTAAACTCATTCATTGTGTGAGAATAACTGGGTGAGATTATAAACAATGCAGCCTCTGTTAACTGTTGCCATTTTTGCCTTTCGAAAAGTGTCCTTGACTACTCGACTGCCCGTATCATCGACTGCTCAGAGGCTACAAAACCTCAGGAAGAAGCCGCGAAAAAGCAAAGACATGCTGTAAGCAGTTATGGATCACTCTGCCAGAGAGAGTAAAACTGCAGGACTGGAGGGAAAGGGAAAGCAGGATCCGCCAGAGAAACGCAGCAGCTAAGAAGAAAAGCACAAAGCAGCTGATAAGCATCCTGGTGTGCCAAGCGGACTCTATCCAGTCACTCGTAGCCATGCAGGCAGAGCACTACCATGCTGCCCCACCCCCTCCGTCCCAAAGCTCTTTCCCTTGTGCCCCAATGTCAGCTCCAAACCCCCTTCCCCAGCATCCAGGTTCTTACCACCACCAGCTGCCCCCAACACCTGTACATTCACCAACCAGCCCTGAGAACTACGACCGTTACCCTCTACACTCAACCCCCATCACCATGCAGTATTTTCATCCTGAAGTGCAGCAGTCATTGCACAGCACTCCAGACAGGACATATTCAAACCTGTGACTGTACAGTTCCCCACTACACCCCCCTGCCCTTTTAGGTTCCCAAAATGTTGCGTGTCTGTCAAAAAAGTTATTTTCTTTTCAATAAACGAATTCTTGGCTTTGAAAACAGTCTTTATTATTGCAGAAATTCAAAGATGCCTTAGCCCAGGAAAGAAACAGGCACTGCAAATCAGCTTAGGAAAAACAGATTCCTACTAACATTGTAACCACTGCACTTCACTCCCGTGCAAGGCACCAAACATTACTGTTGGTTTTCAGCCTCATATTCCTCCCTCAAGGCATCCTTAATCCTTGTAGCCCTGTGCTGGGCCTCTCTAGTAGCCCTGCTCTCTGGCTGTGCAAATTCAGCCTCCAGGCGTTAAACCTTGGAGGTCCATTCCTGACTGAATGTTTCACCCTTCCCTTCACAAATATTATGGAGGGTAGAGCACGCGGATATAACCTCAGGGATGCTGCTTTTCCCCAAGTCTAGCTTCCCATACAGAGATCTCCAGCGCCTTTTAAACAGCCAAAAGCACGCTCCACAGTCATTCGGCACCGGCTCACCTGTAATTGAACCGTTCCTTGCTGCTGTCAAGCTTCCCTGTATACAGTTTCATGAGCCAAGGCATTAATGGGTAAGCGGGGTCTCCAAGGATCACAATGGGCATTTCGACGTCCCCTACTGTGATCTTCCGGTCTGGGAAAAAAGTCCCGGCCTGCATCTTCCTGAGCAGGCCACTATTCCGAAAGATGCGTGCATCATGCACCTTTCCAGGCCAGCCTGTGTTAATGTCAATGAAATGCCCACAGTGATCCACAAGCGCCTGGGGAACCATAGAGAAATACCCCTTCCGATTAATGTACTTGGATGCTAGGTGGGGTGGTGGTAGAATAGGAATATGCGTCCCATCTATCGCCCCTCCACAGTTAGGGAAACCCATTTGTGCAAAGCCATCCAGAATGTCCTGCACGTTCCCCAGAGTCACGGTTCTTCTTAGCAGGATGCGATTAATGGCCCTGCAAACTTGCATCAACATGATTCCAACGGTCGACTTTCCCACTCCAAACTGGTTCATGACCGATCGGTAGCTGTCTGGAGTTGCCAGCTTCCAGACTGCAATAGCCACCCGCTTCTCCACTGACAGGGCAGCTCTCAATCTCGTGTCCTTGCGCAGCAGGGTGGGGGCGAGCTCCTCACACAGTCCCATGAAAGTGGCTTTTCTCATCCGAAAGTTCTGCAGCCACTGCTCGTCATCCCAGACTTCCATGATGATGTGATCCCACCACTCAGTGCTTGTTTCCTGAGCCCAAAAGCGGCGTTCCATGGTGCTGAGCATGTCCGTTACTGCCACAAGCAATTTAGTGTCATAAGCGTCAGGCGACTCGATATCATCGTCGGACTCCTCACTGTCACTTTGGAGCTGAAGGAACAGCTCAACTGCCAAACGTGATGTGCTGGCGAGACTCATCAGCAAAGTCCTCAGCCGCTCGGGCTCCATTTCCCAGAGAAATCACGCTGCACAGAAACCACTGGGAGAGTCACAATGGTGCCAAACGTGGACGGAAAAGCAGTGACTGCTGGGATGTGAAGCGATGCATCACGGGGCATTGGGACAGGAAGCCGAATGAGCCGCACCCTTCCGTCCCCTTCCCACAAGGCCAAATGGGACAAGGTGCTCTGTGGGATAGCTGCCCATAATGCACCACTCCCAATAGCGCTGCAAATGCTGCAAATGTGGCCACACTGCAGTGCTGGTAGCTGTCAGTGTAGCCACACTGCAGCACTTTCCCTACACAGCTGTACGAAGACAGCTTTAACTCCCAGCGCTGTACAGCTGCAAGTGTAGCCATACCCTGAGAACACATTGCCCCCTACCTGACCTCACCCTATCTAGCTCCCTCTACCTGAGCTCAGAAACCCCCGACTTATTACTGGAACTGGAGAATCAGAGCAAGCAGCAGCAGTGAGCCCTATACTCAGTCTCTGTGGAGGTGGAGATTGATCTGATTTAGTCACACAGAGATTCTTGTATTCTGTGCTTTGTGCCTCTTCCTTTTGCAGCTTGCAGGGACTCCAGAGCTGGAGCTGGCAGGGAATACATGCATGGCTCCCTGTACTTCGTGGGGGAAAACCTGAATTAGCCCCTCTTGCAAGCCTGTGTTCACTCATAGACTCTAGGACTGGAAGGGACCTCGAGAGGTCATCAAGTCCAGTCCCCTGCCCTCATGGCAGGACCAAATACTGTCTAGACCATCCCTAATAGACATTTATCTAACCTACTCTTAAATATCTCCAGCATAGACTCATAGACTCCAGCATAGACTCATAGCTGCTTGCAGTGCATGTGCTGTAGGACCGGTTGTCCTCCAGTGGTAGCCCAGGTGAACTGCACCCCGTGGTATGTCAGCCACTTTACCCAGTGTCTACCATTTGTAAGACAGATATGGTTCTAGCATTACCGATTGGGATTTAGCCCCATTAGCACCTAAAGAGCAATTGCCCTTCCATTATAACTAGCCTACTGTGCAACCGCATTTAAAAGAGAGAGGAAGGAGAATGAATTAATCCGTAACCACGTTGCGGGGGAGAGAAACAGGAGAGTAAAAGGTTGAGGGAAGGGAACATGTACATCTCACCACCAGAACTTGGACCTTTAACAGTGCACAAGTAGCCTTTCCACTACCGAACACAGCTCTTTAAAAAAGGCACTCCCTCTCAATAACAGAGGCAGAAGCAGCCTTGTTAGAACAGGACAATGCCTGTACCTTTCATTTGTACTCTGCAAATGTACGAATTTGTGAAAAACCAATGTGTTTGCCTTCAAAACATTTGCTATGACACTGGTAGCTACGGTAGCTGTTTGAGTTTAAACTGGTCTGGTTATTTAACATTTTAAACACATGGAAATAATACAAGGTAGTGAAGCAAATTCTTTTCTCCTTATTAGGAGCATAGGGATTTGGGGGGGGGGGGGGAGGAATTTGCAATTATGAGCCACGCGTCACCTGAAATGTTGGTATTAATAGCGTTCTTCCTTTGAGTTCCAAAACGCAGATGGGCGTTTGCCTAAGCATGCAAGCACAGAAGCAAGGCTTGTGTATTTTGTATAGGAAGCGGCTTTTGTTTTCTGCCAGTAGGCTACACAATGTGATCTCTACAGGGGATCAAGATTTAGAGCTGTATAAACACAGAGCAGCAGGACAAGCAATATGTTATGTAACTGGCCCTCAGGGATAGTTACTTGTCATGAGAAAAAGGGTTTTGTCAGGAAAGGTGATGCATGGCAGGCAGTGTAGAATTCACTATTAAAAAAAAATTGAAAAAAAAACCCCACAAACAATTTGCTTGGATGTTAGCCAGGGCACATAACTTTGTGCCACACAGGCAGTGCAAAAGGAGCAGAAACCACCCACATGCCCCTTTCAGGGGACTCTCCCAGCTTGGGAGTAGTCCTCAGTGGGCACAGAGCTAGTGTAGGCAGCTGCTATGTCTCTTTCCTACATCCCTCAACACAGGGAGCGTGTTGGAATCAGGAAGGGTTGAAACGGTGTGAGGATGGAGTGTTGTATGCTCCAGGTATCCCCAACTGGCCTATGGGTCCTTGGAAACCATAACCAGCAGGTACAACTTAGAGCAGCCCCTTGACTTCACCTCTCCTTCTGAGGTCAGCCTTTATCTAAAAAGGAAAAGTCCGTCTGTTTAAAACTCCTGTGGTATCTGTTTGTCTTTATAATCCAAATTGCCTACCACTGCATGGTTATTTGTATGAACTCAATCTACTGTTGGCAGGTAGGAAAATACCAAAGAAAAATGCTTGCTATATTTGTCTTGTCCATTGTCATTCTTCCCTTTTATTTTGGTTTAGCTTTGTCCAGTACAATTAGGTAATAAGTCCCAGACTTTGCAACTGAGAGCAGAGCAGTGCACCCTCACACAGTTAACTACAGATAGTTCTGTGCAAAACAATTGATTGGTTCACTGGCGATTTCAAAAAATTGAGAAGGGGGAAATCATTTTGGGCCAAACCAAAAATTAATTTTTAAAGAAATGTTTGGCAAATCAAAAAGTCACAAAAAATTATTCTATGTCAAACTAAACATTTCATTTCAATTTCAAGCATGTCATGTTTCTTAAACTTAAAAAAATAAAAATAAAGGAAATTTCAAAACAAATAGTAATTTGGAACAGAAAAATACAATTTAAAAATTTTGAAGACAACTTGAAAAGAGTTTTCCACCAAAACAATTAAGCAAATTGACACACATTTATGAAATATTTTGGTCACAAATTATGCATTTTCTCCCCCAAAAAAGTTTTGGTCAAAATATTTTGCCTAGCTTTAGCTGCACAACTGAGGCCCACAGAAGTACAAAATCATGTTCTACATTTGTGGCTTTTTGGTACGATCTTTTTTCAAGACCCAGTTGCCATGATGCAATCAGTAAGGACAGTGTTGGAGGCACGCAGTTTGTCAACATATTTGCCTAGAGATGAACAGCATATTCTCATTATGACTGTCTAATAAAACCAAGAGAACTTTTCTAAAAAAGATACACACGCCTATATAGCTGAAATGGCCACACTTCATTGACAAAGCTACAGCAACTGCTAACACCTCATCCAATCCGATACACCACGTAGTGGCTGTTTATCCTTACAGCCATCCCTGGTAATCCTTATTTCTGCTTGATACAGTAAACATTGAAGTGATCTCTTAAAAGCTCTGTGAATCGAATGGAGGGAAAGAAAGAAATGTGACCTGCATTGTCCTTGCTAAAGAGAGACATTAATGTTGTTTAGGAAATTAAGATTAGCTCTGCTTGGTTACAGCTTCACAATATCTTTGCATCCAAGGACGATACCCTCTGTGTGGGCTCAGCAGTTCAGTGCATTGTTAGGAGTTGAAGGTAACAGTGATCTTAACCAAGGCATCAGTAAACACATGAGTCAAACAAATTTAACGTGCTCTGTGATAAAGCGCACAGCTCCATTCAGTACAGAAAGGGTCCTTCACCTACAATTGTTAGTGAAGATCTTATGAAAATCACCATGGACACAGTTTCCACAAACAATATGAAAAATGTACCTCAGTCTGGAAGCAGCAGTGACCTGCAATTTTTTATCTGAATCTAAGCGGGGCAATGGGGTTGATTTTCCTGATGTCTTCGGCACTTTAGAGAAGTACTGAAATGGCAAATCATAGAATCGTAGGACTGGAAGGGATAAAAGTGAATGAAGAATGGCATTATTGCAGCTAGCTCAGACTGAACAGACTCCACAGTCTTTCACTAGCAGAAAGACAGTGGCACTGCATACAAGACAAACAGGTCAGAGAGGGGTCTTGGCATTATTGCAAGGGGAAAAATATCAAAGTTATGGTCATGTTTCTGAGAAACATAAAAACAATGTAATAAAGATGTGATTCAGGAAATGTAGATGTGGAAAGGCCCCTATCAAGGAAATAAATTAAAATTCTTCAGTATTGATAAAGCATGGAAATTGTATTGCAAACAACAAATGAATTAATTTTGTTTCCTTCATAGTTTAATATGTTAACATTTCTTTCAATATGATTAAATATGATAAATAATTTGGATGGATCCTTCTGATTACTTGATAATTCTTCAGTTCCCAGGGTGATATTTGGAGAGGTTTTTCCCATCCAGGTTGCTCTTGACATTTACTGATAGAAACAACTCTAAGGGCCAGTCCCTCAATTACTGTAATTTACATAACTCCACTGAAGTCAATGGGGCTATTCAAAGTGTATCAAGCTAGACATGTATCTAAGTCTTTGCAGGATCAGGACCTTCATGAATAGACTTTTTCCTCTTCCAATGTACTGTAATTGAGAAAACATGCAGTTATTTTACCAAGAATTTAAATCTCCGAAGTGCAGTAAATGGAGCTTTATTGTAATTTTCAGTGTGGGATACAGTGCTGAAACAAATTTGAAGTATGTAAATGAATTCAAATTGCAATTCAGAAACTTGGTCTTTTTGATCCAATTTCACCCAGTGAAATTTCTTATTTTGCCTTTTGAATTTAGAACCATATTTGGTGAAAGTTTTTACTCAACAACGGTCCTATTTTCAGTTGTTGAAATGACTGAGGTGAAAATCAGTTATCGTTGAAAACACACAAAGCATTAAAGTTTGCATGTTTTCACTGCTAAATGCTCGTGATCATATTGCAGAATAAGAACTTTTTAGGTCATGAAATGTCCTAGAACCAAGTCAAGAGAATGCTTGTGTAAAACTTCATCCTCTTTGCCCAGTTCTAGAATGGACCTACTGCCAGTCCTAGTTCTAGGTATTATATTCCTTACTCTGCTCTTCCCTTTGTACTCTAAACAGAAAGCCAAGAGTCTCTTCTTCTATTGGCTGCTATTAAGATGATTATGGTCTGAACACGGAGTCAAAATGGTACATATATGCATATTTTTGTGTGTTGGATTTTTCTAACCATCTGAGAGCAGTTCCCAAATTCACAGGCAAATTGGGGGACGGTTTCCAAACAAATCTGCCCTTAGTGAGGAATAAGTACAGTGTTAAGAGTAACACAATTGAAATTTAGGGCAACTCCACTTCACCCACCACTATTGTTAAATTGCAATGTTATCAGTGATTTAGGGTAAGCAAACACACTGCCAGTTGACTTGCACGGGAGTTGGGCCATGGAAAGGATGTGGTGTTTCATGAACCCTGGGTTACAGGACTCCTGGCACATAAGGAAGGAAAGATTAATGAAGAGGATTTCCTTTGCAGAGATCAGGTATGAGAAAAGTTCAAGAGCAAGCGGTCTTATGGTGGCCTGTGTGTACAGAGAAAAGATAAGGAGATGACAGATTACACATCTCCAAACATATCCTGCCCTCTGTTATGGGTGCTGTGTGTGTACCATTATGGAGGGCAGCATTTGCTACTTTCACACTGGGCAGAACTAGCCTCTGCAGTAAATTCTGTTTCTCTTGTGAGAAAAAGGTAATAAAAAAATCCCCTTTATTGTAGTGTGCTCTCTTCAGCAGATTCCATACAGACCTCTCCATATGCAGTTTTCATAATGATTATTACACATTTATATTGCAACAGCCCCTATAAATCAACCAGCATGGTGCCCCATACCACTAGGTGCTGTACAAATACAGAGAAGTCAGAATAACATTTGGTATACTATTGACACCACACTAGCACAGCATCACCCTTTAGTGATTGGGCCAAGTAGTCTACCAGAGCTGCTAACTAGAGGAGCTAGTCCTTTAGTTTCAGTGGAAGATGCTCAGCTTTTGGCACTCAGGGTATTGGGTTCAAAACCTACTGAAGATCCAGATGAGGGGTTGTTATATTACGGATCAATACAATATGTAAAAATTTCCTGCGTATAGTGCTTAATGAAAATACATGATGAAAAACACATCCCCAAGGTGCCACATGTGAAAATGATTTCATTCAAATATCCTTCCAACATTGCAAAATGCTATTTTAAAACAATGGTGTTCATAAGTGTGAAGAAAGTTCTTTTCTTTTTTCCTGAACAAAAATATCTTACATTTACATTCAATTTTAAATGCAGGCTCTTCATTAATAAGGATGGGAAACCCAGAGAGAAAATCTACTTCACCTTTTACCCAAACATTGAGGGCAAGTTTAAAATGTACTGCCTCTTCCTTTGCACCATCTCCAATACCTGACTACTCCTTTCTGTTTACACTGCCAGAACTCTTGTCTATGCCCTGATCATTTCTCTCCTCAACTACTGCTATCCCTTCCTCTCTGGCGCCAGTGCTGACAATCCCACGCTCTTCAAATCAATTCAAAATGCTGTTGCAAAGATCATTGTCTTGATTTGATGCTCTAAGTCACTCCCTCACCCAAAAGTTCATCCATTGGCAATGGCTCCTCCTTTCCACTATGTCAAACACAAACTCTTTCTCTTACTTACAAAATTCTTCATGTGTTAGCCCCACCCTACCTAACCAACTTATCACAAAATCAGCTCTCACCCTAACTTTGCCAGTGAGGACAGCCTGGATCTTCCACTTCTCTGATGAAAACTTTCCCACCTTTTCCCCCATGCTGCTCCTTTTGAGTGGGAAAAGCTCCCATTCCAGATTTGCAAAGTCATCACCTTAGCCTCCTTGTTACTCACCTCTGCCATAATACATATGATAAACTACAACCTGACAGTGACTTGGCATGTGAATGTTCCATCCTATTTTTTAGCCACACCTGCTGTGAAGCCAACAAAAGGATTATGAAATTCTACAGCTGTGGAGAGTGGGATTCAGAAAGTTCATGTGGGGGGAGTAGGTACTATATAGGAGACTAGCTGTAAAACCTGGGATTAGAAAAGGGGAAAGAAAGGACCCCGTAGGGTTCATATTAGTGGCAGATGGATCCTAAAAGATTAGTTTGGGGAATCATACTAAGTCTGGGGAATCAGACAACTGAACAATTTTGATCTAGAAGCTGGGCTAGAAAAGAAGCAGAGTGGATTTTTCACTAATAGCCTCTTCTGCCAGCCAGATAAAAGATAAAATTTACATGATCTGACTTAGTAAAAAAAGACAAAGATAGATACAGAGCCTGTCTCTGCACAGCTTGGCACCTAGCACCATCATTTACATTTGTGCAAAGTGGGTGTGAAATGCCCTACTTTGCACAGATATAAAATGATCAGACATGTGAAAATCAGTGAAGAATCAAACCCAAAGTCTTGGTGGGGGAGGCTTGTGTTCCCAGGCTGGCAATCTGTCATTCCTTGGTTCCTGCTTTGCTGCTGGGCCACTGCAATACCTCAGAGCCTCACTGCTATTAATAAATAAAGGCTTTCTTTGCTTTTTATAATTAAAATGCTCTGGGTTTATATTTCAGCACTAAGCATGAGGGAGAAAGGGAAGGTCACTAGATGATAGAGAGGATCTCACAGCACAACGAGCACCCGATGGGTGACAGACACCGAGTAATTTAAAAACTATAGGATAGAGGTCTGCCTTATTTACTTTCAACCCTTTGCTGCCAGAGTTCTTTTCAGAGTTTTCTTCTGAGCTTCTGCCTCCTTTGACTCTGTTGTAATAACCCATATCACATCAGATGCAACCCATGTTGCATCTGAGGAAGTGGGTATTCACCCACGAAAGCTCATGCTCCAAAACGTCTGTTAGTCTATAAGGTGCCACAGGATTCTTTGCTGCTTTTACAGATCCAGACTAACACGGCTACCCTCTGATACTTGAACCCATATCACATTATTGCTATCATCAAACTCACTCAATGAGTCAGCCCACATGGGTGTGAGAACTTCATCTTCTGCCTTATCTTACTCCCCCTCCCATCTGCAGACACACACACACACACACACACAAAATGGGTCATCCCTTTTCCCCTACCTTATTATTTTTTAGCCATTTTTTATTTTCTGAAGGAGGAGGGATTGTGCTTCTATACCCAGATCCTCCCACTGTTAACAGCACCTGCCCTGTGCTAACCCACTACTTGGAGCTGTGGTGCATGTCCCCCCCTCTTCTTCAGTCCCCCTCTTCTCTTTTTCTCTCTCAGTTTGAGACTTTTTCTCTCCTTTTTTTGTACTTTCCATCTCTCAGTCACTCAACCACGTTTTCTGTCTCACCAGCAAAAAAAGGAAGAAATGGTTTCCATGGCAAATTTGCAGGGTTTAAACTTAACACAAATAGAATAACTCAGACTTTCACCTAGTTTTAGTGTATGCTAGATAGTGAGCCAAATTCTTGGCCATCATTTCGCACTAGCAGAGAATTTTATTTTCAGCTGGCGACCGTGAGGTTGCCTACGACTGCCTTTTGGAAAAGATGTATAGAATTTAATTTAAACCAATAGAGTTTTACAAAATTTACTCTAATAACCTACAGAATGTATTAAAAAATAACAACCTTTCTATAGGTTAGTTGGGCTTGTTTGTATGTTTGTTTTTGAGACAGCCTATAGAATTGCATGGCAGTGATATCATTTGCTATTCAATTCTACAAGATCATGCAAAACAAAAAAAACCCTAGAGGAAGTGATCATTTTCCATTTTACCTCACAGGACTTTTTTCTATAGGGGCTGCAAATATCACACTATCGTGGTCGTGAACTCCGAGACACATGCAGGTACAAGCGTAGCAAACTAGATTTCAGCTCCAGCTTTCAGGCCTGTCTCTGCTGTAACACACAGTATTGCTTGAAGAAGCAGACTGTAACATAGCTTTTCACTCAAAACAACTGCTTTTCCTGAACTTAGCAAATTTGACTGAGAAGGAAAGAAATGTTTTTGTCTGGTACCCAGTTTTCATATGTTCCAGTTTCATAAATGCAGGAATAAATTCATTTAAAATGAAGAGCACAACAGGTCAGAAGATGATTGAATAAATGGATTTTTGTCTTTTACTCTCACGGTTTCAAGTATTTTTGATGAATAATCCCTGTCCCACCCCTCTACTCCACCTTCTGTGATTCATTCAATTTTAGGGTGGATGACAGGATGGTAAATGTGTGTGTGTCAATATCAGTTTATTTGTAGATAACACACGATACAAATACTGTATATATAAACCAGCTGTGTGGTACGGCAATTCAACACTGGGGTAGAAATTAATGGCATTGGATCAAAATATGGCTTATTAATATCCTTTCTTGTACTGTAGATACCTCTTGTTTGATCATATGAGTGTGCCTGCTGACTGCTACCTCATGTGATGGCCAGAAATGATTTCCTTGTGACATTGTGCATGCTTGGCAATAAGTTTGCTAGTGTGCATGCATACACACACACACCACTGAAATATCAATACAGTGGGTTGGGGTGTTTTTTTTTTACGTGCTCACAGTCTAACATTTGAAAGAAACATTATGTTACACTGACATTGCATAAGTTTTCTTGTTTTTCTGAACTTCCTTTTTTCCTTTATAATTTCCAAAGCACTGAACATTTCAATTAGAGATGAACATAAGCTGCAAAATTCAAATCTGGCTTTTGAACCACCTCCCTTTCTGCTCAAGTTCAAAGGGATTTAGTTAGAGTTTTTGTTCACCATAATACTCAGAAAAGGGCCATTCAAATTAACCCCCAGATCTGAGTCTGAACGCTGAGACTATTTATTATTTGTAGCGTGGCAGCACTGAGAGGTTCCAATCAAGGTCTGGATGCTTTACAGACCTGGTTTGTTTTATTATATACGTTTGGACAGTGCCTAGCATAAAGGAGCCTTTATGCACTATCCAAATACAATTGGTAAATAATAATGACAGTCCCTGCCTCAAAGAGTTGACAATCCAATTATGTAATTTTTAAAAAATCAGTAAGTTAGTACTGGATGAACCAGGTATAATCAGCTTTTACGGGGAAAAAAACACACATTATATATCTTATTGGTCTATCATGATATTAGACATATAGTGTGACATATTTTTTAAAGCTTAGAAATAGATGCATCTTTAAGTAGCAGAAAAAGAACCACAATAGAAAGTGGGAAGTTAGTGTTCCAGGGTAAAATTTTCAAAAGCATGCAAATGACTTGGACGACTAAGTCCCATTGACTTTCAATTGCCTAGACTTCTAAGCCTCTTCTGACAATTTTATTCTGAATCTAGAACATTAGATTTAGCTCTATAATAACCAGCAACAGTGAAAGGGCTCAGGATAAGCAGGATATGAGTTTCCAACCTGTTATCATTCAGATACAGTAGAATCAGAACCAGTTCTGTAAAGCAGCTCTGAACACACCCTCACCTGTTAGTTTTGTCTCTTCACTTTTTACCAGCCACCAGCTTTCAATGGAAGATGAAATGATTTAGTCTGGGTAGAACAATTTTGTTCCTGCTGATATTTTTCCCTCTGTCTCTCACCCCTCTAATCCTTTTCTTAGATTTATTACTTGTAAATTACTGACTCAGAAATGAAGGAAGGTTTTCCTGTAGAATAGTGCCAGTTATTGCTCACATAATGATCCTTCCATACACAGTGTATTTATGTGTTATACAACAAATCAACAAATAATCGTATTCAGAACTTAACAAAAAAGAAAAAAGAAACCAAATCTGCCCTAGTTTTGAGCAGACACAAACTTCAGGGTTAGTGTTATAGTCCTGCCTTGCAGGGCTCAGTTGAATTTCATTTATTACAGTGCTTGGCAGTTCTGGAAGCTTTCCTTTAATTGATGATAATTACATGTCAGCCCCTAATGAGTCAGTTGAGCTTTTATTTTTCCCCTGCATTCCAATGAATTCATATGGGTGTGGAAGGAAGGGAAGGCTTGTTAAATATAGAATCCTGGCATTGAGATACTAATGTGATTGTAAAGCACTACTATTTCTTAAGAATTTGGGCTGGGCTATGCGGTGTCCTAGTTACAATTTCATTTTCTTCCTTTCCGATTTTTTTTTTAAAACCAAATCACATTGCCATAACCACCAGAATTAGACAGGGTGATACAGACACATACTCCTGTGCTTTACTAGCTGCCCTAAATAGTGACTTTTTAAAAAGTAAATTCCATATGTTGTCTTTGCTTTTTCTAGCAATGGAAACCATTCCAGATTTTTTACAACTTCACACGTTAAAGGTCTGATCACATAACAGTCCCAAGAAAGATAGAAGTTAAATTGGAAAATGGAAAACTTTTCATTGTTTAATTACTGTATTTCCACTTGGGTTTGACTGCTGAAATTTTCACAGCGTGTTGGTGCAGTGCAGTGTAGCTCCTTACTTCGCTCTGCTATAAAGTAAACTAGCAATTATTTATTTAAAAAACAGCCACCAAATCCTGAAAAATCAATCTGTGCAGGGCTAGCCTTACAGGTGGGCAACAGGGGTGACCACCCAGGGCCTCATGGTCAGAGGTGGATAGGGATTTATGGGGCCCTGGGCCAGAGCAAGTGGGGGTCCCTCCCCACCCCTTCTGCCTGCAGTCCTCCCCGGCAGGAGCGCTGGGTGGTCGGAGTGGGTCGGGGCATGGGGGGGATTTTTCAGCCCCCTCCTCCCCAAATTGGCCAGGGTCCTGAGCACAGGCCCCATTGGTCCAGTGGCTAATCCACCACTGGCCATGGTCAGGGGGGTGCTGTCAGTGCTTAATTTGTGCTGGCACCTCTGGGCTCTTGGCCAGCAGACACCACTCTCCAGATGCCCGGTTCTGAAGGCAGCACTGCTGCCAGCAGCAGTGCAGAAGTAAGGGTGGCAATACACCATAACATGCCACCTTACTTCAGAGCTGCTGCCAAAGGCCGCGCTGCCTTCAAAGCTGGGTGCCCAGCCAACAGCCGCCACTCTTTGGCTGCCATAGTCAAGAGGCAAGGAGCAGGGTGGGCCTGAGATGCGAGGCCACAGAAGGGAGCTTGGGGCAATGTGGGGGGGACGGGCTAAGCAGTGAGGCCCTGGGGATCAGGGTTGATGGGAGACTGGATGGAGTCAGCAGGGGCCAAAATACAAGTGTGCCCAGGGTGCCATTTTCCCTAAGGCTGGCCCTATCTCTGTGGAATATTGTTGTCTCTCATCCCTAACAGAAGTACAAGTATATGGTATGCGGGCTACGTGCTTTATGTATGCAGTTCATCTACAAACACTGCATGCTGCCTGTATTCCTTCAGTGATGGAGTGATTTCCATTTGAACCATGCCTGTGCAGACCTACCCCACCTATCTTAAAATAGTCTCTATAATACTTACAGGGCCTGACCCAAAGGACATTGCAGTCAGTAGCAGACAACTGGATCATCTAGCATTTTCATCTGTCAATGACGGCTCTTTACACAGGAGGGTAAATATCACTGTCCCCATTTTACAGATGGAAAAAAACAATGTAATGAAGTGACTAAGCTAAGGTCACCCAGCAGGCCAGTGGCAGAGTTGAGAATAGAACCAAGGTCTCTGGATTTCCCGTCCAATGCCTTACTTATTGTGCCACACTGTCCCCCAAATTTCATAAGATGCCATTGCCATCTGTTAGGGAGCAGAGTTAAACTGCAAAGCAAAATCAATAGAAAAAGATTCCTAAAGCATAATACATTCCAACTTTGAAGTAGCTAGATAATGGTAATATCTGTGTGATATATGATGAGATTGTCAGACTGATAGGAAACCAAATACATTTAATCTGGAAAATATACCAAGACATATATCTAACCAAGACCTAATACCTAACCAAGTCACCTAATCCTCAAAAGAAGACCCTGACCAGATATGAAGCATGGATTACCAACAAACACAGCTACATGCCAAGGAATATTCCTAATTTATTGGGCTCAAACAACATGTTTTAGGTAGGTTGTCAGTACATAATTAAAGTTTGCCTAAGGACTGACAGGTGGTATTCTAACTGCACAGCTTTTAAAAGAGGGTCTTTGGTACCACTTCAAAGAGGATTGTGGTAAGGAACTGAATTCTAATTAAAAGGATTAAGACCAATGAAAAGTGAGTGCAAAATGGATGTAAAACATACAAGATCAGAATAGCAACATTTAACACTACTTTGCACTAGTCTCCATGATTACACAAGGTGCAGGACAATGAGTCTAGTGCTGCTAAAGCTAAGGCCATTTCTACATTACAAAATTAAGTCAACCTAAGTTACGTTGACATACAGCTGCCACAGTAATTACATTGCTTGTACATGTCTACACTTTGATTCTTGTGTCAGCCGTGTACATCCTCACCACGAGCACTTGTATCGATTGTACTGTCAGCGTGGGGCATTGTGGGATGGCTCCTGAAAGCTAATAACAGTCAACATAAGCAAGGCAATGTCTACACTGACACTGCATTGACGTAACTACATTAATCTTGATTCTATGCTGCTCATGGTGGTGGAGTTATTAAGTTGGCATAGCGGGGCAACTACTTTGGTGGGAGTAAAATTTAAGTGTAGATATTTCCATAGTTAGGTCGACATAAGCTGCCACTAACTCTATAGTATAGACCTGACGTAAAATAGCTACAGGCAGTGGGCTCCAGGATGAGCTGCATATAGCAAAACAGAAACCACCTGTGTATAGGTGAAGGTTTGTACATAAACTAAATGGGAAACAGCTATCACCTGACAGCTGTAAATAGGCTAATCACATGTAAGCCTACAAGGCTGTATGGACAAAGTAAAGCTACTTTTCTCTCTCGCAAAACCCAATGGAAAGGCAATGGTTTCGTATCATAAAAGGCTACTTCCCCACTGCCCCAGAAAAAGGAAGTTAAGGAGAAGCATTCATAGACTAAGGTCAGAAGGAACATCATGATCATCTAGTTTGCCCTCCAGCTCATCGCAGGCCACAGAAACTCACTCACCCACTCCTGTAATAGATCCCTGACCTCTGGCTGAGTTACTGAACTCCTCAAATCATGATTTAAAAGACTTCAGGTTACAGAGAACCCATCATTTACACCAGCAAAAGACCCATGCCACATGCTGCAGAAGAAGGTGAAAAATCCCCACGGTTTTGCCAATCTCACCCGGGGGAAAATTGCTTCCTGACCCCAAATATGGCCGTCAGTTAGACCCTGAGCATGTGAGCAAGACCTACCAGCCAGATGCCACATAGGAAAAGACATTATTCTCTGACTGTTGATTATTTGTATTACCACACCACCTAGGAGCCCTAGTTGTGGACCAGGACCCCATTGCGCTAGGTGTTCTACACAAACAAAAAGATAATCTCTACTCCCTCATTCAGAGCTCAGCTGTCTGGAACTCTGGTGCCATCATGGAGAGATTTAGGTTCAAAGCAACAATTTTATATTTTCTTCTGTAGTTTGTAGCCATGTCATTAATATTAAAGTTCAAAGAAACTGAAACTTGGATGTTTCGTCTTTTTCAACAAACACTTTCTTCCACATCAAGTCAGCACAGTTACAGAATTTCAAATTACAGGTGACAACGGTAAAGACTTAATACACTGAACCAGTGGTCAAGTTCCTCTTCCCGCCATATAGAACCTGAGCATCTTGTATTGTCCTATCTAGATGCATAGCTAGGAACAACTTGTAGAAGGAGATATAATTTGAGAAATCGAGTCATTTTGATCACGTTTACCCTGGCCTTCCTTAGGTAAAGCATAATATACTGCATCTGAATAATAGATTAAACATTGGTCACAATAGGTTTGTTCAGAATAGATAGAAAATATATTTAACAACTTTAAACTCAGCTGTTTTTTGAGGTGTCCTTGAGCAACCATTTTCTGGAGCTAAAGGCCTTTGGTCCATTCAAAAGCTGCACAAACCGCAGAGTATCTTAATTGATCCCACCAAATTAGAAACAGAGACATGAAACCCAGTACATGAAAAGTAATATGTTCTGCATAACATAGCAGTGTGTTCTTAGTGCCCTCACTTCAGCAGCTTAATCTCTGTGAGCAGTTTAAGATGACAGCTTTGTACAGTACTCTGTGCCCAGAGGAAAGCAGGCTAACACAAAACCATTCTGTCTAAGGCTTTCACTGTATCTTGTGGAAATAGGGAAGGTACTTCTCTCTTGTCTTCATCTGCTATTTTGTAGCATCTTGACATTTTAGCCTTTTATTAACTAGTCTACACGCACAAGGCTTTTCAATACTGTTTCCGATCAATCAGCTATGACGTTAGATAGAAGTCATAGTGATACTGAGGGACATGCATCTGTAGACCACAGATGGCTCTTTATAGTCTAGAATATATGGTGTAAAGTCTCCTAAAGCCCTCGCATCTCTCTTTCTCTCACACACACACACAGGTTGCAATGTCAAGCACTCAAAAATTAGGTTTCAGAGTAGCAGCCGTGTTAGTCTGTATCCGCAAGAAGAACAGAAGTACTTGTGGCACCTCATAGACTAGCTGTAGCCCACAAAAGCTTATGCTCAAATAAATTTGTTAGTCTGTAAGGTGCCACAAGTACTCCTGTTCTTTTTTCAAAAGTTAGGAAAGGCACGAGTTAAGATTACCTCTGCAACCTTAATTCAACCTTCTTGTGTTTGCATTATGGCAGTCTTTAATTACATGATCAAATACTACTTTTTCCACAGGACCCTGTCTCATGACTTAATTCTGACATTTCCTAAATTACTTGATTTTCCAATCTTAATAATGTTCTTTTAAGATAGCTTTTTGGTGTGATTTTTCTAGTTTTTTTTTTTTTTTTTTTAAAACAAGCAAATTCGATCACCGGGCATCTTATTGACATCCACATGGGTCATCAGCAGGCCTGGAACTTTTAGATCCACCACACAGATCTCTGCCACTCAAGCTAATAGAGAAACGGATACAGTAGGAAGTTGTCATCCTCTGCATGGGTCAGCACTACAGGGGGACAACACACACACTTTATCAGGGGATTTTACAGATATTTGCTGACAAGCGGGCCAGCTCCATGCACCAGTGCAGCAAGCCTCTCAGAGGGAAGGACCTGTCACCGAAGTATGAAGCGGTGGCAGTAGAGCTGCCACCGATCGCCTTTTTTTTTTTTTTTTTTTTTTTTATGCTTGGGGCAGCAAAAACGCTGAACCCAGCTCTGCTGACGAGAGGAATGATGACACTCAGGAATCCTGAATTCCATTCCAGGCTCTGATGGGAAGTGTGCTCTAGCGGGTATTGAATCTTCTGCCCACTTTTCCCATGCTCGATTCTTTCTGCCTCAACCTGTCCCAATCCTATGTCTTCTCCACCTTGACTCCTTGTCCCAGTCCCAGTCTCCTTGCCAAACCAGTGCTAGTCTCCCCCTACAAACTCGTTATCTGAGTCCCAATCTCCCTGCTCCACACACCCTTTCCAGTCTCCTGGCCTCACCAGTCCCAGTTCCCCATCTCACTTCTTCCCTTCCCGCACCTAGTTTCCAGTTTCCATCCCTATGCTCCTCATACAACCTCAGTCTTCCCCTTCCCCCCCAGCTCCTTTGCCCAGGCAGTCCCAATTCTCCTCCACAAGCCCCAGCTCCTTGTCATATTTATCTTCCCACCCCCCTCACTGTTCCCCTCACTAGTTCCTAGTTCTAGTCTCCCCCCATTTCTCCCAGGTCATCCTCTAATCTCAGTGTCCATCCCTCCCCAGCCAACTAGCTCCCAGGTACCCCCCATTTTCAGACTCCACCCTCCCTCAGCTCCCAGTCTCAGTGTCTTTGTTTAAATTATCCCAGCCTGGCCTCTGCCCCCTGGCTCCCAGTGTCTCCTGCTCCAACTCCTAGTCACAGTTTCCCTCCCAGCTCCATTTCCTGTCTCAGACAGTTTCAATCTACTCCTTTCCCCTTCCCCAGTCCAACTTTTGTCCCCTCTGTATTCGAATCAGACCACATTTTCCATGCTGCCTGGGTACCAGCTCAGGCTCACAAAGAACAGAGGTGATACAGGCTCCCTGCTTTCAGTTCCAGTGCCCAGCCCTCACCCCAGTTTGGAGCAGCCTTTACTGGTAAAGTCCTTCTTAGCGCTTATAGCTCTGGGGTAGTGCAAGCTCAGTAGCTCTGATGATGGCACATGCAGAGTCTGGACATCACTAGGACTGAGAACAACTCAAACATGCTCTGTGAGGATGGAATCATCTGGGATTTTAGCTGCTAAAATTGAAGACGCCTCTATTGAGCATGTGCAAACTGTGATTTTTCCAAGGTTATCACTTGGGCAAATTTGTGTAGCTTTTCATAGGAATGGCAACACACATATCCCTGGTACAAATGCCATCCCACCATCAAATATCAAGTGCCTACTGCAAAACATGTGATCATAAGAGAATTTGAAAGATAAGGTCTCTAGACATTTTTAACATAAGCAAAATACTGTAATATTCTCTAGCCTCGTACTCAGAAATGGTTGAAGCATTTTGGCTGAAATTTTTCAGAATAATTCAGCTGAAAGAGACACCTGGCATAGGAAATTTCAGCCCAAACATTTAAAGTTTAGCAAAGTTACAAGCAGCTGACAGGTGCTGTAATTGGAGAGGTATCAGACGACTTTAACAACAGGCAGTGCTACCAGTTCTGCCTATGATACCTTTCTTAACTCTTCTAGGAAGTAGCTCGTATTCTGCAAAAATTCATTTTCACCCAAAACCCTATCCTGATCAGCCAGGAAGGAGAATTCTGCTCTGTACAAATCCCTATAAACTACTGAAGTTGTTTCTTTTTGTACCTGTGAAAAACCCCTAGTTTCTGTAATAGATGTATGATATCTTTAGAAGAACCAATGTCTTTGTTAGTAGTTTCCTTGGTCTAATGACATAGTAAAAAATGCATTGCCTTGCTTTTAGGAAAGGAAGCCACTCCTTCTAAAAGAGTAGGCACTAATCAAACTCAAACATCAGCTCTCTGGAGAAGGCACCCAGCTGTGATCCCAAGAGTTTGATTTTGTTGTCAGTCCATTCTGAGCATTCATTTGTATTGTTTTCTCTAGATGCAGGCCCTTAAGGCCAGTGATCACTTAGAGCCCAATCCAAATCATGCTGAAATCACTGGGAGCTGGATCAAATCATTAGCTTTCCAACACATGGAAAATACTGTTAACGGGCTTGGGGCGGAACTGGATGCTTTTAGCTGCAGAAAAAATATTTTTGTGCAGTGGAGGATATATCTGATCTTCCGAGAACTGAGTGCCATTTAACCACAGTCAGTGAACAATACAGACCAGCCTCAGTTAATACTCTTCAGTTAAATACAGTTTACTGCTACCCACTAAATCTTTGCAGTTCTTTCCCTAGTGTTTTATCCCCCATCTGAATAAACCAAGAAGCCTCTAATAGGGTGGAGAGTAGCAAATCTCCTCAGCCTCTACCCTGACTTAATACGGACTACAAGACATATATTCACCAAACACTTTTACAAACTATTGCATTTCTATTTGTTAACAAGGCAGGTAGAAACAGTTCTGATCATGTCCAGCATGCATCAAAACAAACTTACATCACATAATTGCTAAGAAAAAATAGTCTACTTGTCATGGTATAATTCCCCACTCTGAACCTTAGCGTCCAAAAGATGGGGTACCAGCATGAATTCCTCTAAGCTCAATTACCAGCTTAGTACTTGTAGCGCTGTCACCAACCAGGAATTCCAGTGCCTGGTACACTCTGGTCCCCCCAAAACCTTGCCCGGGGAACCCCAAGACCCAGACCCTCTGGATCTTAACACAAGGAAAGTAAACCCTTTCCCTCACAGTTGCCTCTCCCAGGCTTCCCCTCCCTGGGTTACCCTGGAAGATTACTGTGTGATTCAAACTCCTTGAATCTTAAAACAGAGAGGAAAATTCACCTTCCCCCGTCCTTCTCTCTCCCCCTCCCAGACTCTCCCTGAGAGAGAAAGTAATCCTAACACAGAGAGAAAATTAACCTCTCTCTCCTCCTTCCCTCCTTTCTCCCCACCAATTCCCTGGTGGATCCAGACCCAGTCCCCTGGGGTCTCACCAGAATTAAAAAACAATCAGATTCTTAAACAAGAAAAGCTTTTAATTAAAGAAAGAAAAAACAGTAACAATTATCTTTGTAAATTTAAGATGGAATATGTTACAGGGTCTTTCAGCTATAGACACTGGGAATACCCTCCCAGCCTAAGTATACAAGTACAAATCAAAATCCTTTCAGCAAAATACAAATTTGAACTCCTTTCAGCCAAATACACATTTGCAAATAAAGAAAACAAACATAAGCCTAACTTGCCTTATCACCTAGTACTTACTATTCTGAACTTATAAGAGCCTGTATCGGGGAGATTGGAGAGAAACCTGGTTGCACGTCTGATCCCTCTGAGAACCCAGAGAGAACAACCACCAAACACTAACAGCACACACAAACTTCCCTCTCTCAAGATTTGAAAGTATCCTGTCCCCTGACTGGTCCTCTGGTCAGGTGATAGCCAGGCTCACTGATCTTATTAACCCTTTACAGGGAAAAGAGATATGAAGTACTTCTGTTCTATTAACTCTTACTTATCTGTTTATGACACTGCTTTATTTCACTCAAGATAAATGGGCAAAAATTCCCATGATTTGGGTCACAATTCCCAGAGTATATATTCAAGTGACATAATCATCATGTTCTCTGCTTCTATAGTTAATTAATCTAGTGTTCCATTGAGCTCTCCATCCATTAGCAATGCCTAAGGTATCCCGCATGGTTCAACAGGTTTATTTTATGGGCCTGATTCTGAGAGGTGCTGCAAATCCCATTAGTGTCAACAGTTGTGGTGGATGCTCCGTGCTTCTTGGGATCAGGCCCCAAATGAGTAAAACTCCTTAAGTCCTGCTCTTTTTCTACTTTTTTTCATAACCATAAGTAATGCATCTCTGAACCTGATTCCTCATTGCTTTAGTTCCCTCTACTTGATTATTCCTGCTGTATTTTAAAGTACTCTCCCAGTTTCCCTTCTGTATGTGACCACCCACTTCTCCACCTACAGTCTCGATAATGTGATTTTATCTTCTGTAGTTTCTAATGGTAAAATTATGCTAATTTAATCAGAGCTTAAAGTAAAAATCAGTATGACTATTATTCTGCCTATATACTGTACCAGTGCAGGTAGTTATTCACTTCAGAAGTGAATATGGCTAATAACATAAGAAAATTACACCTGCATACTGTTAGCCAGTTTCATATTCAATTAGTGAGAACAATATATTTCCATGTCTTATTACTGAAAAAAAATTAACTCCTTTACTTCAAGGCGTGCTTGCTTGCAAACTTTCAACTTTCATTTATGCCTTTGAAAATCTCCCCCTAAGTGACTTTAGATTTGTGCTCTTAAGTCTCTTCAACACTTTGGACAATTCCACTCTAAAGTATTCCAGATTCTTTTGATACACCATGGACAAACACTCACTATGTCACAGGGTGCGCATTATACTCTATTAGTGACATTCTGTATCATTAGGCCTATGGCTGATGTTTCAATGCTTCCACTACCCTAATAGAAAACCATCATTACTTGTTATAATAGCCTGGGTATTATATTCTAATATTCCATATTTCTTGGTTGCTGGCCTCATTTTGCCAATGTGTCACTAACAAACTTTTAAAACTGTCTCTCAGACATATAGTAGGAATTAAAATAGAGCTTCTGAAACATTAAATGTGGCAATGACAGTGCTCTGCAAATTCACAGTGGCCATGGTATAGTCTCAAATAAGGCCAGCACGCTACCTCATTTACTATAAATAATACACACTAACACACAGGCATGGGCTAGATTTCATGGGATTTCTTCAATCGCTGCAAAATTCGCTGTGACATATGTTGAAGACAATTAATCATAACACATTTTTAATATATCATATAAAGGAGAAGCTGACTGAGAGGAACACTTCTGTTTTAGGTTCTCTCCCAGTTAATCCCATGGCAGGATACTTCAAAGGAAGTAGAGTCATGAAAAGTGGGCTAATTTCAGCCCTGGCATAAGTGGACATCAGTTCATTACAGCTAATGAAGTTTTATCCATTTACATTAGGACTGAATTTGGCACAAGGAATTTAATTGTGGTTATAAATAGATGGACAAAATGACATAAAAGTTCACCTATGGCTCCCTTTTCTCTGATACAAGGGCACAAAAGAAGCTTTTAATCACCTGGCTCGATTCTGACAAAACCACAGTAATAATGAAAGAACAGTGTGTCGGAAGAGATGTGATTTTATTTATTTGCCATCTTACAGCTCTCTGAAGCTTAGTTCTTTGAAAGCATTTCAGAGCCTTGGTGAAACTGTTGCTCAAAATCCAGCTTTGGTTTTGATTCTGACCTAGCCTTGGATGACTTCTTGTTGAGCATAACAGATGTCCTTTGCATTGTTGAAAAAGAACTGACTATTTGAAGTTGGACTCTAAGTCAAGAGTGCAGCTTCTTTTGGAAAAATGAGATAACATAAGAAATTTAAATCTGAAATATGAATTCTTTGCACTAGGAGCTGTAATTATATCTTTAGAAATTATTTTTGAAATAGCTCTTCAGGGCTTTGATTCTGAAACTGATTCTACATAAGTGGACCCAAATGCACCGAGTAGCAGGTAGAGCTGAATGAAATTTTTTTGAACAAATCTTTCTTCCATTGAAAAAATACAGATTTGGTGACGCTAAAACATTCACATTTGGGGAATTCAGATTGACATGCATAATTTGGCAAAAACAAACAAACAAAAAATATGTATCCCCCCAAAAGCCTAAATGTTTTGACTTTTCGGTTCAAAATGACATTGTTTTGAAAATTCCTTCAAATTTAAAAAATTAAAAAACTTCTTAAAAACTCTAGAAATCTAAATGTTTTGACTTTTTTTTTTTAAGTTCTTGATTCACCAAAAATTTCAAAAAACGTAATTTTCCGTTCAATCTGAAATGATTTTTTGGACTTGCTAGCACACTGAAAATCCTATTATTCATCCAGCTCTGGTTGCGGGTTCAAGGCCTTCTTGTTCACACAGGGAAGAAGGGGTTATGAAATGCTATTAAATCAGAATAGCAGCATTTTACAGCCACTTTGAACTGATGTAATACCTATGCAAGGTATAGGGCAATGAAGAATCACATCTAACTACTATAGATGCTCCACTTTTTGTATTATTTAACTTTCATTCTTTATTTTCCTTTTTATTTTGTTTCCTGGCTTCTAACTCCATACTGTAGATTTATTTCTGTACTGTAAAATTGAATATCTGGATGCATTTCATATTTCATGATCAGCTACAGGCTACGTTCCAATGCTATAAATTTAATACTGTAATTCTAAGTAAATTAAACACGATAGAATTTTTTTAATGCAGTTCAGTACATTTAGTTCAGTATAAATCCTTGGAAATCATACCATTCCATGCAACCCTATCATCATGGCCCTGAAAATGCCAGCACAATATTTTATTACCCTTCATGTCAACAGAAAGAAATGTGGGCAAAATTTGCATTTTATCACTATTGCAGAACCAACAGTAGCCCTGCATAGAACTCCAGGAAAATATAATTTCTCAACTCAGGTATCTTTTTTCTTTTAAATGGCATAAAAGGTGGATCTCAGCCTGGGACATAGAATTCCTTTGAAACTTACATGGTTGTGAAGATGTAAACTTTTAAGTTAGAGGGAACAAAACAGCTGTAAGTGGCACTGGATGGCTCACTTAGTGTATGATAGATGAGACTGATAAAAACATAGAATGGCCTAAAACTGAGGAGCTATAGCTACTTTAAATAGTGATTTTTTAAATAGCAGCTCTTATTACATTGGATCATTTCATTAGTTACTGTGCAAGGCACCTCAGGGAAGAACAAGCAACAGGCCTGTGTTGCTCACCGGAGACATAGATGCGTACGCAATGTACCATATATTGAATAGCTGTGACACAAACATGTTCATGAAAGAAAATATTGTTCAGTATCTTCCTTCACTTAAACAGAATATTTATCATGTTCTGTCTGCATCTGCTTCTCCTCCTCCCCAAATTCTCCCAAAGTTCCATCTCTTCTCTCTGCCAGTTTGTTCCCAGCCACCTGCCACTTCAGTCTTCTCTTAGGACTCTGTCTTCTGCCGTTGCATACTCTGCTCCCCAGGCCCTGCCCAGTTTACACTCCCTCTCACTCTTCTACTATCCTCTAGCTCCCTTAGTCTCCTCTGTGTACCCTCTCTGATACCCCCTACTCCCTATCCATGCTTTTTGTCCCAGTCTCATTACTCGTTATTATTAATAATAATTTATATTAAGTTAACTCCTAGGAATCCTAGATATTGCTCAGACGAGTAAATAAGACTACAGTCCCTGCTCCAGAGGGCTCACATTCTAATGGGCAGACAATATGCAACAGGTGAACAAACCAAACATACCATCTGGGTTGAGGTTGGGAGAATAACATTGATAAACTAGTATCAGAGGGATAGCCATATTAGTCTGGATCAGTAAAAGCGGCAAAGAGTCCTGTGGCACCTTATAGACTAACAGACGTATGGGAGCTTGAGCTTTCGTGGGTGAATACCCACTTCGTCAGATGGCATCTGATGAAGTGGGTATTCACTCACGAAAGCTCACGCTCCCATACGTCTGTTAGTCTATAAGGTGCCACAGGATTCTTTGCTGCTTTTATTGATAAACCAAACAGTTCAGCAGAAAAATCAGAAGTCACATCACACTAGAAATAGCACCACTGGCTACGCTGTAACCTTCACAATGAGTTAACATACCCAACACTACATTAGCATTTGGGAACTTAGTCTTTCTAAATATCTTGAGTGAAAACCTGGTGCCACTGAAATCAGTGGCAAAGCTCCCATTGACCTCAATGGGGCTACAATTTCATCCCTAATTTAAGGGAATTACATACCTAGGACAAGTTCCTTCCTGTGCAGGGCACTGTTAGCAGCTGTAAATTGAGCCCTTTGGAAACCAGCACCTTGGTCACTTAGAACACCCAGGATACTAGGTGTGGTTAGAATAAAAGGAATTTAGATAGTTTGGGTTGGGAAAGGTAGAAAGAATCAAGCTAATGAAGTAATTAATTCCCCAGCTGGATTGCTCTGAGAGGAAAGGAAGCAGTATGAAAGGTTGAGCTGGGGGGCTTTACATGATAGCTGTTATATATCATGAGGTACCTGGACCATAAATGGTAACAAAGACATTTGGTGAAGGTGGTCTCTGTGCGCTGGTTAATTCACCCCAAGGTGAAACCGAGCCAGGGTTTCCAGGAGCTGAAAGGGGGCTTCCATTCACACTTCCCATGAATGATAATGAAGCTATGAAGTTCAAAAATAACTCTCTTTAACATCAACTCCGTTCCTCTCTTCTGACATGATCTGGCTATAGTTGGAGGTACCTGTGTGGGGGAAATAAGCCCTGTGCTGCTGCTTGTTATATTAACATAAGGAGCTGCTTCTTAGAAATCATTCTTGTTAATGACAGTGGCCTCCTAATTTAGAAAGCTTAATATAAGATATGTGTATAAATCAATTTTGTGTAGTCCTGGTTGTGAGAGAGAGGTTGACAGGGATGCCACTCAGTGAGAACACGTGGAAATATCACAGAATGGCATTTTAGCAATTCATTGCCTACTCAGGCACCTACCATCACAAATCTTAGCTAGGGAATGAAATCGTGGCTGTGGAGGTGCTGTTTTATGCCCTGCTTAAAGAACTGAAAGCAGAGAGGAGCAGAAGTAGAGCATCAGGACGGGCGTGGTGGCATCAATTAAGAGGAACATCACTCTGGTTAATATTGGGCATAAACGTAGCAAGGAACACCTGATGACCTGTCAGATCTAGGTTCCCTATCAAGTTCAGCCCTGTATTGATAGTAACACTCTATCGTAATGCTCTAACTTGGATTCACATTATTAGTGAGACAGTCAATCTGTTTCTGTTGAATTCTTGGTGCTCACCTTTGATTTTCTTTAAATTCCAGTAGTCGGGATCATCAAAAATGGGTAGCCTAGTCTGCTTCATATTTCAAAAATATTTAGTTTAAATCCTTTGGGGATCAGATTTTTAATCGGAACTAGTAGAGATGGGCTGGCAGCCCACATTGGAACAACCTTCAACTTTACAAAATATCAGGTTTGGACCCATTTTTAAAAATTATTCACAATTTTTCCTACAAAGTGTATAAAAGGCTCAGTACATTTAAAACCCTTCATCAAAAATATTCTGTTTAGGGCAAATCTCTGTCCCGGCACTAATTTCAATTATCTCAGCTGGGCACCAGGGATCTTGTCACACATACTGCTCCCCACCCTCCTCTCGTTTCCCATGAAACAGAACTACAGCACCTCTGCTGTCAAGAGACTCTTCATGCTTGCAGAGAGTGAAAGGATTGATCCCTTGATGAAAACATAGTTAAACAATTCTTGCTACTGAAGAAGGAAATGTATAATATGGAGTGATTGGTTTTTCTCTGAAATAATAACTGTGAAGGGTTGCATGCAAGCAGTTAGTGCCTGAAAAATTAATTAGCAAAGGCTACACACACAAAACAAATTCCATGGCATAAATGTAAATTATTAAATATTTCCATTGCAACTACAGAACTGAGTGGCCTCAAGTGACTGAACTGAGTCCTATGATTTTCCATTGGTATTGTCAACCTTAGGCAGGGGTTCTCAGACTGGGGTCATGACCTCTCAGGGGGTTGCAAGGTGGTTATGAGGGGGCCATGAGCTGTCAGCTTGGTGGGGCTGACATCCCAAGCCCTCATTAAATTAAATTATGCCCCCCCATTTTAACTGGGGGGGTCACAGTCAGATGCTTGCTGTGTGAAAGGGGTCACCAATACAAGAAGTTTGAAAACCACTGATCTTAGGCATTTGTCCAGCACCCAGCACCACAGTACCCAAGCACTTCTGAGGTAAATTAGATCTTCATGTGGAGGTCTCTATTGGACTTGCTTTCATTAAAACACACATTACATTTTTCCCCACTAACATGATAGAATATTAATTATTGCATTTTTCTAGAGTACAAAAATAAACTTGGTCAAAAGGAAGATAGAAGAGTATAGTAGAGTTGACAACCTTTCCAGTTTGGCCAGGAGTCTCCCAGTATCAAGCTTAATCTCCTGGAAGCTACTGAAGCCAATATGGGAGATTTTAAACCGCTAAAAGTCCGGTGGTGCAGCAGGGCTAAGGCAGGCTGCCAGCCTGCCTTGGCCCTGCACCACTCCCAAAAGTGGCTGGCACTTCCTTCTGCCCCCTGGGGGAAGCCAGGGGGTCTCCATGCATGTGCTGCCCCCACCCTGAGTGCTGATTCCATTGGCTGGGAACTGCAACCAATGGAAGCCACGGGGTCCCTGCTGCACGACTGACCAGGAGCTGCCCAAGATAAGCACTGCCTAGCCTCAGCCCGCAAACCTCACCCCTCCCGCATCCCAACCTCCTGCCACAGCCCCAAATCCCCCCCTGCACCCAAACTCCCTCCTGCACCCCAATCCCCTGCCTGGAGCCCTCTCCTGCTCCCAAACTCCCTCCCAGAGCCCACAGCCCTTCCTGCACCGCATGCCCCTGCCCAGAGCCCCCTCCCTCACCCAAACTCTCTCTCCAAGCCCACACCTCCTCCTGTACCCCCACCCCCTGCTCGGATCCCTCTCCTGCTCCCAAACTCCCCCCCAGCCCTGAGCCCTCTCCTGAACCCAAACTCCTTCCCAGAGCCCACATCCCCTCCTGCACCGCAACCTCTGTCCGGTGAAAGTGAGTGAGGGTGGGTTAGAGGAAATGAAGGAGAGAGAGGGGATGGAGTGAGTGGGGGCAGGGCCTTGGAAAAGGGGCAGGGCAGGAGGTGGGACAAGTGTGTTTGGGTTTGTGTGATTAGACAGCTAGCAATCCTACAGTGTAGTCACATTGTTCAGACATAAAAAGGTGTTCTAAAAAGAGGATTAGAATTAGAGCTAGCCAAAAACCAGGGCATTTTTCACAAAATTGTCCATTTTTTTCATTGAAAACATTTTGAAATTTCAGCCAGCCCTAGTTAGAATTTTATTGCCTAGGGAAGTTATGGAATCTCCATCTCCATATTTAAGAGTAGGTTAGATAAATGTCTATTAGGGATGGTCTAGACATGAGGGCAGGGGACTGGACTCGATGACCTCTCGAGGTCCCTTCCAGTCCTAGAGTCTATGAGTCTATGAATAGCCCTTTTGTTTCAGTGAGTCTATTTGTACAGGAACCTTCATTCACATGCATACCTGCTAGATCAGGACCTCAGTGATCAAATTATACAAGACAATTTTAATTGACTTAGTATTTGTCCCCCTTCCCTCCCCAGGAGATTTCAGAGCTCTCCTATGTAGATTTTTTTCACCTGGATTAATGGATGTTCCTAACTGTATTTTAGTTTATTTGTTGTTTAAATGATTAGCCCTTTTCTAATATTGGCAGGGGTGGAGTGTTATGTATCATCTCTATATGTAATAGAATTCTTCTTTAATCTATCCACACTTGTGACATACAGCTCCAAAAATGTTCTTTTTACCAGTGTGTTGCCCTATATAACATTAATTAACACAGAAATTCCCACTGTCTTTTCAGGATTAGCAATGCCGTGATTTGGAAAGCACTAGCTGCAGCTATAAGAATACAGGAAAATGGTTAAACTGAAAAACTTCTTCTCAGGTTATAAAAGCTGTTAAGATCATAGCTACTCTCATTTCATGGTACCTCCTACAGTGCACACTGTACATCTGAAGTAAAGGCTGTCTTACCTCCTTGTAGCTCCAAGAATAGTTCCACTCTGTGAGTAGCAATGCAAGGCTGCCTTGTTAGATCCATGCTGTTGCAGTTTAGAACATGCCGGAAAGGAAATCCCACCAATCCATTAGTTATCACTCTTATCTTAACTTTCCTTTGTTTTAATTTTGTCTCCTTTTCTATTTTTCCTCTTGGAAATAGAACTTTTATTGTAGGCCATAAAATGGAGGGGCTGGAGGGAATGAGAGGGTCTGCCAAGAGTTAAACTGCTGAAGGTGAGAGCATATGGACACAAATATAGATCAAGTAAGATGGCTGTCACTTCTGTCATTAATACTCTATTGTTATTGTAGTGAGCTTTAATATACATATATAAGAGCAGTTTAAAAATTAAATCTGACTATGCCATTGGCTGTTTGTATAGGTTTCAATCTTTTATATTGTAGCTTCCAAGATCTCTCTATATTAGGATTAGGGTTTTTTTCAGGGAAGGGTGGGGACTTTGTTTTTCTTGTTGGAAAACAATGTTAATAATCAGGATAGTCACAAAAGAAAAAAATCACATAATTCCAGACAGATTGTCACCTCTCATCCTTTTCTGTCCTCTTGGCAAAATGGTATGTGTTCATCTTGAGGAACTAATTCTCTGATGTTATTTATATGAGCTTTTGTAGAGTCCTAGGGTATAGTCTCTGTATGGCAGAATCAGTCTGGGCAGCTACAGAGGGTGGTTCACAGGAAATTCAGGTTTCAGAACAAAAAAATCCCCTCTGAGGTTTCAGGTTTATTTCAAGAGATCTCGTCTACCCAAAGTAAAAGCAACTTAGTAAAAACTGGCTATATTTCTTCCACTCAGCTTCAGAGTCAGTAAACATTAGAACAAATATACAAATCAACAACAAAAGCAGCCCTTTTGTTTCCCGAGAGTTCCCTCTCTAGTTTCCTACTTAGTAAAATCCATTGGGCCTCTTTCTTTTTTCACACTGGTGCAGATCAGCTCCATTACAGCCAGCTGACTCTCAGTAGTGCAAAATCACTGTAATTAGTTGTTCTTTCACTATGAGGAATCTAGTCGTCCTCTGAGGTACTGAAGTCTAACTAGGCTCAGCTGCACACAACTAGTTTCCAGCTGGAGTATCTCCCTTAGCTACCTCTCACCCCTTGTTTGGTGTTAACCCAAAAAAACACCACACAGCTTTCTAGCTCAGCATTTTCTCTTCCAAGGCACACCACCACAGGAGCTGTCATGTGGCAGGACAAGGGGTCCCCTCCAGGAGCCCTGAAAGATATATCATATATGTACCCTAGCACACCTTCCTCACAGGCAAAGGAAAATATCTTATTTGTTCATGGACATGTTCCTGTATCACTCATATACAATTGCAGTTGTATAGTTCAATAAGTCAAACTTAAAACTTTGTGCTAGGCTAGAGATGGAGGCTAAACAAATAAGGTCATTCTGTGCAGTTTGGAAAGAAAAGTCTCTATTAACAGCTTGCAAGTTTAAGGTAATTAAGGCACTCGAATTTTGGCAGCATCTGGCTGTGTTTGATGTCCTCAGCTTACTCCTGGGAAGAGTCTGTAAATGTTATTTATTGTGCCAGTCTGGGAAACATTTAGATATGTTGTCTAAACAAAGGTTGGTTGTATATTTAGCTCTATATATTTTGCTTTCTTGACACTTTCTAAGACGCTCAGGCATAGACATCAAGAAATTAAAATAATTATATTACTATATATATTACTAATAATGCTTCATATTTCTATGGCACCTTTCAGCTAAGGAATATAAAGCATCTCCTGATCATTAATACACTGAGTTTTGCACCATCTCCTTGAAGTAGATTAGTACTTTACAAGGGAAACTGAGGCATGGAAAGTTAAGTGAATTGCCCAAGGACAGTAACAAGGGGACTGCATAGCTGTAATTCTCCACTGGTGGTAACGATAGTGGAAGATATAGAGTAGGTAGGACTCAGGTGCTTTTACCACTCTGTCATTTAAATAAGAATGGGTGACTCCTGTCTACATTAGCACTATCATCATTGCTGCACTAGTGGTGAACTATGGCTATGAAGTTTACTCATGTATCTAAGGTGTCAGGGATGCCCTATAGTGACCAGCTGCTACTAAGTGAAGTTCCATAACTGAGGCCATGTCTACATCTAAAATTTTGCAGCGCTGGTAGTTACAGCTGTATTAGTACAGCTGTATAGGGCCAGCGCTGCAGAGTGGCCACACTTACAGCAACCAGCGCTGCAAGTGGTGTTAGATGTGGCCACACTGCAGCGCTGTTGGGCGGCTTCAAGGGGGGGTTCGGGGAACGGGAGAGCAAACCGGGAAAGGAGACCAGCTTCGCCGCGGTTTGCTCTCGCGTTCCCCGAACCCCTCTGCAAACCGCAGGGAAGGAGACCAGCTTGCTCGGGGTTCGGGGAACTAGAGAGCAAACCGGAAAGGAGACCAGCTTCGCCGCAGTTTGCTCTTGCGTTCCCGAACCCCCTGCAAACCGCAGGGAAGGAGATCTGCTTGCTCGGGGAACGGGAGAGCAAACCGCGGCGAAGCTGGTCTCCTTTCCCGGTTTGCTCTCGCGTTCCCGGAGCCACCCTGCAAACCGCAGGGAAGGAGACCTGCTTGCTCGGGGTTCCGGGAACGCGAGAGCAAGCTGGGGAAGGAGACCAGCTTGATTACCAGAGGCTTCCTCCTTCCACGGAGGTCAAGAAAAGCACTGGTAAGTGTTTACATTGGATTACCAGCTCTGGATCACCAGCGCTGGATCCTCTACACCCGAGACAAAACGGGAGTACGGCCAGCGCTGCAAACAGGGAGTTGCAGCGCTGGTGATGCCCTGCAGATGTGTACACCTTCAAAGTTGCAGCGCTGTAACTCCCTCACCAGCGCTGCAACTTTCTGATGTAGACAAGCCCTGAGGAAGGGTTTTCTACTCCTGAAGCTCTGTGGAGGTCAAGGTCAAGCTGCTTTCACTAGCTCCTTAGCAGATCATTGGAAATGTGGCATTTCTCCTCTCCTCTCATAGACAGTGGGAAGAGTTAAACCCTAAAGAGCCATATCAGCTTTAGCCCAGTGGTGCCTGTTCTCAGCAAGGTAGTGAGAGGCCCAGGTTCAATTCTCATTTCTGGTTGAGGCGGGAAAGGGATTTGAATGCAGGTCTTCTACACTGGAGGTGCAAGCTCTAACAACTAGGCTATATGATAGCCTGGTACAAAAGTTTCTCAATCTCTCTTTTTGAAACTGATCTACTGTTAATAAATAATTAACTAGTCACTGGAGCAGGGACTTGAACTTGGTTCTCACAGCCTAAATGAATGCCGTGACTTCCAGGTTATAAAGTCATTCTCACACTCTTTACCCTACCCTAATCATTGTCATTATGAATGGCAATGGAGAAGAGAATGAAATAAACTCTTCATCCAAAACATTTTGCCCAGCTCTATTTCTTTCAAGATTCCTAAGGCCCTGTTCCAGACACCTTGCAATTCTAGAATGCTTATAATACTATAGGACTTTGTATTGGCAGAGGACCTTCTAGCCCAATCTCAAAGTGCTTTACAAACACAACATACAAGGCTGCCTCAGGCCCCAGGAGGCTGTGCAATTGGGAGAGATGGGGACACTGGGAGCCCTGCTCACCTTTAGTACTTCTAAGGAGGAGCCAGACAAAAAATAGTCCTAGCATTTACTTTAATTTGATTTTCAGATACAAGGTATTACAGACTGCAGGAGTCTTTGGAAAACAGCAACATAAGATTGGGTCAGAGCTCCTGTCAATTTTTTTCTACTGGCTGCCAGCTTCTCTTTCCATGGCTATTGATGTTTGAAAATGAGGTAAGTTTTAAAATATTGACTTTAAATTTTTTTAAAAAGGAGGTTTATTTACAAAGAACCTGATCCTCATCCAGATCCTGTTCCATCTCCCACTGAAGTTAATAGAAAGGCACCCACTGACTTCCATAAAAGTTGGATTAGACTCCGAGGATGAAGTTCTGGCCTTATTGAAGTAAATGGCAAAACTTTCATTGACTTTAAGGTGACCAGGATTTCATGCCGAGATTCCCCATTGGCTGCAGAATTGGGCCTCAGAATTTGTCCATAGAATCATAGACTTTAAGGTCAGAAAGGACCATTATGATCATCTAGTCTGACCTCCTGCACAATGCAGGCTACAGAATCTCATCCACCAACTCCTGTATCAAACCTGTGTCTGAGCCATTGAAGTCCTCAAATCATGGTTTAAAGACTTCCAGGTGCAGAGAACCTTCCATCAAGTGACCCTTGCCCCATGCTGCAGAGGAAGGCGAACCCCCCCACTGACCACCGGGCTTTTGCCAATCTGCCCTGGAGGAAAATTCCTTCCCCACCCCAAATATGGTCATCAGCTAAACCCTGAGCATGTGGGCAAGACTCACCAGCTGACCTCCCATCTGTAGTAACATGAGTGTAAAGGGGCAGATGAAAGAGAAGGCAGTCACAGGTCAGTTTCTATTCCTGGCTGCCAAGTTCACAGCTGGCCATGCCAGAACTCAAAGCATGATCCACCCATTTAAATCAATGGGAGTTTTTCCATTGACTCCAATGGGCTTTAAGATAAGGCCCTCATCTGGAAAATATTGTATTAATAAATTCAATTTGTAAACTACATAATTTCTTTTATAAATAAAAGATTTGTCTGTCTTTATATTCAAAAATGGTAGGGAAAAAAACAATCCCAATTACTATTTTTTTAAATCCCACTTTATAAAAGCAAGAAAAGAACACTTCAAAATAGAAAAGCCTATGGAAAAATCATAGTGCAGTTATGCCAGTCACTTGCATTTCTCTAGTACTTGAAGACACTCAGCTTCAATTCAAATGCCTCATATTGCACAAGGTATGTGAATGTTTGACAGAACTGCAAAGCTTATTTCTCTTATAAGCATGGTGCTCTTGTATCCAATAGATGAACAGATATATTTAAGGTAAACAAGTTACGACTTGGGAATCAAATTTGTTGCTTGTCAACTTGAAATCTAGTCAGTTGCCAAAAAGGAGTTAAAAGCATTTTTAGGTTCACACCTGTCCTTGGTTTCCCCTGCCATTTTTTGTAGTTTTAAAAATCACACTTTCTAATTTTTTTTTTTTAAAAAGGGCAGCTCCCCCATTGCTTTCTTGCAGACCCACACAAACAGAGGAAACTGACTGCCTGACTATACAGGGGAAGCAGTGACATTGACTACACAACTCAAAAGCCCAAAGTGAACAAGCTGCTAAAAATGGAGAAAACTGGAAGAACAGTTGGTAACAAACATTTCACAAAAGTGTAGGGGTTTATGGTGATGGCTGACTGTATCCATATACATTTGTAATGTTGTAACAAATCTGCAGCAAACCAGCCCTCATCGATGTTTACCTATAGAGGTGCTGATCCTGAAACTTCTTGTGCACAGACCCCTGGCCCTGTGAGAAGCCCAATTAAAGTGCCTTCTGACCACTGGCAGCTGGCATGGTTTAGAGTAACCTTCAGTTTATTTTAATTTATGCAAAGGTCTGGGCTGGTGCAGAACTGCCCCAGGATTAAGTGATCACAAAAGGCTCATTTGCAATGATCTGCCTTAGCTACATCCCATGCTGAAAACCCAGTCTGTGTAAATGTAACTCACAGTCACCTCTTTCACATCCTCTGTAAAATGTACATGTAATTTATGCACTTAAAGCCCCTTTTAAATTGCCATGTAAAGTGGTCTCCTTGTAAATGAAAATCTAATCCAAAATATTTATATATAAGAAAAATAAAAGCACTTTGGAAAATCCATCATAAAATCCTCATTGTAAAGATGAATAAATTCATCAAACAGGCAGGCAGCATGATTAGAAATGGATGGAATTGTCCACCTCAACATCAGAGTTTCTAAGTTTCAATTCGCAAACCATGCAAGACGTGAGTCATGCAATTTGCTTGCAAAGGAGGAGGACCATCTGCTAGTCATGAGCAGATGACGAATTCACTGCATTGCGACTTTGTCGATACTTCCAAATTTGTAAGTAAACACATTTGGTAACCTTTCTCAGATCCAGTACTGGAGAGCTTCAGTAATGGAACAGTTTAAATTTATGCAATACATTTTGAAACATCATATTCTGAATGCAGTTTAAAAGCACTAGCTCAAATTTGATGGTAGATATTACAGTTGCAGTCTATTAAGAGTGGTATATTTTCTCTCAGGCCAGGAGCGAATAATTGTAACTTTGACTAGTAATACACATTTTAGGATAGCTCAGATCCTGTGCAGCTCCATGCTACAACATTGAAACATTTATTCCTAAGTGTCAACTTACTTCCTTTCCAACTTCATTTACATGGTACAACTGTGACCTCTACTGGTCACGGACTTTAATTCTCATCCTTTACCTTCCTACAGATAATGTAAGAGTACATGCCAGACCCTCTACTTTGTCTATAGATTCCAAGGCCAGAAGGGACCACTGAGATGTTCTAGTCTGACCTCTTGTATAACACAGGCCATAGAATTTCTCCGAAGTAATTCTTGTTTGAATTAGAAATGATTTGCCAAATTTGTATCTGATCATATTAAAACTACATCTCTATTTTTTAGAAAGATGGAAGCATCCATTCCTTATTAATAAGGGATAGTTTCTTTTAGATAATGGGCCAAATGCTGTCCTTACCTGCACAGCCATGGAACCTCACTGAAGTTGCATGAGCGCAAACGAGGAAAAAATTGACTGCATATCCATGGATCACTCACGTGTCTAATCAAAACCATAATATTAATATGTAGTCTGGTACAGTGCCTTTCATCCAGGGATCTCAAAGAGCTTTATGAAGGATGGTGTCATTAGCTCCATCCTACAAATGAGGAAACTAAGAAACAGAGATGCCAAATTACTTCACTGCTGGTCAGTGGCACAGCAGCGAATCAAACACAAGGCTTCCCATACTAAAACATTCCAGACTTAAATCTAGTCCATGCCTTTATAACTGATTTTGGCCAGGATTTCAAGGAGCCTATGAGCGTCAGGCACCTAAATCCCATTGGCTCCTTCAAAAAGCACACCCTAAAAACTAGTCAAGTAAGAGGGAGAGAGACTGGAAAACTTGTGTTTTGTCTTGAGCCCTTCACAAACAAGGAACACTGGCAGCAGTTGTCATCCATGTGAGGTACATTTAGCCTTTTCCTGGGACAAGAGCTCTTTAGAACTATACCTGGCTGAACCTCAGCAGCATAGACTGTGCTACGTAAAGACATGATACTCCTAGCCATGTTAATCTCCTATTGAATTTAAACCCACTGTTTGCTCAGAGAAAGGTTGTTTTTTAATCAGTCCTATTCCAAGTGGCTGCCTAGCTATGGGATTAGCTCTGACATCAAGGTCAGTTTAACAAATCTACTAGAAGAATAATCTTCTGCATGTGAAAATAAGGGGGAAATGGGATGATGAAGAGCACTGTGGCAGTACAATTATCAGGTTGTTCCTCTGATGAAACCTTCCATCTTTGTTGTGTGTAAAAACCCCTTCCATGCTGGACAAAATCCACCCTGAATTATGTCCATTCTCCAAAGTGTACCCATCTGCATGGCTTCCTTACACAGGAGCATCCCACTACCTCCATGCCTTCTGGTTTTTAGGAACACTGATCTTCCTTGGGCTGCTCGGCATTCACCCAGACCTGCAAAAAGAACAAGGCAGGTACCAGACAGAGGAAGGCAGAGGCAAGAACCCAGAGGCAGAGGCCAATAGTAGATGCCAGAAGAGAAGACTGTGGAAATACAAAATAGTGTTTGCATCCCTGACTTTTGTGACTGTCATCTCCTGGTTTTCTGCCTACCTCTTTAATCATTCCTTCAGCATGTCCTTACGCCCTCCCCCCAACTATCTTTGTGGGTTCCACAGAGCTCTGTCCTTGATCCCCTAAGCTAATCTCCGGGTAACATCCTCCACAAACACAAATTCAGTTACTATTTCTGTGCTGACAGCTCATAGGTCTACCTCTCTATTCAGAGAGGACTCTTTCACCAAATAAAAGCTTGTCTCTCTGACATCTTGTGGATGTCTAGATGTCAGCTCAAGCTCAACATGGCTAAAAGAGAGCTCTCAATCTCTCCAACCCTACCACCTATTATGTCCTGTCTCAGTCATTGTGGACAGATGATACAGAAGTTTGCTTTCTGGAGGAGGGGCACTGATGTGCATACTGGAGTGAGGGCAATGGGAGCAGTGAGTTAGTGTTAAAAAATAGTGGCTAAACACCTAAACTCAAGTCCATATTCTCTAAATAAGATGTAGGTAAACTCTGTTTATCCGCATTTATCCTCGACTACATTGCTGACTGGAGGGAGCAGGGAGAATTGGGGAGTAGTGGGGTAAGCTAGGAGGAAAATAAGGACAGTAAGAGGACAAGGGGAGCAAGGAATGACGTCCAGTAGACCAGAGCCGACTCTAGCAATTTCACTGCCCCAAGCACGGCGGCACGCCGCGGGGGGCGCTCTGCCGCTCGCCGGTCCTGCGGCTCTGGTGACCTCCCACAGGCGTCCCTGCGGAGGGTCCACTGGTCCTGCGGCTCCAGTGCGGGAGGTCCACTGGAGCCACCTGCCGCCCTCCCAGCAACTGGCAGAGCACCCCCCGTGGCGTGCCACCCCAAGCACGCGCTTGGTGCGCTGTGGCCTGGAGCCGGCCCTGCAGCAGACCCTGTCCCATCCCTGCTTCCCCCCTACCTATGCCTGACTTATGCTTCCCATGGGGGACACCACTTCCCAGTTCCCACTATCACCTGGATGTGGCTCTGCCCTGGGCTCCCAGAAGTTCAGAGGATGCTCTGCAGATAGGGAGGGAAAAGGGGCTGCCTGGCCTAGGTCCAGCTCCCCACACAGGACACTGGCACCTGGTCCCTTCTCACCCCGGTTCCTACCTGTTCCCTTCCAAGCCTGACACATGAGAGTGGAAACATTGTTCAGTCCCTACAATATTTCCAATGTGGGGGGTTACTGTCCGTCCCCTGTCCCCCCCGCAGCATCAAACCCTGGTTCAGCTGTGTGGTCCTATCCCTAGATCTTCACATCCAGGCAATGTCTAAGTCTTGCAGATTCTTTGTGCATAACATCTCTAAGAGATGGCCTTTCCCATCCATCCATGCAACTAAACCCCTTGTCCAGGCTCTCATCATTTCAGGCCTTGATTACCACAACCTCTTTTCTCTGGTCTTGACAAATGCAGTCTTGCCCTGTGTCACAGGGTATGTACACCCCAATGTGCAGTGTCGGGTTGAGGGATACAAAGAAATAGGAAGCTACATCTCAAGTGCAAGGGTCACTAGGGCTGTTCCCTGTCTTCAGAGTAGCGTGGCCTAGAAGCCAGAGTCTGTAAAGCCGTACTTGGTCAGTGCCTGCACCCAGTGGTAGGTGCAGGGTCGAGTAGTGGGCCCCAGACCCTCCCTTGTCCACCAGCTCCTGACCCAGGGTCCTGGGAAACCAGTAATCTTTGAACCAGGCTCAGGTTCCTGATTCAACAGTTGCATTCCCTGGGCCGCTTCCTACCCTTGTTCTGCTCTATTAGTTCCCCTAAAGGGAGGGGGGGCCTTCCATTTCTCTCATCCTTCATAGTCAGCAGGGGTTCTGCCATCAATTCAGCTGGTGCAGCCTCTGCTGTCTGGAGCCCCAGCAACTACCTGGCCGGAGCTTGCAGTGTGCATTTGCTCTCTTCCTCAGCCAGCCCTGACTGAGCTGATCTGCTCCCTTTTGTAGCGTGTCTCCAGTTGGAGCATGCACAGCAGGGGTTAGGGGGCATGGCCTCCTCAGCTCACAGTGTGTGGTCACTCCTAGGTGGGCCAGTGCAGGGTAGAGACACCTCGTCACACCCTGCTGATAATCATTCAGGATACTGCTGCACAGATCATTTTCCAAGCCTGCCACTTTGATCATGTCACCCCTCTTTTTGCATCCCTCCACTGGCTCCATCTTCTCTTTCCCATCGAACATAAACTGCTTGTCTTCACATCCAAGGCCCTTCACAACCTGTACCCACCCTACTTATCTCATTCAGTATCGGATTCCCACTTCCAGCTGGGCCATGATGCCAGCCCCAATTGTCCACCTGCCCCTCACACTTGGGAGGAGCTCCCTGTAAACATCCACTAAGTTACTTCACTATCCACCTTCAAATCCCTTCCTAAAACTCTCTATTGCCGTGATGCCTATTGAAAAATTGCCAGAGGTAGAGCTGTTATTGCGCTTAGACTGCTGCCTGTCATGCTGCCCAGTCTCGTTGTTTCCTTTTACACCTTCATTTGTCTTTGTCTATCTGCTCTTATTTTATACTTAGATTGGGAGATCTTTGCAGCAGAGAGTGTCTTTGTTCTGTTTCTACAGCGCCTGGCGCAATGGGGTCCCAATACATAACTAGGGCTACTAGGCTCCATAGGAATACAAATAATCAATAATAATCCCATTCAGTCTAGATCAGGCCACTGGTGTGGTCTCACCATTCTGTTCTTGCTTCACAGCTTTTGCTAATAAGTTGGATTTAACATTATTCCAACGCTTCCGCTCAGTATAAGGTGGACAATCTGTGAAGTTGGTTAGCAATAGTCAGGCACGACAGCCATTAAAAATAGGTCTTTGAAAGAGCAACTTTCAGTATTTCTCAATGCCTCTAAACCTTGACTTTGGAAATAAAATGTTAATGTCATTATTCTTATTTTTTTAAAACTCATTTTCTTTAAATTCAATGCAGCCACTCAACTTCCATGTTTTCTTTCAACAGTACTGACCCCTCACCTAGTTTGAATGATTCATCACCAGCACATTCACTGCCCAGGAATGTTGGCTTTAAACAAACTACAGCAAATCATTTAAAATAAACACAAGTGTGCTTTCATCTCAACAATTTGTGCTAACAACATTTTTCACACACAGGATATGTTACATTAAAATCAGAATCACCAGACTTGAAAACTCAATGCCATCTCAAGCCAGCACAGAATCAGTTCTATATTTACTTACATATAATGAGGGGCATGAGTAACACTCACTACTATTTTAACCCTGCCATGTACCACTTGCCAGCTCTAATTTATCTATTAGTTAAAGGCAAACATGAATTATGTTAAATTAATGTGGATAAATCTCACTAAAAAAATTATAATCTGATCTCTGAACAACAGTGTGAAGATGCAGATACATATAGCTGCAGTCTTCTCTCTTTTTAGTTTTTTTAAATTTTCAAAATAACTTTAAATCACACTTTCTAGGAGCTAATGGAGGTGGCTTGCCTGAAATGATAAATATATCTTTAAATGGCTATTGCTTCTTGCTATCAAAATCAAACAGTTGGAGTCTTCAAACTATTCATTTTCCATTTAAAGGATACAGGGAACCAGTATTTGAATAATAAAAACAAAAAAAAGTGAAAATGGGGTCAAGGATATTGAGGTCTGCCATAAAGAATTTCCAGCACTGGATTGACACAGATTCTGCTCACATATGCTTACTACAGTTTTACACCAATGTAACAGAGATAAGATTCTGGTCCATAATTCTAATATCAGCCCTAGAATAAAGCAAAGCTCTGGTGAGTGTTTTGTTTTCTTTTTTAAAAGTAGCTTGGCTGGTATTACATTCACCTGAGCCTGCAACAGAGAGATTTTAAAATCCTGACGACCTAGAAGGGCTCTCATATAGCACCATATCGTTATATTTGGAATTATAGTGGATTCCAGAAGCCAGGGCCAGTTCAAACACATCTGGGGTTGGGGTAGAAATAAAAAGAATTAGTGCCATTTATCGCTCTTCCTTCTCCATAGGTTGACTTCCTTTGAGTGAGGATCCTCTTTTAATCTCACCTAGAGTAGGAGTAATTAGAAAGGTATTGGGGGAGGGGTATTGCCAGTGCACTCACCAGTAGTGAGGCAAGGATGTCTACTTGTTCCCTGGAGGAAAGAACTGTATCTAAGTGACTTGAGTTGCTTGGTGACAGAAAAGGAAACATTTCTTTTCTACCCAGTACAGACTAAAGAGCTCCTGGACCCTGAAGAATCTACAAGTGCCAAGCTTCCTGCTTGTTACAATTTTCATGCTAGTACACAGTGTAGTCAAGCTATACACATCCCTTCCCTCACACGGGAAAACTTTGAATTTTACAGGACTTGACAAATATGAATTAAACCTGATCCTGTTAAAAACTTTTCCAACCAACTACAAAAGTAACCTCAAACAACAGAGATTCTTCTAGATCCAGATACATTTTTAATATCAGTTGAAAGGTGAAATCTGCCCATTGGCAGAGGACCCATGCAAAACCCTTCACTGAGGGAAAATAGCTGTGCTGCATGGCCTGTCACCCAAGATGGGATGAAGTATGGATTCTATCCCCACAAGTCCCTGTTTAGTTTCCCATTTAACTCAGCGGGAAGAAGGAATTTCACACTTAGGGCTGGCTGTGGTTGGGAAAAAGGTGGGGGAGGGGAAAAACAATACCAATTAAAAAATCCTCCTTTTTTTGAAATTCAACAATTCTAAATTTTGAAATTTGCAAAAGTTCCCAGCCGCTCTGCTTAGGGCATATTTCTATGGACTTCAGCTGGCTTTGACTCAAACCCCTTGTGAAAACAGAATTATTTTCAATAGAAACCCCCCCCCCTCCCCACACACACACAATAGCTTTTATATAGCACTTTCCATCTGCAGATCTCAAAGCTCTTTTGTATTCAGACTAAAATCAAGTCTCTTTCTTCCTGATTTACAAAGGTATTACTGTTCCTCAAGAGCTGTGTAATGTCAGTGTTTGTTCTGGAGCAGACTGTGGTAGCCAAAGACTGTGCTTCATGTCAGGAAGCTTGGGGCATGGTTTGGGATATGCAGTGGGGGGAGCTTGGAGTGTCCTGCTCGTAAGGGAATAGGATATGAAAAGGTTGCAGTGCTACAGTGGAGGACCCGTGGGAGGGAGAGGGGCATTAGCTTGAAGAAGGAAAGCTGTAGAACATGATCCAGTCTTGCATGAGAAGGAGCGTTAAGTCCATCATATAGAGAGGATAAAGCTGGGAGAGTAACTAATTTTTCTTCTGATATTTCTAACACTCAGCATAACAGAGAAACCTTTTTAAGAATAAACCAGGGTTATAGAATGTACCATGCTGCAGCTTTACCCATTTTATCATCTATGCTGCACGTGTTGGGCACTACCACTGCGCAAGTTATAAAATACCCAAGAATATATTTTCCTGGTCGCTGAAGTTTAAAAAGGACAGAAGTCTGGTGGTGGTATTTGTGAAATGCAAGAAACGTGATCAACAATCTACAAAAGGCAAAATGATGCTATTCCCTGCCTCAAACAACTTACAATCTAAGGCATTGGTCTTGCAGCTGGGGTCGCCTACATGGTGCCAGTTTCAGAACTGGGCCTCAGAGACAAATCGGAGATGATAAGGTGCCTTTGGGATCCCAGAGGAAAGTTTAACTTTGAAGAATGGTTTTTAATCACTATATGAAGGTCCTCACATTGGCATTGCAGATGAAATGAAACCATAGGATAGGTAGGGAATTGGAAAATAATAGATGTCTGGGCACCTATTATTCGTTGTACCTTACACTGCTTTGCTCTACAATTGATATGAGCAGGCATTGCCTTTCTGGACTATCCTGAAGAGAGCTGCTGGGAAAGTTTCCAACATATTTTCCCACCTTTTTTTGAAAATGAAGCATGTTAATTTTGATAAAAGTCCATTATGAAAGAAAAATGTTAAAGCATTTTGATAAGGCTACAGTGGAACTTTACAGAATGGAAATTTTGATTTTCCATTTCAAAATGACTGTTACAATTTTTTCCAATGTTATATTATATAACATTTTAAAAAAATCAAAACTGGAAGGAAACATTTTTATCATATCAATATACAGCATTCTGCTTGATCTGAAGCCCCAGGATGTTCTGCAGCAGAGTTGCCAAGGAAATATATTTTGCTGTCAAAGATATAGAAACTTTAGCTAATGGCTAGAGCTGGGTGAGCCTGAGAATTACCCATGCTTGTCTAGAATCTGGCAGGCTGCTTGGAATGCATCCAGGATCTCCAAGTGCCCTGAATTTATAGGCCAGCGCAGGAAACAGCTCATTTTTAACAGCTCTGAGCAGCCTTGGAGACCTTTCTTTGGTTAAGTGCAAACCTTCAGTCACACACACATGCCCCACCTTAAGCAACTCTCCAGTCATTCTGAAATCATTCATTTAAAAAAATTAAATGAGTTTGCATCTAATAATAAGAGATTATAAGCGTTCGGTCCTCAGGGTGTCCAGATAGCACGTGTGAAAAATTGGGATGGGGGGAGGTAATAGGTTGCCTATATAAGACAAAACCCCTAATATTGGGACGTTTGGTCACCCTATCTGTCTTGTTTGTTTGGTGGTGGGTTTTTTTTTTAAACTGCCAGCACATAGGAAGGCATGTCTAAGGAACAAAATGTCATATTTCTGGGGAAAAATTGGCACTAATAATTGGCTCCAATCAGAAGGAGCTTCCTGATACTTTGTCATCATCCTTTGTTTGCTAAGGATGAAAACAGTGATTAATTAGTGGGACATGACCCACACTATGCAGTCTCTCCCAAGCTTTTCAAATATAGGATTAGCGTTTACTGATGCAGTAATTCCTGCATACCAGTCAAGAATTACCTTGCAAGAATGACCACATTTTTAGGGCCCAGTCCAGTTCCTAATGAAGTCATGGAAATCTTTCCACTGAAATTGCTGGGAGCTGAGTCAAGCGTGTAGTGTGCGCACTATGCTATTCAGGCGGCATTTGGAACGCTCACATCATCTCCACAGTATTTTTTTAAGCAAATCAAAAATGAGGGAGGGACCTGAATAATGACAATTTGGTGTAATAGATTTCATTTAGTAAGATATTAAGTGACACATCAGGATTTATAAGAACCTTTCTCTGGCTAGAGGAAAAAACGTGTTACCATCACTGGACAGAGCCAGTTGCTAGAAACAGTCATTGGAACAAAGCATTGACTATAAATGGCTCAGTCATTCAATAAAATGTGTGGAAAATATAGTGATCGCTCTTAAACAAGGTCCTGGCTCCATAGTGCAGTGAAAGAACGTGGAGAAAAGTGAGAGCCTTGTGGGAAAGGAAAAGGCTTTTCCAATGCGTGTCTTCCCTTCCTAAGTGTTTAATGATAATACATGGGGAAGAAGAGAGTTCAGACAGAGAAGAGGACAAAGCATGGGCTTTGGATCAGGCCTGTAGACGGGCGGGACTCACCCCCGCTGCGCCTCCTGCTGGTTGTCCTTAGGAATTAGCTCAATCCAGCCCACAGCACCCTCTGCAGGCCAGTGATCCACCTTACTACTACTAGCCCCCGTGTCCCTCCCAAGACCCCGGTGTCCCTTTCCACTGCGTCTCCCTCTTCCAGGGCAACCCGCACCCCACTATCCCCACTTTGCCTCAGTATTGGTGACAGCCCAGTCACCATCTAGCCCGGTCACTGGGGCAGACTGCAGTATCAGCCACTCATCATCGGCAAAGGGTTTTGGACCTGCTGCCTTTGTCTACCTCTGGGCTGCCCCCTGCAACCGCCCAGTACCTCTTGGCCTTATGCTAGGCCACAGCCTGGGGCTTTCCAGGCAGGAGCTCCCCAGCTCCTCTGCCTTTCCCCAGCCCTGCTCCACTTTAGGTACCTTGTCTAGCTCCCTGCAGCCAGGCCCTTCTCCCTCTGCAGGCAGAGAGAGACTGACTGGATTTCTGGCTCACTGCCTCTTATAGGGGCCAACTGGGCCTGACTGGGACCTGGCCACGGCTGAGCCTACTTTCCCCAGTCAGCCCAGGCTTCTTGCCCCAGCTACAGCCCTCTCCTGGGTTGTTTTAAGCCCCAAAGGGCAGGAGCAGGAGACCACCCTGCTACAAGGCCCTAAATGACCCAGAAACCCAATAGGTACAAGGCCCTAAATGAATTGGAAGGTAAGAAAGAAAAGAAAAAACAGAAAGTGCAGGAATAAGAAGAAAAGGAATGAAAAGGAGGAAAAGACTGAGAAGGAATGAAAGTGTGTGAGAGACTGTCAGGGTTCCTTTCCCACTCTGAACTTTAGGGCACAGATGTGGGGACCTGCATGGACACTTCTAAGCTTAATTACTAGCTTAGATTTGGTACACTGCCACCATCCAGAATTCCAGTGTCTGGAGCACTCTCTTTCTCCCCAAAACTTTCCCCTCCCTGGGTTGCCTTGAGGGATTTCACCAATTCCCTGGTGAACATAGATCCAAATCCCTTGGATCTTAAAACAAGGAGAAATTAACCATCCCCCCTCTTTTCCTCCTCCCCCACCAATCCCTGGTGAGTCCAGATCCAATCCCCTTGGATCTTGAAACAAGGAAAAATCAATCAGGTTCTTAAAAAGAAAGCTTTTAATTAATGAAAGAAAAGTAAAAATCATCTCTGTAAAATCAGGATGGAAAATACTTTACAGGGTAATCAGATTCATATAGCCCAGAGGAGTCCCCTCTAGCCTTCGGTTCAAAGTTACAGCAGAGGTAAAATCCTCTCAGCAAAAAGGAACATTTACAAGTTGAGAAAACAAAAATAAGACTAACACGCCTTGCCTGGCTGTTACTTACAAGTTTGAAACATGAGAGACTGATTCAGAAAGATTTGGAGAGCCTGGATTGATGTCTGGTCCCTCTTAGTCCCAAGAGCAAACAACCCCCAAAACAAAGAGCACAAACAAAAGACTTCCCCCCACACCAATATTTGAAAGTATCTTGTCCCCTTATTGGTCCTCTGGTCAGGTGTCAGCCAGGTTTACTGAGCTTCTTAACCCTTTACAGGTAAGAGAGACATTAACCCTTAACTATCTGTTTATGACAGGGACAAAGGGCCTGAAAAGAGAGAAAAATTTAAAGGGAAAATACCAAGGTAGAAAATGGTAATTGTGTATGTTTTTAGTTGAAAATATTCATTCTGAGGCATAGAAAGTAGCCAATATGGCATAAAAAGTTACACAGGATCAGGAAAGTAAAGGTTAAGTCTAAGTCTGGCTAGCTGTCTTCCAAATAAGGCAGCTGAGAGTCAGCGTTACTTTATTGCAGGTATTGTGGAGCTAACATTCACTTTCAGTGACATGTTTCCTTACTTTGTATCATAGCTAAGTGATTTGTTCCTCGGGGAGAAAGCCTTCTATCACCACAGTCCATGTGTGGTTTTTTGGTACAGGATCGCAAGTCCAGTTATTCAATGTACTTTGTCAGCTGGTGGGTATTTGTTTGATTTTTAACAAAAGCAGAGCAAAACACTATTTTTGAAACATTCTTTTTTTCCCCACTTTCTCCCATCTCTAGGCTCTTCTTTCCTACCTTTCTCTCTCTCCATGGCCTTATCTGCATTACAGCATTTTCTTATTGGAGCCACTAGAGCAAACCCTTAGTATGCTTGTAACTCTACATACACAACTTCTGACAGTGATACTCAGCTGTTCACACCACTATTGTGACTGCATTTGCTCTGAAGGCTCAGAACTACTGTAACCACCACTGTATCATCAGTGCACTGCTGCAGTGCCAGTGCAGGCAGCAAACACAGCTGCTGCAGCTGTGATAGTGCAATTGGTTCTCCCAGTGCTATCCAGTCCAGGGTTTAGTGACAGCTCTGACAAACCTGTCACTTGCCAAATCATTGTCCTCCCTAGTTCCATACAGGCTAAGAACAGTCAAAGCCATACTTTGCTGGGCTCAGCTCTGCCCTGCAAACATCTTACATCCACCCCTTTCAGTAATGGCCTTGAAATCCTATTACTACAAGAGCAGTTTGAAAAACAGCACAGAATTTTTGCAAAAATTATCCTGAAAATATGCTGTTTTTCAGTAAAAATTTGAAATTTCAATGAATAAATGTAATCAAAGTTGAAAATTTTCCACCAGCTCTAATTACAACTAAAATTTGATTTTGATTTTTTCCCTTTGGTTTTCAATAATAGTAATAAAAATAGCACTTTCCTCCCCCTTTGTGTGTGTATATTAATAGAAGGTTTTTAAATATTTATTGTAAAGCAAAGTTCTAATACATTTTTCATTAACAATACTTCTCTCTCTCTCTCTCTCTCTCTCTCTATATATATATATAGCGATAAAGTTCCTCCTCTACTTTGGTGGGTCCTGCACTTATTGGTGGATTTTGCTAGCCTCAGAGATCTTCCTGTGTTGGATCAGGAGTTGGGAGGTTTGGGGGGAAGCCGAGCCCACCCTCTACCCCCAGGTTACAGCCCAAGGCCCTGTGGACTGCAGGTGTCTAGAGTGCCTCCTGTAACAGCTGCATGACAGCTACAATTCCCTGGGCTACTTCCCCATGGTCTCCTCCCAACATCTTCTTTGTCCTCATCACAGGACCTTCTGCCTGATGTCTGTTAATGCTTGTACTCCTCAGTCCTCCAGCAGCACGTCCTTTCACTCCCAGCTCCTTATGCATACCTAACTAACTGGAGTGAAAGCTTTTTTATACCAGGTGTCCTGATTAGCCTTAATTAATTCTAGTAACTTCCCAATTGGCTACAGGTGTCCTAATTAGCCTGCCTGCCTTAATTAGTTTTAGAAAGTTCCTGAGTGTTCTGGAATAGTCCCTGTTATCTTACCAAAGGAAAAAGGACCTGCTTAACCTGGAGCTCATGTATCTACCTTCAACCATTCTCTTGTAGCCATCTGGCCTGACCCAGTCACAATATATATATATTTATTTATATATGCACACACACACATATACACATACATACATACACACACACCCCCAAGAGGTCTGTACTGTTGAAAAAATACAGTAGAGAAACACACACAACATACTGTTATGCTGAAAGGTGTTACTGGCAGCCATCAATAACAGACCTGGTTAAAGTCATAAGGTGTACTAAGCTGGGACTATTTATCCATAGCTCAGGCATGGTTGGTGAGTACAAATGCATATCCAGATGCCGGTGGGCCTGCACACTACACCTCTGGCACCCATGCTGCTCTAAGATCCCTCGCCCATTTAGTCTGAAGCCACAAGGTGTAGTCAGTTTCCAGCTGGTGCCATAAGGAGGCACTGCCGAGAGCCCTGACCGTGAGGAGGCTACAGGCCAGCAAGGAGGACTTACATACTCTGTCTTCCTTTCACCAAAGCTAGCTGGCAGTTTGGTACAAAGCGAGAAGTGAAAGGCAATCACACTATGCAATACCCAGCACTAGACACATCACATGGTTCTGTGCCAAAGCACCACTGCAAACATTGTTAGTCACCAGGGTCTCTGGAACAATGGTAGCTCCAGGCACCAGTGCTCCAAGCACATGCCTGGAGCAGCAAGTCACGGGGGGCGCCCTGCCAGTCCCTGCGAGGGTGGCAGTCAGGCAGCCTTCAGTGGCATGCCTGCAGGAGGTCTGCCAGTCCCGCGGATTCAGCAGTGGGTACACCGAAGTCTCCTGCAGATCTCCTGCAGGCAAGCCACCAAAGGCAGCCTGCCTGCCATGCTTGGGGTGGCAAAAGAGCTAGACCTGCCCCTGCTCCAGAAGATCTTGCACAAAGTTGGGTAACCACACAAATTCATCACCAGTGTGTGCTCATTCCATGACAGCATGCTGGCTGCAGTTCTGGAAAACAGTGCTTCACCAGAGCCTTTTTTTGTCACAAATAGCGTTAAGCAGGGCTGTGAGCTCAGACCTATACCATTTACCATTCTCTTTGGGGATATGCTGCTAGATTCTTATAAAGACTGCAACCAGGGTATTTACATGCCATTCTGCACAGATGGCAACATCTTCAATCTTGGCAGTTGAAAATGGGAGGAGCTGGCAAAAACAATTTAAGAATACTCTCAAAAAACTCACCTAAATGCTGGCCAAGCTGACTCAAGTACAGGACAAGCTGTTGCTGCTGACAGACCTGTTTGTCTTAACTTAAAATCATTGAGGATAGCAGAACAGAAAAAGCCAAAGAGAAGCATGGGTTGAGTTTGGGGGGCAGTGAGGGACATTGCACCCCCAAACTGCAAGCCTAGGGCAGCCAGGCAGAGTTCTGCAGAGGTGACAGGGGACTGCTCCCAGTTTGTGCCCCTGAGGCAGGAGTCAGACTTTTGTTTATAAACAGAGGATTAACAGGTGATTAAGTTAAAAAAGGGCTGTTAGTATGTTTCCTAAAGTTAAATGATCTGTTCCAAGCTTGGTGAACTGCAAAAAGTAAAGTAGCCTAAATAATAGAAAGCAATTGTAGATATCACCAGACATCCACAGTACCAGGAGGGATGAGCTGGAGGACCAATGAGAAGAGCAGTTGGGAAAGTAACTGAAATACTTCCCTGATGGATTGTATTTTCTAACAGATAACCTACCCTAAATTCTCAGTTACTGAGGGACAATCTCCACTCATTGCTATATTTGCTTTCCACAACCAACTCTCTGTATAACTTTTTATGAGTAATGAACCTGAATAATTGGATGCTAGTATTTAAACTGTATTGTTAAATTTATTCACCTAAATTTGAGTTATTGCTGATTATGTACTATATATATCTTGTGACTTTTAAAACAAACTTTGTATTTGTGGATAATCTAAGCTCTGTATCCAGATGTACAGAATTTTTTCTTAACCTGTGTATTATATAATTTTTTAACATTAGCTTTCATAACATTTTTAAATTTTTTCTACAGTTGTTGGATTCAAGAGGTGGTAACAAAGTTACTAATCACTCTCTCTTTTTATTTTTTATTTTGAGACAATAACTGGTTTTTTTATACAAAGGAAATACAGTAGATCCAATCTACCTGCACGTCAGTAAGGCATTTGATACAGTTCCACATGATAAATTATTAGTTAAATTGGAGAAGATGGGGATTAATATGATAACTGAAAGGTGGGTAAGGAACTGGTTAAAGGGAAGACTACTACAGGTCATACTGAACGGTGAACTGTCAGGCTAGAGGGAGGTTACTAGTGGAGTTCCTCAGGGATCAGTCTTGGGACCAACCTTATTGAACAGTTTTATTACTGACCTTGGCACAAAAAAGTGGGAGTTTGCTAATAAAATTTGCAGATGACACACAGTTAGAAGATATTGCCAGTATGGAGGAGGACCAGAATATCATACAAGAAGATCTGGATGACCTTGAAAACTGGAGTAACAGAAATGGAATGATATTTAATAGTGCAAAGTGCAAGGTCATGCATTTAGGGACTAACAAGAATTTTTGCTATAAGTTGGGGACTCATCAGTTGGAAGTGACAGTGGAGAAGAAAGAGCTTGGTGGGTATTGGTTGATCCAGGGTGACTATGAGCCATCAATGTGATGTGGCCATGAAAAAGGCTAACAGTCCCGGGGTGCATCAGGTGAGGTATTTCCAGTAGAGATAGGGCAGTATTAGTATCATTATACAAGGCACTGGTGAGACGTCATCTGGAATACTGTGTGCAGTTCTGGTCTCCCATGTTTAAGAAAGATGAATTCAAACTGGAACAGGTACAGAGAAGGGCTACTAGGATGATGTGAGGACTGGAAAACCTATCTTATGAGAAGAGACTCAAAGAGCTTGGCTTGTTTAATCTAGCCAATAGAAGGTTGAGAGGAGATATGCTTGCTCTCTATAAATACATCAGAGGAATGAATACCAGGGAGGGAAAGGAGTTATTTAAGTTAAGCACCAATGTGGACCCCAGAATAAATACATATACACTGGAAGGGCCATCCCTAGCCATTTTGGTGCCATATGCAGAGACCCGCACTGCACTTCCCGCCACCAATGAGTGCAGGCCTGACCTTGCTGTAGTCGTCAGGGAAGTGGGGGCAGGGCTGGGGCGGAGCAGGGGAGGGAAGAAGTTGGGTGAGGGCAGAGCAGAGGAGGGCAGGGAAGGGGTGCAGTGGGGGCAGGGCTGAGGCAGACAAGGGGTGGGAAGAGGCTGGGCTGGGGCAGAGGCCATGGGGAAGAGGCGGAATAGGGACTGGAGCAGCACGCAGCTGTGTAGGGCACCAGGAAATTTGGTGCCCAAAAGTTCCTGATGCCCTACGCAGCTGCGTACTTTGCATCGGGGTGGGGACGACCCCCTGTAAACTGGCCATCAACAAGTTTAGGCTTGACATTAAGTGAAGGTTTCTAACCACCAGAGAAGTGAAGTTCTGGAGCAGCCTCCCAAGGGGAGCAGTGGAGGCAAAAAACCTAACTGGCTTTAAGATTGAGCTTGATAATTTTATGGAGGGGATGGTATGAGAGGACTGCCTACAGTGGTGTGTGGCCCATCAGCAGCTACCTGTAGCAATATCTCCAATGGCTGGTGATGGGACACTAGATGTGGAGGCCTTTGATTTACTATAGAGAATTTTTTCCTCTGGTATCTTCTTGGTGGGTCTTGCCCACATGCTCAGGGTCTAACTGATCACCGTATTAGTGGTTGGGAAGGAATTTTCCCCAGGTTAGATTAGCAGAGACCCTAGTGGTTTTTCAATTCCTCTGCAGCATGGGGCCTGGGTCACTTGCAGGTTTAAACTAGTGTAAATGGTGGGTTCTCTGTAACAAAGTCTTTAAACCATGATTTGAGGACTTCAGTAACTCAGCCAGAGGTTAGAGGTCTATAACAGGGGTGGGTGGGTGGGCCAACACAGAATTTCCTCCCCTGTCCCCCCCATGCCTAGCCCAGCTGGCTTGATTAGAGCTGTCCCTGCAAATATAGAAGTCAAACTACACCTATGAAGAGAAGTGTCAACAAAGAGAGCAGGCTGTGGCAAAAACACGTGGTCTTGTCTGCCTGACGTGTGGACGCATCTGCTGATCCTTCACTGGTTTACATTCTCCCAGGAAGTTGCACTGAAACAAACTGACTCTCCTATGTTGACCAAGATGGGAAACTCCAGCAACTACGTACCTTTCATTCAAGCAAAACAAGGAAGAAATTAAATGTCCCTTTCAGTAGCGATAGCTGAAACAATAAAAGCCACTACCCCACGCATGGGCCAGCATGGCAAGGCCTGAGCAGAAGCTAAACCATGTGGCAAAAGTGGTTTTCCTGGAGCCTGACTGCATACCCAGTGGCTGCTTGATTTGTTGCAGCTGTGTCTGTCTGTGGCTGTGTGAAAGGAACCAGAAATCAAGAGCAAAGAGAGCAGACAGTGGGAGGAATCAGTGGTGCATAACCCGGGGAGGAAGCCAGAGACAAAGTTTCTTTTAGACAGGTACTCTTTGGAAAGGGAGATTTAGCTCTCTGATCAAGGAAACTGCCTCCTGTTCCTGTTCTGTTGAGGGAAACAGGACCTTGTGTACATTCTTTGTAAATAAACAGGATTGCACCAAAGAAATATCTCCACCATCTTACCAGAAACCACCTGGGGAGGTCCCAAATATTGGCTAAACAGCTCAGGCCAAAGGGCAACAATATCATGTGCATATGCACTTATAAATACGTACATGAATGCCCCTTCTTTAAAGGGGGCCCAGGGCTGGCACTGCCTCTCCTACATCTGCCAGATTCCTGAGATCTAAAGAAGAGAAACCAGAAAGAGAGATTAACATCATACACAGATATGCCAGGCAGATCCCACAGCCCCAAGTAAAACTTACTTGCCTGTCCATGACCCAGTGGTGTCCCTGTGTCACTGCATGACTGGCCCCACTGCATGAGATAGGGTAGACACAATGGAGAGACACTGGCTAGACCTCATAGAGGGGCTCCACAGAAACTCTTCTTTCTAGACCAGGCCAGGACAATTCTTGTCTCAGCATTTTAAAGGGAGACAGAACAAGAGAGGGAACTTCAAAATAATCAAAATAACTGTGCAACAAAATAGAAAGTCATAATTTCAATAATACCAACAGCCAAGACCCTGCAAGCCCCTTTTCTGCTTGAGCACTGCCATTCAGAGGTAGCACTGCTCCTCATGGGTGTTGTAGGCTGCTAGGATCCAGGTCAGTCCAAAAGAGTCACAGGAGGAGGCTGGTTACTCTCTGCCATGACATCAGAAATGGAATAGTTTAGCAGAACGTAACCCCTTATCTTCCCGAAGCAGGCATGTATCCTTGTACAGGATCGAATTATTCACAGCATTCATCGGAGCAAATGAAAAATGTGGGCAAGTGTAGAACATACATAATGTGTCATAGACCTTGTGCATCTGCTTTAGGGAGCTGTGTTAGCCATGGTGGGAGAGTTGCAACAATTCACAAGCCCAGCAGTTGTTTCAGGAAATACTGCATGTGACTGAAGTACACAGTGTGTTACCAAAACAGGGAGGCTAGTACTGCGGCGAATGCAATATCCAACTATGTGTTAGCACAGAGGCAAGATACAACTGTGCTATTCTCTATTGTAGTCAAGGTTCATATTTTCCCTTTTCTTTTTTCTGCGATTAAATGGGATGGAGCATTTTTATGGGGTGTAGATGTTGGCTACAAAAAGGTTTCAGGCAGCCACTGGGCCTTTCTGGGCTTTGGCAGGTGGAATTTAGAAGGAAGGCAAATAGAAGCATAGGGGCCTGAGCAGTTGTAGTTGAGGGACCTAGAAAGAAAATTAGGCACCACAGGGAAGGAAAGATGGAGTCAGGGGAAGTAAAATTGATCAGATTGTGTTAAAAGACTGGATAATATTTGGTCGGGAAGCAGAAAAGGAGAGGAAACAAGAGACTTCAGAAGGTTTAGATTAGTTTCAGCAAAAATGAAACCTCAAATGAGCCTGAACCTCCTCATTTTTTGATGTCACTCATTCCTACTCAATGCCAGGCACAACTGTTATTGTGATAACAGCAGAAAACTCTTATGTTGAGGAAGCATCTGTGAACTGAGATGTGTAGGTAGATTTTGCTTGATACAGAAAAATCATGACAGAATGAGGTCATATAGTTGTGGGTTCCAGACCTAAACAAGGATTTGGGCTACTATCCAACACTGAGAATGAAGCTGGAAGTTAGAACTGCACTGTTAAAGTGCCATCCTTCTGATGAGCTCCTTTTGTCTAGTGGACCCTAATGATACCATGTTACTATTTGATATAAAAAATATAAAACCAAATTAGATTAGATAGCCAGCCTGACTTTGATATATTTTAGAACTATCATACTGTCTTAAACACAAAACCTGAAATTCAAGTTCCCAATGACAATGTGACTAAAAGTATTTCTTGGGAAGAAATCTGGGAAAGTAGCAACAGAATGCAGTTCCTTTCCCCTCAAAGCATACTTTATTCCTCACTGATGTGTGAAACCTCCAGGTTTAGTACAGCCTATTTAGTGTGCTGCTTACCTTGTGTGTCCAATTAGTAAATATGCTAAATAAAACTAGACCTCAGTGGCTCCTCACTAGACACCTCCCTCACAATTTGGAGATCTTCTCGTTTACATTGCTTCTTGGTTTATGATCCTTTAGCCAGCAGCGACTCTAGGCACCAGTGCAGCAAGTGCGTGCCTGGGGCAGCAAGCTGCAGGGGGCGACCTGCCGGTCGCTGTGAGGGTGGCAGGGAGGCGGCTTTCGGCTTTGCGCCAGCGGAAGGTCTGCTGGTCCCGTAGCTTTGGCAGCAATTGGGCAGCAGGAATGCCGATGGTGCAGCAGAATCCGCGTGACCAGAGGACCACTCGCAGGCGCGAAGCCGAAAGCCATCTGCCTGCCGTGCTCGTGGTGGCAAAAAACAGAGCCGCCCCTGCCTTTAGCCAACTTTCAAATACATTGAACAGCACAGCACTTGTCTGCCAGCCATTTTGAAGGAATTATCATGTATGATTTTATGATGAAGTTTTTTCAAGTCCTATACTACATTCTACTCACTGAATTCCCATCATCCAGTAATTTTGAAATTAAAATAAAGAATCAAGTTCATAGAGTTTAAAGCCAGAATGATCATTGTGACCACCAAGTCTGATCTTCAGCATAACACAGGCCTTAGAGTTTCACCCAGTAATTCCTGAAGTAGAGGGAATTGCTCTTCACTACTATGTTTATGAATAATATTGAGCCCAAAAGCTTGGGGGTGAAATAAAACATTCTTTAGAAAGACATTCATTCTTGCTTAAAAGGCCTGTACCTATGTATGGGTAGGTATCCATACACCATGATCAAGTCACCTGCAAATGAAATGAACTCCTTAAGTCTAGCATTTTGAGGCATGTATTCCATAGCTCAGACCATTTTTGTAGCTCTTCCTAGCACCTACTTCAATTTTTCAACACCCATTTCAAAGTGTGGACAGCAAAACTGGAACCAGCATTCCAGCAGTATTCTTCGCTTTGATCGCAGTCTATGTACCCAACACACATGCTATTATGATTCCATCAGAGATTGCACCAGTGCCAGATACAGCGGTAATATAACCTTTCTATTCCTCCTCGAGATTCCCCTGTCCATGCATCCAAGGATTGCTTTAGCCTTTTGGACACAGCATCACACTTGGAGCTCATGTTTAGCTGATTATCCACTGCCACCCACAAATCTTTGTTCAGAGTCACTCCTTCCCAGGATAGAGTTCTCCCATCTCGTAACTATGTCCTACATTCTTTGTTCCTAGACTATACATTTACATTTAGCCATATTACAATGCATATTGTTTGTTTGCATCCAGTTTACCAAGCCTTCCAGATTGCTCTGAATTAGTGACCTGTCCTCTTCATTATTTGCCACTCCCCCAAACTTTTGTGTTATCTGCAAACTTTATCAGTGATGATTTTATGATTTCTTCTAGGTCACTGATAAAAATGTATCTATGCTAGTCTTTCAACCTTTACTCATAGGTCATCTTTTCTAAACTTTTTATCATTTTGGTTGCTCTTCTCTGGACTCTCTTAAATGTGTCCACATAAATCTTAAAGTGTGGTGCCCTAAACACAGGCCTCCAGCTGAGGTTCACCAGTGCAGACTAGGGTGGAACAAATACCTCTGTTGCTTACATATGACACTTCTGTTATTACATCCCAGAATGACATTTTCCTTTTTTGCAACAGCATCATACACTTTCCTATATTCAATTTATGATCCACTATAGCCTTCACATCCTGTTCAGCAGTACTGCTGCCCAGCCAATTATTCCTAATTTTGTATTTGTACTTTTGATTTTTCCTCTCTAAGTGTAGTATTTTGCACTTGTCTTTATTGAATTTTATCTTATTGATTCCACACCAATTCTCCAGTTTATCAATATAATTTTAAATTCCAATCCTGTCCTTCAAATTGCTTTCAACCCTGCCAAACCTTGCGTTGTCCACAATTTTTACAAGTCCACTCCACCCTCCAAGTCATTAATGAAAACATTAATATTAATTATTTGTTGAGGGCATACAGCATGCTTGGTGCCATAAAGAACAGAGTAAAAACTGGTTCCTTCCACAAGGAATTTATGATCTAAAGGTCTGATCCAAAGCCCACTGAAATCAATAGGCATCTTTCCCTTGACTTCAGTGGTTTTGGACCCAGCCCCAAGTGTACAGATAGAGGGTAAATTTTTCAGAAGTACCAACATGACTTAGGAGTCTAAGTCCCATTTTCAAAAGTGATTTAGATGCTCAGAATTCTCAGCAAAGGGGTTTTTCCGTCACCCCCTCAACAGGAGATGTGAGGTCGATGGAAGAATTTTTCCATCAGTCTAGCAATGTCTATCCTGAGACTTGGGTCAGCTTAACTATATCTTTCAGGAAATGACTTTTTCTTCACATCCTGGAGTGCCATAGCTAAGCTGACCTAAGTTTTAGGTATAGAACAGGCCTAAGCGTTTGTTTGCACAAGGCCTAGGTCTCACTGGAAGTTACTTTTGAAAATGGGACTTAAGTGCTTTGGAAAATTTTACCCATAGGCAACAATTAAAGAACAAAAGGCACAGGGAATCCATGCCATGAGATGTACAGTGGTGGAACAGCAACTTAAAAAAAAAAATCTGGTGCTTCCAGCAGCACAGTGTTCCCAACTCCCTACTTGGGAATTGGTTCAGCATTGACTCAGTGGGAAGAGTACCAGGCACTGAGTCACCAACACCACTCCCCACAGCACCTGTTTTTTCCCCTGTAATGACTAAGCCTGATCCCTCTTAGATTGTAAAATCTGACAGGATCACAGTGTGAGATGTTATGGTTGAGGGCACACTGTGCTACAGTGTACTAATTAAAGGCTTTCCTGATCCGGGAAACAACATTCCTCTCTGTCCACTTCCAGTGACTCTACACAGTTGGGGGTTGTTCCATACCTTTTGCAGCCCCACCTATTCCTGCAGAGAAATTGAGTCACTTCCTCTTTAGAAAGCTCACCCAAAATTCTTCCTGTTCACTTTAGCTTATAAACTATTATTAACTTTCTCTGTAAAGCAAGACCTTAGTCATCACAGGCCAATGCTACTGTGCTCTAGAGAAGACTTTTCTCTCTGTTCTAGATGCACGTATCGATTAGAGCAAGAGTTCTTGTTAACCATTCTTGTTAAGAACATCATATATTCTGGTTCCATTCGACCATAGCATGTGTGTATGCGTGTAATATCCCCAGTAGTTTGTTACTGATATCAGTTCCCTTGCTTATTTCAGAAACATTGATAGAAGTGCCCTCTGATTTTGTTATAAATAAAAACTGGCTCATCATCCATCTATCTATGTTCTTCATTCATTGAGAAGGCAAGAACCAATTGGTAGGCTTGGCTCTTTTTATTTTAGTTTCCTATGTCACAGTGGTTTGGAATGAACATCCCTTTGATGTGACTTGAGCCATTTTAATTATTTAGGACCAGATACTGATACTCTAATTTACAATTATTAAAGTACTCTGTATATAATCCTGTTGATTTCAGTGGAACTATTTAAGGAATAATGTACTCCTCATGTTTAGTAAGGGTGCAGAATCTATCTGTTAGATCTGCCATAGTGCAATCAATGGAATATTATCATTACCTGAACTGTGCACTAACAACTGTCCAAAACAAGTGACCAGAAGGTTATAAATATATCTGGAGAGTTATAGATGTGTTGACTTTGGAAAAACATATGCAACTTGCTGCTTTTGAGATCTAACTTGTTTCTCATTCAGGGTTAACTTTACATGATACTTTCATAATGACAGAGAACTTCAAGGGAAACCTCTATATGGTTGTCGTCCATTTCAAGAAAAGGCATTCCTCTCAGGAGGTTTTTTTCCTGCCACATGTATGCTTGTGTGTGCATGCTGTAGTGGATCCATATTGACTATTAGTCAATCCAGGGTATAGGGAGAGGAATGTTTCTGCATTTACGTAATTCTCAACTCAATGGTGAAAACCTTCAAAGGGTTTCAACTGCAAAGGAACAAGAGAGAAAAAACCTGAGCCAATCTGCCTCTCTCACTCCCTCTATTTCTCAGTTGTGCTGGCCTCCTCCTCATTTATAGTGTGTCATCCTTCACTCCCATTCTACTGTATGGGGACAGAAATCATGCCAGAAATGCTTCACTCACTAACACCTACCCACTGGAATTCAGACTCAGAGAGGGGGAAGGGGGGAAACATACCCTGGCAATTCTTACAAATCACAGTGCCGCTAACCTCCTTTCAAGAGAGTCAAATGTAAAGTCATGCTCTTGCTTGTGAAACCATTGCTAGCCTGTGGGTGTCAAGCCAGCCTTCTTTTCCAAGAAATCTGTTGCCTCCCACAGTGAGTCTAGAGAAATAGCATTCTGATGACAGTGAAGAGAGGCTGTTAGAAAAACATCACACGCCAGAGCTGTACAACAACAGCCTCCAAAAGCCCTTGTTTTTTCAAGCTCAGCTCTCTCCAGTTTCATAAAAAGCCAAACCAAACTAAATTTTAGTTTTTAATCTTTTTTGTCTTAAGCCCTGGAAAAAAAAACATTCTTCAGCTCCCTTTTCAGTCCATGTCAAGAAACACCACACCCGCTCCTTCCAAATCCAGCCCTTTTGAAGAATAAACAGCATCAACAGTTACCCAACTGCTACCTATATACCAAGTTCTATGCCTTACTGGCTAACATAATGTGACTCAATACTAATCTAAGGTCCACAGCATAAGACAGCAGGGATATCCTTTGGAACTATATTATGCTGACATAAGGGCTGTCCTTCCCAGTGAAGAGAATGTCCTGGGCCCTGAGCCCACAAACTGCTTCTCACAGGCTAAGCTTGGCACTCATGCAGAAACCCGATTACTTCAGAGCTCCATGCATGTAAAGGGAGCTGTCCATGCAGAGCATCTTGCAGGATCAAGCCATAGTTGGTTGGAAGGCCTCCATCACCTCTGATGACCCTCATCTTGCTGAAAGTGCCACTTCAAATAAATGAGAGAATAGGTGACACTTTATGAGGTGAAAGCACAGCATTAGCCAATGTCCAAAATATTAATAAAGACAGTACCTGTGAAGTATTGTGGTATTATGCAGGTAATCAGTAAGAGATGTCACCTTTCTGTACTAAAAATAACCTTTTGCTTGGTACACAAAGATCGACATATGCAGAAGATTGGTACTTTTCCTCTGCCAGATCAGCAGCATCGTAAATGGACCTGACTTCCTTCCAGATCCTGAGTTATTTATATAGAAACATTAACTCCCCTCCTCACCCCACTCCAAGAAACAGGGTTTCTGCTTGTCTGCAGGTGTTTGGAGCATGGACTGCCCTTTGCTATATTTCTGTCCCAAAACAGTAACTGTGTACCTGGAGTCACGGGATTGTCACAGAACTGTTTATTGAAGACCACACTTTCCCTCTATATTGTCTCCTGTTCCCTGTCAGCTCTTGCCCTGCAGCCAAGGGGAATCTGAGACAACCTCTTTTTTAACTGCCGTAAGCACGCAATAACACATAGCATCTGGATTCATCATCCAGTATATACCTGCCTTGGGTATGTAGAGGCGCTGTCTTGTGCCTCACAACACGTAATGTGTGAACTCAGTGGCGGATGGAACACCTTGCCACGTGGTATTGTATATACCAAAGGGTTTGTTTCAACACAAGATTTGTTATTAGCTAGTAAAGCTACCTAAGATAAAAGTGCCACAATGGAACAAAGAAAAAACATTTCCTCAGAGAGAGAGAGAGAGAGAGAGAGAAGAGGAACCAGTGAGCTGCTTCCATTTACTGCTCCCTTTGTGCGTCGCCTTCACCACCAAAGCAGCAGGGTGAAGAAGCATTATTCAACTCCATATTTAAAACCCTCTCTCCATTCTCCTGGCAGTAAGATGGTGGGAGAGTGTGATCAGCTGCAGGATTGTTTGTTTTAATAACTAAAAGGCCCAATCAGGATAGAGTCCCTATTGTGTTAGGCACTGGACATACACAGTTCTCTGTCCTGAAGAGCGTTCACTGTTGCATGCTCCCTTGCTGATTGCCATACTCCTACTCACAGTCAACCCAAATACTGTGTATGAGTTTCATCAGGTGCTTATAGGGCTGAGTTCTGTTCAAGAAGGGACCACAAAATCACTCCTGGTGGCAGGCCAGAGGCAATGTCAGTATTACCAATTCATTCAATTATTTTTCAATAGAAGTTGGGGCCAGAAGGGACTTTACTGGCTATTATTCTTGATATTTGAGACATTCTTGTTCTGTGGAAAGAAAAAATAGTTTATTTCATTGACAGCAAAAGACAAGAAAAAAATATCTTATGCAGGCCATAGAAGTTCCACTGGAAAATGATGTTTTAGAGAGATATTTTTCACCCTGTAATACAAATCCTCACTGTGTTCTCACAATAAAATATTGATGAAAAACGTGCCGATGCTACCAAAACCGTTTTTTGGGGGTATTCTTCCACAAATTGAGAGATATGGGGAAAGGATAATATGGGAATGAGATAGACAAAAATAGGGGAACAGCTGTGATAGTTTAAAAAAAAAACACCTTTCTTTTTATAGAAAAGTCATAAAAATTAATAGTGGGCTCATAACTTGCTTTTAGGTAGCTCATTGTCCTTAAATGTTTTAGTTCTGTCTGTTCTTTTTTAATATTAGAAATGGGCCCAAATCCACACACCAGATTTAAGTACTCAAGGAATGTTGGGTTATGGGAAATCTGAATCCAGATTGCCACAATTTTGCAAATAAGCCAAAACAAAACTTCAGACCTTACCATCAGTGCTCAACGTTTGGATCCACATTTCTTCATCTTGAGCCCCTCTCTAATTAAAATGCAATTATAGTCTGCAGAACAAGAAACAGGACAATCACATTAAAAATACATGACAGAGTGAGATAGAGAGTGCTGAATAAGTTAAAGGTTTTTCTAAATCCATGTGTAATCAAACTGGAAGACATTCTATAAACAAGATTATCCTTGAATCCAAAATCCCTTTAAAATGGTCTGTTGTAACTTGAGTTCAAGTCCTGAGTTATTCAAATTTACATGAAATTGATATAAACTTTCAAGATTTGGTCACTTTTAATAGCATGGAATACATGCTTCTCAAACATTCTGTGAAAGCTAAAACCTGAGCCATTTTTTTTCATTCACAAACTGAACTTAGTGGTAGTAAAAAGACTTCAGTATCTTCTCTCGCTTCCTGTTAGCTTCTGTAAAATCAGGATATCAAGAACAGCCCTATCCAGATAAATCTTCCTTACAAAAGTAGCCCATATTCATGATGGTACTCCCATCGACATCAGGGCTTTAATTTTATTTATTGGTTTGTTTATTGTTTTGTAGGGTTACACACCAAAGTTCTAAACAGGATATACATTTTCTTAACAAAATGGAAAAATAAAATAAACTGAGCTAAATTATGGGTTGACTCAGGAATTGATTCAGGAAAGCACTTGCTTAAAGCTAAGTAAGTGTTGAAATGCTTTGCTGAGTCAAAGTCTTAGATCATGCAACCCTACTGCTTCCCAGTCTGTGCACAATTTGGCTAATTATGCTGTTGACCTTTTCTAAATAAACTCTCTCCAGTCAAAATCCACTTCCTTGCCTGTGATACATACAGTCCTAGGAGCGTCTACATTGAAAGTGAAATATTTGGAACACTGCAAAACCGAACTGAAGGCAGCAGTTTGAAAAGAGCAAAGAGAGGATTGGCAGCAGTGTGATCCATTATCTGCAGTGATTACAGGCAGCTGACCTGCAAAGAAGAGTTAAATTTCACCTTTTAACAACCACGTTGCTGTGTATTAACTTATCATTTTATGTTCTGATGCCCAAACAAGTGGCATCCCGAGTGTGACTTTTTGTCTCTTGGAAGACACCCACCTGCAATCCTCATCACCGAGAAAGATGAAGCATGTGTGTTATCCACCAACTTCAATAGGATATGTGAAGTATTCAGAATGTCTTGTTTAACTCCAGCAACAAAGATAAAACAGGAAATCATTTGTGATTTGTAAAGACAATTCTATGTGCTTCTTAATGTTTTGGGGTAGGGGGTTAAGCTCCAGGCTCTTTGAAACAAACAGTGAAAGAGGCCAAAGTGCAAATTCTATCTGAGTCAGTTGTTACTGAGGAAAATCTGATACAATCTGCGAGTAAATGAATTTCACGGTAAAATACTTACTATTTAATATCCACATCTCTGAAGTTATTTCTACAGGAAACCTAGATAGCATTATCCCCAATATCCAAGTTCATGTATAGTTATGGTGGCTCTCCGAAGTGTCATTAGAGGAATTGTGGTAGGTAGCCTATGCAGTTCTCTGTGGCAATGCTTTCACCTTTTCATCAATAGATGGACTAAAGAGCTCTTTTCCCTTTGGAGCCTCTGGCCACTGGGCTTACAAAAAGATGCAAAGGTATCTGTCTTGGAGCCTTTTTTCATTTGGAACAACCAAATGTGTATGAACACATAAGAAATGTTTCTTAAACCTCCAGAAGTGTTCCTCTTTTAAATCAGTTTGCCTGGCTTAAGCCATAACTTTCTTGATTGCTTGTATTATTCATTTTAATCTTGGATTCCCTGTACATCTTCATTTTCACCTTTTAAGGCAACTGTGTTTCAAAAATTATTACACTGCCATTCAAATTACCCATGCACTACCAAGGGGCCAAAACAGACACCAATTTATGCTGTATATTACCAGTTTGTTCTATGGCATTCTGTCTCATGAAATCCAGATAATTCTAATGGGAATTCATTTCTAAAACATGGAATAATTTTAGACTAGTAAACCATTTTGATGTGTGCAATGAAGTTGTTTACAGCTTCTCTGTATTGTTAAAAATCACTTCTCTATCACAGTAGTTTTCATGCTTGAAGTACTCTTACTCATGTTGTCAAATCATGTTTGAATAATTTAGCTTCAGGAGAATTAATTTTTTGATGGTGCAAGAAGAAAAACAAGGTGTTCAAGCGATGAGTTGATATCCAGATGTCAGATAGCCGTCTTGAGGCTCCTAAGACAGGCCAGGCAAGGCCCCATCAATCAATAACTAATAAATCAATCTCTTTGGTAGGCAAAGTTTCCTTTCATGCAGCTCTTGGAATGGGTGAATTAAAGGGCATGCTATGATGTTTGTGAATATGAATATTTCATAGGTCATTACTATGACAAAGTTAAAGAAATGAACAAGGAGGGAAAGAGAGATTATTTTATTTTTAAGTATCAGTGACAGGGTATACCAGACCCTCTGAGGCCCCCTGCTGGAGGCCTTGTGGCCCTTCCACGCCCTGTGCCAAAAGAGGGCAGTAGAGAGGGTCCTCCAAGCTGCCTAGAGTGGCTGTGTGGGACACAGCCAATCAGGGACCAGCAGCCTAGTATAAGAAGAGCTGCAGGGGCAGAGGGGAGTTCATTTCCTTGCTGGAACTGAAGGAGTGTGGTTGGTGTGTGACCGGCTGACAGAGCTACAGAACCATGGATGAGGTAGTGCTGCCAGAAGCCAGGAAGAGCGAGAAGGAGCTCTGAGTTGGTTGACGGGACTCCATCAGGACAAGGATCTGAGGTAAGGGTGAAAATGACACAAGGTCACAGGGAAGTGGCCCAGGGAATTAGAACAGCAGCATGACTTAGATAAAGGGACACAGCAGATAGCCACAACATCACAAGACGTTCCAGCCAACGCTGTTCTCCAGGTGGCTTGTAACATCCGGGATAAAATCCACCAACCAAGGGGTGGAGGCAGCCCAGAGGCAGACCCGCTATTACATGGGTTCATCAAGTCTGTTCCGATGTGTTTCTTAATGTGTTCTTATTACTACAAACTTTGGCCTGCTTTTTTCCCCAGGCCCTTCTCTTTTGTCTGCTGAAGACACTCACTTGTGTCTTGTCTGGATTTGGACTGAGTGATCTTTGAGGCAGGGATTGTATCTTTTCTTACTCCTGTGACTCACTGAACAGACTTTAAGATGCTGTAGTAGGGTGTACTCACCTCTTGTGAGCATCCTCTTGGCCAAATGCATGCCTGCACACATTCTTTCTGATTGTCCCTCCTCTGGAGACAATGTCTTCACCCTCTTGGGGCTTCCTGGCTACAGCTTTCCAGCTGGGCTACTATAGTTCAGTTCCCTCCTCTGCGGTGCCTCATTGTACACGCCTCTTCCCCCAGTGGCTAAGGGAGTGTGTGTGGGGCGGGGGGATACCCAGGCCCACCCTCTACTCCAGTCCCAGCCAGGGACCCTGTAGATAGCAGCTATCTTTTTCAGTGGAGGCAGCGATGCATACTGAAACCTAAACGTACTGACTGGGGGAGCAGGAGATGGGTGCTCTGCATAAGGAGTTTGAGGAGTCAGGGGGGCTGAGTGGATGCTCTGCATGAGGAGTAGGGTGAGTCAGTGGCAGACAGGGGAGGTTGGGGTATCAGCAATAGAAAAGAGAATCTGGGTGGGTTCTGTGCAGGGGAGCACAGGAAGCTACTGAGTCTTAGCTATGGATGGAAGAGGTAGCTCCAGACTGGGAAGAGGGGTCCTGGTGATTCACATCTGTTACTGGGGACAGGTGCTCCCAATACAGGGGTAGTTTGACTTCTCTATTTAGAAAGGCAGCTCCAGTCAGGCCAATGGGGCCGTGCACGGGTGCTGGAACTAGGAGTGCTGGGGATGTGGCAATTCCATCATATACAGGGTTTACAGTTTTTTTCAATTTCAGCACCTCTACTATAAAAATTGTTCCAACCCCACTGGGACCACACGTAGGGAGGCAAATTCCATGCCTGTCTGAAGCTTGCAATTTGGGGGGCCATGCCACCCTCCCCCCCCAAACTACACCCATGTTCCCAGATCCAGTCCAATCACTCTGGTTCATACTTGCTCCCTGACAGCTGTTCCAGCCCTTCTGGGTCCCACTCTCACCTCCACCCTCAGCAGCTGCAGAGCCCCACCCAGTCTGCACACACAAAACAACTCGCTTAAGAACAAGTTAAGGGGCCAGAAACATAGACCAGCCCCATAATGTTTTTATTGCATTATCTCTTACTGCTCCCACACTTCCCATTCCCCCATTCCTGAAAACAAGTTTATTTTAATCTTGCCTTAATATTGATATATAACTTCTCCATGCATGATAGCTACCACCAAGAAGATGTGGAATTAGCATATGACATGGGCTATGAGAGAATCATTCTCTTAACAAGTAGTCCACGTATGAAAATATTTGGCAACTATTTTTGCAAGAACTCTTTAATGGGCAGGAGTGTTCATTGAAAAATTTTCATCTAATATTAGAGAATATTGGCATTGAAATTTTGAACCTTAAATGAAGATATTCAATCCACTAAACTGATCCCATGTTTATTCAGTCTGGGAACCAGAAATAATACCATATGACTAATCTTGTCCAATTAAAACTCACCAATACATTTTAATTTCTGAAAAATCAAACAGATGTAATGAACTGTTCATGAAAAAACTATGGACCAAGAATTAGTGTCAGAAGCTATTCATAGGTAATTCCTAGTAGCAAATGCACTTTAAAGAATAGCTGTCAACTACTCATGGACAATCTGGAAACAGAAAAAACGGAACTAAGTGTGCCATATAAATTACTTGTTATGAATTGTTTACTTAGCTCTAGTAAGCAGGATGTTTTACAAAAGATAGGGTTGGAAAACACAAAATGGTGAGAAAGTAACATAACCTTTCTTCCTGGTGTTGTCAGCAACAAGGGCTAAAGGTCCAAATAGCTTTGTTTAGTGGTTGGATAAGAACAGCCGTACCAGAGTTCATTCATCTCTGCTGCTGTTCTCTCCATCATCAAAGAATCCTCCCAACCATACAAGATCCTCAGTGGAGGGGAACCAGTAGCATATAGGGCCTTGAGCAGAGTCTTTGCCACTGGGAATCTGCTACTTGCCATAACACTGACGTAATATTACTCCTCCAAGCATAATAGCTACCATCAAGAAGATGTGGTATTGTTATTAGCAGAGGACAGTTCTGGTTCAATTCCACCACCCAAACAAGGTCAAGTTGTGTACATTTATTATAACACCCAGCTCTTATATGGCACTTGTCAGCCATAGATCTCAAAATCTTTACAAAGGATGTCAGTATCACTATGCCTATTTTACAGGTAGGGAATCTGAGGTAGAGAGAGAAGTGACTTGCCCAAGGTCACCCAAGCAGGCCAACGGCAGAGCTAGGAACAGAAGGCAGGATTTTTGAATCTCAATCAAGTGTTCCATCCAGTAGGCGACACTGCCTCTTAAGTCTTACTAGAGGAATTCTAGATAGAAAGCTTATGCAAATGAAGCTCTCTGTAGCCATACTTCCCCCGTTCACTATCACTAGATAGCAGCTAGAGAGCCCTTTCTCCTCCAGAGCTTCTGTTCATCTGGAGTTCTGGATAAATAGTTTATGGAGAGTAAGCTGCTCTGTCTGTGGCCACTCTTTCTCCTGTTCACCAACAGATGGGAGCAGAGAGCTCCTTATGCAGAAGAGTTTCAGGACACTGGGCTTACACAAATAACAACCAAAACCCCTGTCTAAGTAAAAACAAGACATAAGCAGTGCTCACAAAAGTTGAGAGAAAGATTATCACATCAAACAATCTTGGCACTCTTTGGATTTTTCCATGGATTAATACATTTCCTGTGGTGTAGCTAACTTACTAAACTATGTTACTGTACAACCCAGAAAAAACAAGTTGGCCGAGCTTGGAAAAAGCTCATGTACTTCAAGGTATTTGTCTAGGCTCACCAAGCTCGTTTTTGGTTTTGCTTTAAAATTATACATAGACGCAGAACTAACCACACTTCAAATACCTGAGACTAGACTATGTGGTATTTAAGAGTTTAATATTGTATTAGATTTGTAACTTCCATCACTTAGGGTCGTTTATCCTTCATACACTTTTCTTAGCTCCATCTATAGTAGTAATAACTGCATTTGGTAACTGTATATAGGCTACGTTTGGTACTTGTTCTTTACCTTGTATTTTCTGCACGGTTAAAAAGAAAGCTAAAAATAAGTGTCTCTCAATTTCTTCCTGTTTATGCATATTCTCTGGGCACAGATGCAAATGTAAAAAAAAATTATAAAACAGAAGATAATGTACTCATTTGGGGGTTATTTTTAAATAAAAATATGAAGTATTTGCATAATTTTAATACCCAGCCAGCTGGATATAATGTTTATTGATGTGCTACTAACAAAGATTTTCTCCTCAAAAGAAGAAAGCAAAAATTGTTTTATTTTCCATCCTAGAGCAGGCTGTTTATTCTAGCACAACCATCACAATGTAGTGGCCAGCACGTCAGCTGGTATAAATTGGCCAGTTTGCACTGGCTGAGCGGCTAACCTGGTGTAAACTGTTGTAGTTTCATCAAATTTACAACAGCTAGGATCTGCCCCATGGCATTTTCAGATTGCCAGGAAAATGACTGCGGAGAAACATATATAGAGTGCACATCCTGCTTCTGCAGTTTCCTAAGTGTCTTGTTCACCAGGAAGCTACTGTAAAGTTTCAGTCCTGTGATGAACAAATCCCTCAAAGTTTTCAAGCATTAGTGCATTTGGTCTATAAGCTCAGGGGTCGTATCCTATGAGTGGAGAATTGCTAATAAAATACATATTTTTAAGAAAGGGGGAAAAAACGATCCAGGAAACTAAAGCCCCATTAGTTTGACCTCAACTGTACGCAGTCTTGGAACAATTTTTGAAAGAGAAAGTAGTTAATGACATAGGGATAAACAGTAATTGGGTTAAAATACAAAAGTTAGATCATGCCAGACCAATCTGATCTCTTTCTTTGAGAAGGTAACTGATTTTCTAGACAAAGGAAATCTAATCTATGGAGATCTAATTTACCTGGATTTCAGTAAGGCATTTGATACAGTTCCACATGGGAAATTATTAGTTAAATTGGAGAAGATGGGGATTAATGTCAGGACTGAAAGGTGGATAAGGAACTGGTTAAAAGGGAGACTACAACGGGTCGTCCTGAAAGATGAACTGTCAGGCTACAGCAAGGTTAATAGTGGAGTTCCTCAGGGATCAGTTTGGGGACCAATCTTATTTAATCTTTTTATTACTGACCTTGGCACAAAAAGTGAGAGTGTGCTAATAAAATTTGTGGTTGACACAATGTTGGGAGATATCGCCAATATGGAGGAAGACTGGAATATCAGGCATGAAGATCTGGAGTATGTTGTAAGCTGGAGTAACAGAAATGGGATAAAATTCAATACAGCAAAGTCACACACTTAGAGACTAACAACAAGAATGTTTGCCATAAACTGGGAAGTGACAGAGGAGGAAAAAGACCTGGGTGAATTGGTTGATCACAGGATGACTGAGACAGCAATGTGATGCAGCTGTAAAAAGGCGGATGCATCAGGCAAGGTATTTCCAGTAGAGACATGGAAATGTTAGTACCATTATACAAGGCACTGATGAGACCCCCATCACCAGTTCTGCTCTTCCATGCTTAAGAAAGATGAGTTCAAACTGGAACAGGTGCAGAGAAGGGCTGCTAGAATGTTCAGAGGAGTGGAAGCCTACCTTATGAAAGGAGACTCAAGGAGCTTGGCTTGTTTAGCGTAACTGAAAGAAGGCTGAGGGGAGATAGGATTCCTCTCTATAAATACATCGGAGGAATAAATACCAGGGAGAAAGAGGAATCATTTAAGTCACTCACCAACACTGACACAAGAACAAATGGATATAAACTGGCCATCAACAAGTTTAGGCTTGAAATTAGATGAAGGTTTCTAATCATTAAAGGAGTGAAGGTCTGGAACAGCCTTCCAAGGGGAGCAAAGGGGGAAAAAAACCTGATTAGCTTCAAAATTGAACTTGATATTTTTATGGGGGAGATGGTATGATGAGACTGCCTACAATGATATGTGGCCCATTTGCGACTGTTAGTAGCAAATATCTCCAGTGGCTGGTGATGGGACACTAGATGGGATACTCTGAGTTACTACAGAGAATTCTTTCCCAGGTTCTGGCTGCTGGGTCTTGCTGACATGCTCAGGGACCAACAAATCACCATATCTGGGGTCAGGAAGGAATTTTCCCCCAGGTCAGATTTGCGGAGAGGGGGCATGGGTCACTTGCGGATTTAAACTAGAGTAAATAGAGGATTCTCTGTAACTTTCAGTCATGATATGAGGACTTCAGTAACTCAGCCAGAGGGTAGGGGTCTATTACAAGAGCAGGTGGGAGAGGCTTTGTGGTCTGAGAAGTGCAGGTCAGACTAGATTATCACAATGGGCCTTTTGGGCCTTAAAGTCTATGAACTTCTCAGGCAGCATCAGCCTGATCCTGTCAGATGCTGAGCACCCTCAATCCCCACAGACATCAAATACTAAGAATACAAATTAAGAAGAAAGGCTATAAATGATCTAAGACAAATCCTTCCTGCAGTATTTTCCAGTACATCTCATCCTTCTTTGTCCACCTACTAATATGTAAGATCTCTGGAGCTTGAACTGTCTTGATATCTCTTTTATAGTTTGTCAGCACTTAACGTACAATAAATTAAATATTAAAACAACAATAGGAGTTGAGGAAGCTCAGCACTCAGCAGAATTGAGACCCTTCCTCTTTGCCCCACTGCATCCTCATTATGGCCTCATTGGTCACTGTTCCTCCCATGCTCTGCCACATGCTCACCCAGTGTTCTCCACAGAGCTGCCTACCCCATAGGAGCAGCAGTTAAAGGCAAAGTGGGCAAAGCAGAGATTTGAGTCAGTGCATGGTAGAGATGAGGGCTGGTGAAGAGAGCTTCGCATTTTAAGTGTTGCCCTGGTGCATGCACTTTCTGGGACACTGACACAGCAGTGCTGGAGGGGGGCTTTCATGGGCCAATGCCTCAGCACAGACAGACTGGACTCCACCTCATCCCCGGCCTCCTGAACAGCTGTGCTCACCCTCTCATTCTGTTCAAAGCATGAGTGCCTCTTGCTCCTTTTCCCCCAGCTCCCTGTTCCCCAGAGCTGGGGACTCAAGAAGTGTCAGAGAATGGAAGTAATGGCTAGAATTTGACTATTCTGTTGGCATTTCCTTGCAGAGAAACGTTGCGTTCTGAGCCTGACAAAGAATAATTCGCCTAAATGTAAAATCAGAAGCGTGACTAACTATGGGCTTTTATGGGAATCAATAAGTTTGGAGTTTGCAGGCACTGTGGGCTTTGGCTAGAGAAGCCTGAAAAAAAATTATACATTAAAGCATAAGCTTAAAAAGGGATCATTCTTATATGCTTCTTCTGCCAAAGTTAGTAAACTGATGACATCAGAGAGCTTCCTACAGTTTTGACTCAACTTTCTCTGCCCTGTGCTGATTGATGGTTTTTCTCCAACAGTCCACCTCCCTCACAGTCTTTTCACCTCAGCTGCACTCCACCCCTGCCCTGTCCCCTCTCCCTTCATGTTTATTTCCATGTAGCTGATCCCCTCTTAATTAACCACACACACCCACATACCCAAAATTGTGGCATGTTAGCTGGAGAGATTTAAAGGGCTCAATCTGTTTAGTTTATCAAAAAGAAGATTGAGGGGTGACTTGATTACAGTGTACAAATCCCTTCATGGAGAGAACATATCCAAAATGACTTTTGAATCTGGCAGAGAAAAGTAGAAGAACAAATGGCTGGATGCTGAAGCCAGACTAATGCAAATTAGAAACAAGGCACATATTTTTAACAGTAAGGTGATGAACTTTTGGAACAAACTATCACGGGAAGAGGTAGATTCTCCATGTATGAATGTCTTCAAGTCAAGAGTACTGGATGCCTTTTCAGAAGAGACACTATAGCCAAATATTTATTCAACAGAATGTATTGGACTCAGTGCAGGGGTAACTGGTGAAATTCTCTGGCTTATGGTAAAGTAGAGATCAGACTAGATGATCTAATGGTCCCTTCTGGCCTTAAAATTTATGCATCAGTGAATCAACAGGTTTCAGGATAAATACATTTTTTAATATGAAAAATGCAAAGCTCTCAAGATGTTCTGTTGACAAGTAATAGATTTACAGATTCTTTGTGCTACTTAAGAAGTCTGCTTTGATTTTAATTACCTTCCTAGTTTTAAAACCACTCGCTCCTCTTTTTGGTAGCGGAGGGGTGATGGTGTGAAACTGCTGGTGACCCTTTTCCTGTTCAGCACATCTCCTGTTGCTAAGAGACAGAATGTAGTTTTAGAGAGTACCTGAAATCAGTTGTCAGAAAATACACTACTAGAAATGAATGCATGAAGTGGCTGATTCACTACAAATACAGACATCAATCATGCAGATATTTATACACATGAGTAACTTTATTTATGTAAACAACTCATTTAAGAGGAAGACTGGTCTGGTGGTTAGGCTGCCAGCCTAGAAGACCAGGGTTCAATTTCCTGTTCCACCAGAGACTTCCTGTGTGATCTTGAGCATATCACTTTGTCTGTCTATGCCTTAGTTCACTATCTGTACAATAACACTTACCTACCTTGCAGGAGTGTTGATAGGACAAATATGTTAATAATTGGGAGTGTTGTGATGGAGTGCATAAGCCCCACATTGGCCAGGAAAGGGTTAATGACCTGCAGTAGGTGCAGTCAGCCCTACTCTGCAGTAGGTTAGGCTTGGAGGCAGGAGTTAAAAGAGTAGAGCCCTGTGCAATGTGAGGCTAGCTGGGAGGGATAGTGGGCCTCAGCTCTCACTATGTGAGAGACGTATGGCAAGGAACAGGAATTGACTAGACACTGCTGTCTGCCACAGCCTTCCTGAGGGAAGGTAGGCCTGATGTGGGGCCATTGTCCTGGATTTACTAGCAGTGACTTACCTGTGGAAATGTTTCCTTCAGGATTTCCTCGGTGAAAGCTACCGGTTGGTGCCTTCTGTTCGCCATACACAGCGCCTTTATCTCCACCTTCACAGTGAACGTGAATCTGGCTCTCAGTAGGCGATGATCACTACTGATGTTAAATGATGGCACTACCGAAATATCCTGCACAATGTGTCTTCTCTTCAGGGAAGACTAGAGCCTCCTGGATGACTGCGACAACAATTATGAGAACTTCAGTAAGAGACTGAAACAATGCATGAAATCAGCTGAGTGTGAAAGACCAAAAAGAGCTAGTGGAAGAATCTCGGAGAATACAAAGACCTTATTGGAGAAGAGGACGAAAATGAAAAGAAATGGCAGTGACAGGCTTGAGTACTCCCTTCTCTGCAAGCTCATATGAATTAAGCTGAAGGAAGACTTCAAGAAATTTTGAACCGAAAAGCTCCTAAAGGCTGCTGAAGATCATAAAAGTCTCAAAAAATGCAAACGGGAACTGGCATTGTATAGGTCATCATTATTGGCTTCGAAGAACAAGGATGGAGAATCAGTAACCAATCAAACAGAGATGGAGGCAATCTTCAGGGATTTCTATAGCCAGCTCTTTGCATCCCATATAGACGTCCCAATGCCATAACTTCAACAAACCGATGAACACATACTTCCGGTTCTCATCAGCAAAGTCCATCATGCAGTCTATCAAATGAAAGAGGGGAAGGCTCCAGGCAAGGACAGTCTGACAGCAGAAGTGCTTAAGGCGGGAAGTCAGGAACTCTGGAAAGCTCTCGCCCAAAGGTTCGGCCATTACCTGGACATGCAGAAGATACCCTCCAGTTAGAAAGAGTCCAATACCATCTCGCTGCATAAGAAAGGCAACTGAGAATCTAAAGAACTATCACTCGATCTGCCTGCTTTTCACATGTCTAAGTTGTTCACTAAAATAATAACAAATCGACTGTTGTGAAACCTAGATGTACAGCAACCTAGAAAGCAGGCCGGTTTTTGAAGATATTACAGCACAACAGACCACATCTTCACTCTAAACAACTACTATATGCATTCAAGGGAATACAAGTTCCCTTTGTGCATTGCCTTCATGGACTATGAGAAGGTGTTTGATAGTGTGGAGACTAACACCATTTTTGAAGCTCTTTCAGAACAAGGCATCAGTGCAAAATATATCACATTATTAAAGGAAGCGAACTCTGGCTGCAGCACGGATATATCGCTGTTCGATACTCCCCTTCGAATCGCCATCAAGAACGGTGTGAAACAAGGAGATACAGTTTTTGTATTATTCACAGCTTGTCTTGAATTGGTCTTTCAACAAGCAGACCTGAAAGGCAGGATTAATATCAAAGGCGAGCAGCTAAACCATCTCAGGTTCACAGATGATATAGTGCTGATAACCAAAAATACAGTCCAGCTTGAGAGAATGCTTAAAGAACTGAACGCGAAAAGTAGTCATCAGACTACAAATGAACCAGTCAAAAATGAAATATATGAGATCAGATGTTCTGCCAAGAACCCAAACAACTCTTGGAGGAGAGCAGATCCAAGAAGTTGACAAATATGTTTATTTGGGCCAGGAAGTCAACAAGCGCCACAATCAGAAAGGCAAACTGTCGCTCAGAAAAAAATCTGGATGGTGTGCATTCAACGACATCAGGGACATCCTCCAAGGAAAGATCAGCAAAACAACTCGTGTGAACCTTTTTAACTCAACTGTGCTTCCAGCGATGCTATATGGCAGTGAAACATGGTCGCTGATGAAGACTGAAGAACATCAACTGTCTGTCACACAGAGGGCAATGGAATGAACATTTCTGGGCATTTCACTCTGTGATCACTTCCCAAATTAAATAATTAGGCAGCAGTCTGGAGTGCGAGATGTTGTTGAAAGCAGGCTCAGCAAAATGCAGTGGGCAAGACATGTGGCCCGACTCAGCGACAACAGATGGACTGCAGCTATATCTGAGTGGTATCCGTGAGAACTGAAACGGCCACGAGGTCGGCCTCCAAAGAGGAGGGATGATTTCCTAACAAGGAGATATGGACAAGCATGGTGAAGGATGGCCAGAGCGAGAGAAGATTGGAAGACGTGCTGTGATCGGCTGAGTCTTAACTGATGAAAGACCGACAGACTACGCAGACTTACCTATTTCTGGAGAGTAAAAGTGCTGCTGGCTGTGCCCTACCTTTAGAGAGTGACAGCCAAATAAAGCCATTTTGGAGAACCCAGCAGTGGTTTGTTATGAACTCAGAAGTGACCCTATCGGAGGGGTTTAGTTACTATAGTAACTGTTTTTCTGCAGTGGGGCTGGATTGCACCGGAACAGCAAACAGTCACTTTTGCCACATGGAGGCTGCCATTTTGTTCTCAAAATGGCATCCTCCACACACTGTGTCCTTGCATGCCCCATGTGTGCGAGCTCACACTACATGGGGAATGCCATTTGGTAGAGCAAAATGGAGTCATCTGCACACTGTGACCTGGCATGCACCAGGCATGCAAGATCACGATGCAAGGAAGAGACCATTTTGTAGAGCAAAATGGCATCCCCAGCACAGTGTGCATGTGAGGTTATGCTGGCAGAGGCGTTCCTTCCCACACTAGCAGGGGCATTCCAGTAGTTGCCCATTGAGGACTACACACCTGGGTAGGTTGCCAACAGTCCTGTATTCAGGGTTGCCATACATCTGTGTTTTCCTGGACATTACCACTTTTCTGATCCTCTCTCTGAGCAGATTTTTCAAAAATGAGGCAATGTCCAGGTTGTTTGCAAGCAGAGGTTGCTGCTTGGAAAGATTGATCGGCTCTGATTTGTCCCTCTCCTACATCCCCATCTGATTGGTCCCTTGCAGCTGCTGGATCCTGCCCACCCAGTCCCAGCTCCCTCCCCTGCAGGTGGGGGAGAGCCCTGCAGTGAGGCACTGACAGCTGTCACTGAGTCGTGGGTCTGCACCAACCATCCTGTCACTGTGACAAGGACAACCCTGCCCCCTCACCTCAAGAGTGAGGCACCAGGTTTCCCTTCCAGCACACCCCAAGTTTTCCCCTCCCAGTACATACACCCCTCCATCACCACCTAGATCCCACTCCGGTACCCTCCAAATATTCTTCTATTATACACACAGCCCTCCAGCACACCCTAACTGTATCCCCATAAGCCCCCACTCACCCTCCAGAAGTGTCCTTTTTTGGGGAACCTCAAATATGGTAACTCTACCCATATTATAAGGCATACCCCTCATTTAAATAGAAAATTGCCTGTCCCATACTAAATCAACATGGGACAACTTTTATCCCGTATTTCAACATATTACAAATATTATCATCATACAAAGCCAGTTTTATTATTACCTTACCTTCCAATGAGATAATCTTTGTAAAATTAGACAATGTAGTAATGCAGAATTGGTCCCATGATTTACTGAACCTATGTACCTATAGCACAGAGGTTCCCAGACCATGGGGCACAAACACCTGATGGGGCAATACTGAAAGGTTGCAGTAGGGAGAGGGCTGTGTCCAGCAGAGGAGGAAGACAGGGCTTTGTGCAGGTCTCGGTTGCCAGGACCAGGCTTCTTGCCTGCCTCCCTCCCCAGCTGCTGCAACTGCAGCAGCCACCAATCAGCAGTTACATATGGGCGTAGCTTTTCCAGGGCGTACACAATGGCATAGCATTCCTTTTCACTGACTGACCAGTGACTTTCCCTCTCAGACAGTTTCTTGCTGAGAAACACGACAGGATGGAAGTTGTGATCCGTTGCTTCCTGCATGAGAACTGCTCCTATACCACGCTGAGATGCATCTGTGGTTACTAGGAATGGCTTGTCAAAGTCTGGGGCCCTGAGCACAGGGTCAGACATGAGCGTCGCCTTAAGCTGGGTAAAGGCCTTTTGACACTCATCAGTCCACTTAACTGCATTTGGCTGGGTCTGTTTGGTCAGGTCGGTCAGTGGGGCAGCGATTTGGCTGTAGTATGGTACAAATCGCCTGTAGTACCCGGCCAAGCCTAAGAAGGATTGGACCTGTTTCTTGGGCTTTGGGACAGGCCACTTTTGGATAGCATCCACCTTGGCCTGTAGGGGTTTATGGTTCCTCGACCCACCTGGTGTCCCAGGTAAGTTACTCTGTTTTGGCCTATTTGACACTTTTTGGCCTTAACAGTTAGTCCGGCCTGTCTGATGCGCTCAAAGACCTTTTCCAGGTGTTCGGGCCAGGTATCAGAAAAAATGGCCACATCATCGAGATAGGCAACTGCATATTCGCCCAGTCCTGCTAGTAGACCATCTACCAGCCTCTGGAAGGTGGCAGGTGCATTTCGCAGCCCAAAAGGAAGGACATTAAATTCATACACCCCCCGCATGGGTGATGAATGCTGACCTTTCCTTGGCAGGTTCGTCTAGCGGTACTTGCCAGTACCCCTTGGTTAAGTCTATTGTAGATATGAATTGGGCACGTCCCAACTTTTCCAAAAGCTCATCGGTGCGTGGCATTGGATAGTTGTCTGGACGAGTTACCACATTTAGCTTATGATAGTCCACGCAAAAGCGTATTTCCCCATCTGGTTTGGGTACCAGAACCACTGGCGATGCCCATGCACTGGTAGATGAGCGTATTATACTCATCTGTAGCACGTTCTGGATCTCCCATTCTATAGCAGCTTGGGCGTGAGGAGACACCCAGTAGGGTGGGGTTCTAATTGGGTGAGCATTACCTGTATCAATGGAGTGGTATGCCCGTTCAGTCCATCCTAGGGTGGCTGAGAACAATGGGGCGAAGCTAGTACACAGCTCCTTGATTTGTTGCCGCTGCAGACGTTCCAGGGTTGTGGAGAGGTTCACCTCTTCCACGCCACCGTCTTTTTTCCCTTCATAGTAGACACCTTCAGGCCACTGAGCATCATCTCCCTGGACTGTAAACTGACAAACCTGTAAGTCTCTGGAATAGAAAGGCTTGAGAGAATTAATATGGTACACTCTGGGTTTTAGAAAGGAAAGGGGAAATGCTATGAGGTAGTTAACAGCTCCCAGGCGCTCTTGGACCTTTAATAGCCCTTCCCATGATGCTGCCATCTTATGGGCCTGTTGCACCTTCAAGACCATAACCTGGTCTCCTTCCTTGAAGGAACGTTCTCTGGTATGTTTGTCATACCAGGCCTCTTGCTCTTCCTGAGCATTTTTTAGGTTTTCTTTAGCAAGCGCTAAAGAGTGTCGGAGGGTGCTTTGTAGGTTGCTTACAAAGTCCAGAATGCTAGTTCCTGGAGAAGGCGTAAACCCCTCCCATTGCTGCTTCATCAACTGTAATGGCCCCTTAACCTCATGGCCATACACAAGTTCAAATGGTGAAAACCCTAAACTGGGATGTGGTACAGCCCTGTAGGCAAAAAGCAACTGCTGCAACACTAGGTCCCAAGAATTGGAGTGTTCGTTGACAAATTTACATATCATGGCCCCCAAAGTTCCATTAAACCTTTCCACCAGGCCATTGGTTTGATGGTGGTACGGGGTGGAACCAAGTGGTTCACCCCGTGAGTTTCCCATAGTTCTTTCATGGTCCCTGCCAGGAAATTAGATCCTGAATCTGTAAGGATGTCAGAGGGCCAACCTACCCTGGCAAAAATGTCTGTTAGTGCCTGGCACACAGCTTTAGCCCTGGTGTTGCCTAGAGCTACTGCTTCCGGCCATCAGGTAGCAAAGTCCACAAAAGTCAGTACGTACTGCTTTCCTCTGGGTGTCTTTTTTGGGAAAGGACCCAGAATATGCACAGCTACTCGCTGAAATGGGACCTCAATTATGGGGAGTGGCTGGAGAGGGGCCTTGACCTGGTCTTGGGGCTTTCCCACCTTTTGGCATACCTCACAAGACCGGACATACTTGGCAACATCCTTGCCCATCCCCTCCCAGTGGAAGGACTTCCCCAACCGGTCCTTGGTTCTGTTCACCCCAGCATGGCCACTGGGATATCATGGGCTAAGCTTAGGAGCTTTTCCCGGTACTTAGCTGGAACCACTAACTGTTTTTGCGGATGCCAGTCTTCCTAGTATCCGCCAGAAAGAGTCTCCTTGTATAAAAGTCCTTGTTCTACAACAAACTGGGATCGATTAGAAGAGCTGATAGGCGGTAGGGTGCTCTATGCCGCCGCCCAAGCTTTCTGAAGGCTGTCATCTGCTTCCTGCTCAGTCTGGAACTGTTCCCTTGAGGCTGGAGACACCAGTTCTTCCTTAGACTGGGGACTTGGGCTTGGTCCCTCTGGAAGCGATGTAGGTGATGGGGTTGGTTCCGTTGCTGGTGAACTGCTCTCTGCTGGTGCACAAGGTGGTATTTCAGGCTCTGGCTGAGCCTCTTGGGTATGGTTGTCTGCTGCTTCTGCTAGTTCAGGCTCGCTGGCGCCCTCTGGCGTTGGGGTTGAAGATGGGTTTGCAAGCGCTGGCGTCAGTGCTGGCAACAGTTCTGGTGCTGGCTGCTTTCCCAGTTCCTGGTCTGAGACTGGAGATACTGTGGCTGTTTCAGTTGTTGGCAGGAAATCCGGGTCCACTACCTCTGTCTGGGTCTCTTGTAACACAGACGGGGCCCCTGTGGACAGCTCAGGAACAGGAGTGGGTCTAGAAGCTTGCCTGGTTTGGCTACGTGTAACCATTCCCACTCTCTTGGCCCGCTTCACCTAGTTGGCCAAATCTTCCCCCAGTAGCATGGAGATGGAATAATTGTCAGACTGCAAAAGTCCACCTTCCTGACCAGCCTTCGTACTGGCCAGGCAGTTCAGCTGTAGGCAAGTCTACAGCTTGTGACATGAAGGTGTAAATTGTCACTTGGGCCTCTGGGTTGATGAATTTGGGGTCGAAGGATTGGTGGATAGCTGACACTTGTGCCCCCTTGTCTCTCCAAGCAGTAACCTTCTTTCCGCCCACTCTCAAAGTTTCCCTTCGCTCTAAGGGTATTTGAGAGGCATCTGGGCCTGGGGATCTTTTGGGTGATGGTGGTGTAATGACTTGCTCGGTTGGGGTTCTTTGGGCAGTTAGCCTTTATATGTCCCAGTTCATTACACTTAAAGCATCTTCCAGCTGACTGGTCACTGGGTCGAGGTGGGTTACTGGAGACTGGTGAGGTGGAAGAATAGGGTGTCTGTGGCTTTTCTTGGGTTGCAGGAGGGGTCTTGGGTTGCCCTCGATTGTAGGGTTTATTGTCGGTGTGCCCCCTAGGGTATTCATTCCCCTTGACAGTAGCTTTCTTGCTTTCTGCCACTTCCATCCATTTGGCTCCAATCTCCCCCACCTCGGTGAGATTTTTGGGTTTTCCATCTTGTATGTACTGTGTTATGTCCTCAGGAACACCATCCAAGAACTGCTCCATTTGTATGAGGAGGTGCAGTTCGTCCAAGGATTTAACATTGTTTCCTGATATCCAGGCCTCATAATTTTTCCCAACGTAGTACACGTGTCTGGGAAATGACACATCTGGTTTCCACTTTTGGGTTCTGAAACGCCGACGGGCCTGATCTGGGCTTATCCCCATTCTGAATCTGGCCTTGGTTTGAAACAGTTTATAATCGTTCATTCTGTCCTTTGGCATTTCAGCCGCCACCTCTGCTAAAGGTCCACTGAGCTGTGACCTCAGCTCTACCATGTACTGGTCTTCAGGGATGCTGTATCCAAGACAGGCCCTTTCAAAATTTTCTAAGAAGGCCTCAGTGTCATCACCTGCCTTGTAGGTGGGAAATTTCCTGCGATGTGGAACAATCATTGGTGCAGGGTTGTTAGGACTGGCGGGAGCATCCTGCCTGGCCCGTGCCAAATCCATTTCATGCTCTCTCTCTTTTTCCCTCTCTTCACTCTTTTTGTTGTTTTTCCATTTCTTGTTGGTGTTTCTCCCTCTCTCATTGGTGTGCTGCATCTTTGGCTGCTTGCTCTTTTTTGTAGGTTTCCTCTTTGGCTGCTTGCTCTTTTTTGTAGGCTGCCAGTTTGATGTTTTCTTCCCTTTCTTTCAGCTCCACCTCTTTTTCTCTTTTTTCCATTTGTCGCCTGTGGTCTGCTTCTTTGATTTGTTTCTCTGCCTCCATTTTTGCCTTGGAAGTCATGGTTCCTGTTTTCTTGTGTTGGAGTCCCCTCTGGTGTTTATTGTTTGAACTGCTGGCTCTCTGTTGTCTCCTGGGGTCTGCCTAGCAACAGTGCCTTTTTTTCCCTCTAGCTAATCTTTTAAATGTAAAGTAAACCAGAAAAACCACTTTATTTGCATGTGTGTTGTGCTGGGTACTTGACTCTCAATCGGAGTGCTTTAGTTTAACAAAAGACCTTTGTCAACCTTAATAGTTCCTTGCTTAATATGCAAGCCAAACTGCAAGAAGAGAGAATTTTTTTCCTCTGTTCTGTCTCCTTTTAAAACCACATTTTTTTTCTCTGGTTAAAAGCCCTAGCAGAGAAAAAGAAAATAATATTCCTACTGGCTTCTGGATTCTTATCTTATCCCACACTGCTGCCACTCATGTCATAACTTTCCTACTCAGATCTGAACCTTAGAGTTCAGAACATGAGAAGCTATCATGAAACCTCCAAACTTAATTACCAGCTTGGATCTGATATCGCTGCCACCAGCCAGAAAATTCCAGTGTCTGGCTCACTGTAGTGTCCCCAAAACCTTCCCTGGGAGACCCCAAGACTCAGATTCCTTGAGTCTCACAACAAAGGGGAATAAACCGTTTCCATTCCCCCTCCTCCCCTCCAGGTGTTCCCTCCCTGGGTTCCTGGAGAGATATACAGATTCAAGCTCCGTGAATCTAGACAAAGGGATTCCACCCTTTCCCCCGCCTTTTCTATTCCTGTTAAGTACAGACTCAATTCCCTCGAGCCTCAACAAGGGGGAAAACAAAACAAACAGGTCTTCAAAGCAAAACTTTATATAAAAAGAAAGAAAAAGACATTAAAATGGTCTCTGTATCAAGGTGACAATATACAGGGTCAATTGCTTAAAGGAAAAAATGAATAAACAGTCTTATCCAAAAAAGAATACAATTTAAAACATTCCAGCAACTACACACATGTAAATACAAAAAAACAATATAAACCTATTGTCTTACTATCCTTGTACTTACAACTTGGAAACAGAAGATTAGAAAGCCTGGCGATAGAGATATCCCTCTCAGAGCCGAGAGGGCCACTGAACCAAGACAAAAGAACAAAGAATTCACACCCAAACTTCCCTTCACCCAGTTTTGAAAGTATTTTGTCTCCTGATTGGTCCTCTGGTCAAGTGTTTCAGGTCACTGTTTGTTAACCCTTTTATAGGTGAAAGAGACTTTAACCCTTAGCTATCTGTTTATGACAGCCTCCCTCCCCAGCTGCTGCAGCTGCAGCAGCCACCAATCAGCAGTTATGCTCCTCTGCTGGAGATGTTAGACTCTGCGAGTGGGGAGGCTACACCCCAGGGGTACTGACCCCTCTGCCACACAGAGACCCTTCCTCATCCTGGCCCTTCAGTGCAGCTCCAGGATTCACAGTCCTGTCCACTTGCCCTGCCAGTCAGAACTGAGTCTGACACAGGTAAAGCAGCCAGGCTTAAGTGCTGGAACTAGGAGTGCTGGGGGTGCTGCCACACTCCTTGGCTTGAAGTAGTAATAACAACCCAAATACATGGTTTCCGCTTTCCCCTATAAAAATTGTTGCAGCTCGGGCCACAGTCAAGGGCTGAAGTCAGCAGGGGGCCCTGTCCAGCAAGGGGCCAGTACCCATGAGTTCATCTTTCCACTTTCGACCCTGGCCCTTGAGTGCTGTCCTGTTCACCTCCAGAGCTGGGTCCCAGCTAGGGTGACCAGGTGTCCTGTTATAGAGACAGTCCCAGTTTTTGGGTCTTTTTCTTATATAGGTTCCTATTACCCACCACCCCCATCACAATTTTTCACATTTGCTGTCTGGTTACCCTAGTCCCAGCAGCCAAGACCACCTGACTGCTGCAGGGAGCGGAAGGTTTCCTCAACTGCCACATGGTTAGTACCCCGACCCCTGTGGTACTGGACACCTCACCCCTGGCCCCCACGCATACAGGGTATTCCTCCCCCACAGGGGTGCTAAGAAAACAGTTCCATATGTTTGAAATACAATGTTGGCAACCCTACCCGTGAGAAACTGGCACTTCATACATACTGCTTTCCTTTTAGCCCATGTGGTTAGCCAATATTTGGGACCTTGTGGGTTATTTCTATTAGGAGGAGAAACTAATGAAATAGTCAGGTATTTTTCTGGTAAAAGTCCTGTTTTCCTGAACACAGTAGCAATCAAACAGGAGGCAGTTTCCTTACTCACCATTCCAAGCCTTTTTCTGGTCAGCATTCTGCCCCAAAAGCACTCTAGGCTTTTTCTGAGGACCAGTGTGTCCTGCCTTCTACTTCAGACACATACTCAATATCAAATCAACTCCCAGCTCCTGCATTTGCTTTCAATCTAGTGTTTGAGTGGTGGCTACCATTGTTTCAGGATCACTAAACAAAGAGGCAATTAATTGTTCCTTCATTTAACCTGAATGGAACATGGCAAGTACACACAACAGTTTCAGTGGTGTGGTATTAGTGCCCATAGATCAAGGACACCGAACTTCCTGCGTAAGAGTTCTTAAAGGAACTATTACATTGACTTACTCACACAGGTGCTGGCAGGTTTTCAAAGGGAAGTTAGCTTCCTTATGTGAATGGGGGGATTGTGTACCCAGGAGAATCATCAGCCACCATAACAAATTAACACCTTTATTTCCTAAGTGTTGTGCTTTTAGCCATATCAAGTCAATTTAGTCCATTCAATCAATCTGGTAGAATCTTTTTAGGAGTGCAAAGACAGAAACTGGAAATGCTATTTATTTGAAAATATTGTTCTCAGTTAGATACAATTCTGATATATGGCAAAAATACAATTATACAACTCTGCCCTGCAAACTCTAACTACTGGGTGCAGTGCTTAACAGCCATGAATAGATTCACTGGAGTATGAGATACAATGTCAGTGGAACTCCAGATTTATGCTCTGTGGTCAACAAAACTAAGACTCACTTTAAAACCAAACTTACCCAAGGATGCCACTGGAACTGAGATTTTGTGATGCTAGATCTGAAGATGTCATCAACGTAGAGCTGAGGAGGCGTTGTTCTAAGTCAGTCATAAAAATGTTGGCTGACTTAGAACAATGTTTCCTCAGCTCTTGTCCCCTAACACCCCTGCTCTATTTGCGCTACATTGATGATGACATCATCTGGACCCATAGAAAATAAGCCCTTGAGGAATTCCACCATGATTTCAACAATTTCCACCCAACCATCAACCTCAGCCTGGGCCAGTCCACACAAGAGATCCTCTTCCTGGACACTACATTATTAATAAGTGATGGTCACATAAACACCACCCTATATTGGAAACCTACTGACTACTATATTTACATACATGCCTCCAGCTTCCATCCAGACCACACCATTCGATCCATTGTCTACAGCCAAGCTCTATGATACAAGCGCATTTGCTCCAACCCCTCAGACAAATACCTACAAGAGCTCTATCAAGTATTCTTTCAACTACAATACCCCCCTGCTGAAGTGAAGAAAAATATTGACAGAGCCAAAAAAGTACCCGGAAGTCACCTACTACAAGACAGGCCCAACAAAGAAAGTAACAGAACACCACTAGCCGTCACCTTCAGCCCCCAACTAAAACCTCTCCAGCACATCATCAAGGATCTACAACCTATCCTGAAGGATGATCCATCACTCTCACAGATCTTGGGAGAAAGGACAGTCCTTGCTTACAGACAACCCCCAAACCTGAAACAAATACTCACCAGCAACCACACACTACACAACAAACACACTAATCCAGGAACCTATCCTTGCAATAAAGCCCATTGCCAACTCTGTCCACATATCTATTCAGGGGACACCATCATAGAACCTAATCACATCAGCCACACCATCAGAGGCTCATTCACCTGCAAATCTACCAATGTGATGTATGCCATCATGTGCCGGCAATGTCCCTGTGCCATGTACATTGACCAAACTGGACAGTGTCTACGTAAAAGAATAAATGGACACAAATCAGACGTCAAGAATTTTATCAAAAAACAGTTGAAGAACACTTCAATATCTGTTGTCACTCGATTACAGACCTAAAAGTCGCAATATTACAACAAAAAAACTTCAAAAATAGACTCCAACGAGAGACAGCTGAGTTGGAATTAATTTGCAAAATGGACACCATTAAATTAGGTTTGAATAAAGACTGGGAGTGGATGAGTCATTACACAAGTAAAAACTATTTCCCCATGTTTATTTTTCCCCCCTACTGCTCCTCACACCTTGTCAACTGCTGGAAATGGGCCAGTTTGATTACCACTACAAAACTTTTTTGTTATTTTCCTTCTCTCCTGCTGGTAATAGCTCACTTTAATGATCACTCGGTTGTAGTGTGTATGGTAACACCCATATTTCATGTTCTCTCTGTGTGTGTGTGTATATATATATATATATATAATTATATCTTCCTATTGTATTTTTCACTGCATGCATCAATGAGTAGTTTTAGTCCATGAAAGCTTATGCTCAAATAAATTTGTTACTCTTTAAGGTGCCACAAGTACTCCTATTCTTTTTTATTAAAAATTATGTTAAAGTACAAAAAATATTGAGGGTCAACTGAGAAGGTTTATGCGAGACTTCAACCCAGAACACATTTTATGCAAGCATTTTGACCTCCCTCAGGAATAGGGCATATAGTTTACACACTAGATATCTTTATTTATAGCACCAGAGGCTGGGTCTACACTACAGACTTCTGTCAGCATAGCTGTGTTCTTCAGGGGGGTGACCAACATAGCTGTGCTAGCAGAAGCTGCTAGTATGGATTTAGCTATACCAGCAAAACTGGGCTTTCACTGATACAGCTTGTTTTTCTCCTGGGCAGCAGTTGTACTGTACTGATATAAAGTGCAGTTTTGCTGTTATAGCTGCATCCACAACAGGAGTGTTTTGGCTCCTCTTCTCCAACCATCTGTCTTCTCTTTGGACAATTTGGACAAAAGTGCTCTCCAGGCAAGTCTGGTCTATTCTGGATCATTGTAGCAGAGATTTGGTCTGGTCTGGCCCAGCTTTCTTCTTGCAGCCCATTATTTGCCTTCCAGCACATCCATGTGGAGGCCTCCTTCCTCCTGCAGCCTGATACATTAGTGCAGCTGGTCCAGTCAAGACAAGTAGTCCAAGTCAGTCCAAATAAAAATATCCATCTTACAAACACTTATAATTCAAACCCAAAACATCCAATCAAAATATCAACTTATTGCATGTCTTGCATATGAACATTAGCCAACAGTTCATTTAGTCCCTTCTTTGAACCTATCGGTGTTGACAATGATATTAAAACTTTCAATAAGTTGTCCTAGAACTCTATTATTAATCATGTACTCACTCATACTTAGTGTCTCTGACCACTCTCTATCTAATCAGTAACTGCAGAGTATTCCTCAGTAGAGATTAGTCTTTCTACTCATGTTGTCAAGGCTGTAAAACTTATCATTCAATCATTGATGACAACTGCAGGTGTACTTACATGGACTGCTCCTATCAGCAGTCGGCCACTTTCTCCATTCAGTCAGACATAACAGTGGAAACATCAGCCAACATAGCTAGTGGGAAAAAAATTGAAATTGCTTATTTTGACAAGCTAAAATATGAAACGATAACTTAGGAATTTTGTTCACATTGGTGAAGATGAATAATGAGGAAAACAGGTGCATGTACGTAGAATAAGAGAATTTGAGAATACAGTCCAAAGAATGCAAAGTAGAAATGTCAGTTGGTTTTAAGAAGAGACTGAAATAGTCCATGCTTCTTTGTTTAAATTTTAGTATTTTTTATGCTACTGTATCTTGGATGATGACATGAAAATTTAGGCTACCACAAGGAACCACCTGTTCTAATTCATGTTCACCAACACTTATGTCATTTAGCAACTTGCCAATTGTAAAATAAGATGAAATTGGGCCTGCTGCCTTTTGCATAGGTATCCAGAGGTCCATGGGCATGAGTGAGGAGAAGTCCCCCAGATTGTTGCTACACATTTTAAAGTGATAATGACTGCTTGGAAGATTGAAATATTGTCACATTTAAACAAATGAAGCCAGAGGACTTTCCCCTAGAGAACGGTTTTATTTGGGTGGTATTTCTTTCATGTGCTGCTCTCCCATACACGTCAGTGGCAGTGCTACAAATGCCGGAGTTGTAGGGTATTTGAGAGAGGGAACTGAGAGAAGAATTTTGCTTCACCTCTTCACTTTCCTTGATTTCATAAGACCATTAACATTTGTTTATTTCTGTTTTTCTTTTAATTTCTTTTTTTGTGGGTGGTTTTAATTGGGGAGAGTGAAATAAGAAAAAATAAAAAGGTCTGGTACAATAACTACATCCTTTCACTGACCTTATAAAGCAGCAAGCAACCCATTCAGAAAAGCTGTTAGAAACCTTGAGTTTCTCCTCAGATTTATAACAGATATTTTGCTCTGAGTTTACAGGTTGGGAAATAAAGGTTGGTCCTGGATTACAAATGTTTTGCCAAATTTCAGTTCAAAATGCCTTGAGTGTGTTTGTTAATCCTTCACATAGGGACTTACAATAATATGGTCAAGAAAGATGTCAATAACTCCAACACAGCAAATATGATGTTAAGAGCAAGCAGCATTCCTCCTATTTGATTAAAGAGATTGTCTGGAAACACTAACAGAGATCATTCTGCAAGTGGAAAATGATTTCCATCATCTGACACTTGACGACTATGAATAGAGCAAGAAGCAGCCTGATTTTTATAAGCTATCCCTGTAAGACATGAAATAATGCATTGTATATTTTTGCTGTGGAATGGGTAGACATAATATTGAAATAATAAAATGAAATATGGATACAATGCAAATGTATCACTCTAAACAGTTTAATTCTAACAGAGCAACTGCTCTACAAGGTACATAGCACCATCTGTTGTCTTAGCTCACTCATAGGGCATATTTCTCATTTAGACAGAGCTGTGTAGTGTTAACCTCTTGTACCATAATCGAACTGATTTAGAGCAGCAAACATAAATATGCAGCCCAAGAATGAAAGTGCATTTGTATGGAGTCATAAGAAAATGTTATAAGAGCCACCAGGAAAAGAAATAATCTCTTTTGTTTCCTCCCTAACTGTGGACATGGTTCATGGTTCCTGTGCAGTAAGCCAGGCAGAGGTTACCAGAGGCCGACCAGAAGAGAGGTGAGGGAGTAACTAGTGAACCCATCACTATGCAAAGCCAAAAAACCTCACCTTGCTCCATACCCAACCCCCAACCCCTTTGCAGCTACTACAGTTCCTGGGCTTGCTGAGTGGTAGAAGAGGGGCAGGAGGAAACTACAGTGATTTTTAAGTGATTGTTCTGTTTTTGATAACCAGCCCTAAGAAAAGTCTATCCATCTGATAAAACTAAATGGGAAACTGATCCCAATATCTGCTTTGTAAATACCATCAGTGGCCAGAGCATTCAAAAGGGGCACAGGACTTTCCTGCTGCACCTCCCAGAGACCCCTTTTGAACACACACACACACACACCCATATCCACACCCACACCCACAATGAATTTCTCTCTCTGGCGCTCATTTTCTTCTTGTGCCAGAATCATTCAGGCCTAAATTTCTTGCCCTGAAGCTGTCCTATCTTTTGTAAGTGATTCTGGTTTTCTCCTCCTCAACTGGGAACATTCAGAGTCCCCCCTTTATCTCCCTCTAGATCTCCAGGAAAAGATCTTCCCTGTTTTCATTTCTTTGCACTCAGGTTCCAGTCATTCCACTACAGGTGATTCCATATGCCAGTTCGTCACTGGCTCTCGGAGGTCCATGGAACAGCAACAATCATTACAATGAAAAAATAAGAAATGCTAGGGTTAATCACTACAAATGATTTTGGTTAGTGGGTCAGCACACAGCATGGACATAAGCAAGACCCTGCACAGGAGAGAAAAACAGGTTATAATGCTATGTCATAAGCAGCAGATCGCACTCACTTGGCAACAAACTTTGCAGTGTCGCAGCATGTTAGTGGAAGTAAAGCACCTTTATCTGGATTTTTCCTTGCTCAGGCCACAGCAGGATAATAGTAGCTGCTTGAGACCAAGTGACCATGCCAAAAAATGTAGTGATGGCATTGTCTTATCTGGTTATAATCATAATATATTGAATCAGTCAGGTGTCACTGCCACTCTGACACACAGTATAGGAGAAACTGTACTGAAAGACTAATTAGACCGAGTAAGAAATTAGATGAATCCAAGAAGAACAGAACAGTTTAGATTTATTTGTACTGTAGTGACAAATCAGATGCCCCAGAATGTGAGGAGTGCAAAAATATGTGCTTGATGGCTAACTATTCAATCAAGCCCTGAAGAAGTTTGATGGACTGCAGAAAACAATACTTTTATGTGGGTATGTTTAAAATATTAATTTTTTCATTTAATTTTTTTTACATTTAAATTTTATCCACTACAACTGTGGATAAAAACAGGTTCAGAAGCTCACCCTTTTCCTAATTTCCTAGGGTACTAAAACTAAAAGTGTGCAGTGAGGCAGAACATGGACATAAGTAGATTGCTGGAGAAATATGGACAATATCAGTGAGTCCAGTTCTGGAAGAAATTTCGAATTCACTTGAGGTGTTTCCGCTCAACAGTTTCTGGAGTGCAAACCAGATGATTCAGAATAAGCAGCAAAGTGTGAAATCACCTCCTGTATGTAATAGGTGTTACATCATAGGCAGAGAAGATAAAGGAGGTTCAAGAGGTAGGTGGAAAGGAGAAAAGAGGCAGTGTGTTGTGACATGCCATCGCTACAGTATGCCATCCTACAAACACTTGCCATACCAACCCTCCACCTTCAGGGAATGGTAAACACCTTTCACATATTCCCAGTGTGTGTTTTTCAGGGATCACAGGCAGATTGTTCATCGTATTTTATTTTGACAGCTTGTAACAAATCTCAGCTGATCTGATTCTGGTGAATGAGAGTGCAGCACCATGTTGCTGATCCAGACAGCTATCTCAAAGATAATTATTGAAAGGTGCTATTGTCTTATTGTGATCCGTGGAGCTAAGCAGTATTAGCCAATGATTTTTAAAAAGGCCCCAAAATAGGATGAGAGCGCTAATACAACATAGTATTCTTTCTCTACTGCCACCAAAAAAGATTAATTTGTCTTCCCCGTTCTCTTCCTCCTGTTGCCTTTTGCTATCTACAACCAACATAATATAGTGGTTTTATTTATATTGCAGTACACTCAAAATGTGCTAGGTGATGAACAGACATACTAATGGCAACTGCCACTGTGGTGAGGAAAAAGTTCTAAAAACTGATTTCATATACCCTCTAGGTGATATTAGCGTCTAGCAACCAATAGATTCTGGCAAATATCCACTAAAATGTTTCATTTGAAGTTGTCATGTTTATGTCAGAATCAATAAAACAGTTTATATGAAAACATTTGCACCACTCAATACAAACATCCAAAATGTGCACACAAGCGAAGCTGATCAATTCAGTAAAGATGAGTGCAATGTCTCCAGAGTACTCCTATCAAGTGGGTATGTTTCTAGGGGAGTCTTGCAATGATCAGATTTTGTCCCTGTGTTATTTAACATTTTTATCAATGAACTTATTGATATAGAACAATCTGGATTGCTTGGTAGGCTGGGCACAAGCAAACAACATGCATTTTAATATGGCCAAATACAAGGTCTTACATTTAGGAACAAAGGATGCAGGACATACTTACAGGTTGGGGGACTCGATCTTGGCTAACAGTGACTCTGATGGATAGTCAGCTGAACATGAGCACCTATTGCAAAGCTGTGGCCAAAAGGACTAATGCGATCCATGGATGTATAAATACAGGAATCGCGAGTAGGAAGGTTATATTACCTCTATATTTGACTCTACTGCAACTGCTGCTTGAATACTGTGTCCAGTTCTGGCATCCACAATTCAAGTATATTGATATATCAGAGAAGGTTCAGACCAGAGCCAAAAGAAAACAATTAAAGGATAGAAAAACATGCTTTCATAGTAAGACTCAAGGAGTCTATACAATTTAACAAAGAAAAGATTCACGGGTGATTTGATTACTAAGTACATACACAGGGAACAAATATTTATGAATGGCTCTTCAGTCTAGCAGAGAAAGGTATAACAAGATGCAATAGCTGAAAATTGAGGCTAGATAAAATCAGGCTACAAATAAGGTGTACATTTTTAACAATGGAACAATTTACCAAGAATTGTGGTGGATTCGCCATCACTGGTCATTTTTAAATCTAGCTTGGATATTTTTCTAACAGATACCCTCCAGTTTCAAATGGAAGGGAAGCCTGTGCTATACAGAAGGTCAGACTATGGGTTCAGAGTGATCCTTTCTGGCCTTGTAGTCTATGAATTTTATGGACGCACTTTCAATACATCTAATTTTAATTCTAAAGTTTCAATAAAAATAATAATATATAACAGTCATCGGATAAGAATGGGGGCAAGTTTACAAAACACACCAAAACTTGAGGAAGAGAGATTTTATTTTTCCTCTAATGCCTGGTCTTCACACCAGGTTTGTGTTGGTATAACTATTTCAGTTAGTTGGTGTTTGGTTTGGTTTTTGCTAAAGTAGTTATATCAGTGGAATGTCTAGAGTAGGTGCAGTTACACCAGTATAAAGTATATGCCTTTTACCAGCATAGCTTATTCCCCTGGATTTAGGGAAATGACATATAACAGTATAAACTTCTGTATGCCAGTATAACTGTGGCAGTTGTCCCTAAAGTTTTTATGGTTGCTGCCCACCCGGGAGAGGGACCATGGTTTGGGGGTGGGGGGGGACACGGACACGCGTAAGGGGGCCAAGGCTGGGGTCACAGCTGGAGTTGCGGCGGGAGTGGAGCAGAGACCTGGTTGGGAGATGAGGGTGGCAGCTGGGGTCCCAGGCATGGGGCTGGAAGCAGAGCTCCAGGCACAGGGCCAGCAGCTGGGGCCAGGAGTGGAACTGGGTAGTGCTCCATTCCTGCTCCACTGTGAGAGTTGGCCCGTGCCCCAGCCGCCCCCCCCCAAATGGTCCTCCACATCCCCCTAGGGGGCACACCCCAGATTTTGGGGACCTCTGCACTAGGAGGTCGTATCACTTGATATCTGTTTGAAACTAGTATAGTTAAAGTGGTACAAAGATTGTATGTCCATCAGCCCTAAGAAGGCATCCGGAGGTGAGGAATAATGGGACTGCTCTTTTCTAAATCCAAAAGTGATAAAATGCTACTTGTTTGCTTATTTACGACTCTGTTTAGTTAAGCTAATAGTTGTAAACCCCTTAACCTAGGAGACTGCCTGCCTCTGGAGTTTAAGAAACCCACCAGTCTCTTCTCTCACTTCTGAAGTATCTAGCCAGTGCAGGGATCACCAATCAGGGGAGCATTCCTTTCTCAGTTCAAGTGTTCCCCATCAGTACTCAGTGCTGGCCTGCTTCATGCCCTGGCCACTTGTTTCAGATACTGCAGGGCTTGGTTAATGACTTACCTCACTAAGGCTTTGTCTAAACTAGCAGCGGCATGTAGGGTACATGAAGCTACATGCCTCACTGAAAAATAGGCTGTGTCCACACTGCAGGGTGTAGCTTCTATGAAGGGAGCTGCCAGAGCCTTTCACCACTACCTCCCCCTGCCACAGCCTTTCCTTGCTGCCGCAGCTTTCCCTGTGTCAGGGAAAGGTTCCAACAGCGGAGAGGCAGTGGGACACTAAGCTGCTGAAAACAGTAGTCTAGATGGGGGAGGCACTGCTTGGTTGTGTAGAGCTCTGTAGGATATATACCATAAGGTTCTGGGATGTCTATACTCTACTTGTCAAAGCCATCTACATGGCTCTTTATGCCCTGCTAGCTGGGATTGCAGAGTCTACACATTGCAGGGTGTGCAGTACAGACATACCGTAAGAGATGGGAGCAGGTGGCTGGTGGTTTGCAGGTGAGAAGCAAGCCAACACCCTAATGATTGTTACTATATTAAGTAGGCTTCATCTGGAGTTCCTCTGAGATCTTTGACATGGTATCTGGATTTGTGGAGTGGAACCACGTTGCAATCTGGCTGGGCATATATAACAAAGTAAAAACATTCTCTATGCTCATTCTTTCCATGTATGTGGTACTCTTCCTTTTCCATCCTTGGTTTATAACTCTCTTAGTGAACCCAAATAAATCATCATCCTGTGGATTCACAAAAGGGATGTGCTCATCCCAAATCCTGTGCTGTTGTTGACAGCTGGTGAAAATGTATATTGTCTTCTTTTGCAGGTAGAGCTGTTGTTTTAGAAGTCTCCAGAGGCAGCCTCTCTTGTCTGTTATCAATACCTAAACAAGGAGAGGCTGCCTCTGGAGAATTCCAAAACATCACCTGTGTAATAAATAATCAAGAGCAGAATCATAGAACTGAGACATCACCACCTCACTCAAGCACCCAGCTGAAGAACACAAAACAATGGGTTGCCATCAATCCTCATATGCTGGAGCCAGACTCTTGTCCATGCCAACTGAGATTCCATGAAAAGAATCATCTCACCCTGTGAAACCTACTTGGTAATGACAAACCAATTTAGGGAAAAAAGATACATACAGGGTGCTCAAGGGTTACCCAACCTGTTGTTTCTCCTCACACTCCAAACTGGTGGCTGTCGCAACGCTTTGACATCATGCATCCAAAATGTAAATACTTCTGGGAAGTTGTATCTCCCAACCCACTCTTATTCCCCAAATGTGGGTAGGTTGCTGTCCCTTTAAATGTGGGACAAAAACCTAAATAGAGACATGAAATAAAGCAACAGAGGAGGAAGCTAGAGACTATGAGAGTCATTTAGTTAATGTCTATATTTTAATCATAGTTACAAGAGAATGCATTTTTGCTGTTAGTTGTTGCCAGTGACATACAGTGAGATAACACCAGATCTGTATGGGGCAGAGGTAAATTTAGGTCTAAAATAAATAATGAAGCTTGATATGCAAAACGGTTGAGAGATTGGCTGGGGGGTGATATCAGTCAGTATCTCCCAGCACTGCAGTATCATTCCATGAACTATTGCTTGGGCAGGGAGAGTGAAGAGTAGACTCCCTGAGAATATACTGAAAAATATGATCGTGATCATGGCAGGTAAGAATCAGCTAAGAGGAAAACACTTCCATTATCTATATAGGGCTCCAAACTACCCCAACTCTAAATTACTGTACTCCATTAGACCCATATTCAGTATGAACTCAGTGGGTCAAATTCTGATCTCACACCGCTTTCAATCTGGAGCAACTCTATAGACTTCAATAGAGTCTTTCTTTCCAGGTCACCTTGAACCGCTCAGATTTCACATTGACACAGATGTGCAGTAACTAAGATTAGACTCTTTCCCAGTATATATCAAGGATAACATGATGATCTTCTACAATGTCTGTTATTCAAAACTCCAATTTTCCATTGGCAATTAAATAATTATAGCTGGTCAAAAACTTTGATGGAACAGCTTTCCATCAGAAAATGTTGATTCTACAAAATCAAAACATTTCATGCAAACATATCTGTTTTGTCAATTTTCTATTTTATTGAAACATTTTGAATGGAGAAGGTTGAAGCACTTTGTTTTTACTTTTTAGTTTCAAATTTTCTATGAAATTATAGTTTAATAGAATACAAAAGCTGAAACAAAGTGCTCTGAGCTTACCAAATGAAGTGCTTTTATAAGTTTATTTCTATGTTTCCCAAACTAAATTTTTTGGAAATTTTATTAAAAATTCTCTCAAGAAATAGTATTTTGTAATCATACAATGGATAGTTTGAAACGTCATTTTCCCATTGAACGTATATGCAGGGTTTTGACCAACTCTATACACAATATTACTGCAGTATTCCCTGTTTGTTATAGGGAATATTTAGGGAATCCTGGGGTCATGTCACTTAGTTACAAAGGCAAGTGAAAATTTTTTGAGAGTGACCGCTGTACTTTTCACTGACCATGTAAAATAAAGACATGAATCAACAGTATCTATTACAAATAATCACACCCAGCTTTTACAGGTCAGTGCCAAAATCCTGCAGTATTAGGGACCTGCTGGAGGAGAGCTGAGACCTGGGAACAAATGTTATGTTTCATTGACAGATCTGACATAACTACACCGTAACTTTATGTACAATGCAAAGAACTTTGTGAAAATCTCCTGGTGTACAGGAACCATTCTTTCCCATCCCCCATAAAAGCCCATCAGGCTCAATTCTACAGAAATTATCAATAATTGGTCAGGCTTGTGTACCTCAGGTCATTCCAAACCTAAGGCTGGAGGGAGCAGGCAAATACCATTTAATATACTCTTTGGGATCTTTTCTACTCTTTCTTCTTCTCCCATGATGCATTAAGATAAGCGATGCCTATGAGAAACCCCTTCCCTCACCAAGAAAAAAAAAAAATTGGGGGAGGGGAGTGGGCACTTTACAGCAGAAGTAATCCAGCCAGAGAACCCAACCCACAGAATAGAATGGGAGTATAAAGGCACACAAAAGACAACTCCCATGAGGTACTGTGGCACAATTCTGAATCAAAATATTTCAGTTTTTGATATTTCACCTTAAAAGTCAAAATTTTCCGTGGAAAACTTCAATGAAAACAACAAAATTGTTACATTTTTCTGCAGGATAAACGTCTATTTTTCTAATCAGCTCTAGTGGTGATCTCATTCCAGAACATTGTGCTTACGCTTTGAGCGGCTCCAGGTTAAACGTTCTTTGGGTCTTTCTAGTAGCTCAGCAGCATGATTTTCAACTTGCTCACACAACTGAGAGCCCCAGAAGAGAAGGGCAGTTTAGAGTGAGTCTCACTCTCTGGGGGTTTCTTGAAAACTTGCACTGGTTTGTCAGTTTGTGCCTCTGAGGCATCTGGTGTTTAGTCACAAAAATCATAATATATGAAGGAGGTCTAATTAGATTTCATAACTACCAGATTTGCTGCAATTCTTAAAGATAATCTTGATTTTCAACTCTGCTCAATAAGAAATCTGGCAGTACAGTTACTTTTACCTCAACTCTTCCTCCCCCACCTTCTCCCTAAATTGTACCCCTTCTCCTCTATAGCTTCCTCAATGAGAACAGTAATGAGAGGTGTTATTCCCCTGCCCCCCAGCACTCCATTGCTGAGTGACTATATTCTAGGATGGGTTAGTCATAGCAAGTATGCCATCTGGAAGCCTGGGGCATTGCCTTTCCTACCCTGGGTAATTACAGGAACAGGATGGGGTGGACAGGTCTAAAGCTGTTGATCTGAGATCAGAGGTGGGAGAGAGGGTGGGAGGAAAAAGGTTCTTAACATAATCTTAATTTATTCACTAGTCTGAGTACTGATCTGTAGTAGTAACAATAATACTTAGCACTTACGTAATGCTTTTCACCTTGAAGGCACTTTACAAACATGAACTATGCCCAGTAACTGGCCTGTCTTGGAACCACACAAGCTGAAAGAGAGCTCCAGAAGGCATTGTGCCTCCCCAGCACACTTTCCTCTACTCATGGTAGGGTGTATAGCATTCACTCCCCTCCACAGCTGGCTAGTGCCATTACTCAGTGCAAGGGAGGAGGACCAGCTCTCTTCCTGCCCTTTTGCCAGCTAGCATCAGTGGGCAAGGAAGAGGACAGTAGTCTTTGTGCTCAGAAGAGTGCAAAGGCTGCGATCTTTGCTGGACCCTGCAGAGGATCCACAATGGTGGGGGAGGGTCCCTCGAACATCCACACAGCAATCTGTGACAATGGTGCAGATGGGGAGAATTAACTCAAAGAGGTTAAAGGTGACCTGGAAAGGAAAGAAGAGTTTGTACTTATGTCATGGGGCATGGCTCGTCTCCCGCCTTCTTCCCCCAACAAATTGAATGGACTCCAGTTGTTGAGCTTTCACCGTACCCTTTTATCTTATGTTTCCTCTGCAACAATTCCCATGCAACAGTCTATTTACAGCACCACCATGCTTTTTGGCTCTCTCTCCAGGATCTGAGGGGAACAGAAGTCTCCCTTCCCTGAGGCCTCTGTGTTTCTGGGCTCAACTAGCCGTAATCCCCTCTCTCACCCACCTGGAGCTTCCTTTCTGCCTCTTTATCAGCCTTGGGCTGATGGACTAATTGGCCCCTTATCCCATCCAACCAGACAGTCTGTCTGATTACTTCCATCAGCTTTCTCCAGGGGAGCCAATTAACATCTGAGTGATCAGCTCGTAGGCTCACCTGTTCACCCCTCCCACCCTTGCCAGCCGCTGACTTTCCTTCTTCATCTGGCTCTCCCTTCTCCAGAAGTGGTGCCAGGTTCCCGTTTTCTATACTTGCCCCCACAGTAATTCTCCTCCCTCCACACAGAAATCACACTTTGTGGGTAGAGGACACCCCCATAATTCTGTTTCAGTCCACTGGTCTTCACACCAAGGGCAACTTCTCCCTCTCACTCTCTTTACTTTGGGGCAGGGCCTGTCCTCTCCTCTCCTCATGTTGTTCTTCTATGGACTCCTGCTCTCCTAGTCCTACCCACTTATCTTTTGGCTCCTCCTCTCCAGGCCCTGGAAGCAAACCTTCCAGTAACAGTGTGGTGTCCTCTGATACTTTCTGGTTCCCCTTGTTTCCTAATGCCTGATCAGCTAATGTCTCCTCTTTTCTGCTGGGGGATATTCATTTCCTTTTTTCATCCCCCGACTTGTATCATTATCTAGGGTTCTCCTGCTCCTCTATTCCCAACGCTTTCCCCATCTTTGGCCACACCTCAGTTCCTTTCTTACATGGACTCCGAATGGCTGTTTTCCTCCTAAAGGGGAAGGGGCTCTAGTCTGTCCCTAGCGCCACCAGAATTGGCAACCTATAATCCCAATCTGTTTCCACTTGAACTTTCCCTGGACCTCCAAGGGGATGTCAACCATTGGTCAGAGCTTTCTTTCTCCATAGATGCATTCCAAACTCAGCCTTTCTGCAGGCAGGATCCAGTGTGGTTTTACCATATCATTCCTAGCTAGCCAACACCCAGATGCAGTGTCCACTAGGTCAGTGATTTTCAAAGTACGGGTCATGACCCAGCGCTGGGTCATGGAATATTAGACACCAGGTCACTTGCAAATTTAAAACATCATGATCTCTTAAAATGTCTTTCATTAATTTTAAAATAACAACAGTCATTTAAATACTGGACATTTTACTTATTTGCAGTAAGGCATTTGTTTGCAGAGAGTTTCTTATGCAGCACACACAAACATAACATTTCTGTTTTGAATATAATCACTGAATGAGACTGCTTTCTGCAGTCAGTTTTGTTAATGCAGTGGAGCCTCGAGCTGCAAGACTTAATCCACAAACCTTCATCCTGAAAAATGGATCATTTTGTAATAAAAAAACAGAATTTCAAAAGCATAGTCATCAAATCCATCTACATATGAAAATACAAGTGTAAGTATGTCATCTGCAACAGAAAGTTCTAGTAATAATGCACAGATTTCTGCCATGTTGCCCTTGTCTGAATCACCTACTAAAATGAAAACCAAATAGTGGACAAGGCAGAATACTGATGCTTTTTTGGTTCATCAATTGTGTTAATGCAAACCAAGTTCCAAAGCCCCACTGTGTTATTTGCTGCGAGGTGCTTGCAAACAAGAGTTCAAAACCATCAAAGCTAAAAAGACTTTTAGAAACAAAACATGGGGAATTTGTTGATAAGCCTCTTGAATGTTTTCAAAGGAAGCAACGGGAAATAAATTTATCAGCCCAAGCTCTTAGTCGGTCAATTACTTTGAATGATAAGGCACAACTGGCATCATAGTTACCATGTGGCAAAAGAGAAGATGGCCCATACAGTCACTGAAAAAACGTATTCCTCCAGCATCTCCGGATATGAACAGTCTTGATATTTCTAAATTAAAAGAAAACAAGAAAAAAAGGTTTTTTATAAAACACCTCTTTATTCATTATAAAGTAGTAAAAAATATTCTAGCAGCATGCATGGGTTTTAGAAAGCATCATGAGCTAGTGGATAAGCCAGGGACTAGAAATCAGGAAACCTAAGTTCTAATCATGGCTCTGACACTGACTTTGTGTGTGTTCTTGGGCAAGATATTTATCCTCTATATCCCCTTCCACCCTTTGTTTGTCTTGTCTATTTAGACTGCAAGGGACAGAGACTGGCTATTTGTTCTGTAGTGTCTTACACTATGAAACCTTGCTATTAGTTGGGATCCCTATGTGCTACTGGAATGCTCCTAATAATAAGTAATGAATTATAGTCCCCAGTGAACAAGGAGTTAACTCCAGTTCAGCTTCTAAGTAAAATCTGTTTAGGGGTGTGATGTTGCACTCCATAAGGCTTTATGGAAATATGCTTATGAACCTATATATGACATAACTGAATACGTTTTATGCTACATATGCCATGTAGCATATCTCTGCAAAGGTTATGATCTACTGAATATATTCATCTTATTTGTATGCATATGTCATTTTTGTACTTGGAGCTATGAATATTGGCTGTATACTGGTTTAATTTTAAATAGGCTCAGTGAAGCAGTTGGTCAACTTCCTGAGAAAAGACTATTCTCAGTAAGTGCCCAGTCAAGAAGCCCTTAAACCAACAATAAACTTGGAGATGCCAATCCACATCTGAGCTTTCCCAGGAATGTGGCTTGGCTGGTAAGGAACTCAGTCATGCATGGACATGTGACTTGCCCATGTGACTCCAAAACTCCATTTTGTAGCTGGATTCTACACAGGGGGAGAGAGTGATGTCCACCCACAAGAGAAAGTCTATTTAACCCCTTGGAAGACCCCTTCATTTTGTCTCCAGCTGGCTAAAGAGATAGCCTTTTCACCCCCAAGGATACCTGAAAGAAACTAGAACAAAGGACAGTAACTACAGGGAGGGTGTGAGTGATTGCTGGACCCAGACTGAAGGAGACTAGTCTGTAAAAGGAACTTACTGGAACACCTCTGAAGGTGAGGTTTTATCTGTATTCAGTTTACTTATTGTATTGGGCATAGGTTTGCATGTTTTATTTTATTTTGCTTGGTAATTCACTTTGTTCTATCTGTTACTACTGGGAACCACTTAAATCCTACTTTCTGTATTTAATAAAATCACTTTTTACTTATTATTTAACCCAGAGTATGTATTAATACCGGGGGGTGGGGGCAAACAGCTGTGCATCTCTCTCTATCAGTGTTATAGAGGTGAACAATTTATGAGTTTACCCTGTATGAGCTTTCTACAGATTTGGACCCCATGGAAGTTGGGCATCTGAGTGTTAAAGACAGGAACACTTCTCAAGCTGCTTTCAGTTAAGCTTGCAGTTTGTGGGATGTGGTTCAGACCTGGGTCTGTGTTTGTGGCCGGCAAGTGTGTCTGGCACAACCAGGCAGGGCTCTGGAGTCCCAAGCTGGCAAGGAAATCAGGGGCAGAAGTAGTCGTGGCACATCAGTTGGCAGCCCCACGGGGGTTTCTGTGATCTAACCTGTCACAAGGGGTTCAAAGGAGTTAAAATGGCTCCCTTTAGACATTTTAGGTCTAAAGGTTTTGCAGATCCTTCTAACTTACATATGACTTTGTTTTGAAATGTCAAACTTCAGGTACATTTAGATCCAGACAAAATCTCACACACAGGCAAGTTTTTAAAATGAAAAGCAAAAGTTATTAGCATTATTCATCAGAGTCGTTTCCATTTTACACCACAGAAACTAACAAATTAAAACTCTTCATCAAATGCCAACGTATAAAAGTTTGCACATCAAAACTGGTGTATGAAATTTCAGAGATCATCTCATGAGATCATGGAAAAAGAAAAGGAAGTGCCTGATCGGCAGGATTCAAGATTCTGCAGAAGTAAAGTCATGGTTCCTACTGATCTTAGGGACTACAAAGAGAAAGGAGCTTACCACAGAGGCAGTTTTTCCCCTCTTGTTGACTTAAGGAGAACATGTCAGTGGAATTCCACACGTCCTATAACTAATTATTTAGTTTACATAGTTAAAGATGTACATAGAGAACTAGCTAGTAACTTTGTGATCTGTTTATCTCTACTGCCCCAGGAACAGAGCAGAGAACATTCAGAGTTCCAGTTCCTACTTAGTTCCCTGCCATCTCTGGGTGGGAAAGTAAATACCAAGCCTATTTCATGGACCACCTTATTTCCCCCCATATGCCTGCAGTGGAGCCAGGGCTTCTCCCACACCTTTTCCCCTCTACACTTTCTCACCAGGGACAGCGTATCAGATAAGTAGTCCCTGCTCTGATTATCAGTGTCGAAGCACAACGAAGCAGGGGAGTAAGGACCCTTCCCCTTGACCCACTGTGACAATCTAGCCCACAGTAGTGATGTATATGTTCAAAGAATTCATGGGTCTGTGTTGTGAGTCAAGGTTAAGACTACGATTGGAAAGTGTACGGTAAATTATAACACATCAATATTGTTGTTACCTTTACATTTCATTCATTCAGTTAATAGAATATTTATCCTACCTGACCATTTTCAGTCTTTTAAAGGCTTAGGTTTTTAAATGGTCATGCTCTAGTTATGTATTTTGCACAAATGTTACAGGAAGTTGGTTTTTTTGTTTGTTTCAGTGTCTTTCTGGGGAGAAGGGTGTGATAGATTACACAATATGGTTCAGCCATGGAGCTAACTGGAGCACAGCAGAGTGCCGTAATTTGCTATATATTACCCACAGATAGCCAATTCAGATCAAAGAACAGGCAATTTATTTTGTGTATTGATAACTCTGCTGAAAAGTTTTTGTAAAGAATAAATCTTCCCAATAAGAATGAAAAAGCCCAATAATGTGTAGCTTTATCCCAGCAATAATATATCATTAACTACAGTACAACATAAATCAGTTTTTTCAAGAGATATACATGGCAACAAATCTTTGCCCGGACGATCCTGGACAATTCTACTCTGCTCAAAATGTATTTTGCAAAACGTTTCACTTGCATTTTCTCTTTTGAGTTGATTGAACCATTATCATTTCCCTTTAAAACTTTTAAAAGATTTGTATGCACAATAACTATAATTATTCCCAAACAGCAGCAGGATAAAAGAGCCAGAAGACAGAGTGAGAGAAATGTCCCAATTTGGGCAGCTTGTCTCTCAATTTCCCAGTGTGAAAGACAAGTGAAACCAGCAGCAGAGAGGCTAGGAATATAAAGAAAATAAATATTCTGAGAGGAAAAGCAAAATGCAGCATTTATTATGGCTACAGTGCCCCAAGTGGCACTTTACAGCGAAAAACAGACAGGTTCCATTCCCTGGTCTACCCTTTACATTAATGATTTAAAAAAATAAGAACTGCACTAAAACTTAGTACAAATCTGAGACTGAACCAAAATGGTCAAAACCCTTTTATTGGCTTAACTTTATTCCAATCACGGTAAATAATTGCTTCCTCTCCTTGACTCTCAACAGGCTTCCTAAGCGTCACTGAAAAGGCAGTGCATTCTGGGACTCTGACCCAGTGATTCCACAGGGTCTGTAATGTTTTTATTAGAGCAGGTCAGAGCCCACCTATTGCTGAACTTATATGCCCCTCATCTACCTAGTATCTCAGTGCTTCACAATCATTAATGGATTTAAGCACACAATACTCATGGGAGGTAGGGAAATATCAAAGAATCATAGGAATGTAGGGCTGGAAGAGATCTTCTCGCTATCATGCACAAATTTTATAAGCACTCTCTCCACTCCATTATCCAAGTCATTAATGAAAATGTTGAATAGTACCGGACCCAGGACTGACCCCCGTGAGACCTTACTAGGTATGCCCACGCAGTTGCACAGCAAACTATTGATAACTACTCTTTGAATATGTTTTTTCAACCACTTGTGTGCACATTTAATAGCAGTTACGTCTAGACCACATTTCCCTACTTTTGCTTATGATAATGTCACGTGGGACTGTGTCAGCAGCCTTACTAAAATCAAGATATATCACATCCACTGCTTCCCCCCTATGCGCTAGGCCACAACTCTGTCAAAGAAGGAAATTAGGTGGATTTGGCACAATTTGTTCTTGACAAATCCATGCTGGCTATTCCTTATTATAACCCAGTTACCCTCCAGGCGCTTACAAACTGATTATTTAGTAATTTGTTCCAGTATCTTTCCAGCTATTGTAGTTAGGCTGACTGGTCTGTAATTCCCAGGATCCTCTTTGTTCCCTCTTTTAAAGTGAGGTACTAGGTTTGCTCTTCACCCATTCTCTATGATTACCATTATTCCAGTTTTGCAGATGGGGAGCTGAAGCACAAAGCCAACCAAGCGCCCAGGCTCAGAAAGGGAGTCTATGGCTGAGCTCAAGTCTCCAGAGGAGCAGTCCAGTGCCTTCTTGTGACACTCTCCTCAGAACACCCAGAACCACACGTCACTGTGCTGTTACTCTGACTCAACAGGGAGGGCTTTGCTGGGGCTTACACTGTGTGTCAGCTCCCTGCCACCGCAGTCTGTCTTCCTCACCTGAAAACTCGAGAAACTACTAAATAACAATTGTTGCCTAGCAGGTAATAATCAGTAAACCCTAGTCCCCAAGTTCCCCAGAGATGTCTCCCTGCAGTGTCCAGTCTCTTTCTCTCTCACTGAAGAGTCTCAGAAATTACCTTTACAGCCTCCAAAGAGACAGTGTACACTCCAGCCAGTCAGGTTAGTGGAGGACTCCCACTTTACTTCGATATAACTGCACTGAGATACTTTATAGCAAAACTAAATAAATATATTAACAAGGAACAGAAATTTAAGTGAAACTAAGCAAGAGAAAAAGAGACAGCTATGGTTACAAACAAAACATGCTTTTTAGTGACTCAATCTTAATTTTAGCAGGGTACACTTTTTACCTAAGCATTTTTCTCACTCACATCCAGTTACCATTATCTGCAACCCTCCGGCTGAGGGGATCCAGTTTTCACAGAACCAGATGGTGCTGTCCGCTTTGTCAGAGGTGGATTAAGGTTTATTAGGGCTCTGGGCACAAAGAACATTTGGGTCCCTCACACCCCATTTAAAACACAAATGTATCAAAATGCATTAATACAAAGACTCCATACAGTGTTTACACACTAGATTAATAATAAAGTAAATCATATCCCAGTTCATTAAGCCTAAATTAACTGCTCAATTTTTCCACATAGAAAATGAAGATGGCTAGATAGTATCCATACCATTACAAAAGGTTGTTCACTGCTCATCTGGACAACACTGGTGTTACAAGAATTAGTCGTTCACAGGTCAACAAGTGTTTTTTTCATCTCCCCCAATTTTCTTAAACCTGACCATTATGCTTTTTTTTTCTTTTCCTATTGATCCTGTTACAGTCCACATTTTCTGCTGTGGAAGCAAAGATGTTCTGAAAGACAACAGTCACAGTTCCAGAAAGTAACAATTAAAATAAACAATCCTAATCTGAGGTAAAATTACTCTATTGTTTAATTACTCTATTGAAATTTAAATAAAACTTTAAATTTCAGCCAATGGTGAGAATTGGTTTAAAACAAAGTTTGCAATTGATCACATAAGCCATGAAAAAATGTTGAAAGACTCCGATGTATGCCAAAGTGATGCTTTTGGATTTCTGCCAAAGGCAATTCATGACAATCCAGGAGAAAGCTGACATTTTACCAATTAAGTTTTAGGACTAACTATTTCAGCTAATCAGAAACTAGCTTATACATCTACATTAAATCACAGTTCTAAAAATGGGCCAGGTTTTGATTAGCCAGAGCACACAACAGGATGTTTGGTCATTACTAAGCCAATGAAAATATGTTTGGTTTTTTTTAATAATACTGCAGAGAGAGAATATTCATCACTCCATTCTACCAATGCCTCATCATCAGAGTAATGGAGGGGAAAAAAGTCACTGGAACTGAAGGCCCTTTCAGGATAAATTTCTCCCACTTGTATAACTATCTGGGTTTGTCCTTTATGTTTTATCCCCCAACCAGGCTTGGCTTTGGCCTTCATATAGCAAGAGATGACCATTAGCCCATGACAACAGTTGATTCTACTGTTGATCTTTGTTAAGTAAATTTGAGTGGGCCACAATTCATTTATGAAATTCATAGTTAAGTGAGTGGAGTCTGGACCAATGTAAACCGTGCCACATCAGTCCATGCTGGATGAGGGGGGAAATACACACAAAGATCTTAAAAGTATGATCTGGAGTAAATAGCATTATAGTCTTTCATGCAATGCTAAGGTGCAGGAACTATACTATGAAAGGCCTCCGATCAGCTGAGCAGACAGGTAAATAATGCCATATCACAATGTGCATGGCAAGAATCCACTCTAAGATCCCAAGGCTGTGAACCACATGCATAGGGAGATGGGATCCACAAAGGTCTCACCGGTGCAGGTGGGCTGTAACTAGAGCTACATGGTGACATAATAGATGAGGTAAATAATGCTGCATTGTGAGATGCAAGTAAAGGGGCATCCAAAGGCCTCAAAACTGCAGATGGAGGCATAAAAATAAACAAACAAAGCTTCTGTCTCACCAATCACCAAATGGCACAGAAAAAGAAAACTGGAAGAGGAGGGGAGAGAATCGGTCACCCCTGGGGAGCAAAAGGAATAGGTGAGGGGGGACTCCCATGGTGTGTGTACGCAGGGGAGTGGGCATTGGTGGGTTCCATGTTTTCACCCTTACGCAAGACAGCAGAGAATTCCCCATCCTTGGCTCCCCATGTGCTTGTGGGGTTGCTTTTCCCAGAGGGTTGTCCCTGCAGATTGAGGTGGTGGGGATTTCCCCAGCCTCCAGGGGACTAGTGGGGGATTTCCCTGGCTCTCCTGGCTGTAGGGAGCTCCCCACCCCTCTTACCGTCTTTTATGTTCTCCCGGTCAGTCGCTGAAGGACTGCAGATTGCAGCCTAGGTTCTAATGGCTCAGCTCGGGGCTGCACAGCATGGGGCTGGACGACACACAGCACGAGGTAGTGATCCCCATCTTCCTTTGTTGACTAGCCCTGGCCACCCAGCTATGTGCAGGAGGATGCAAGGGGAGCCTGTAACCAGCAGCGGCAAGAAGCCATGGGCAGCAGTGAAGAAAACAACAAGCAGGTCCAGCTGCACTCACCAGCTGATCGCCCCCACTGGCTCGTCCAAGAAGTCTTTCCCCAAGCATGTCCAACAGATCAGCACCTAAATCATCCTGCCCTAGCATCATGAGATTTTTCAGGGCGGGGGACAATTGGCCAGGGCCCATGCATTAATTTGCCACTGCCCTTTGTTCCCTAAGGATTTATCTCCCCCTTCTTTTTATAGTCCAAGAAACCTTTGAAAAGCATTTTTTGAAAAGCAAACCCAGACAAAGTTCCTTTCCTCTGCTGCTCTTCCTCTGTTCAATGTGTCTTTTCAGCTGGCTTGATCACTTTGTTTACCTTTGATGCGAATGTACTTTCATTGTCCTTTGTTAGTAATCAAGCCATGAGGTTTTTTCATCCTCCTCTCAATTTGCAATTACTGGCGATTCAGATGGAAATGTAAAATGTGACTGTCTCTGACCTCACCTTGCTCAGTTTACATTGGAGATACAGGAAAACAGGTGACCCAACCTTCCTTTGTCTAGGTCATACTTGTTTATCAACTGCCTCCAAACGTATTTGAATAACATATTTCCAGCACATATACACAACTCATTATACACAACATGTACACACAATGATATTCCTGCATGCAACAAGTTTACGATGATACCTTACAAGATACCTTTGGGTACATATTATGAAAAAAGTGCATATGGGAGGGAGGGGAGATAGTTTGAATGTCACACCTCACAGTTACAGTATAATAGGCCTTCTGCCAGTGGGCACTGAGGGGCTCTTAGAAGCAGACCTGTACATTAGAGTATCCTTTCTTCCTTTCTCTCCTACCTGAGATAGTATCAGACCTGAGGCCAGAGTTTCCTTCCATTGGAGTTTTTCCAAATGCAGGGAACTTCTTAAAAGGACAGGACAAGAAATGGAGAAACAAAAGATCAGGATAGAATGAGAAAGGGCAGAGGAACAGAAATTGGAGGTATCAAAAGCTTCAAACTGTTTGCTACAAACAAAATCTTCCCAGCTTACTGTGGGAGTACAGATTCCACTTACCCACCCCCCTAAGTGTCCATGCCAACAACTAATGCATCCCCTCTCATTCCTTCAGTGAGTTCTCCCAGGGACAACTCTCAGCATCAGATCTTTGTGTTAATTTTATCAGAGACCCAAGGATCCATGCCAGAGTGTTGGGGACCAATCCATTATGCACAGAATGAGAGACGGGAGGAGTTGATCATCTGGCCACTAAAACACGATGAGATTTTCAGTATAATCATCCAAATCAAATATTGGACTCTGTTTGTTCAGATGATCTTTCTCCTACTCCCACTGCTGATTGGCAGCATAACAATTTGTATTAAAAGAAAACAAGAGACTGCATGGGAAAGGAGAAAGTCTCCTCCTGCTTTACATCATCTCAGTTCAACAGCATCTGCTTCTATTATGTCATCAGCACCATTCATCACTACCACTTCCACACAATTACATACACCTCCACTTTGCACAGCATTATGCAATTGCTAGCTGCATTATAGTGTTGGTGGTGATGTGGATTCTCCCCCCACATTACTTTGAAACATAAGGTATTGGACACTGCCAGAGACACAATACCAATCTTGAGCACTTAAACTGCATGTGAAAAACTTGACCAGTGGATTGAGGTGCTTCATAAACTTTCATTAATATCAACATTTTAAATGCTTCTCTCCTTGGTATTTCCCTTCCTGTGCCTTTTTGTTCTCTGCCCACTGTGTAGATCAGTTTTCTTTTACTTTAAACCAGAATCTCCAAAATGAGACTGTAGATTGTGAAGCAATTCAAAATATGATCATGTAGATCTCTGAGCTCCTTGAACGTGGATCCCCTTTGGAGGGCTTCAGTCTGCCCATGGCCTTTCCTGGGCTTCTTGGATTTGGGTCCTTCTTGACTGAGGGGAAAAATAAGTGGTGGTACCTCCCAAACGCCACCCACATGTGGCACCAAAATGAGACATGACTCTCAGTATACTGTGGAGATCTAACATCCTCCTCGTCTCCTTTCTTACATGAGGAATGAAATAATTAATACTGACATTTGAATATCATCATTGGATATCTGAGTTAACACCTCATTTTGATGAACAGGACAGTCCACAACTCTCAGATCTATTGTCCTAGGCTCTCTGCAAACTCATATAGACATCCTAGCCTTAGTTACTTGCAGTTCATATATTTGAGGTTTTTCTGTATAACCACAACCTACCTTTTGTTTAATTGAAAACTGAGATTCTGGAGAATCAGATAGGAGCTTCAGAAAAAAGAAGTGACATATGGCAGACTGGCACATATCAGCTATTTCCAACCCCTGCTTTCAACATGTCACCATTAACACAGCAGCTGAGTCCAACCCAGGAAAGTACCACCACTAATGATAGTACTTGAAAAATAAAAACAATTTGAAAGAGTTGCCAATTTATATTTTCCTCTCTCCAAACCCATTTGTCATTGTTTCAATTAATCAGAGCTATGACAAGCAGAGATTAGAAGTTAGAACAAGGCTTTCTTGTTAACATGTTGTCCAGTTGGCCATGATTTTTTTTTTATTTTTTACTAAAGTTCATGAAGAATCAATACAGAACTAAAAAAATGTTGAAATACTAACTTCTCAGCAGTCATTCTAACTGCTATTTTTGTGATAAACCCAGTTGAGTACAACAAAGTAGTAAAAGGCAGATATACTGGCCACTGGATATGCAGTTTTCTGTTCCCTGACTGACCAGAGCAGAGGCTGCTCCAGACTAATGAGAACACCTGACTCCAATTAACCTGCAGAGAGTCAGGTGAGTTCATTAAGGTAATGTGAACACTTGACTCTAATGAAGGCCCTTTTAATACTATAAACGGGCTCATTCCAGTCAGGCTGGGGAGAGCCAGGGAGCCAGAGGAGAGGAAGTGCGGCTGAAGGGCTGGTTAATGAAGACACCTTCAAGCCATCAGTAAGGGAGACCTAAGGTAAGGGTGAAGAAGGGAGAAGCAGGAGAGCTGTGGGGAAGTGGCCCAGGGAAGTGTAGCAGCTCTGGCAGTGAAAGGTCGGCTGCCAACAGCTACTACCATTAGGGTCCCTGGGCTGGAACCCAGAGTAGAGGGCGGGTCTGAGTTCCCCTCCACCCCCACACCTGCCACAACAGAAACACCTCCTGGGAGGGGAAGACAGGCCCCTGTCAGGACAGGAGGCTAAACTGTTCTGAAATAAGCCCATAGAGACAACAGAGACTGTGGGAGTTCTCTCACCAACCTCCTTGCTGGCTTATGATGAAAAGGGCTCAGTAGACTGTAACCCTGGCCCTAGAGAGAAAAGGGCTATGTGGAGGGTCGCAGTGAGCCTCTGAGGCTAGCATAAACTGCCTGGAAACGCGGGACCCACAGGGACAAGGTCGGAGCTCTGCCTCAATACACACACACACACACCATGTTGTGAAAACCAAGATTACTTTCTTTCTGGCTGTCATTTTCTGCATTTGATATATTGCATTAACACTAAGCTTCAATAAATAGAATACATTTAAAATATAGTTCAGAAGGAAGCAATGAATTATAAGAAGTCGTCCATCCTGATTCATTGTTGGAGACTCTAGGTGTAAGTTTGATCTTATCACCATTTAGATAAGGTGTCCATTTCAACACTGCGGTGAGTAAAGGTGGAGTTCCTATGCTGATGGGAGAACCCCTCTCCTTGGCAGATAGTGTCTGCACTGAAGCCTAACAGTGGCATTGCTGTAACTGTGCATCTGTAGCATTTCAAGTGTAGACAAGACCTAGAAAATACGACCTATGAGGAAAGGTTGAAAAAGATGTGATTGTTTACTCTGGAGAAGAGAAGACTGCGGGGGGACATAACATTCTTCAAGTACATAAAAGGTTGTTATAAAGAGGAGGTGATAACTTGTTCTCCTCAACCACTGAGGACAGGACTAGAAGTAATGAGCTTAAATTGCTGTAAGGTTGATTTATGTCATCCATTGGGGAAAAGCTTCCTAACTGTCAGAGTAGTTAAGCAGTGGAACAAATTACCTAAAAAGGCTGTGGATTCTACATTATTGGAGGTTTTTAAGAACAGGTTAGACAAATACTTGTCAAGGGTGGGTGAGATAATATTTAGTCCTGCCTCAGTGCAGGGGGCTGGACTAGATGACTTATCGAGGTCCCCTCCAGTCCTACATTTCTATGATTCTATAATTCTATTATCACCTCAGTTTTCCAGATGGGGAACTGAGGCACAAAGAGATCTGAATGACTTGCCAAAGGGCCACACTAGAAGTCTGTGGTAAAGCTGGGAATTGAACCCAGATCTCCTGAGTTCCAATCCAGTGCCTTTGATATAAATTGGCCAAGATTTTCAAAAACAATTAGTGATTCTGAGTACCCCATAGTTTGGATGTCCAACCTGAGACAGATTAAAGTAGCCTGATTATCACAGACTGCTGAGCATCCACTCTCTGAAAGTCAAATCTGTTTAAGGTGTCTCAGTGTGGGCGCTGGAAAACCGACGCACACAAAATTACTAGTTGCTTTTAAAAACCTTGGCCAAAGTAGTCATCTCTCTCTAGCTGCAGAGCTCTTTGTTTTGACAGTAATATATTTAAAGTGCTTTCTTGTTCATCATTCAGAGCTGATTTAAGAAGGATGGGTGAGAAGGCTCTTTTGCTTTATGTTTTTAGAGCACTCTTCAGTTGTCTATTTCCAGTACTTGCTTATTTGGCCCCCCAAAAAACCTGGCAAAATGTATCATTAGGTACAAAGTGAAAGCCACAGCAAAAGCAACCACCTACAGCAGCAACTGCTGATTTTTAACAGCACATTTTAGTTGCCATGGCGATATATTTGGACATGGAATATACTTGTTGGTCTTTCTTTCTATTTATGCAACATCTGGAGAGAATCATGTAGCCCTTACTCAAGCAAGTTGTCCATTTAATTCAGTGGGTGTATTGCCTGAGCAAGGAAGAGAGAACTTGAACATACATGATTCTTTGGAAGTTATTTAGAAAATTACTTCCTCGGTGAGAAATGTAGGTCTTATAGTTAAGACCTTGGGATTGATTCAATTCCTGGCTCTGCCAGAGACTTCCTCTGTGACCCTGGACAAGTCACATTGTAGAACTGATAATTTTTTAATTGTTCACTTTATTAATGTAACTTCTGTTCACCATTCACTACACTTGCCTACACTGTAACTTCTGTTCCATATTGTAATTCAAACCCCATTTTAAAACACTCACTCCATTTTGTAAAAGCTTCCTCCAACCTTCATTTTTGCAAATCCTGCTGTAATCTTATTAGTTTAGTTTAGATGTGTGAATGAGGTATGTATGAATGATGGAATCAACCTCCAGCCCCAGCCTGTTCTGATGAGATAAAGTTCAAATACCAAAGGCTGAAGACCTAGACAACAGCCCTAAACAAAGTAAGAAGCATCCACCCTAAAAAGAAAAGGACAACAGAACAACAGAAGGAAGATCAAAGCCAGGTCCAAGGCTGAAAGTCACGCCTGCAATTGATGGGTGATCAATCTAAACCCAGAGGCAGCGTGACACAGCAAGACCTATATACTTTGAATCCAAACTAAAAGCCTATAAAAAAGAAGGGTGAGATAAGAGACTCTGGGTAACATTCTGCAGCCAACATGGAAGAACATCGGTGCCTGCCCAACAGAGATCCAGCTCAGCCTTCTGCCCAGCTTTCCTGGCCAGTTAGCTGCCACAAGCTATGAACCCAAGCTGCAAAATCAAGCCATGAACTTAAGCTATCTTCAGGACTGGTAACTATGCAGCAGCTGCAGAACACCTGATGAATGTGGGTGTATGTGTGTGAATGTGTGTATGTATGTGTGTATAGGTATTAGGTATAATGTGAATGTGGGTGTGTGTGTGTGTGTGTGTGTGTATAGGTAATAGGTATAATGTGTGTGTATAAGAATTAAGATATTAGTTATTAGTCAAATTGTTATCATAATAAATGTGGCATCTTTCTCTTGTCCCCTTTATAAGATCCTGCTGGTTTTACTGGTCTAATATAATTGGCACAACAACATCTTTCTCTGTGCTTCAGTTCCCTATTTGTAAAATGAGAATAATAATACTGTCCTTCTCCCACCTTTCATCTGTCTTGTCTGTTTCCAGGAGATTATAAATTCTTGGGCCTGTCTCTTACTATCTGTTTGTGTGGAAGATAGCACAAGGGGTTTTGATCTTGGGTAGGGCTTCAAGGCACTACTGTAATAAAATAATAAAACAGTATAATTAATAGATTAGATAAACACATTTCTATCCGCTATGTACATCTTTAGAAGATTTGAACAAAAGTGAGCTGAGTGTGAGGTGGAATCTTAGTTTAATAGTCCATCGGCAATTCTGAATGGAAAATTTCTCCAGTAGTTTCCATTATGTGCACTCATAATAAGGGGAATCTAAAGGCCAGTTATAGAATAGATATTATGTATTGGTATAACACAAGGAAAACAAGCATCCAGCCATTTGTTATAGAAGAGCCACCTTGTGGTTTGGATTTAAGGTAGGATCTTCTGCAGGGATCCACAGATGACAACTTACAAAGGGAAGATTTCTCCATAGGAATATCTGTTCCTTTGTGGTCATAAGACAGGAGTAAAATGCAGACCAACCAGACAGATGCTACAATCATTTCCAGATGAACAAGATAGGGCCTCCAAGATGGCTGCAGAGTACCTGACAATAGTGTTGGAGACTTAATGACCATGGATTCTTTCCAGGTTCTCTCTGATGGTTTTCGAATGGGGCGAAATTGTAAAACACTTACTTTTGCTATGCTGAAATAAATTTGTTATTCTCTAAGGTGCCACAAGTACTCCTGTTCTTCCTCCGGAGGAAGACTCAACAGGCTGCAGCAGCCAGCTGTGGTGGGAGCCTGCAGGAAGGGTCAGAACAGGGATAGGAAGAGGTGGGTGGATGGACACTAAGACCCAGGTGTGCCCCAAATTTTCAGGTGCTCTACATAGCCACGTATGCCTAAGGATGCCCCTGCTCCCTCCTAACGGGGATTTTTCCAGGCTGCACAGTTCTCTGACTACACTGAGTTCCCCAGCAGGTCAGACTGCCAGAGCAAGCCTGTTCTGCCTTCTCCTCAGAGGCTATAACCAGCGTAATTGCCCATAGTTATAAAGTTGCCACATAGCCCTTTCTAAGTAAGCACATTTATTCTTAAGGTGAAATCCTTACAGAGAGAAAACATTACAAAAAATAAAAACCTATACATGCTAATAAGCTGTCATAAACAGATAGTTAAGGGTTAATGTCTCTTTTACCTGTAAACGGTTAACAAGGTCAGTGAACCTGGCTGACACCTGACCCAAGGACCAATCGGGGGACAAGATACTTTCAAATCTTGGTGGAGGGAAGTCTTTGTTTGTGCTTTTTGGGTTGTTCTTTGTTCTCTCTTTGGATTAAGAGGAGCCAGACGTGCAACCAGTTTTCTCCAATCTTTCTGAAACAGTCTCTCATGTTCAACACAGTAAGTAATAGCTAGAAGACGGAATAGTCTTTTTGTTTGTTTTCTTTATTTGCAAATGTGTATTTTGCTGGAAGGATATTTTACCTCTGTTTGCTGTAACTTATACTTAGACTAGGGGGGAGGGAGTCCCTCTGGTCTATGTAAAGCTGAGACCCTGTAAACATTTTCCATCTTGATTTTACAGAGATAACTTTTACTTTTTCTTTCTTTAATTACAAGTTTTTCTTTTTAAGAACCTGATTGGTTTTTTCCTTGTGTAAGACCCAAGGGGACTGGGTCTGAAATCACCAGGGATTGGTGGGGGAAAGGAGGAGGGGGGTGAAGGTGAATTCCTCTCTGTTTTAAGATTCAAGGAGTTTGAATCACAGTAAACTCACCAAAGCTAGGTGGGGTGGGGGAAGGAAGGAGTGGGAATGGTTTATTCCTCTTTGTTTTAAGACCCAAGGGATTTGGGTCTTGGGTTCCCCAGGGAAGGTTTTTGGGGGACAGAAGGTGTACCAAACACTATATTTTGGTTGGTGGCAGCATTATCAAATCTAAGCTAGGAATTAAGTTTAGAGGGGTACATGCAGGTCCCCACTTTCTGGATGCTAAAGTTCAAAGTGGGAATAAGACCTTGACATAAGCTTACTAGCTCTCTCCAGTTCCTACGAGGGCTCTGACAAGTGATCAGTCCTTCAAACTACACAAAGGATTTCTGAGATCACTAGTTCATAACAGTAGTTAGCTCAGAGCAAGCACTCCCATGAATCTGAGAGTCCCTTCTTGGGCCTTTGACCTGCAGAGTAGGTAATCAGCCAGACAATGGTTCTCCCCTCCAGGTGTAGCTTCAAAAAGTTGGGTCTGGAGATGGGAATTTGCATTTCCTTCCCCGCAGGTATTTCCTAGGAAACCCACCTAACTTTGTTCATCCCAAAAGTATCTTCTTGTTTGGCATGTTGTTTAAAATAGACCTTGGAAGCTCCTAACACTTCCCAGGGTTTACATTGGTCCTGTCTCCCCCTCAGAGAAGTTATATATATTTCCACACTAATACATAAAATTTGCATTTATAATACAATGGACTTCACAGCTACTTAAACTTAATTCAATAAGATCTTGCAAAGATACTGCAGGAAATTGCCGTATTTGTCACACTGCTCATCATGAGTCAGGGTGTCACAGATTGGTCCAAAATGATTTAATGGCACTTTTCTGCAGATAGAATGGGAGAATGTGGCCCTTACTCACACTGAACAATGCCATACCCTGTGACCATCCCAGTGATATTAATGGAATTCTGTGTTGATGTGTACAACCCCCATACTGGGCAACAAGGGTTTAACGGATTGTTTTGGGCCCAGCCAGCCCCACCTACAGCAAATGCTCCATCTGGTGGAGGAATTAAAAGACAAGGAAACAGTTATTTTGGGTGGCAGAGCTGGAAGAGAGCAGACCTGCAGCCCACAGCTCCACCAGCATAGAGCAGAAGGAGGCCTAGAGTCTCTGGCACAGCTGCTGCCCTAAACGGGCCTCCCTGAGGGATGAGAGGACCCAGCTCAGAAACAACCAGAGAAGGGGAGTACCCCTCCACCACCTGTGGCCTTGGACATTGATAATCCTCTCTTACTTATTTGATTTGGACTTCCCCAACAAGGGAAAGCCCTGGACTAAGCTGACATGCAGGAGGAGGGTAATGGGATGAAGTGGCCCAGGGAGGGCAGCTTTAAGCAGCCTTGGTTGCCAGACTATTGGTAACCCAAAGTGCCCTAGGTCAGAGCCCAGTGGAGTGGGAGAACCCGGGCTCCCGTCCTCACAAGCCCCCTCCTGGTCACAGGTTATGACCTTGACCACTAGGCCATGCTTCCCTACCAAAACTCGTGTGCAGACAGTTACAAATTGGTGGAGAATGAGGGTATTGCCCCAGTTCTAAGAGAAGGGAAGACTGACTGACTGATCTAGGTGGCCAAACAGCCTAACTGGAAACAACGTAGGCTGCTAGGACAGCAGTGATGGAGTTAGAACAGTTGCTGAAATGGATGACCGAGAACCACCACCACCAGCAGGCAATGCAGCAGCAGCAGAAATAGCAGCAAATGGATGCCCAGCAGCAGCAACAGGTTCAGGACTTAGGGGACCCAGCAACAGGACCAGCAGCAAAGGTTAGTTCAACAAGTTGTGATGTTGATGCAGCCCCAGGAGAACCCCTGGAGCTTCTCCATCAGGGGGCCTGTGCCCAAGCCCAGGAGCCCCATCTGTACCCATAAAGTTCACAAAGATGGGCTCTGAGGATGACCCCAAGGCTTTCCTGACATGTGAGTGGAATGTGGTGACGGACAGCTGCCCAATGGTCCCTTGACCGGTGAGCCATCTTGCTAGCATCCTTGCAGCCATCTTGACAGGGTCAGCACAGGCTGCATACTGGGGACAGGATGAGGAGTCCACCCAGGACTACCTCCAGGTCAGACTGGCCATCTTGGCCTACCCCGACATCACCAAGGAGACCTTTCTCCAGAGGTCCTGGGGGAAGAGGTGCACTCCTGGGGCCCAACCCCATGTCATCACCCAGAAACTGCAAGACCTATGTTGGAGGTGACTCAGACCAGAGTGGCTGCACTCAACCTGGTGGAGCAGTTTGCCCAAATCCTCCCAAAAAAGGGTAGGGACTGGGTGCTCAGACATCAACCTGAGTCACTTACCAATACCGTTCAATTGACGAAGAACTATCTGGCAGCTGAGACAGCTTTAACTGCTGCCCTTGAGCATTGCCTGATACCAGAGGGACCCAGAGAAGTCAGCCAGGGGAGACTGATAATAGACAGGGTGCTCCCCAACCTATCAGGGACGCTGCCATCCCAGTGATATACACAGTGTACTCAAGGAGTGAGTTAGTACTCAATGGGAGTCATGATAGGAGCAACTCAGAACACCCGTCCTTGACATTAGTTTGGGGAACTTATTTCCTGGCCTGCGTCATACAATTTTTGGAGAGCATAAAGTTTTGTGAAAAGCAGTGTTGTGAAGACTGTCAACTTGCATTAAATAAATTGGGCACAAAAATTATTTTCACTATGCCCTAAGTAATAATGTAAACTGGAAGGGATTCAGAGATGAGTAACAAACATGATTAAGGAGACTGGAAGACGGGAGATCTAGGAGAATACTAAAAGAACTAAGCAGATCTATAGTTTGACTAAACCGTGATTGAGATCCTTATCTTGACTTTACTCAGACTCTCGTTGACTCCTATTTAACAAGAAGAGCATGCTTTAAAATCCCTAAGACACAGAGAGTAAGCAATTCTTCAAATCATTCACATGCCAAAGCAAAGGAGAAACATTTCCCTTTCCTTCATTAAAGATGATCCTGTTATTAGGGACATTAGGACATTCCAGGAAAACTTATGAGGATATTTTGCAAGGTTTTGCATGGACAAAATGTATCCAAATTTACATAAGATTGCACCGTACTTTAATAACTGGGATTACAGAACTCAGGGAAAATATCGCTTTGCACTTTACACTCAAAAGACTGGGTGGCCTTTTGTTTCTAAGCTTTCAGAGGTTCAACAGAAAGCTTCAAAAGCGACTGGATTCTGCTGCGATTTTCACAAAATATTTTGTGCAAGTGATTAACTTTCTCATTTCACTCATAATGGGCTGCTTTTTAACATTTTTGCAATCGTAAGTATATGCAAAGCATTTCAGAGATACACTGTGGCAACAGTAGCAAGTATATGAAACTATTCAAATGAGATAGTAAAGTAGGAGACCCAAACTCATGTCTGGAGTTGGCCTGTAACTCCTCAAAGGCTGGATACCTCAAAGTTACACAGAAATTCTACTGGGGTAAAGTGCAAGCCATAGGGACTTGAAAATGTCCTCTCTGCTGTTGTGTTTGAAAGTTTCTCTCACTGCCCTTAGATGAGCACTGCTTGATATTTTAAATTATTGGCCTTTTTCAATGGTTCTTCTCCATACAGCTTAAGAGATGAGATGTGATATGATTTTTAGGATGTGATTTTTCACTTTTCTAAGTGTACTGTCATTACTATTTTTGATAATTATTACAATGTAAGAAATAGCAACATTTCAGATCAGGTGATGTGCTGTCTGTATGAACAGCATCTGTTCATTTTAATTCATTGCTAAGAGCGCGCCTGAACTGAATAATCCATATGGTTTTCCCATTGTTTGCAAGGGCGTAAGGGACAGGCCAACACATCTGGAGTTTAGGGAGATAGAATCTATCATAAATTTGACCACCAATGCTTAATAGTTTGAATAGTTTGAATCTCTTAACAGTGTAGAATTTTCATTAGGAATGTCCCTAGAAATGTGCAGTATGCAAGTGGGCAAACAGCGTTTCATCTGCTTTGAGGAACTGTACCAACCAGAATAAGACCATATCTATACCAGCTGGCTTCTGCTGCTTCCCCTTCAACTGTGCATTTGCTAATCCACAACAGAACTTGGCCTGCACCAGACCGCAATCTCATACTGCCCAAGTGCCACTGTGGCTTAGAGCATGAACATCTGCAAGGAAAGTACTTAAGGCAGCAGTGACACACAGGAGCACAGCACAGAGTCTGAGTCCTAGATTTACTAATACAGGACTAGATTGCTAAAGTTCTTGCAGCCCAGAGCAGGGGTAGCACAATACTGCATTGCCCCAGGAGCCTGCTGGGAAATTAACTGTGGGTCTGAAAGCCACAGTTCTCTCCCTGGCTCCCCTACATATTGCAAAGGGAACATAATCTACTACTGCTATATACCAGTAGCGATTTAGTTTCTTTACCAGGCTGGCTCAGGTACTCTGGCCAGCACATTGGGGAGCAGAGTCACAACTAGGTTGACCAGACATCCCGATATTATCGGGACTGTCCCAATATTAGGGACTGTCTCTTATCTGGGCCCTATCATTCCCTCCCCCCAATAGGACCCTATTTCCCCCACCCCTAAGTCCCAATTTTTCACACTTGCTATCTGGTCACTGTACTGACAACCCACCTGCATGGAAAGAGAAGTAAAGGCCCTGTGGAGAATGCCCTCCCCCATTCACAATGAGATATGTGACCCATAAGGTGGCTAGCTTGCACATGGGAAAAAGGAAATGTTTTTCAGCCTTTACTCCCCTCAGTGGGAGCGTAGGGTGAGCAGCCATCTTGCCCACAGAGAGGAGGCACTTAAAGCACCACACGCAAAAGCCATAGTGAAACACACGCATCAGTGGCTGGCAACCACTCTTATAAGTGACAACCATTTTAGATGACCATTTTTTCTCTTCTTGTATTTACTGTCACACTTATCTGTGACTGACTGTAAATGAGTATCATTGGTTATCCCATGGTTTGAGTGGTAAAAAATTATTTAGATTGGTTTTTGATCAGACAGCACCTAGGAAGGTGAGATATTGGGGATCCACAAAACTCAGGGCTAGGTCATCCCTTGTCCTCAAGAAGCTCTCAGAAAGGGAGCAGAGAGGCAGGAAGGTTGCCTTCCTAATCTCCTGTAATGCCTTTTCTCCAGGAGGAAGGATTTGACAGCTATGAAGTTTGCAGGGTATAAGGCCTCCCACCTCCAAGAACCATTGGGGAAGGGACCCCAAGACCCATCTCAGCAGGAGCTACCCCCGTGCATGCCTGTCACTCCCAGCTGCTGTTGGCTGATTGCTATGTAGCTGCTCAGTGACAGTTGTGGCAGGGACCTAGGGAAGGTGCAGCAAAGAAAAAGCAGCTAATCTCCTTTGTTGCCCCCATTCCATGCAGTCCCAGCAGAGGGGCTACCACAGGGTCCCAGGAAGAAAGGGGAATTGTACTGGGGGCACAGCACTCCCAGAATCTTACAGACAGATGAAGAGCCGTCCCGAAAAGGATAAATGGGGGAGAGAAAAATAGCTCCAGCTCTTACATATACGGGTTAAAAATTTACCTATAACTCTAAGAGTACCCATAGTAGTCATTCAGGTTTCATCCCAATCCTAAACTCATCCTGAAAATACTTAAACAGACTTGGGACAAACAATAAGGAAGCTTCAAGGCTTCCTTCATGTTATATCAGGAATTCGATGATAAAATACTGGGGATGAGAAGCACAGAATTAAGATGAAAGATCTCATTTGTAGAGTGATATGTTAGCTAAATGTAGCTTTTATCAGTAATCAGACGTGCATTGTAATGGATGATTTCAAGTGAATTTTGGAGGCAATATAACCCTATACATTTCAGTAGGTCTTACTGGCCAGGTCTGGAGTAGCTGCGCTATTCTATCATTGCTTTGGTACTCCTGCATAGGTTCCACCGCTCCGCTGAATTCAGTCTTTGAAAGTTCTGTAAGAAATTCTTATTCAGCTTCCCTTAAAAGCTTTGTAGTTCAAGAGTGCCATCTTGAGGTATACTATGTTTCAGAGCAATTCTGATGATTGAATGAACCTCTGTAATGCTTTTGAAATTGTTAGAGAGAAAAAACATAAAGTTCTCAAACCCTTAAATATGGTGGCATTTAAAAAACAGCATGAAATAGAACCAAAATACAGATTGTCTGGCTCTGCTCGGTAGTGTATAATGGCAAATTATCTACTTAAAAATATCATTCTTGGCCAAAAGTGAGGAGCAATACTGAGTGCTCAGTTTGGGGGTATTCTACTTGAGATGCCTTGAAGCTGCCTGATTTTCAACAAGTTCTAGTCCCTACCCTCTGAAAATCAAATATGACCTCTTCGAGTTAGGCATCCAAAATCACTACTCACTTCTGAAAATCATAGCGCTTGCCTTTAAGAAGATGATGTGTCTTTCGTCTGAATTTAACTTCAAAGACAACACTAGCAATAACAAAAGATACCAAACCAAAGTCAGACACACCTTTTGAAAAATAAGTATTTAAAACATTAAAGTGAAATAGATTGCATTACATGATCTGTATTTGTTAAAGTAAAGGAAGAGCTTTCAAGGTATAAACTGATGCAGGTAGGTAGAAAAGAATTTTCCTTCTGCAGCATTGTCGAGACATTAGTTATTGACTATTTCAGGACACTGGATGAACAGTGTGGTATTATTTATAATACTTAAGATGTGTGACTAAGCTGCAGTTAAACCATTCTTTGTTCTTCCTGTTACAACTGCCAGCTGGCAGTTGGTTTGGGATAGGGTGTGTACCAAGCTGTGGCAGCAATAAAATGCACAAAAGGATGAGGGGCCACAGGAAACCAGGGGCCCTCATCAAACATATACTGGCAGCACCACAAACAAGAGAACTAACATTGAATTAGAATGTTTCCTACACTGCAGAGCAACAGAGAAGTAATCAAGATTCTGAAATCTTTATACATTAGTTATTCCCCACTCCCGCCCCCAGAAAGTGTAAGGAAGATATACGAACTTTTTAGTTACCTACATGGGAAATCCCAGAAACATTACAGTTAAATTAAGATCTAGGAAAAAAAGTAATCTGCCCCCAGCTGGGTAATAACCATTTTAAAGGAAAAAGCCAGATTTGTTTTTCAGTACAATAGCTGGCTGTAAAAGAAGATACTTTATTGGCCATTTCTAGTTCAGGGAGCAATGACACAGGCTATGTCTGTGTATCAGGACTGAGTGGGTATCACAGACTGAAGTGTAGCTGTAGCCGTGTCAGTCCCAGGATATTGGAAAGACAAGGTGAGTGAGGTAATATCTTTTATTGGACCAACGTTTCTTGGTGAGAGACACAAGCTTTTGAGCCACACAGCTCTTCTTTGGGCTCAAATACTTGTTTCTTTCACCAACAGAAGTTGGTCCAATAAACATATTAGTATTACCCTCACCCACCTTGTGTCTCAGAGACTGAAGTCTCTTGAAAGTCAATACATTACTTCTGAACAGCATATTTTTTCTAAGGGGTTGGAACAAGCCTCCAGTGCTTGGGCAAATTCATCTTTCTGAAGACCTCTATGCTGCTTAACACAAAACAGCACAGTAACAAGGTAATTTGTTAATACTAATTGAAAAATATTCACGATTTAAGTAATAGGTTTAGTGTTGAATGATAACTATACTCAAGGGACTTGCGGAAAGATAAGACAGTTACCTTTTCCATACCAGTTACCAAATGGGAGGACCTTGAACTGGTAATGATTTTGTCCCACCACAAAATAGAGGAAGTGCCTGTACCCCTTGAATATGTGGATGTGGAAGTACATGTCCTGTAGATCGAGGGCCACATACCAATCCCCTGGATCCAGGGAGGGGATGATGAAGGCCAGGGAAACCATGCGAAATTTGAGTTTTACCAAGTACTGGTTCAGATCTTGCAGGTCCAGTATGGTGGTCAGGTCTGAGACCCACTTTGGCCTTCGGGATAAGGAAGTAATGGGAGTAATACCCCTTGCCCAGGAACTCCTTGGGCACTGCCTGTATCGCTCCTAGTTCAGGAGCCTCCCGACCTCCTGCTCGAGAACAGCCTCATGCAATGGGTCCCCCAAGAGGGATGGGGGCAGGAGGTGGTTGGATAGGTAGGAGGCGAACTGGAGGGTGTAACCTCGGGAGATAGTGTTGAGGACCCTACGGTCCAAGGTCAGCCGCGACCATTCTGGGAGGAACGCACACAACCGGTTGGAGAAGGGAAGCTTTATTGGGGATGGATCCCTGCTGAAAACTGGCGAGATGCCCCCAGGCGTCCCGTCAAAACCGTCTTTTACCCCCCTGCTTGCCCTCTGAGGATCCAGGCTGGGGGGCAGGCCGGTATTGTCTTTGCAGGCATTTCTTATAGTCCCGTTGCTTCTTGTGGGCGGCCTCGTATTTTGGGAGGGCAGCCTGGGCAGGAGCCTGCTGTGGCTTAAACTTGGGCTTTGCCGGAGCAGGGATATAGAGGCCCAGGGACTGGAGGGTCCTGCGGGAGTCCTTCATGCCATGCAGCCTTGTGTCTCTTTCCTTCACAAACAGCACCTTCCCGTCAAAAGGGAGATCTTGCATCAACGACTGTGCTTCGCTGAACAGCCCAGATAGCAGGAGCCAGGATGCCCGTCTCATGGAAACCGCCGAGGCCATGGACTGTGTGGCTGTTTCCGCTGCATCCGAAGTAGTCAGCAGAGATGTCCTCATGGCGGCTGTCCCTTCTTCCAAGAGCGCCTTAAACTCCTTTCTATCATGCTCCCGGAGGGAGTCCTCAAATTTAGGGAGGAATCCCCAGAGATTAAACTAGTAGCGACCCAGGAGAGCCTGATGGTTTGCTACTCTCAGCTGGAAGCTTGATGATGAATACATTTTTCTCCCGAAAGCATCCAGCCTCCGAGAGTCTTTGTTCTTTGGGGTCGGGACTGGCTGCCCCTGTCACTCTCTGTGGTTAACAAACTCGACCACCAAGGATTTGGGCACTGGGTGGGCATACAGATACTCATGCCCCTTAGTGGGTACAAAGTACTTGCGCTCCACCTTTTTAGAGATGGGAGCCAACAAGGCTGGTGTTTGCCACAGGGACTTCGAAATTTTTGCCACCCCTTCATGGAGTGGCAAGGCCACCCTACCCGGTGCCAAGGGGGACAGCATATTGAACAGGGAGTCTGAGGGCTCTTTCATTTCCTCAGCCTGGAGATGGAGGCATGGTGCTACCCTTTTTAGTAAGTCCTAATGGGCCCGGTAGTCCTCTTGCGGGACGGACGGAGGTGGGGCCACAATCAGCTCCTCAGGATGGGGCAAGGAGGCCGATGCGATGCTTTGGGTGTCGGCTGCCCAGAGGATCCACCACCTGGTTGGACTTTGGGCACGGCACCGAGGAAGAAGGGCCCGTTGACCCTCTTCTTGGTGGCCTAGGAATGGAGGCTGATGGTGCTTCCGACACCCCAGCCACCGAGCGAGCCCCCACTGCGGGCTGCGTCAGAGGCCACGGTACCCATTGGTACCACTGAGCCAGCCACGATGCCATTGCACTTGCTGAGGCACTGGCAGGGCTGGTCGATTGGGCTGGCTAGCCTGGCCTGCAGATGGGCGACTGTGAGCAGAGGACAGGCTGGTGTAAGGCACGCTGCTGCCTCCGGACTGGGAGTAGCAGTGGTGTCTGCAGGTCACTCCTTGGCACAGAACACCTTCAGGAGTTGCACAGCTTAACTCCCGGGGCTTGTGGCATGCCTCGGCCTGGGCTCACTAACTAACTAAACTGACTACAGATACTACTGAACGAACAGTTCTGGGGACAAGCTGCAGCAAGGCTGGAGCTGAGCAGTTCTGACGCACCTTCACTGGTGGCAAGAAGGAACTGAGGGTGGGGGGAGTGCACAGCTCCCCGTATACTGCACCAGGCAGGTACCACTTCAAGGGGCGCTCCACCCCATGGGTACTGCTAGGGGAAAAACTTCTGGCACCGGTGCATGTGGTGACCATGCACACCTATTGTGAAATAGACACGAGCAATCACTCGAAGAAGAAAAATATGTTTCTCTCATTACAGAAAGGCAACCAAACCAAAGGAAAAGTAGCTTAGAGCCAGATTCTGATATGCTTAACTCACAAGGAACCATACTTTACTCCGGAAGTAGTCAATGTGACTAAGCATGGGGTAAGGTGCTCTTCAACAGGAGGGCAGAATCAGGCTCTTAATGAGTAAGAGATTTCACTACAATTGAACAGTGAGTTGGTTCACTGGGAAAAACTGCTGCTTAGGTACCAGCCAGACTTCTGCTTTGGAACATTGCATAGAGGGTGCTGCACAGAGGAAAGCAGGCCTCCTTCCTTGGACATGATGAGAATTGCTCTGTTTTCCCTAAGATCAGAGAGCAGGCACCGTGCAGTAACTCAACAGGATTTAGCACAGAGGTTCTCAAACTGGGGATCACACAAGATTACTCCGTGAGAGTTGCTAGGACATGCCTTCCAGCTAGCTAGTAAATCTGCTGTGAAAAGTGATATTAACAAACATACAAATATCACTTTCAAATAGTGTTAAATATAAAAATTGTGTTCTTAATTTGGGAGGGGGAGGGCATTCAGAGTTTTGCTACGTGAAAGAGATCACCAGTGCAAAAAGTTTGAGAACCACTGATTTAGCAATTTACTTCTTAACGCTATAGATGGGCAAAAACTTTCAAAATTTGCGATTTTGATTTAAAATGTTGCCAGTTTTCAATTTGGATAGAAAAGCTAACTGAAATTTTTAATGAAAATTTGTGCAAAAAATGTCATCCCATGTTCTGACCAGCTGGTCAAAAAACTTTGAAATGCAAAGATTTAACAACTTTTGTTGAAACTTTAAAATTTCAACAACCAAAAAAGGGACAAAATTTGCATTCTTTTTGTTCGCACCAATTACATCTCGTAATGACAGCCATAGAGGAACCTGGAAAAGGCAGCAAAAATGCAAATCAGAACTTGAAAAATGATGCTTTAATGCTACACATTATATGGGAAAGCAAAGAACGTCATGATCACTTGCACAAGATGTGTCTTCAAGACACGTATCCAAATTATTTTGTTTTCATTTCCTCATTACTAAGAGCTGCTCCGAGAAGGCTTTATGCAGCACCAATTGCCCTAAAAGCATATTAGAAAAGAACATGCAAAGAAATTGTGATCTAGAGGGCAGCAAATAATAGAAAAAGAAAAGGGAAGCTCCTTCACAGAAAAACTAAATGAATGTATTAAGAAATACATACTCAAAAGGTACCAGCACCACCAGTAAAAGGCACTAGTGCATTAGGAATTATCACAAATAGCCCTTAATTAAAGTCATGTATGAAAGGTCTCTATGAAAGCTAATAAAATTCAGAATAGGCCCTATCCCGAGTTAATAAATAGAAAACAGATTATCTTTGAAAGGAGCAGCAAAACAGAGATCGCTCTCAGGAACATGTATGTAAGCTCACCTCTCTCTGCTCTAGATATCTATCTGATCTTGAAGCAACTTTTGAAGAAGAGTTTGAAAAGTTTCGTTCATTTGCAAAAAAAATGAAGAGTGCGAATCATCAGTGAGCCAATTAAAGTAGTTGAAAAGTCACCAATGTGGACATCCCTCTTCAGATTTGCCTAAATTGACAGTCACAAATGCTGAGGCAGAACAGTCAGTCATTCTCACAGATAAGCAGAATTAAAAGCTCAATGATGAGGCAGTCCAGAACCTAGTGCCTTGCCTCACAGGAGAGTGCCTTATTGCAAAACCTGGATTTAGTGACGTAATCAGAGTATTCTACTAGCCTTCAATCTTGGAAGATGCCTCTGTAGAACTGTAATTAAGGCCATTCTTTGTTGTTTATTAATGTGTCCATATTAATTGTTTGGATTTAATGACTTATTTGAAAATTGAATAACCCAATTTAAATTAAGAACACAAGGTACATGTTATGTTCTGAAGCATTCTATAAAAAACAATCATGTTTGCTGAAAAAAATGTAACAATGTGAATTAAAAAATAGGAAAAAATTGAGAACTGTGGTTGTAACGTTAACAAAAAAAAACCCAAAACACAAACACACATTTTCTTCTATTTCAGAATACTGTAATGCTTTTTCTCACTCACTGGGGCTTATACAACTTTTATTCTTATATTCAGACTCTGCTTGTACTCTCCCATACTCAAAATGCAATAAGAACATAAGAATGGCCGTACTAGGTCAGACCAAAAGTCCATCTAGCCCAGTATCGTGTCTTCTGACAGTGGCCAATGCCAGGTGTCATAGGCGCTGACTCGGTGAGTGCTCCGGGGCTGGAGCACTCATGGAAAAAAAATTGGTAGGTGCTCAGCACCCACCAGCACCTCCCCATGGCCCCACCCCGGCCCCCTGCTCCAACTCACCTCCACCTCCAACTCTCCGCGAGCGCGTCACCACATCCTGCTTCTCCCCCATCCCTCCTAGTGCTTGCGCTGCGAAACAGCTGATTTGCGGCGAAGGGAGAGAGGGGGAGGAGGGGGAATGCAGTGTATTGGGGGAAGAGATGGGGCTGGAGATTTGGGGAAGGGATCCAATAGGAGCAGGGAGGGGATGGAGTTAGGGTGGGGACTTTGGGGTTGGGGTTGGAGTGGAGGCGGAGCCAGGGTGGGGATTAGGTGGAGTTGAGGCGGAGCCAGGGGGCACAGGCACCCACCGGTGCCAGAGAAAGTTGGCGTCTATGCCAGGTGCCCCAGAGGAAATGAACAGAACAGGTAATCATCAAGTGAGCCATCCCCTAATCGCTCATTCCCAGCTTCTGGCATTAGAACACAGAATCTTTTCCCTGTCAGTAGTGCTTCAGTGTTTTCTACTGAGAAAGATCTAACTCCAATAATAATAGAGTTCTTATAGTTACAGACTGTATCACATGCTCTATGTAGTTTAAGGAAGAGCCCCATAATTCTTTAATCCAGCATGACCATGTGGGAACTTCCAACTTTGAAAATAATTATAGGAATAAAACCTCCTTTGCATATTTTCTAATTATCACTTTCTTTGTAAATGCTAAATAATGCATTTAACAGCTTCCTGGAAAAAGTCTAATTTACTCACACATGGACAATGTATCCTGTTCTGTGATTATGGTATTTTCAACTCCATCTGTGCTTTGAAAAGTACAGTCTAATTTTTGAAGCAGAAAAAAATGTAGAATAAAAATCATCAGTACATATAATGAAAAATTAATCCTGGGCAAGTTGATAATATCAGCCTGTGATGGAGTCTACAGCCTATGGCATCAACACCCTGACATCCCCTACTCAGGAAAACCCACTTAGAACAGGTTACCACCAAGACTAAGGCTGCAGTGTCACATTTGGCCCTGCAGGAGGTGCTACAGAGCAGCCCTCCCTGCCACATAGCCACACGTGGGATAGCCTCATCCAATCAGGGACACAGGAGAAAAACCATGTGGTCCTTTTATCCTGTGACTAAGCCAGTGAACCAGGCTAATACACAAAATACACCTCAGCAGTAGTCTGAAAAATCTGCAGGTATCCAGACAGAAAAGAGAAAAATCACAAAAACTTTCTTTCTACAGGCAGTTCTCAGAGGAAGTTCTACTGACGAGGTCCTGGATAAAGCTCAAATTTCAGTCAAGATTGATTTGGACAGAGTCCACGCAGCTTCCTGAGACGCATTTGTGTTATTGTGCATTACTATTATTCATTAGCATTACACTTGTACTAAGCAGTCTCAGTTGGGATTGCGGCCCCACTAGGCTAGATGCCCTACAAGCACGTGTGAGAGAAAATGTTTGCCCCACTGAGCTTACTGTCTAAATAAAACAGACCAAGAGCAGGAGATAAGAGAGGCTGGCAATATTAAATGACTGGCCCAAGGTCACACAGTGGCTCCATTGCAGAGCCAGCAATAGACCCCTGGTCTCCAAACTCCCTGTCCTGTAGTCTATATAATAGAACACACCCCTCCCAGCTCCACTGTGGTCCCTGGGAACAGGGCTGGCTCCAGGGGGTTTGCCGCCCCAAGCAGCCAAAATAAAAAGCCGTGATCGTGATCTGCAGCAGTTCAGCGGGAGGTCCTTCACTCCAAGCAGGAGCGAGGGACCCTCCGCTGAATTGACGCTGAATACCTAAAACTGCTGCCCTGCTCCAGCGTTGCCGCCCCAAGCACCTGTTTGATAAGCTGCCCGGGAAGCCTTGGAGCATGCTAAATTTGACTAGAGCATCAGATCAGTCACAACAGAAAGAATCAGACCTCACAAGAAGATCAATGCAGGTATGGGGGGCTGCATGTGGCTGGCGGTTAGAAGAGAGAAATTTGGTTCTGATGTGACCCATAGGAAGCGTTGAGTTTGATTTGAAGGAAAGGCTGAGGTTTGGCACCGTTGTTAGCTTACTCACACTTTTAGTAATGGCTGTCTTGCTGTCAGACTATGCCCTGCATCCCTGTGCATAAATCTCATGGATGTCAATGGGACTGTATGTACAGTAGAGTTGAGGTACCCTAAGGTATGATATTAGAAAGCGAAAGTCCATACTGTCAGCACGCCAGTGAATGTCCTGATGAAGCAAAAGCTTTTAGGCTGCTTTGCAAATGTTTGGAAACTCTCAGCAAGTGCAGGCGTGTCATATTGCTGTGAGGCTCACAAGTCAGACCCTGCCATAAAATTGTAGAGCTACATCATGTAGCTTTTTCTCATGCTCCCTTGAGTCATGCTATGGTGCTAGGAGCTGTTTACAGAAAAGTCAGGCAGATCACTCCTTTTAAACTCCATCGTTAACCACTGAATGTCAAAACCACATTTAAAACTTGTCCAAATGTTTTGATTTTTCCAAGAGTTAGGAACAGAGGGCCTGAGACATAGTTACAAGCCTAAATTATTTGACAGAGTCTACAATGGAGGGGCAGAAACGACACAGGGTTTTTAATTACAAACATACTTGGGGGAAGGGTGGATCCCTCAACCCCCTTTAAAATTCATGCTGTTGTTTTCTTGAAACATTATTTTACCTTAGTTCAAATAGAGAGTAAGTCTCTGCACTGGAAAATATGATGGCGGCACCACAGTTAAGGCTGCATGGGAATTCTGACTGAAAGCAGGAATGGAATCCTTCCAATACCATAGAACCTCAGAGTTGCGAACACCTGGGGAATGGAGGTTGTTTGTAACTCTGAAATGTTCGTAACTCTCAACAAAACATTATGGTTGTTCTTTCAAAAGTTTACAACTGAACACTGACTTTAATACAGATTTGAAACTTTACTGTGCAGAAGAAAAATGCTGCTTTCCCTTTTTTTGTTTAGCAGTTTAACTCAGTACTGTGCTGCATTTGCTTCCCCTCTTTCGAACCCCCTGCCTGATTGCATGCTTCCTGTTCCAAATGAGGTGAGTGGTTGACTGGTCAGTTCATAACTCTGAGGTTCTACTGAATAACTGAAAACTAATCAGTCAACAGCAGCAAAAGTCCATTAATGCAAAGAAGATTGAGGTCCTTGAATTTTAAAACATTGTCACATGCAAAAAATGTATTTTTTTAAAAAAGAAGTCTTTGGGCCATTTTCATAAAGGTTATGATGATTTGGGGACCTCTGTCAAAGAATGTCAACAGGAAGCCATCCCAAAATGGGGATGTTTCTTATGACTGAACAGCTGAACACTGCAGCCCTGATTCTGCAGAGTTTTACACACACATGCTTAACTTGATGCCCTGTGAGTAATGCCATTAAAATCAAGGAGACGACTCTCAGGGCATCAAGTTAAGACCGTATGTGTAAAACTTTGCAGGATCAGAGCTTGTGTTATTTTTAAAAAAGGATGATATTAATAGTAGAATAATGCGAGTGAAGTTTTAAGCCTCATTTGTTATTACCTTTACTTCTTATGACATGACAGCAGTTTGGGGTTTGGTTTGTTTGTTTTTTTGTTTTTATTTAAATATCTGATACTGCTGGTATCCAGTGCTACAATGCTAGAAAAGGCCTGTAGAGGACCTGTGATGTGATCCTCTGTCAGGGGGCGACTCGGGGTGGTGGTGGAGATAGAGAGGTTTGCAGACAGTTAAAGACATGCTAGGGGAGCATGCAGTTAACTGGCCGGACTCTGGACATGATCCAACCTACGAGCAGCTCAAAAAAGATAGTCAGCACTGAGGAAGGGAATTGCAGTGCTTCCCCCGCATACACATTCCCACAAAGTAAAGCTCCTTTCTGCCCCTATGATTTTCTCCCACATCCGTGTCTCCATGGTTAAGGGAAAGCTGGTTCCTTCCTTTAAAATAGGTTTCTACTGGAATTGCTCAGAAATCATCAGATTTTGACATAATTTCCCATTTTGAAATTAACAAAAAAATTGTTTATAACGTTTTCCCTAATGTTTTTCCACATTTTCCTACCAATAGCAGAGCTATTAGTCCACTGTAAACAAAAATCAGTGAAGTTCTGAATTGCAAAAGTAGGGGCACGGGGGAGGTAAGTTTTTGAAAAATCATCCTGAATTCGCCACCACCACAAGTTTTTCAACCAGCTCTAGTTCAGATGTTGGGGCTTTCAGAACGAGGGCCTGATGGGATCAAGATTCTAAAGGGGCAATTAACTGGCGTGACCCTACAGAGCAGAATTTGTTAGTCAGTTTTCCCTCAAAAAAAATCATTGTTCTCATCCAAGCAAATAAAAACCTACCTGCCCTTCCCTCCCCACAAGAGGAATAGAGGGATTCTCCCTTCCTCCCCCACAAATGCCTGGTTGTCACTCAGAGGGTTTGGGAGCTTGTCTCACTCTGCTGCGAGTAGCTCCAGCCCTCTTGCAAAATTCAGCCCCACCAGAAGGAAGCTGGCAGAAATTCTCCCCTCCATCTGCCATTCTCACAGCAGGAGAGGCCAAGAAGGGAGCAAAGACCCCAGCAGCTCAAAACAGCTCTGCTTCCTCCTCCTCCTGTGAGAAACAGGGACAGGATATTACCTCTGCTCCTGCCCCCTGCAGCACCCAGCCTGGGAAGGGGCAAAGGGGAGCTGGGGAGTCCCTGCAGCTCCCCTCCTAGGCTAAAATGGGGAGAGGGAACAGCACTGGAGTCCCCCCCTCAGGCCTGGGGGAGGAGGGTGAAGAAGCCTAGGAGGAGCAGGGGAGAGGCTGGTTGGGGGCTAAATTGAAGTGGGGACTTTTGGGAAGACTGGGGGAGCCAAACTGATGGTGGGTGCTGGATGGGAACAAATGATGGGGGAAGGATTAACAGCTGGGCAGGGGGCAGGCAGATGTGGGAGTGAGAGCTCCTGCAGCAAGGCCCAAGATCCCCTTACCTGGTACATTTAGGAGTGTGCATGACTCCAATTATCACACAAATGTACTGGGGACGGACAGGGGAGCTCAAAAATCAAAAGACAGCCTGAAAACAAAACACTATAAACTTTTTTTTAAAAAGGTCAAGATTTTGGAAAGGAGGAGCAAGCTCATGATTTTGGCATCACTGGGGAATGTTACAAAAGGCTCCTAAAATCTACAGCTGGCTTATAAGTCCTGTCTTGGCAGATTTCCACAGGCTGAACACAGCCAGTGAGAGTTGTCACTGGTGTTTGCTGACTGGCCATTCCTACCAGAAGACTTTCTGATGAAGGTTAAATAAGGACAATCATCTAAAATGGAAGCATTTAAAAACAGTTGCCTTGTTTTTGCTGATTTGGTATCCCTGGAACCAGAAGCAAGAACTGGAAGCCAGCAACTGAAATTGGTTCTAGCGCTGTTTGGCTTGTTCTGCTCCCATTTCCATGGAAATGGATGCAAGACCAGTGAAAACAAGGCACAGGTTTTAAAATATGATGTTGTAAAGACATTAATCTCGACTTTAGTTTCACTTTCTGGTTCTTGCTGATGCCAGTAGCACCCAAAACCCAACCGCCGAGAGTGAAAACAAGGACCAACCTTTGTGTTCTATCACTTGATCACCACTGGGATCCAGGACAAGAGAGGCCACAGTGTTCTCAAGTTGGTCAGTCATATGCCTCCAAAACCCAGTCCTACAATGGGATCCAGGCAGGTGGGGCCCTTCTTCTGCAATTAGTCTCACTGACCCCAGCCCAAGGTTTAGGCTGTTGTTTTGTGATTGCATTTCCCAGTGGGAAGAGGGAGAATGGAGATAGCAGCAGAAGAGAGCAGAGGTGGAAGGAAGCAGGAATGAATGTGCTGCACAAGGAAGGAGTAGGTCTGTTTATTTTCTTGGGATGAATGAACCATGAGGATTCAGACAGAAATAGTAAGCAAGCTGGCCATGCTGAAAAGTAGCTCAGTTGGAGGAAATGGCACCTCCTCCTATTTGGCTTCTCGTGGGTATTTGGAAAAATTATTCATCCTGGGTCAAATATCAGTGAAATTTTGGCTGAAAACCTATTCAAAGTCAGATGGGGGGACGTGAAGTTTTTCTAATTTATTTATTGATTTACAGCGCACCTGTCATGGAGTGACAGTGCTTCATAACATACACTGTTTAATATATGCAGGGCATGTTAAGGCATGATGTAAAGTTTTTATTGGCGGAAGACAACACTACTCATGGGATGGTGGAACCTGGGGTGAGTTATGCAGACTATGCCAAAGAACAGCCAATAGAAACATTTTACCGCAATACGCCACCGCATATTTCGATTATATTACATTTCACAGAAAGGCTATTTTAGAAAAAAAATTAGTTTTTTTTTTATTTTATTTATACTGTTTTTCACGCCTCTTGGTGACAAAAAATCAGGTTGCTTTACTTACCCTGAGTCAGGATGTTAACTAGATACTGTTGTTACTGTAGGCATGATGAGAAACAGTAAAGCAACATGACTGCTGGAAGAAAAATAAATTGCAATAAAAAAGTTTAACATTCTAATTTGCAAAAGAACTAAATAGGACTTATAGACTCTAGGACTGGAAGGGACCTCAAGAGGTCATCGAGTCCAGTCCCTTGCCCTCATGGCAGGACCAAATACTGTCTAGACCATCCCTAATAGACATTTATCTAACCTACTCTTAAATATCTCCAGAGATGGAGATTCCACAACTTCCCTAGGCAATCTATTCCAGTGTTTAACTACCCTGAGAGTTAGGAACTTTTTCCTAATGTCCAACCTAAATCTCCCTTGCTGCAGTTTAAGCCCATTGCTTCTTGTTCTATCATTGGAGGCTAAGGTGAACAAGTTTTCTCCCTCCTCCTGATGACACCCTTTTAGATACCTGAAAACTGCTATCATGTCCCCTCTCAGTCTTCTCTTTTCCAAACTAAACAAACCCAATTCCTTCAGCCTTCCTTCATAGGTCACGTTCTCAAGACCTTTAATCATTCTTGTTGCTCTTCTCTGGACCTTCTCCAATTTCTCCACATCTTTCTTGAAATGCGGTGCCCAGAACTGGACACAATACTCCAGTTGAGGCCTAACCAGTGCAGAGTAGAGCGGAAGAATGACTTCTCGTGTCTTGTTTACAACACACCTGTTAATGCATCCCAGAATCACGTTTGCTTTTTTTGCAACAGTATCACACTGTTGACTCATATTAAGCTTGTGGTCCACTATGACCCCTAGATCTCTTTCTGCCATACTCCTTCCTAGACAGTCTCTTGTGTGAAACTGATTGTTCCTTCCTAAGTGGAGCACTTTGCATTTATCTTTATTGAACTTCATCCTGTTTACCACAGACCATTTCTCCAATTTGTCCAGATCATTTTGAATTATGACCCTGTCCTCCAAAGCAGTTGCAATCCCTTCCAGTTTGGTATCATCCGCAAACTTAACAAGCGTGCTTTCTATGCCAACATCTAAATCGTTGATGAAGATATTGAACAGAGCCGGTCCCGAAACAGACCCCTGCGGAACCCCACTTGTTATACCTTTCCAGCAGGATTAGGAGCCATTAATAACTACTCTCTGAGTACGGTTATTCAGCCAGTTATGCACCCACCTTATAGTAGCCCCATCTAAATTGTACTTTCCTAGTTTATCTATAAGAATATCATGCGAGACAGTATCAAATGCCTTACTAAAGTCTAGGTATATCACATCCACCGCTTCTCCCTTATCCACAAGGCTCGTTATCCTATCAAAGAATGCTATCAGATTAGTTTGACATGATTTGTTCTTTACAAATCCATGCTGGCTATTCCCTATCACCTTACCGCCTTCCAAGTGTTTGCAGATGATTTCTTTAATTACTTGCTCCATTATCTTCCTTGGCACAGAAGTTAAACTAACTGGTCTATAGTTTCCTGGGTTGTTTTTATTTCCCTTTTTATAGATGGGCACTATATTTGCCCTTTTCCAGTCTTCTGGAATCTCCCCCGTCTCCCATGATTTCCCAAAGATAATAGCTAGAGGCTCAGATATCTCCTCCATTAACTCCTTGAGTATTCTAGGATGCATTTCATCAGGCCCTGGTGACTTGCAGGCATCTAACTTTTCTAAGTGATTTCTTACTTGCTCTTTTTTTATTTTATCTTCTAAACCTACCCTCTTTCCGTAAGCATTCACTATATTAGACATTCCTTCAGACTTCTCAGTGAAGACTGAAACAAAGAAGTCATTAAGCATCTCTGCCATTTCCAAGTCTCCCGTTACTATTTCCCCCTCCTCACTGAGCAGTGGGCCTACCCTGTCCTTGGCCTTCCTCTTGCTTCTAATGTATTGATAAAAAGTCTTCTTGTTTCCCTTTATTCCCGTAGCTAGTTTGAGCTCATTTTGTGCCTTTGCCTTTTTAATCTTGCCTCTGCATTCCTATGTTATTTGCCTATATTCGCCCTTGTAATCTGACCTAGTTTCCATTTTTTATATGACGCCTTTTTATTTTGTAGGTCACGCAAGATCTTGTGGTTAAGCCAGGGTGGTCTTTTGCCACATTTTCTATCTTTCCTAACCATCGGAATAGCTTGCTTTTGGGCCCTTAATAGTGTCCCTTTGAAAAACTGCCAACTCTCCTCAGTTGTTTTTCCCCCTCAGTCTTGATTCCCATGGGACCTTACCTATCAGCTCCCTGAGCTTACCAAAATCCGCCTTCCTGAAATCCATTGTCTCTATTTTGCCATACTCCCTTCTACCCTTCCTTAGAATTGCAAACTCTATGATTTCATGATCGCTTTCACCCAAGCTTCCTTCTACTTTCAAATTCTCAACGAGTTCCTCCTGAAATTTGAGCTGAGGAACCCACTAGCAGATCCCTAACTGCCACCTAAAACATCATCCACCATACCTGCCAAATGCCTTCTGTCAGTAGTAGTATTCTTTAAAAGAATCCATTGTCTTGTCCCCAAACTACTTGACTTTTTCTTCCACTGAGAAAGTCAAGCTACCACTTGTCACTTTAGCGCAATTAGAGCAGGCTATAGCGAGCAGAAAAGATGTAAGAAAAAGTCTTCCATATGGCATTACAGGGGATTGCGGAGACCTAAAATCATCTGGGTGAAATCCTGGTGATGCTGATTTGAGTGTTTTGTCACTGACTTCAGTGGGGCCAGGATTTCATCCTCCATGTATAAGCTTCTAGTGGGAATACTAGTACATCCAAAAAACTTAACGGTACAGTTTGTCTGTATGTGGGGTTACAATAGGAATTTTCTCTCATGTCAGATTGGCAGTGACCTTGGGTGGGGTGGGGGAGGCGGTTCCACCTTTCTCTCCACAATGTGGGTCACTTGCCAGAATTATCTGGGCATATCTCAATTATTTCCCTGCCATTGTGGGGGTCTTGGTGCAACTCGGTGTCTCCTGTTATCTGCCTGTGACACATAAGAGTCTGGTCTCCCGTGGGCCATAATACTTTGATCTAATTTCAGTTGTTGGATGCAGGAGCCTAACTTTAATCACCTGTTTTTGAAAATCTTGGTTTAGAGATTTAGACCCTGGGTTAGCAAAGCATGTAAGCATGTGTATAAGTCCCCCACTGAAGTCAATGGCACTTATACACTTGCTTAACTTTAAGCACATGTTTAAATGCTTTGCCTTAGCATTTGTGTAATGATTTCAGTGAGTGAAAGGAATAAATTCTGAGACAAGAGATCTCAGGTTTTGGGAGAGACGTGAAAGATATAAAAGAAAATAGATATATTTAGTATCCACATAGATTTCCACATCCAATTATTACACTATTCAAATAAGCCAAATTTCAAGATATTTTTGTTTACACTAGATACAAGAATACATCGACTTTCGTTCTGCACCGATGGGAACTCATGAATGATCATCAAGACTAGTCATTGCATCTGGAAAAGGGGCCTCCTCAGAGTTACTGGTAAACATCAGCTGACAATGCTAAAAGCCGATGCAGCAACATAGAGCCTGATCCTTTGGTACAGTGCAGGAACACACAGTGCTATCTGGAGTGCAAATCTGGGGTGAAAGCTCACTTTTGAATCCCTCCAGCCCTCAGCTAAGCACTGGGTCAGTCTTCTGGGATAAGTGAGAGTAGCTTTTTTCTCACTAATTCTTCTCTCTCACCTCGGACACCACCAGGCATCCCCTTGCACTCACAGACAGATGGCAGTGAAATCAATAGTAATTGTGGGTTAACCCTCCCCCACAAAAAAACTAAACAGAGATTTACAGTCTGGCAGATGTTGTCTACCAAATTATTATTATTAGATAGCTCACATCTGGAGCCTAAATGACTCAACGAAGTTCAGTGTTCCTGTCACAAGGTTAAGAGTCTTATTTTTATTATAGTTTGTTCCTTTCACAAGTCATTGCTTTAGAAGGCTTCCTTTTAGTTCTGCATGTAGTAGCCTATATGTAGCCCCATTTCCAAGAAGAAATACATTCCTGTAACAGTTCTATTCCATTAACTGGCCTGGTTGTCATGGGGAGTCCCCCCATACTATTTTCATGGTAGGGGGGCCCATTTGTTTTGCCCTGCTTCTGCCTTAAGGATGACTGCGAAATAAAATCTGAAGTTCCGATGCCAAAAAACCAAGGCTCCAATTTTTCTTTTTAATCCTTTGAACTGTTGGGACACGGAGTTGATTCTATAGTTCCAAGAAAAATATTATGGAACATCTTTTCCTCTGGAATATTACGCAGGGAACATGCTTCTTGTTTTATCTTGAAGTAGGTTTTTTTGTTTGTTTTTTTAAAATATATTTTCGCTTGGGAAGGGATCCAGTGATTTGTTAACTGCCTTGTCATAACACTGTTCAATGAATTAATCCATGGGTATGCAGTTGTTTCAGCTGTGATCATGTATACGTACAAGATGTCTGTAACTATAATTACAAACGAATAACTGCACTGTTAAATGTCTGGTTCACTAGAATACATGCTAGTGTTGTTTGTGAACAGCCTATTGCCCACTGGTATTGCAAATTTCCCTTGATGCTAAACTGAGTTTTTCTTTCAATATATCATCTCTCTGCCTCTTACCTTGTATGGCTTGTTCAAGGACTGGTAGTTACCAGTAAGCCTGAGTGCATAAGTGGTTGCATTGACTCCCAAACAGTTGCTCGAACAGCTGTCGGATGTTCTGCCAACTTGCTTTTCACTATCCTTTTCCACTGTCCCCTGGACCTGAGATCCCTATATCCCACTTTCAGTCTCTAAGGGCACTGACGTAGGCAAATGCAGGATCCAATTCCACACTTTAAGCTTCTTGGCAGGCTCTCCTTTGGAAGCTGCAGACAAAACAGTAGCTGAGAGTCTTTGGTGGCCTTTTGTACCAGTCTTTCAGTCTCCTGCAGACTAAAATTGGCCTTCATTGGCCACACAATGTCCCCAGCATCTGACTTCTTCCTTTAGCTGCTTCCAGCAGAGGAGTTCAAAACAGCAGGTTTCCCCTTCAGCAGCAGAAGCAGCTGGATGTCAAGATAAGCTGAAGGAGGAATGACAGGATATGGGTGTCAATTAACCAGGAGACACAGAACAACAACTATTGTCATCTTGTTTCCCTCCCTATTAATACCATTGAGGAATTATGCATAAATATGGCCAAACAACAAAAAATATTTCCTGAAAAAATTTTTAAACAAAAATGAAGAATTTTTGCTCTGTTGGAAATGTTTTGTGATTTGTCTGATTTTCCCACTCAGTGATTCAAAATGAAAAAAAACTGTTCTGAATTTCACGTTTTTCATTTTTGGATTTCCCCTCTCCTCTCCTCTCTCTTTTCCTTTTTTGGTTTGTTTTCCTCTTCTCACTCTCCCTTTCATCTTTTCCCCTCCCTTTTATGGGGGAAAAAGTGAAAAGAAATACTGGGGGAAGGGATGACAAAAAATGTAAAACTTTTTTTTATTTCAGCGCAAATTAGAACAAATGTATCTGCTTCAGATCAATTCATTTAGAAACACTTAGTCCAAAAAATTTGAAAAAAATTTTCATTAAAAATGTTTATAGCATTCAAAATGTTCCCATTTTCATAGTACTCAAAAAACCATTTTTCATTGACAAACTCAAAAAGATTGTCAATCAGCTCGAATTATTAACCCATATGTCATGCCTGAATCACAAAGGAAGTGTGAAGCAGTCTGATATTGAGTGGTACTCAGGGGTGAAAGTAACTTACAGGACTTACCAGTACTGCCGGAGTCCTGAGGGGGTGTGGCCTCATCTAGAAGGGGTGTGGCCTCATCCAGAAGAGGCGTGGCCTCTCAAGATTTAAAAGCCCTGGGGCACCAGCTGTGGCTTTCATCTCCCAGGGCCTTGCAGTGGTCATTCAGGCAGCAAGGCCCAGGTGGTAAGGTGGGGGATGGAGGTGTGGACATAGACAGGGGCAGTGGACCCAGAGCAGCACCTCACTACCCAACAGCAATGGTCCAGCTTTATATTTATTTGGTTTTTGGTACATGTATGTTGCAGGAGATGCAGCAACGTTGTAGCCCACCAAGTGAACCTTATTTTGCCCAACAAGCCAGTCCTCTGCTTGTTTTGGCCCTGGAAGAGAACTATAGGAGAAGTACAGGTCAGGACCTCCCAGGAGGTCACAAGGCTATTACATGGGGGGTCACAAGCTGTCAACCTCCACCCCAAACCCCCTCTGCCTCCAACATTTATAATGGCATTAAATATATTTAAAAGTGTTTTTAATTTATAAGGGGGGGGTCTCACTCAGAGGCTTGCTTTGTGAAAGGGGTCACCAGTACAGAAGTTTGAGACCTACTGAGCTAGCCTCAATAACAGGTCATTTGGCACTGAGATAGTAGGCTAATGGTCTTCCTAGAAATATAGTTGATTGATCTGATCAAAGGACAGGGTGTTTGCTCCTGTTTGGAAGGAGAGGGACTGTGGTATGGGAAGCAACCTCCTTTATTACTCTGAACTTGTATTGTCCATCCTTACTTACAAGCGGTTTATGAAGAGCAGGTGGGGATTTGTCTATTTCCTGCTATGCAACTTCATTTCCAATTCACAGATGAAATGAAGAACATTTATCTGCCACAGTTCTTGAGCTACAGAAAGCAGCAGGGTCGAATGACACTCAAGCCAGGCTCACTTTGATAGAACAGATCTGAGATTCCTGACACCATGAGGGCCCCTCCACTACGGGTGTGGGGTGACCAGATGTCTCAATTTTATAGGGACACTCACGATATTTGGGGCTTTTTCTTATATAGGTTCCTGTTACCCTCCCCCAACCCCATCCTGATTTTTCACACTTGCTGTCTAGCCACCCTGTATGGGCCACATCTCAGTTCAAAACAGCCTGAATCTATTGATCTTCAAGACAGCCTGTAGGGCTCCTCTGGTATTTTTTGGTATTTGGGAAGGTGGGGTCTGGAAGAATAGTTACTTGTCTGCTATGGGTGCTGAGATAATACATTAGTGCTTGTAGTACTTGGAAGATGTGAATTCCCATATAAAGTGTAACTTGGTGATGGCAGGTCAGACCATGCCCTGGGCTGCTGCAATACGTACTGATAACAGCTGAGTAAAGGATGACACTAGTGGATTGTACCTGTCCCAGCATTCAGTAAAGGAACAAAAGCAAAACTCAGCTCTGAGATGAAATCGCACAGGAAAGAAAGAGGGACAATGTTCACAATCCACCATTCATGTTCTCTCCAGGGCTGTCATCACACTGCATTCCCTGTTGATTGACATATACAAATTGCTGCCAGACTGGGCACAACGGTAAAAAAAAACCTGAAATGGTCAGTGCTCACTTGCACACCAAACCATTCAACACCACATTATTTTACTCCTTTCTTGCCCACCGCCCCAGGGAAGACACAGCATTGTAAGGCAGAGTCTCTGCTGCACCCAGCTTCAACCGAGCAGTCAGTCAGGGACCCAATTAGAGTTCAGTGATGCTCTGCCACAGTACAACTTAGAGCATCCTGGGGACTGCTGGGTTACACTGTGCTCCAGCAGCTCCCCTCACCCTCACTGCCTCATAAGCTTCTCTCCCTGCACAGGGGCTGATGGGCAGCACAGGAGCTATTCCGCTGACTCTGTGGGGATTCCTCCATGCTAAGGAGGTTGTCCCCAATGAGGGCACTGTGGGAGGTTTCTGCTCCCTTTGCAGCACCTGAGTGACACCAAAAGGGTGCAGCAGGGCGAACAATTCCCTCTGTCATTTCAGTGTGACTTTGATACTGTCACCCAGGCATTTGGATTTGTCTGGGGTTTCATTATCATGTTTAATTTAATGAGACTTTCCACTGACTCAATGAAGCATTTGCACTTGTTTAGTTAATTTTATGATGTAACGTGTCTGGCCAGGTTGTGTGGAGGCAATGTAAAGTTACTAGGCCAGATCTGAAGAATTCGGTTCCTGGAGCTGCAACTGAAGTCCATGGGAGATGAGAGCGCACAGCCCCTCTGACCATCAGACCTAATGTGAACCATTTAAAAATATCCCTGGAGACTGACTTTAAACCAAAGTATTGCAATACCTGAAGTATCAAATTACTGAAAAAGAGCATGTTTGACATTTCCTACATCTTGAAAAAGGGAGAATTCTCTTCAGGGAATTTTGGGGAGCTAGAGATCCCTGGCTGCCATTCTACAGCTACCCTGAGTAAGCGTGAATTTAAAAAGTTTACTTTTCAGTTTTGTCGGCATAATTTAATGATACCTCTTCACATTGTCTCCATTCGAGTACAGCATGAGTTTGAACAAAAAAACCCATGGAAATTTAAAAGCAGCGTAAGGGGCACAAATCCAAGAAGTAAATGCAAAATGGCAGTAGCAAGCTGGCAGATGTATTCTTCCCATTCCCCCAGTCAAAGAATTCATGCTTTTATGACACTGCAAAGTGATGCAACTGTAGTATGCAGTAATAAAGAACATATACATGTAATATTACTTTGCAAAAATAATCTTTGCTCTCTTTACTCCTAACCTAGGCAATGGTGCAAAAGCAATACAAATGTTAATGTAGTCAGCCACAGAAGAGAAATATTATTAGTGTATAGATATTTTAACTTAATAAATGTAAATGAATATAGCGCTTGCAGAAAAGGCCAAATTGACAGCCCTGGGAAATGAAATCCTCTCTGTTCCCACAGACTAAATGGTTTCTGGGTTAAAGCATGCACCAGGGAGTCAAGAATTTTGAGTCTCTACTGTCAAAAGGACAGTGACAATTTAGGGTTCAAAGACAAGCAACTAAAATGATAAAAGGAACTAGAGGATGAAAGACAGACAGAGAGATGGGATTTAATGTATATAGCATGGGGAATAGCTGGTTAAGGGGTGAGGCTAACACGGGACCAATGTACCACTGAAGAGGTATTGCCCGGAAGGAGTGAAAGGGACTGTTTTCTGTAAGTGGAGAAGAAGTAAAGTTCTAGTAGTGGGAAAAGCTGAGCAGTGGAGTAAACTTCAATAGCATTATTGTAATATCGCTCACTGTATGTAATATGAATTACAATGTCAGCCCAATCATCAGAAAAGCATGCAGGAGACAGATTTCATTTGGATAATCATGAGTTCAGATACTTCAGGGGGCAGAAGCCGTTTAGCAGTTGGGTAGCCTCCCTTGCAGCCAGGGGTTCCTTCCTTGCAATTCTGGCCAGGCGTCTCTGCATTATCTGAATCCCTGGGTTGTCCCCCAGCATGAGGTACATGCTTCGGCTTGTACCTATCTCATTCTGGGGGACAAGCCAGGAATTCGGATAATGCGGTGATTTGGATAATAGGGTTTTGGATAAAACGGAAGTAATCAGTATAATTGCATTTTAAAACCATTGCTAGTTCCCAATTTTTCCCCTGGTCTTTCTCCATTTTGGGTGAGGCTATTGGTAAAATTTCCAAAAGCATCTAACTGAATTAGGCACTTAAGCTCTTAAGTCTCATTGACAATCTAGGGGTATGTCTACACTATAATTAAACACCAGCATCTGGCCCTTGTCAGCTGGTTCAGGCTCATGGGCCTCAGACTGTGGGGCCATAAAATTGCAATGAAGATGTGTGGTCTTGGGCTGGAGCCTGGGCTCTGGGAATCTCCTTCTTGCAGGGTCCCAGTGCTTGGGCTCCAGGCCAATCCCAAATGTCTACACTGCAATTTTATAGCCCCACAGCATGAGCCCCACAAGCCTGAATCAGCTGACATGGGCCAGCCACCCGTGTTTAATTGAAATGTAGACATACCCTATGTGACTTAGGAACTTAGGCCCTTTTCCAAATGGGAGTTAGGTGCCTAGAGCCCTTTGAGGATCTGGGCAATTTTAAAAAAAAGGGGTAACATTTTCAAAAGCATCTATCCTACTTACCACAAAACATTCACTTCTAGGACAGTTTGTGTCATTTAAAAGATTACCAGGTTGCAGATTTTCAATTACTGAGAAACAATAAAAGGGCAATTCTTCTGTTCAACCCCCACTGAAGCTCCACTGTTAGAAGGGGAAAGGTGAGCAGAGTGGATTTGTAAGAAACGACAATCTAGAACTCGGCAACGGCCTATGATGTGTGCCTTCCCCATGCGCACACACTGAACGAACAAAACAATGTTTAAACCTTTTGTTCACGTTAAAATTCATGCCTCTGGTGCACTGTTGTTCCAGCTGAGGCAGTTCCAATGTAAGTGTCCTTTGTATACCCTACGCCTGTGCTACGGATATCCTTCATTTGTCTGCATAATGTACAGATGAGAACTTCTTGCTGTTACTTTCTAATGTGGTGATGGGTGGGGTGTTGGGGCCTGAAACAGCTGCACCAAGCAGAGGAAAGGTAACTATGGCAACCCAAGTTATCTGCATCCTCCATGCATTTCCTCACCCCCCCCCCATTCCCCCACACACCATATTCTTTCCCACCCAGAACACAAACTTATAGAATCAGCAACCAGCTGGCAGGATGGGGACAGTTCCTGGCTCTCATGGACCAAGACCCTCTCTCTGTGTTTAGAGACTCACAATTGCAAACTGAGATCATCTAAAGCACAAAGAGCGAAGGGTGGGATAGCATCAAAGAAGGCAGAGCTTGCAAGTACCATAGATGGGGCGCTGGATGTATTACTTTTGCTCTAATGTTCTAGGTTTATTGATACTGCTTCAGTTTTTGACCCTGAACTGGAGTCCTTCCTTAGAAGCAACAGTTTTTCCTTCTTCTGTGCCCCATGTCAAACCCAGCTACAGTTTTGGCCGGACTTTCCTGGGACTCGATAAATGCAATGCCTGTATCGGAACATCGATTTGCAAGAAATTCTTTAAAGAAGAAATAAGGTCAGAAACTCAGCACAATAATTTTGAAAACATTCTGCCTAGTAACATGAAAACTGACTGTTAACAATTCCAAGTACTTTAGTGAAAAACTCCTCAAAATGTAACTTATCCCCAGGTTTCCATTACAGTGTCAAGTTATTATAAATAATGTATATTAGTATTTTTAAGATGACACAATCACCACCAGATTTGAGCCCTGAATATGATTTTTAAAGTAACATTTCTCAACTTTAACTTTCTGCTGATAAGTTGGCATTGAATCAATTCAAGAGAATAGTGGGAGTGGGGGAAGGGGGAGAAATAGTATTCCAGTTTACTTAGCTGTCTCTGGAATTATTTTCTGCTAAGCAGCTGACCAAAGAGAATTTGTCTTTACAAATTTAAGCTACTGGTAGACTGCATTGAGTCACTGTAAACATGACATAAACATTAAGAGTTACATATTTGAAATGTTAGCACCATATGTACCACATGAAATATGTAGAATTTCATGCACCTGTTAGTTAAGTACAACCAAGATCTAAATCTGCAAGCACAAAGACAAACAGGTACTTCTGCACATCAGGGCCAATTGCATCTGGAGTTTTCATTAAGAACTTGAGGACAACTGCAGATATTGCACATATGTTTAGATGAATTAAACATGCACCCAAGCAGTTATCAGATTGATCTTACAATTTTCAGGTTCAAAAGCATAACACACCATATGACACTAGGAAAAAATGTTATTATGGTAGAGGAGGAGAAAAAAAAGATTTACAGGGGAAAGGTTTATTGTTTTTATTATGATTTATAAGCACAGTCTCTTTTATAGATCTAAGAGCCCCAGGTGTGGAGGAAATCATTGTAGTAAAATTGTGGTTTTAATACAGGAATATAAGTGTAGTAATGCTAGACAAATTACTATTTTTATTTTTAAGCTATTTTATAAAATGTGCTATAGTAAAACCATTAGGATTTTTCTCAGACAAGTTTAGCAATGCTATAAGATCATTGATGATTATTATTTGCCCTGTGGTAATGGTGAAAGGCCCCACTGTGAAAGGTGCTGTTCAAACACATAACAAAAAGATGCTCCCTGCCCTGAAGAGTTTACAATCCTAATCAGTCTGGCATTCCTACTTTGATTAGCTCCCAACACAGCAAGTCAGTGGGACCACAAGCAGAATAAGGTTCTACTCGATGTCAGAGTAGCAGAAAGGAGCCTTCTTGTCCAATTATTTGTACTAAAGTAGGGCAGAGCAGCCCCCACAAGGACCATACCCTATTGTGGGAGGCAGCTGACAAATGAAGTACAGTCCCTGCCCCCAAAAGCAGAGAGAATGTACAATACATATGGCTAGATCCACAGCTGGTATAAATCAGCACGGCCACACTGATTTCAATGAAGTAACGTTGATTGGCATCAGCTGAGGGTATGGCCCCTAGGATAACACCAGCAGGTCTCAGAATGTCCAAGAAGCACAGATGATTAATCCGGCACTAAGGCTGGACAATCACATGGAGACTGTTCTGCCTTTTCCACACATACAGCCATGGAGTTTAAGGCTGGAAGGGACCACCGGATAATCTAGTCTGACCACCTGTAGCTCACAGGCCACCACCAGCACCCACACTCTAAACCTATGTGTTAGTAATAGCATTGGCACTCTGCAGCCATTGGAGTGGGAGTATTAGTAATTACCCCAGGGGACAGAGAATGTTGGTATGAGGGGCCAGAACAGTTTCCCATGCACCCCTTTTAAGACCAGCACTGCCTGGAGCAGCTTAAGCAGGCGTAAGCTCAAGATATTTGTGCGACAGCCCAGTTGGTACCTTAGTACAAGATTGCTCAGCTGTGCAGCCTGCCAAAGGAGTTTTACACATTTGCTTTACTCCTCTGGGTTATTAGTAGTAATAGGAGTAGAGGGTTGGCAATGTGCTCACACCCTCTCCTCCTGGACAGTTTAGCACAGAGGCACCTAAGCAGAGTTGTAACTGGCATTTTCACTCTCCACCTTGCCTTTGAGAACTATATGGAGGATCCATAATGTCAGAGCTCTCCTCCTATGAACCCGCTGCAAATCTCTAAGTAGCATGGTGGCTATTCTTTAAAGGAGTTCATTGCTGGCTTGGCAAGGGCGGGGTTGTCTCGCTAAAAGTAGCAAAGCAAAAATTACTAACTTCTCTGGGGCAGTTACAGTTTGTTCAATTCAGCGCTGCAAAGTGGTAACAAGACATGTTTGTGCTGGGAGCATTTTGAAAAGAACAAACATTTAAATCTAAAACTCTGGTTAGCTTTAACCATTTTTTTTTCTGCAGTGGTTAACACTGCCACTCCACTTGGCTTCCTAGACACAAGGTTTTTTAAACAACTAGCTGCAATCTAGTCCTGTAACTAATTCCCAACACAGAAATGCTATTCTTAAGAGAAATAGGGGGAGACTGTCGATGGGACTTGTGGTCCTAAATCTTTTAGGTGCTTCTGAAAATCCCCCCCCCTATATATAAGCTATACAGCATCATCAGCGAAGCAATGTATGTATTTCAGTTACAGCATGCTTAGTTCATTTTTTCCATCAGTCTGGGGAGCTACTGCCTGCCTGCATGCTGGATTAACCATCAAGGAAATGTGATCTGTGTGTGAGGATGGGAAACAGGATGCCTGAGTTTTCTTCCCAGCACTGCTACTGACTCACGGCTTGGTCTTGTGCTAGTCACTAAACCTAGCTTTGCCTAAATGGATCTGTCTGTAATGAACGTACTAATCCCTGCCTGCCAAGTATGTTGAAAGGCTTAATTAGTTTGACAAGCACTTTCAGATCCTCAGCAGAAAGGCATTATAGGCAAGCAAATTATTATTGTGGCCCCACGCACTGATGAAACTTTATAACTGGAAAGTACATTATGCCATCAGTGTGCTGGCTATACATGATGCCAAATACAGGAGTACTTAAAACAAAGTCAGATTCCCCAGAATTGTGTTACTGTGCCTTAAGATTTGCTAAGGAACCTTTCATTCATTCATACTCAAACTAATGATCAGTATTGGACTTCATGTGCCTGTATATTGCTCAGTTGACGAGGCAGCCATTTAATTATACATCTCTACCCTGATATAACGCTGTCCTCGGGAGCCAAAAAAATCTTACCGTGTTATAGGTGAAACCGCATTATTTCGAACTTGCTTTGATCTGCCGGAGTGCACAGCCCCACCCCCCTGGAGTGCTGCTTTACTGCGTTTTATCCAAATTCATGTTCTATTGGGTCACGTTATATTGGGGTAGAGGTGTATCTGCATGATCCTTTGGGCACCAGATCCAATGCACATGCATATTTGAATTATTCAAATCACAAACCACACCCATGCTCAAAAATTTAAAAAAATTACTGCCAATTGTGGCTGTGTTAGCATGTACAGTAACTCCTCACTTAACGTTGTAGTTATGCTCCTGAAAAATGCGACTTTAAGCAAAATGATGTTAAGCGAATCCAATTTCCCCATAAGAATTAATGTAAAGGGGAGGGGGTGAGGTTCCAGGGAAATTTTTGTCACCAGACAAAAAACTATAAATTATATAGATATATACACAGTATATGTATTAAATAATTTAATATGCTATGATGATTGTGAAGCTTGGTTGAGGTGGTGAAGTTAGAGGGTGGAAGAGGGTGGGATATTTCCCAGGGAATGCCTTGCTGCTAAATCAGTGGTTCTCAAAGTTTTGTACTGGTGACTCCTTTCACATAGCAAGCCTCTGAGTGCAACCCCCTCCCCAATATAAATTAAAAATACTTTTTTAATATATTTAACACCATTATAAATGCTGGAGGCAAAGCAGGGTTTGGGGTGGAGGCTGACAGCTCACAACCCCCCATGTAATAACCTCATGACCTCCCAAGGTGTCTCAACCCCCAGTTTGAGAATCACTGTGTTAAATGATGAACTAGCACTCAGCTGAGCCCTCAAGGGTTATCATGTTGTTAATGTAGCCTCACACTCGACGAGGCAGCAGGAGTGAAGGGAAGGGGAGACAGCATAGCAGACAGAGATAGAGACACACACCCTGTGTGTGGAAGAGAGAGAGAAATACACACTGTCCCTTTAAGTAAGCTGACCCACTCTTAAGTGCATTGTCTTTTTAAGTGGATCAGGAAGTTGAGACAGCAGCTGCTGCACCAGGCTCTCTCTATCTCTCTCCATCCATATGGAGAAGAAGAGGTGAGCAGGGTGTAGGAGCAGGGGGAAGGGGGACACCCTGACATTATCCTCCTCCTTCCCCCCCGCCCATCAAGCAGGAGGCTCGGGGAGCATCTCCAAGGCAGAGGGCAGGAGCAGCACATGGCAGTGGGAGGACGGACAGCTACAATTGCTAGCCTGCTGCTCAGCTGCTGCACAGGGAACTTAGGGTAGCGGGGAGCTAATGGGGGGCTGCCGGCCCACCCTGGTTCCAAGCCCCACCAGCTAGCTCCAATGGGCTGCTCTTCCTGCAAGCAGTAGACAAAGCAAGCGGCTGCCAAACTACGTTAGAAGGGAGCATTGCACAACTTTCAATGAGCATGTTCCCTAATTGATCAGCAACATAACAATGAAACAACATTAACCGGGATGACTTTAAGTGAGGAGTTACTTATTGTGTACTGTCTAAGGCAGGGCTTGTGTCTGTGTTTGTGCAGTGCCTCGCACAATGGGGCTGCGTATTGATTGGGGATTTGAGGTACAGATGGAGATTTGATTTCATATTTGACAAAAATCCCTAACATAGACCAAGTTTAGATTCCACATTTCCCTGAACCTAAAGCCCTACAAGCATAAGAGTTTAGAACACTCAAGTTCCAGCCAAACTCCACCTCTAATGCTAATCTTTCTAAGTAGGCCTCTGGTTAGAATCTTGTGTTAACTAACCACACCTGAGCAACTGTGGGGAAAAGGCTAGTGTTTGTTTAAGCCATGACATTTGACAAGGCAGGCCAGACACAGGGAATGGAAGGAGAGGCATGTCACCAAAGAAGTATACATGGGAATAGCGTGAGCATGTAGGGACAAAATCAGCAAAACCAAGGCAAAGAATGAGTTACAGTTGGAAAGGAACATTAGAGACAAGAAGTGGTTCTTCAAATACATCAGACAAAAAGAAAGATCGGGGATGGTGTGGGTCTGCTGCTCAGTGGAGAAGGTGAACTGGTAATGGAAGATGATGGGAAGGCAGAGCTGCTCAATACCTACTTTGCTTCAGTCTTCTCACAAAAAACATGTGACCAGATGACTCATCCAGTTACCATAGGCAATAAAGGGGAAAGGATGCCGATTGGGATAAATAAAGAACATATCGGAGATCTTCTGACCAATTTGAATGTATTCAAGTCTGGGGGGCCTAATTCTATTCACCTGAGGGTACTGAAGGAACTAGCTGAAGAAATCTCATAGCCATTGTCAATAATATTTTCAAACTCATGGATGACAGGAGAGGTCCCAGAAGACTGGAGAAGGGCTAATGTAGTGCCCATCTTTTAAAAGGGGGGAAAGGAGGAGCCAGAAACTATAAACCAGTCAGCTACTCGAGCAATGTATAAGACATTCAGTGTGCAAGTACCTGGAGGATGAAGGGGTAATCTCTTGCAGCTAGCATGGATTTACTAAGAACAAACCAGCTTGATTTCCTTCTTCAGCGGGGTAACTGGTTTGTTGGATAGGAGGCAATGGACATAATATACCTGAACTTCAGCAAGGCTTTTGACACAGTCCCACATAATATTCTTATAAGTGAGCTGGAGAAATGCAGGCTCAGTGGAACTACCTTTAGGTGGATACATAATTGGTTCAACAACCACAAACAAAGAGTAACTATTAATGGAATGATGTCAGATTGGAGGGAGGTCTCAAGTGAGGTCCCACAGGGATGTGTTCTGGGTCCAGTGTTCTTTAATATCTTTATTAATGACCTGGGTGTAGGAATAGAGAGCACATTGATCAAATTTGCAGAAAATGCAAAGCCATAGGGCAGGGGGAGAGGTTGCCAACAGTTAGAAGGATAGAGCTAAAATTCAGAGGGATCTTGACAAATTGAAGAACTGGCCTGTAGAAAACAAAATGAAATTCAGCAAAGACAAATATAAGATGTTACACTTAGGGAAGAAAAACCAAATGCACAAGTACAGAATGGGAGATAACTGGCTTGGAGAAGGATCTGGGAGTTATGGCGGATCACAATCTCAACATGAGTCAGTAATGTGATGCTGTTGCAAAAAAAATAAATAAAAATGCAAATGCAGTTTTAGGTTGCATTAACAGAGGCATAGCATACAAATCATGAGAGGTGACAGTACCGCTCTACTCGGCACTGATCAGGCCTCAGCTGGAGTGCATTGTCCATGTATAGAAAGGAGGCAGAGAAACTGGAAAGGATCCAGAGGTGAATGACAAAGATGATCAAAGGGATGGAACACAAGCCACGTGAGCAAAGGCTGAAGGAACTGAGTATGTTTAGTTTGGAAAAGAGGAGATTAAGGGGGGATGTATAGTGGTCTTCAAATACTTGAAAGGCTGCCATAAAAAAGATGGAGAAAAGTTGTTCACTCTAGCCACAGAGGGCAAGACAAAAGGCAGTGGGTTCAAACTAAAGCACAGCAGATTTAGATTGAATCTCAGGAAAAACTTCCTAGCTATCAGAACAGTAGGCCAATGGAACAGACGCCTATGGAGGTTGTGAAAGCTCCTTCACTGGAGGTTTTCAAAAGGAGGCTGGATAGGGATAGCCATCTGTTGTGTATGGTTTAGACCCAACAAAATCCTGCATCTTGGCAGGGGGTTAGACCAGATGACCCTTGTGCTCCCTTCTACCCTATGGTTCAATAATATAGCACTAATATACTCCAAGTGAACATGTATGAAGCCAAGGCCTAAAAGCCTCCAATCTCAGTAGCAGTGATCTAATTTGACTTGCACATCTTGAATGGAACCATTGCTGGTGAGTGACACTTTGGTTTGTGAGCATTCACACACTCCAACTTAAGTAGTTTTAAAATGGAGCTTGATGACTGTGATTGTACACCTGTAGCAGCAGCAGGGGACTAGATCAGTGGCCCAGAAGGTCCCTTCCCATTCTATATTCTCAGTTTAAATGAGTTCTTGCAAAAGTTTGTACAAAAGCAAAACTTTATTTTGTGGGGGGCAAGGAGGGAAGATGGCACTGCTTGAAACAATAAAATGAGGGAATTTTACTGGAGAAAAAGGCTAATATTCTGGTATAATTCTTTATGTGGCAAATTATTCTCTCAACTCTAGAAATCACCAACCAGGAATGGATTATACTAACATTTGAAGTAGGATCCTAGAGCAGAGACAATCTAATTAATTCCCATATTATTTCTCTGTGCTGTTTTCCTGACTGAAAGTCAAGAAGGTTTCCTCTGTAGCTTTCAAACTTACTTTATTTTGTTAATGTCATTTCATCTATTTCACCCAACCCTCAATGGAGTCTCTTGCCAATCCTATTTTAGCTTCAAATTATTGACATTAATTTATGTGGAAATGCAATTAGGAAATGCTTTCCAATGCTTCCAGGCCTGATTATAATTAGGACATTTTTATTGGCACCGCATGTTTGATATTAGGCTAGGAAAAATTTAGAGTTCAAGCCACATTATTTGAGTGTGTTACTTGCAAAATACTCAGCTGTGCCCCTAAATTATTACATATGAAATGTGTGTGTGGGCAGGGCTGAGGGGGCTGATAGTAGAAAAATCTCCAGAATCTAATTACACAGCCCATATGCTCCCCTCCTGTGCAATATTGTGTGTAGGGGAACAAGTTAGTGAAAAATCTCCATGGCTACACTGAAGCTGCATACCCAGAACATTTCCCCTCACTTCCCTGCTCCCAAAGAAGTGGGGACGTCAGGCACCCAGTCCTCCAACTCCTGTCCAACTTTGTGAAAGGATTCCCCTTCACGCTCCCATGAGGCACCCTGCCCTGGCTATGATAGCACAGCAGGACCAGTAGCCATGCTGTCACTGGCTGCCAGACTCCAGCTGTGCCCTGTAATGCTGTGGAGAAGACTCCCAGGGCACAGTTTGTGTTAATTTCTTCCCAAGCAACATTAATTTTTCAGGAAGCTTTCCTCATTTGAGGGTGGGGAAGCCAGCTACTTAGCATGGCTCTGCCCTCTTCTGGCTGTTCATTTTTCTTGGGTGACCCATAGGCTCATGGCAGAAAAACAGCTACCCAGAGCAGGGAGCAGAACAGAGCTGGTTGGAATTTTTCAATGGAACAGTTATCTGTCGGAAAATACTCATTCAGCGAAAATTTAAAAAACCCTCAGAAGTATAGTAAAAATGAAGTGCTTCAACCATGCCTAAATGAAAAGTGATGCCATGTGATCAGGCATGCTTCATCAGGTGATTTCAATAAAGACACTTCTGTATTTCCAACCCAACATTTCAGAATGTTTTTTGTGGGAATTTTTGACTTTTCTTCCCATTTCAGGATGAAAAGAAAGGTCAAAATGTCAGAATTTCCCACGGAATGGAAACTCTGAGTTTTGACCAGCTCTGCTGCATAGTCCTTTTCTCCATCTAGAGGGCCCCACTGTGGCATCTGCTGCAGATTTTGTTCCCTCCACTCTACACACCGTGGATCAAGATTGCTGGGGAATCCTCTGCACTATCCATTTTCACACACACCATCACAGAGTTTTGTGGGGAAAGAAAACAGGGGCGCAAAGACAGTTAATTAGCCATTCAAATAGGAACTGATTGGTGCTGTTTAATACACTTGTCCTCTGGGTGGAAAAACACAATTCAGTCCTCAGCGAGTATTTGTTCACTTTACAAAATCACCACCCGATGCAGCATGGCCGATCATATGGTATCATAACAGTAGGAATATCTGGAACGGAACTTGGACATATCCATTCTGCTACCAGCAGTGACAACCGCTACTCCCCGTACGAATTGTAGTGATGAGACAACCGCGAGACACTGGTGATGCAATGATAATGCAGGAAGTCCACAAAAAAGCATTTAATTGGCAATGCTCCTCATTTCTGGACAAGTGATCATGGGTTCACAACCTGAACTCAGATTTGGGTTCATATCCAAGGCTGACATCAAAGATACGTGGGGCTTAATAACACACATAACACAATTAGACGTGCAAATCAGATATTTGTGTATATACAAAAGTAAGGGGTCTAACTGGCCGTGTGTAACAGATGACTTACACATGCACCCATGGCACTGGGGTACATAGCTTTGAAAGTTTGGGCCCAAAAGCGCAACACGACAGGGGGCTGATACATTGAATCCTTCTAATGAGACATTGAATCCTTCTAATGAGATATTAGAGAAAGGTCCATGCTGCCTTTTCAGCGCAAATTAAAGCTCCTGTAGCAAGTTTGAATGGAGGGGATAATAGAGATCTGGGCCAGCCGTGAAGAAGAGCTCTGTGTCAGCTCGAAAAGCCTGTTACTCTCACCAACAAAAGTCGGTCCAGTAACAGGTATTACCTCACTCACCTTGTCTCTCTCATATCCCTGGTATCAACACCATTGGACAGTGACACAGACTTACAGACTTACGTGTTCTTCCACAGGTACCTTGAGACTCTAGAGTTTTACTTTTGTTTTCCACAGCAGCACCATACACTGAGGTACAGCGCAATCCTTGGGTGCTTTAAACCTTTTAATCGTTTATAACTGTAGCATCTATGTTCTCTGCACAGCATTATGAGAGGATGAAGCTACAAGGACCCAGCTGGGTTCCAAATAACAGTGTTTACTAACTACACAAAACCATACCAGGCCTAACTACATATGTACACTGCTACTCTGGCAGGGCTCTGGTGGCTTCTGCATTAGAGGGCAGGTTGGCTACTAGAGTGCTCCTAAACTATTTTAAAGGGCTACTACCCAATTCCTAGCACTATAACAACTCTCATTTTCCTCCACTGTTTGTAACTACCAGCTGTAAGCATGAAATGAGAATCTACTTAGTTACCAGAAGTGTCTTTCCTCTATTGAATGTGCACACTTTTGTTAGCGTAGGGCTGCTCATAAGTACAAGGCTACTGGTTGAGTTTTTGTTGTTCAACAAAACACAATATGCGAGCACACATGAATTTCCGAAAGGTTTGCCAACAGGTCTGAGGAGTGGGGAGAGAGCACTAGAACAAATGTGGAGCCCCCTAAACTTACTAGTGTCCTTTTCACCATTCCCCTCTGCAATTTAAAACATTTTAGAAATGATCAAATACTTTTTCTAGCCCCTGGAGTTTAAATAAGAAAACTGGAAATTGTGCTTGAATTGTCCAGCATCATGTGGTTTATTAACAGAGTCTCTGCTGGGAACTTACTTTGCTTTGACAGGTTTGACAACTGGCTCGCTTCTCATTTAAAACTGCCTCCCAACTACCTTCCCAGTTACTCCGGGAACTACACAGATGATGCTAAAAGCTGGCGGCTGGTTGAGATCTCCAGGCTAACTACCAAATACCAGCATGACCAAGCTGACAAGAGAATCTGTGCTTCCCTTTCCAAGGCAAAAAGCTGCAGCATCGAGCATGTCTTGAGGAAGACGGAGAGATTCCAAAAGTGGCTGAAAGCAAAGCGCCTCACACCAGACCTTGTGCAGGTGAGTATGCAAGGTCCTGTTTATGAGGAGCACACCAATTTGGCAGCTACTGCAGTTACCTCCTGTAACAGAGTCTGTGCGGACTCTCTGATTGCTTCCTTTGTTTATTTTTTAAACTTCATAAAGAATCAAGGACTGTGACTCACTGGAGCTGCGTAAGCTCTAAGCTTGTGGGGCTCCACAAGAAATAGGATTTTGACCCTCTCAGAGCACTGTAGTGGGGACACAAGAAGAGGGGGAAAGTGTCTTCAGCACCACGTGGATGATTCCCACATAAAAACTAATCAGAGGTTAATATCCAAACCAGTCCATTTTAATTTTCTTTTGTAATGATCAAGACTAGAACTGGTAGCTTTTTACAAAGCTCCTTCAGTTCCATTCTGCCTTCTCTGCTGATTGCTACTGGTCCATCAACCCCTTAGGAAGCATCCCACAGGAAACGATTGCCAGGAAGTGCTAGTGGAGAATGGCTGGAGAGAACAAAATTAAGCCCCAGGGAGGAGAGGTAGAATGAACCAACTAAGACTTTAAAACTAGGATTGTTTTTAAAGTAAAGGAGAGTTGGGACACCACCAGGACTATGAAAAGTGAGCAGGGAACACAGATGTGCAGCAAACTTTTAAGAAACATGCTGATTTTACAAGTTTCTACTCTCCAGGCTGTGACTTGGCCCATAATGGAACAGACTCTAAAGTCCAGATACAAACATCCCTAATTGCAAGGGCTCAAAATCTGAATCTTCCCACTGTTTGGAGTGCTTTAATTCAGGGATCAGATTAGACCTTTTAGAGAAATAGGAAATCTGGGATCCAAACTGGGATCCTTTCTGAGCCATCTACTTGTTGAACATTCCAATATGTCAAACCTCATGCATTAAAAAATCACGAGTCAAGCCTCCCAAAATCCTGAGATTTAAAATAAAATAAATAATAATAATAATAATTATAATAATAATGTTTTTTAACAGCTACCACCACAACCACCACCACCAGGTTTGAGCTTTAAAGGGCATACTTTCAAGCTTTTCTGTTTAACCATGAGGGCTAGAAATTTTGTTTTCTCCAATGAAAGTAGAGATTCTCATGTAAATCACCTGACTCTAAGAGCTGGGACTTTAAGAAAGTTGCCAGCACAGAACCCTGCTTCAATGATTATTTATCTGTTCCCCTTGTCACTGGATAAATGACAAGCAGTTTTTTTAAAAAGCCTATTCAGTTATTTCTTTCCTCTGAAAGGTCAGCCTTCCCTCCACTCCTGGAGAGGGGATTTATAGCATTCAGCAGCCCTTGGGGAGGACAGCATCATTCTCTGTCATTCTCTGTCTGTCACCACTAACTCCCTCCCTCCCGGATGGTCAGGAAACACCTGCCTTCTCAGCTGATCCCAGTGCGCACTGTGAGTGCATGAGAGGAAAGCACCACACTAAGGGGGACCCAAGATTCCCTCAGAGGCAAAGCACATGCATCCTAACTCCGGGGCACTGCAGGACTCACTCCACAGGCCTGGAAGTAGCCCAGAGGCACCGGACTAGGATTCCTATTTCTTAATCTCTAGGCCATCAATAGCAACATGTGTCATGCAAGAGGAAGTTTGCAGGCTTTTTATTGGAATCCTTAAATGTCACAGGGTAAGCAAGGAGAGACCGGTGTGTCAGTCACAGCTTCAGGGAAGCCGCTGGGTGGTTACTGCCACTAGGGAGAGGGAGGAGAAGATGAGAGAGATAAAAAGCATATGGTGCAAGCTGATAACCAGGAAGCAGAAAAGGCAGGAGCAGGTTTTAAACAAACCAGCTCTGGAGAAGCACTGAGCTCCTGCTGCAGTGTGTGTGAGGAAGGCGCCGTTCCCACTCCAGCCAAGGGGCAGGGTGCTGCCTTTTGCTGAAGATGGCTTTCAGACAAGAGACCGACACCACTCACCCCATGAGCAAAGGGTTGTAATGACTGCTAAAAAAGGAGGGAAAGGAGTGGGTTGGTGACTATGATGGAAGGAAGATCATTCAGCTGAGTGTTTGTGCTAGAAAGGGTCACTCTCTAAAGTGGGGATCTGCTTTGAAAAGGAACCTCATAAAAATGTCAGCCTGTAACCCACCAGATCCGCTCCCTGGGCACATTCACTCAGCTCTGCTGACTCCTAGCAATAAGGAGTTTCTGCTGCTTTTTACTCCTGCTAGTCTGCAGAGCAAGCACAGCTGAGACGGCGTGAGCTGCAAATCCATAGGCATCATCAGTAACAGGGTTGTTGACTAAATTGCGATAAGGGGCACCTGTGCAAACCACTGACAGCACAAGAGTTACCCAGGTGTCACTGTGGGACTAATTGGTTGAGCAGAACCTTTATTACTGGCAACAAGGTGGAAGGAGCCCAGTGTGACTCTCAGAGCTGGCAGCTAGAAAAATGAGCACATTTGAGCTGGAAGACAAAATAAACCCGGGACAGAACAGAACATCTCTTTGGGAAAAGGCTACACACTTTTTGGAAGATATATTGTACTTCATCTAACAGTCGTATAAAAGAGGAGAAGGAAAGGCAACTGGGGGTTACAGCAAATGTTCAAAAAAAATTCCTTATCTAAGATTCACATTTTCTCATCAGCTGCATTACATGAATGTCTCTTTTGAAATCCTGTCGTGAATGGTTTTCCACGTGCATTAATGCAGTCTCTCTCCACAAGATGGCAGTGTGGAGTGTTTTACTGGTGCTGAGGTGGGAAACCCAACAGTATAGCTGGGCAAGATGGTGAAACCCATCTGGTGAGCAAGTTTCATGAGAGGTTGTGTATAAAATTGGGCATTGTCATGACAGTGGGGCAGAATTACTTTAAATCAATGGCTAAACAAACTGACGTGCTTAAAATATCTATCTACTGAACTCAGGAAACCTGTATGTTTCAAAATGGAGAAATTCTTCCTGAGATCTGCTATAGAGATGTTTAATTATTCACCTCCTACTCCTCTCCCTGGGGTCCCTGTCTTATCAAAGGCTCTTGCCACTACATAAAGCCCCCTTGGTCCTCCCACACTTCCTCAGTTTCTCTGAAACCCTGTTTCAGTTGGGCTGGACTGTGTCACAAACACACGTCACATGAAACAAAATCCCAGCACAAGGTGAATTCTGTTTGTGCACCCCCTGGCATTGCACCCTACTTCCTCCTACAGTCTAGAATTTCCTCTGTGCACATCTGAGAATGCTGAACTTATGTAGGCTCCCTCGTGCCCGAGAGCCAAATTGCTGGTGCCAAGGCCAGGGCATCATTCAAACTCAAGAACAAACTCACTGAGCAAATTTCAGCAAGTTTTCAAACCTTTCTGGTCCTGTCAGTTAAAGCAGGGCACCGTGCTCTGCAATCAACAAAACACACCTCACACACTGATCTAGGATTGCAGCTTTCACAGCTGCATGGGTCTTTGAATCTGAAAATGAAGCAGACTAGCATAAACTGACATCACTTGGTTTGAATGAAATATAAACTTGCTCTCCTTTAGAAGTGCAGTTGTTTTCCCCTCACTTTTAATTCTCAGTAAAGGTGGGCCCAAACCAATACCCCAGATTGTAAATACTTCCCCTAAAAGCCAAACGTGGATCCAAATTTTACTAATGTCCATTCTTTATAATGGGCTGAACCAAACATCCCTGAAATGTGAGGTATTTGAAATTCAGAGCCAGGTTTTCTGGTTTAGTCCTACTGTAAAATGGATGACGGGTTTTCTGTGCATTTCTCTGACCTGTTCAGCTGCAGGAGGTTGGAGATCTCTCAGATACCCCTCCTGAGATTTAAACAGGAAGAGCTCCAGAGGTGTCCCCTCTGAGCTGTGATTTCAGTGGTATGGTATTTGAAGTACAAATTAATGTCGGGGTGAATGCTTTGTTTCGTGAGATGATAAACGACTGCAAACACTTAACACAAGAACTATTCAGTGATTGGCATTTTTGGTAATGCTCAGGGTTCTACTGATGTAGTCAAGGTAGCAGTATTCCCCATCAAACTATGGTCACTAAGCTGGTGGCTGCACCAGCCTCCCTGTAGCTTTGGATATATACGAGATCTGACAGAAACTATTGGGCTTAAGTAATTTTCTTTTATAGAACAGAAAATTATGACAAACCTTAACATACTTGAATCAAAATGACAGACCATGAAATAATATTTTTCACTTTTCACTGACTGCCCTGCCTGACCCAACTATCAATTGGGCTGCCTGCCACAATGATTATTTCATCTGCCACAGTGAAAATCTTTATTGCAAGCTACAAATGCATCAGTACTGAAATCTTGCTTGCCTCAGAGACGATCCTGATTTAACTCTGTGTTTGTGTGCAGCACTGGATTGCACGTATTAGCCTGTACAGTAGTAATAGCAACATGCTGTTTTGTCTGTTTCAAGCTCCAGAGTTCATCACTTGCAGCGTCAGAGTTCAGACCACGTGCTGCTTGGTTTTTTCGGTGTGAGGTGAACAATAAAAAAGTAGATGAGTTTCAGCAGAGATCTCCTGCAGGGCAAATTTCTAATTCTAACAACCAAGAACAGCAAAGAAAAGGCTTGAGGCACAAAGTTGTGAACAATATAGGTACAAGAAAACCCCCTCATTTTTTAACTTGCCGATTTTGCACATATAAATTATAATGTGAAGCTGTTAATCAGCCTGATAATCCAGCTTCCACCACATAACCACCATATTTGGGTATCTGGCCCGAGGAGCAACCTTTAAAGCCTCACTTTGCTCATTAAATGTCAGCAAGTGGTTCATTCATCTAATGCCTAGTCCTTTGTAGGAAAGTATTTTTGATCCGTAGCCATCTCCCAGACCAAAAACTCTTTTTTACTTATTGCCTTGTTACTAGAGATGTGCCTGAACCAAACTTCCAGGTCTGAACAGACCTGAACTTTAACTGGAGAAGGATAATGCTGGTATCTGAAGCTGGAACAAGATCCTGATTTTTGCAATAGTCCTCCATCTCCACCATAGGCTGAACCAAAGTCTCAGATTCAAACACCCAAAATCTGTGGGTGGTTTGAAATCCAGATTCAAATTTTTTGCAGCCTGGATTCATTTCTAATTGTATTAATTCACATAATACACATAGCAGTCAATCCTTAGTATGAACTGCAGATGGCAGTGATTCAGGATTGAGTTTATCCCTTCCTTGAATGTTTGGTAGTACTTTGTGATTGTGACAGTATAAAGACAGGACGGTTGTGTCGCAGAAGTCACTTCTGTGTCAGGAAGAGCTCTGAGTCTGTTTGCACAAATAAGCATGCGCGCACACACACACACCAATTTGTATTCCGCTGCATGTCATGGACTAGGAAAAAATTCCATTTGAGTGAAAGTTGATATAGTTGGGTCAGTCCTTTATTAGACACAAACATGGGATTTTTTTTTTAAGCCAAACCAAGTACTGCGACTCAGCGCCAAAACATGCTGTCAGATGACTTGGCATGTCTAAGGCTTTATGTACAGTGATATAGCTGCGCCACTGCAGTGCATCTCATGTAGATGCTCTGTGCCAACAGGAGAGAGCTCTCCCATCGGCATAATAAAACCGCCTCCACAAGCAGCAGAAGCTATGTCAGCGGGAGAAGCTCTCCTACCTACATACCGCTGTGCACAGGAATGCTTATGTCAGCGTAACTTATGCCGCTCAGGGAGGTGGTTTTTCACATCTTGAGCACCATAAGTTATGCTGACATAGGCTGTAGTGTAGATGTAGCCTTAGGGTACATCTGCACTACCCGCTGGATCACTGGGCGGGTAGTGATCGATCTATCAGGGATTGATTTTATCGCGTCTACAGTAGACGCGATAAAATCGATCCCCGATTGCTCTGCCATCGACTCCAGAACTCCACCGCGGCGAGAGGTGGAAGCAAAGTCACCGGGGGAGCAGCAGTGGTCGACTCACCACCATCCTCATGGCCAGATAAATTAACCTAAGATACGCTGACTTCAGCTACGCTATCCGCAAAGCTGAAGTTGCATATCTTAGGTCGACCCCCACCCTCCAGTGTAGACTTAGCCTTAGTTTCTAGAGTGAGAAGACATTGCAAGGGATTTAAGCATTCTGTACATAAACCAATTATCTGTAGCGCTTTGAATTGCAAGATCTTCAGGTGTGTGTCCAGTCAGTGGATTCTGTCTGACAATTTTACAACTTTAGATTTAAATTTTTTAATTGGCTCTCTTTTCAGCAGCAGAGATGGCACTGTTCTTTCCCCCTAAAAATGTTGACCCCACTCCAGTGAAGCACTTAAGATGTGCTAAACTTTAAGCATGTTAGTACACCTATTGAAGCTAATGAAGCCTATTTACCTGAATAGTGCTTTGCTGGACTGTGGTCTTTGGTAAGTAAGTAAAATATAAAGAAATTGTATTAATTGTTGATATAAATGTGGGAAACAGGGATTTCACCTATTCAGCTTCCAGCCTCACTCTTGTTCATTCTGTTTCTATGCCAATAATAGCACTTGCCTCAAGTCAGAAAGTATGAATGAGCACAGTCTGAAGATCATTTAACTCAAGTGGGTGTGTTCCTGGCTCCCAAATTAATGACAAACATACATTGGATACTCCTGCATGTTCATACTGACCTATATTTCAGGTTCACTTATCTGCTCCCTCCTGAGTGGTGTGAATAAGACAGCTATAGGATTCTGATCTTTGTACTGGAAAAAGTGCCAGTCACAGTTTTAATTAGGAAATCCCAAAAATAATTCCATGGGAAGTGAACAGCCTTGATCACCTTGCCAAGTTCATATAATAGGATGAGCTATGAAGTTGGAAGTTACTTTAAAGCAATAAAAAAAAAGGTATCACCATTTTTACTCCTACAGCATGTAGTTATGGGTCTCAATGTTTGCATTACAAACTCCTGCAGGCAGCAAGGATTTCTAACTTTGGCTGCAAATATTTGCATACACTCTCAGCTGCAAGAGAACTTTGTCACCACTTATCAACCATTTAATATAATTCTGCTTGGCTCTTTTTTCCCCCCTCACTCCTCTTCCAAAGGAAAAGTGACTCGAAGTCAGCAATAACATGCATGAGAGAACTGTAAGACAGAATTGCCATTTTTCTGCTTAATTTTGTGTTAGACAAAGAATAAATATCTTCTTGCTAATGCTGTTCTGGAAGAGAGAAATATAAGAGGACTAGTAACATTTAGATACTGTCAGAGTTAATTCTCCGTGTCATTTCTCCATAACTGACAAAGTAAAGTGCATGTGTTTTAAAAATTAAGCTATGTCGAAGTACATCAGTGTAAATAAACATTGACATTTATACCAGCTGCAGATTTTTAGGTACTTTTATAACTCAGATATTCAAATATAGAAAATGCAGCTTACCATGTGATGAATCCATAAATCTGAGAATCATTTGTTGCTGGTATCTGCAAGTATAAGCAAGACATTAAACCTATATGCAAATTATTTAAACCTATATGTAAACCTTATCAGAAAGAGAATACATCTTATACAGGCACCTACATACAATATGCATATATGAGTTTTTAAATTTTATCTAGCATCCCTAGTGAATAATATTATAGAAAAAGATCAGCCATAGGCTAAGGTGAACAAGGATGTGCTTGGAAGATGCTCTTTGAAAGAAGGAAGTGGGCTCCAGAAAGATGGAGAATACCAGTGAATGAGCACCACTCACTACAGAGATTTGCACAGAGGGACACAGACCCTAAAAGCAAAATTAGTTCAATATACTGACACAGAGGCAGACAGGAGTGATACCTCCAGGTTGGATTGGATTTTTCAGAAACTGTGTCGCTTTTTGAGATATCTTCATGAATACACAGCTTAGAGAAAGTCTAAAACATGGGACTGTAGCCAAGACAGTTCAGTGTTTAAAGAAGAATCTACTGTAAAATACCCCTAAACCGCTCCACGTTTCTAACAGTAATTGAGAGGAATCTGTTATAAAGATAGCTGTAAGGGGGATCTGGTACAAACCTGCTGGCAGAGTTCTCAAATAGCATATAGAGCAGATCCTACTAGGCTGAAATATTATGAACTCTTACAGCTGCCAAGTATAGTCATCCCAAGTACCTTTGTTCTTTCCTCCCAGGGGTTACCTAGTCCAATGCTGCGCTGTCCCTCACAGCGGCTCTTAGACAGAATAGTGCGCCGCTATGCTGAGGTACCAGATGCTGGCAGTATCTACATGGATCACCTCACAGATCGGGACAAACTACGCCTCCTCTACACACTGTCAGTGAATGCACATCCCATCCTGTTACAGGTATGGTGCCTCTTCCTATGGTGAAATATCCTGAAATCAATCTCAAGTATGATGTTCTCCAGTTGCTCAGGACATCCAGCAGGTTCTTTCACTATCATGCTAAGCTTTATGGACTGCCATTGTTCCTTGTACCTCACTGAGGCAAAAAAATTAAGTCAACTCTGAAGAATCTGGGCCTGATTTGTATAAATGCAGAGCACTTGAAACTACCTTTGAAGGCAGAGAAAGCTGCAGTGGCTCAACACCTCTGAATCAGAACCTGTGTGGATTGGAATGCAACAAAAACAACAAAATGGGGGTCATGTTCCATTTGTATTGTTAATATATTGCATTAAATCCCAAATAATTGATCATCTAAACAGAGAGACCCAGACTAATGGATTAGCACCAGGGGTCAGAGTTATGGTTGATTCCTGCTATGTGATTCCTCAGCCTTAATACTGCATTAATATTCATGTTTTACATACATCAGACACAGTAGGACTGAATCAAAATTGAGTGCTACGTTTGGATTAGCATCATCCTCTTTCCTCTTCCTAAGAGCCATTTCAGAGAGAACCTCTGTTCCCCCTCCACAGCACTGTCCACCTCTTTCCTACTCCTCATGGCCAACTCATATCAACCCCTATATTGTCCCTTTTCCTACAGCACCCTTCCCGAGAGAGGCTATTTTTTGACTCCCCATCCTTGTCAGTTGTCTCAGATCCATACACCTTCCCAGCACTGTCCCACACTCTCACTCATGCCCAGAAGTGACCTCTAAAATCTGGGTAGACTGCAGGTTTGAGACTGATCGCCAGGACCAGACTTTCAAATATGCTCGGTTCCCATCTGCTCCTATTGCTCTCAGTGGGAGGTGGCAGATATTGGGCAGTTTTGAAACTCTGCAACTACCTGGGAGCTGTTGACTGGGTGCCAAGTTCTTCTGAAATCTGGTTCCTGGTCACTCACAAAGACACTTGTCTTATTCTTCACTCTGCCAGTGGCGTATGTTCAGATCATCTCTGACATTCTCAGCAAACTTTGCTTATGTCATCATGGAGATCTGCTTACCTCAGCCTGCTAGGTCACTATGATGGTGTACACTAGGGAGCATTTAGGGTAAGCTTTTATCTCGACAATGCTCATTAGTCCACTTCAAAATTTAATAGCTAAAAAAATCACTTTACAAAAAGAAAAATTACATCTTTCTGGATAGATTTCATTTCCTAAATGTCTTTCCAGAAAAGGGAACGGCAGCCTTTAATAAAGTTCAGGAACACAGACCTGGCATACCAGGACGTCTGCTTAATCAAAAGAAGAAGTTCTGTCTCTGCAGTGCCTGTTTCAAAATGCATTAGGGAGCCTAAAAGAAAGTTACTTTTGAAAAGTAATAATCTAACCAAAACCTTTGGGTTTGTGAGGTTAAAAAAGAAAGAGATTCCCTCTTGATGTGATGTGGTATGATAACTGCATTGCTTGTGAGAGGCGAGTCCAGCCTCATGAATGCAGACAGAATCTTTAAGCTATATCACATAGCCATGTATTCTGGGGATGCTACAGGAAACTATTTTATAAAAGGTTTAGAAAATCTGTGAAAAATGTTAACTATTTCTGCCCCTCCCCACACCTCTCACCTTACCTGAATTACCACAGCTCCAACTGCATGGGGCTCAACACGAGCCATCCAAAAATAACCTAAAAATAGCTTTTCTATGCCTAAAAATGTCATGACTTTAAAGTATATCATTATCTTGGCCTTTCCAGAGAGTTCTGAGTTTCCCTTTCCTAATGGTATAAAACTTCTGGGTCATGAGATCTCAGACTTTACATTCATGACACACAAAAAATTGCAGCTGGTCCAAGCCCATCCCTGGGCCTCAGTTCCAGGTAATTTTAGAAGAGTAACTCCACACTAGGGGATGAAAAACAGAAAACAGCAGCAGATTGATTTCAAAGAACAAGAGCAGTGGTTTGAAACAGCTCACGGCTTTGGAATGGTGGAAGTGGTCTGGGGGTGGAAGATGGATCAGCAGGCAGAGGTGAAGTAATATGGCCAAAGGTACATGATAAATATATTGTAGGCTTCCGCCGTTTATCAAATAGTGCTGCAATTGCTCTTTATCTCAGGAGCATTGTATGTGTGTACATGCGCACGTGTGCTGACTATATATTGTAGCATCAGACATATATCTGGTATTGCCATCCAAATGCTACATGTTCAAAAATCATTAGACAGGCCCCAAAAGTCATGATTAAAAAAATAATACATTTTGGGTTCTTATTTGCATCTCAGTGTTTAGTCTTTAAAGTGCAGTGGAGTCATATTTTCATGCTTTTCTATTAAACCATGAGCACTAGGAACTATTTTTAAAAAGTGACAGCCAAGGCCCTCACCTATTCCCGTGACTCCAGGAGCTGGTGTTTTAAGAAGAAACACCACTTATAACAAAACTTGGCAACACTATGATGAGACCACAGTATTGTCAATCTCAAGTGTTCAATAATATGGAATCACGCCCCGCCCCCACCAAACATTACACTGGCTTCACATTTATGAGATATTTAAAAATAATAAATGTGGGGTTATTTTTAGTTGTCTTGAGATATTTCATTGCTGCCATCAGGGCTAGAAATTGCTTTTCTAAAAAAATACAAGTCAGTCAACTTTCAGGTAATAACACAATCCCACCAATTAGGGGCTTTAAGAAAACTCCCCAGATTGCAAGATTCCTGATAAAAATCATGAGTTTAGAATACAATTTCTTAAAGAATCCAATAATCCTTTAATGCAATCAAAGCCCCCACAGCAGAGGCTGCTAATTTAGCAAAAGACAGTGCACCACCCAAAAACTCTTTCAATTTCCATTCGCTGGCCTCTCCGTGCCACACCACCCACGTGAAACCATACAAACTCTCTCCCTCTCTCTCACACACGGTAGCACGGCGGGCAATCACCACCACGGCGCTTCCTGCTGGTCATCTGGGAATTAACTCAGTTCCAGCACCTCCTGCTAACCGGCGTCTTCCTACCGGTGCCTGCTTCTCCCTGGTCTCCACCCACTTATAACACTTCAGGCCCCGTGTCCCTCCTGGACCCTGGTGCCCCTTTACTTTGGGGTGCTGCCCCACAGCAATGCTCCCACACTCTGGGTCTCCCATCCCCAAGGAACCCCAATCCCCTAAGCCCACCTTGCCTCAGTGACCCACTGCCAGTCCTCATCTAGCCCCATCACTCAGGGGCAAACTGCAGTCTGAAGTGGCCACTCATCATCAGCAAGGGGGGTTGGACCTGCCTTTCTAGCCCTAGCTGCCTCCCTGCAGCCCAGGGCTGGCCCACAACATTTTGGCACCTGAGGCAGGCAGCTTAAATGATGCCCCCATGTCCCCTCGCTTGGGGCAAAACTTTGAAAGGTCTCAATTCTGCCTTCTTCCTGTTCTACTCCTCTCACGGTAATGCTCTGCTACCTACCCCAATAAAAGAGAACTAATAACTTAAAATGCCTTGTTCAAAAATTTAAGTAACACTTAACTTTCAAATGCCTGAATAGCAAATGTAACTTTTCTTGTCTGCATAGTAAAAACTTGCATTTTAATTCCCAAATATACTGCTGTGTTCCTTGAGCTGCATGAAACGTTCTTCAGCTGACTGTATTGCACAATCTAGCACCTGGTTAAAGAATTCAACTTTGAATTGTTGTTTGGGGTCTCTTATGGGATTATCCCTTGCCACGTAATCAAAATGTCGTCTTCTTCAGTGATTCTTGTGTTCTTGAATGGGTGGGAAAATAGCTTCAGTGTGAAGTTCCTCTGCCAACTTCTGTGCACTCTTCAAAACATTTTGAAATCTCTCATCTGACCGGTAAGATTGTAGATATGACTTTGCTTTGTCCAGTTGTTCCATTGCTCCAGATATATCAAGATCAACACCTTGGAGTCTCTTGCTTACAACATTTATTTCAAACAGTATGTCATGCCACAACACTAAGCCACACAGAAATTTGAAGTTATGTATGTTTCTGGTGATTCCATTTCCCTCTGCCACTGTTCTCCCACGAACAGTTCCTGTCATAGCATTATCCTCCACAATGGAAATTATGGCATCATCTATCTTCCCAATTTGGTGTTTTGATAGGCTTTATCGCCTCCACTCGACTTTCCCATGGTGTGGCACTCAGTGGTTTCAGTGTCAGAGAGGATGTTCCCAGATGTTGCTTCAAAATTTGCAATCAATGAGTTGATGCAGAGAAAAATACAGAGATGCTTTGAATTACATTTAAAATTCAGCAGCCTCACTAGAGGCTGATGCTGCATCACTGACCACCAAATTAAATGAATGAGAACTGCATGGGACAAAAAAAGCTTGAGGGTTTAACTCTTAGATCTCTGTCTGCACTCCGCTGTTCTTTCCTCTCATGTTGGCACCATTATCGTAGCCCTGATCTCTCATGTCAGCTATCACAATTCCCATATCTTCTAGCTTTTTAAGAAGCACATTTGTTGTACCAGCTCCTGTAATATCATCAGTGTCAATACATTCTAGAAAATGCTCTCTGACAGTCACCATTGCAGGGACATTTTCACTAGGTTCTGTTTTTGTTACAAAATGCACCATTAAAGTCATTTGTTCCATATGGCTGATGTCAGGTGTGCAGTCCAGAATAACAGAGTAATATCTTGCTGACTTCAGATCTGCCACAATCTTCTGTTTGACTTTTGTTGCCAGTAACTCTATGATCTCATTTTGAATTGTTTTTCCAAGGTAGTGATGTGTGTACATTTCTTGGGTGGTGACTCCTCTTAGATGCTCCTGGAGTACAGCATCAAACTCAGTCATCAGCTCCACAATTTTAAGGAAGTTTCCATTGTTTGGCACATACAGCTGATCTGAAGTGCCTCACAGTGCTAGATTTTGGGTAGCAAGCATTCTCACAATGGCAATGAGCCTTTTCAGAACATTTTGCCAGTAAAGAGACTCTAATGCAACCTTCTCTTGATGCTGATCATCTACAGTGGCCTTTAACTCTAATCTCATCTCCAGCTCTTTCCACCTATGGAATGCTCTCTGGTGATTTGCTGCCTTTTCATGGCATGCCAGATTTCTAGCCAGATTTTTCCTGTCCTTTGTTCCTGTAGAACCCAATATGGCTGGAACATTAGGAGGAGTTTGCAACAAAAACAGTATGCAGCATTCTGGGTTTTTGAGTACATAAGCCACAGCCTCTCCACTTTGTCACCATTGGGGATTTCACACCAGTAATGTGTTGGATGGACATTTCTATTTTCATTGTCTTTGGGGAACATGAAGTTTTTCACTTGCTGTGGCCCATGCAGTACAAGGAAGTCCCTCAGGCTACTGCCCAAGTAGGTCCACAGTCCTGGATCATCTAGACTTAAGGTCTAAACTCAGCAGCAGCTGTTTCTTGCTCCTCCACCACATTCTTCTCTGATCTACACTTTTTTCAGGTACAGAAGAGGCTCCTCCCCTTCTCTCTCCCTGCAGCTCCTGCTGCTTTCTGTCATTCCCTCTCACTTTTTCTCCTGCGTGTCTGTTAATGTCTCGTGTCCTCCTTCCTCCAGCACAGCACTCCACCATCCCTGTGCATCTAGAGCAGAGAGAATACATATGCACCAGCAGCAGACAATTTTCTACACTCTGGATCCTAGTGGTGCACACACCCCTAACAGTCTGGCACCTGAGGTGGCCACCTCAGTTTGCCTCATGGTAAGGCCAGCTCTGCTGCAGCCCTAGTACCTTCCCTGGCCTTTAGCAAGGCCTCAGCCTAGGGACTCACCAGGACAGAGCTCCTCAGCTCCGCCTGCCTTTCCCCAGCTCTGCTCTTCCTCAGGTACTCTGCTTGGTCTCCCAGGCAGCCTGGTCCTCCCTGCTCCCCAGCTGGAGCAAGAGTCTTGTCTCCCACTCTCTCTGCCTGCTCTTTTATCAGGGCAAGCTGTGTTCTACTTTGGTGCAACCACACCTATGACTGACTCCCCAAAGAGCCTCCCTTGACTGCTTTTAACCCATTCCTAACTGGAGCAGGGTGACTACCTCACTGCGCGAACACACACACACACACACACTTTACTGCATATTCCTGGAGACTCTGTATGTGTGCGTCACCGCATACACACCTCAGAATTTACAGTGACTAGATCCATTATTTTCCTTCTCTTCCCACAGATTTTCCCAGAAGCGGAGGGATGGCCATTTCCAAAGTATTTGGGGTCCTGTGGCCGGCTGATTGTCACTGCCAGCACCAGACCTTTAAAGGAGTTCTACAGCTCTCCTCCTGAGGTGGCAGCAGATCTGGCTCTCCAGCTCCTCTCTATTGTCAATTCCATGAGGAACAATGACATGAACTATTTCTTTTATTTCGTCAGTGTTGATGCTGGCACATTTGGCATTTTTAACAATGGGCTTCTGTTCATCCGGGATGCCAGCACATTGGGAATCATTGACAAGCAGGAAGGTACTCAGTATGATCTCTGAATAAGCATCTGTCATAGGAGGATTTAGCAAGACAGGAGAAAAAACATCTTTCACCTGCTATGCTAGTTTTATTTAAAACATCAAAAATTGCTCAGTAAATTGGATAATTAGAAGTTCAAGAGGAGAAATTTACTGCCAATAAAAACAGAACCAGCTCCTGCAGTGCTTAGCTCTATATTACAGACCTTTCACTGGTACTGTAAATGGTGCTGTGACTACCACTACATTAAAGAGCGTTGGAACAGTTTTTGTAGCACTACACAGCTACACAATGGTAATATCTGTGCCTAGCGACAGTGGACGACACAGCAATATTTGAATGCTAATATTCAACAGCTTCCACTTCTTTCTTTAAAAACTGGTGTCACAAAAAATTAATTTGCAGACAGAAACTTCACAGGCCTATCTCAGTTTTAAATATTTGGCCAAATCCCTTAGATCCTTCCAGGCCATTTTATCCCATTGACTTTAGAATTATTAACAAAGGAAAACCCCTTTCTGTCAGTTTGTCTTCAGTTCAAGCTCTGCCTTTCACCAGGCAAACTGTGAAGTTAGACACCATCAAAACTAGAGCTGGGCAAATAGTATTCGTCTAATAAACTTAACATATTTCACTTTTTTCTTTTTTTCCCCATACTTAAAAAAATGTATTCAGCTTATGCAGTCATCTGAATAATTCTGAAGTAGTTACAAATTTATACTGATTTTGTGAAAATCTTCTAGTGAAACCTTCAGTTCTATCTCTTTCGCATTATTGGTCCAGCTCCAATCAGATCACCTCTTGTTGAGTCTTACTGGTTTGGGATGAAATTAAAAATTGAGGCCTTAAGTACTTGCGGCAATTTCTATAGGGACTTCAAGTTTCAGCTCAGTATTTAGGTTGTACTCAAGTTCCTCTGCTATTTTAATGGAATGCATTATTCTTCTCCTCCGTCTATAAAACACTGCGGGGTAGCAATGAGTTCTTTTCACCTCAACTTTTCAGAGACATATATGCATTTCAGAAGTGTGGAAAATGACCCTATACATACAGCCTACAAAGTGCTTTGGGACAAAAGGTGCTAAATTAACCTGGGTTATTATTAACATAGGTATACACTATTTTAAATGACATTTTCTTACCAAAATGACAAGCATATATGACTATAAAAGATTTGTACATTTCTAACAAATGTTTTTATTGCCTTTATTAGGTCTCCAGCTGACTGATGGGCAACAGGAGTATAAAGACATATTTAGCTGTTTGGCTTCGGACTGCCAGTCTGCATTTCCCTCCTGCAATTCAGTCACAGAGAAGCAGAGCCTCATCATGGTGTGTCAAGAGCTACTGCCTAAGCTCCTAAAGGGAAAATTCCTCCAACCTGTTCAGGAGAAAATAGACAGGTTCCTAAGGCTCTGTGCAGACAGCTTCAGAGCAGACCAGGAAGTCAGTGATTCCGCTGGCAAGTTGATAGAGCTCTTGAAATCTTTGCAATCTTGCGATTCCCATTTTGCCTACCGCTACCCTGACTGCAAATACAGTGACAAATACTAATGGCTGAGAGAAAGCTCCTCCTGAAAGAGTGGAGTGGTGTGCAAACAGCTCAGCTCTCACAGAAAGTGAAGAGGCTTCAGAGTGGAGATGAAAGGAGGATTCACAGAAGCCCTGGCTTCCTAGCATGATACCAGAGAGAGGCAGCACAACACATGCAGGGTTTGTTTCCATCTGACTCAGACACATCACATTGGGGTATTTGCTATGCTGTGAAGTCTTCACTTAAGTGTTATAACATTTCTTGAATGACCCGAGTTAAGAGATGAATAAATCTTATTAATGCATTTTGGTCTTTGAGGAATTTTCCATGGCAGCCATAAAGAAAAATTAAATACTAAGCCATCTTGGTCACAACTAGGTGGACTCGTATACTGGCAGATAACACAGATCCTGCTGATAAAGACTATACAAATTATATGAGATGGATGGAAACATTTAAGACTGTCCTTGCGGGGCTATATTAATGCCATAAAAATGATCTTCTCTGAATTGAATTATGTGATCGGTTTGCTACCATGATGTTACTATTATGATTGCCAATTAATTTGATGTTATATGGGATGGAAAGAAGCAATAGATAGCATTAAAGAGATGAAAGCTCCCCTTTCTTTTATGTCTTCATTTCTTTAACTCCCAATTGCATAGCACAATTTTTAATCTTTGCTGGGTTGAGAGATGGCAATTGGCATGTAAGGCAGTGTCTACACTGCACTGTAGTGCAGACTACACAGGTATGAACTGCGAAGCACACCAAAGACTTGCCCTCTAAGTGCCCTGTGAGTACGCTGCTGGCACCTAGGTTTGCATTAACATAGTCCTCTAACAAATCCCTTTTTTTTTTTAAAGACAGAAAAGCCCTCAGATATGACTCAACTATTGTGTATTTTTCACTTTTCCCCCCAATACAATCCCAATACAATTTTCAAAACAGTCAAAATACCTGTATTTCACTTGCAACTCTATTGAAGGCGGACAACATCTGGCTTCAAGTAAATCTTCATTTAGTTAAATCCTCATGTTTGCATTGAAAAATCTCTTTTCCCTAGAAATTATGGTTTAACTCAAGGCATTTGTACCTTTGCAGTTGTGTTGATAGAGGATTAACTGCCCTTGTAACACCCCTGCACGGTGAGGGAGCATTATTATAGAGTTAGGGCCAAAGATAAGTAAGTGTCTACATCCACTTGACATAGGCACCACTGATGGTCTCAAAACCCAGCTGCCACCTAAGCCCGTATGTGCCTACGTTTTCACCAGCTGGCATTTGCAAAGCTGCCACCCCCCAGCTTGTGAGCAGCTCCAAGCATCAATTGTGTGTGTAGATTACTATGAGTGTAGATTAAAACAGGGTATTATAGGCATAAATTAGACATGCAAATATACTCCCATTTTTGCATGTTCAGTTACATGCCTGATCTTGTGAAAATCAGATCCATGACAGTGAATTCACTTTCCCATTATCACTCCTGACACAAAACAGTAAGTGTACCATTCACTCTTAAGTGGAAACGTTTTAAAATAATCTGAAGGCAAATTTAGCTGTAGGCCCAGATGTTATCACAGCAGAAATGTTTTAATATACAGTAAAAGCAATTGTGCAGCCCTTTTCTATGACTTCAGTCTATTGCTACACCATGGCTGGGTTCCAGTAAGGAGAAAGTACTGTTCGCCTAGACCCAGAAGGCTGATCAGCAATCTGTTTCCAACAGTTTTTCTTTAACCTCTTTCTATCTAAAAAATTTTCAGTCTGTGACTTTACTTGATAATTAAACAAATTAAATATGTCTGCCCCCTACAATCAGTAGCAAGAATTTCTCTAGTGAAGAGGGAACTGCCTTGCCATCTTGTATTCAAGGAACAATGCATTTAAAAAGAGTAACAAAATCTTGTACGTAGTTTTATCAGAAAAAAATTAATTACCACCAGTGAAGGTAACTCTAGGATCAGTAGTAAACTGATTTCCAATGAGCAATAGAAGTAAGGGTTTAATGCAACTCAACAGAGTAAGGCAGGCTATAAAATGTCAAGGAAGAGGTGGGCGAAAGATCTTGGCCAGAGAATTTCCAAGCCATAGAACTGTGGCAAGTTCTTTGAGAAATCACTTGGTGCCATGGTATAGCACAGCCTGAGCCTGTGGCCAGCAGCACCATAACACTTGCAAAATCTCTTTCTTCCTTGGCAATCCCTTGCCCTACTTTCAAACCAGGAGCAGCAGCTTATTTCAAGTCCAAATCCTGCATCCACTGACAGCTGGGAGCTTTTCCATTTGCCTCAGTGGGAGGAGGATCAGATCCCCAGATACCAGCCCAGCTAACATTGTATCCTAAAATATGATACACAAAAATGAAAACTGCAATAGTCCTGCATTGCCAGATGCACAAGAACAACTTTAAGCTAAGAGAAGCTCTTAGACATACAGCATCTGTTCTTACAGGGCCTGATCCAAGTTCATTGAAGTAAATAGGAGTCTTTCCATTGACTTCAGTGGATTTTGGTTCAGGCTCATAAAAGCTTTTCTTGATTTGCCTCAATAGAAATGTAACAAAGCAGTACCCAAGGTTGTGAGTTCAATCCTTGAGGGGGCCACTGAGGGAACAATCTACCAGGGGATTAACCCTGCTTTGAGCAGGGGGTTGGACTAGATGACATCCTGAGGTCCTTTCCAACCCTAATCTTCTATGTTTTGTTTTTTTTAAGGAATTGGAGCTTTGTTTCCAATAAGTTTTCCTTTGAGTGTGGTGACTTAGGAAGATTGGACTCACATAAGAGTAGGCCTGTGATGTGCCAGCCACAAAATTAGTTTATGGCTTACAGAGCAATCACTGTCCTAAACTGAATCTCTAAAGAGTGTTTCTTTGTTCTTTTGACACTGCCAATTTTTTTTTTTTTGGCAGTCAGACCAGGAAATCACTGCCCACCCTTTAGAAACTGATTCAATCAGGCCTTGAAACATTAGTAAGCCAGGCTCCAAAAGGTTGTGAAATTCATTTATAAATGGCAATTATTTTAAACCTAACCCCTCCTAAAAGTTCTCTCTTGAGAGACTTTTTCCTCAAAGCTGAGTTATTTCTGACAGCAAGTTTGTGCTGGTCTTACACACTGTTCCTGACATAACTTTAAATGTGCTTTGTCCTATAAGCAGCAGCCGTTGTCTCCAGATGGGGCTAATAAATGCAACAACTTTTGCCGTAACTTAGCATTCCTTCAGAATGCTTCCTTTATACACAGGCACCTACATTTTGCAAGCTTCTGTGGACTGCCCCCAGGCAGAGGACCCTGGACTTCCAGGATCTGAGACCCTGAAGCAGTCTGCCGCAGACCTGGGAGTCCAAAAGTCCTGGGAGTTCTGGCTTAGCAGCAGTGTTCTCAGGGCTTCCAGGCTCCCTGCCAGAAGGGCCTGGGACAGCTTCCAGGATCTGCAGCATGTGTCAGTGTTTCTGAAGTGAATTTTTTTTTTCCAGGATTTCCAGTTTGTGAGAAATTTTGGAAAATGTGATTTAGTTCTGACTGAGAATGGAGCCAAATTGTGAAATATTGAGATTTCCCATGAAGCAAGAAATCCTGAGTTTTAGCTCTACTGGAGACTTCTTCACTGTCCTTTGTCCCAGTTTTTTGTTTAAAAGTTGGTTTTGTGGCAACAGAGTCTACCAATACAAATATAGCTTTCCTGGAATAGCCTCTTTAATGGCATATTCCAATAAGCTCATGTCTCTCTCGGACAGCACTTGGATATACGAGCCTTTAGCAAGTGTTATTCCCCTTTTTCCATCCACTCTAAATAATTGTTTTCCTTCACTTCTCTCCTAAATCCTTCTTGTTCTTCCAAAATTCACTCAATCAGTTACATAAGATCAGCCATCCTGGGTCAGACCAATGGTCCAGCTAAACCAACTAGCCTTTCTCTGACAGTGGCCGCTACTAGAGCTTTCGGGGGAGCATATAGTTGGAGTGACCCCTCCCCACACAGCTTCTGGCAGTCAGACATTTAGGGTCACTCTGAGCATGTAGTTGCATCCCTGATCATCTTGGCTGATAGCCATTGATGGATCCATCTTCCATGACTATATGTAGTTCTTTTTTGAACCCAGGGGCACTTTTGGACATCCCATGACAATGAGTTCCAGAGATTAAGCATGCACTGTGTGAAAAAGTACTTTGTTTTTTTCATATTAAACTGGCTGCCTCTTAATTTTATCAGATGACCCCTGAATTTCATATCGTGGGAAAGGGTAAAAACACTTCTGTATGCATTTTTCCACGCTATTCATGATTTTATAGACCTCTATCATATGTACACTTAGTTGTCTCTTTTGTAAACTGAACAATGGCATAATAATATTTTCTGTCTTATTTTCTATCCCTTTTCTCATAGTTCATAACATTCTGTTCACCTTTTTGATTGCTGCTGAGCATTGAGCCAAAGTTTTCAAAGAACTATACACAGCAATTCCAACATCTCTTTCTTGAGTGGAACAGCTCATTTAGAACCCCTCACTGTGTGTGTAAAATTGGGATTATTTCTTCCAGTGTGCACTACTTTGCACTTATCAATGTTGAATTCCAATTGCCATTTTGTTGCCCAGTCACCGAGTTTTATGAGATCCCTTTTAACTCTTTGCAGTGAGATTTAGACGTAACTATCTTGAATAATTTTGTATCATCTGCAAACTTTGCCACTTCACTATTTATGCCCTTTTCCAGATAATTGAACAGTACAGGTCCCAGTATATATCCTGTTTACTTCTCTTCATTGTGAAAACTGACCATTTATTCCAACCATTTGTTTCCTGTTTTTAACCACTTACTGATTCAGGAGAGAACTTTCTCTGTTACCCCATTACTACTTAGTTTCCTTAAGAGCCTTTTGTGAGGGACCTTGTCAAAAGCTTTTTAAAAATCCAAGTACACTATATTGACTGGATCACCCTTATTGACATCCACAGAGAATTCGAATAGATTGACAAGGCATGGCTTCCCTTTGCAAAACCCTTGTTGACTCTTCCTAACAAATCATGTTAATGTGTGTGTCTGATAATTATGCTCTTTGCTATAGTTTCTACCAGTTTGCCAGGTACACAAGGTAGGCTCACCAGTCTGTTCTTGCTGTGATCTCATCTGATGCCCTTTTAAAAAATTGGTGTTACATTAGTTCCCTTCCAGTCATCTGCTAGAGTGGCTTGTTTCAGCAATAGGTTGCATACCACAGTTAGTAATTCCGCAGTTTCATATTTGAGTTCCTTCACAACTCTTGGGTGAATACCAGCTGGTCCTGGTCACTTATTACTATTTATCAATTTTTTCCAAAACCACCTCTATTGACACCTCAATCTGGGACAGTTCTGGAGATTTGCCACCTAAAAAGTATGGCTCAGATGAGGGGATCTCCCTGACATCCTCTGTAGTAAAGACCAATGCAAAGAATTCATTTAGCTTTTCTGCAACAGCCATGTCTTCCTTGAGTGTTTCCTTAACACCATAGTCATCTAGCAGCTGGCCTCACTACCTGTTTGCCAGGCTTGCTGCTTCTGATGTACTTTAAGAAAATTCCTACTATTTTTTGTTGTCTTTAACTAGTGTCTTCTCAAATTCTTTCTTGGCCTGCTTTTTGTTTTTTTACAGGTGAAGTGTAAAAGGTCTGCACACCTTCCTATTATTCTCACTAGGATTTGACTTCCAAATTTTGAAAGGATGCTGTTTTGCCCCCAATGGCCTCCATTATTCTGCTGTTTAGTCATGGTGACATTCTTTTGGTCCTCTTACTGTCTTTTCTGATTTGAGGGGTGTGACGTTCCCCTGGTGTTATCTGGACTGGTGATCTAATAGTCACTGCAATTCTCGACTCTGGGAGCCAGGCTTACCCTGCTCTGCTGTGAGAACCCCCACTCCTGGGCTGTCCATGCACAGCCTCTGGCATGTAAGCTGTTTGAATTGTGCAACCGAATGACACTAGCCAATATCTCTTTGTCCCAGACACAACCCTCGGAACCTCTGTCTTGCAGTGTCCAGTTGTGCCTGCTGGATGCTGCAAGCTTATATGAGTTTGTCAATTTAACAAAGAAATTGATATGTATCAAGTTTGTTATCCCAAGGTGAGTCTCTGACACGCTTCAAGCCAAATGCACTGCTTCGGGTAGAATAAACAAACAAATTTATTAACTACAGAAGGTAGATTTTAAGTGATTATAAGTCAAAGAATAACAGGTCAGATTTGGTCAAATGAAATAAAAGCAAAACATATTCTAAGCTGATCTTCACACTTTCAATGCCCTTACAAACTTAGATGCTTCTCACCACAGGTTGACTGGTTGCCCACCCTTCAGCAAAGCTCTCCCCTTTGATTAGCGCTTCAGTTGCTTGGTGGTGGTGTGTGTAGGGTGATGGAGGTGGAAGAGAGGGACAGCATGGCAAATGTCTCTCCCTTTTATCAGGTTCTTTCTTCACTCTCGGTTTTACCCTTCCCCCCACCTTCAAAGTCGGTGAGCATTACCTCATCACAGTCCCAAAGTGACCAAAGGACCAGGGGAGGAGGTGGGGGGTGACTCACTCAAGATTCCAACAGATCCTTTGTTGCTGCCTAGGCCAGTGTCGTTTGCGCCTGTGAGGCTGGGCTGGGTTTGTCCCATACATGCCCTGATGAGGTGTGAACTGCCCCTCTGCTTTTGCAGAGGTTTTTCCTGGGCTTGTTTTAGGCTATGAGGACACATTTTCAGCCTCATAACTATATACATGAAATTACAACCTATAACATTACTATAAAATTACTGTAACAATTACAGTAACAACTACTGTAACAACAATGCTCAGTGCATCATGAGCCTTCCGAAGACACCCAACATGATCAACTTTGCATTGGCTACCACACAATCATATTATAAGGATGAACTTGGGGGTGAAGGGTGTCATCCCCCACCCCCAAAGTACAGAGCTTCACAGGGGTATATATTTAGCCTTAGCCTCTATTATGCTGTTTTTAAATAGTCTTCATATTGCTTGCAGGCATTTAACCCTTGCGACAGCTCCTTTAATTTGCATCTAACAAGTGTCCTCAGTTTTGGGAATTTCCCCTTTTTAAATTACATGTTACTGTGATGGGTGTGTGTGTGTGTGTGTGTGTGTATTATCCTCCCTACAAGGATGTTAAATTTAATTAAATTATTGTCACTACTACTGAGTGGTTCAGCTACAGTTATCTCTTGGACCAGATCCTGTGTTCCACTTAGGGCTAAATCAAGAATTGCCTCTTCTCTTGTGGGTTCTTTCAATGACGTTCTTAATGCTAAGCTAGTTACCCATTTACCCGCCCACCAACTCTTTAAGATAAAGATAGCTACCAGAGCATTGTCCCAACCACTAATGTACAATGGTCTTTTATAGACCATTCTTTTGTTGAATGCACAGCATATGCTAATAGCATTTGTTCAAGTGGGTCTTTGAACGGAGCATGTTACAGCATATTGTACTTTAACTTATTCATTTATTGTGTTAAAGACAACACACTTCCATTAAGTAATGCAATGGATTTGTTTTCTGTTGGACCAACAATTACCAGTGTAAAATGCTTTCCAGAAGTGGAAATATGATCTCTCTCTGCATAGGTGCCAACTCTGTTTTCCACGGGGAAAAAATGGTGGGTGCTTAGCACCTACTGGCAGTCCCCCTGTCAGTACCTCACCTCCCTCTCTCTCCCCGTTCCTCCTGCATGCCGCAATCAGCTGTTTTGTGGTGTGGAGGAAGCTGGTGGGGAGGAACGAGGATGCGGCATGCTCAGGGGAGGGGATGGAACAGGGCAGGAAGGAGCAGTGTGGAAAAAGGTGGGTCAGGGGTGTGGCCTTGAGGGAAAGGGTGGAGTTGGGGCAGGGCCTGGGGTCGAGCACCCCCAGCATATTGGAAAGTTGATGCCTGTGTATCTGTCAGTCAGTCCCTGGCTGGGAAGGAGAAGAGGGAAAGGGAGAGAAGTAGAATAAAACAGTATTAGTATTTTGAATGACTTTCCTCTGTTGATGCTTTTTTAAAATGTGCAACATACATGCAAATATTTTTGGAATCTCTACCTTTCAGTACTGAAAATATACAATAGTACACAAAGTAAAACAAGCCTGATAACTTCTATTATGAACCATGCAATATTCCCATCACATAGATATGCAAGTTTATTTTTCAATTAGAGAAAGCTGAAATCCTGCTTAATTGTACTGCTCCCACTCTTCATGTTAATTTTTCTGTTCAAACATAGCCAACATTTAGGGATTAGGATTGACTTCTGAGGTTGGCTTATGTGCCAGAGGTTACATAAATATTACTATCAGAGGGGTAGCCGTGTTAGTCTGGATCTGTAAAAGCAGCAAAGAGTCCTGTGGCATTAAACAAAGACTGTGAATGGCTTGCCAACTACAAAACCAGTTTCTCCTCCCTTGGTTTTCACACCTCAGCTGCTAGAAGAGGGCCTCATCCTCCCTGATTGAACTAATCTCGTTATCTCTAGCCTGTTTCTTGCTTACATATATATACCTGCCCCTGGAAATTTCCACTACATGCATCTGACGAAGTGGGTATTCACCCATGTAAGCTCATGCTCCAAAAAGTCTGTAAGTCTATAAGATGCCACAGGACTCTTTGCTGTTATAAATATTACTGTGATCATAAAATGTGGTCCTTGATGATATCAGCTGGCTCTGAAAAATCCCTCTTGCCAAGTATTCTGTGTATCCTGAGTTCTTACATAGCATATCTCAAAGCCTTTTGCATTATTGTAGGACTGGAAGGGACCTCAAGAGGACTTCTAATCTAGTCTCCTGAACACATGGCAGGACTAAGTATTATCTAGACCATCCTTGACCAGTGTTTGTCTAACCTGCTCTTAAAAATCTCCAATGACAGAGATTTCACAACCTCCCTAGGCAATTTATTCTAGTGCTTAAACACCCTGACAGTTAGGAAGTTTTTCCTAATGTCCAACCAAAATCATCCTTGCCACAATTTAAGCCCACTGCTTCTTGTCCTATCCTCAGATGTTAAGGAGAACAATTTTTCTCCCTCCTCCTTGTAACAACTTTTTATGTACTTGAAAAATGTTATGTCCTCTCTCAGTCTTCTCTTCTCCAGACTAAACAAACCCAATTTTTTCAATCTTCCCTCATAGGTCATGATTTCTAGACCTTTAACCATTTTTTGTTGCTCTTCTCTGGACTTTCTCCAGTTTGTCCACATCTTTCCTGAAATGTGACTCCCAGAACTGGACACAATACTCCAGTGTGGAATAGAGTATAAGAGCTACTTTTTGTATCTTGTTTATAACACTTGAGTATTATAGGATGCATTTCATCAGTCCCTGGTGACCTGAAGACATCTACCTTGTCTAATTTTTAACTTGTTCCTTCCCTATTTTAGCTTCTGATCCTATCTCATTTTCATCGGCATTCACTATGTTAAACATCCACTACTAACTTTTTTGGTGAAAAGTGAAACAAAAAAGTCATTTAGCACTTCTGCCATTTCCATGTTTTCTGTTAGTTTCCCCCCCACCCCACCCAATAGCCTTACCTTGTCCTTGGTTTTCCTCTTGCCTTGGGGCTGGGCTACAATTGTTTCTTAGAGACAAGATTGGACATTTGAGCAGGCTGTGAACTTTAGTGATTTCAGCTCCACAGTGGTAACATGGATAGAGCCTTTGATTCTTTCCAAAGTACTATGCTGGTTTAGTCACTCATCCAGATGGAAGCATCCAAGCTCTCCCAGACTGAGGGCACAGGAGTTAGGACAGCTAAGCATTGAGGATTCCTATTGTTGGGGGTTTAGGATGTCACATGCCCTGCAGGGAATGAATTGCAGCTAAATAACATTAGCCTCCTGTTATAAAGACAAACTCCCTTGCTTTAGGACGGGGGCATTTTTAAGACACCAGGACTGAGTGTACGTACATTGTCTGAATATTACTAACATGGAGTGATGCACATGGTGACATCATCATTTGCAAGTAAACTTTACACATCTCAAATGAAATTTTTTTCTCCTCCCAAATCCGGAAAAGCAACCGGAACTCATTTAGTACTAAAACACATGCCACATTTGGCTCTCCTAGAACTGAATTGGTTTTTGAGTTATTTGCATGCAAGGAAGTGCTTAAAATTATTCATAAAAATTTAAAATTTTAACCTGTATATTAGATTTTTGTATCTCTCACTGAATGACTAACTCAGAAATGATAGATTGTTCTTCCTTCTCTGTTTGGACAAGCAAGAATAAAAGTTTGACAGCCTTCTAAAGTTTCTTTTCACCATATCCTGCTCGTCACCAGTTTAACCTTCAATACTTGTGCAACTAGTACATCTGTCAAAAGTAATTCTATTTTTCCCCATAATGGAAGCAATAATAGTCATACAGACTATAAGCCTTTCCCCTCAAGGTCACAAACATCATGGGAAACAAAAAGAGCCATTTAAATTTAAGGAAAACCTAACCCATATATCAAAACCACTTCTTTCAAAATATTTGTATCTTTAATTAGTTCTCTGCAGAATGGGATATTCTCAGAATTCTCAACCCCCAGGAGTTATAAAATCCTAGGTCAGGCCCAAAATATCATGAGATTTTTAAGAATAATAAACTGTAGATGCTTTTTATTTGCATTCTGGATGCACTTGGATCATGTTTGCAAGCTATTGCCCGTAACGAGGCATTCTAGAAAGAGAGAGAGAGAGAGAGAGCGCGCGAGCTGAGATTCTTTCAATCATATGAATCTGGAAACGAGGGCCTTAAGACTAACATAAAATTGATGACAAAATCAGGAGAGTTGGCAACACTGCATGATTTTGAACTTGTTCACTTAGATGCATGAATTCAATTAACTGGTAATTTTTGCTATTTTTATCCCCTCGGTGACTAATTCAGAACTAATAGGATCTCTGTAGCAATGCCCAAGTAAAAAACAAACTAACTAAAATGAATTTCAGGGAGCAGGAGAGTTAGATGAAAACAGCCACACCCAGTGACTGCTTCCATTGAGAACTCAATGTCTAGTCTATCATGTTTTAGAAAACGGGAAAAGACAACTACAGAACTGCCCAGAAGGGTTGGCTCTTAGCCATGGCTTGAGTGGGCAACATTTAATCCAACCACCAAACCAGACTACACCTTTCATAATGAAAAAAGAGGCAGCCTCCTAAAAGAGAACGCAAGGGGATGAAGAGTGGTGTCTGGTGGATGAATGAGGGGAAAATATTGAATATATATGCCCACAGAAAAGCTGTAAGAGAAAAAGGGACAGTGTGAATAAGCAAATTTTCGGCCTAGAAAAGAATATCTGTTCCTATAGTTTGATTTTTCTTGCTGTCTTTTGGTTCCTCCACTTCTGGAGCAGAGTTTGAGGATGCTTTTCTTTCTCCACAGGGCTTTACTTTGTACTGAGGAAATGTTTATTCCCAGAGAATTTAACCTCTTCCAATTATACTCTTTACTCCTGGGGGCCACACTCGCCACCAGAGAAATGCTGAAATACAGCAGGTTGTTTTTTAATTACCACTCTAGCAGTGAGGTTGGGGTTTTTTTGATTGCTCACATTGGCCCCAGGAGTAATCAGCAGGACCAGTGGAACCATAGGAACTAGGAAAGAAAAGTTTTCCTTATCAGAGACAGATGACAAGCTTAGCTTTGCTCAAGAGAACTGACCTGACTCCACCTCCTCCAGTCACAAACCCTCCTTGATAACGCCTGCACAGGCCTCACTGGACCTTAGAAACCGGTCAGTTCTGAAGTTAAAACTCCTCAGGATCAGCCAGAGTCACAAGCATTAATATCTTCTTTCTGTGACTTAAAGTATAAACCGCAACAGTGATTTTTAGAAAGGGCAAAGACTTTTGCAGTTGTTTAAAAGAGAAAGTGAATACATCACTATATTCCCAGGGGCAGCACAGCTTTTATGGGAACTTGCGAAGCAGGTTTTAAAATCCTATACTATTACTGAGCAACAATGTACATAACTACAACCCTTCCCTCACATTGTTCATTTGTTCCATTACATATGAAGATAGCTTCTATGACTAACCCCCATAGACATGACATATATAAAATTCAGTGCACTGTGTGTTTTAAAAGGACCATCAGTCATGCCAACCTTTTTGTTTTTATTTTCAGACTTAAACATTCAATTTGATAAAGGCACGTCAATTTAATTTCTCTAACAATACCTTAAAATTGCACTTTACCTGCTTTTTAAATTCTGTGAAAAATAATCAGACCAGTAAGAATGACCAGAGCTTCTCTGACAGGATTGGAGCCTCCCATACTGCTATTATTTGTGTACGCTTGTATATATGAAGAACAAGAGGCAAATTCAACTATGGGCATTCATTCTGCTCTGGATAAAACATGCTTCCACAGATTTAAGCATTATTCTCCCTCAAGTTTCTACAGGGTGGATACATTTAAAAGAAAATAACATGGAATGTATGGAAATATATCTGCTAAAAAATAAAGCAAGGAGATGATTGCTTAGGGACAGGAGAAGAGAGGAAGTAGCTATTGCCCACTGGAAGAACTGTGGCATCAGGTACAGCCATTGTATCAAACATTCTGTCCTAGTTATAATGTGTTAACTATTACCAGTATTTAAGCAGTGATTTAAAGAGAGCAAAATGTGCACTTAATTAAGCAAATGGCATACTTTCTAATGGGTTAAATTGAAAATTCCTGAGCAGGTGGGCAATGAATTAGGACAATTGCCCAAACCCTAAAAGACTAATTACTTCCTAGTTCAAATTCTCACTCACAGAAATGCCACTGTGTTAACCTTCCAGTACCCAGAAATATAGCGTTTAAAGTTCTGGAAAATCTAGATAGATTAAAGGGCCTGAGTAGCACACACCAAGACTGTGTTGGGTGTATCTTGTGGTAAATCCCTGTCACAAATACATTACACATCTCACTTAAAGCAACAACAAAAAAGAATCAAGGAAAAAATTCCAACAGAAGGGAACAGTCATAGATATAGTCCCAGTGAAAATCCACATAAATGGTTAATTTTAATTTTACATTCATACTCTCCAAAATCACACATGCATATGTCTGCAACACTATCTACTAAAAATTCTAGCAACAAATAGGATTGTGTCAAATATTTAATAAGACCCAGCTTTCCAGTCTGAATCTCCCTGTGCTAAGAGAGGCTGTCATAAACAGATAGTTAAGGGTTAATAGAACAGGAGTACTTCATGTCTCTTTTGACTGTAAAGGGTTAACAAGTTCAGTGAGCCTGGCTGTCACCTGACCAGAGGACCAATCAGGGGACAGGATTCTTTCAAATCTTGAGGGAGGGAAGTTTGTGTGTGTGCTGTTAGTTTTTGGTGGTTGTTCTCTCTCGGTTCTGAGAGTGACCAGATGTGCAACCAGGTTTCTCTCCAATCTCTCTGATACAGTCTCTTATATGTCCAGAATAGTAAGTACTATTCCGTAGTAGGTAGATAAGGCGAGTTAGGCTTATGTTTGTTTTCTTTATTTGCAAATGTGTATTTGCCTGGAAGGAGTTCAAATTTGTATTTGGCTGGAAGGAGTTCAAATTTGTATTTTGCTGAAAGGATTTTAATTTGTACTTGTATACTTAGGCTGGGAGGATATTCCCAGTGTCTATAGCTGAAAGACCCTTTAACATATTCCATCTTAAATTTACAAAGATAATATTCACTGTTTTTTCTCTCTTTAATTAAAAGCTTTTCTTGTTTAAGAACCTGATTGTTTTTTTTGGTGAGACCCCAGGGGATTGGGTCTGGATTCACCAGGGAATTGGTGGGGAGAAAGGAGGGAAGGGGGAGAGAAAGGTTAATTTCTCTCTGTGTTAGGATTACTTTCTCTCTCAGGGAGAGTCTGGGAGGAGGAGAGAAGGTGGATTTTCCTCTCTGTTTTAAGATTCAAGGAGTTTGAATCACAGTGATCTTCCAGGGTAACCCAGGGAGGGGAAGCCTGGGAGAGGCAACGGTGAGGGAAAAGGGTTTACTTTCCTTGTGTTAAGATCCAGAGGGACTGGGTCTTGGGGGTCCCCAGGCAAGGTATTGGCGGGACCAGAGTGTACCAGGCACTGGAATTCCTGGTTGGTGGCAGCGCTACAAGTACTAAGCTGGTAATTGAGCTTAGAGGAATTCATGCTGGTACCCCATCTTTTGTACGCTAAGGTTCAGAGTGGGGGATTATACCATGACAGAGGCAGACAAGGTAAAGAAGCTAAATTACACTTACTGGTGCCCTGCGAATACATTCCTCCTCCTCTGAGGCACAGTCGCACAGAAACTCCCATCGAGGGACATTTTGATACGCAGCAAAATGGCAAAATTTTAATAATTGCCAATCCATCCAGGTCCCCCCTGCAAAGCAGTGGACAGATGTAACTTCATAAGAAAGCAGTAATTGTAAATTTCAGAAGCAGAAGAATTTTTTTTTTTACAGATCCTTAAATCTGAATAAAACACAGCAGAATTCTGTAGCCAGAATAGTTTAAGAACATCAAAAGAACTTCAGAAGATATTTAACCTTTTTTCTTGAGCAAGTAACTTTACTTTTTAAAGTACCAGACAATAGAATATTAGGTCTAACAAAACATTGTACATTTAAGAAAAAATCCTGTTACTTTAACACACCACGCTTTACAGATGAACAGGACTATATGAGAGCCAAGTATTATTTCATTTTGAATTATTAAAAATACTGCACACAAAGTAATGTGCATTTACTGCTAGCTCTTTGTTTTCATCTTTGTTCAGCTATGAAGAAGAGTTGCCTTAACACACCACCGATTTGGTGCTAGCTTTGGGAACACAGCCTAAAATATTTAATATTTATAAGTAGGCATTGGGGAAATCCAGGAGCCGAACTTGTGAAAATTGCTTCCTTATACAAAAATACACACGATACTCACAGCCCATTTACCCACCTTGTTTTGTTAAAGCTTATTTTTCTTATTGGGAATTTGGGCATAGAATGTTGGGCTGTGCAAAGCTCACCTTGTTTGGTTCACACAGCTTCTTGAACTGAAAATGTTGAGTTCAGTTGCATAGACTTGAACATTCTAACCCCCTCTCCAGAAGGGGCCCAGAACCAGAGCTGGTCAGACATTTTCTGAAAAAAAAGAGAATTTCTTTGGAAAACATTGATTTGTCAAACCTGAAATGTTTTGTGGAAATGTATCAGTTCACTGAACTTTTAACAAACCTCAGGCTGTTCTCTGATGGAACCCTGCCTGGTTTCCTGCCTGATGGGCTGCTGGGGATTACAGGCTTCCAGCATTCACAGCTCCTGGGTATCCTCACCTGGCGGACTGTCCCAGGGACCTTGGGATTTACAGATGCCTGGGACAGATGGTTCCTCCGACTGCTTGACTCCCATAGCCTGGTAAACCAGCTGCACTGCATGTCCTCAGCTCTGGGGCAGCCCACATAATGGGGTGCCTCAAAATTGCAGACACTGGGACTTCTGGCAGCTGTTGATTGAAACTTATACGATTATTGTCAGTTTCCCAGCTGCTCTTCTGTGGTGAGTGGTAGCAGCAAAGCTGACACCAACTAAGTCAACGTCAGCCAGTGGCTGCCAGGGGACCTGTTGGGCACGTTTTGTTTTGGAACATTTTTCAGAATTTCCAGTGTGTGTGTGTGTGTGTGTGTGTGTGTGTGTGTGTGCGCACACACACACACACACACACACACACACACACCGGGACTACTTTTGGTATGGATTGGTGGTTTGCAACTCTCCTTCTGTCCCTGACTTAGCAAGGAGGCTACTGAAGCATATCATAAAAGAGACACAAGAAGGCACAGAAACCTCTAAAACCAGGAAGCTGGAAGGCAAGAAAAACACCTCACAGTACAGTAAAATGGCGAGGTTCAAGCAGGTTATTTGAGTTAAACAGGTACCCTTCATACCCTGCATGCATCCGATGAAGTGGAGTTTAGCCCACGAAAGCTTATGCTCAAATAAATTTGTAAGTCTCTAAGGTGCCATAAGTACTCCTGTTCCTTCAGAAAACGGAATCCAGTCCCAATGAAGCTATATCAAGGAACATAAATTACGGTAAGTAACATTTAAGGGGGAAATTAGGAGGACTAAGAAAGACCTGGAAGAGCAAACAGCCGAAGATAAACACAAATCGTTATTTCAGTATACCAAAACCAGGAAATAGACGGCGTAGTTAGTGTGTCCACTGAACCATTATGGAGTTAAAAGACCAAGAGGCATTGCACAGAAGCTAAATAGTTTCTTTGCATGTCTTCACTACAGAGGATGTGGAAAGTGAACTGCACCTACGTTCGGCTTAGACCTTAGACTTTATTACCTGAAAAGTGTAACAAGGACTGAGTTGTCAAAGGAAGCACCAGACCCAATTGAGCCAAAAAAGAACTCCCGCTGTTAAAAAATGAATCACAGAGTCCCCATTCTTTAATTTTGGGAAGGAGAAACAGAAGAGGGTTCCAGATGAAAAACACCAATCTTAAAATACTAGTAAATTCCAGTGAAAGGGATTATTTTTCCTTAAAGGGAGCCCAAACCACAAACAGTGGATGATCAGGAAGTCTCAGAAAATATGATAAAAGCCAAAGTGAAGCAGAGCACAAAGAATCAGCAGAACAGCTTTTTACTGTGCTTGATGTAGCTGGAATATGTAAGCAGTGAGTCTCCAAACAGGATATTGTACTCCAGCACCCATGTGCCTGAGAGATTTTACCAGATGAACCGTTTCTAAATGGTTATAAAACTCAGATTTAATTAAATGGGCAGGAACAGAAGGGACTGGATGGACTGGAGAGTAGAGCAGGTACACAGGCTGGCAGAGGAAAGGGCAACAGCAAGATGAAAAGCTATAGGACTCCAAAGACATTCTGTTCCCTACCGTGGACATGCATCTGCTATTGTGGGAGGCTGCTTGGAACCACCTGACTTATTTCTCTGTTTCTATGGCAGCCCCTAATGCAGCTTGCAGCAGAACAGCTAAGGTATTTCCAGGACCTTCTTGTCTGTCATGGAGGCCTGCCACTGCAGGAAGAAGTTGACAGGAAGCCACAGATCTGACTCGAGACCATCCTCTTATTGTCAAACTAAGGCCCTAAGCTTGAGCACAAAAGTTCCAGCTACCTTCACTGTCGACAAGAAAGAACTGAGGGTGGGGGGAGCCCGCAGCTCCCCTTATAGCACAATATATACAGGAGCCACTCCAGGGGTCACAGCGGTACTCCCCCCTATGAGTACTGCTAAGGGAAAAACTTCCTGCACCGATGCACGTGGCGAGCATGGACACCTACTGTGGAATACACAAGAGCAATCACTCAAAGAAGAACATTTTTTAATATATTTAACACCATTATAAATGCTGGAGGGAATGCAGGGTTTGGGGTGGAGGCTGATAGCTCACAACCTCCCTTGTAATAATCTTGCAACTCTCTGAGGGGTCCTGACCCCCAGTTTGAGAACCCCTGCTCTTGAGTCTTTCAGCCTATGGAGTCATCTTATCGGAAAAGAGGGCCGAACCCGTGAAGGGGAGGTCCTGGATTGTTTGCTGGACCTCATGGGGTAGACCTGCAACCAGGAACCCCTCCTCATCATAGGCACCAACTACATGGGTGTTCCAGGGCTGGAGTACCCATGGGGAAAAATTAGTGGGTCCTCTACATCCACCAGCAGCCAAGCTCCCCGCTCCACCTCACCTCCTCCTCCAAGCACCCCACATCCCTGCTCCTCCCTCCCAGCATCTACTGCTGCCAAACAGCTGTAGCAAACTCCGTGAGGGAGGGGGGAGGAGCGGGAATGTGGCGTGCTCAGGGGAGGAGGCAGGGCAGAGACAGGACCAGGGTAGGGACTTGGCGAAAGAGTCGAACAGGGGCAGGGAGGGGGCAGAAACTTTGGGGAAGGGGTTAGAATGGGGGTGGGGAAAGGGGTGGAGTCAGGCCAGGGGCAGAGGGGGTCAAACACTCACCGGCACCATTAGAAATCGGAGTCTATGTTCCTCATTACAACCCCCATGGCCATTGTGTCTGAGGCTGCAACTGCTAAGTCCAATGTCACCTATAGGGAAGCTTGGGAGACCAGCTTTCTCCCTCCTCCACCAATGCTGAGAACTCTGAGCGTGAGTCCTGTGGCAGCAGCTCCACAAACTTGGTCATCACAGTGTAGGTGTTGTGTGCGTATCTGCTCACAAGTCTTTTTGCCTCCCTATCCTTAGGGGAGGGGCCTTGGTAGCCCCGGTGCTCTCGCTGATTGGCTGCATCAATCACCAGGGAGTCAGGGGTGGGTGGGTGTATAAATGTTCCTATCCTTTAGAAGGAACAAAACAGCTTTTCATTCCTCTTAGTCATAGGGGCCAGAGATGCAGGGGTCTGCCACAGGGTTTTTGTTGTTGCTGTATTGTCTTTATTAAGGGAAAGGCAATATGAGAGGGACTGGGGGGTACAAGGATGTCGACGACTGGGTTGGATTACTCCACCACCTCCTCCGCCTATATGCCCATGTTCTGGGCAGCGCAATGTAACAGCTGCTGGAGGACGCTGTTATCCTCCAGAGCTGGGGCCATCGATGTCCCTGCCACAGCTTCATCTGGGGAGGATGAGGAGGAGAGGCCTGGCAGCAGGGCCCTGCTCGCTCCCTTCAGCACCCCATAGGTCTCGTGGCAAATGCTATTCCAAAAGTTGTGGTGCTGGGCCCATGGGGGACAGAAACATTGGTGCCAAGTAGGCAGTGTTGAAGTTGTTGTTTCCGGCAGTGCCGATATTGTTGATGCCAGTGGCATTGATGCTGTAGCCGCCAGCCATGCTGCTGATGGGAGGATTGGTGCCGGAGCTGTAGGGGGCAACAGTGGTGTTGGCGGTGCCCCTGCCAGTGGTACCGGAATTGCTGCGAGGTGGGGGGTGAAGGATGCCAAGGACAATGAGGCTGACCTGGACCTGTCCCTGGTGATACGCCCAGGGTGTCCAAAAGGGCCACTGTGTTGAAGGCTACCACTGCAGAGGCCACAGTGCCAGGTAGGGCTGGTGGTCACAACAGGATCTGGACCTACTGGAACAATAGGAGTCCACCTCTGACTCCAAGGTCTCAGAGTAGGATGATCACGGAGGAGCGGTGGTCTGGGCCAGGGCCGGCTTTAAGTGAATTTAAGCATCAAGGAGCACTTGCTTTTCAAGGACATGTCCCTTTGGTATTTACCCTGATGATGATGATGATGATGATGATGATGATGACAAAGAGGAGGAGGAGTGCCTAGAAGCTCCAAAGGAGAAATGGGAAAGAGGAAAGACTCCATTGTGCTAGGCATTCTACGTAGAGTAAGAAACAGTCTCTAACCTGAAGAAAGGGAAGTTACTCACCTGGTGCAGAAATCATGGTTTTTCGAGATGTGTCCCCCTAAGGGTGCTCCACTGTAGGTATGTCTGCATCCCTGTGCTTCTGACTGGACATCTTTAGTAGAGGTGTCATTTGGCCTGCACATGCACTCTCCCCCTCACGTGGTCTGCCTCGAGCCTAATTAGTACTGTGCAGGCAAACCACCCTCAGTTCCTTCTCTACCGCAGTCCCTAATTGACAACTCTGAAGTAGAGGGGAGGAGAGTGGGTTGCAGAGCATCCATAGGGACACATCTTGAAGAACCATCATTACTGCACAAGGTGAGTAATCTCCTCTTCTTCTTCAAGTAGTGTCCCTATGAGTGTTCTGCTGTTGGTGACTCCTGAGCAGCCCCTACCACTCAGAGGTTGGGACTTCAGAGTCGAGTCTGTTATAGATTACAATACTGCCGAGCTGGAAACAGAGTCTCCAATAATCACATAGTGTTCTGTGAAGGTATGTGCAGACGCCCAACTGGCTGCCATTACAGATTTCTAAGACAGGAACATTCTTGAGGAAGGTGACAAGAGGTGGAAACCAATCTTGTGGAGTGTGGGGGGGATTCTGGATGGATGTAACTCCTCACAAACATGATAACAGTGGTTGATACAGTTAGAAACCCATTTAGAGAGTCTCTTGGCTGATATTGCTGATCTTTCTGCAATGGAGAGGAACAGCTTAGGAGATTTCCTAAAGGCCTTCATCTTTGCCAGATAAAAGGCTAGGGCTCTTCTAATGTGTAGGGTATGTAGTATGGCCTCCCTGTTGTCACGGTGAGGCTTAGGGTAAAAGGTTGGGAGATGAATTGGCTGGAAGATGAACTGGCGAAAAGATGAGGTCATTTTAGGGATGAACTTTGGGTGTGGGCTAAGAGTAAATTTGTCTTTAAAGAATATTGTGAAGGGGTGGGGTGAGGATGTCCTTAGTGCTGCTATCTCGCCTATCCCTCTCACCACGATGGTCACCAGGAATGAAGTCTTCATTGACAGGTATGCAAGTGAACAATTGGCCATAGGTTTAAAGGGTGGTCTAGTCAGGCTCTTTAACACTAGATTTAGGTCCACGTTGGAGTGCAGTATCTAGGTTGGGGATAGAGACTCACTATGCCCTTGAGGAATCTCTTTGTAGTTGGGTGGGCAAAAACAGAGTATCCCTCTATCTGCTGATGGAAAAATGCGATAGCCCTGATGGCTTGAGATCCAGTATGTAGTCCAACACCATAGGGAGGATGGAAGATGCTGGGGTAATTCGTCTGGAATTGCACCAAACCTGAAACCTAGTCCACTTTTGCAGGTAAGTGCGTTGGGTAACCAATTTTTTACTATGTAATCTGGCTTGTGGAATGTGGGCCTCTGTGAGGCAACATACACAGTAGGAATGTCCATCTGTTACTGGTATGGCCTCCCTGCAGGAGAGGCATTTCTTAAACATGGGGGAGCCAGACATGCCCTGCTCTCTGCTGGGGGCAATTCCCAGTATGTGTGTGAGGGATGGGTGAAGTAAAACTTAATTTTTTTTCTCTTTTTGAACAGGGAAGAAAAAGCTAACAGAAACCCTATAATACTAAGAAGAAAAAGCGAACGAAAATGCCTGAGTTTGCAAAGATGCTGAAACAATAGCTGCATGGTGTGAATTGTCCCATTAATTTCAAGGGGTACTAAATCGGATGCCCGTGATGATAGTTAATGTTAAAATTTAAAGTATTTCCGTGCTTATCAAAGACTGTAAGAAAGGAGAGAAAGTATGAAAATCTAAATCAGCATTTGCCCAAATGGGGGTGGGAACGTGGTGGGTTATGAAAGGTGTATAAATTGAAATGTTTTAAGTATTTAACAGCACATGGCACGGCTTCGTTTTCCTGAAAGGGCACTGCTTTCAAAAATTTGTGAAACGCTAAAGTATGTAAAGGGAGAAAAGTCTCTAAGTTACACTCAGTTCTGGTCTGCACTAGAGATATAGGTCAACACATGGCATCTTACATTGACCAAACTCTATAAGTGTCTATGGTAAAATGTCACTCCCACCGATATAACTTGCCTGCTACGCCAACTTAATAACTCCACCCCTGAGAGCGCCATAGCGCTTAGGCTTATGTATTTAGGTTGATGCAGTGTCAGTGTAGGCACTGCATTAGTAACAACGACTTCAGTGGCCTCCAGAGCTGTCCCGTCCATAGGACAGACTGAGGCAACCACTCCGGGGCCCATTGCTTCAGGGAGATGCAGGGTCCAGGGTGGCCTGGGAGGCTAGCAGAGGGCCTAGCGCCAGCAGCAGCAAGTAACCCGGCCCCAGCCTGCCCCTCTGTCCCACTGGCTCTCAGCATTGCTCAGGGGAGGGGACGGAAGCTAGAAAAAGAGGCAGGGCGGAGGCTTGGGGTGGAATGGCGGTGGGGAGGGGGCAAGAAGAGGCAGGGCAGGGCAGGGGGCTTGGGGAAAGGGGTGGAGTGGGGGCAGGGCCTGGGGCAGAGAGGGGGGGTTGTTCCGGGCCCCACATCCCTCTAGGGATGGCCCTGCCAGGAGTGTCCTACAATGCCCCATTGTGACTGCTCTGGTCATCATTTTGAGCACCACTGCCTAGCAGCCCTTTCCTTTTAAAGCCCTGCAAATTTTTGAAATTTCATTTCCTGTTTGGTAGGCATGGAGAGCTCACAGAGCAACTGCCCAGCTGACGCAGAGACAGCTCCTAACCAGCCACAGAAAGGTCGACATATATAAGCAGATCGCTTGGGGTACAGGGGAGAAGGGATGCAATGGACACTCAGCAGTGCCACATGAAAATCAAGGAGCTGTGGCAGGCATACCAAAAGGCAAGGGAAGCAAAAAACCACTCTGGTGCAGAAGCGCAAACATGCTGCTTCAAGAAGGAGCTACATGCCATCCTACTGTGGGGGAGACCACCACCACTGCCAAGAGCCTCATGAATACTTTGGGAGAGATGGAGTCACAGGCCCCCACAATGCATAGTGAGGAGAAGGTGGTGTTGGATGAGGAAAGGGAGAAGTATGGGGGACAGGCAATTAGGGGATCCAGTGGCATGACGAACCAGGACCAGTTTCTGACGCCGGAGCAGTTGAGTCACTCCCAACAGTCCAGCACCAGCGAGCCCAATGCAGGGGAAGGAACCTCTGGGTGCGTATGCAGTTTGTTTTTATATTGCAGTACCCTTACCACTCCAACCCGTGGGAGAGTGCACACAATCACAGGCACACATACACCAACCGTGTCTCTCACAGGTCAGTGTATGGGTTTTTGTAATGATAATGATGGTTCTTTCTTCTTCAAAGTTTCCCCCTGGTATTTACACAGTTTCATTCAGTTACAATTATGTTTGTTTGCTTGCATGTGTTTGGAATAAGAGTCTATTTATGGAAACTTAATTCATCTTTATTACAGGTCAGTGTATGGGTTTTTGTAATGATAATGATGGTTCTTTCTTCTTCAAAGTTTCCCCCTGGTATTTATACAGTTTCATTCAGTTACAATTATGTTTGTTTGCTTGCATGTGTTTGGAATAAGAGTCTATTTATGGAAACTTAATTCATCTTTATTAGTTTACAACATATGATGGCTGGGGCTGACATCATTCAAAGATAATAGTAATAGGTTCATTTGTAACATTATATAACCACACACACAGCACTCATTACAATGTTCATACCAGGGTGCTAAAAAGGGCACATAACACCACCACACATTACCGTGACTCACTATTGAAATGGTCTTTCAAAGCCTCGCTGAGCCATACAGCTCCCTGTTGAGCTCTTCTTATAGCCCTGGTAACTGGCTACTCAAAATCAGCAGCCAGGCATTCTACCTCCATGCTCCACTTTTGTGGAAACTTTCCCCACTTTGCTTCACATATATTATGAAGTGCTCAGCAGGCAACTATAACCATAGGGATATTTTTTTTTCACTGAAGTCTAATCTCTTGAGCTGTGATGGGGCAAGGCCACATGGCTACTGTAAAGTACTGAGAAACAGGTATGTTAGCCCCACGCTAAACAAATCCCTAGTACCCTGGTAACCAAATGGCAGTTGCTCCAGGTTAATCAAGGCACTTGGGGCCAATTAAGATCTTTCTAGAAGGCAGTGGAGATAGCTACTTTAATTATAACACCTGCAGTCAATCAAGGCAGGCTAATCAGGGCACCTGGGCTTAAAAAAGAGCTCACTCCAGTCAGGCAGAGAGGAGCCAGAGGAGAAGGAGTGTGTGTGAGGAGCTGGGAGCAAGAGGACAAGGAGTTGAGTGTGAGAGAGTGTACTGCTGGAGGATGGAGGAGGACAAGCATTATCAGACACCAGGAGAAAGGTCCTGTGGTGAGGATAAAGAAGGTGTTTTGAGGAGGCCATGGGGAAGTAGCCCAGGGAGTTGTACCTGTCATGCAGCTGTTACAGGAGGCACTATAGACAGCTGCAACCCACAGGGCCCTGGGTTGGAACCCAGAGTAGAGGGCGGGCCTGGGTCCCCTGCCCCAAACCTCCCAACTCTTGATCAGACACAGGAGGAGCTGACCCAGACTGTGGGTTCCACAAGAGGGGAAGATCACTGAGGTAAACAAATCCACCAATAAGCGCAGGACCCACCAAGGTAGAGGGGGAACTATGTCACAGAGTGGACAGGGCCAGAGCCCTTTCAAATTGAGAAAGGCATATTCAATAGTCATTCTGCACCTGCTGAGCCTGTAGTTGAAGTGCTCCTTGATGCTGTCGAGGTGGCCAGTGTACAGCTTCATGAGCCACAGGAGTAAGGACTACACTGGGTCTCCCAGGATCACTACTGGCATTTCAACATCCCCAATAGTAATCTGCAGGTCCAGAATATCACTGCTTGCATCTTTCTGAACAGGTCTGTGTTTTTAAAGATGCGCGTATCATGCACCTTCCCTGACCAGCCCACTCTGATGTTGGTAAAACATCCCTGTTGATCCACCGTCACTTGCAATACCACAGGAAAGTAGTTCTTTCTGTTGATGTACTCCATGGCAAAGTGGTAGGGTGCCAAAACAGGGAGGGGTGTACCATATTTTGCCCCACCCGAGTTCAGAAACCTCACTGCTGCAAAACCATTCAGAATGTCCTGCACATTGCCAAGACCTACAGTCCTTTGTAGCAGGATGTGATTAATGGCCCTGGACACTTACATCACAGCAACCCCCATAACAGACTTCCCAACTCCAAATTGATTCCCAACTGATCAGTAGCAATCTGGCATGGCTAGATTCCACACACTTCTCCACTGTCAGTGCAGATCTTATTTTGGTGTTGCTGAGGTGGAGGGCTGGGGCGAGCTTCACACACACTGCCATGAATGTGGCCTTGCACATCCAAAAGTTCTGCAGCCGCTGCTTTTCATCCCAAGCTGCATAACAATGTGATCCCACCACTCAGTGCTTGCCTCTCAGACCCAGAACCAGAGCTCCTCTGTCTGCAGCTGCTCCATGAACACCAACAACCACCTTGAATTGTTTCTCTGTTTGTCAGCAAGGAAGCCTGAAAGGCATCATCATATCCCTCGTGGTTCCTCTGGCAGCTGTGAAAATACTGAAGGACCAGGTGCGTTGTGTTTGTAATGGTTAGCACAATACTGAAGAGTAGTGCAGGATCCATGCTTCTCACAGAGAGATGGCAGACACACCGATTTGTGGGGCTTTTGAAAAGAGGCACAAACATTATGGGATGCAGATAATAGTATGGGAAGGTGCAAACTGCATCACGGGATGTTCAAACCATGATCCCAGTCACTCCTGCATGAGTAGTTTGCCCCCAGGATGCTTTGCAAACCCTCCCCCAAAATACCCTGCTCTAGATGGTGGCAAGTTGCACACTGGGAAAACTATCCATGGTGCACTGCTCTCTGCATTGATGCAAGCACTGCTAGTAAGGATGTGCACTGCTGACACAAGCAATTTAATTACTGCAGCAACTGTATGTTGACCTAACTTCGTTTGACTTAATTTTGTAGTGTAGATGTGCCCTCATTCTGTTTGAATGTTTTCTTCATCCTTGTAACAACTAGATACTCAATGAACAATTACTGAAATGTCGTTTTTTCCCTTTAAAAACATAGTCACCTTATATCCAAGCTCCCAATTGCATTGGCTAACACCATTAGACTAAGCAGAGAGAGATGAACCAAGATGAGATGTAATACCTCTGTACAAAAAACATCCAACAGGCTGCTGGGTTGCCCATCAGCCAGGTCCAATCCTGACCCTAGCTGCTTGTACTGGGCTTGCTGTATCAACTGCTGGAAACTAAGCTAGAGCCTAAGAAGTTACTTACCTTGTGCAGCAACGATAGTTCTTTGAGGTATGTCCCTCTATGGGTGCTCCACTGTAGGTGAATCTGGATCCCTGTGCTGCTGATCGGAGAAGTTTGGTAGCATTGTATTTTGGGCACGCACATGAGCTGTCTCTCTTCGTGCTACATCATGAGGTAGCCAGGACACATGGGATAACCGTTCTCAGTTCCTTCTCTACCACAGAACTCCGAAGTAGAAGGGAGGCGGGTGGGTTGTGTAGCACCCATAGAGGGACACGTCTTGAAGAACCATCATTACTACAAGGTGAGCAACAACTTCCTCGAGTAGTGTCCCTGTGGGTGCTCCAATGTAGATGATTCCCAAGCAGTACTCCTTTGGGAAAGCTGAGACTTCGGAGTGAGGTTAGTTACAGAGTACTGTACTCTGGAGCTGAAGAGGGCATCGGAGGCAGAGTCCCCAGTGACTGCATAGTGTTCTGCAAAGGTGTGGATTGACGCCCATGTCGCCATTCTGCAGATCTCTGAGATAGGGACGTCCTTGAAGACAGTGACAGATGAGATCAATCTTGTGGAAAGTATATGGCAGGAGTGGCCAAACTTGCTGACCCTCCGAGCCACGTAAGTTCATGAGCCGCAAGACATGCACAACCACGCCTGTCAGTGTGCAGGGCTTCTGCCCTGAAGCCCACCCACAGAGCTAAAGCCCTCAGACCTCCCTCCCTGCAGGACAGAAGCCCTTAGTCCCACCACTCTGCAACAGGGCAGAAGCCCTGAGCTCCCCCCCAGCCGTTTTGTAGGTGGAGAATGGGGTGGGGAGAGTCCATGCGGGGCTCCAGGAGATGCACTTTAACTGTAAAAGAACCACATGCAGCTCATGAGTCACAGTTTGGCCACACCTGGTATATGGATCGAATTGGAGAGTCATGTTACAAATTTGATAGCACTATTTAATGCAATTTGAGACCCACTTAGAGAGTCTTTGGGCTGATATTGCTGAGCCCTTGGATTTTTCTGCCACAGAGAAAAAAAACAAATAGGGGACTTCCTGAAGGCCTTTGTTCTATTGAGGTAGAATGCTAGGGGCTCTCCTAACATTTATGGTATAGCCTCCCTAGTGTCTTGGTGAGGCTTGGGTTAGAAGATTGGAAGGTGGACTGACTGATTCATATGAAAAGGAGAGGTTACTTTAGGGATGAATTTTGGATATGGCCTGAGTGTAACCTTGTCTGGAAAAGACAGTTACCTTTTCAGTAACTGGTGTTCTTCGAGATGTGTTGCTCGTGTCTATTCCACAGTAGGTGTGTGTGCTTGACATGTGCACCAGCGCTGGAATCTTTTGCCCTAGCAGTACCCATAAGAGAGCGCCTCAGTGACCCCTGGAGTGGTGCCTGCATGGTGCGGTATAAGGGGCGCTGTGTGTTCCCCCAACTCTCAGTTCCTTCTTGCAAGACAACTCCGACAGTGGGGAAGGAGAGGGGGATGTGGAATAGACATGAGCAACACATCTCGAAAGGCACGTTACAGAAAAGGTAACTGCCTTTTCTTCTTCGAGTGATTGCTCATGTGTATTCCACAGTAGGTGATTCCAAGCTATATCTCTTGGAGGTGGGAAGGAGTTCACAAACTCTCGGGACGGAGAACGGCCCTTCCAAACACGGCGTCTTCCCTGGTCTGAGAGATGACCATGTGGCAGCCCTACAAATGTCCTGAATGGGGACATGGACCAAAAAGGCAGCCAAAGAGGCCTGCACCCTAGTTAAGTCCGCCTTCACAATCGGTGGCAGAGGGATTCCTGCCAGGTCACAACAGGTACAGATGCACAAAGTGATCCAGTTGGAGAGCTGCTGAGTGATCGGCTAACTTTTCATGCGCTTGGCTGAGGCAATGAACAGTCGTGAGGACTTTCTAAACGGCTTAGTCTGCTCCAGGTAGAAAGCCAGAGCCCGTCACACATCTAGCGTGTGGAGGTGGTGCTGCTCACTGGATGCATGGGGTTGGGGCAGAGGACCAACAAAAAATGTCCTGACCCATGTGATAGGCAGAGACCACCTTGGGAGAAACGAAGGGTGTGGGCGGAGCTGGACCTTTATGAAAACACTGTACGAGTGCTCGGAGGTCAGGGTCCTGAGATCCAAGACCTGCCTAGCTGATGACGTCACAACCAGGAAGCCCACCCAAGAGGTGTGACCAGGAGCACATGGCTAGCGGCTCAAATGGGCCGCCATGAGATGGGCCAACACCAGGTTTAGGTCCCACTGCGGGGCAGGGGGCCTAACATATGGGAAGAGGAGATCCAACCCCTTAAGGAATCAGTCAGTCATAGCATGGGAGAATACTATGTGGCCCTGCACTGGTGGACAGAAGGCCAATATGGCTGCCAGGTGCACCTTGATTGAGGAGGGCGTCAGGCTCTGGGTTCTAAGGTGAAGGAGGTAGTCCAGAATAAGCTGGATCGAGGCAGCCAGTGTCTATCTTTTCCAGGACCTTGCCGATCAGCGGCAATGGGGGAAAGTTACAGAGAAACTGGCCCGACCAGGACAGGAAGAAGGCATCGGAGATAGTGCCCCATCCCAGCGCCCCCCTGGAGCAGAACCAGGGACAACAATGGTTCTGCCAAGTTGTGAACAAGTCCACCTGCAGAGTTCCCCACACTTGAGATCTGCCCGTGCATTCCTGACGCCTGGCAGATGGAACCCTGTAGGCAGATGTCGTGGGCTATACAAAAATCCCACAGCCTGAGGACTTCAGGCAGAGGGCAGAGGATCGGGCCCCATCTTGCCTGGTGTTGTAGAAAATTGAGCCTGTGAGGACCTTGACCACCCAGCCCTCCAGGTGCAAGCAGAAGGCCATGCACATCAGCTGTACCGCCCTCTACTCCTTGACGGTTACGTGGACGGTCAGTTACTGAGCCGACAACACACCTTGTGTCTGAAAGTTCCCCACATAGCCCCCACCCCATCCCACGTCTGACGCCACGGACACAGGTCCAGCGACGGGGTTCTGCCCCTGAACGGGACCCCTTGGAGCACGTTTCTTTTGGAGGGCCAACACTGTAGGGAGGTGATCACTGGCTTGGTTACCATGAGGACTTTGTCCATCCTGTCTCTGGCCTGGGACAATTCCAAGGCCAACCAGAGATGGAAGGGCCTCATCCTGAGTCTGGCGTGATGGGCCACATACGTGGACGCTGATATATGACTCAAGAGCTGGAGGCATGGTCTGGCTGTTGTCACCGGGAACATTGTGACCATGTTGATGAGCCCCTTCAGGTCTCGAACCTGTCCGGTGGGAGGGAGGCTCTGGCTGACGAGGTGTCCAGGACCACCCCAATAAACTCTATGTGCTGTACTGGAACTAACGTGGACCTGGTGTTGTTTACCAACAGGCCCAAAGCGGTGTACTTGGACAGAAGGAGTACCATGTGATCCCGCACCTGTGATAGGGAGGCTGCCCTTGACCAACCAGTCGTCCAGATAGGGGAAGATCTGGACCCCCCAGCGCCTGAAGGTAGACCGCCACCAGCTTTGTATCCTTTTGTTCTGCAAACAGAGCTTTGCCATCAAACAGGAGATCCTGCAGGGAGGTCTGCGCCTTGCTGGACAGCCCAGAGAGCAGGAGCCCGTCTCATGGACACCGTGGAGGCCATGGACTGCGTGGCCATATCCGCTTCATCTGAAGCTGCCTGCAGGGTTTCCCTAGCAGTCACTGAACCTTCCTCCCCCCCCAGCATGTTGAACTTCTTCCTATCACACTCCTGGAAGGAGTCCTCGAACTTGGGCAGGGAGTCCCACAGATTCAACTCATACCAGCCCAAGAGAGCCTGGCGGCTTGCCACTCATAACTGGAAGCTTGAGGGATGAATACATTTTTCTTCCAAATGAGTCCAGCCTCCTTGAATCTTTATTTTTCGGGGTAAGGACTGGCTGGCCCTGCCATTCCCTGTGGCTGACCGCCTCGACCACCAGGAAGTTAGGAGTAGGGTGGGTGTATAAGTATTCATGCCCCTTGGTGGGTACAAAATACTTGCATTCTGCTCTCTTAGAAATGGGGGCCAATGAGGCCAGGGTTTGCCACAGGGCATTTGAAATTTTCACTGGGCAAGGCCACCCTGCCTGGTGCCAAGGAGGACAGCACATTAAACAGGGAGCCCGAGGGCTCCTCCATCTCCTCTGCTTGAAAGTGTAAGCTTGATGCCATCTTTTAAAAGAGTTTTTGGTGGGCCCTAAAGTCCTCCTGTGGGACAGAGGGAGGAGGGGCCGTAATCACCTCATCCAGGGAGGGTGAGGAGGCCGGCACGGTACCTTGCATGTCCACAACTTGGTCAGTCTCCGGGCACAATGCTGAGGATGTACGTCCCACCCACTCCTTCCTCAGAGGTCTGTGGCTGCGTTGGGGGCCATGTGCCCACTGATACCATTAGACTGGTCACAAGGCCTGGTACCACTGCACCTGCTGTGGCACTGGCGGAGCTGGCTGTTCGGCCTGGCTGGCCTGGCCCATCGATGGATGACTATAAAGGGAGGTCGGGATGACATATGACCTGCCACTGTCCCTGGACTAAGAGGAGCACCAGGAACAATGCCGACCACGGGACTGCGATCCCAACATGGAGGACCAGTACCATCAGTAACAGATGCTCCGCAATCAGCTCTGGTGGGTGGACCTGCGATGGCGAGATTCTGGTGATTGACGCCCAGGGCTCGGAGGCATTGCTGTGGTGGGATCCTGGAGCAGGATGCCGAACAGGAATAACATCAACATTCGTGCTGTGACTGGCTGTGATAGCCCCTCCAAGATAAGGACCTTTGGTGATGTCTACCTCAGTCCCATTGGTGTTTGCTCCTCGAGGTGGAGCGGTGCCGAGAGTCTCAGTCAAACAGAACCCAAACAGACAGCTGGTGGGCGTCGAGAGTGATCCACATGGACTTTGCCCTGAATGGTTGCTGGGCGGAGAACGGTGTTGGGAATGTTCTCTCGATCAAGACCGGTACCAAGACGGGGGCGACCGCGGAGATCCCAGCAGCTGTGGCATCGGCAGTGCTTCTGGTACTGGCATGGACATAATGTTCTGGATCACCTGCAGGGCCTCCGGTGTGGAGGGCATCTGGACATCCACAGAGGCCTGCTCCGAATGGGCTGGGCTATTCCGCTTGACTTGGGTCTAAGGCCTCGAGGATCGAAGATTGCCTGACCTGGGTCTAGCCTCTGTCCTGGGTTTACTCCGGTGCTGCAGTGAAGGCCTCTTCCTAGCCTTCTTGGCATGCCCCATGGATGGGGAGTGGTGTCAACTAGTCGATGGCGCCGAAGGGTTGCCATGCACCGACACCACGGTGCACCGTGCCAACTTGGACCAGCGCACCGGAGCCGGGGTCAGCACTGACTCCATCAGGATGGCCTGGTGCCTAATGTCCCTTTGTCTCTTGATCCAAGGCTTAAACAACTTGCAAATCTTGCAGCAATTGCTGAGATGGGTTTCCCTCAAAAAGCGTAGACAGTCCATGCGCAGATCACTCAGTGGCATAGATCGCCTACCAGTGTTGCACGACTTAAAACCTGGGGCACGGGGCATGCTCTAGCTGAACTAAACTAACTAAAACTAACTAACTAACTACAGGTACCATACACTGAAGAAACAAGCAGTTTTGGGGACGAGTTACAGCAAAGCTAGAGTAGAGCAGTTCCAAAGCACCTTCACTGATGGCAAGAAGGAACTGAGGGTGGGGAGAGCATGCAGCACCCTTTATACCGTGTCATGGAGGCGCCACTCCCAGAGTTGCTGGGACACTCCCCTATGGGTACAGCTAGGGGAAAAACTTCCGGCACTGGTGCACGTGGCAAGCATGCACATCTATTGTGGCATACACATGAGCAATCACTCGAAGAAGAAAGAATGCTGTGTAGAGGGATGCACCATCAAAGCTGCTATCTCCCCTATTCTTCTAGCTGAAATAATTGCTATCAGAAAGGCCATTTTCACTGATATGTACATTAGTGAACAGATGGCCATGGGTTCAAAGTGAGGGCTAGTCAGCCCTTTCAGTACCAGCTTTAGGTCCTACAAGCAGATAGGGAGTCAAGGTTCAAGGAAGAGGTTTATTATACTCTTAAGGAATGTTTTAATGGTTGGGTGCAATACCGCCAAATACCCCTTTATAGGCTGGTGAAAAACTGATAGTTGTTAGATGGACCCTAAGAGAGTTTAGGGATAATCCTGATTTAAAAAAAACACACAAAAAACAAGTGTTTTGTTGTGGTGAAGGGTCAACGAGCCTCCTGGAGCAATCAGGCTCCGAGGAGACAATCATCCAGATAAGGGTAGATCATTATCCCCTGTAAGCATAGATAAGCGGCTACCACTGAGAGAACTTTGGAAAATACTCTCTGGGCTGATGAAAGTCAGAAAGGGAGAACTCTGTACTGGTAATGGTTATATCCCAGTGTGAAGCAGAGAAATCATCCGTGACCTGGTAGTACTGAAATATGAAAGTAGGCGTCCTGCAGGTTGAGGGCCAAAAAAACAGTCTTCCTATTCCAGTGATGGAGTGATTGTTGATAAGGTGACCATCTTGAATTTATGAGCTTTGAGAAAACTTGTTGAGAGCTCTGAGACCCAGGCCATGTCTACATCTAAAATTTTGCAGCGCTGGTTGTTACAGCTGTATTAGTACAGCTGTATAGGGCCAGCGCTGCAGAGTGGCCACACTTACAGCAACCAGCGCTGCAAGTGGTGTTAGATGTGGCCACACTGCAGCGCTGTTGGGCGGCTTCAAGGGGGGGTTCGGGGAACGCGAGAGCAAACCGGGAAAGGAGACCAGCTTCACCGCGGTTTGCTCTCGCGTTCCCCGAACAAGCAGGTCTCCTTCCCTGCGGTTTGCAGGGTGGTTCGGGGAACGCGAGAGCAAACCGCGGCGAAGCTGGTCTCCTTTCCCGGTTTGCTCTCTCGTTCCCCGAACCCCCGAGCAAGCAGGTCTCCTTCCCTGCGGTTTGCAGGGTGGTTCGGGGAACGCGAGAGCAAACCGCGGCGAAGCTGGTCTCCTTTCCCGGTTTGCTCTCGCGTTCCCCGAACCACCCTGCAAACCGCAGGGAAGGAGACCTGCTTGCTCGGGGGTTCGGGGAACGCGAGAGCAAACCGGGAAAGGAGACCAGCTTCGCCGCGGTTTGCTCTCGCGTTCCCCGAACCACCCTGCAAACCGTAGGGAAGGAGACCTGCTTGTTCGGGGAACGCGATAGCAAACCGGGGAAGGAGACCAGCTTCGCCGCGGTTTGCTCTTGCGTTCCCGGAACCACCCTGCAAACCGCAGGGAAGGAGACCTGCTTGCTCGGGGTTCGGGGAACGTGAGAGCAAGCTGGGGAAGGAGACCAGTTTGATTACCAGAGGCTTCCTCAGGTATGCTGGGATACCTGCTTATTCCACGGAGGTCAAGAAAAGCGCTGGTAAGTGTCTATACTTGATTACCAGCGCTGGTGATCCAGCGCTGGATCCTCTACACCCGAGACAAAATGGGAGTATGGCCAGCGCTGCAAACAGGGAGTTGCAGCGCTGGTGGTGCCCTGCAGATGTGTACACCTCCTAAGTTGCAGCGCTGTAACTCCCTCACCAGCGCTGCAACTTTCTGACGTAGACAAGCCCCCAGTATGGGTCTCCAAGCTCCCTTCCTTTTGGGTATTAGGAAGTAACAAGAGTAGAACCTGCTGTCTCATAGATGCTGAAGAACTGGTTTTATAGCTCCTAACTGGAAGAGTCAATCTATCTTGCGTCGTAGTAGACTTTCATAAGAAGGGTCCCTGAAGAGGGATGGGGAAGGGTATTGTGGATGGGATAGAGAGAGTAAGTGGATGGAGTATCTGGATTGAATGATCTCTAGGACCTATTTGTCCAACATTGTGTCCCAGGCACTGGAATGCTGCCAAATGGAGGCCAAAGGGTGCATGGTCATACACAGTAGTGAGGAGTGGTCTTGCAGCACCTTGACTTGCCCATCAAAAGCAATGCTTAGAGGCAGGAGGCTGGGTCAAAGACTGTGCACCAGATGGTTTATATTTTGGGAATTTTCCCTCTCTTCTTTGTTGTTCATAATGGCACCGTTATGGGAATTGAGATGAATAAGGTCTGTGTTGGGATTAGGGACTAAAACATCTCTTTTCCTCTCATGTCTAGATTCCCAGAGACCTGAAGGTGGCCCTGGAATCCTTCAAGGTGTGGAGGATGCATCGGTCTTCTTAGTGACTAGTTCAACACCCTTGAAGGGGAGGTTCTCCACTGTGGTCTGCACCTCCTTTTGGAATCTTAACAAGTGGAGCCATGATGCCAGTCTCATCAAGACAGCTGTTGAGATGAATCTAGCTGCTGTATCAGTGGCGATGAGGGCCAACTGCAGCTATATTTTTGCCACCAGTTCCTGAATGATGGCTTTGAAGGATTTCTGATGATTCTCTGGCAGCTTATCAATAAAGTCATTCAGTATATTGTAATTTGAGTAATTCTGTTTTGCCATGAGTGCCTGGTAATTAGCAATGTGGAAGTATAAAGTGGCCGAGGAATATGCTTTCCTGCCAAAGAGATCAAGGTGCTTCCAGTCCCTGTTGTAGGGTGCTGTCCTGGAATGATGTTGGTCATGAGAGTTTACAGCATCCATGTCGATGGACCTGGGTGATGGGTAGAAGAAAAGGAAATCTGATTCCTTTGCAGGGACATAATATTTCTTGTATGCATACTTGCACACGAGGGATACCAATGCCAGAGTTTGCCACACCGTTTTAGCTGGATCAAAGATGACTTTGTTGATTGAGAGGGTGATCTTCGAGGAAGATATCAATGAGCTGGTGGAGTGTCTCTTTGACCTCCTCCAGTGATATGCAGAGGGTATCTGCCACTCTTTGTCAGCTGCTGGAACAGACAGAAGTTGTCTGCCATGGACGGTAGTAAAGGCATGACCACTTAGTCCAGGGAAGAGGATATGGCTTAGGCATTACCTCCTCCGTGTCATCTTCTTGATCCTCCATTTTCTGAGGCTCTGAGGCCCTAGATGCTGTGAAAGAGCATGCCTGCAGGGTTGTCGGGCAATGCTTGAAGCTTATGAGGCAAGCTGTTGGTGTGCTGCCCAAGGGCCCTAGTATTGCCACTGTGGTAGTGCAGGGCTTGGCAGAGGTGCCCATGAGTGGCTGTAGCAAGATGGTGGTGGAGCCTCTGCAGGTACATTCCCAGACCCTGTTGAGAGTGGGTCCAATCTAGGAGTTTGGGAGGAGTATTGTGAACCCTCCTCAGGTTCACTATCCGTCCCCTCCCTTGACAATGGAAGAGCATGGCATTATTGCGTGGATACACTATGACATTGATACTGAGGGATGGAGAGCTGGGTGCCTCCATCATGCCCAGGTTACCAGTCTGGTGGAATTCTGCTGGTATTGGTTGTCACCGTGTCAGTGCCAGGGGGAGATGGAGACCTTGGTTGTACCGGTCTCTCCGGTGTCAAGTGGCCTATTGCTGCTGGCAGTACTGATATCAACTTGTGTACTGGGAGCATCTTCCTAGGATGTTTGTCCTTCTGTCTCAGTACCCGAGATATGGCGCCCATGTCCAAAGGTCTGTGGGCCTGCCAACAGTACCGGATACCAAGGTCACTGTGAGGCATGGGCGCTAGATTGTGGTCTCAGTGCCCAGGATAACACGCAAGATAGCAATCACTTTCAGCTATCCACAGGCTTGCTGAGGGGACTTCCCTTTCTTTTTGACTTGTGAGAGGAGTTCCCAATCCATTTCTTCAACCCACTATCCTTTGAAGTCAAAGGTTGAGGGGAAGATACATGCTTGATGGAAGGTCGTGGTTGGAGATCTGCCTCCATAAAGATAATTTTTCGGTGAAGCTCTCTGTCCTTGTGGGATCTTGGCCAGAGCTGCTGGCAGAGGCAATAATTTTGTTGGATGCGGCCCTTGCTAAGGCAGAGGATGCACTGGGAGTGCTGGTCCGCGACCGGGATCACCTCACTGCAAGTGCGACACTTCTTGAAGCCTGGAGAGCTAGGCATACCCTTACCCAGGGGGTCCCACACCACTGAAGGTTGACAAAAGTCCTTTCTTTCTTTCTTTTAGGCAATGGCCAAACAGTAGAACAAGGAAAAGAAACAAAGAGACTTCATAGGCAGCTAAGAGTTAGCAATTGTAAAAAAGAGTTAACGATCTTTGAACAGATTGCTAAAGCTCCATCTCTAGTCAGATACAATTGAGAAGGAACTGAGGATGGTTATCCTGTGCACTCTGGCCAGCCTCACAGTGCAATATTGGAAGAGATAGCGCATGTGTGGACCCAGTGGACACTGCTACTGAATCTCTACGATCAGCAGTGCAAGGATGCAGATACACCTTCAGTGGACACTAATTGAAGAAAAATCTGAGCTTCCCTGATTCATCCCCTTTGTAGTCAGACACTACACTGACAGCGATTGGCAGTGCCAGTGGAGTTACAGGCGGCGGATAGGTGGTCAGGAGGGAGACAGTAGATGGGGTACCCAAGAATAGAGGATGTGCATACCAGCAAAGTCATGCCAGCATAGCATCAAAGATCCATTAAAGTATAGAAATATTACACTTATGCAATTCCCTGTGTCCCAATCATTTAATTCTATATTTTAAAAAAGAGCAACAGATGGTCTTATACAGCAGTTCTCAAATTTTTGTACTGGTGACCCCTTCCACATAGCAAATCTCTATGTGCGACCCCCTCCTATAAATTAAAAACACTTTAAAATATATTTAACACTATTATAAATGCTGGAGGCAAAGCAGGGTTTGGGTGGAGGTTGACAGCTCACGACCCCTAAACGGTCTCGATCCCCAGTTTGAGAGTCCCTGGTCTTATGTGTTCTTTGTAAAACCATACTGTTATAACTGTAAAGGTTACATTAGGATCTATGTTAATAGACTTTTACACTTAATTAAAAAAAGCAAACACCAAAGCTGATATTAAGGACTGAAATTACACTTACCTTGTGGTTAGACTCCTGCAAATCCATGGATATCCGCTTCATATCTGAGGACGCAGTTCGTTTCCCATCTTTGTGGATCAGATGAGGATCCAAATATTTTTAATCAATGCAAAGCTCTAGAGCAGTGGATGTCTAGGGGAGGTCCGCCTTTGGAGCTGAAGCCTGGATTCCAGAGCTGCTGCAGGGCTGAAGCCTGGAGCCTCAGCGCTCCCCACCCCACCACGGTATTCTAGGCTTCAGCCCCATGGGAGGCACCAGGGCTCAAGCCCCACAGTGGGCACTGGGATCCAAGCTTTAACAGCTCAGAGGGCTTGGGGCACTGGGTTTCTGCCCCATGGGGCTGCAGACCCCCTGAAACCAGCTCCCATGCCCCTAGTGGTCCACTGATGACCAGCTGAGAATCACTGCTCTAAAGGCTGCTGGTACAGATGCATATAAAAGGTGGACTGTGGATTATGAGTTGGATACAATTTAATTACCACGGATGTGGATCAGATGAGGAGCCAAATTTCTGTATCTGTGCAGGGCTCTATTTATGGCAATTGCCAGAAACATGTTTTTTGCCTCTGTTAAAAAACTAGTATTATTTGCCTTTGTTGATACCACCCATATTTTGATTTTTCAAAAATAAGTAATGGTTCTGTACATTCATTATCTATGTACTTGAGGATCATGGGATGAAAATTATCTATACCTGCTTAATTTATTATCTACCTTCTTTCTAGTATTCTTACTTCTTTCCATGTATTTGTAAAAAAAAACCCCAAAATCAGTTACCTACCTTTTCATAACTGTTCTTCTAGATGAGTTGCTCATGTCCATTCCATTCTAGGTGTGTGAGTGCCCACGTGCACAGTTGTCAGAGATTTTTGCCTTAGTGGTGTGTCCATAGGGATGGCTGTGGCACCCCCTTGAGTGCCGTGCTCACACACTGGTATGTTAGGCACCGCTGGCCCTATGCTCTTAGTTCCTTCTTGCTGGCAACTCTGACAGAGGGGCAGGAGGGCAGGAAATGGAATGGGCTTGAGCAACACATCTCACAGAACAGTTACGAAAAGGTAGATGAAGAAAAAACGGTTGAGCACTTGCTCATGCCAATTCCATTCTAGGTGACTCACAAGCAGTATCTTCAGAGGTGGGCTCAGAATTCATGGTCTTGAGGCTTGCAGCACTGCTCTTCCGAAGCCAGCATCATCCCAAGCCTGCTGGGTAAGTGGGTAATGTGATGTGAACATGTGGTCAGATGACGAGGTGGCTGCCCTCCAGATGTCCTGGATAGGCACTTGGGTTAGGAAAGCTGCAGAAGAGGCTTACACCCTGGTTGAATGGGCAGTTATGATCGCTACAGGGGGAACCTTTGCCTGATTGTAGCAGCAGTGAATGCAGGCAGTGATCCAAGAAGAAATTCTTTGAGCAGACACTGGATGACCTTTTATCCTGTCAGCCACCGTGATGAATTGTATCAACTTGTGGAATGGCTTGGTCCTTTCAATGTAGAAGGCTAGCACCCTCCTGCCGTCTAGGGAATGCAATCTATGCTCCTCCTCCGAATTATGCAGCTTTGGAAAAAAGATAGATAAGTAAATGTCCTGGCCTATATGAAACCAAGAGACCACACTGGGCCGGAAAACCAAGTGTGGCCACAGCAAGACCTTGTCTTTGTAAAAGACCACACAGGGTGGTTCCGAGGTAAGCGCCCTCATCTCAGAGACCCTGTGGGCAGATATTATTGCAACTAAGAACGCAAGCTTCTAGGAAAGAAGAAGAGAGCAGGAAGCCAGAGGCTTGAACTGGGGGCCCGTAAGCCATGACAGCACAAGATTCAGGTCCCCCAGAGGGACGGGATCCCTGACAGGCAGATAGAGGCGCTTGAGGCCCCTGAGGAACCTGACTATTATGTCCTGGATGAAAACTGACCTACCCTCCAGCTGCGGATGGGAGGCCGAGATAGCAGCCAAGTGGACCATAACAGATAAAATGGACAGGCCATGGAGCTTAAGATGCAGAAGGTAGCCCAGGTTAACTGCAGTGAGGCCTGCTTGGGCTGAGTGCCTTTACTGGAGGTCCAACAAGTGAACTACTTCCAGTTGGCCAGGTAGGTCTCTCTGGTGGAGGGCTTTCTGCTGTTCAACAGGATATGCTGGATACCAGCGGAGCACTCCTGCTCCTCTGCATTTAACCACGCAGCAGTCAAGCTGTCAGGAGATTCTGCACTTGTCCTTTCTATGGGACTCCCCCAAGCACTTCAAACAGTTGTCATGGGGGTCACTAATAGGCATCGGCCTGTTGCATGACGAGCATGGTTTGAAGCTGGGGGAACAGGGCAGGCCCTGTTCCAGGGTGAAGTCCCAGCTGGGACTCTAAATACTAAACTAACCTAACACTTAACTTAATGGTTAACTAAAGTACCTATGAACAATACACGAAGAAGATAGACAATGGGTTGTAAAGAACCACAAAACACACTTGCAATGAGAGTCCGATCAAGTTACAGGCGGTAAGAAGGAACTGAAAGGGCGTAGGGACGGCAGTGTCCAATATACCAGCAAATGAGCGTGGCACTCAAGGGGCTGCCACAGCCATCCCTAAAATACAGCTAAGGCAAAAATCTCTGATGACTGTGCATGTGGGCATGCACACACCTAGAATGGAATCGACATGAGCAAGCACTCAGAGAAGAAACCTCTCTCACTTCTTTGGATTAATTCAATTTACTCTGCTTTTTTGGCTGCCCATACTTTTTCCTGTTTTATTCTTTTCCAGTTCCCTCCCTTCTCTGAGTCATGCACTTGCCTTTGAACAATTTCTCAGATGCTACTTCCTATTTATTCATCTTTTAATTTTTCAGTGGAAATGTAGTCTATTGCATCTCAAATATGGCCTCTTAGAATTATCCTCCACCCCCAACTCATGGAGTTTAATACTTGCTCTCTTGGCACCATGCAAGTATGTTTATTATACCCCTGAAGTTTGCTTTGTTGAAATCCAGTACCTTTATTTCAAGAACACATTGCTTATTATGCTGAATTTAAATAGCTTGCACTCATTGCAATAAAGCAACATTCGTTAGTTATCTTTTCAAAATATGTTTCCTTATTAGTAGGAAGCAGATCCAGGATGCTTTGTTTTCTGGATCATGAAATTGTCCTGTGTAAAATTTTTGATTTCTGACTGGTCATTTTGCTGCATTTGTTACCAAACATGTGTCTGGACAGTACTGTCTACTTACATAGCTTATATCACAACACTATCTGAGTACTTCACAAACACTTCTGAATTTAGCTCCCCCAACCATCTGCGAGGTAGGAAATATTACCCTTATTTTTTACATATATAGGCTGAAGCAGAGAGAGATTAAGTGGCCTCCTGAAGATAACACAGGAAGTTTATGGTAGAGCTGGAATTGAACCCAAATTTCCTGCACCCCAGTCCAAAGCCTTAAGCACAATACCATTCTTCCTCCCCAAATGTACACCAGCCTTTGATTTTCAAACTCCTTCAAAGTTAGTCCAGGAGTAAGAGCTTATTTTGCTCTCCTCAAACCCTGGAGTCTGTGTCGGGTGTGGACTGCAGTTTCCCATTTAATTCCCTTTAGCCAGCATATTTTGCCACTACTCTGTTTACTATCAACATGTATCACATTGGTTTTATAGATGCTTTCATTATACCTCCTCCCTGCCTATTTATTAGTCCTGTACATTCCAGAAAAGAAGTGTACTACTTTTATTAATGCTCTGGGGCTTGGTAGAATTCCTGCATAAAAACTTGTAGCCTGGAGCACTGCTAGTTTAGAAAAACAAAAAAACACTTTTACATTTGTGGGCCATTTTTATGAAGGAGAACTGGCTATTCTCTCACACATCTGATTTTGCCATTGAAACTGACCTGTAGCCATAAGTATGCCAATCAAATTCACTTGAACTATGGTTCATATGTTGAGTTCAAAAGGCCACTGTTAAATTGAAAAGAGAAAAGGGATACAGATTTGTGGACATTAGGCTGCATTTGGTCCTTTTAGTCCTGCTCAGAAGCCATTTATCTTCATGAGTTGAGAGCTCACAGGTGTTCTGTGATGGTTACAAATGCATCTCACATACACCAGGTATCTCACATTTTAAGCAGCACAAAGTTATATCTCTAATAACTACAACTGATAATATATATATTAACTTGTGCCTTTTTAATAAAAATGAAAGACAAAGCATTCTAAATTACAGCAGCTTAATAGATGTAAAAATTGTCCATATTTCAGCAGAATACTGTAATTAAGATAAACATTGTAACTGTAAAATGTTAAAGCTCCATGGCAATTTAAAACCACAATAAAGCCTGCAGTCAGACTATCACAGTATTCTCTCTGCTGATCTCCTGGTTTAGCCTGCAGCTTTATTGCTGTAATAAAAATGTCTTTATTAAAAGTATGTGATATCCTCTCCTTTCCAAGAGGGAGGAAAAAAACAAACAAAGCTACAGAGCCCTTTTGGTCAATACACCACAACAGTCCTTTCCCTAACAGGCAATGTTCTTTGCTAGTACTAAGAAATAAGAGGGTCTTTCGTTTACCATTAGTTGAGGTAAGTTTTCTTGCTTTGATTCTGGTTTAAAGCTACCACAAAGGAGTGACTTTTCAGCTGCAGCATGATTTTTCAAGATTACAATATGTCTGCATAAAATACATAATGAAAAAAGTTATTTGCAGAATTGGTCATCAAAAGCCCTGACTTAGCTTTAAAGAATTGCAAATATTTGCTTTCTAACAGCTAGTTTATAATTTTGCTGGCAAGAGGATAAGAGTTTATATTTCCTTTTAATTGCTATACCCTTTTGTTTAACAGCTAAAAAGTGGTGTGAAAATCATTTATAAGTAGTTAAACTGCAGCAAGAGCACTTAACCAAGCTCTACTGATTCTAGATTAAAGGAGGCAAAAACAAGAGGCAATTGCTCTTATTGTTCATTATTTACCAAATTATTAGCTAATTAATATATCTGCATGCTTTGTGTCTGTAACATCTCACACTGAGTACAGAAAAAGGTAACAATGCAATCAGCTGGGTTACGCGCTAAAAACAGTGAGAAATTCTGTTCATCTGATGCAGAATTCTATGCATCAGTCAACTCTAATCCACTAAGAAAACTATAAAGGTTGAAATTTAGTTTTAATGCATTAAGGAACTGCTGAGAAAGATTATGAGCAACTTCATAAAATAAATGCCATCATTAATTCAAACTGCAAATAGTGTTACAGTCATATTATAAAGTTACTCTAAATAAACCTAGTGCTTCAAAAATTTACCAGTGATTTTCTATTACAAAATATGTGAAAATACAAAAGAATACTACAAAACAATGTCCTTTTTGGGTCAAAACTGACACCAAGACGACAGTCTTATTTTAGTGTGTTAACGGAAACTATTGGAATATACAAATTTCAGTTTGGTTGAATTCTATATACCATATCCCCCAAAGCCCATGGTTAACATTGTCATGTAACCTCTAAAATTATTCTAACCTTCCTATGAAACCCATTACTTCTCTGTGACCTTTAAGGTTAGCCACTACTTGTTTTCTAATACTACATTTTGGCAGCAACTATTTATTAGCCTGTTATTGCAAAAAGTGCAATTTAACAATAAACCAGTCTGAAGGGGTTTTTATGTCTTCAGGATACATACCATATATTTCTTTAAAAATAATCATACTTTTGTAAGTAATACTTTACAGTAGACATCTCAAATCTACCATATTTGTAAAACTTAAAATGAAAGAAATTTAGGCTCTAAATTTTTATACATATATTTATATTCAGATTCTATATATATTATATATACACGAGTATATATAAAATATATATAATCAGAGTCCAAAAATGAACAAAACCTAGGCACTGTACATAAATCTTTTTTAAAACTCAAACAATAGAAAAACTTTAAACATTAAACAATTTTAATAAAAGTTTCTGTACAATGCTAAGCAGTTTTATTTACATATAGAAAATGTAACAGGAGTAGTGTTCGAAATTACAGCACTCCTTAAAATTTCAATGGCAGGTAATCTGGAAAAAATAACAGCATTCCATTCACAAATATTTTCAAGCAATAAATATGTATTTATAAATAGTGTAAATTTACATCAAGATTAGAAACAAAAATCACAAATCTGAAGTTTATTCCTTAGTCTATGTGCAACCCATTTATCTTTGTGACTTGGCTGTTAATTTTTTTAAATTTTATTTTAGGAACCAAAAGTGTAACCGTCATGGTTTCAAAACAAGACAGAAAAACATAAAAGCAGTAAAAAATTTATATCACCTAACTTTTCACATTAAAAAAAAAAAAGTTGCCCAAAGAAAGACTTAAAATTTCTAACTACCTTACAAAGAAATGACCAGCTAAGCTAGTACTTTTTCCAAGGGAAATTCTGAAGGGGAAAAATGGATGAAAATAATTCATCAGCCCAGAAACAGAGAAATACAAAAGAGGCGGTCTTCAAGTCAGTAGTCTGTATAATGTTGCCAGTTTTGTCAGATATATACAAAACATGGAATTATTATTATTTTTGTGAAGTACAGCTGGATGAGCTTTATTTATTTTGAGTTCTGGAATAGGAGGCAGTGCTCTCTCCTGTCCAGTTGGTTGACACTCCGCACTTGGAAGGTTGCATAGACACAGCTTTCAAGCCAGCAGCCTTACAGGATAGCTACAAAAAAAATCAGTGGTGCAGAACTGGGTCACTTCCTGAATATCAGAAAAGTTTTCATTTAATGTCCATGGAAAAATGTCAAGATGAGGAGGATGGCAATGGAGGAGCCTGGAAAGAAAAAACAAATTACTTTTTCTACAATGGGCAAATTGAATTATTCAGTAAAGAGCCATATAAACAATATGTATAAAGTTTAAGGGACAAATTAACATTATTGGTTTTATATTACATGATTTTCTAAGACCACATTTGTGATTTTTTTTTTGCATATTCAAGTACAATTTGCATTTTATTAATATTTTACATTAACACTCTCTAACCACAGGTACAATTATTTTAAATCATCCATCACAACAATTATCTAGATGAGCATGCTAAAAATTAGACAACAGAACTCTTCCCTATACAAGCCTTCCGGCTCACCTTAGAAGAAGTCTGGGAGAACAGACTTTTCTGTAACAATCACTTCAGTATCCGAGCGCTTCACAAACAATGACTTTGGGTCTTTTACATGTGAACTAAAAGCCAATAACTCTGAGCTCTGTTACATCAACGGAGGGAGTAAATTCCAGAGTAGAGGGTCCTGCACTGAGAATGCCCCGGATATTTAAAATTGTGATACCTTATCTAAAATCTTACAGGTCTCAGAAGTCTAGTAAAGAGAATAAGCGCTTCTCCAAACCAACACTGTGAATTGCAGCTGGAAATTAATCAAAAGGCATAGTCATATCTAGACTGCCATATTCAATTACAATACAATATCTCGGAACACTCTATCCAACCACTGTCAACTTTCCTGTGAATGCAAGGTTCATCATGAATCAATTTAGCACCATTCTCACTCTGATTATGGACAAGACATCTGACCTTGCCTGCAACACTGAAAACCATGTGGAATGAATGAACAATCATGCGTTAGCATAGTTCAGACCAGCATGCTACATCATACAGAACAAATCTACAAATGGGCAAAGGTAATGGACAGCAGGGTTTTTGCTTTATAACTCAGATGCGAAGGAGGCCCCAAACAGAATTGTTTGAGAGAATTCTCTTGCCAAGCAGAGAGAAAGCCAGGTTTTTTGATTTCCTACTAGAAATAACGTCCGAGTTTCTCTTAAAACGTGGTGCTAGTCTCTCAGCTTCAGTACTTCTATTCCTCCCCTCACAATCCAAGGGCACACAGCGGTTTCTGGGGGCCCAGGGCAAAGTTTTAAACTGAGGAGTCCACCATTCCAAAAAAACTTACCATGGAGGTGGAAGAGTTTAATACAGTGGGATGGGGTGGGTTTAAGAAGGGCCCAGGCCTGTGGGGTCACTGCCTTCCCTGTGGAGATAATGGTGGGACTCTAACCTGCATGCAGCCATGAGCTACTTCTGGTTCCACCTCTCCAAGAGCTCTAGTTCGGCTGCCAGTGGAAGCAGTATCCCAGACTCCTCAATTCACTCTACCTCCAGACTCTCAGCCTGGCAGGTTGCCTTAGGCCCAGTGCAATACCACCAGTGGTGGCTGGATATGGGCCCAGCTGGGATGGGTGAGTCGTCTCCAACACTAATCAATGGCGGGAACCATACCTAAGTGGTACTGTGACCCTGTGTGCCATGTCACAATGCCTTTCATTCAAATTTGGCCCAGTTGCTCCTCCATGATGATGAAGGGGTGGCTGACCCAAACCTGAATGGCACTGAGACCCCATATGCCAGGTCGCAATGCCTGTCACTCAAATTTGGCACAGCTGCCCTTTGGTGATTTTGGAGGCCCTCTCAAATGGGGGTCCCAGGGCAAACTTCCCCTTTTGCTATCTCCCCCTCAGTTATGGGTGGCCCTGTCTCCATCTGATCCAGACGTGATCTTCAGGTAGCCTCTATATTAGAATTTTAAACCTCATCCTTGTGAATTTTAACATCCGTTTTTCTCTGCAAACTCATTTATATACTCTATAGTAAATTATTGTACTTTTCCATGCATTTCTGCTGCTTTTCAATATTTTTCCTGTAAAAACTGAAAATACAATTCTATAAATCCATTTGAACCAGAAAATCCAAGGTATTCATATACAAATAGGTACCAAGACAACATACTACAGCTTTACAAAGATAGTTTTGCACCCACTGACTATAACTTACTAATGTAAATTGGTCATAGGCTTGCATCATGTCCTCCATTTTGTACTGTTCTAGCACCACAAAATTTTCCAGGTTCCCGCTTATCTTTCGTGCACAGTCTTGGCAATGTACAACATAGGTCTTTCGAGAATTGCTCTCACTGGTGACAAAAAGCAGATTAAAGACTTCCACCTGTGTGACAGGAAACAAATCAGTGTTGGCATCTGGTTTTGGAAAGCTACAAAAAATAAGGTGTGGCTGGTTTGAGATTTATATTCTGACTGTGTACGCGTGAACATAGAAAAAAGACAAAGTAGCTCAAGAAAAATTCACACTTCCAGGGTTCAGTCACAGAGGTAGACACTCTTCCAACTCATGTCTACTACTACTACTAGATTAAGATGTTTGAATGACAGCACTAAAGAAAGTGCAGGCAAATATTACCAAGCAAATTTCATAAGCTGAGGGTTACACTTGTAAGGTACATATTGTAAACATTATACCCATTTTGCAGATGGGGAAACAAAGAAATTAAGGCCAATATTTTCAAGTGCCTACTAATTTTCAGTGCATGCCTTTTTTTGGCTTCTCAGCTTGGGACAAGTGCCTGATTTTCAGAGGTGCTAAAATGATGCTTTTCATTTGGTCTTTAGCAAAACTGCTATCCTATTCTTTAAAAACATAATACAGTGTTAAATACTAGGGAGAATCAAAACACCTAGCAAGACAGGCATGTTCTGTGAAGAGTGCACTCCAAAGTTCTCTCTCTCTTTGGTGTCAAGTATCAGAGGGGTAGCCGTGTTAGTATGGATCTGTAAAAGCAGCAAAGAATCCTGTGGCACCTTATAGACTAACAGACGTTTTGGAATATGAGCTTCATGGGTGAATACCCACTTCGTCAGATGCATGTCTCTCCTTGGGGCTATTTCTGACCAGTGAAATACAACAACATTCTAAAAATCAAGCTCAGCGGATCAAATTCAGTACAGATGGGATGAACCTTTTTTTTTTAGAATCCCAGATAATCAAAAAGCACTGCATGACTAACAATATGTCCATTGCAAAAGAGAGTTTAGCAAAATACAGCCCATATCTAAAGGATTATATCGTAAGGGCTTAGGAGATAGCACTGTGTCTTCTTACATATATCTATTTACAGCAACTAGCAGATTGTGAGTGCTACTGTAATGCAAATAAAGAAATACAAAATTAGTAACAGCAGTAATAATAATGGAAGACATTCCAAAAATAGATCAATTTAAAATTGTGAAGTTCTTTACTTCTACTGACCTCACAAATGCTACAGTAATGAGCCGGTTCTTCCTTTGATCGCCCATGCCAGACAATCTCTTTTCCTGCAGCAATTAGAGCTTCCCTCAATGTCTGACACTGCTTGAGAGTTCTCAACAGGCAATACCTATCACAGAAATCCAAAGTAAATAATTATACACAAACATTTCCCCTGTATTTAGTTCAAAACTAAACTTTTATCTGTTGATTTATTCAACCTTAACCCCCACCACAACAGTCAGTATATTTCATTTTAATTTGAGCAAACGAAACTTCCTTAAACAGTGAAATACTGTGCTTTTCAGTGTACTGTAGCTATACAACTGTTTTAATCTAACATTATCAACAAGAAGTTTAGTTGACTTACTGGGCTAAAACAAACAGCTTACATTTCATATATGAAACTCAAAGCATTATGTTGCCAACCCAAAGCATCATTTTACACTAACATCCTAAAACGAAATCAATTCCTCAACACAACTGCCTTCCAGTGGCCTGAAGTGAGGAAATTTGAGTTCTGGTAGAAATTATTACAGATTAGGAGGAAAAAAATACTCAGACTAGTTTTAGAAAATATTTTCTCTTGATTTCGCTAGAAAAAAAATTATCTAAAAATGGAAGAAAATTTTGACATTGGCATGCTTACTGCATTAAGGAAAAAAAATGTAGTGTGCTCCCAAATGACTATTTACAATTGTTTGTAGTTTTTGTATGTAAATAACAAAAACCAGATTTGAATTTTAGCTCATCCTGTCAAGCAATATATCATTTTGCTTTCCAATATTATGTGAACTACAAGTGTGTTCTCATAAGTGGGCCAAAATGGGTCACCCGACATTTTTTAAATTTCAAATCTGTACGTCATTTACAATAATTTTCAGTTCTCAAATATCCTTGCATTTGACCAGTACTCTGATTTTCCTCTCCAAAAGGTAGTTACATACATTACAGACACTGGAAAACAAAGGGGAAGAAAAAATGCTAGAGGAAAACTAAGTGGAAAAAAGTTTTATTTCCCCATCCCGCCCCCCAAAATATTGTTCAAACACAGTGCTAGCACCTTACTTTCTTTTAATTTCATAGTCTTAAAATGCTAATGTATGTTTTATACTTTTTTCTTTATGTTAGCAAAAATTTAGATTATACACTGAGACTTTGATGTTTCATGCTTAAAATGTTCATCTATGTTCGCCCCTCCTGCCCGCAACACCCAAATCCAGGGACTTGTTAGCATTGTACTTCAAGAGCAACACAAACTCAAAGTTAAAATTGCAAATAAGCCCATTCTACATTAGCAACTGACACCACCTTCTGACATGCTGAACTTTCAAAAGTCGAAAAAGCTAAAATGCAGCCTATAAAAAACAAACCAACATTTTTTGGCTTGTGAATATAAAAGTTTTCAATAACTTTGATAATATATTTATTTAAAGTCTAAATAACTTTTCATTGCTAACACTGAGATAATTTTGTTTTGAAGTGACCAATTTTACGCCACTATAAAAAATGCTTAATACAAATACAATTTTAGCCCCTAATATATGACATACTTATACATATGCTTAATTTCAAGCACAAGTAATCCCCCACTGAAGTCAACAAAAGGAGTTATTCATGTGAGTAAAGCTAATGTTATGTGTATCTATCTTAAGTATTTGCAGGATCATGTCCTTAATTTTCAATATTTTGGTTTTTGACTATAGAAACTTAGCAAAATTCAAATAAGAGACCGTAAAAGCAGTGGCACTTTAAAAAAAGCACAATTTTCTTCATTATACATTTAAACCAGATTTTTTTTTTTTTTTTTAGTATCAAGTGATTTAAGTAACTTTATCCAATGGAAAAGAAAAGGTCTGGGATTATGTCAAACAAAAGCAGGAATGATCAAGTCAGAGAAGACAAGAGCTAACCACCTGGAAAAGTTTTGCCGCAGGAGATCAGGAAATTAATTTATATCAAAACCATAACATTTTTTTATTGAAACATTTTAAAAACAGACATCTCCTGGTATCTGGCACTGCGTCTTCCTGAGGCAACACATGCTCTCTCACCGGATTTCTGCCAGGGTTCACATCAGAATGTGGCCAGTGGCTGCCTTTTGGCACTGGTGAAGGGAAGGGAGCTGCTTCCAGCCGCAGGAGAGGAGGGGGAGGGAGTGATGACCAGGCCCACATCTTTGCAGAGCTCGTCTCTTCTACCCCCCAATCCCCGCTCCCCAGTGGCTGGACGCAGCTTGTCCCTTCCTGCCTGCACAGTTGAAAGGCAACTAACACCTGCAGGCTGCTGCTGTCCATGGACATAACCCAGCCGCCTCCTGTCCCCAGGCTACAGCACGGGTAGGTAGGGTTAAGCCCCAAGGATGAATTGTGCACCAGGGCCCAGGAAACTTGACTGCAGGGGCTTCACCGAACCCAGGCAGAGAGGTGGGTCAGCAGGGGAGGGAGCCTAAAGGATGAAGCAGCTCCCTGGGGGCAAGACCCAGGGTGAGGGTGTGGGGGTGAAGAGGGTGCTAAACCCCTGCCCAGGGGCTGCTGTGGAGTCTGCAAGGTTGGGGCATGAACAGGCTTGAAATTGCTTCCCCCCCCCACACCACTCCAGAGCTTAGCTGAGAGGCAGAGAGGCTTTCCCATGCCAGCACTGTGCGAGGTTTTGGCACGTGCAGGGCTCGGCTCCTCCTGGTCAGTGCCCCAGGCTGGAGGATCTTGGGCTTTCCCAGGGCCCCGGTCCAGCCAGAGGCAGTGGGGCAAGGAAGGAGACTGCCGGCCAGGCTGTTCGCAGGCTGAATGCTTGGACCAGCACGGAGTGCAGCGGGCCCCACATGTTGCAATTTGGCCCTGCCACCAGCCTTGCACACCCAACCCCATCATTGGTCACTGGACCCCCCACTAACTGCTGGTGGGTGGGCGGCTGGCGAGCAGGGAGAGAGACAGAAAATATGGGACAACAAGCCTATTTAAAAAAAAAAAGTTGGGACACGGGCAGGAGGGCTTAAATATGGGACTGTCCCTTTAAAAATAGGATGTCTGGTCACTCAAGATATGAGTCAACTGTCATTTAGCCCATCAGATGGCATTTACCAATATTTAAATCTAAACTGAGTACCTCTGAGAGAATGCAAGTGGAATTTCAATTATACACTTGCTCATTAAGAGCCATCATATTATACAATTATTCTATAAGAGTATCAGTTTATTTAATCTATTTAGTTCTTTAACTGAATTGCCATTAAGAATAATGCAGACTTCTGGGTCATATGGGGTAGGGTTCATAATTTGCTGGCTGCAGAAAATCAAATACATTAAATCTATGAAGGCTGTTGGTATGTGCAATCCCTAATTAGCCCAGCTCTCTCCAACATGCCATTGCAATCAGCTCTTTGAGATTAGCCAATTAAATTTTTATCAGTTAGAGGTAATGATAGGAAGGCAGCAGGTGGGATCAGTCCAGCATCAGACATCTGAGGACTGGAAAGACACCTTTTAATTTTCTGTCTATTCTATTTGCTGGCTATTCTGTTTTTGTAACTGAAAGTGCACAATAAAGTAGTATTTATTAGTTTAATAATTTAGGAAAAAAATCTGAAACAATACCTGCTTATGAAGTATGCCCTGAATTAAAAAGAAATTAAAAAAAACTGTCAATATTTTGTGCTCCCATGCTAATATTTAGATGGGTTCTTTGGGCAGGCCTAAAAGCCTTTCCCTCAATTGTTCTTCAGAGTCTCAGATTTCACTGTCAAAAAGTTTTCTAGCTGTTATAGTTGTGAAGAAAGCATTCAAAACAAGAGCAGATGCTGCAGTGATATCTGCCTAAGCTTTTAGAGAGCCTAAAAACTGTGATGCCAATGACAATAGTTAACAATATTGACATTTTAAAGTATTTCATTGCTAATCGAAGTATGTAAGAAAGAAGAATATCAGTATGAAGATCTACACCAGTGTTTCCCAAAGCATGTGATGCCTGAAGGACTTGTTAAGGGGAGGAGGTAGATGAAAGATGTAGAAATTAGCAACACAGTGGGGCTGATGAGAGGCACAACTAATTTCACTTTCCTGAAGGCAGGCTCAGCTTTCAAATATTTGGGAATCATGCTCTAAGTAGTATACTTTATTAGGGTATGGGATAGGTTTATGGTAAATAAGGGAAGCCCTTACAGTCTAGTACAGACATAGGGTGAACCCACTGTGAAGGAGATGTCAGCCTGATTTCTTCTGTGAGGAAGGGCAGTGAGGTCTGCTTCTGAACCTTTATATATTTGGTGAAGTTTTCAAAGCTTGGATTGCATCTTGTCCATCGCCTTGATGCAGGGCTGTTCTCTAAAAATATATCCTTCAGTAATTTTGTCTACTCTGGTGTAAATATCCTGGGATGAGTATCATCTGGATCTGCTGATTGGGCATATTATTTCCTAAGTATCCTTTTACTGATGCTTTTATAAACAATATCCCTCCATTGCTTTCTAGTTACACAGACTCCCATTTTCTTTATTTAATCCAAAATGATGTTTCTCCTTTAAAGCTATTGAGTATTTCAGTCATTTTAGGATTATTGTCTCCCTACTCATTCATTAATGTGTCCTCACTCTCTCTAATGTTTCCTTTTTCTTTTGGCCCGATACATTTGTAAATGCCTTTCTTATTCCCTTTAGACACTTTTGCTATCATCATCTGGGGATTCTTTTGTTTGTTTTTTTGGGAGATGGGGGTATCTTTTCTCAGAGCAATCTAACTTATTTTGGATATTATTATTTGGTTCCCCAAACAATTCCAGCCCCACTTTCAGATCTTTGAACACTGTTTTTTATAAGCTTCTAGTACTTTTTCTTTGCTTTTATTTAAAAGAACAATGCTGGATTGCATGCTTATTGTGGTGTTTTAAGATGCTCAAACTTTCTTTCAAACACACACATTTTAATTCTTCCCTTGCACATTCACATTTAGTTTTAAATAGTACTCACTGCCATGTATGCCAGTGCCTATATGTCACTGCAGAACATTTTTGCTTATTTTTCAAACGAGAAGCACAAGTCACTTTTTTATTTCAGAAAAAACTCCTCCTCTACCCTGTTTCCTGCCTATTTTGGTTCTTAACCTCCAGAAGAGGCAACTGTTTTAGACTATCTAGATGCCTTGGATTGCCTTGACTTGTGTCAATTTGGATACAAATCTGCATTTGGCACAGAGCTGGCATCTGTTGCATTTATTCAGAATTAGGAAGAGATAATTTATCAAGTTCAAGTGTTCATGCTGATATTCAATGAGCTATATTTGAAACCAATGGCTATAAAGTGTTGGCAATATAGCACAGAAACTAGCAGGAGGAGACACAGCTACTCAGGTGGCCCCATCCCTTTCCCCTTGGGCAGGTCCAGTGGATAGTTTTGGACAATGGTTCTTCTCTCCCAAGGGTACTCACATGAGTCTTCAGAGAGTACCAGATGGAACCTTTATTCTCTCTCTATATGGGGCCGAAATGAGGGCTAGAGGAGAGACATGAACTACAGTATGTTCTGTATGCTGACCACACCTTTCTGTCTCCATTTCAACTAACCTGATAAGTATAAACGAACACTTGTCTCAGAGTCTAGCAAAAACTGTGGGCTGGGTGGTGGCTCCCTGGGTGAGGCTTAATCCAGGTAAAACAGAAGAAATATTGGATAGATTGGGGAAAACAACTGCAAAGTATGACAAAATATTTTATCTGCCCATCTGATTAAAGGGTTCTTCATTTGTAGTATACATTTGCAATTTAGGCATCTAATTAGATTCCCAGAAGCTGTTAGTCAAACAGAAAGCAATAGTTCAGTTTTCCCTGGGTTTGCCAGAGAATCTCTGGGACTTCCCAAGCATGCTTACTGTGAGTTCTAGCATCTTCACTGAAAGGGTAAGGATGTTGGCTTTTTAATAAAGTCCGTCTTTACCCCAAAAGTTAGTCATGGAAGCTATACAGATGTTCACAACCCCTTAAAACCTAGACTCTTAAACAGTCTGACTAAAAATCCTTTCCTCTCTCAACTTTCAATCTTGGCATTTGTGTTGTCACCATTTTGTTAGTTCTCCAATCATCAGGGTGTTCCAGCCTAGAAAGAACGCAAATTTCTAATGTAAAAAAGAATAAGGAAAATACCCTCAGACTTTTTTTTTTTTTAATACATCCTTAAAGGAGAGGGGTGTGACAGTGTTATTTTCTCTTTGCTTTGCAGGGCTAAACCCAGTATTTTACAGGTCACCTTCAAGGTGATTTATAAGCCCCCCTCACCTTAAAAGGATGAGAGCTGCAGGGCATTCTTTGTGATGAGTCATTTACTCTGAAATTCATTCTCCTCTACTTGCCTGGAGTGACCCAAAAGGTCACAAATATGTTGGCCTACAGATTATTATTTCGGGGGGGATACTGTGCAGAATTCACATCCCCTGCAGATTTTTTCGCTTCGCTGCAGAAAAATGACTTTCTGATAGGGAAGCTGCAAGAGCCGTTGTGCACCCCTTCTGAGCAGCATAGGTGTGCCATTTTGGGTGCCTGGAGCAGCCATAGGACAGGTGTATCACCATAGGGGGCGGTGCGGAGGATGCTCCTGCCAGTGGCTCTTATCCTGCGCTGGGCTCAGCTGCTAGTCCCAGCTGGCCTGGGAAGGATGGGACTTCCTCTTCTCCTGCAAGGAATGGCCAGGGCAGACCCAGCCCCCATAAACCTCTTTTGGCTGCAGGAAGCGCCGCACACTCCCCCTACTTCCTGCCCCCATCACTCCTCAGTCGTGGAGGGAGGGATAACTGTGTGGGGGACTGCTCCCCTGTCCACCTAACTCCCATGCATCCAGATGCCCCCATGCCCAGATACCACTGCCAAGTCTCACCCCCAGCGCCAGAACCCCCCATCAAGGCCCCCACACCTGAAACCTCACCCTGCTGAGCCTCACCCACTGCATCTGGAATCCCCCTACACTCAGCCCCTCTGCTGAGCCCCACCCCCACACCTCGAGCCCCCCCACTGAGCCCCACCCCTGCACTGAGACTGCCACCCCCAAGTCCCCTGCACTCGAATTCCCACCCTGAAGAGCCCTATCCACATGCTTGGACAACCCCAATGAGCCCTCCGCACCCAGACCCTTACCTTATGAGTCCCAACCAGCTGCACCTGGACCCTCACCTCAGACCCATTCTCCCAGCACCAGATTTCCCCCCCACACACACACACCCAGACCACCCCGCTGAGCCCCAACTACCTTCACTGGACCCCAATGCAGTTCCATTGCCCCTGCGCTCAGGCTCCCCACTGAGCCACCTGCACCCAGAAGACCCCACACAGAACCCTCTCATCACACGTGTATCTCCCTACACTAAGGCCCTCTATACTTGGATCCTGCTATGCTGAGCCTGCCTGCCCACACCTGGTGCACCTGGCATGGAGGGACAGGGCTCCAGGGTATTTCTGGAGCAGACCCAGACCTTTTGCTGTGTCATGGTCTGAAGCAGCCGCACCACTGAGTCTCTGTCCTGGGTGATGGTGGTAGCGGCGATCTCCCACCACTGTGCAGCCAATGGCTTATGCTCCCCACTGCCATGCTGGAGCCTCTGCATTTATTTATTGACATGTAAAATTTGTAGAATTTTAAAATACTGTGTGCAGAATTTTTACTTTTTGGCACAGAATTTTTAATTTCTTGGTGCAGAATTCCCTTAGGAGTAGAATATGCTGGAATGCTCATCTGCTTTCTCAGGATTTCAAAGGGTGGAAGTGATGCCAGATGATTTATTTTTGTATGGATTTGTATGGCTTGAAAGATATGTTAAAGATGACTTGAACCTGTGAAACACACTTTTCAAAACATTCAATTTTGAATCCAGACTGTTACCAGCTCATGTACACAATTTAATCAGCTGCAGAACTCTTCAAATGAAAGGGGGGTGGGGGGAGGAGGAAGGAAGAAGAGGCTTTCCAAACTCTGCCTCCTTGCTTGTCAAGGTGTTTTCCCTGCACCTCTTGGTGATAGGATATAAATCAGCTAAATGCGAGTACTGGAAATGAACAAGTACATTTACTATTAAAATATTTAGTTTAACTTTAAAAATAATTAAACATGCTCACCCTGAGTCTGAAGTTTACTGACAGCAGAAGGCCTAATCTTTCAACTGGTTATATATAGGCAGACCCCTGTGCTCCTGAAGGGCCACATCAGAGTCAACAGAGGTCTGTCTGCATACAAGTTGCGAGACTGAAACCTAAAATATTTTTTAAAAAACTCTGGAGTTCACAATTAAGATAAAAATCTCAGGAAATTTAGGCCTAAAAGTTACACTGAATACCTAATTCACCACATCAAAACAGCATTCATTTCATGTAATGCTAAACACAATCTAACAAAATGGATTTCACTAGAAAGATATTATTTATTCTGTAAATAAAAAAAGATCACCCTTCTTAAATGAAGTTTTAATTCACAATCTTTTCAAATTAAACGTGACTTTGTTTCATTCTGTTTTAACAGTCAAAATAAGAACAGTCAAAATAAGAACAGTCAACTGTCAAAATGGATATACAAAAATTTAAAATACACTTACTTGATCATTTCAAAAAGCTTTGGATCTGAGACCTTTATATTTCGTGCCATGTTCCACGAAAGATGAATCATGGGCACTATTGACTTGACGCTCTGCAGTTTATTCCACTCGTACCGTTCCACTGCCAATTTATATTGACAGGCTATAAGAAAAAGTTACAGAAAACATTCAGATAAGCCAATAAAGGATATAATAAGATTTCTTGGTCATTCTCAAAACCTGAATTTTGTAAAATTGGAGAAAACTACACACTGTAAGCTACGGTGGTTGCCATTACAATTTTTACAGCTTTGAAAGTAAATTTTTACACAATAGTCTCTTATATTTAGGGATTCACAGCTGTTGATTTGCTGTTTTACTGCAGGTGGAAGTTGCAGCTCCATGAACTGACAAAACTTTCTGCTTTTGTATGTGCCAGTCAATTCAAGTGATCTTGGAATGATACTGCTTATAGCACTAAACCAAAATAAAGTTTGTTGTGTGCATTACTATTTAAGAAAATCATTATTTTTTGAGGTACCTAATGGTCCTCTTTTGTCTGCTGTGTTTCCTCCCGTTATCTGGGATTATCCTTCTATTTTTCTATTTATATCAGGTTGAACCCTAATGATGTTACATAATTCTCTTGTAGCTGTATGTTTGAAACATCTAGCCAAATGTTTTTATTGGTTTTAAACTGAAAGACTGTACTTAAAGCTAATATTCCTGGAGCTTTTTAAAAAACTCAAGAATTTTATGCTGGTTTATAATTGCCTGTAATTATTAGAAATAGGAGAGCTCATTGGTCTTGAAAAAACTAACCAGATGGATAGTTCCCTGAAACCTCTTGCCTAGATATATGAATAGGATGAGGAGAGGAGAAATGAAGGAACTGGAGTGCAAGGTAGAGTGAGTTCATCTGATCATTTCCTTTCTCTGCTTGTCTTTATACCAAAATGTATAGTTGCGATTGTGGTGAGGCTTAGTCTTTCAGCCTTCCTTCAGAGGAAAACATTTCAGGTTTTAACATTATACAGTTTGTGCTGAAATAGTTTCAAGGGAATATGCAATTTTTATCTAGTAAAATATGGTCAATTAATACAAAAAGCCCAAGAGAGTTGGGATGCATGTGGTACAATATGAACAAATTATTTATGTCACCATACATATTATTTCACCATACCTGTAAGAGGGCCAACATTCCAAGCAATGTTGTTGCACCAGCCAATAGCCTGAACCCAATGAACAGTGCCAGCATTTATCCACACCAAATCCCCAGGTCTCTGAATAAACCTATAAACTGGGACATTGGCTTCATACAAGTCTTCCAGGTTAGGCCACCAAGAGCCCATTAAGAAATTCATATTATTTCTGAAACAATAGGAAAAAAAAAACAGTCTTCCACATTTACCAATAGATAAATTAGGGGTCTAAGCCTACTAACAAGATAAAGTTAAGTTAATCAAAATACTTGCATACAGTGATTACTATTACAAATACTTCCAACTAGTAACTGATGACACAGGAAATGGTAAAAAATAAAAAAAAACACAACCCCAGTGTTTTCTTCTCCAAGCGGCTGATCTGAATCCAGGGTTGGGTCATTATGTCCTGAATCTGTATGTAGCAATTTGGCTGTATGTGCGAAATGAGCAGATGGCCTCCATTTATTGTCCAGGGTTATGGCTACATTACTTTTTCTTAGCAATACTGGGAAATGTTATCACTAATACAACTTCATTGGTAGTCACAATCAACATAATATTAGTCTAATCTAGATTAGACAAGGCATAGTGACTAGTGAACAAATCTTCAACATGACCACCACCACTAGCTCTTCTTATCAGTCTCAGTAAAAAGGCCAAGGTATTAGTTGCTATGGTGACTCAATTAATTCTCCAACCCATCGATTTAACAGTACAGTCTATATGCTAACCACTATATAATAATTGTACCGTTAATTATAAATTGCTGTCAGATCAGCTAAAGAGTTCTGGTTCATAAATTTCTTCTAGTGAATAAATACATATGATCTATCAGTCATCAATAATTCAATCACTAACTTTTTTTTTTTTAATCCTCTTCCAAATCTTACTTGAAACTGTTCATGAAGGCCATCTTTAGACTTTTTCTTCATATATTTTAAATGAAAGGGCTGATTTGAGCTGGGCATGTCCCTTTTATCTGTCCTCTTTGATCTCCTGGGCCTGTCAAGCTGCTCTTAAGCCTGACGCCACGTTATTTGTGAGATGGTAAGGCCTAGAACTGCGCTGCATTATCTTCAAAGAATTTCAGAGAGCCTGAATCACTGAACTACTTTGACTTTTCGCCTTCCACCTTTTGATTTCCTCTAGCAGTTTCAGAATGCTCTGACTCTAGTTCCAAGCTGTTTGTCATGTTGGTGACATATTTTTTTTTACAATATTTTTTCTGTTGTTCTCATAGTGGCTCAGTTTTGTGCAGTCTTTGAAAAGAATGTATCACTATCATACAATCAAATAATGAACACATAAGAAAACCCAAATGTAGTTTAAAAGTTTGCTAATCTACAGAATCAACACAACATGGATTTATTTTCATTGCTGATTGTGAGACACTATGGCCATTAAAAAAAAAAAAAACCTGCAAAAACACTTGCATGTACACAAAATACACTTGAATAACTAAGCAGATTAATCATGTATGGGAGCAATAAATATTTCCCTGTCGTCCTTCTAACGTACCTTAACACTGATATGGAAAGACCACCACTTGAGTAAGAGTGCTAGTTAGTATTCATGTACGTAACAAAAAATCCAAGAGAGTGGTGGCAATGATTATATGATGCATTATGTAAGGTGGAAATTGGATTGAGGTCTTAAAATACATCTGGGGCCATCACACCCATCTGGGAGTAATAACTTTTGAGCCCTCCTGATATGGTCTGAATTTGAACCTCGGACTTACAAGTCTCCATATGCATTACAAACCCCCGATGTAATCTATGCTCCCTCCCCTGCCACCTTTATTTATTTATTTATTTTTTAAAAGTCCTGAAATAAATCTAAGTTAAGTGCTGATTGTCAGGGGCAAACTAACCTGAGGCAACTGAGATAAAAATGAAGTTGGCTGTTTTTTGCACGTTGCCATTTATTTGACTAAAATGCTGATTAAGATCTAGTTTTTTCCTTTATACTTTAACAGACTTTTCTGTTTCATTAGAAGCTATAAAATATTACCTTCACCTCCCCACTGACAGCATGCGTGATGTGTTTCTGCATCTAACAGAAATACATACAGAAGCCCTCAAAACATCTGAGGATAGCATCTGAAACTTACTTTTCACAGAAGTCATTCAGGACACCCCAATAGCTTTCAGGAACAACAAACCATTCACAGTCACCTGGACCAATATTTATATTTACTGAACAGAAGTTGTTATTTTCCTGGTGACCTAAAATTCATGAGAAAAACTATTATTTTCACAGTGATGATACTTTTGTTTTGACAGCACTGTGAACACAAAGTACTATGTAAGTGCTAATTATTATTAAGGCAAATTATATCACAGCTTAATTATATATATTTGTACATAATGCCTAGCACCACAGCGTTTGAGTCTACCCTTTTTTTTAAAATACACAATTAAAACACTGTTGCTTTGGATATGTATTAGTGACAAAACAGTTTTGCTTTGATTTGTGGATGACTAAAAGTTATCAATTTCTCTAATCTCTGATTTGCATAATGCTTTGTGGCTCCCCTCTTGTAGATCTTAAGAGCTCTGCTAGACCTAAGCTTCAAATCAAACACAATTATTACATTTATTTTGAGGGTACCTGGAGGCCTGAAGCAAGATTGGGGCCCCACTATTTTAGGTACATAGTAAGAAATAATCTCTGCCCCAAAGAGCTTTCAATCTATATAGACAAAACAGACTAAAGTAGTATTACCTCCATTTTACTGATGGGAAACTGAGGCACAGATACACTAAGGGACTTGCAGAAGGTCACATATGAAGCCAAAGGCAGAGCCAGGAACAGAACTAAGATCTCCTAAATCCTAGTTCAATGTCTTAATCACAAAACTATCTATCATTGAAGGATATCTTTTACCTTCAGGTGACGAGTTTAAATTAAACAAGGTTTAGCTCTTAAAGGTTTAATTATAAACTGCCATTCTAGGAATTTACAAGATCTGCTGGAAAAGCTTACAAAAGCTTGCAAGATGTGCAAACGAAGTAAGTCAATCATGTCTAATTTTTCTTAAAGAAACAGATAATTAAATGCAATAGGTTAGCAATAATGAATATTTAAGGTTGTGAAAATAAACACACTTAAGTTAGGAAATTTCAGACAATGCTACAAGAGAAAGTAACTGTCACTTTGCATATGCAGCATGAAGCATTTTCTAATTTCTTGTTAAATTGATACTCTAATATGCTCTTTTGTTATATTTACGCACATCATAAACTATATAGGATCTGCAATGTGATCAGGTTAACACCTTCTTAACTTTATTGTTTGATTTTTTCCATGGAAAATGTCTGTACTTACCTGGTGTCCTACTCCCTGGAACCTTCATGTACAACTGGACTGTGTTCATTCCCAGGACTGTATGACCAACATGGCTTAGAAGATTTCCTGCTGACACCACACGTACAAAAGCAGGAAGTTTTGTCAGTTCATGGAGCTGCAACTTCCACCTGCAGTAAAACAGCAAATCAACAACTGTGAATCCCTAAAGTTCATGGGATACTTTGGGAATTATATTAACAGCATTTTATAAAACTGTTAACATACAGGTTACAGGAATAGAAACTGTTACTGCATGTTTTCATGTTTCTTGAAGAAAACGTCATACACAATTTAATGTCTCATTCTAGAATTATACCAATTCACATGTCAATTAATGCTAATGTTAAATTGGAATCTAAGTCTTAATCGTAGAACAGTCCATTCTGGCCTAAGTTTTCAGAAAATTACATTTCAGAATTGTACACCTATCTTACAGTGATTGTGCATGTAACTGTGGTAACTGCATACATATTAGGTGTGCAATTGAGTGCACATACTTCTGAAAACTTAGGTCTCAGAGACCACAGATCCCTAACTTTAAGTTCGGAAATGTAACAAAAATTCCTGCTATTCTTTAAACTTGAAATTTCAGCACATACATCACATAAAACCTCTATGTATTAAACTGCAAACAATCCCCAATTAAAAGAAAAATCCCACTACAAATTCCCACCAGTCAATATCAGTATATGAAAGTGGAATTCCATCCTTATTCTTCCCTCCTGCTTCGATTACTGCAAGAATCTGTTTACTAAGAAAGAAGGATGGATGTGGTGGTGAAAAACACAGTTACCTTTTCCGTAAGTGGTTTTCTTTGAGATGTGTTGCTCATGTCTATTCCACAATGAGGGTGCGTGCTCGCCATGTGCACCGGTGCTGGAAGTTTCTTCCCTAGTGGCATCCGTAGGGGAGCACCCCAGCGACCCCTGCAGTGGCACCTCTATGGTGCGGTATAAGGGGCACTGTGCACTCTCTCCACCCTCAGTTCCTTCTTGCCAGACAACTCTGACAGAGGGGAAGGAGGGCGGGATGTGGAATAGACATGAGCAACACATCTCGAAGAACACCAGTTATGGAAAAGGTAACTCTCTTTTCTTCTTCAAGTGATTCCTCATGTGTATTCCACAACAGGTGATTCCAAGCTATATCTGTTGGAGGTGGGAAGGAGTTCACAAACTCTCAGGACCGAGAATGGCCCTTCCGAACCTGGTGTCCTCCCTGGTCTGAGACACAATTGCATAACGCGAGGTCAACGAGTGAACTGAAGACTACGTTGCAGCCCTACAAATGTCCTGAATGGGGACATGGGGCAAAAAGGCAGCAGACAAGGCCTGCGCCCGAGTCGAATGCGCCCTCACAATTGGCAGCATTCCTGCCAGGTCATAACAGGTACGGATGCACAAGGTGATCCAGTTGGAGATTGGCTGAGTGGAGATTGGCTGACCCTTCATGCGCTCGGCTGAGGCGATGATCAGTTGCAAAGACTTTCTGAGTCACTTAGTCTGCTCCAGGTGGAAAGCCAGAGCTTGTCTCACATCCAGCGTGTGGAGACGGTGCTCCTCACTGGATGCATGGGGCTTGGGGCAGAGGACCGACAGAAAAATGCCCTGTCCCATGTGAGAAGCGGAGACCAACTTTGGACAGAATGAAGGGTGTGGGAGGAGCTTATCTTTATGAAACACCGTGTACGGGGGCTCGGAGGTCAGGTCCCTGAGTTCCGAGTCCTGCCTAGCTGACATAAACACAACCAGGAAGACCACCTTCCACGAGAGGTTTGACCAGGATCATGTGGCTAGCGGCTCAAACGGAGGCCCTGTGAGACGGGCCAACACCAGGTTTAAGTCCCACTGTAGGACAGGGGGCCTAACATACAGGAAGAGGCCAGTCACAGCATGGAAGAATACAGTGTGGCTCTGCACCAGAGGATGGAAGGCTGATATGGCCACTAGGTGCACCTTGACTGCTGAGGGCGCCAGGCCCTGTGCTCTAAGATGAAGAAGCTAATCCAGAATAAACTGGATCGGGGCGACCAATGGGGAAATGCCCTGCTCGTCTTCCGATCTGGAAAACTAGATCACTTTTCCAAGTAGGCTTGGCGCATGGAGGGCCACCTGCTTTCTAGGACGTGCTGAACCCCTTCCAAACATGTCCTTTCCTCCCTACCTAACCATTGAGCAGCCACGCCGTGAGGTGGAGTGCCACTAAGTCGCGGTGGAAGAGTTGGCCCTGGTCCTCAGAGAGCAGGTCCAGGCAGGATGGCCCCGTACCAATGCTGCCTGGGCCATGCCGGGGCAATCAGAAGGGCCTGGGCCTTGTCAGTCTATCTTTTTCAAGAGATTGCTGATCAGTGGAAATGGGGAAAAGGTATAGGGAAACTGGCTTAACCAGGACAGGAGGAAGGCATCAGATATAGCGCCTCCCCCTCAGCCCCCTCACCCCCCAGAGCAGAACTGGCAGCAGCGACCGATCTGCCAAGTCGTGAACAGGTCCACCTAGGGAGTTCCCCACACTTGGAAAAGTCTGTCTGCCACCTCTCGGTGGAGAGACCACTTGTGCTGTTAGAAGTCCCTGCTCAAGTGATCTGCCTATGCGTTCTGGGCACCTGGCAGATGGAAGCCCTGTAGCCAGATGTCATGGGCTATATAAAAGTCCCACAGTCTGAGGGCTTCAGGCAGAGGATAGGGCCCTATCGTGCCTGTTGATGTAGAACATTGAGACTGTGAGGACCTTGAGCACCCAGCCCTCCAGGTGCAAGCGTAAGGCCACGCACACCAGCTGTACCGCCCTCTACTCCTTGACGTTTATGTGGAGGGTCAGTTACTGAGCTGACCACATACCTTGTGTCTGAAAGTTCCCCACACAGCCCCCCCCCCCCGAATGGGACCCCTTGGACCATGTTTCTCGGGAAGGACCACCACCGTAGAGAGGTGATCACTGGCTCGGATACCGTGAGGACTTTGTCCATCCTGTCCCTGGCCTGGGAGAACTCCAAAGCCAACCAGAGATGGAGGGGTCTCATCCTGAGTCTGGCATGATGGACCACATACGAGCACACTGACATGTGACCCAAGAGGTGGAGGCATGCTCTGGCTGTTGTCACCGGAAACTCTGTGACCGTGTTGATGAGCCCCTTCAGGGTCTCGAATCTGTCCGGTGGGAGGAAGGCTCTGGCCAACAAGGCATGCAGGACCTCCCCAATAAACTCTATGCGCTGTACCAGAACAAACGTGGACCTGGTGCTGTTACCAACAGGCCTAAAGTAGTGCACTTGAACAGAAGGAGCGTCACGTGATCCCGCACCTGCGACCAGGAGCTGCCCTTGACCGATCTGTCATCCAGATAGGGGAAGATCTGGACCCCCTAGTGCCTGAGGTAAGCCGTCACCACAGACATACATTTCATGAATACTGTGAGCAGTGGACAAGCCAAATGGGAGGACCGTAAATTGGTAGTGTTCCTGTCCCACAGTGAAACAGCGGAAGCATCTGTGCCCCCCGAATATCTGAATGTGGAGGTAAGTGACCTGCAGACTGAGAGCAGTGTACCAGACCCCGGGATCCAGGGAGGGGGATGATGGAGGCCAGGAAGATGATGTGGATCTTGAGATTCATTATGTACTGGTTCAGGCCTCGCAGGTCCAAGATGGGCGTAAGCCCCCATTTGGCCTTCGGGATAAGAAAATAGTGGGAGTAGTACCACTTGCCTTTGAACTCCTCCGGTACCGCTTCCACCACTCCTAAGACTAGGAGCCACTCCACCTCCTGCTCGAGCCGGGAGATGGTGTTGAGGACTCATCAGTTAAGGTCAGCCATGACCACTCTGGGAGGACACACAACCGAACAGAGAAGAGAAGCTTTATCGGGGGGTGGATCCCTGATAAGAACTGACAGGGTGCCCCCGGGCGTCCCATCAAAACCGCCTTTTCCCTGCTTGCTTGCCCTTGGAGGACCCAGGCTGGGGGAGGGGGGGCAGGATGAGACTGCCTCTGTGGGCGCCTCTTATAATCCTGTGACTTCTTAGAAGCGGTCTCGTATTTTGACTGGGTGGCCTGAGCAGGAGTCTGCTGTGGCTTGAACTAAGATTTAGCCAGAGCCCGAACACAGAGACCCAGAGTCTGGAGAGTCGTGCAGGAGTCTTTCAGGCCATGCAGCTTTGTATCTGTTTGTTCCACAAACAGAGCTTTGCCGCCAAACGGGAAGTCCTGCAGGGAGGTCTGCGCCTCGCTGGATAGCCCAGAGAGCAGGAGCCATGACACCTTTCTCATAGACACCGCGGCGGCCATGGATCATGTAGCCTTGTTCGCTGCATCCGAAGGTGCCTGCACGGTTGCCCTGGCAGCTGCTGTGCCCTCCTCCACCAGCGCTTTGAACTCCTTTCTGTCCTGTTCCCGGATGGAACTCATACTGGCCCAGGAGAGGCTGGTGGTTCGCCACCCATAACTGGAAGCTCAAGGCTGAATAATTTTTTCTTCCTAATGAGTCCAGCCTCCTTGAATCTTTATTTTTTGGGGCCGGGGCTGGTTGGCCCTGCCATTCCCTTTGGTTGACCAACTCGACCCCCAGGGAGTTAGGAGCAGGGTAGGCGTATAAGTATTCATGCCCCTTTGTGGGTACAAAATACGTGCGTTCTGCTCTTTAGAAATGGGGGCCAAGGAAGCTGGGGTTTGCCATAGGGCATTTGGAATTTTCACCACCCCTTCACGGAGAGGCAAGGCCGCCCTGCCTGGTGCTGAGGAGAACAATACATTAAACAGGGAGTCCAAGGACTTCATCTCCTCTGCTTGGAGGTGGAGGCTTGATGTCACCCTTTTTAAGAGTTCTTGGTGGGCCATGAAGTCGTCCTGTGGGACAGAAGGAGGAGGGGCCGTAATTGCCTCATCCGGGGAGGGTGAGGGTGCAGTACTTTGGGTGTCCACCAGCACCGGAGGGTCCACCACCTGGTCAGTTTCCAGGCACAGTGCCGAGGACGTACGTCCCACTGACTCTTGCTTCGGAGATCTGGAGAGGGAGGCCGAAGGTCCTTCTGAGGTTCTGGCCACCGAGCAAGCCCCCACTGGGGGCTGCGTCAGAGGCCACGGTGCCCCCTGGTACCACTGGGCTGGCTGTTCGCCCTGGCCCATTGATGGACGACTACAAAAGGAGGCCGGGCTGACATACAACCTGCTGCTGTCTCTGGACTGGGAGGAGCAGCAGCTGGGAGTGATGCCAACCACGGAACTGAGATCCCGACGTGGAGGACCAGTACTGAGAGTCTCGGTCAGATGGAACCGACCCTGACAGCCGGTGGGCATCAAGGGCGATCCATGTGAACTTTGCCCTGAACGGTTGCTGGGTGGCGAATTGCGTCGGGAATGTTCCCTCGCCCAAGACCGGTACCAAGTTGGGGTGACTGCGGTGACCCCAGCAGCGGCTTGCCTTTGGTGCGCAGGGCTGACATCGGTGGTGCTCCTGGTACTGGCATGGACATAATGTCCTGGGCCACCTACAGGGCCTCCGGTGTGGAGGGCATCCAGACATGAATGGGCCAGGCTACTTTGCTCGATTTGAGTCAGAAGCCTAGAGGCCCGTGGGGATTGAAGACTCCCTGAGATGAGTCTAGCCTCTGTCCTGGGTTTACTCTAGTGCTGCGGTGAAGAAGGCCTCTTCCTAGCCTTCTTAGCGTGCCCCATGGATGGAGAGTGGTGCCGACTAGTTCATGGCACTGAAGGGTCACTGTGCACTGACATCTTGGTGCTCGATGCTGACATGGAGCAGCATACCAGCGCCGGGGTCAGGGCCGACTCCATCAGAATAGCCCGGAGCCTAACATCCCTTTCTCTCTTGGTCCAAGGCTTAAACGACCTGCAAATCTTGCAGTGATCACTAAGATGGGTTTCCCCCATATAGCGTAGGCACTCCGCGTGCAGATCACTCAGTGCCATAGATTGCCTGCAAGTGTTGCACAACTTAAAACCTGGGGCACAGGGCATACCCCGGCCCTTCCGCTCTAGCTACACTAAACAACTAACTATCGGTACCATACACTGAGCGAACAAGCAATTTTAGGGGAAGAGCCACAGAGAAGCTGGAGCAGAGCAGTTCCGAAGTACCTTCACTAGTGGCAAGAAGGAACTGAGGGTGGGGGGAGCGCGCAAACTGCGCCGTGGAGGTCCCTTGGAAAGGCAAAACTTCCGGCACTGGTGCATGTGGTGAGCACGCACACCTATCGTGGAATATACATGAGCAATCACTTGAAGAAGAGAAGGCAGGCTATGGATCAGGATGAATTTCCTGGAGAGAAGCAATTCCAGTATAGGTGATGGGAATAGGAATGCAAAAGTAGAGCCCAAGTGGTGAACATTAAGCTTATGAGAAAAAATGGGAGGATACGATGATGGGCATGAAGGGTGGATACATCACACACAAACCTATGTTTAAAAAATATTAAGGCTGCAAAATCAAGTACTCAGAAGCTAGGAAATGTCAAATGAGACAGAGTCCTGTGGAAATAACAGTATGTGATCACAATATACAGTCTTTGCACATATACACAACGGGATCATATTTCCTCACTTATGACTGCATGACCCTGCAATCTAAATAATGTTCTTTTAGTATGTTTTGTGCATGTAGTTTTCTAGGTTTTTAAAAAAGCACACACAAAAAATCCATCACATGGCATTGTTCTGATACTCATGTGGTTCATCAGTAGGGTTGGAACTTTTAGATCCACTATACAGACCTCTGCCACTTGGGCTAATGGAGTAACTGATGGGCAAGAGTATCTTGTTATCCTCTGTTGGGGGATGAGATACTTTGCCAATGGGTTTCACAGATATTTGCTGGCAGCAGAGGAATGGTGAGACTCAGGGATTTTGGGTTCTATTCCAGGCTCTGGAAAGTAGTATGCTTTGGTGCACACAAAATCTTTTGTCCATTTCCCCAAAGTTTGACTACTCCTAATCTGTTCCCTCCATTGTCTCAGTCCTGCCTCATCTATACCCCTGGTTCCTTGTACCAGTGCCAGGGCAGGTCTACACTACGGGGCTAAGTCGATATAAATTACGGAACTCCAGCTATGTGAATAACGTCAGCGTATGTTAGGGAGACTTATTTCGGTGTCTATACCATGCTGGGTCGATGGGAGAAACTCTCCTGTTGACTTACTTTATGCATCTCGTTCCGGTGAAGTACTGGAGAGCGATCTGTGGTCGATTTAGCGGATCTTCACTAGACCCGCTAAAATCGACCCCCAGTGGATCCATCGCCACACAGTGATTCCCCAGTAAGTGGAGACAAGCCCCCAGTCTCCAATTCTCAAGACTTCTCATTTCAGTCCCAGTCCCCTTTCCCAGCGAATACTAGTCTCTCTCTCTTTCTCGGCTCACTAGCTTAGTATCAATCAGCATTATACTAAAAGACAATGGAAGCAAACTACATTCTTTTCTCTTGAAATGTGTGCATAATCTCTTAAAATACAAGTCTTTCATCAGAACTCTTTGCTAAGAAAGGAGAGTTAGGAGAGAAGATGAAGTCTTTTGGAAGTGCATTTTAAAGTCTTAATGCATACTGTGTGAAATACTTGGGAACAAACAAGATGAGAGAACAAAAGACTGGAATTTACTATTATACACAGAATGACACGAACTAGGAGATATGTAAAGGAATGTTTTGAATAGGAAGGGTATGTTCTGGTGCTATACACACTGTGTGTCTTCTAAAGTTTGTTTTCCTCTCAATTACGCTACTGTGATTGAGAGTTGTAACTAAGGAAAGTATATTGAGAAGCCTTGAGGCCTTCTGATAAAATCCTAACTTTCCTTCAAACTCTCGCTAGGAAAAACACACAGCTCAGCCTTTAAAAACACTTTCAGTCTCACATCATGAATTTATTTATTACAGAACTTTTGCAACTGGCATCTACCTGCCTCAAAACACCAAGAATTTAACTGTATAAGTATTTGGCTTCAATTAATTTAGGGGCTGGGAATTCTAATACTTTGCAAAGATATGTGTTTCCTATATGGCAATATGGTGTTGCTGCTGTGTAATCAGAAAAACGCATATTTCTTTTAAACTGCCGAAGCAACTGTTATGTAACCAATGATAAGATAAGCAACTCTACAATTAACTGGGAGCCAAATCCAAATACATATCAGAAAATTATATGGATAAAGTATGCATAGTTTTATTAAATAAAAAAAAAAATTAAAATGAGCTACAGGAACCTAGACATGAGGAAATAAAATAGGAAACCCTCTAGATAAATAATAAAGATGGGTATGTTGGCTCAACTTTGTTTAGAAAGTATTGTGATAGACCCAGGCCAGTTGGGAACAGCAGAGTAGTAGAAGGGAGATATACTGGCCACTGGATAAGCAGTTTTTTGTTCCCTGAGGGACCAGAGCAGGGGCTGCTCCAGGCTAATGAGAACACCTGACTCCAATTAACCTGTTAAGAGTCAGGTGAGGCTGTTAAGCACCTGACTCTAATTAGGTCCATCTGATGCTAGAAAAGGGCTCACTCCTCTGAGGCCAGGGGAGCCAGAGGAGAAGGAGTGTGTGTGAGGAGCTGGGAGCAAGAGGACAAGGAGCTGAGAATGAGAGGGTGTGCTGCTGGAGGATTGAGGAGTACAAGCATTATCAGACACCACGAGGAATATCCTGTGGTGAGGATAAAGAAGGTGTTTGGAGGAGGCCATGGGGAAATAGCCCAGGGAGTTGTAGCTGTCATGCAGCCGTTACAGGAGGCACTATAGACAGCTGCAATCTATAGGGCCCTGGGCTGGAACTCGGAGTAGAGGGCAGACCTGAGTTCCCCCCAAACCTTCCAACTCTTGATCAGACACGGGAGGAGTTGACCCAGACTGTGGGTTCCACCAGAGGGGAAGATCTCTGTGGTGAGCAAATCCGCCAATAAGCGCAGGACCCACCAAGGTAGAGGAGGAACTTTGTCACACTATAAAAACTGACAAATTGCAGGGAGACTCACTTTTTGTCATCTGATAGATCAATGTTGGTCCCAAACTTGATTGTTTTGAAAGGTCCTCTTCTTCTCCTACCAGAGCTGTAAAAATTATGAAAACATATGAAGTATATCCTTTGGAACAGACACTATAGAAGTATACTATTTATACCTAACTCACTTATCAGAAGATGTGGATTCATTATCTGAGTGGTCCTTGTGGTGACTCTTTTTCTCATTTTCCTCCTGCAAAACAAAAAAGTGACATTTCCTATCACTTTATCATCCAGTATTAATCGATTTAATCTCAAACCAAATAAAATATGAAAATCTTTGCATCTATAATTTTTATATGGACAATTTTTAGAGCCAGTCCAGAGGTTGCTTTGAAGATTAGAGGGAAATTGGAGATAAGAATGAGATAGGAATAGTGTTTTTGTTGACTTCCATAAAAGAGGAAAAGGAACATTGTGTTATGATGATTTTAACATGTACATGTATATTTTACATTTCTTTGCTACTAGTAACTTGTTAAGAGACAGAAAAATCTGATTTGAAAATACTGCAGTCATCAATGCAATTTTTTTCATGCAAAAGTTAATGACAATAGAAGCTTTCCGGCTGACCTCTTGTAACATGCCAGTTAATGTGCATTATCAAACATTCGCTGCTCTGGAAGCCTATATGCATTCTTTTCCTTCTATGTCTTAAAGTTTTGATACAGCTACACTCTGACAAACTTAGGAGTTGAGAACATTAACATATTAGCTCTATATTTTAAAATTTATTGAAAGCAAATTATACATACACTTTTACATTCACTCCCCTTCTTCCCTACTGACAGAAATATTAGTTTGGTCCAGGACCCCATCTCAAATACTTTGCATATTTCTAGATTCTTCCTCTGACAATAACCGGGGCTACAGCCACACACCTCCCCAACCCCACTCTCTGCACAAAGTTCTGCCACAATCCTCTGACCCCTTTCTAGCTTACCTTATGGCCCTGAGAACCAGTGGGGCTTAAGGCTTCTGGCAGCCCCCACCTTCCAACAGCGTTGGAATGATCTGGAAGAATACAATCCTCGCTCACTTCCCCAAACAGCAGCCGGAAATCTTCAGTGGATATCCCATTTCCCCAATCACCATTGCAGATCTAGAAAAATCCCATTTGTGTCCCTGATCAGCCCAATCCAGGTGCCATCAAAATCCCCCAATGTACCCAGGACCGGCGCCAGGGTTTCTGGCGCCCTAGGCGCCGGGCCATTTCGCCGCCCCACGCACAGGTCTTGCAGCTCCGGTGGAGCAGCCGCAGCCGTGCCTGCGGAGGGTCCCGTGCTCTGCGGCTCCGGTGGAGCTGCCGCAGTCATGCCTGCGGGAGGTCCACCGGAGCCGCGGGAGCAGCGGACCGTCCGCAGGCACGACCGTGGCAGGTCAACCGGAGCCGCCTGCACCCCCCCCCGGCAAAATGCTGCCCCCTCCATAATCCTGGCGCCCTAGGTGACTGCCTAAGTCGTCTAAATGCAAGCGCCGGCCCTGAATGTACCCCCTCCAGAATGTCCTTGATTCCTTCTCCTGCTTCTCTCACAGCCCACGATTAGTCCTCTCCACTTTCTTGCAACTACAAATCCAGAATTGGATCTCCCACCACATATTACTGCTTCTAATTCATCAGTACTAGAACTAGGGATGCTACCATACCCTTGGCTTGAAGTGGTTTCCATCATATACAGAGTTTACGGTTTTGTTCAATAGCTCTCAGCACTCCCACTATACAAACTGTTCCAATACCCCTGTTCTAATCTGCTCACAAAGTTCTTGTTTCTCCTGTCTGCAGTGCAAGTTTTAACTTAAAAGTTCTCCTGTCCTTCTCACCTCACCCAGCCCACCACCACTTCCCTTGTGATTAAAGTGAAAATACCAGTGCTCAGCCCTCTGCTACTGCTGCTTCCCAACTTCTTCTAAGACATAGCTGGTCAGAAATACCTTGCACTCTCTGATCTATTTAGCTTAGTATTTTCATGTATCTAGGATCACATCTTTATGGAGCGTTCAGGAGCTCCCAAGTTAATTCTAGGGATGTACTCGCCACTAGAGTTTGGGGCCACAAAAACTATAAAACTTTTTTTTTTAAATATTAGATGAGGTTAGCAAAAAAAATTATTTAAAAAAACATGAACACTTCATTTTAGGTATTAAAACAATGTTTTTATAAAAAGAAAATATTAATTTTAGAACCTGAGGCATTCCCAAATATAGGGGCAATTACATAACAGTAAACACAGAATGCCATTACATAATATCAGAGATGGAAAGCATTAACAGACATATTTCTGAAACTGTAACATTATTTCTACTGTATCAAATACTTGAGTTGAAGGAAAACAGTGCGTGTGGGCTTCTAAAAAGCAGCACATAAACATTATATCACCATACTCTGAATAAAGAAATTTTATTTCAAAGTACTTTTCAGTTGGAAATTGAGAAAAATAGTATGTAAAAATATTTTTGTAAGTTTTTTTTTCAAGTTTTAAATGCATTTTTAAAGTTCTCAAGTTTTAAATCTGAGTTTACATACTACTATATATCATAGGGGTTCTCACACTGGGGTCGGGACCCCTCAAGGGATTGTGAGGTTATTACATGACGGGTCACGAGCTGTCAGCCTCCACCCTAAACTCTGCTTTGCATCCAGCATTTACAATGGTGTTAAACATATTAAAAAGTGTTTTTAGTTTATAAAGGGGGTCCGCACTCAGAGACTTGCTATGTGAAAGGGGTCACCACTACAAAAGTTCGAGAACCACTGATATATCAGTTTAAGGCCATGTCTACATCTAAAATTTTGCAGCGCTGGTTGTTACAGCAGTATTAGTACAGCTGTATAGGGCCAGCGCTGCAGAGTGGCCACACTTACAGCAACCAGCGCTGCAAGTGGTGTTAGATGTGGCCACACTGCAGCGCTGTTGGGCGGCTTCAAGGGGGGTTCCGGGACCGAGAGAGCAAACCGGGAAAGGAAACCAGCTTCGCCGCGGTTTGCTCTCTCGGTCCCGGAGCCAGCCAGCAAACCGCAGGGAAGGAGACCTGCTTGCTCGGGGTTCCGGGACCGAGAGAGCAAACCGGGAACGCCGCGGTTTGCTCTCTCGGTCCCGGAGCCAGCCAGCAAACCGCGGGGAAGGAGACCTGCTTGCTCGGGGTTCCGGGACCGAGAGAGCAAACCGGGAACGCCGCGGTTTGCTCTCTCGGTCCCGGAGCCAGCCAGCAAACCGCAGGGAAGGAGACCTGCTTGCTCGGGGTTCCGGGACCGAGAGAGCAAACCGGGAACGCCGCGGTTTGCTCTCTCGGTCCCGGAGCCAGCCAGCAAACCGCGGGGAAGGAGACCTGCTTGCTCGGGGTTCCAGGACCGAGAGAGCAAACCGCGGCGAAGCTGGTTTCCTTTCCCGGTTTGCTCTCTCGGTCCCGGAACCCCGAGCAAGCAGGTCTCCTTCCCCGCGGTTTGCTGGTTGGCTCCGGGACCGAGAGAGCAAACCGCGGCGTTCCCGGTTTGCTCTCTCGGTCCCGGAACCCCGAGCAAGCAGGTCTCCTTCCCTGCGGTTTGCTGGCTGGCTCCGGGACCGAGAGGGCAAACCGGGAAAGGAAACCAGCTTGATTACCAGAGGCTTCCTCCTTCCACGGAGGTCAAGAAAAGCGCTGGTGAGTGTCTACATTGCATTACCAGCGCTGGATCACCAGCGCTGGATCCTCTACACCCGAGACAAAACGGGAGTACGGCCAGCGCTGCAAAGAGGGAGTTGCAGCGCTGGTGATGCCCTGCAGATGTGGACACTCTCAAAGTTGCAGCGCTGTAACTCCCTCACCAGCGCTGCAACTTTCTGATGTAGACAAGCCCTAAGTTAACAGTTTTAAATGTATCTGAAAGTGATAACAGTCTTACGCTAAAGAAACTGAAAGTGTTTGTGTGGAACACCTTATAGTCTATTTGCCCATCCATTCATAGGGAATTTATGTGCTTAGCTGTGCATTTAACATTAATGGGAATACCCTTCTTCTCAATACCAACTGATGGAAAGGACTCCTTAAAAAAAAAAATCATATGATCATGTTTTAAGTTGTTACTGAGGACAAGTTGTTTGCAGAATTACTATGTTCTTTATAAAATAGTTAAAATGTACTTACCCTTAATGACTCCTGGAATGAGGAGGCCTGGTACTGTGCATATTTAGCTATTGTAGTATGAGATCTACTGCTTTCGCAACGCCAGATTTTCTTTGTTCCAGTGGGGTCCCAGTTTTCATCTGCTGGTTGAAGTAATTGTGTCCTCACTTCTACTGTGTGTTCATTATTTGCTTCTACTAATGTTTTAGTAGAGAAGAGTCCTAGATCTAAAGAACATTATTATGGTTCATAAATAATAGGTTCAATATATTGAAAAAGTTATATAATACACTGGAAAGGTAGATATTAATATATTTAAAGAAACTAATGGTATATGAAGCACAACATTTGATATTTTACCTGAAAAGGAAATATGTAATTTCTCAGATATGATAAATGCAATCCAGTTTATTTAGGTTTGACATTAAATATTCTTGCAGTAAAAAGCCTTCCCCACATATAATTGTAATAGCCTAGAAGAGGCTACACTGCCTAAATAGTAGCAGATATGACTAAATCTACTATTTCTGAAAATATATATTTCAGACAAATCCTGGCCTCTACAAAAAATATTCTATTAAATAATAAGGATACCTAGCAAGTACAAACATTTTAATCCATAGATCTCAAAATGCTTTACCAAATGCAGGTGAATTAGCAGCCTCCATTTTACAGAAGGAAAACTAAGGCACAAAACTATGTGGGCCAAGAGCTTCAAAGACAGAAGCCTCATATTAGGTTTTGAAATAGATGGTTCGGCACCTGCTTGACTGATGTCAATGGGAGCTACGGGATGCTAAGTTCTTTTAAAGTGCCACAGAAATGCTGCTTAGTTTGCAGACTACATATTACCCTAATTCCTTGTTATACAAACATGAATATATTAAGGAAATAAAACTGACTTTTGTGAACACTTCAGAAATTTCCCCACACTTTCTAAAGTAACGTACGTATGTAGGAAAGAAAAGTCTACACCGTGCTTTGTTTTTTGTATAAAACAAACTTACCTAATTTAAGAGCTCCAGCAAGGCCACGGATTACAGTAACAGGATTGTTTGGATTTGTACAAAATTGATGTAAAGGTGGAAAGAAAGCATCACGTTTATTTTCCAACTGCAAATTACAAAAGAGTATTAGGTCTCACAGGAAGTTAGTCTTTTCATTAGTAAAATAACAAATATTAAAACAGGAGGAGGTGAGGAATGCTATCCATTTTCATGCACTCCAGTGAATTAGCAACTATATCACACAATATTTTCTCATTAAATACTGGTTTTACTCTTTATTATAATTTACTCTCTTGTAGAAATTCTATCGAGACTGCTTTGGTGCAAGGCTTTTCTAAGCTCAATTTTGCTGCAGTTTATTTCTGTATTTGACAATAGATCAAAAAATCCAGTAACATGTATTCTCTACAGCGTATCTTCAGTATTTTTACCTCAGCAGAGTTCCTTCCTTAATTTCTTGCTCCTCCCCAAAGAACATACCTAATTTCTATAATATGCATTTTAATAACCAAGATTCACAGAATTATTTTTGTCCTCTGCTGTACAATCTCCAAGTCTATCAAATTCTTTTTTTAGAATAGGATAATACTGTCTTGTTAGACTATTTTCAAAAGTTATAAAATAATCCTTTAGATAATGTTCAAAGGAAACTGTCTACCTAGAACAGAAATGTCATCTACATTATCTCTACCATTAAGTAGAACAATTGATTTTAGTCAGTTTTTAAAAAAATGCTTAATTACTACATTGTTAGTTGCATCTAATTTTGCTCTTGTTGCCAATCTTTCACATTTTGCCTCTAGGGGTCAGTATAGGTCATGTCTCCAGAGCAAACGTCAATTTCACTGTGTGGCTAGAAACTATGGAGATGCTGTAAGAGAATAAGTTACTCCTCCATGACCAAGGAATTTAGCTTTACACAGGATTTGAGACATTGCCTGATTCTGAAGTCAGAAAGTAGGCATGAGTAAGGAAATCTCTCATGAAAGCTTTGCACACCTTAGGTTCTTCCTTATATTAACTTTTTGCTACAATGTTGTTATTGCAAATTTAATTGATTTTCTTTACTGTATTTTGATATTAACAGGAGAGTTCCATTTAGTTATCTTCTCATATAAGCATTTGAGTAATCCCATGCAAATGGGTTTATAAAATATTTTAAGATGCATTTAAATTATTACTGAGAGTTCTGTCTCATGAACGGTCTGACTTTTTAAATCATTACTTGAAGTACTAAAAATTTAAAAAGCATTCCTAATGTGTTTTCATTTCAATTTAGCAATCACACTGGAATTCTCAGTTTGAATCACTTAGAATATTTTTCTTTTTAAATAGATCACAATATTCTCTTTGGGTTCAAAATTCTGCCCTTTCACATGTTGCACCCCCGTAGGTAAAATTTAGCTCTGAATAAGATACCTTGTTTCAATACTTATCTAAATTAAAAAGCTAGCTATATAGTTACAAAAAGCCCTAACCGATTTATTCCTGCCAGTGGCTGATACTTACATAAATACTAGGTGTAGGTGGATTCAACTTGTCCTTTGGCAAAGGAGGGTATGGTGGAGGCGGTGGTCGTGGAGGTGGACATTTATCCAATAAAATGCTACTGTTAGATAAGCCATTTTTACCCAGATTCCTAAAAAGGAAAAAGAGCTGTCTGTGTGAACATTTGATTAAAAAAAATTACAAGTATATTTACTGAATGTGTGCTAGTTACACATTGTGCACAACAGAAAATATTAATGATGTACAAGGGTAAACCACAATTACAGGCTAAGTGGAACCTCCAGGATCTCTCTTAATCAAGGATTCTCATTATTTAGTAAGATGAAACTATTTTAAATTATTCCCACTATTCCCCTTCTCCCAAATTTAGAAAAACACCACCCATTAGTTAAAAAAATAACTAATCTCAAAATAAAGAAAATAATCTAAATTATAATTTACATAGCAAATAGTTCTTAACTTGAAGTACAGTAGAACCATATTAATTGGCACTGACTACCAGGTGATCCATTCATAGCAGTGAGGAACTAAAAACACTTTTCAGATCAAGTCTATCTGGTAATAGAGGACATAGCATTATTAAATTGGTAATACACAGAATCTCTCACAGAATTTCATACAAAGGGCTGTTACAGTCACAAACTGCAAATTTGCACATCACCGAGTAAGAACACATGCGATTAAAAAACTACCATGCTGTAATGTACTTTATTCATTTATTTTGACAAGTTTAATTTTATACTTGTACTTCACAGTATACTAGCATACACATATTGTAGAATAATTTGTTAAAGTCACCCTGCAGCACTCAACTTCTAAATCTTTCTTGTGAAGCACAGTAAGACTAAATTATTGTACTTGAAGATTAGTGAAGTGAGAATTAACGAAGATATACTGCATTTTTTTTTTGTCTAGGAGTGGGACTATACAGTTACTTTTAAATACAAAATTAATAATCCTTTTCCCCCAAACAAAGATGACATTTTATATGCATATAAACATATGGGGCTTAAATATCATTTAAATTCTTTAGTCTTATCTAAACCTGCAAGGATAAATGTTTAAAACATTATTTATTTTAAAAGAAAAGTGATGCCAAGAGGACTTACCTGGGGTACTGAAATATTCTCAATCTCTAATTGACATGGCCCTCTTTCAGACTAGAAATAGTCACAAAATCTTTCCCAACAAATGATCAGTACAAATAACCCTCTGTCACATACTATCATTCAACACAAGAGTACAGATAAGAACTCGGAGAAAGGGCATCATCAAAATTCATCATGATGTATTCTAACTCTGATGTATGAAAAGTTACACATGTAGCTCTGCATCACAGTTGAGGATATGTGATCAAATATTAGTGAATACCAATCATTGTACTGCATTTATTTTACTTGCTAAACTAATTTGATACTAGTTCAGTTTCTGATGTAGTAAATTCAGAAATTAATTGGAATGACTGCAGAACAGTGGAATCAAATCCAAACAAAACAAGACAACCCGTGCTGATGCAATGCAGTGTTTGAAATTTTATAGTCCTAAGGAGAAGAAACTCAAAATTATTACTCCTATGGCTACTATAATTTTGCTTCCCATAGCACATATAGTTCTGCAGTTGGTATTATTGCATATTATTATTTGTAAAGTGATATATCACCTAGGAGCGCAGTCAGGAACCAGTACCCCACTGAGCTGTCATAAAAACACAGAACAAAAAGACAGTCCCTGCCTCAAACAGGTTCCAATTGTAATGCCTTAATGTATCATGTTCACTTTGCCTATTATAGTTGCTGCGCAAAGCCCTGACTCAGCATAGCACTTACACATGTGCTTAAATCTGTTAGAAAAGCATGTGCTTAAATGCATTGCTCAATCAGGGCTTAAAATATCAAACAATGTTGCAGTTGTACTTCCTGATTGCACAATGAAATATACCTACCAAGTTACACTTATTGCTGGGTGGTAGTTGACCTGGACTGGACATCTGTCACTCGAGAGGTGAGTAGGGTTATGCAACCAGAAGGTGGGTTGGACTATTGTTAGTGAGATGTCCACACACTCAAAAGATTTACAATCTTTTGATCACAAATTGACTGGTGCCTGCTTTAGGATTGCAATCCCAAGCATACAATGTGCCCTTCAGAGCTGGTGACATGCTAAATTGGACACTTTTTTAATACCAAACACATGCATCTATTTCAGGGGTTCTCAAACATCATTGCACTGAGACCCCCTTCTGACAACAAAAATTATTACATGACACTAGGAGTGGGGCCAAACCTGAAACTTGAGCCCTGCTGCCCTAGGCGGGCAGCCAAAGCCAAACCCAAGGGCTTCAGCCTTGGGTAGGGGAAATGTAGCCTGAGCCTTGCCACTCAAGGCTGAAGCCACTCTTGGGCTTCGGCCCCGGGCCCCAGCAAGTCTAATGTCAGTCCTGGCAACCTCATTAAAACAGGGTCCTGACTCACTTTGGTGTCCCAACTCGCAGTTTGAGAACCGCTGATCTACTTGCAGGCAAGACAGATCTTGAATGGCCAAGATTAAAACTGAGCAGTCTTAAAAAACCCACAACTGTACGTTCTATTTCACCATGCAATGCCCCGATACACTCATATGCATAACTGAAGAGACATTAAAAGTTCAGTATAAATGAAGGAACATTTTGTTATTTCTAATCACCTGTCTTCAAACACTTGAAATAAACTTGCTCTTTGTTGTATGTTAAGTCAATGGCAAGTTTTGAATCAATTATTTTAATTATATGACCACTTCATAGCATGTGATTTCCCCCCCTAAATTATGAAAATACCTTCTTCACATTTGGATACTAAAAAAATAGATGAATAGATTTTCTTCAGACCTTACAAACAGAAAATCACTCATTTGTTTGGGCAGAGAAGAACCATTAGAAATTTCTATGGGAACAAAGAAATAGAAATGGACAAACTGTTCATCATATTTAGTATTCTGTGCCTAGCAGTGGTCCATGCCATATGTTTCAGAGGAAAGTGCAGTAAATCTCAGATAACTATTCAACAACCTGTTCCTAAGGGAATTTTCTTCCCCATAGATATTTCCTGAGACATTATACCCCCTAATAAAAAAACCCTATAATTGTGGATGTTGCCGTTATGCAAATACATTTCTAATCCTTTTAAAAATATTATTAAGCTCTTGACATCAATAACATAAGGCTGAGAGATTCACAGGTTATTTATAGATTGTGTAAAAGTAGCATTTCATTTTTAAAATCAGTTTTAAATGCGTCTTTCAGTCTCACTAGGTATCACCTTGTTCTTATGTTATCTGAGTTATTTATTATTTCACATACCTTTATCAAGTTGCCACTTATTCCCCTGTCTAAATTTAACAGGTCTCTTTTCAATCTCTCCTCAGATGAAACTTTTCATATCTCTATTTTTTTATTTTTGGTCATCTCTGGACTCCTAGCTTTGCTATACTTCTTTGAAAGCCAAACTGAACCGTCCAGGTCAGGGCATATCATCACTATGCAATGATTTCGTAACATTTTCTATCCCATTCTTTACACCTCTGTAGTGGTGTCCCTTATGTCTTACCATGCCTCAGTTTCCCTGCTGGTTGATAGTCTACCTTCTCAGTGATTGTATAGTTCAGTTCACAAGCCAAACCAAAAACTTTCCCCCTTCCAGGATACACAAAGTGCACATGAAAGAAAAGTCCAAACACAAAACCTTCACCTAGTCTCTGTCGCTATGCCACAGCTGTCCCCCTTAGAGTCTGCCTGAACTTTTCCCCTGGATGTAAGATTACCAGTTTAGTCTTTCACTCCTTGACTGCAGGGATCCTTTATTCTTTAGTTGGCAGAGTCCACCCTCTCTTACAGAATACATCACCTGCAGATGGCACTACTGAGGCAGAGGAACTCATGCCCTCTATCTACCACAGGCTCCAACTGATGAAGTAACTGTCCACTCCAGCCTCAACGCCTCTGTTTCACTCCTCCTCCTAAAGCTACTTCCTATATTTGCTTGTCTGCCAAGCTTCTCTCTGGCCCCTTTCTGGTCTTCTCTGGTAGATCCTTCTGTGATGGGGTGGGTTTCCCACACCAAACCTGAGAGAGTTGAATTAGGCCAGACAGGCCCAATCAGCCAATTAAGCAGCAAATGGGGGTGATTTGGGCGGTGCAGAGAGTGCTAGTTAGAAGGAAGCTCATCCATGAGTGAACAGGCAGGGCTTCTATAAAGCCAGGAGGCTGGCAACAGTGTGAGCTAAACTGCCAGAAGTAACAGCAATGAGTACAGCATACCCTGACACATTCCCTAACAATCTCGTTATTAATGGAAGTCCCACCAAAGGCAGCTGCACTCTCTAAGCTCTGCCCTCTCTTTCTTACCACAGAAAGACCCTCAACATGTCTGCCACTTGCCTCGTCCTTGGTCTCTTTCCACACTCAGCAAAAGAGAATGAATGAATGAATGAATAAATAAATAAATAAATAAATAATCCCAGTCTCTTCCTTAGCATGCATTACTGTCAAGCTTAACAGATTTTCCTTGTCATGGCCAAAATAGGGACTAGGTCTCTAGCTTCCCTTAAAGGGATAGAAAGAACTAACGTCTTCCTTTTTTTGTTTGGGTTTTGGTTTTTCTGACCTCTCTGCGCTAGGAGTGGATGTTTTCTTTCATAATTAAGTACGAAGCTGACAGTGAAGAGTTACAAAAGGTCTCACAAAACTGGATGACTGGGCAACAAAATGGCTGATGAAATTCAGTGTTGATAAGTGCAACTATATGTACAAAATAATGGGGTCTAAATTAGTTGTTACCACTCAAAAAAGATCTTGGAGTCATCATGGATTGTTCTCTGAAAAAGTCTGCTTAATGAGCAGCAGCAGTCAAAACAGTGAATGGAATGTTAGAAACAATTAAAAAGGGGCCGATAACACAGAAAATATCATAATGCCACTATATAAATTCATGGTATGCCAACATCTTGAATACTGCGTGCAGTTCTGGTCACTTCACCATATATTCAAATTGGAAAAGGTACAGAGAAGGGTAAAAACCAGGATTGGGGTATGAAACAGCTTCCATATGAGGATAGACTAAAAAGATAGATTGCTCTACTTAGACAAGAGATGACTAAGGGGAATTATGATAGTCTATAAAATTATGAATGGTATGAAGAAAGTGAATAGGGGCATGTTATTTATCTCTTCACATAACACAAGAACCACTGGTCACCCTATAAAATTAATAGGCAGCAGGTTTAACAAACAAAAGGAAGTACTTCTTCATACAACACACGGTCAACCTGGAGAACTCATTGGCAGCAGCTGTTGTGAAGCCCAAAGCAAAACTGGGTTAAAAAAAGAATTAGATAAGATCATAGAGGATAGGTCCATCAAAATGTCTATTAGCCAAGATGGCCAGGGTGGCAACCCCATGCTCCAGGTGTCCCCAAACTTATGCCTGCCAGAAACAGAGACTGAACAATGGGATGGGATCATTCGATAGTTTCCCTATTCTGTTCATTACCTCTAAAGCATCTGCCGCTGGCCACTATTGAAAGACAAGGTACTGGGCTAGATGGATCATTGATCTGACCCAGTATGCGTATTCTTATGTTCAGCCTTCTGCAGTGACCCTGAGTATGTCTGCTAAATGGTGAGATTTAATTTTGAACTCAAATGTGTATGAGTTCAGATTAATCCTTCCAATGTACATTACCTTAATTTGTCTACACTGAATTTCACATACCATTAAGTTGTCCAATCATTCTGCTTTGTTAGGTCCCTCTGTAATTCATCAAATATTTCTTTTTTTGACTATTCTAAATAACTCATCTGCAAATATTGCCAATCTGCATTCATCTCCTTTTAAAAATCATTATTAAATATATTTAACACATGCCAGTCTTCCTATTTATTGTATGTGTGTGCGCGCGCACATATACTTCTGTATATTAAGACCTATAAGATTTTTCCAGAAAGAAATAAAATGTCCTTGTCCCTCTTTAAAAAAAAACAAAACAAAAAACCCCCACTGAAATATCAGCAATCTTAAATCCGATTGCATGGATGAATTTGTGCGGGTTTCAGAGGATGCAAATGTTAAGTTTCCATGTTTAACTGAAGGAGGGATAAAGATGAATCTTTAACAAAGGCATTCTTTCTCCCATATGTCAATTCGACACTCAAATAGAAGTTAACAAAAACTAATAGTTCAGTTGACTAAAAATTAAACACTCAAACTTCACATCCAGCTCTCGTGCTACCATTTTACTAATTCAACAGTCATTCACAGCAGACAAGACCAGAATTTCTAACTAATAAAAAAAGAAGAAAAAAAATCTTTTTGGTAACAGTCCTCTTAGATTTTCTACACCATAAAAACACAACAAAAAGTGCATATTTTTTTCTTCCTCTTCCTCCATCTTTAGCCTTTTGTTATGTTGAATAAACCATTTACTCCTACTATATTTTCTGTCTCATAGCCAGTTTCTAATTCATGACAGAATTTTACCTCTCACCCCAGCGAATTAGTTTCCTTAATAGCCTTTTGTGATGGACTATGTCAAAGGCTTTGGAAAGTCCAAATGAATATCAAAGAGTACTACTTTATGCTTTGCTGAAGTGCCCTAAGAATTTTAGCTTATTGATAAGTCAGTTTTCTTTTTCAGAACAGGGTAATCTAAGTGTTTTGTAACTGCCTGCCTTTAGATATGAACTGATGATTATGTTAGTATTTATTTTTAAGTTCAGTATTTCTCTTATGGGTAGTTTATTTTGTGAGATTTGTATATCAATGTTTCCTGTTATTTTTCTGATTAAAAACATTTTAATTGTAAATGGGCTGTCTAATGGAGGATGCATTTGCAAAGATGCCTTCCAATTGCAATTATTGCTATATTTTTTTTGTCCTTGGTCAAAAGGACCTGCAGATTTTGCATCTGTCTGTTTGGTGTTCTTCCCCCAGACACTTCAGGAATGTGTTGTGGGAGTTGCCCGTTGGCATCCGTTTACTGCAGGTCCCATGTGGTTTAAACTCTTGGTCTTGAGGCATGCCCCAGAGCTGAGGCAAGGAAAGGGACAGTGTGGAATCCCGGTCCCTAACTAAAAATGGAACTCTAAACTAAGAACTGAAACCTACGCTAAACCTAAAGAACAAGCTAAAGGAAGCACTTACGAGGCAAGCGAACGCTGTTCCATCGACTGTCACTGGCAGTAAGAAGGAACTGAAGGGGGGTCAGGTCGGCAGGGTCATATACTGAGCACCATAAAGGCGGCACTCAAGGGGGCTCCAAGGCTGACCTGACAGGTGCTGCTAAGGGAAAACTTTCTGACAATCATGCATGCGGCGTGTGCCTACCTGACCGGAATTGACGTGAACAAGCACTCGGAGAACCACCACACTTATGCCTGCTTTGGTTCATTGTCACTTCTGCTCACAACAGATAAAATAAGTACATCAAACTATACTTAAATTCACAGTATCCATCAGAAGTAGGCTATTTGTTAGTGGCAGCAACATCATCTATTCACATACTACCAGTGGAGGACTTAACGCTTTCAATCAGACAAGCAGCACCTACTGTACTGGATTATGGACTTCCTTGAAAAATGTTTCAGAATACATGATCTAATATGTTAGAGAATATTTAATTTTTTCCAACTTTCTCACTAAAAATATTGTTCTACTACAATGGTGTGCAGGTGGGAAGGTTCTGCATCACAAGGGGTGGGCAACATTTCTCACAAGGTTGGTGTTTCCACAAGGCTGGCAAGTTGGTGCCAGCAGAGCTCAGTTTGCCTGTGAGATGGCCTGTGTCCCTTTCCCCTGGCATTCTTGGTGCTTAGATCGGGGGAAACAGTGGTCTTTCACTTTGCTGCTAGGGAAAAATATTATTAGCAGTAAGGGTGTGATCTAGAGGAAAGAAAGCACAAATTATAAAAGGGGTGGGGATGGTTGTTGGAGCACATTTTTCCCACCCTCCCAGCAGCTGGAGAGAGAGCTGGAGAATTTGGAGCTCCCTAAGTAGCCCAGGCTCACAGAAAAGATTTGGAATCTTGAGCGTCCTGTAGACAGCATTCCAGTGTAGTGCCTTCCTAAAAGCATATGCATGTGAAGGGTATCTAGATGTCTCTCAACATGGATCAGCTCCAAATCACACTGGTGCACAACTTCCTTCAAACTTTAAACATAATAGGCCTAGACGAATATTAATCTAACTAGTAGGTGTTAGAATTTTCTGTCTAAATTCTTTTAGTTATTGACTGAAGAGTTGAAAAAGTATAGTAGGAAAGCAAAATTCTGGATTACTTATTATTTCTGTAAAATATGAGTTAGACAGGATGGGCACACACTGGGAAGTTGTGGGGCTGAGGAAACGTCTCATCATCTTTCACAAATGAGCAAATTTCTGCAATAGTTTTAGTTTCCATTTTTCAGGATATTTTAATATTATGGCTCTCATCTTAAAGGAGGATCCCACGGCTTTGAGAGACCTTTTTTCTTAAAAGTGCAAAGTATGTATATACCTGCCAACACACACAACTGGCCAGAACAGACTCAGGTTTTTAATCTTTGACCCAACTAAAACTAGTTCCCACCACTATTCAGGGACTGTTGGCAGCACTTATTGACCTCTAAGCTACACTCTTTCCCACCTTCTGTAGCTGCTTCTCTCTCTCTCAAAGGCAGCCAGGCAGCTTTCATTTCCATTGCCTTGCTAAGCTAATACAGCTGAGGTGCAGGAGTGCTGAGCAGGTAGCCCACTGCTTACTGCCTGAAACTGTTTGGGCAAAGTATTAGGTGAATCCCTTGGAGCAGAAACCATATCTGCATGTATGGGAGAAGGTCTACAGGAAATACAGGAAGAATCTTGGGGAGCAAAAGGGGAGAATAAGACTTGATGACCACAGGAGAGAAAGGTGGAACAGCAATTTTTAAGGGACTGCTTTTCTAACAAGCTGGTGATTCTGGGGACAATTGAAATGTTTTATGTGCTTTCTTGTGAATTTTAGGTTATTTTTCTCTTTTTTTCCTCTCAGTATCACTATAAGCCGGGACTTTAAAATTGGCCAGAACAGACATTCAACTCTCCAGCATCTTCCAAACACACAGCTTATTTGAATGTTCTCTTAAACAAAGTAGACACTAACATGCAAAGTGAGCTAAGAGACTTTTTCTATTGTACCTTAAGAAAATATAAAGAGACTTTCTATTATAGTCCTCTTAACCCAGCAAAGCATATAACAGTTAAAGCTGATCTTAAGATTTATGGGTGTCCCAATAGCTGGAAAACGAGTAGAGACAATATCAAGTCATGGGAGAAGAAAAATGAGGATACCTTTGAGTTGCAAAGTTTGCAGAGGATATAGGGGGTTTTGTGTATGTTTAAACATCTGCCCTAGCATCACATTAGTCCACTAAACTAAAACCTTCAGTTTCTTAAATTTGCAATACTTACATTACTGGCATTTCAATGTTCTGTGTTTTTTCATATTTATTATATATTACTGAAATTTTTAAATGACATTACAATACAGCCACAGGTTTAAAATTAGAACGAAGATCAAAAACTACCCTGAATCATTATTCCCAGCTATCAGAAATAAAATATAATTTGGAATCTCTCTTTTGGCAGGGAGAACAAAACATAAGAGTAATACATATGAAAAGCTATTACAAAATGAATGCAGTATACATGCCAGTCATTTTGCTACTGTATACATACCATGAGTTATTCTTTTGTTTTAAAAAGGGACCACTGGGTGTGATGGGTATTTTACTGAAATAGTTATAGTTTATCAAACATTCGACTAGAGAGTTAATAAAATTCTCATTAGCTACCTAATAAAATCATGTATGATTTTGAGAGGCAGATTTTGAAGATACAGAAAAAGGACAATTAAACCTCATGACAGTAAAGAAAGAAAATCCATACATACTACCAATTCTGCAACACTGCAGTAAAGTACAGTCCTGTTTATCCAAACCCTATTATCCAGACCTCTTCCTTGCCCCCAGACACAAGATTCATGTTGTAGAGGGCATGTATCTTGTGCTGGAGAACAAGGAAGGGATTTAGTTAAGACAGAGGTTTGAATAATAGAGCAAAGACCACCAGACAGGACTACAAAGAGAACAATGATGATGAGCCCTGGCTGTAAGGGAGGACACTCTGCAGCTGAATGGCTCCTACAGCAGGAAAGGGAGCCCTCTGTAGCCCCACTGTCATGAGAGTGAATGAGCGGGGGCTGTGACAGAAGAGGTGCAGAGCGTTCCTGAGTTGCTGCAGGGCTGGTGCTTGCAGCGATCGGTCACAAGATGCAGGTCCTGCAGCCCAGAGTGTCTGCTCTGCCCTACCAGAACTGGAGTCTATTCCATGCACCTACAGAGTTCAGACATCACTGGCTCTGCGATAGCATAAGGAGCCCTCTGCAGTCCTACTGTCATGGCAGTGAATGAGCAGGACACAGCAGAGAGTCACAGCCAGGACTGCGAGGGGGAGAAATAAGAGAACAAGAAGCCTCCAGCAGCCTGGGAGGTCCACCTTGCTGCTGAATGACTCCTAGCCCTCTTGATTATCTGGTTAAAATCAGTGTCCTCCATGCTATTCGGATAACTGGAAGTATACTGTAGTTAAAGATTACATAAATTAGTGTCAGAAACTGAAGTTACTTTTAAAACTTTACACAACCATTTACATACAGATGGTCCCAATCTACAAACTCATAAAACCTTCACTTTTATAAGGATGACAGATGTAAATGCTTGAACTGGAAAGGAAGCAATACACTATTCCAGTTGATTTTTTTTTTTTTAAAGCTAGAGCAAGATTTACCATTTGAAAAAAGATAGTCAATCACTGCCACGTGTCAACTTACGAAGCAAAACTTTGCTGAAGGATTTCTTTCTTTATACAAAGACAATCACTTCCAGACTCTTTGCCCACCAACAATTATTTGACTATCACTAAATATTTCAATTTTATCAGACTCAACCAAAAAAGTAATGAATATGACCCCCCTGCTCCATAATCTATTACAGTTTGGGTCCACTATACTTCATGATTCCACATAGGAACAGATACAAAAATGCTCGCTGACTAGAAGATCAGCATCTCAGAAAGAATGGAGAATTAAGATTCATTGGCTCAGTTTGAAACCATTTACATTAAAAACAGTGTACACAATTTTCAATGGCCACTACATTCTGTCTGATATTATCAAGTCACAGGATGTCAGGCAAACGGCCTAGTAGTTCAAGTAATCAAATTAACATACAGAGATTTTTTTTGTGTTTAATCTATTTGTGAGGGTGCAGTGGGGGAAGGTTATGAAAATGTTTCATTGCTGTCATAATGCCATAAAGATTAAAGTTTATTTATTACATATTAACAATCAAAAACTTTTAGGGTGAAATACATTACAGAATGGTTTAATTATTTAAAAAAGCAAGCATTATAAATCCAGGAAATTCAGAATAAAGGTTACACTTAAAAGAAACCCAAACATGCAGAGATATGGAAAGTTAGGGTAGCAAAACAACCTTAATTCTGCCTCCCGTATGACATCATACAATATGCTTATGATTAAGGCATTTTAGTGTTTGTAGCTCCAGCTTAGATTAAACTGATTATGAAAGACATTCTTTTTTTTTTCTTCTCATTTTTTTTTCCTTTAAGGTGTTAGTAGAAGTTAAAGTTGCCTGAGTGCCCTAACTGTGCACTTCTATATGTTAATGTTTGGATTTCTTTTAAGTTTAACCTTAACTTTGAAATTCCAGGGTTTGTAGTGCTTTGTTTTTGAAAAGTTGCATTGTTCCGCTTAGTTATTTTGCTCTAAACCTTCACTACTGATATAGTACTCTCAACCTTATCTCTAATTTAACTTAATTTTTGTCAGGTAATTTCCTGTTAAAAATTACAAATTTCATACATTTTCAATGAACAAGAAACCCCCCAAAAATTACCATGTGATATTTATAATGATTTGGACATATAAGACGTAAAAAGCTTTTAAGGTTTAATATTATTTTAATTTTAATGTTTAGGGTCAGATTCAGTAAGATATCCTGGGTGCCTTATACCACAACAGACCAGCACAAATCTGACAAAACGTTCTCTTCGTTTTCCTTTATGTCCTGCACCCTTCATATACCTCATGTACAAACTCCATCCCCTAAAAGCAGCAAAGAATCCTGTGGCACCTTATAGACTAACAGACGTTTTGGAGCATGAGCTTTCGTGGGTGAATACCTACTTCGTCAGATGCATGTCATGCATTCTGACATGCATCTGAGGAAGTGGGTATTCACCCACGAAAGCTCATGCTCCAAAACGTCTGTTAGTCTATAAGGTGCCACAGGATTCTTTGCTGCTTTTACAGATCCAGACTAACACGGCTACCCTCTGATACTTGACTCCATCCCCTAGTTTACCTCTCCTTCCTGCCCTCATTGTTGAGAAGCTCTAAGTTTAATAGGTAGAATATTTCCCCTTTTTTTTTTTTTTAATATATTTTTCATAACAGTTCTGTCAGTTGAGGCTGAAGAATTAAATACTCTCCGAGAAATTAACAAAACTGCTCTCTCTGAAAATGATTGTCATTCCCCATTATTGTCAAAGGCAATTGAGACCAAAGGCTGCCTTAATTAAGATATCCTTTTTCAAAGTGGCTACTGCCTACTATTTTTCCCAATCGGATTGCTGCCAGGCTGCCTCTAATGAAGGTGGTCCCAACGCTGTCAGAAGGCAAAAGAGAAGCACTGTGATGATCAGGAAAACGAAGACTGCAGTAATCTTTTGCTAAGAAAACAATGTGTGGTCCCAATCTCTTTAGGAACAATAGGAGATGGTAGCCATTTTGAAAAGATGGCAATTCTTTATGGAATTCTTTAAAGAACATTATTCAGGCTCTGCTGAAAGAGAAACTTACATAAGCAGAATAATGCCAAAAAATGACCATTAATCTTAAAACACAACTTTGAATGTAGCCTATGCAAAACATTTCAGTGGGCTTTAAGTATCAGGGAAGCTTGAAGAGTATGTATTATCCAGTTATTCAGATCATTCAGGACAAAAAACCCCACTGATATTGGGTGCTAAATTTTCTAAAGGACCAACTTTTAGATTAATTTTAACTGAAACTAATTATTTATTTGTAATTTCTTCTAAGAGTTATTCTGTACTCAAAAAGTGCTGTAATTTTGGAGCCATGATAATTGCACCCGATATCACAAGTGAAATTCTCTCATAAAAGACCCCGACTATTATACAGTGGCCAAAAGCTTTACAAAACAATGCTACATGCATTTTCTGCTATGCCTATTTGCTTTTAATAATCTTCAAATACTTTATATTAATCACTATTGCAGCCTATAAAAAAGTGCATGCTGCTGAAATCCATGTTACCTGCTGCATAATCCAACAGTCATTACTATAGAAATATTCCTTAAAATGCATCTGAGCTTCAAATTTTATTTAGAAATGACTAGTAATTGCAAAAATAGCAGGCTATTGATCAAATCAAAGTGATTCATACAGAAACTAGCGACAGGGAATCTCAGGACTTTCAGGTAAGGATAAGCATCCAAACTTGTGGGTATTTAACTGAACCTCATGGATTGCAAGATCTGTATATTTCTCATGAAAAGAGTCTCCTATGCTATTTCAGCACTACCCCTTCTGACCCAAACCAGGAAGTGCAAAAGTGCAATAAAAGTTCTCGGCCAATGGGAGCTGCGGAGCTGGCGCTTGGGGGCTGCGCAGAGCCTCCCTGGCCACCCCTGCGCCTAGGAGCCAGAGAGCCATGTTGCTGCTTCTGGGAGCTGCCTAAGGTGAGCGCTGCCCGGAGCCCACGCCCCCTCCCATGCACCAGGACTTTTAATGACCCAGTCAGCGATGTATGCAGCTTTATCCAGCTAGCTAACACAAATCTAGAAAGCCGAGATCCTTTAGTCTCAAAAAGAACGAATCTTAGTCTCAAAAAGAACGAATTCAGCTGTTCTAAGTAAGCAGGTCTTAAGAATCCTATGCATATCAAGACTGACAAAAGCATGTGGGAATCATATGTCAAATTCAACAGAGACAAGACAGGACTTTAGAACATTATTTGGAAAAAAACATAAACCATGATCATTAGGGCCACACTGCATGCAATGAACCTCACAAATAAACAGACTTTTCTTACCTCTCAAATTTTATTCTAAACACAAGATGAAATAAGAAAGCAAGAAAGAGTGTGGTGGAGAGTAGGTGGAGACGAAAGCTCAGGGAGCACAAGGAGTATAAAAAAGTTTTGCAGTTATTTAAGAATGTAACATGCATGTCTTAGAATTAATGTGGTAAGTACACTTTTTTTTTTTAAACTACAATTAATTTTAAACATATCTTTATTTTGGGCCTGGCATCAAGGATGTGGGAGAGGTATGTGAAAGAAGGGGAATATGGAGAAGGCAGGAAACTGAAAAGGGACAGATAAAGTGGAGAGAGAAGTTAAGAATCAGGAAGATGAGAATGCAGTGAAATATGGATCACTAATGGTGACCACAGTCTTAGGATGTACAGTATTATGGAAAATCTGAAAGAATGCAGGTTCTAATGGTGCAGGTACAGAAGAGAATTTGAAAATGCTGCTGGCACTGTGGATGCTGCTCCAGGGCACCAATAGGGGAGCTGGGTGATGTGGAGATGGCATTGCTACAGAACAAGGAGGACTTAGCGCACAATTGCACAAAGAGGTCAACCTGAGGAAACAGTTAACCAAATATCCCTGATTTCTCTGGATAACTTAAAACACTTACTCATAGACTTATCGACTATCTTTTTCACATCCTGGATTTCCTAGTAACCATCAAGTATTATTTTAACTAACATGGAGATTGGCAGGATTTTTGTCTTTTAGTTTCTATGAAAACAAGTAGACAGCTAGAATTCTGTTATTTCCATCTCAGGTATTTTAAGTCTCAGCCACATTCGTAACTGTCCACCAAGATCCTGCACAGGAGCAACGGAAAAAAACCCATGGAAGTGGACCAAATTATGCCAATGCCACAGATGCACTTGCAGACTCTTATTCCTTGGGGATAGGGAATTTCCCGCCACTGCTGCTCATTTAACAGGGACATGGTTAGAAATATTTGCTAGAAATTTTGGCTAAAAATAGCTTAACAGAATTTCAGTATAAAGCCAAAAAGTTTTCTTCTGCTACTCTGTCCTGCAGCAAGGCAGGAACAGGGAAACAAGTGAGGGAGTGTGGTTTAGCTGACTAGGAGAAGACATTGGTTGCTAACATGCCTATCAAGAAGGGTCTCAGTCATGGTGGTAACAAAGACACAGAAAAGACACTGATATGCTACCACCATTACTTGGGATGATGAGAGTATTATTCTATTGTCAAGTCTATTATTGTCTCACATTTTATTTGAATTCACTGCCTTTTTAATAAATAATGGTCAAGCTTATTGACTGAAGCCAGAATTGAATACTGTACCTTTGAGAATCACTTGCGGTATCGGTTAGACTTAAATTGCACAGTTCCACAGATTCAAATCTCTTCATTTCACAGCCATTCAAGAAAGAGGAAACCTTATATTGTATAAAGAAGTCAGCTATTTTAATGTTGATAGTAAAAAAGACTTCAAACCTGTTTAAAGTAGTTTTCCTGATAAGTAGTAGTAATAGTTTTTAGAAAGAAAGAAATCATACAGTTCCACTATCTGATTTAAGGATATTAAAACCACTACCATCTTTGCTGAGATCTTCTGCCACCAAACTGGGTAAGTAATAATGACTTATACTAATTTATAATCCTGCCACAGCTGCACTAATCATTTGAACCAAGAAAAACTCTTGAAAATCAGCCTAACAGCAGTGCTGAACATTAGTTTCAATAAAAGGAAATCTGAAACCTCTTCTCTGAAAACTGTTACAAACATTTAATGTAGGAAACTAGCATTACACGAGCCTCAGAGGAGCTGAGATTGTGCTTTATAGAAAAACTCCCTACACTCAA